>NC_044283.2:39988622-41296122 GCF_004027225.2 Strigops habroptila
AAAGCTTTCTCTGAGTTCACTTGTAACCAATTTGTCAGAAAGTGCTTCATCTACAAAACAATCCTATGTATATACTAGGAGACTTGCCAGATGCTCAGTTACAGTAAAAATAAATAAAAATCCCCCAGTATCCCCCCAAAAGGAGTTGCTGGAACACTTTGAGAATACTAGCACTGTACTAATTATCTAAGTGGTAGAAGCTTTTAGTCCAAACGTAGGTCAGCCTTGAAAGACTGCTGTAGTATTAACCTTACTGATTGGCTCATGTGATGAGTTCTTGCTCATTGATGAAGGAAACCTGAAAGGAGTCTTCTTTTTCACGAATAATGACAGTAATGAAACAAGCTGAGACATTTTCAGAAATAATCACACACTGAGATCGTGGTTTGACTTTGGTTTTGGCTTGATGACCAAGGTCTACAAGGACAACATGGTGTTTTGTTGTTTGTTGGTTAAAATAGTTCTTTTAACTTAGTTGAGCCTATTTTCCTCCATTTTGTGGAAGTCTGGCTTGTATTTTGGCTGATGAAAGGCATTTTTTGAAGATTCCTTACTCATAGAAAGTTACTCTTTTTTGTGTGTGTCTTAGAATAAATGCGGGTGGGGGTTGAGTGTCGTGTTTCAGAGACTTTCATCTTGCTATGTTTTGTAATTACTCAGGCATAAAGGATGGATAGCTGCAGATAGAGCAAAGCAAGTTGAAGAATTCTGGCAACGAAAGAGAGAAGCCATGGAAAACAAAGCTCGAGCTGAGGGACATATGGTATGGAATCTGGTCTTCCTATATATATTACTGTTTCAGCATGCTTTATGAATCTTTGAAGTAGCATCACAACCATAAAATGCTGGCTAGTTTCCATAAGTATTAAAAAAAAAAAAAGAATGGGAGGTAAGTTTTCTTGCATTGTTATTGATTTTATTAAAATGTTACTGTGCAGTACAGTTCTCATTACTGTAAACTTACTAACAAAGGTTACTAAATGGTTTTGCATGTGTCTAACTTGATATTGTGAGTTTTAGAAATAATTTACTTTTTTCCTGTTCATAGCTTTAAAGTTTTTATTAAAATTAAACTTCATATATTATTCAGTAGCTTGAACCTAAAATGAGGTTTGGTTGAACTGATACATTAGTGCGTTCTATAAAAACACATTCTGTTTATTAAGAAGGTATAAAGATGCCCATCTTTATCAAGGTTGATGTTTTCAAAACCTTTACCCTTTAGAGATTAGCTATTGGACAGTGTCACAAAATGTTCTTTCTTCTTATGCTTGCAATTCTAAATTCAATATTCCTTTAGGAAGTTTGTTTTGCAGTAAAAAATATCTTGGAAATGACTCATTCACACTAGGACCTTGTGTGGTTGAACCAGGTGTTTTCATAATGTGGAGAGTTCTGCTTTCTGAGTGCTTCTCCACACTGTTCTTATAGAACCAAGTCACAATACCCCTGTTTGCTGCTGAAATTAAACTGACAGTGCTGGCATTGCAGTGAGGTGGGACCAACTGCAGATGTATAGAAGCATCTACTGAGTTATATCTGAGTATCAGATCATGATTTACAGCCAGGCCTTTGTTTCAGGGATTATTTCACTTAGAGTAAGCAATTCTTAGATACTTTGATTCACTGCTTTGATGGTGAAGTATCCTGATGTTAGCATAGATGTTGCAAAGTATGAATCTTCCACTTCAAAACTGGTTCTGGTGTTTTTAAAAAAAACTTCCAAGACCAGTAAACTTGAAAAAATTAAAAATTCTTTTAAAGACTGCCTCTACTTAGGCGAGTCCTTAGTAGTACCTGCTTCCATTTTGTTCTTGACTTTGTTGGCATTAATATAAACGTACAAGATCAATTAATGCAAGATACCCAAGCATTCAGGTTAATATTTCTGGGGTTTCTCTAATATATTCAACTGAGCCCACATGTTTTAGTTTTAACTGGCTGCTGTAATAGAACAGGGAGGTTACTGACCAGTTGTAAAGTAACTTCCAGATGTTTAAGATGCAGCTCGAAGCCAAGGTTCCAAATTCATGTACTATTATTTGCCATTGATAGCAGAATTTCTTAGCAACTTCGTTCTATTTGTACAGGAAAATAATTTGACTAGTTGGCAGTAGTTCTTATATAGACATGAGACGATTGCCCAGACAATGATCTGAGAGGAGAAATTAGTAGGAATCATCAATTAATATGCAGCTCTCTGTTGTAAAAAGACTTGTAAGTCAAATGACTTGCACTGAGTTACCCTGCTTCTGTTGAATATAGTTGCTATCAATTTTAATTTTCAAGTGGCAGTCTAAAGTTTGACTCACTAGTTGAGTTGATGATACTTTCAGTCATCTATTCTTAAGGCAATTGCAGATTTAATTTGCTACTCACTGTAGCTGTGTGGCATTGCAAGACATGGAGTCTTGGTATTTGAAAATTTTAATATAGGCAGATAAGTAAAAGTTTACAATCTACAGAAAGAAAATCAGTTCTCAAAAAAAAAACCCAAAATCTTGCTTCCAGTTTCTTTCTGTTTAAGAGCAGTGATATAAATCTCCATCAGTTTGAAAATACCTAAACCAACTTGAATGCTAGAATGAACAATGAGTTGGCCTCAGTAGTGCCAGTTAGCTTTTGTAAAGCTCAGGAACATGCATTAATAAATAAAAAATAAACCCAAATACTTTCTAAAAAGGTGAATATGGATAATATTCCTTTCCACTTTATATGATTTGGTGGATTTGGTTTCTTATAAGTGAACAGTTATTGGATAAAGCAGATAGTTTTACTGCTCCAGCCACCTTAAATTTGATACCATTAAATGGCAAACAGGGTACACTGCAAGACATGGCAGATATCTATGGAGGCAGGCCCTTTTCTGCAAGAGGAAGGAAATCCAGAAACAAGGAGGAAGAGGTATGCTTGCCGCATGTTTGCCACTTTGCTCGTCACACAAATAGCACTATTTTAACCTTGACTGTGCCTAGTTTCCCTGCATGGTTCCATCTGTGTAATAAAGTAAAAGGACTTTATGCATTCCTAGGAAATATTTTACTGTATGAAGTTCTAGAGTTCAGGTGTGTTTGTGTTGGTGTGTTTTGGAGTTTTTCTGTTTTTTTTGAATCATCAAGTTGTCTACATCAGTCTGTCTCAGCAGTTCTTGAATGTGCATACATACAGATATGACTTGGTGTATCTTAATCCTGTTGTGATAAATATAACCATTCTTAGCCTTCAATGATATAAAATGAGATTATAGCTTAAAACTGGGAAACATACATTCCAGTTTATTTTCATTAGATGAGAGTTTTTCTGGAGACGATTAAATGCTAATATGGTGATAGTAATAGTGTGGGGTTGGGTTTTTTTCATCCATTTTATTTTTTTGTGGAATTTTATGTATTTTTAAGTTAACCACATTAGGGACAGTTTCAGTAAAACTGAAACTTATTCCCATTCTTTGCCTTAGGAGTATTTGGCAAGATTAAGACAGATCCGGCTACAAAACTTTAATGAACGTCAACAGATTAGAGCAAAACTTCGTGGAGAAAAGGTTGGTTTGAAAAATAATCTTAAATACTTATGGAAGGTGGCTGTGGGATGTATTCTTTTATTTCTGAGGGAAGAATTTTCTCATAGACAGTTTTAGGTATATAGCCACGTATTTTTGACATTTGATTCTGTTCTACACTTCCACCTCTTCCAGAATATGCAAAATCTGTTTGTTACTTCAGTGCTGGGGGTGCAACTTCAGTGCTTGTAAACTAATGATGTTTTAAAACCAGGACAACATAAAGTTACATCTGAATTTTACACTTAAATTTCTCATCAAACCAGCACATTTATATTTTTTTGCTTTTAGTTACAGGAACTTTAGATTCCACTTTTTGACAATACTTGCACAGAATGTGTATGAAGCAATTCTTCTCATACATTCTGTAGGTGTGTGTGTTGAAGTTAGATCTGCTGGCATGGGCTCAATTTAATTAATACACTTTTTTCAAACCTCACTTTTCTGAAATATGTTCGTAATATAACAAAACCAAAATAATACGTTCATAAAGTACATTCAGAACAAGTGCTACTTAAGGTGTCAAATGAATAATCCAGGGCATACTTGGAAGCAATCCATTTACTTGTTTAAAAAAGTTTCATTTGAGAGGCAATCTGTGTAGTCCAAAGTTTGTTTCCATCTTTTCATTAACCTGCTGTGTGATCTTGTACTCCTGTTTGTTCTTCCCCTTCCTGTCTGTCTTAATAGAGTGTTTGGATTTTCTCAAGTGATTATCTGCTTATATATTCACATTCCACTTTGTGATTTAAAACTAGAGAAACGTTCCTGCCCCGCCTTCCCCTGCCCCTTTAAGCACCCATATTAAGTGCTTTCATGCATCCTATGCATAGCGAGTAGACATAGAAAGTGAGAGCATGCCCAGTACTATTCTGTTTCTTTGGATCACTGTCCCAGCTGAACAGAGTTCTGCCTTGCTGTAGGTTTTGGAGGGTTTTTTAATGCTAAAATAATCTGGGGGTTTTGTGTATTACTGACTTTTTCTGCATGTATCTCACTGATGAGATGCAAGAAAGTCAAACTCAATCACTTGATTGAGGTGCAAAAATTCTTTAGTACATTGAAGAGGAACCCATGCCTCTTTAAGTGTAAAATGAATGGTCCAGAGCAAGAGTCACGTGTGTTTCTACCTGAGAAGACTATACAAACTTTATAAGATATCCTAGTGGCTAAGTCTGGCATGAGACCAACATGGGCTGTTCTCCTAAGTTTGTCCTAAGGAGCATGAGAAAAATCAAGGTCTTGTGAGTCTATGAAATTACTGTAGAGGCTGGTCAGTGAAGTTTATCACTAGTACTGACTCACATAAAATGCTAAACTGACGCATCATAAGCCCGTGCTTAATCTTAATTGCCCGCTAAACAGGCCTTCTAAATAGTTTTTATTTTAAATAAAAGGTCTGCACAAGTTGGTCACAAATGGTAAAAAGCTGCTGTCGGAACCTCTGTGTAGCTCTGTTGGTCTGTCCTGTGAATAGGAATATGCAGAGGCCACAGAAAGAAGTAAGAGAGATTGAAAAAGGAGATTTCAGAGGTAGACGTTATATAGTCTTACTTGTTACCATATTCCTCCCTCACCCATTCCACTTTCTTTGGAGCACATGCAGTGGAAGAAGCTGGAATTCCAAAGCATTGAACTTTCTTGTACACCTTACCTGCAGGGCACACAACAGTAATGAAGGGTGGCAGGTGAGAGCCCAGCATTGTTAGGTCATTTCCTTTGCAACATCAGGCACGTTACTTTATTCCTGGCTTGTAAAAGCTTCATATCTTTTAAAATTACCATCCCAACCCACCCCCCCATCAGAACTAACCAAATAAATAAAAAACTCCCACAAATCTCAAAGATGAAGTTCTGTCCAAGTAGACATTACATTAGGGTGAGGAGTTACCTAGTGAAATCATGACCTGTGTTAGTCAAAGTCAGTCTAAATGATCTGAGCAGGCATTTAATCACTCAGCTTTTAAATACAGGAATTGGTGGTAATTCTGTGGGGACTCTTACTTTGTAGAATGAAGCTGCCAGTTCTGATGGACAAGAATCAAGTGAGGAAGCAGAACTGAAACGCAAAAAGATAGAAGTACAGAAGGTAATTGTGGGGAGAGAGGAGATGGAACTTGCTGTTTTCAAATTTGTTTTGTGTCTCATGAAGTTTCTTTTATTTTATTGAGTAGTATTGTAGTTTGTTCATACATCTGCTACAAGAGGTTTTTATTTTGACTGTATCGAGGAAACAACTCTGTTTTTATCTCAGTAATTTTAAAAATGTTGTGATATAGTATACCAAGTTTAAGGATTTTTACTATCCCTGCCTTTGAAATTTATCTCTAGGTTAGCTTTAGTCCTAAAGGCAATTTCATATGGCTTTCATAGCATTTTGATACTGAAAGGGAAAGTAAGATGTACCTTAAATAACAACTGTATTTGATTTAAAAGAATAAAGGAAGGCAAAACTGCTAACGTGCTGGCATGGGCTACACGTGGTTTGGAACGTGAGCTGTATACCCCTGTGGTGAAGTACATTTAAAGCAAAAGTGTTTCACAGAAATTCTATGTGTGATTGGAACTTTGTTCCCTGTGGTGTTCTTATACCAGTAACTATCTCCACCATAAAATCCATAGCAAGTATTAATCTATTCTATGATTCTTTCCCCCCCCCCCATCATCTGTAAAGGGCAGTGCAAAAACCAGCTAGCCTTATGCCTAGCCTTAAAACTAGAGGTGAAATGGCAACTGAAGCTTTTTGTGTTTTATATTGAGTAAGTTTGTGAAGTTTAAACTGAATATTTAATATTTTGTGATTAATGCATTTGGCTTCAAAACAAATTTTATGTAGAGATTCTAATTTTACATTACTCTGTTTAAGATTAGTATGTACACTAAAAATATAACCACGCAAATCAAGAACTGTAAGTAAATTTTGAGGAGTTGCCGTTATCTTCAGCATAGAAGATCAGTTGTTACACTTGTGTGGCGAGTTTGATTGTCGGTGGAGTCCTCCCTTCACAATCTATACAGTAATAAGTGAGAGGAAGATGAAGTAATCCAAGAATGTGTCTTTTTTGGAATGTTCCATGAAATGGGGTACTAATACTTTTTATGATTTCACATTGGTCATTTTTTGCTTGTTTGTTTACTATAGGCCCAAGCAAAAGCTCGAGCCGCAGTTCTGAAAGAACAGTTAGAGCAGAAGAGAAAGGAAGCATGTGAAAGAGAGAGAAGAGCCTGGGAAGAACATGTAAGAAAATAAATGTTATACACAGGCAAAGCATGTAGTGCCATATCTTCATATGACTAAAATCCTATTCTGTGGTTTTTTTTCAAGCTTACATAATTGTGTTTTTCTTAAACTGAGGAGAACATCTGTCAGTCAGAATTCCCACATTAGAAGCCTATTCTTAAGTATACTTGAATGTAGACTTTGGTTCCAGAATTCAAGAACATCAAACCTAAGAATCATTAGGATCACCTTAAGTATTTTATTAATGATCTGTAGCTTAGCAAAGTGTACTCAATCATACAATCATAGAATCAACAAGGTTGGAAAAGGCCTTTTAAGATCATTAAGTCCAACTGTTACCGCAGGACTGCCACATCCACCACTAAACGATGTCACTGAGGGCCTCATCCACACATTTTCCACCACTTCCCTGGGCAGCCTGTTCCAATGCCTCGTAACCCTTTCCGTGAAGAAATTTTTCCTAACATCCAGTCTTAAACCTACCCTGGTGCAGCTTGAGGCCATTACCTCTTGTCCTATCACTTTTTACTTGGGAGGCAAAGAGACCAGCCATCTCCTCACTCCATCCTCCTTTCAGGTAGCTGTAGAGAGCAATAAGGTCCTCCCAATTTTTTTTTGTGTCTGTGTGCTATGGAGTGACAAGTCCAACTAGAATATATCACTACAAAAAGCAGAAAGTGAAGCTGATAAAATTGAAAGAGTTCACATGTGCAGTTAGCAGGTGTCTTTTGTTTGAAAACGTGACGTTACTGTCCTTTTCTAAAGTTTACATGAGTATATCTGATCATACTGTGTTTAATGTGCAAATTCTTGAAGTTAATTTGTTGATTTTAATTTTTTTTTTTTTTTTTTTTTTAAATCTACACAGCTCATAGCAAAGGGGGTTAAGAATCCTAATGTGCCTTTTCACATGGGAGCTGTGGAACACAGTCCTGTGCATGGACCACAAGAGCCTGAACCAGCTGTTCCTAAACCACAACTTCCAGCAAAGCCCAGTACACCAGTCATCTCCATGACTTCTGCTTTGAAGGAAGTTGGTGTGGTAGGTACTTTTGCGAAGAGGGTAAAATTAATGAAAAAAATTGATTTGAGAGAGAGTAAAAAGGTTTTAGAGGTAATTTTTCAGTATTTAAGTCTACTAATATTTTCAAGATTATCTTTTTCTGACGTACTCTTCTACTTTGTATTTCATGCTTCTTGAACTTAAAGGATGAAAATGTAACTGCTATCCAGGAAGTTGAGGAGGAAACAAAAAAGCCAGGTTTTGCAATGCAAGTATGTCAAATTGTATTCAGTTTCATTTATTTTTCTTTACCTTTTAAGAAAGGTACTATTTTAAGTGATATGTATTGGCCCTTATTTCAGAATAAACGAGAAATACTGAGAAGATTAAATCAAAATCTTAAAGCTCAAGAAGATGAGAAAGGAAAAAAGGAGTGTCAAAATATCTCTGAATCAGGTGGGTCCGAAGATGGAAAGGAACAACAAGAAGGTGACCAGCCAATTCTAGGAGATCGCAAGAAATGGAAATCTGGAGCATCTGAATTGGTAGTTCCTCTAGCTCAGTTAACAATGGAAGATTCGCTCTCTGGAACAGACCGTAAGTACTTTTGCTTGCCACCATGATATTAGTAAATCAGTTTACCATGTGTAGTGTCTGTTTTTTATAAAGCAAATACTCTTTAGTATTATCATCTTGTTAGCACTCTTGTGTAATCTGCTTCTAAGAAATGAGTGGTTATATATTCCCTTGGATAAGGAGTAAGGCACAGGCTGAGGAATTAAATGGTTCACAGGAGATTCAACAAATAATTTCCTAATTGCAACAGTTACCTAATTAAATGCATGTTTACTTTTTCTGAGCTTTCTTTGTGTCATTTAAATGGGCACTAATTTAACAGAAGGAATAAAAAACACTTCAGATATATGCAAGTCTTACAATAAAAACTGAGTGTTTCCTCGGTTTATATCTGTAAATTCTATCATACCCTTCTTGGCTTTTTTTTCTTTTAGATCAAGCCTGTCTTTTCCAATCTGTCTTCTCTGGCCTTTTGGATGGAAGACTTTTTTCCTGGGTTTAGTGTGTCTTATTAAGGGTCTGTTTCACATTGTAGAAATAAATAATCATTAAGAATGTGACAAGCTTATTTCATAGCATAGTAGTTTTTACACAGGACGTTAAAAGATCATGAAACTTCTTTTGCTCTGTTCTTTGTTGCTTTATATCCTCTGTTTTCCTTGGAGGGAGAAATAACAAACAAATGTGAAAAGGATAGCAGGACAAAAGACTTTCTAGTTTCTCATTTCAGGTGAAGTTAAGACTACCTCATGCCAGTTTTAAACAAGTTGGTTTTTTCATTATGTTTTCTTTTGGAGCAGCTGAATTGCTGAAAAGATCTCTTGCTGCTATTAAGTTGCAGATGTTAATACTCCTGTTATTAAATGGAATTAGCAGAAAAAACCTCCAGACTTATGAGCCCAGTCTTTAGGCTGTCTGACATGGATTGAGGTGAAATGAGTTCTGGCTTTGTAGGTTTTAGTTTTGTGAAGGTGGTTTGTTTATTGTAATGAAAATGAAGAGAAGTTTCTCATTTCTAAAAAGTTTCGTATTTGTGTTTGTGTCCCAACAGGTCAAACTCTGGGGGAAGTAATTAAGTTAGATATTGGTGAACCCCACAGAAAAGTGTGGGGCAAAAGCCCTACTGATTCAGTCCTGAAGATCCTAGGAGAAGCAAAGTCACAGCTGCAAACTGACTTACTTGAGGAACTAGATGTAATAAGTGGTAAGCACAGCTGGTAATTATCTGTGCTGCAAGTGCAGGGAGTGCCAGATTGCCACTTAGTCTACTGAGAACAATTTTGAAGTTATAGAAGCATATTCTATCCTCACTCTAGCTTTCCACTTCTGGGTGTTGCCTCAGTTCTAAATGTCAGCACAAAGCAATGCTGGAAGACACCAAAATATTTCAAACTCAGTGAAGTGTTAAGAAACTAAGAAGGATGTGCTTAAAGGGAAGGATTTTCATTTTGTTGAAAAGTCTTGGAATTTGCTTATTGATAGAAACAACTCTGCTTTTCAAAAGGATGTCATCAACTGAATATTGGAGTAGATAGGTCCTATAACCTCTTGTTAGCATGTGACTTAGAATGTAGGTGTTTTGTTTTTTGTGGCTTTTTTTTTTTTTTTTTGGTCAATTCTTGCCTTTTTTTTCCTTTCCAAGGGCAAAAGGACTTAAGCTTATTCCAAGTATAAACTTGTACTAATGATAATGTAGCAAGTAAAATTCAAATTTTAATATTTCTAGCTTTTCATAATAGTTACAATAAAAGCATGCAGACTTTTATTCTGTTTTCCTTTAAAGCAACCAAAATTCCCAACTTTCCCTGTAGCCATATTGTAGTTTATTATCAAACTGTGTCAAAACACTGTTAAAATAATAGCATAATTTTGTGTTAGGTACTGCAGAACTTCTTGAAGGAGGTCATCAGTCCTCATCAGAGGAGAAGGAAGAGAAAGCTTTTCCTACTGTTGGAGCTCAGTCTTCAGTACCAGTCAGTGTCACAGGGTCTGACATGACTGTACCAGAAGAATCTCAAAATGCTGGAGCTACTCAGTTGCAGAGCAAACCTATTATGCTGGATGGTAATTAATTTCATTAGTAATTCTAATTACAATCTGTTTTCTAGTTCAGTGAAGGAAGTAATGATCCTGTATACTTTTATATCTTCCCATAAGTAAGTAATGTGCAGGTTTTTATTAACACCCTCTAGGTAGAACCAAGTGTTTTCTATGCCTATGTTGTAAATTGATTCACTAACAGATTTTGTAAATTTCCAGAAACCTTTTTTGTGTGCTTATAGAAAACTCTAGAACACAAGTGGAGTTCTAAAGTGCTTCAAATTTTTTTGTTGGTGGGGAGGGGGAGATTTGTTTGTTTCTCCCCATCAATTGTGCTGGAATCTTTTCCCCTATATGATAACAGCGCTGTGCTGACATCTGGCGGAATGTTCTTGAGGTTTTTAGAAGACAGTTTGTCAGTTTTAAGACACTCTTCCTGTATAAGGAATAAACTTTTATCTCTGGGGTTACAAAACTTCAGTTGTTTCTGCAAAATGCAAGAAATTATTAAAGCTGAAGGATTTAAGTGTAATCTTAAGATGTATATTCTCTCCTGTCCTTTGATTGTGATTCATTTTTAATGAGGTATATGACTTAATTTTAGAGCCTGATGATTTGGAAGCAGAGATGCTGGAAGAAACAGAAGATAAAAAGCACCAGAATAAGGAGAGCAGGAAATTTCCCATCACTGTTAATGAAGTGTGGGTAAAAGAGAAAGAGGATAAGTAAGTACTCTCTTCTTCTGATCCCCCTCTCTCTGGCTCAAACAACTAGCTTTAACTGAGTAGGATTTACATACATCAGTTAGAATGTTACGCTTAGTAAAGCTTCACTCTTGTCTGCCGTGTTAGTTTTACTGCACTTGGTGACTTTTTCAGTGGACTAATGACTATTTTTTACATGGTGTTTCCCCTGGATGTGGTATTTTATAATAGGGCACCACATGAGAGAAGAAAGGAGGCAGCTTCTGAGAAACTAGCACTTGACAAGGTGCAACCACCAAAGGAAGCTCCAAAAGGTCAGTTGAAGTCTTACTATAGCTGGCAGTGTGGAGTACTTGAGCCATCCAGTCTCACTTCCTCACTCACCCCAAAAGAGCAGGTTCTCTGTTTTCATTTTTCTTTTTTAGTTCATACTTCTAAAAAGCAAATTTCTGATAGATTAGGAAGACAAATGGTGGGTGTTATTTTTGCCACTTTGGAAGGAAACGTGTAGTAACAAAGCTACACTGTGTGTAGATGAACAGGACAGTGGCCCACACTGAGACTTAAAAGTGAATGTCAAGTTTCCGAATGTTACATCCTTTTAAAATGACTATTTAAAATCTCATTATTTACTTAAAACTGCTTTATTTATCAACATCTCAAATTAATATTGAGCTGCAGCTTGGAAAAGAAAAGGTTTAAGCAGCTGCTAACGATAATCTCATCTTTATTGCACAGAAGAATTGCATGCTCTTGGAGATCTTTAACTTCAGAAGGTCTGCATATGGAAAATGCATTGGCAATATTGTCAAGTATCAGTGATACTATTGCATCTATTTATGGGTGGCTTAAGCAAACTGGCATGGTTTTTGTCAGTGTTTGGGCAAATTATGTTGAGGTAGCTTTGAAGAAATCTAGTATAAGGCAAGAAGCAACATGAAAATGGATGACACCGTAACTTCATGCATGGACTGGATAAGTGAGAAACTAGAAGGCCTGAGAACACAACAGGCTATAGCTGAGGGCTGTATATTCCCAAGAAGTTAAAATAGGAGAAGGAGGTTTTAATACTTTTACAGTGCTATCTATTTTCCCCTTTAATTATACAACAGAAGTTTAGTTAATTTTATTCACTTTAGTTACCTTTTACTTAAGAGCTTCGGGGTTTTAGTCTATTTAGATTTGTAATGGACTTTCTTTTACCACATCAGAAACTTGTTCCAGTGATTCTCTGCAACCTGAACCCTTATTCCAGAGGGTAATACAGCCCACAGCTGTACCAACAGACTCGCCAGTTCTGTCAGCTCAGTCTTCACAGGAAGAGCCTCTTGTACCTCGTTCACGTTCCATATCACCAGCAAAAAATAAAGGGAAAAGTTCATTGTTGATTGGACTTTCTACAGGGCTTTTTGATGCAAATGACCCAAAGGCAAGTTTAAAAAACTAAAAATAAATACCTGTTTTTCTATAGTAGTAATATTCTTATTTTTTTTTATTGTGGCTGAATGAGACCAGAACAGATGGCATAACTGTTTCGGCAGGTGCTTGTGTTTGTCTAGCTATGTCTGCCCTGCAGTAGGACTGCTGTGTTCATTCTATCAGCAGGACTCGCACAGCGGTGAGAGCCTCCGATTTCACCATTCAGCATTCTATGTCCAAGTGTTTGTGGAGGAATGCCACCACTTCTCTGAGACAACTGAGGGAGTTCACGAGGAAGTTCCTAACTTACTTATCTGCTTTCTTCTTTTTGTGCAGTTTTTCAGACTTACCACTACCTTGTCATCATAAACATACACATTGAACAGATCAGCAAAGGTATCTTGTCATTTCTTGCAACCAGGTGATTGGGCTTTTTCCTGCAGGATTTAACCAACTAGTGCAGGTTCTGGCTGCGAAGCAGAAAAACTGAAGAAGAGGGAATGGAACTTTGATGGAATGCTTTCTTGAAGGTGTTTCCTGACCAGGAAACATACATAGGCTTGAGTGGCAGCTCACAGTCTGTGAAATGAGCATAGGATGATGGAATGTGGTTTTGATATTAATTTAAAATGTTTGAAGGACAGTTATGGAAACAGTAGATGAAGCAGACTTCTTAAGTTACGTGCAATACTTGTCTGGGTTCTAAAGTGGAGAGTGTGTAAAAGCAGCTGCTTTTTGGAGAATCAATGGTGGCAAGGACTCTCTGGAAAACTGCACACCTGTCTTGTGATCAGTGAATATGTAGTAAAGGATTTCCTGGATGGTGGAATGCCGGATAAGGAAGAATGTTTCTTCTTTTGACTCCCAGCCTTTTTGTGAGTGCATGAAAACAGTTGCACTATTGATGATTGAATATTGAATAGTACCTGTTGGTTGATGCATAGCTAGGAAGCATGATATCAGGGATAGTGCTGTTTACATGTGCGGGGAAAATAAGGCTTATTGGCAAGCTTGCATCTGTTCTCATAGATCTATATAGTCACCTAAATGGATTTTTTTTACTCTAATTTTGATTCCTCAAGAGTTAGTCTGTCATTAATTTCCCTACTTTATGAAGCTGTTTATCTGGCAATTGGACAATGATTACAGAAAAGCTAACTTGTGAGCAGGGGGAAGATGAACATTCTTTGTATCCTTACAGATTTAGAAAGTAATAGATATGCTTTATAATGAAGTTCTTAAGTGTATCAGTATGAACTGCTTCAGTATGAATCATACAATCGGACAATGAATCGTAGAATAGTTAGGCTTGGAAATGACCTTAAGATCATCTAGTTCCAACCCCCCTAGAGAAATGCTAAAATGTAATTAAAAAGTATTCCTCTGTCAGCTACTTAAAATGGTTCTAAGCTGTGACTGGCACATATACATTGTAAACAATTGCATATATATCTTATTTAGCTAATGCAATGTTCTTTTTCTTTTGATAGCTGTCAAAGTAATGAATAAATCTGCACAAACCTGGGATCTGTATGTCAGTTCTGATGTCCTCAAAGCTTTTCAATCACTGTAACCTGTAGAGGCAGAAAGAATGCTTTTCTTTTAGCTGAGAGGCAAAATACAAGATGTCATATTTTCAACAGCTAGCGTATCTGTGCTGGACACATTGTTATTTTGAAATTGATCTACAAATGAAAAAGGACAAAGACTCATGTCCAAGTATTTTGTAACCTCAGGCTGTCTTTAGTATTGTTACCAAACAGACTTTCTGTTGCCTTTGCAGCTGTTGAGAACATGTTCGCTCCCGGATCTTTACAAGCTGTACAGAACCTTGGTTGATGTTCCCAGTGTAGCAGATGTGCAGCATCAACATAATCTTGAAATAGATGATACAGAAGATGAGCAAGCCAAAGAAGGACCCTCTGATTCTGAGGATATGTGAGTGCATCAAGTTTATCAAGTATTTCTACAGGCATCTTAGATCCAGAATATTTTTAGTTACACACTAGCAATTACACGCAGTATACCAGCATGGGGATTTTACCCAAACTTTTTAAATCCTGTATTGCATCACCATTTACTTTGAGCCCTGTTCCAGAGAATTGAGAAGCTAATGGGATGTTCTGCTTACGATAGCTGCCTGGATTTTGCTCCAAATTCCATCCAAGGTGCTGTTCCGTCTGGCTTCTGCACCTTGTGTTCTGCTGAAGCAGATCAAAGTTGATGGCTACCACTCTTCTAGAAATAAAATTTTACTTTCTTGAATATTTACTTTCTTTGTATGTTCTGGGTAACTCATCTATCTTCTCTACTGTTATATTGGGATGTCCTTTAAGTCCCTCAAAGTCTTTTCAGGGGCTTCAAAGTCTGACCCTGGCTCTTGACTATTCCCTGCAGCTTGGGATCTGGTGTGCCTATTCTAATGAGATCTAGATCTCTTTTAGTTCCAGGCACATTTTTATGTGGATTAGCAATGTTATACTTACCAGGGTTCTATAACAGTGCAAAAATACAAAGATTTTGAAGTTATCTTACTGTTACAGCACATCTTTTTACGATGTGGTATCTGTTTATCTAATTTCTATTTCCTGTGTCTTGCATGATACAGTGGTATCAGTGCTTTAATCATGTTGGACTGAGGACACCCATATTTGTGTGTTTTCCCCCAGCTACAATGGCTTTCCAGCTTGTTGGCTTAACAGAAGAAATGAGCTCTTCCTACAGGGTTGGTCTTGTAAAGTATGAACTATGTAAATTTTATATCACTTTCCTTTAGTATGTTTGAGGAGGCAGATACAGATTTGCAGGAACTCCGGGCCTCAATGGAACAATTGCTTAGGGAGCAGCCTAGCGAGGAATTCAGTGAAGAGGAGGAGTCCACTTTGAAGGCTAATGTCATTGAATGCATAACCAATGGTACAGAGCTGGATGAAGGAGATGAAAATAACCCCAGCAGTGAAAGTGCACTTAATGAAGAATGGCAATCAGGTAAAATTTGTTACACCTGTTCTATGAGTTATTTATTGATGTTAACAATTCAAACATGGAAGAATGTTTTTGCATTGTATACTTATACTGAAATAAAGCTCTAATTAATAGGTTCAATACAGAAGTTTAAAAATAAATCAAATAATATTTAGATTTTTTCAATGTTAAGGTCAACATCTAAGCGACATTCAATGTTGCAAATTAAATGTTGTCTATTTGTTAGGCAGTGATTATAAGTCACTTCTTTAGTTGTCTAAAACTCGTTCAAGGGAGATCAAGGACTCTGCATATCCTATGTTTTGAATAATTCATGACTGCAATGTAAGAGTGTAAAAGAAATGGCAGTTGACATGACTGGAGTATCTGGGATCCAGCTTACATTGCAATTAAGTAATTTAACAGGCAGTCAAAAGGAACATGAAATTATTAATCTTGTTCTTAGCCCAAAATAGCTATTAATGCAGTCAAACCAAAAAAGAGACAGAAAAATGTATTACTGCTTTTAGAATTTTGCATTAGCTATACACAATGGTATCCTGAAATCTCAGTTCTGTTCTTTAAATTCTGGTTGAAATATAAGCATTTTACTACTGCTGTAAAATAAAGTGCACTTAGAAATATAGGTATAAAAAGATGTAGAAAATCAGCAACTAATCCAAAACACAGCTTTTGTTTAATTTTGGTTTATTGACAACTTTAAAGAAACTGAAAATCTGTGACCATACCTGCAAGATATTACCTGTATAATACATTCCAGTAAGTATTTTAAGACAAACTTAGGTGTAATAGCATCTTTCATTTTTTGACAGTGCTACTGTCACACTCTGGTAACATACAATACCACCTGTTTCTGTGATCCTGCTGCTGTTGCGAGCATTATGGTATTTGGTGTCAGTGTCTCACCTTCTACTTTCATACGAATTGCAGGTTTTGTTTAGTTGGGGGCAGGAGGAAGGTCTTTAAACCTCAGGGGAACGGACAGCACTCGAAACCAAATCTGGTCAAGATCCAGAAGTTAAATATAGGATTAGAAGTCATCTAATGAGTTTTTAATCCATATACAATTTTTCATTCTTTTTTATTTCAATTATAGTTTCTTATGGATGTATTTGTCAATATGTTGAATCGGGAATACGATTTGGTCAGGATTATGCCTTACACTAGTCACATGGGAATTGAAAGTAGGAGAAGTTCTTAGTACTAACTCACAAAGTCTGTGACCTACCAGGCAATACTACATATTTTTTTAAAGACTTCATAATATGAGCTCTGAAATCTAAAAAGTTGTATATTTTTTCCCTGGGTAGGTAAGTCCTTTCATAATTCAAATATTTATTTAAGGAAGTATTTTTCTTGGGCAAAAGCAGTTTGCACTTTATAATAGGATTTTTACACAGGGATTCTATCTGCTATTTTTAAATAGATCCTTTTTTTGTTAAACTTAATGTTCGAATTACAAATAAGTTTGTAAGTTTTCTGTAGCCTGTAAGCAAAATCATGTTGATTTCCCTCGCATATTGGCATACTGAATTTGCTGTGCAAAGGAGATGCACCGAGAAAAGAATGAGGAACTTTGTAGCTAAATTAGTACTGTTTTTTTAGACTTGCTTCAAAGAATGAGATGCATCTCAGTGCAGACATGAAATAACTGATTCTTAACACATGTGTTAAGACAGCTGCTTCACAAAGGAGCTCTTCTCCCTAGCATGGGACAGCCACCAAATCCTGCATCAGTTCCACCTCAGAAATAATGTGGAATGTCTAGATGGAACTTGACCTAACAACATCGCTTTGCTAAATAAAAGTCTGCTTTAAGACCATACCTTGTTTTCCTCCAGTGCAAATACCCTTGTGCGTTTTCAGAGGAGATGGCTAGATGCTTCCTATTTGGGATTCAGGATTTCTTTGCTGCCAGGAAAAGGACTGTTCCTACTTCCTTGCAGTTGTCCAGAGCATCTGCCAACATTGCCTAGTGCTCCTGAGCTTACCTGCTTGCATTACATTTAGAGGTCTGTGTGGATAATCGAGTTTAGGAACACAGAAACAGCATTAAGAATGTAGGAAAACAGAGCAGTTGTCACTGTTGTTTTCTTTCTTTATAGATAATAGCGATGGAGAGATTGCCAGTGAATGTGAAGAATGTGATAGCATCTTCAGCCATTTGGAAGAGCTGAGATATAACCTGGAGCGTGAAATAGGCTTCGATAAGTTCATGGAAGTTTATGAGAAAATCAAGGTTTGTGGAAAATGTTAAGAAACAAGTACCTAGGGCTGTTTACTGTGCCAGCGACTAACTGCATTGTGTAACTAGAATCAGTGCTTATGTCTTTAGTCTCTTATTGTGTTTTGACACACTAAAATATTAACCAAGAAAATACCATGCTATTGAATTAAAGAGAAGCTTTGGGTTTAACCACAAATTGCATTTAGTAAATCTGAACTACTTAATTCTATACCCATTTTCATTTTGGCAACATGGATTGTCTTTTCTCCCAGGCTATACATGAAGATGAAGATGAAAATATTGATATTTGTTCATCCATAGTTCAGAGTATTCTTGGAAATGAACACAAGCATCTGTATGCCAAAATACTTCACCTAGTAATGGCAGATGGAGCCTACCAAGAAGGTAATCTCACTGTATTCTGGCAATTACAGCTCGTCTTGTGCTCTTTCTTGGTCATACACCATAGGTTCTGACATACTTTTAAAAACATACCTGTGCTTTGTTATGGTGATTGGCTAAGTTGGTAAAAATACTATTTTTCACAAAAGATATTCTTATTCCTGCAACAAAACGTGGCAAACTTTGATAAAGCATGCTACCCACTCTGATTTAACAGCACGTACACATGAAGTCAGCTCTAACAATAGGCGTCTTAGAAAAGGTGCAGTATAATTATTTCATATCTGTAAAATAGTTATGCAAATTGGAAAGATGGAAGTCTAGAATAAAACTTTCAGGATTAAAAATAATTTATCTTAATGACTTTTTAGCTAAATAATATGGTACTTCAAAACTCCACTTTTAATGGGTTGCAATCTTTCTGAAAAGAAAATTTAATGTTGCTCCTTATCCCATAACTGTCATTTTTCAGAAGAACCTGATGCGAAGGTACCATCCATCTTTGTTTTCAGCTGGCTCAGTGATAGATGAATTTATCTTGCAAGCCCTGCCTAGGTTAGCACAGGTGACTAGGCACATGAGTAGTTCCTAGATCTTTCAGGGTCACTCTATGAAATATCACATGTGATATTCAATGAGAAATGGTTTTGATATGGTTCTTTTCCTCTTATGTCAAACATGTAACTGCAGTTAAGTAATTTTAGATTTCTAATGATGAAAGTCTTAACTGGAGAGGTTAAAAGTAAGAAATCTAAAATCTCAGTTATTTTTTTTAGAAATCAGAAGCATTATGTATTGGTTTCAGAAATGTGTGCAATGATCACTATTTAATGTGTTTCAATTTTGAGAAAACATTCTAATACATGTTAACCAACATCTCTTCTCTGCATCTTTTAAGATCTTTTACAAACGTGTTGCAGTAGCAGTGAACAAAGGGTCAAATAAGAGGACAGCTTTCTCTGGGTTTTATATATAAATGCTTGGGAGGAAAAAGGTCTTAAAAACTAGTTTTATAAAGATAGTTTTTAAAAAATTGCTAATAAAATTACATTTTTCCCAATTTTATTTTGCAACTGATACAGAACCACTCAGTAAGAATGAGCAATTGCCATGTTGTTTTCATGCTGTGTTATAGAAGTATGACACAAAAGTGTCTGAAAAACATTTTTTCAACAACAATTTATTGATTTAATGACAGACTTGGAACAATATATTACAGTAGTTCATTTTTCAAGTGTCCAAAGGACTGGCAATATAGAACAAGAAGAAAGTGGTAACTCTAGTGTTACCAGTTTCTTTTCTTTGCCACTTCGCCTTAAGGGTATTTTAAAACTAGTACTAAAAGGCTTAAATGCCAATTTGCTGAAATGCTGGCATACCAATTGCAAGCTGTCTGAGTGAACCCTATTAAAATGAGCTGACTTTCATCTTGCAAAATGCTGATTAACAGGTGGCTATTTTTAATAGCTTCAGTTCCAACTCTGTGTTTTACAAATTGGTGATAGCATACAAAAATGTATGTGAAAGTAGTTCTTTATGGTTCAGACATTGAAAGTACATGTAGTACTTCAGTACTGAAGTACATAAAGAATTACATTTAAAGTAGTTCTTTAAATTTCAGACATTTAAAGAAAAAAATGCTGTGCTAATAAAGGTGAATAGAGGACAAGTGAGTCAGAAGCATGTTCATGAGCTGCTGTCTCAGAAGTTTTATGCTCTTCAAATAAGAAAAGCTAGGGGAAAAGAATCTGTGCTGCTCTTTTTACTAAGAGGATTGTTCTGAGGCAGGCTGCTTGATGTGAAATTACCTTAAATTCACTAGGATGACATGTTGTTCAATGTTTGTACATAGAGTGCTTTCAAGGCAGTTTTGGTAACAGTTATCTCCTTGGTGACTGAGTTGGTGAATTCTGGTATTACTGCTTACTAAATTGTGGTTTCTAATTTGTTTTGTAACCCCAGCTTGATCGTGTGTGTGTGTGTGTGTGTGTGTTGCTCCTTTTCACCCTGTCTCTCCCCTGCTCCTGCTTTTTACAGATAACGATGAATAAACCTGACTCAGGAAATCCCTTAGTGCTGTACTACATAGATCGGTGTTTGAAGCCTGCACAGCTGAATGACAGATTGTAATGGAGAATGTAACATGGGGCAGGAGAAGCAAGACTTCAAAACACCAGTGTTGATTGTATGAAAAAGAGGTAAAATATGCCTTTTAAAACTGAGATACCTATACACCTATGTGTACTTGCATATGTAGTCATTAAATACTATAGGTGCCCAAAATTGAAACAAAAATAAAATTAAAAAAACCCCATTCAACAACAAAACAAAAAAACCCCGAACCTCAATCTCTCAAATTCCAAAAGAAATATAGAAAAGAATACCTGTAGATATTCTGATACGAAACTGAGACCTATAATGTAAAACAACTTCTGCCATATCAACAGTTGGGTGGTGCAGTTAAGTGATTGGAAGCATTGCTGTGCTGTGGAAGTACCCACATCTAGCTGTTCAGTTACATATTTACAATAGCCTCTCTTCACACCTACATAAAGAAATTACTCCATTTTTATTGACCCTCGGGGTTGTATTTTAGTAGCCTCTTAATCTAGTGGCCCTGTTTTGATTATTTCACTTTTTTCCTAACAAAAAAATTAGTGCGTTTTGAAGCTGAAAGCTGCTGTTACATCTGGAATATCTTAATGGTGTGTCTAAATCAAGGCAAACTGGTACTTCAGTCATTTAAATGTCTGGGGCATTTTTTGAGATTATAAAATTCATCTAGAGCCAGAATACTTTTTTCCAATATTTTTCTCTTCTCTTCCCCAACCCCTTCCCAAAATCCCAAGTATTTAGCTCTTTTGACTTTTGTAATCAATGATAATATATTCTGCTGTTGAATTGAAAGGAGTGGGGTTTTTTCCAGTTTGTTTTTAAATTCTTCCTGTTACACTCCTGGCTCCAGCAGCATGGAGGAAATAAAGTACTGCAGCGCAAGTGCTAGGTAATACTTCTCATCTTTGGGTTCATGTTTCGTAGCTTGCCTTCCACCACCCCGAAAGCAAAACCAGGTTTGTTCTGACCCATGTTTCCTTGTTCCTCCTGTCAAAGCGGTACTGTACAGGGCAGACATAAGGTATGCTGCTGTTTTCCAGTCATCTCCAGAACAGCTTTATTGGCTTACCCATACAGTAAGTCTCTTGTTACAAATCTGGTGAACTGTGAAACTTCCAACTGCCCTATTGGAGAAAACTAGAGATATTTTTAATTCTTTTTGGCTACAGCCAGTCACAATCTAAAACTGCAAAAGTTACTTTTCCACCAAGTAAAAACAAGTATATATATATATATTACTTTGAACTGTCTAAATATGTACATGACTTTGTATAATTGTTTTATGGTGTTATTAAAGTTTTGCCCTCTTTAAAGCGTTGGGTTTTTGTTTTCTTACAGTTGAAGTAAAGGTAGACCAAACTTTATCCTGGGAACCTGCAATGAGAATAAAATTAATAATCATAAATGCCTTTATTACATTAAATTATATATCCTCCTTTACTTGCTAAACACCTCTTGCTTCATCTGATGAAAAACTATGGTCATTGTTGGAAACACAGCTGGTTCTGTCCTATGCTGCTTCACTTCTCCTGCCCTTTCCTTCTTTTGTTTTGGGAGGCTTTGGGGGTTTTTGAGGGGAGAGGTGGTTTGGTTTTTTGGGGTATTTTCAACTTACCACAGTAAAGTTGGGGGGTTTTCTCTAGGCTTCTCTTCCATTCCAATTTCACTGCTGAATGATCTATTCAGAGAGATGATCCTCATAAACTACATCATCCATGACATTTAGCAGATATGCTCTAAAGGCTTTAATAAAGAATGAGCCTGCATTATTTTCCTTTTTCAGGTTTGCTTTTCAAATCGTACCTTTCCCATCTTTTGGGAGAAGAAGGGAAGACATAATCTTTGAGCTTTAAAAGAATGTTAGATTAGCCATATAGAAAGAAGAAACTGTACCAACTGCTACATTCTGCACTCTGTGGGTTTGAATTTTCTCAAGGTGACACAGTCTTACTGGAGTTCAGGGTTGGAGAGATGTTATATTGAAATCATCATTATTGATTTGAAATGAAATATCATTATTGGTATTCTTCATTTCTTACGCAGCACGCTTGCTTGCTCCTGGTAAGAAAAAGAGAGCTTGACAGACATAGAGCTTTTCATCATTAATTTCCAAATTAATGATTTAGAAAATATGCATAGATTAAGCACAGCTTTTCAAGAATAATCTTCACCCCTGCCACCCAATACTGGATAGCCTTGAAATCCCTCCAGAGCTAATTTAAAATGGACACAGTAAGGAAGTTTGTCTGCTAAACTAAGCTGTGAGTCAAGATCGCATTTAGAATACCCACCTCCAGCCTGCGCCAGGTGGCAGCATAGCAGCCGGCGCTGGGGCATACAGCACTCGCTCAGTGGGTAGCAAGCCTTTACATTGAGCTCAGTTTCTCCTCATCTCTCAATCATGCAATCCTTGCACCCCTCTTCCTGGGGGATGGTAGAGGGCACAGTTTGTCCAGTTTCCCCAGACGACCAGATGCAAATTCAAATGAAACAACATAGGACCCTTTTAGCAGAGGTGTAGTGGTGCGTGGGATTCAGCTCTTACCCTTCCCCCAGCCAAGGGTGGGTGAAGCACACCCTGACTGAGCTGCTGGTTTGGCTTTTCTCTCTCCACCAAAATCATCTCATCAAGGCTCAAATGAGGCCCGGCTCTACTTAATTTTATTAACTGCAATAAACCAAAGATGAATATAGATACTTGATTTTTCAATCCTTTTACATGGTTTTCTTCCCAAATAATTGTGTGCTTTCTCAAGTCTTATTTTAATGCTTTTTCATTTGTGAGCCCTGTAGACTAAAACTTAGCATAAAACAGAAACCAGGGATTTCCATTCCCAGAACAGTTCTTCTTGCCACTTTTATCACAGCAGTTTAGATGGAGCTATTTACAGGGTTTAAGTTTTAAAATCCACAAAGAGCTTCTTCCTTTAAATTAAATGTGTGCATTAATGCAGTACACAGTTCAGATGCGTTTCCAAGTTGGTATGTTTTCCAGCTGAGCTGATGAGTTCATCAATTCAAATAGTAGCACTTTGAATGGTTGGCTTGTGCAAGAGTCTTTAAAACACTTCTTCAGCAACTAAAACCTTGATTGAACTGCTGCCGTAGCTACATTAATGGTAGTTACTTGTGAGACACATATACAGGCATTCAATTGCTCCTGCTAAATTGCTTGCCTTGAGCACCTCTGGTGTGGTGCACCCTTCCACATTTTTATTTCCAAGACATTTTTAAACCAAGATGGCATTTAGCTACTTTCATTAACTCTCTTTTTAACGATACAGTTTAAAAACTCGCAGAGCCGAAGACTTAGCGTCTTTTCATGTCAGCTGCACAGCAAATGCCAAAAGCAGGCGGGCTGCACAGTGGGACACCTCCAGCGAGGCAGCGTTCGCTGGGCTCCAGGACGGCTGTGACAGCTCTTTTCACAAGTCATCCCTGCAGCTGACTGTATCCAGTGTGGGGCTGGGGCGTTGGTGAGTCACTTCTGCTCAGCGGATGGATGTTCCCTCAGGGACCACAGTCAGCCAGGAGAAAACACAGTTCGGTTTTAAATAGTGCTGTGGCTGAAGCTGATGCAGACACGCTCTGAGGATAATGGAACCATCATCATCAGGTCCTTGATGTACACGGTTTTTGCTGTATCCTGCAGACAGTCCTGACAGTAATCTCTTCTCCAGGGGAAGGAATGAAGTATGCATTTTTGTTGTACCCTTGATATAGGAATAAACTTCCCTAGACTCAATTTTTAGACAAAACCTCTGCAGTTCTAGCTCTCTTAATAACATTTTAAATCTCTAGCAATACTTCAGGGATGCTGTTCTTTCTATCACCTTCCCCACCAGCAATCAAAAATTATCACTGCTGTTTGTTTTACTGCTGCTAGAACTATTTTAAATGCTATCAGAGTAGTTTTGCAAAAGTAAGGTATGCAGCCTTTTTCTGAAGAAGTGATTGATTTGATGGGGATGCAGAGAGACAGAAAACCTGAGATGCCGTTAGTGAAGCAGAGCTCTATTGTGGAGCTATACCAACATGGCCACTGCTTAAAGAGTCAGTCAGCATCTGTTTTATAAACTGCTGTAGCTCTTGTACTTCCTCTAAACTCCATTTCTTTCTCCCTATTGAGCTGTAATAACTCTTGAGAAAGATGTCTAAAAGACAGGAATAAAATGCGTCTAATTTGCCATTCTTGTAGCGCCTTTAGTTAATCCTTTCCCACTGCCGTTAGTTTTGATAACTTACATGGAATATTTTAGTCTTGTTCTTCAAGCTTTGTCAGAGGAAATTGAAAGGTGAAAAGGATGGCAGTTGAGCTTCTCAATAGAGTAAATTTGGACTTAACGCTGGACATAGTTTTAGGCTTTTTTAATTCTAAGAAATAGTATATTTTATGTTTTCATGTTTAATAGTTTAATACTTTATAATGTTTTATAATAGTTTTAATGTTTTACAACATATTAAAATAAATTTTAATATGTTTAATAGCCTTATTTAGTAGATCTCTATTTTACTGTTAGTAAACTAGATATATGGAGAATTATTTCCACAGCAGTAAAACATCTCCTATGGGATTTTTGGCTATAAATAATACAGCATTTTTTTTTTCAGCTGTTGAAAAGCCTGACTGCAATGAATTGTATATCCTGTTCCACCCTGAAATGTAGTACATTGGTTAATGATCACAGTGCCCTGAATAACTTCGCTCACTGGACTCACTTAATTCACTGTAGTGCCTCCTTTCCTCAGATGACCACTACTGCCTTCTCTACACTGGGCAATCGTGTTTGACCAGGAAGAGACTCCAGTGAATTCTGACTCTAACAGACAGCAGGGTTAAGCATTGCCAGCTGGGAAAGGGAGCACAGTTCAGCCCTGGCCTGTGACCTCTGCTAATCACACAGTGATACTACAGTAACCAGTAACTAGTCTGCTCGCACCAGTAAGGGATGGATTCTCCACCATAAATACCACTATCTAGCCATATATACACTAGAGGAGCATGACACATGGGCGAGCATGGCAATGGATGAGCATGGTTATAAGGCCTCCCTCCTCCCAGTAAAACTTAAAGCAAGCTTGACTCAAATCCCACTGTGATCTGATTATCAGGACCAGCACAAGAAAACATGCACCCACCCTCATGCTTTGGCACAAAGCCATTGATTGAACTGCTGAGGAGGTGGGTTTGAGCCAGGTCACCAGCCTCTGAGCTGCAGCCGGTGAGGGTATGAACACATCTTCTATTCTTACTCTGCCACAGTGAAAGCAATCTCTCTCAGAAGGATGGGGCACAGCAGATGCATCTATAACTTAAACCACTTCGTAATAGTTCCTAAAGCTCATCTGTCAAGGATGGTGCAAGGCTGCTTGGGCAACATTAGTAAGAGAAATCTATGTATGACCACACGATGTGAAATAGGCCTGCTGAGGAGCAAAAGCTGTGTAGCATATAATGTTTATCTTGCATTAATCAAGCCATAATGTACTTATGTAACACTGCTTTTGTTTTCACTTGCTAGAAAAACTCCCCACATATGTTTTATTCTGCCTTACAGCAGCTAAAAGTGTGGGAAATGTATAACTGAAGTAGTTCTTTTTAAAAAGGCAGATAATTGTGAAATTGCCTGTTTTATCATATGATAAACCATGGGGGCTTGTTAGAGGGATCCCACTAACCTATCGTGTGAAACAGGTCAGATCCCTTTCTACAGTTGCTAGCTGTGACAAAGCTGTCTGTGATAGCTCAGCTGAATGTCGGAAGCCTTGCATACAAGGCCTGGAAGACATGGGGTGTCTCTCCTGTCCCTCAATTCTGCATTTCTGTCTTCATGGCATCTGAAAAATGTGCTGCTCGCTCACAGTGACACTGCTGTTCATGGAAACAGCGCGTACCTCGTTTCTGGAAATCAAACCCTGATGCTTCTTCAGCCTTGGAGAACTGTATTTCCCTGTCATGGGACAGCAGAGAGGTCAGAAGGCTTTGTGATCCTTGGACAGATCACAAAGTGAAGTAAATTCACATTGTACAATAATAAAATGAACTGGGGGGAAAAAAATGTGCTGGAAGTATCTGAGAGGCTTTTATGCATACTAGACAATATATTCTATACTTGCTTTCTATGACTAAGTTTACTGGTACCAAGGTCTAGAATTAGCCAAATAAAACAGCAGGGAAGCCTCCTCTGTGTTCCTTGCCTCCATTCCTCACTAACATTTTTACATTCACTCACTCTCTCTGCTAATGGAAGCTGGGGGAAAAGTGCCGAGTACAGCTCTAATGACATGAAGAAAAACACTGAAGGAAGCAGCAGGGAGGCCAGCATTTCACCACTCTCCCTTCCTTGCCCAGGAACATTTCAGTGACCTCTTGACACCTCCCCTGGGAAACTTTAAATTGACAGGAGTATTTGCCAAGTAAATACAAAAAATGGCACTAAAATACTATTGTTTCTGACTTAATCCTCCGGAAGTCAATGAAAGCGAGTTAAGGTTCCCGCAGCAGCTATAATGCACTAACCTCATTCTAGATGGAAGCATATGTGGACATGTATCAGGGTTGATTAAAGAGCACTTCCATGCACTCACTAGTATCCACTTGGGAAACTGAAAATAAAAATGCCAAAAATTAAGTTACAGCTTATTGCTGGATAATCCTGGTATTCTGGTTAAAACTTCTGTTTCATGTTACGCAACACTACTAGAGTGAAAACATTGTTAATTTGTCCTAGGAAAACACCAGGGGAAGGCATTTCATGTTTGTTATACCCTGATTGTTTATTCTGCTATGGTTTTGCTGGGGTGAGCTACTCAAAAATGCCTGTTGGGACTCTTGGAAAATATTATTCTGGCTTTATTATCTGCCAGCTGCCAATTTTTCTTCTGAAATCTGACAGGAAGGGAGGGATATCAGAGTATACTGTACCTCAAGCATCTCCGTACTAATTCTCCCCACGCCTCGAGAATGCATCTGCTACCCAGCAACACTTGCTGGTCACTACTGACTCTGATCCTGCTCATTAGCAGTATTCCAAGAGACACATCACTAAACTGGAGAGCTGTGGTTCAGTTCTTGGAATGATCCCTTTGCTTATTATTGCAAATTATTAATTATTAATGCTAATTATTTAATTTATCCTGCAGAGATAACTGCATCTCTGCCCCTCATGATCTCCCCTCATTCATCTTGCCTTCTCTTCTCTTTCAAGTGTTTTTCGCAGTCTTCAGTCTATGATGTAACTCTGCTTCCGTGCTCCCCATCCCTGCCATACAAAAAAGGAACAGCACAATTAACACCATAGATGAGAATGCTTCCAGAATGCAGTAACAGGAACATGCTCACTAATGTGAACCAGCACATCGGATCACACCTAGCACAGGCCTTTTGCCGACAACTGTTTTGAGCACTGCTGCCTGAGCTATATTTAAGGATTATGACAGGGATTAAAAATACATCTTTTTTTTAGTGTAGGTGTGTCCTTCGAGAAGAACGGCGGTAGAACAGCATTGGCAGCTTGCAGCGATGCTTGCAAGCAGGTTTTTGGCACACTTGGCCATTGTCAGAGCCCTGGTCATGTCAACATGCAGAGTTGCTGTTCACATTTTCTGGGACACGTGGGAAAACATTACTTGAGAACGGGTTCGTCTATAGCTCGTAGAAAGTGCGCATTTAAGAGGTATTTAAAGGCTGCTTCTTAGCTAAAGGGATGGAATCCAGCTGCCTGTTTTCTTTGGCCCTGAGAGTCGGTTTGATATGATTTACATTTTCAGAGCTGGCTTCACAAAGAAAGAGCTAGAGGGTTGGTTTGGGGCCTTTTTTTTTTGGTGTGTGTTAGTGAGTAAATATTTTACAGCCCGAATTCCTAGTTCCGCAAAATCAGTGACTCCAGGCTGTGGGACAGTGTAAGTAAGCACAAAGGCTGGAATTTTTTGCTAGTAATGATCTATGAGATAAGATTTTCAACTAAGCCAGTGCAGCGAGGTCTCTTGCCAGATGTGTGGGAGTGAAAGTGACACAAATCTACAGAAAGAAAAAATGAAACTCTCTGGCAATCCAGAGTGATAATGCAGCCTTGTAGTGCCAGCAGCCTCAGAGGATTCATTTTGTGTCCCAATGTCTTCATCAACCTAAAAGCCAAGTCCCAAGCTCTATAGAAGAAATACAAAGTAGTGCCACGAATACTCCATAAATTTATCTCACTTCCTTAATCTTATTTTGAACAAGGAAAGTTTTAGGGAGGGGTTT
Source organism: Strigops habroptila (assembly GCF_004027225.2). Classification (NCBI taxonomy): domain Eukaryota; kingdom Metazoa; phylum Chordata; class Aves; order Psittaciformes; family Psittacidae; genus Strigops; species Strigops habroptila. The sequence goes on from NC_044283.2 coordinate 40,017,139, forward strand.
CTACATTCCTTTGTTTGTAATGTACTGTGGTAGCAGAGTGATACTGATTCTGGGGAACTTGCCCCTTTATTCTCTTACTTTCATCCCAATATAATTCAAAGCTTTCCTTCAAAGTCAAGCTACATTGGAAATCCTTGCTTTTTGCTTCTAAGGGATCACAGACACACATTGATTGCATCCAGACCTCTGCCGACATCCTTTCCCAAGTGTACCAGAAATTGCAGATAACTGAGGCTGTAAAGGAGCTCCTGTACCCTTCAGGCAACACAAGAAGCATCATCTGTGCTCATGGGAATGCAACTTCCCTTGCAGCTGAGGATACGGACCAAAAAGGGAGGCTTCAGTCTAAGACAAAGCTTTACCTTGGCACAAGGACGCTGCTTTCAGTAGTTTGGGATGGAAATTTTAGCGCACTTTAAATGCTGACCCACATTGTAATTTTTTTATATCCTAATACCCAAACTCTTACAAAACCCATCTCATCACTCATGGGTGATACCACAGCAGAACTGTTTGAGTGTGGCAGAGATGTTTGAAAAGTAAACATGCTGATAATCTACTTGCCTGACAGCCAGCTCTGCCCAGCAGGCAGTTTTAGTCGGAAAATGCTATTTTAAGGAAATAAATCTCTTTGAAAAAACTAGCTGAGCATGCTTTTAAGAACCAACATGACAACTCTTTTTTTTTGGTGAACTATCAAACTGTTGCAGCACTCAAAATTCTAGGATGGCTTAGTTTAGAATTTAAACAAGCTAGCACATTCTTCTTGTAGATTTTGTTCTGAAAGCACATGAGTGTCATATGAAAAGCTGTCACATATTTATCCTGGAGCATCTTACCAGACCCTGCTCCTAAGCCTGAGAGTGCAGCAGAGCTACACTCAGGCTGTTCTGGAACAAAATCCAAACCGAGTTTCACTGCAGAAGGGATGGAGGTGAAGGGAGTACGGTGCTTTTCAACAGGTTTCCTGATTTGGACAGCAGGAGGACTTCAGGACTCGCCATAAAACACACACAAACCGCAGTACAGACATATCATTGCTGTTACTATGCATTTCTCATACTTTAATGACCACAAAAGCACAAGGGGTTTTTAAGAGTTACTGTTCTGTAAGTGCACTTCCAGTAACTGCTCTTAGAATAAGACACCTAGAATAAGGTGTTTGTTAAAACCTGCAGGAATGTCTGAGTTTTCATTATGTTGTCATGCAGTTGCCCAAAAGAGAAATAACATCCCCTAAATCACCTCTGATAGAGCCTATGCTCTAAGTGGACTTGAACATTTCTCATCTAGAAAGACTAAAGGGGGTGCTTAATACGTACTGAAGACATATTTGGTGTGAAAATGTGAAGAGGTCTGCCTGCTACTTTTTGGAGGATGCTTTTCTGAGGATAGGACCCTGAGGCTCTGGCCAAGGATGTTTGCTCTAGGAGGGTCCATTTGGATGCAGGACCCCTCTAGATAAACTAGCACAGTGCTGTGAACTCTTCCCTATGCATGAAACCTACTGACTAGCTTTGTCTGTCTGTCTCACAGGGTTTTAGAGGGTGAAGCTGCAGTGCAATTCTAGAAACACCAAACGTCACAAAAAGACAGAATCAAAGAATTGCAGACGTGACATGATGGATACAGACTCCTCCAAACACCCACACCAACCCTCCCTCCGCACAGCCCATGTGCAGAAGTGCCTCTGACTCTCCTCAGCAGTTCGACCTCCTCCTGTCTAATGCTGTAGTTTTTTGGTCACACAGCATATGTGCCAAGCACCCAGTCTCCAGACGTTCAGCTTCTTCCCGACACTTTGGTAGCGAGGTGTGGTAATTAAGATTGAGTAAACTTCTATGAATGTTGAATATCCTTTATGATATTACGGATTTGCTTATTTAAAAAGGAAAATAAAAACATTTGAGCCCTGCAACTCATCAGTCTAGAGTCAGTAATGCAATAATTCTACTTAAACATTTATACGATTATTGGGTTACTGTTGATATGAAACAGCTTTACCCTGTGGCTTGTACGTAGCCTTTGCAAGTGGAGAAAATACTAATAGCTTTTTAATACCCTAAAATTTGCTAACAATATAGCAAAGTATTAAAATGGCATGTAAGTATTCCAAAAGGTCTAAGGCAATAATTCTAAAAGAACATCCCAAATCTCTTATGAATCTTTGGGAGACCAGGTCTAAATAGAATTGGGAGACACCTAGAAAAGGACTGAATGGAGAATCTGGCATGCTCTGTCCCTCAGGAGTCTCCCCTGAGGACACAGCACTAATTCTCCCAAGGTAAAGGAGCATTAGGACCTACTCTGCAGCTTCACAGATGGGGGTTGTGGCTTATCAGCTGTACACAAGGAAGGAAAAAGATAACTTGATTTTAGAATAAACTTCTTAGGAATGGATTCTTACATTTCCGTACCTCTGCTAAAATCTTCAGCACTGTGCCATCTAGTTAGATTTCTTTAAACGAAAATTCTCCTTTGCTTTTTCTTTAACCTTCTTGTAGTAAAGGCAGTTTCAAGCTGGCTGGTTAATGGGATGCAGGCACTGCATTCCCATCAGTGTAATGATCATGTGAATCAAGTTCTTGACTACCTACACACACCAACACCTTACTGCATTTCGACAAGGTACAGCAGTGGACACTGCAGCTAGGCTGCGTGGATCATAAGCCCTGTGTTTTCCTGTGACTAGCCTGGCAGAAACGTCTTAAGGTAGCAAAGACCTTGCCTAAACACTGAGAATTTGTAACGTGTTTATTCTTTAAAGCCACAGCCACTTCCACTGCATATTCTCCCATTGCAATGCAAATTATTACAAACACATCCATATGTGCAAACGTACAACCCCAGCTTCATGTTGTCAGAGCTAGTTCACAACATTAATACACAAATAATACTCTCCTCAAGAAACCTAGATGCCAAGGATACAGAATAAAGATGTAAAACTAGAAGCCAAACGTGTACTGAAAGCACAACTACCCATTTCTCCTGCCTCCTCACAAACTCAGTACAAGCAGAGATCCTTCTGGCAAGATGCAGAAGCCTTAGAAGTACTTTTGTATTACAGTCATTGATCTGGTTCACAACACAGAAAGAGTAGCAGGGGCAGCGTAAAACCTGGTTTGCCAGCAAAATGACTGTGTCAGTATCAACCGCACTGAGCTTCATGCTAAGAATTCCACTAACAGTGACCAGGCTGGGAATTTAAGGCTAGCACTAACTGCAAAACAGACCTCTTGTAAAAAAAATGAAAATCAAACAATCCAAAACCAAATCACAATTCCCTCAACCCCCAAAAAACAAAACCACACACACAAAAAATCTCCAGCTCTTTAATGAGAAAGGAACAAAGTGACTGAAGAACAGCCTTGCTCATTTCTGCCAAGAGACTGAAGTTGGCCACACTTCACTGCATGCTGTACTCGCCAATATAAAGACACCAGTATCAGCACGGCCATCAGTGGTAAACTCTTACTAAATTATGGTGGTAGAAATTTTTTGTGGCCTTCAAAAAGAAATCATCACCACATCTCCAGAGGCAAGAATATTGTTCCATTTTACAAGGAAATAAGATAAACCCTTTTGGTTGTGGACATTACGAGTGGAGAAACATCATGACAAAAAAATAACTATAAAAACAGTTTAGTACAAAGAATGTGTCTTAAAACAAAAACATGCTTATTCTTTCCAGTAGAAATAATGTTAAAATTCATCCCTGAACCTACAAATACAAAAAATTCAGACTATGACTGCTCCAAGACAGTATCTTCTGTTATATTTCCTTTCTGATAGGACATAACACCTCTTGTTCCATGATTCTTATTACCTTTGAGTCTTTTGTAGTTATCTCGAGATTTTAAGGATGGAATTCACAAATAAGTGAAATATGCCTTCATACGTTTATTCTCACAGGCCAGGATTTCTCTACTCAGCAATCACTCAGTTTGATTTTATGAATCTAAATATACAGACTGCTAATGTGACTTTGTTAGATAAGCAGGTTATCCTGCCATCAGGGTCACAATCTTCAGGGACATGTTGTAGTGTTAGAATGGAGCTTGGACCTGGTTTCACTTTTCAGTGCATTAGCACATTTTAGTGCATTTAATGCTTTCACTTTTTTATGCGTTAGTTTACAAATGTCTGTATGTTTCAAAAGATTTGCATGCTAACAAGTGGAATCCTATTCTGAAATCTCATACTACTTCTTTGTTAAATTTCCTAAGGAACTAGGTGTAAATGATTATAGAGTGCATCTGTCAGCCCCTCTCCCCAGTTATCTATCATTCATTGGCAAAACCCGACAGAATATTTGTAAAGATATTAAGATTCTATAGGTTTTATGGAACAAACAGTGGTCACATCCAGAAGAGATCTATAATTTGGTGCCCTCCCTACAGAAAAGGGTGCAGCAAAGGTCAAGTTATCTCTTTGTGTTAGCCTGCCAACACATCCATTAGCTGGTGTTGCTCATAAGCCAGGCACAGTATACACTGCCTTACATTTTAAAGACAGAGGAAGCACTGAGGTTACTTGGAAATGTGGTAGAAACAGGAATTGTTGCAGTAGGAGTTAGGGAGGAACAGGAAGTATGATTGTTTTGGCAGAGAGGGCTGAAAACATGTAGGTTGGTTGGCATACAGAAGAAAAAGGAGGTACTGGCAAAAGGGAAGGAGGAGCACAGAAGACACAGTGGGTTTATTGCACTAAGGGTGCTGGGTACAGAACACAGAAAAAAGGAAGGAACCAGGTGTTACCAGTTCTGCTACTGACATTTTGACTTTTCCTGTTCTGCCTATCGCCCGTTGCTTCTTCCTTTACCCAAAGGCTTCCAGGTGAAGAGAAACAACATATGCTGGAGAGAGGAAAATAACAAAAAAACCGCCAATGGTTTTGCCTGAAAACCAACTTCAGAAGTACAATTTATTACAAAATTATACTTTTTCACATATGTTTTCACAAATAGGAACAAATACTAATAGACATTATAATCAGAAATGCAGGGATTTGAGTAACTGGGGAGGCCCTTCCTTCAAATCTGTGTTTTTAATGGTCCTCTGCCCTGTGCAATCTCTCCTTTGCATCAATGACTTCATAAAAGTTGTGCAAGGAATCAATGAACTGTACATAAGAATGAAATGGCTTCAAGAAGGGAGGTCTCCTGGTGTAAAAATGTGTACGGTTCCCTGCCTGTGGCTGGGAGTGAGAACGAACAAATGCTTCAGTGTAATAACAATCCTGTTCCTTTCAGTCCCGGCGTCAGGCTATTCCAGCCAGTCCGAGCCAAACACCTCATCCGTAAGGGGGCAGTGGCACACATCAGCACGCACACCCTCATTTTACATACTTTAGGCTTGTTTGAAAACTAACTGCTGCTGTGCAGGAAGCACCAGGTTTATGTGGTGCTCTTCACAGTGTTTACTGCTTTGGCTCATATTCCGCAATAGATTCAGCATTTCACAGAATTTACATAAAACACTATCAAAGACCAGCCCTGATAAAGGGCTGATCTTTTCATCCTGCTTCCCTAAACTTTCATCTTGCTTCCCTGATGCACCACCTGCATTGTAAATTCCTCTGCTGTTTTAATAGATATTTCACATTCCTTAGGTAGCAAACAAAGTTTGGACAACAATAACTGCATTGCTTACAAAACTGTGCTGGGAAGATTGGCAAACTATTACCATGTCTCCTTGATGAGATCTTCTGGAAAAGCTATGGCCAATAGGGAAAACCAACTGTCAGAGGAACTTTTGTTTAGATTCAACAAGTCCCTAGTCCAAACGTACTGACTATCCTTCTTTCTGTGGTGGCAGTGCTGACATGGCGAGACAGAGGAATACTACAAGACATGGGAATATTCTTAAGTATCAGATGCTTATGCCCTTCTATTTATGTTACAATACTCTCTGGAAAGCAGAGGCACAGACCACAACCCCATCTGTATCAGTTTCCCTAAACACCAGAATTCATGGGGGAGGAAACTTTATTTCTTAATGGACTGTAGAGATTTAGCACGTTCACTATTTCTACTAGAAAGGCAGAAATCAAGACGGAAAAGCCTGTCATCCTATCAACTTACACAAACCTACACAACCCATGGAGGAGAAGAAAAAAGCTTTTTATATGCAGACAAAATTCAGTAAGAATGACAACAAACTTCAACAGCTCAAAACTACACAGAAGAAGGAAGCTTTTGGATTGCTTCCTTTTTGATTTGCAGCTGACAAGATGATTAGCTTGAACTTACACATTTCTTCTAGGTTTTTTTCACCATCCATAGACAAGGTGCCCCATATGATGTTAAAAGTGTGTGGCTTAAATTCCTTTTGTGGCAATTGGCAAGTACCTCAGTGTTTACTTCCTCCTTCATTCCCACAGTCCTGTACAGAAGTATTTCACATGAGACGCCTCCAAAGCAAGCACTTCATCCCTCTCCCTAGCTCAGGCGTGCGTGCCATGGGAGACACGCACCACTCTAGGGCAGGTCCTGACCTCACCTGATGATTTAACCGAGCAACCCTCACCCGTAACTCTGTGTCACCCCGGGGAGGCAGGCGCACCGAGATCAGCGCTTCACCCCGCCTCCCGCAGCGCACCCTGCGAGGGCCCGAGAGAGCAGGGCTGCACCTGAGGCCCCACCTGCCGCCCTGCCCTGCCCGCACTCACCGCCGCGCCGTCCCACCGCCGCCCGGAGGCGGGAAAGGCCGCGCCCGGCCTCGCCCTGTCCCACCGAGAGCTGCGCCCTCGGCGCCGGGAGCAGAGGCCGCACTGCCGAGGGACGGGCCCCGCTGCCCCACCGGGAGAGGCCTCCCCGCCCCACACCAGCCGGCTCCGCCTCAGGAGCGTTTCCTTGGCCGGCTCTGGGCACCCCGGCTCCTCCTTCCGTGGGGCCTGGCAGCCGCAGGCCTGATTCACCGCTGAGGGCGGGGGCAGCTCTTCGACCACCCACCCGCCTTCCCCACTGCCGACCCCGGCCCAGGTGCCAGGCCGGAACCCCCCTCACCCAGCCGGGCGGGGAGCGACTCCCCCAGCACCGCAACAGACCGCCCGTCCCGGGAAGCGCCCACCCGCCACCCCACGGCACCTGGCGAGCGGCGGCGTGAGGGGGGCGCCGGCCCGGTCCCGCCCCGCCCTCCCGTGAGGGGAGGCGCTGCCGCTGAAGGGAGGCGGCCCGGGCCGGTTCGTGGTCGGGGGCTGCTTGCCCTCCCCTCGGCCCCCTCAGCGGGGCGGTGCCGGGCGGGGCGGTGCCGCCCCTAGCGTCACCCTGCGCGGCGCGGCGGGGCGGGGCGGGGAGGGGACGCGAGGGGAGTAGAGCTGAACCGAGCCTTGGCGCTGCCGCGGCGGGAGAGGCACCGGCTCCTCACGGGAACAAAGCCGGGGCGGCGCGGCCCCTCCGGCGCCATACGGTGAGATCCGAGGAAGGGACGGGGAGGGGCGGTGCTCGGTGCTCGGCCTCCCGGGGACCCTCCCGCGCCCCTGAGGGGTGGCTGGGCTCAGCAGAGGGGCTGCAGGCCCGGCCCGTCCCTCTTCCCCTCACCGTCGTGGGGCGGGGTGACAGCCCTGTGCCCCGGGGCTGCCGCCGCCTGCCCCCGCCCCGCCGCGGGGTGCGCCTCCTGAGGAGCCGTCCCCGCTCACCCCTGTCCCCGGCGGGCCCGCGGGGCGGTGCGCGCCGCCTGCCGGGGTCTGCCCGCTTGCCCGCCCGCGAATCGCTTTTAAAGGGGGGAGCGGGGAAACATAAATAAACAGAGGAGCCGGCGTGGCGCGGAGCCCCGCAGCAGGTAGGTGCGGGGTCAAGCGCCTCGACACGCGTCCGGCGTCCGCGGAGCCGAGCGAGCCGCTTCCGCAGGCCGGCGGCGGGGCCGGGCGGAGGCGCGCAACTTCGCCCCGAGCCCGGCCTCGGCACCCCCGGGGGTGGGACGGGGCTGTGCAGCCGGACGGAACCTTCCTGCCCCGCCGGGAGCTACCCCCTACCCCGCGCTGGGGCCGCTTGTCCGCGCCGAGTACTCGGGCGCGTATCGGTGGGCACTGCCGAGTCAACGAGCCATTTTCTCCCCTATGGAGCAGCCTGGGGTGACTTCCCGCAGAACGAGGATATTCAGAGGGCTTTTGGTGATGGGATGTTTCTCCCTCCCTTTTCCAGCCCCTTAAGCTGGCTGAAAGCTTTCCTCTGTCTCTGTGGCTGCAAGCGTGTTACTTGTGTCCTAACGATATGGCAGTAGCACTTCCTGCTGTAAATCACTTCATTATAGTTTTTGAAGCGCTTCTTAAAGGCGGCACTGTAATGAACCCTCTTGTCAGTGCCTGTGGTAAGCCTAAAACCTCTGTGAGGTAGAGGCTGTTTCCAAGACCGATATGTGTAATGTGCTGCCATTACTTTTCACAGAAATGATGGAAACATAATCTGCTATTGGCTTGGTCTCTGCATAAATGTAATTCCCCTTGCTATGCCCTGCTGGTGTACACTTTGTTGTTTTGGACCCAGTTATAGTTGCCTTTGTTATCTTCTTGTTATGGAAAATAGCCAATTTCAAGTAAGTGTTCAGAGATGCAGGTGTGTTAAGCAAAAATGATGAAAAGAAAGCTTTATTATAATGCTGTACTGGGGATAGCCCTTCATCCTGGAATAATTTAAGGAAAATAAAATCACTCAAGGTTAAAATTTATGGGGACTTAAATTTAAAAACTTCAGCATTGATTATAATATTTTAACGAAATGTATATCTTAATATATATTGCTGTTACGATTTAGTGCTATTTTGATGTTTCTTTCATTTATTGCATCTACTGAATTAGTCTAGAGAGCTTTTATTTTACTCTTTGTATGAACATTTTCATATAAAATATAGTCTTTCTGCCTCTTTTTCCCATACTGATACCTTTTTTCCCCTCAAAAAATTTCAGAGCATGGTCAGAAGAGGGATGGATGTAACATGATATCCTTGGAGTGCTCAAAACACACACAAATTCTGCAAAGATTTGTTTTTTTGGTTAAATAATACAAAGAAAATGGATGAATCAGCTTTGCTGGATCTGTTGGAGTGTCCTGTTTGCTTAGAACGCCTTGATGCTTCTGCAAAAGTCTTGCCTTGCCAGCACACGTTTTGTAAACGCTGTCTGCTGGGCATTGTGAGCTCCCGAAATGAGCTGCGATGTCCGGAGTGCAGGACCTTAGTGGACTGCAGCGTTGATGAACTGCCCAGTAACATTTTGCTTGTTAGACTACTGGATGGCATCAAACAGAGGCCTCGAAAACCCAGCACTGGTGGTGGGACTGGTAGCGCAAATGCTTTAAGGGTTCCCATCAACACTGTAGCTAATTGCGGATCAAAGGACCTGCAGAGCTCTCAAGTTGGACAGCAGCAAAGGGTGCAAGCACGGAGCCCTCCTGTTAGGGTAAGTACTATGTGATGACTGTATTCTGTTGCAGTCATATCTTTTCCTTCACCATTCCAAAACACTTGATGGCCTCTGCTTCAGTATAAAGGCATTCAGATAGCGAATATGGCAAAACAAAGTATTTTTGAGACTTGCAGTAGACCTCTAGCAGAAACCATCAGTGTTCTTATCAGTATTGGTTTACTCTTATGTAAATATCAGTAGTAATACTTCCTTATTAAAACTCTAAGTTGTTGAGGTAAGAAGAAAAGCATCTCAATACCTCAACTGTCTTACTAAAAGGAAGACAAATAGAACAAGATCATTCATGTGGAAAGCTTAAATAATTGTTAAGGATAAACATTTGTGAAGAACACTTGAAATTGTTCTTGGTTTGTCAACTGCAAGATAAGAGATTTTGTCTCTTGCACTTTCTGTAATGATTCCAACTACCAGTAAGTTTCCTTTGAGTTAGATGTAATGAATGTTGAACATGACCAGGGGAGTGATGTTCTTCTTGAAGTTGATAGAGGTTTTGCCATTGGCTTCTAAGGAGCTACATTTTTATTTCTCTTCCTCTTAAAAAGAAATCTTGGCATTACTGTGGTCCGGTAAGTTGTTTGTACTGCCTTCTTTAATTAGGTTTCCTTCAAAGTGTTTTTTCTAGGTGGTTTGGAAAATCTAGGTACTGGGATGGGAAGACATCGCCTTCTGTCTGTACTCCTGTTCCTTCCTAGGATATGTGCAACCTGTAGACTCTTATAATCAAGTCATGCCTTATAATCAAGACTCAGTAGCCTCATTTACGATTTTCTATTCCAGAGCCTGTATTGGGAAATACAGTTTTATGAGATGACTATTCTTGCTCTGTTTAATGACAAGGCAGAACAGTTTCTCTGAAAGGTCTTGCTGCCCACTTTGCGATATTTGCGTATTCAGAGTCCCTGTGTTTGAAGTGGAGTTTCTGAATGGTTTAGGTGGTTTCCTTCTAGGGAAGTATATTTAATTTTTAAGAAGTCTCTCAAGGAGTTCCAGAGAGAGGGCTTCAACATGTACTTGGCTGGACTAGCCTTGATTTTGAAGTATAGCTGAATGATTTTGTTTACTTACCCAGTGAAGGAAGCCTTACACTGATTTGTCCTCAGTTGTACTTACATCATTGGAGGCTAAAACATCAGATACACCTCTTAAGTTTGCATGAGGATTTCAAATACAGGTGGTGTTCCATTTGATGTCACTGTTTTCTCTGTTTGGTAGGGGCTCTCATTGGTCCTTTACCTTAGACTGTAAAAATAATAATTATCTTGCCACTTCCTGTTATTGAATTTTGTTCTGTATGTAGATTACTTGGTGAGGGAGGAGAGAAGATGATGGGGGAGTGGGATTGGTGGCTTGTTTTTTGCTTTCAGAAGGTCAATCTTAAAATACTGCAAAGAAGCTTCTGCAGTTTGTGGTCTTCTCTGGTCTTCTCCAGAATGTGAAGGTGTTTATCGTGATACCTTGCATTTGCAAAAGCTCTTCGATGTAAAACAAGGCAAAATACCCATTTATCTTGTTTATATATTTTTGTGTCAACCTTTACAAAAAACTGTGTAATTTCGGAGACTGCTTCTCCTCCAAAAGGCTTCCAGTGCAGCAGTGTACTGCATGTGTGAATGACTGCTTCAGAGTTTCTCACAGCCTTGTTAGAAAAAACAACTTGAATATGGAATATTCTCTCTTTTTTTTTTTTTAAATGTTCTATAATATCCTGTTGTGCAACATTTGCATTTCCAGATGTTGCGCAGAGTAGAAAGTGATAACATATGGAATGTTGCTTCATTTTATTAGTTACGCTGTACTGTGTGCCATTAAAATTGTGACCATGTGCGTTCCTCATGTAACTAACTGCAACTTGGTGTATTATTAGTGATAGATTTCAACATTTTACAGTAAGTTTTAAAGCATCTTTGTTTCTGGGGTTTCACAGGCATTCTTGTATCTTCTTTCCTTTGGGAGCCAGGGAAAGATGATCGTCTCATCTTTTGTCCACTGTGTCTAGAGCCTTTTTTACTAGGAAGGCAGTACTTTAAGAACATGAGCCAACTCTGAGGGGTAAGAAGGGGGAGATAAGTAGAACTTTTCCCTTTTCTACAGGAAAAGTTGGGTTTAAAAAAAAAAAAAAAAAAGTCCAGCAAACAAAGTGCTAATTTCATGGACAGTGTTGAAGTGAATGCCCTGTTTGTTTTGCTAACTATACGATAAAGATGGTTGCAAATACAGTTCCTCCCTGGGAACTGGAGAGGAAAATCTGTTTCTAGATGAGTGGCAGAGTCAGATTTCCTAAACTAATTTTGCTGAAGGGGAACTAGTAAATGAAAGTTGCTGTTATGTTAAATGAAGTGAACATGGATGAAGGCTGTCAAGTCATAAACATTCTGCTTATACCCTGAAGTAATGCTAAGCTCATAAATGCCCTTTCAGAGGATGCCATAATTTTCAGAAAAGGTTAATACAGCATGTACTGCAGCGTGATTTCCTGAACTGTATCAATGACTATGGAGTTGCCAGCCCTGATATTGCACAGTACTATGTATATTATGTTCTCTATATGTATGTGGTGACACATGGCAATAAACAAACAAATGGTTCCTTGAGTCTTAAAACTAATGAAGCTGGGTGGGTGGTAGGGGTTAGCAAATTTTGTGCCTTGTGTCTCCCCCACTGCAATAACTCTGTTTCTTTCTGTAACCTCTGTAATCTTTCACCACTGTAACAACTGCAGTTTCTCCCTGCAAGTTCTTAACCTCCTTCTGCTTGCTGTTATTTTGGTGCATAAAGCCTTCTGCACCTTTTCCCTGGTACCGGTTGGACAAAGGCAGCATATACTGCTGTACCTGATGGAAAACTGTTTGCTGACTGCCCAGCTCTTCTGTTCTAAACAGCCACCTTATCTGGGAGAACAAATAGCAGGCACATGCTGCAGCTTGCTCTCTGGTCTGGATGCTAATTTAATGCTTTTCTCTTTTGTTTATTTTTTTTTTAAGTGAAAACCTTTGCTATGTTGACAGCTTGGAAAGGCTGTGAGAACCACAGCCTGCTGTCAAATCTGCTTGGGACTGGTCATCAGGAGCAAGTTATTGAGGGCTGTGGAGGGACTGCATGATCACAGGAGCATTGCTTGCTTCAAAAGAACACGTGAAAATGTTAGGGTACTTACTTCCAAGTTTATGCTCGTGTTATTCAGCTTGTTATTTTCACAAAGTATGTCAAACAGGTATTAGGTTCCTTATGGTAGTTTTGCAAGGGGATGCTTATTGCAGGAATCTTAAACATAGCTGTGTGCATAAATTGGTAACTGTTGGAGAGGTGTTCTAATCTGTCTGCTAGAGGATAGGTTTAAGATGATACACATTGAACTTTTCCTTGACCTCTCCTGCTAGTTTCTTTATAGTCCAAGTTCCTGAAGTTAGGCCTATCTTCTCAGCAGATCCTTGAGTGGAGTTGTCGAGATAGCCTGAAATCTCATCACTGTTTAAAAGTGCTTTTTAATAAAGTTTTCAGCTGTTCTCTGGACCAAATGTAGGCAGAAAGAGATAAACAAAGGATTCAAATGATCTCTCTTTTCAAAAGAAAAGCATGAATAATTCAGAAGTTGGCCATGCCTAATAGAGTTGATGCTTATGCTGAATAAGTGTTGATGGTGTAATTTCAGTATGTTATATTGTATGTCAGTGGGAAATCTTACTGAGAAATGTTACAGTGCAGACAATGGCTAAGTCCTAAAGCTTTTCTCCTTTTCCTTGCTTTTATTCTGGAAAGCTGATAGAGACCTCTGGTGATACACCAGAGGTGAAGTCTTCTTGAAATGAGAGGGTAAAAGAACATTACAGGCTATTAGAACATGCTCATTTAGCAGGATTCAAAAAGCTGATAGGAGCTGAAACAAGTGCTGCTGTTGTAGTCGCAGCACTCACTGGCCTTCTGTGATCCTGCAGAAGAACTTAGTTGTCAAAGGAAAATGTCTTAGATTAGAAAACACTTAATGATTAGAAAACAACAGTGGGACTAAACTGTGCATTCATAGATCAGCAACTTAATGAAGGATTGAAAATAAATATGGGGATTGCCAATCATAGCAGCAGGTTTAGGCTGGAACAGATGTTTGTTGTCTCTGAGCAAGAGTTAGAAGAATAAAATAGTACACAGATATGTCCCATCAGTAAACATCTGGCAGACAGGTACTCTTAGAAGAAGCTCACATTGTGATAATGGATCAGATATTGTGAAGTGTGCCACCCTGGGGGGAAAAGTGGTTGTAGAGACATGCAGGAGACAATAGCTAATGCAGTTAGTTTCATACAGTTAGGTATTTGTGATAGTAGGCTGGAGAAGCATTACTTGATGATACCTGGTTTTGAGGATTGTGTCTCTCTACAAATTTGTACAAAATCTTTCCTCCTTATAAAAAAAAACAAACGACGTACCTTATTGTCTGTGTAGTTTTAATTATGTGTTCCTGCATGTTCCTGCATTCCATCCTATAAAATTAAGGAGTGTCAAGGTGCAACTTTAACATGCAAATTATCTTAATTTGAGAATGTGGAGACAGGTGCCTGTTCACATTCTGGAGTGATGATTAAAAAACGTTTCAGGAAGCCTCTCTCAATCATGTATGCACGCTTTTGCTTCCTCTCATGCTCGCTCAAATACCAGATTTTGCTTTTACATTTACAATTGCTTGTACAATTTCAATTACTTCTCTGTGGCACTTTTGTATCCTATGTTAAGCTAGAGAAAAATTAATGGAGAATACACATATAAAAGGAAAATAGACGGTCTGTCATGGTGCTAATGTGTTTCCTCTCGGAGGTAAGTAAGTTAAGAGGGAGGATAAGCAAAAGGAAGAATTGTCTCAGTATCCAAAGGCATTGGGCTAGGATAGAGAGCTTCCGGGCTCACTTCCTGGCTCTGCCACAGGCACCCTTTATAACCTTGCACAGAGTCATTCAGAGCTCTTTGTGCCTCTGTTTCCCATCTGCAGATATGATTGATAGTACTTCCTTTGTCCGACTTGCTATTTAAACTGTATACTCTCCAGGGCAGAGATTGACTTTTTTTTTTTTATTTTTTTTATTTTGGACGTATCTATAGGGTGGTTTACAATGGGTCCACAGTCTCAGCTGAGGTCAGTAGATACTGCTGTTAGCTCTTTAAAACATTGACATCCACATCACTGGAGAGCTGTTCATAGTCCATTTCCTGTACCAAAGATGGTCCAGTGCCTAGTGTTAGGTTGTCAAAAGGATTTCATTTTGTTTGGATGTTTAACAGGGAATTGGATGAATACCTCAGTGAGGAAAAGCTAGATACTTAAAAAAAATCTATGGAAGCTGGTGTTCCATTCTTCAGCCAGAGAACTTTGCGTCTGACTGGCACACTGATCTGTAGATTTGAGTGTGTTTTGAGAAGAACAAAAAGAATATCTGAATAGTGTTGCTAGTACAGAAATATTTCATTCCATACTTTGAATCTTGATAGCCATCTTTAACCTGCCAGCTAACATTAATCTGCTTGATAAAATAGCTGTGAAACCAGTGTAATCCCTTTATTTAGAAAATAATTATGTTTTGAAGTAATTTGATTTATAAACTAAAAAACAAATCCACAGTATTTAAGTGTGATACTTAAATCCCTTTATGGTTTGTTTCCAATATCCTTTTTGTGTGTGGTAGTGGAAATTGCTGTCATATGTTTGCTTTGTTTTCAGGTGGAAGAGGGGGGCTATCTGTATTTCCCTTCATTTTCCAATTTAATATTCTTCCATTTCTATAGACTTGTTTAAAACTGCCGGCCAGAAATAAAATGGTCTCTTTTTCTCCACTTTAATTTGGCTGGTGAGTTACAGGTTATTGCTCTACTCAAAAAGCTTTGATCATTCAGAAAATTTAAACTTCTGCACAAAAAGGAAGTCTAAGGCCCTTACTTTTAATGGGCTTGTGAAGGGGAGCAGTTTTGTTTGGGTTGGTTTTTGTTTTTTTTTTTGTGGTTTTTTTATTTTTTTTTTTTTGATTTTTTCTTTTTTTTTTTTTTTTTAAGAGAATAAAAATCTTGTAATTTTTCTCTTATTACCACAGAAATCAAATACCTATAAAACTGCTTTACATAGGTGGTCCAGGGTCTGGTCAGAAAAGTCAGTCAGTAGTGCTATTGCCGTGTTTCTGTATGCATAGTGTCTGACTTTCTGCAATGGGTACCTCTTGTTCAGTGGCTTAATAGACATCCTGTATGGTAGGAAGAGCTGGAGGGGCTGATTGGGATGGGATCACCTAGAAATCCTTCTCCTCCCCTCTCTTCTATCTGAGTGAAATGCTTTTCGCATGGTGCTTCCTCTTCTTATCCCTGCTTAGTGTGTGGATAGCAACTGCAGAAAACAGCAGGCCTGAAACTGCAGCTGTGATAATAAAATTGGAAATAATTTGTCTTTCTTTTGGTGGATTTCCCATTGCAGTGCATTTGGCCTTCTCCTTATGATATGCTTAGCACCTTCCTTGGTCTTTTCTTTGGCTCCATCGTTGTCCTTTATGCAAACATTCTCTCACCTCTGATCTTAGCATACTGCTTCCAAGAAAAAGAAAATATATATTTTTCTTCCCTCTTGTGTCCAATTTGTCCTTGACTGTGTCAAACATATGGAACATAAAATAAGCAATAAGAAAGAAAATGTTCTGTTGAAGTATCTGGACTACAGACACTCTTGTGGTATTTATGACGTAATCTACTAAATGAATGAAGAGCATAAAGTGTAGGTTAGTATTACTGTGTTGCTTAGCCTCCTTTGGTTTGAAAGTTTCTTTTCTCTTTAAATCATCACCTATGTGCACATCCTAGTGTGGGCAAAAATGTGTCTCAGTAATTAAAGCTGAAATGTCTGGTCAGCCCTGCTCATACGAACAGCTCATTACTGCATGCAGGAGGGAAAAGTATGCGTGTTTGCTACGTCTCAATTCATGTCAGATGCCTCTTTGCTAGTAGATAGAAAAGCTCATCTCAGAAAATGAGCAATGGATTCTTGGGCTCTTTGCACCAGATCAGTTTCTTTGCTTTTCTTTTTACATTGCCAAATTGGAGTCTTCTTGGGGAGCAGAATGGACCAAGAATGGCTGCTTTGAAGTGAGCTGGGTTAATTTTAGGGAGTGGACCTGAGGTGGGAGAATAGCACATCCAAGTGCTCTTTTCTTTACCACTTATCCTTCCTGGCTATACAGGGGAGATGGCAGCACTGTCCTCTTATTGTAAGACCAAAGAGTGGGGCTAGTTCTAGTTAGAACCTTGCTGCACGGAGAGTGTGTGAATAGCTGCTTCATTTATTCTCATCCCATAGATATTGCCAGGGCTGCCATGCAGTTTGGGCACAATGCCTCTAGCTCATCTTGGTCAGCACAAAGGCAGTTAAGTCTGTTTTCTGTTCTGCATGCTCTTAAACTGTGGGACTCAGGAAAGTGTTCTGGAGATAAGGGAAGTCACTCCAAAGAGAGAGACTGAGTCCAGTATTTGGAATTCTTTGATATGTGATTTTCGTATGCATATCTTTTAAAATGCCATTCAGCGTTCCCTGGAAACATACAGGTTTGTGTTTTTCAATTGGATGGGGGGAAAATGAAGCACAGAGTCAAAGTCAAGTCTTCCTGTTTCATTTACAGATACTGTTGCCAAAGTGTCTCACAATCTGAGCCTGCTAGCTACATGAAAATCAACTGTGGCCCATGGGAGCAACCCACCATGGCAATCATTTATCCGTGTACTCTTAGAAGCTTAGGACTGTGATACTCGTTTGACACTTGTAACATTCAAGCATGTGATTTATTATCCAAAGTGAAGTCTTTTGTAGCCTAAGAGCATGTACATTTCAGAATCCTAAATTAATTTCTTGTATTTGTTCCTGTCTTATGTTGCTCTTGATCAGTTCCTCACCAGCACCACCTATAGTATAAGCACTTAAACTCTCAAGTATAAAAAAGCAGAACCTGCTGGAATGTCTGAGCTGAAAATGAGTACAAGATTCTCTTGTGTGCATGTACACGTGCTGTTTCTCTCAAACAGTGATTTTATTTGTAAAGGTGCTGATATGCTTAGTCTTCCACATGTAACTTAAAATATGGTTTAAGTTTGTAGGTTTTTTTTTTTTTTTTCTCTTTAATTGAACTGAAAGTTCTAGTCTGGTGCTTAACTATTTTTTCTACCTTCCATGTTGGCATGAATCTTCAGAGTATAATACAGATTGTCTGGTTTTATTTTCTGTAAATGTGCAAATTATAATTTTACAGTTTGTAGCTGGGGAGTATGCTATTAATCAGAAATGCCTTTTGATCAAAGGTAAGTATTTCTATGTTGTCTAAAAACTAGTACAGATAGCATGCTCCTCCTTGCTGGAGCAAAAGAGTGCTGCCAGTGTTGCACAGAAGATAAGTCAGGCAGCAAGAGAATGTCCTGTTGGTCTCCGTAACACCTGAAGCAGTCCCCAGTCTTTAGTGTTCCTTTGTTAATAAAACTGATTTTGTTTCATATCATCAGTGTCTCATTAAGGTGAGGTAACTCTGCTCTCCCTTCTGTCATGGAAAGATGTGCGTATTACCTCTCTTTATGCCCTCTGCTCTATACCCAAACTTTCAAAATATACATGTACATTAAAAGCTTTTTGAAGAACTGAAGCACTGTTTTATCTTGTGCGAACTACAGTTTTACAAGACAAGCTTTTGAAAAGCTCTGGTTAAAGACAGAAGTGCTCACTCTTACCAGACTTTGAAGCTGCTGAACTCAAGAAAAGGAATGTAGTTTTACTTGCACAGAAAAGTGAAAGGATCAATACTGAGTAATTTGAAATAAGTCTCTTCAATTATTCTTTATTAGCATGCTATCTTATTTCTTTAAGATATAATCTGCATTTTATTTATATATATATAAAAAAAAGAATAAGGCACTTCTGATTCAAAAGTGTTAAGATGAAAAGTATTCAAAGATAATCAGATGACGATCTGAGTTGGCATATATAGGGCATAGCTGTTCTAGAAGCTTATTTTAAACAAATCCAGTAAAGGTGAATTCAGTGCACTGTGGTAATGTGCCTCTGGGTAAAGATGAAGCTTTTCGCAAGCTCTCAGCTTCAGAATGAAAGAAAATCACTGTCTCATGGACCCTCACTTGTTTGTGTATGCCAGTGCCCTACTACCTCACATGGTCATCTTTTTCATAAGCTAGATGAAGATCTGAGAGGAGGCTCATAAATCTTATCCGCACTAGCAGAGTTAAGCCATTTTCAAAACCTGTTTAATTTAACACAGTTTTAAATCCACAGTCTTATTAAGTTAACAAGCCTTTGGCCTTGCCACTGGGTTCTGTAATCCTCTTACATTTTCCATTAAGCGGGGGGAATAGTCAATAAGTAGATGAATAGATAATCTTTCAGAACACACATAGGTCTTCCAGAAATAAGTGTTGATATCTACACTGAGTTTTGAAAGGTTGAGAAGTACTGATTTGAGCTTCCATTAAGTGTAAGACACACTACCACAGTATCTACTACTTGCAGAAAAAGTTGAAAGGATTATCACTTTGTTTTGTTGGGGGGTGGGGGGCAGAGGAGAATAAAGGATATATGTGTATTTTACTTTTTTTTTTATTATTATTATTATTTTTTTTTATTTTTAATGTATTAATTCCTGGTTTACATCCCAATACAATCATGTTAAATTTTAAATATAGAATGAGGTAAACAAATTAACAGTTTGTTTCCTTGCCATCGTGTATGTGCAAATTTAAAGCTTCTATGTGGTTGCATCACCAGCTATCTTTGAAAAATCTTTCAGGTAATCAGTGGTCTGTGGACCAGGATTTAAAAAACATTAATGCAGATAATGTGGTATTGGCTACCCCTGCAGTCTGCATATTCTGTTCCATTTTGGCTCTTCTAGTCCTGTTGAACTTTAACTGCATATGTCTTTTGAGCAGAGCTCCTGAAGTGGTGGAGCTGGAGGAAGGGAAAGAAAACTAGTTTATAGCGGAAGAATTCAGCCTAACACGAGGATCCCTGCCAGACATGTTCACACAGCATCAGAGTAGGAGCAGAGGAAGTGGAGGGGGGGTGCAGAGCAGGTGCAGGAGATGCCAAGGATGACCTTGTGTTTGGAGAGGGCAGCAGAAGAGCTGAGCACACAGCGAGTATGAGGCATGAAAGCAATCACTCATCTTGTTGAAAGGATGGGAGAAGGCCTCTGGGAGGAGACGGCTGAAAAGCAGAGAATCTTCAGTACTGATGGGTGATAAAGACCATGAAGGTCAAGTAATAAAGGAGTGGAAGGACTGAACTATGTTGAAAGAAAAAACTGGTAATAAATTTGGAACATTGCAATAAACTATTTGGAGAAAAAATGATGGAGGAGGAAATCAGATTGAGCAAATGAGACTTTGCTTACTGGAATTGGAGACTTGGTGAGGAGGAAGTGCTAGAGGAACAAGTTGAAGAGATAGCTTGATGTTTAGGGAGGTTTTGGAGAACATCAAAATAGAAAAGCTGATATGGAGGAGTTGGCTAGACAAGAGGTGAGAACAAAAATGAAGTGTGCTGTCTCACATGCCACCTATTTTCTCCAGTATGTGCATATTTTAGTTTTTAAATATGGTGTATTTTATTTTTCATTGTTTATTTTGAACTAGTGAGTTATGTGCTGTGTGACGTTTAGAATATTTCAGTCCCAAAATAGTTGAAGAGCTTCCTATTCAGGACCGCGTGAATTATTTCTGGCATTTGAGATTCTTCATAGGATTCTAAACATGACAGGTTTATTAATAACAAACTATTTTCATAGTTCTTATAAAACCAATAAAGCTACAAATTTAAATCTTCCATTCAGTGAACTCAAAATGAATGTAGGAGAAGGTGGGCTAGTGTCCTAGGAATTGCTTGGAAATCAGGAAAGATGCTTAAAGAATGGAAAATGACAAAAAGAAATAAAAGGGCATTTGTGACTATTCTGATTTGGTAGCATTTTCTTTCACCTTGCTCTCACATTTCCTCAGTCTTTCGTGTAGTCCTTCAGTCAGTAATAGCTGAAAGTAAGGATGTAAATATCCTACAGGCATTACAGACCAAGGCTACAATTCTTACATACCATTCTTCTGAATTTTGTCCTGACAGATAAGAAGGAATTTTGTGCAGCAGGTACTCCAACCAAAATAATGTATTTTCAGTATGTTCTCAGTCCCTTGGAGCAGCTCACTTTCTGTAATAGTAGGAGAACTGTATTTCTAGAATGATGTTTTCAAAAATACATGATTTTTGTTTAGTAAGGGGGACTTGTTTGTTTTTACTTTCACTAGTAAGTGAAATAAGTTTTTCGGTGATGAAATAGCATAGCTAGTGGGCTGTTTCTGGAAACAGATTCCCAAAGCAGTTTACAATTTCAATATATGTTTATCTTCTCATACTGAAACCTCTGACCCCAGAAGGAAACATAAGGGTCAATGAAAGCTTATTTCTAGCTTCAGGTCCTGTTGTGGGTATATGCTCTTTCCTAAAGTAATTGTGCTTTTTCGTATTTTCAATTCAGAATTTGGTTCCTTGCAAGGGAGCTGATGTCATTTATGCCTCCCTATTTGTCATTTTACCAGCTCCCTACCTTTAAAAGGAACAACATAAAAGAGATCAAAATTTATTTTAGATTGCATAGAAGAGGAACTGGTTTTTCTGCACACTCTATACAACAGTTGCATAGTTTTATTTCTTTAAAAATAATAGAATATTAAATACTATGTCTGATGTAGTTAAATAGGAAATACTAACAATTACCTTTTGAGTGATTGGGAGATTTTTTTTTAATGTAATACGTTTCAAATTTTCTGAGCTTACACTAAAGGAATCCAAGAAAAAAGGGGGTATGAGTTAAAGCAGCACAACTGCCAGGAAGTGTTTGTGCCCTTTTTTTCCTGCAGCAGTCCCAGAATTTTACGTGCAAACTCAGATACCATTTTAAAAATATTCTCTTAGTAAAATATTCCGTAACATGGCAACCTTAATCCTTTTAGAGCTTTCGAGATGTCTGCAATGCATGTGCAGTTAGGTTATACCACACAATTCCTTATTTTTTGATGTTGATGGGAGTTAGGAGAGTTAATGAGATTGGTTGATGAAGTTTATGCCTCTGGGTTTTGTAGGCTGTGGTTGTCTGAGTGGGTGTATCTCTTTGTCTTGAGTGTACTGCTCAGTTTGCCAATGAAGAGTTTAGATTAGAAATGGTTACAAATGAAGAAATAAAATTATTTGAGAGCCGAACTTGTACTTGCAGTAATGGAAGGGTATGGTTTTATAATATTCAGGGGCACAATCTTCAGAAGAAATCCCTGTATGTGAAAGTTTTCATCTGCTTACAAGGGGATTTTTAGTGCAGCTTCCCTTAGATATAGTCAGATTGAAGCCCAGTCACGCGTAGCCAGACTGAAGTTCAAGGTAGTTTATTTGAATCAAGCAGAAGCACTAACTTAGTTGTAATTAGGCATGTCTTCTAGCTCAAAAAATATCATAGCCTAGTGCACAGTAACCACAGCATACTTGATGGTTGGGTTTGGTTAGTCTCACCTACGTAGTAAATGGAAGGCAAAGTATTCCAAATCATATGTTTCAAGCAAACATTAAATAGTTGCCTCCAGGAATTCATAAGTTTTGTTTGCTTAAGTTACCTTATGGTGTTGGAGAAATCCTCTTCATGTTTAAACAGATAACCTCACCATCAGATTGGCTGCAGTCTTGTTTAGGGAATCATGATGTTCTCTCTTCTAACTGCTATTTACAATGTAAAGTTAGGACCCCTTATCTTCCTAAAACCAGCGTCTAATTCTTGGGAAATCAAATACCTCTGGTTCTCAAAGCTAGAACATCAGTAAGAATTTGTAAGATTTCAGATAAGCTAAAATCAAGCTATGCACTAATTTTCTAGGTTTGAATGCATGAATATGTTAAAAACTCGGATTCACATTCTTTCTGTGTGTTTCATTTTTGGAGGAAAACGTAGAGTCAGTGAAAACTTTTGGTAGAGTGTGGCTTTCTGACTTGGGGAAAACCCATTGCTTTGTACAAAGGCAGACTAAACCTGGCACCAAACAACTCAAATGGCAGGGCTTTGTCAGCACCACATAGCTCTGTTTTGGATGCAAACTCCAACTACTGAAGTCTAGGCTGAACATACTGTTACATGCCAAACGGTGCTTGTTTTCAGAGAAGGTGGTTGATTTTCGTTAGGATAAATGAATCTGAATGTCTTAGTAGTGGTACACAGTAGATGAAATAGCATTTGATTTGTGCTGAGTTTTGAAACAAGAATATTCTTGCAGATTTCTTTCTTCTATTCAGCATATTAAGTTTAATGGGAGAAATCTGTCCAATGTGGTCTTACGTAAACATTTGCTGTGTTTATATTTTTCAAGGTCTTGTAGCTATAGAAATAAAATTGCAGTTTTGAACTCTGCTATTAAAATATACATTGGAAAATATTCTGTTGGAATAGAGAAGAGTGTTAATGGCTTCCAAGAAAACAGATCTGGTAAAAATCAACAAGTGCAGTAGATACCCTTCATTAGAGGGACATTGATCTTAATGTTGCTGTGATAGCTGAAGCAATAGAAGCAGCTGCTAAAGGCTCTGATCAGTATAATAAATCTAGAATAGGGGAGATGACCCTTTGAGGATTGATAAAACTCACCATAAATGCCAGAGCTGAGTCATTAGTTAGTGCCTGAAGAAAAATGGATATTCTAAGAGAGGGGAAGGGAAGAAGCAGAATGGTGCATGAACCATCAAGGCAACAGACAACACTCTAGAGAGCACAGGACTTGCTGGTAGCACTAACAGTTGCAAAGTACGTGGATGCTGTTTCTTGGTCCTGTTATTATCAGAGAATCATGACGTTAGGAATGTTCTTGGTAAACACTGGTTTGAATTATCCTTTTGTCTTTCTAATGGAGGTAAGCCAGCAAGGACCTGCGGGTGTTGGCTAGCCATTCAGATCAGGGACTAACAATCACTTTGTATTTTATCTCTGTGCTTTTTGTTTGTCTTTGCACCCAGCGTTTTCAAAAGACATTGGGAAAAATAGCATTGAATACAGAAGTCCCCTGGTTTTTCCGTTCTGTCATTTTTGTCAGTATGCATTAAATCTGCCTTAAGTGAATCACCTCAATGAAGGTAATCCAGCCTGTGGTTCAGTATTTAATGTGCTGTGAAGATTCGTACTAGTGATTGTAGTGGCTTAATCGTGTAGACTTCTGTCCCCCTTTTTAAAACTGAAGTTGTTCCACTCTGTGGGAATAAAATGTGCACTAGAAAAAGGATTAAAACCCAACTGCCAACATACCAGGTGAGTGCTTGGGTTATTGGGCCAGAGAACTGGTTTTTTGTCCTTTCAGTGCTCTAAGAGGCTAAGGGGAGTCCATGCCGAGACGTCTGTGGCTTGGTGGTTGGATCTCCTGTCATGTTGGATCATGTATTGCAGGTACTGAAGATGCTTTTTATGAAAATAACACCTTGTTTGTGTCCCCAGTGAATTACTTGGTGAGATAAAATAATCCTGAATGTATATTTTGTCTGGAAAGCACAAACTTTAAGTTTGGCTTGAAGTGTGGTTTTCCCCTAGCTTTTGACGATCAGATGGGAACATAATATTTGTTGTTTGTGTTGGCTTAGCTGTGCTATTTCTCTTCTCATTTTCCTCTGTAATGTAAAGATGAGATTAATTTAGGAGAAAATAGTTTCTGACTTCTGTTTTTAATCAGAAAATAATATCTCTTGGGATAAACTTTCAGATGTTGGAGCATTATTGTTTTGAAAGAAACTAATATTTATCAAAGCATAAATTGAGTTTTTTTCACAGGTTAAATTGCTTTTGAATATTACATTTCAGATTAGCTATATCTCTATGATCTTGTGGGGATTATACACCTGCTATTGAGTTTGAAAGAAAAATGATAAAAATAGTAATCTCAGTGTAATGTTATTCCCTTAAAAATAATAATAGCTAGCAGATTGCATTGAGATGTCTGTGGACTTCAGTTTTTCATATGACCTTGCACATTGTATCTAGGCTGTCACTTTTTCCAATTCAGTGTTCTTCTCTTAATAAGAAATGAATTCAGGTATGTTCTTTCTAGGTGATAGAAAAAAGTGTTTAGATTTTGTGTTAAAGCACAAAGTGTTCAAAACCCTGAGTAGCGAATCTGTATTTGAAAAGGATCTTTGAGCAGTGTAATATTCCTTTGTTTCTTTTTTAAAAAAAGTAAAATAGAACCACAATCTTCTACCTCCAAGGAGAGACAACAACTGAGGTTGTACAAATGTAGTATTATTGAGAAGTACAAGTACATGCTAGTATTATGGCTCTAGATGAAGACTCTTCTATTTGACGCATGCAGATGAGGACATAAAAGTGACTGTAATGTGCTATATAAAATGTTGGCAGTACAAAGCTGAACTGCTGGTGTGTTGAAATCACCCCTGTGCTCTCTTTTCGTGTTCTTCATTTACTCTGTGCAACATTTCAAAGAAAAAAGAAAAAATGGGATTTTTATGGGCGTATTTTACTGTTTGCCTTTTTTAAATAAACCTTTTAAACGTATCACTTGCTTATTTTGTTATTTATGTAAATTACTTTTATGTATTGCTTGAGTTGATTTTTTTTTTAATATCTTCTGTTCAAGGTGCTGCAGTGATGATTGTCTTACCATAGCTATAATGATTCTTAAACTCATAGTTTGTGTTGGTGTCAGCCATTTAATATGATTTTGAATTTAGAAATGCAGTCACCCAGCAGAGTGTGCACAGAAGGGCTGCTGGGCTGGCTTGGCACCCTCTGGTCTAATCTACTCAGGAATAATTAGTACAAGCATTAGAGATAGTTCCAGCCAGGCAGCATTAACACCAAGTTTCTAAGAAACCTTTTGCGTCTAGTTTTGTTTCATTAGTATTGGCAGTGCTAGAAGCAGAGGAGTGCGCTGCCAAGGTTATTAGCAGTGTATGACCCAGGCTGTTCTTGGCTGGAGGTGGAACCTGAAACACTGGAGTCTTGCTTACAGAAGTACTCTGCTTTCGACGCTGCTTAGCCCAAGGGTGGCAAAATTAGGAGAAATGCTTACTGTAAGTGAACTGGTGCTGGAATCTTCTCTGAAGTGAATCATCTTCAAATGGACAAGATCACTGCATGTTCAGCCTATCCACCAGTATTTTCCTGTGTATGCTTCTAGTGTTTGGATTTTTCAATTTGTAACAATAACACTGCAGTGAAATGTGCCACCAAGGCATATCAAAACTGCTGTGACTGTCAAAAACTAAATGTAGCCTCCAGCACTTCAACAGTAAAAGTAAGATATTCATCTATCTTTAATCTAGTATGTTGCTGAGATGAGAAAGAACTGTTAATAAGAAGTAGAGTCTTTGTGAGTATAGACTTAATAGCAGTAGATTTAATGATAAAGCTTATTAGTGGAAACCTTGCCCCACACTTGCTGTTGTTGAAATTCAGTGTGCTTTCCATGGCAATTATTAGTGAGAGATCTTAATTTAAATACTGTTTTCTGAAACTAATTTTAGGCATATTTTTTGCAGCAGGCAGATGTTTATCCCACATGCTGTTCTGCAGAAACCTGTTGTTGCAGTGAGGTGGGCGACATCAAATTTGGCTCTCTGGCCTAATTGTGTTTATATTCTTACAGTCTTTTGCTAGACTGACAAAAGCTTAACTGTTAAGATGCTAGATTTTTGCAGCTTTCATTTTGATTTTCCAATGACTGGTATTCCAAAAGTGACCCACTGCAGGTAGCCCATAGGTAGCACTGAAAAGCAGCACATGTCTGAAATCCTGCCTCTCCACAGCTGACTGAGCTAATTCTGAATTGTAGAGGACTGTTTCACTGGCATTCACAGTCTGAAATCCTCTCCTAGAGTTAAATGGCTATGCTAATAATATTTTTATTTTAAAAACAAAAGATTCCCCCAAAATAAGGCAGTCACCTAAAACAACAGCAATAAAAACCCCTACTCAGTATTTCAGTGTCATGAGTACTTCCCGAAATACATTGATTTTTTTTTTTTTTTTTTTTTTTACTGTCAGCTTGTGGAGCTGTGGACTCTTCTGCTCCAGCTTCTGGAGGGTGAGCACTGTCCACCCTCCTACAGGCTGAAGAGTTGGAAGGCATTTCCACCCTCTTGGTCAGCGCATGCCAGGAAAAGAAAATAAAATAAATTGACTCAATTGCAAAAGGTCAGTTGAAAATGAACAGGCAGTCAGGCAGCTCCCAGGGCTGATTGGCATCTCTGCTTCAAGGTGATCTGCTACATTTAGTATTCCTTGATAACAAATGCCTCCAAATCAGCGCAAGGAATGGTATTCTCTCCTTATTTCTTGAAGGTGAAATTGAAGTTCTATTTAATGCTCAATGTGTTGAGCATAGTAAGCACCCCTGGTGGCTAAAATTCTGATATAATGAAGTGGAAATAGATACAAGGTAGTAAAAAAGTGAAGTTGTTAATCAGGCACAAAAGCGTGAAATTGCCATAGCTAAAGATCGTCTGTAGACTTAGTACTGCATTGAAGGTCAGATGTTATCAAGTCACTTGTGTGTCAAGCAGGTCTTCATTCACAGTGAGAATAGTATTTTTATTGGGTTTTTAAAGTTTTGGGGGTTTTGTTCAGATCTTTTTTCCTTTTTAAAAAACATCTCATTGACTTTAGAGGGCACAGTTTTAAGAAAACAGTTTTTAAATGGATGCCTGGCAGTACTTAAATTGATCTGATTTCCCAAATGAAAATCAGTCTATTTGATTAACTGAAATAAAAGGTGGAAGAGAAAGAGGTGTCAGCATGCTGACTGAGTGAACAGGAGTCAGCTCTAATCACTGTAACATCTTTGTTTTTAAGGTAGCTCATATTTGCTTCCAAACACTGTGTTTCTATGCAACAGTAATTTTAGTTTCACTATTCAAAATTGACTTAGAGCCTATTTTACTATAAACCTTTAAAAAATATAAATAATGTAAAATAATGTGAGATTAAATATTCATTGGCAGAGAATATGTTCTATGCTACTATTCAGCTTCCTTACAAATTATGTGGGGGAGAAATCTCTCGTAGAAGAAATCCTGGTGTGTCAGATGCTTAGAGAGCTTAGGATTCCAAGCTGCTGTAGAAATTGCTTCTTTTAGTAATATTTCAGAGTCAAGAATTATTTGGGAAATTACTGGGGCACAAACGATGTGCTGTTCTGTAGTTCCTACCCCTAAATTATTCTGGGGTGTGGCAGTGATTGACTATGCATATTGCTGCCTTCATCTTGGATGGAATGGCTTCATTTATAAGTTAATATGTAGATGGAGGAGCCTGGAACAACAGGTAGAATTGTAGTCTTAACTGTAATATAAATAAGGAAAGAGCCACCAGATCCATCAGGATTTCAGGTCTATGTTACTGACATCTTAATACATAACCTGAACACAGCTCTTTAAAATGTCTGACTTGAGGAGTAGTAGGAAAGTATTAATTTCTGCATTGGCAAAATAAGTATTTGTTGTTTCTATAAGTGTATCAGTGAAGATACTGAAAATTAGTTCCAGTGCACACGTTCTATACACAACTGTTGAAAAGGCACACTAAGGTATTATCAAGTAAGAATTTTTATTTTCTTGTTAGTGATTCACCTGGTAGATAAAAAAGAGGTGATGGGGGTATTCCCAGGTTTTTGCAGGGAAGAGGGATAAGAAGTAATCTATTTTTAGTGTCACCTAACACTATGTCTGTGTTTTAACAACCACCATTTTTTCCTGGTTTATTTTGTCTTGCTGTTGGATTTTTCTGTTCAAGTCTGCACCCTTAGTAGAAATATTATGCTACCAAAATGCTTTATAAAATGTATTTCATGAATTGGCTTTCCATTTAGATCCTGTTTCTAGTAGATGAGATGAGGCCCATAATTCTCAACAAGTACATTCAAATAGAACAAACGGAGTTAGATTGATGCACAAGACTGTCTCCCGTAGTCAAGAAGTGTTTGACATACTGCTCGTTTGGCTTTTAAGTTTCCTTCTTTGCTAAACTCTCTTATCAGAGTAGTTTATCTTACTGTCCATTGCAGTAAGTATAGCAAGCTGTGAAAATAACATGTTGTTTTCAGAGGTATGGTTGAAGCCCATTATTTCCTTTCAAACAAATAATAGGTTGTACCAGAAAGTTGTTTTCGCTTCAGTGTGTGTGTGAAGGTGGAGGCACAGCAACACTATTGGTATACTCCTATATTTAGTAGTCAGTGTATTCATATAATCATAAATATTGGTATATTTATGTGTTCAGCCATACCTCATAAGGTACCTCTTAATACATTATCTGTCCTATACTCTTTCATACCATTTTTGTCAGTTTTCTGCCATGCTGGGTTTTTCATATGTGAACGGACCTTTTTAGCGCTCCACATTGTGCTCAGGATCTTTATAGGGTGCTTTTTGCTGGTGTTCTCTCACTGTTTGAGAAACTAATCTAGATGAATCACCATCTCCAGTATACTTTTTGCTGTGGTAAGCTCAAGTACATGTACTGAATAAATGCCATTTATTTTGGGAGCAAATAATGAAATATGTCATGAAATTAGGTAGTTTGGTCTGTTTATGGAAAAAAAAAAAATGCATTTTTTATTTCATGGGCAGATGAAAAGAGCAATACTGAGCAAAGCTAATCTTTGTCCAGTGCTATATCCGACAACCTCTTTCATGATGGTTGTATAATGCAGTTCTGTTTGTTCACGGCTAAGGTTACTGTTTTATTTTAGTTTCTATTTATCAGAGGTTTTTTTTCCCCCTTGCTGATGGACTCATACTTTTTCAAAAAAAGGCAAAATAAACATACTGCTTTGGGGAAAAAGAATCAACTCCAGCTGAGTTTGCTGAATGAGATGACCTTGTACCACAGCTCTAGAATGAATCTAGCAGTGTTCTTTCAGTTCAGGTTCATGTGATCGAGGTTGCTTCCTAGCCCAGCCATACCAAAGTATGGGAGGGCATGAATTTGGTAAAATTTGTATCTTGCAAGAGAGAATATTCTAGGTAAGCTGTGGAGGTTTTGTAGCTTTTTGTAGGCTTGTGTGTGGAGTTGTACATTATGGAAAAGAAAGAAAAAGTTCATTTTTTGCCCTCAATAATAAAATGTATTAATGAGTGCTATCTTGTAGTTAAGACCGTGAGATACTATTAAGTTCCAGCCTTAAGCTGAATATATGGCATTGGGCAAATCACTTAGTCTCTCTGTGAGCTGAATCATGATCTTCGACAGGTTCATCTGTGGCAGTTTAAACTGTTATCACTCCTGCCTTTGGCTGAAAGTTGCTGACAAAGTCAGTTCACGCTAATGGGAAGGTTGTGAACTATGCTTGCTGATGAAGTAGCACATGGGTTTCTTCCTGTTGTCCTTACCAAATGGACAATAGTCTTCAACAGGAAAGTGGAGTGCAAAATAACATTTTAGATGCTGTAGTAATTTCTTCCAGAGAGGATGAATTACTCTTTAGTTCTTGATCTGTGAAATAAATATAATACCTTCTTTTTTTTCCTTCTCTTGTCTTTTTCCCAAAACTTTGTCCACTGTTAATTTACTTTGTATCTAAGGTTGAAGGGAGTCAGAAATCATCTCATGCTGCATTTAGATATTGGAATGAGGGAACATTCAGGTACCCTAAAAGAGAAGGAATGCATTTCTCTAGCCTATGCAATTGTAATTTACAGAAAGCTTGCTGAAGTAACTTATTTTTCATTTATTAACTACATGAAATGTGCTTTCTTTTAGACTAAATTTTTAGCCAAAAAATTATACATCCAAAGCAAATCTTAGAAGCAGTAGTGTTTTACGTAATCAGGTATTTGTTACTGATATTGTAAATTACTGATTGCATTGGTGGACTTGCATTGCTAAAGCAATGAATGAGATAACTAGTAGTAGCAAACAGAAGTAGAGCTGGGTTTTGGCATTTTTTTTTTTTTTTCTAATTGCATTTTGAGACCTAATTTGATTTTTAAAAAGTATTTCTTCAAGTAGTAGGTGGAGCAGATCTGTTTTCTGTTGGATATTTGTCATTCAAAACCCACTGCATATCTCTTTCTGTTTTTTAATGAAATGAGTGTGTATAATTTGTATACTCACAAAACATTTCGTTTCTAACACATTTAGATCTCCTTTGTGGGTGTGATAGATAAGAAATCTCAAACATGGAAGTACTGCATATTGATAGTGCTTACACTAGAATGCTGTGTGGTATTTTTCAGGTGATATATGTTGCTCTTGAACTGTGTAACAGAAGAAATTAAGCTTGCTTACTTATAAATGAGTTTTTAAAGATTGTATCTAAATGCTTGTTGAAATGGAAATCATTGTACTGATGAAACGGAATGAATAGGAGTTTCCAAATGGCAAGCAGAGTATTAAAAGAACATACGCAAGTCTTGGCAAAATTGATTGCAACCCCCCTGTGGATTGTAGCAATATATATCAGATTTTTTTTAGCATAGATTAGATTAACTGTAACGGGTGCTGTGTTTGTGAATTTTTTTAATTAATGTTTAAGTATATCATACATTCACTAAACTGAAAAATGGTCTTATTTTAGCTATATGCGTACAGCTTTACTAACATGCGGTTGAGTATTTACCTCAAAGTTATAATTAAACTAGCACACTGTCTTGTCTCTAGCCTTTTTCATGTGCAATCCTTAATTACTTGCATTGTGTTATCTTATAATACAGTCATTAAAATTCTGGCTACATGTGTGTTTTGCTTTGCTTAGATCAATGAAACCTTGATCAGTCTTACGAGAAGTACATAGTAAATGACTGCAGAGCATGCTGTGAATTAAGTATAGTACCTTACAGTAGCAGTAAAATTTCAAAATAGAGATAGTTTCAACATTAAGTTTTCTATATGTTGTATTACATAATAGAAAATAATCCAACTTCTCTGCCTGGTTAATTTCTTGATCTTTTTAAGAATTTAGCTGCAAAAATTTAACTTCATAATGAGCATTTCCTAAGATATGTGGTAGATATACAGGTTTCTTGTTTGCAACCTATTTGTACAAATAGGATTTTTTTTTTTCCTTGGCATAGTGCTTTTGGAAGGCCAGGTATTCTCAAATTAATCAGTAATAAGCTGGATTTACAGAGCTTGATGCTTTATTTTGGTCTAGTTAATGCAGCTTGGAGGTTAAATACAGAAAGAGTTGAAATAACCAATTGTGTACATTACCACATTAGTTGCAAAAATTCTGTAGTATATTCTTTTCTAAAAGTCAGTACGTATGCATCGTTTCAAAGTATGGTGTTAAAGATGCTATCAAATTTCACTCGAGATCAGAGAAATCACAAGAAGCATTATGCCCTGTTGTTACTAATAATCACAACTGATAAAATTCAGAGGCCTTTGCTTTCTTTATTTGAAGTCTTTATTTGAACAGTATCTCATGCTGTTATTAGTAACTACAAATATCTAAAATAGGAATAGGAGCAAATGTTTTGGGTTGCTCTAGGCAAATTTTGACAGAGAAAATCTAAACCATGAGCTGAGGCATCCAATATTTTTGTTTAAATGAAGAGTGGGGGATTTTTAAGCTCATTTGCTTCTTGAAGTAAAGCCCTTAAGTCACCAACACTGGAGATTTCTGAAAACCTTTTCAGCAATGCCCATATTGGACTACAACTTCCAGCAGGCAAGCCTGAAGTAGGTTGACTTTTTCAGTTCTATTTTGAAGTCTCAGTTTGTTTGTTACTGTAAAATGTCCTGACACAATACACTTCGTTTCTACTTCTGCCTGGTGTTTTGCTTCAAAAAGGTACCTGTTTTAGTAATGGAATAAAGCAAACAGAAGTGAGTTCCGTCTTTTCCAGTTCTTATTAATTAGACATTCTTGTGGTTTTAGTTTACATTATATGTCATCCAGTGGTAGCCAAAAGCCTTTCATTAGAGATAGTTAGAATAGATGTGATACTTCAGTGAGAAAACCATATTAATTGTCTATAGTTCTTGCAATCTAAAAATGAAGTGCAGTTTAAATCACACTATATGTGATTAGAATCACTGTTTGAAGGATTGTGCATATGTTACCTTACACACAGGGTTGTGCAGAAAAGAATTTGTAGGTTTTTTCTTTAAAATAATTTCTGATTGAAGGCAATCACAACGTGTGAGCCGTATCAACTTCTAAAAGCAGTAGTATTTAAAAGGAATTTAATCCTTACTCATCTCCATGCTGGAAAAAGCACTAAAACTTAAAGTTACAATTTTAAGAGCTGTCTTTAGTTGCAGGAGTGACTATAATCACCCCCTGAACCTTCCTCCTACACATCCTTTATACTGCTTTGCAAGCATTTAGACCTCTGCGCATCTAATCCCAGACATTCATATATGAACACAAAATTTAAGCCTGTAATTGTAAAATGTAATTTTTCCTTGGTCCCTATTAATCTGCAATAAAGTGATGTCCTCAAAGAGGGTGACTCACATTGTTGTGTTACAACATTAAAATGCTGACCAGTTTTCCAGAAAGAAAACTCATGGCAAGGCAGGTTTCTGTGCTGTTAGCAGCTGGGCTGTAGAGAAGATGCATGCTGTTAGGCTGTTGACGGCTTCACCTCTGAAGTGGCTGGAGCTTTTCACTGTTGCATCTGAAAGATTAAAGCCACTCTTACGTCAAGTTTTAGTGAGTACGTAGGGGGCTATTTGAATTTTTTCCCTGAAGACAGTAGTTCTAATGCTCATGTCAGAATGGGAATTGGTCCCCTTTTAACTCGTGCTGTTATTTGTTGCCCTCTGATTGAAGAGTAGGATGGTAAATATTGCTCATCCCAGCAGGCAGCTGGATGGCAGACAAAAGCAGCTCTGCTAAACTGCCAAGGGTTTCAGCCTGAGGAATGAGGAGCAAAGTTGTAAATGATTTGGACCAATCTTTGCACCTGTTTGTTTGCAAAAGTTGAGATGTTCTGAATTGCGGAATGGATGGGCGGGAGGGCCCATCTAGCTCCCGATGTTAGCTTCGGCAGCTAGAACCAGCTGTCATGGTTGTGTGAAACCCTCTTGCTGGTGACTGGCAGCTGGGTTATTAAGTGGGATTGAAAAAAAGAGAAAAGGATACAGAATGCAATACTGTGTTCAATGTATCAGCTATCCTTTTATGAGAGAAGCCTCTCATTTTCCACAGCAAGCAGTTTGACATGATATGGAAGTACCTCATTGTGTGATTTGACATGATGTTGTAATGTTTCTAGTGGCAGTTTTCATTGCATGAGACTGCGAGCTTTTGGAGACATAAAACTATAAATAAAAGAAAAAGAGGAAACAAAGACTTCATTTTTCTTGCTAGCACGTAGCACAGGCACAGGGAGAAATATCTGGTGAACTAAAAGAAAAGGAGAAGAAACATTTTTCCCTCCGGGGTTGCTAGTTCACAGTAGATGGTTGTAATCTTGAATCTCTTCAGTGTCTTCCCATCCACGTGCTCTAGAAATCTCTTGGTTTTTTGGCAGTGATTTAAATTGTGCCTTTCTCATTGGGTTGACTAAACTGTCAATGTGAACAGTATTTATAACTTTTTGTATCATTTTGTAACAGTAAGTTTTTCCTGTTTGCATGTAATATCTATTTGTAAAAAAGATTATTCAAAATACTTTAAGCTTTGTATCCTCACTCTGTGTATTTCTGAGTGCTAGGTTTGATTACCAAACTATATTTAATATGAAGGAGTTCTAGGGTAGTTAAAATTTTTGAGCTTTTGCAGCTTCCATTCTTCTGTAATCTTTAGATGCTTTCATATTTTATTATCAATATCTTTACTACTCTTAGGCAAAGTACTGTTGTCAAGGACAATTTTATTAGTCCATATTGCTGGCTGTGAAAATGACACTCTTGTATAATAATTGAGGACACTGAAGGTCATTTGTATTTTAGACTCCTAAGTTAAAATTATTCTTTTCAGGTACCTTCAGAAAGAAATTTTCAAAGAAACATACTGTATCTCTGTATACATGAGGAGTGGTTTTAAAAGAAAAGGTCAGTCTCTGCTAATGCTGGC
Organism: Strigops habroptila; assembly: GCF_004027225.2. Lineage (NCBI taxonomy): Eukaryota > Metazoa > Chordata > Aves > Psittaciformes > Psittacidae > Strigops > Strigops habroptila. Next base: position 40,051,630 of record NC_044283.2, read on the forward strand.
TCAGCTGCATCCATGTGTGTGGAAGCGGGAGGTCTGCCTTTGTTCCTCAGTGCCAGTGTATCAGAAGTAGCAATAGCAACAGTGCAGATACGTTGTGAAAACTCTATTAGTGTACATGAGGGTTATGTCTCTACTGAGTAAATGCAGCATTCCTAAGGAAAGGTGTGAGTATGTGAAGATCACGATATAGGTTGGTCTGAGATGGGTGGAGGAGCAACTCTTTTCCCTGAGGAATATCTCCATTCCCTTAGGATGGAGGTATCGAGCAATTAGAAAGAAGGAATGATGAGAGAAAATAGAAATATCCTTAAATTTTGTATTTTAATGTGGTATTTCATTGTGTCTATGGTTAGTTCACTAAGTCACTAACTACTTTTGGTAAGTTTATGGGTAAAAACTCAGATTACATTGGAGTGCCACGTGAATATTTGTCTCTGATCATTCTCCAAAGTCCGAACAATTTCCTTTTAATTTTTTTTCCCTTAGACTGAAAGAGTGTATATGTTCTCTTTTAAAGACCAGAACAAAAGGGGCAGGAAAAAATAAGGCAATCATGAGTAGCAATGTGTTACAAAAGGATGAATGACATTCCTAAGGGAAACAAAGTAGGAGGGCAGGGCAGAGGTCATTTAAATGCTGGACAGTAGCAGCTATTGTCTGCTGCGAAAAACGAGGGCCAACAAAAAAGATTATTTGTTCTAAAGAGCCTATATTCCCTGCAATAAATATTCAGAGAAGACAAAACAAACTCTAACCTTCAGCATTCTCCAAGTGCTTCCTTCTAAGACTCAAAGACCTTAATGCATCTGCAAAACACAAACCTATTCCCAAGGAAGTTACAGTTTAACTGCGTAAATTTCTCTAGTGTATTCAACTATGTGGTTTGAGGGATCTTAATGGAAAATTGTGCATTTTCTTACTCATATGTTAAAATATTCCCTTTTTCCGCTGTGTCCAAAACATGCTTTGTATTCAAATAGCACAGTAGGTCTTTATTGCAGAAAGCTGCTGTTCTGCTTTTACGATGAAGCTGCTAATGAATTAGCTTGTACCAAAATAGGAATGAGTACTAGCGTACTAGCATTTGTTCACTGAGAAATGCATGTTCTGTCTGGCTTCTGGTAACATGAGCTACCTCTAAATTGTAATCTTACATTGCTTATTTTATCTGAGAAACAGAAGAAAAAGAGTTAGATTTATTTTTTTTTAAGGGTATAAAACGCACAAAATCTGCGGTAGTAGGGATGCTGACTCCCATGTAATAACAAGCAATTTTTAAGATGAGTCTGTGTGTGTTGCCGTAAGTGTAAATGTATGTCTGAGCATTTTTAAATCGTCACTTGTGATTTCAAAAAGCATTTTGCAAGTTATAATAACAGTCATTAACTATTGCATGAAATATTTTTTTAAAACACTGATTAGTTTTTCTTGGATTTCCTGAGACAATTTGCCTTTTTTTTGCAGTAACCGGAGTCCCACTGTACATCTGGAGATGGCTGATTTCTAATTCAGAGATCCTTTGAAATGCTAATATACAAACAGTATATAGAAAATAGCTAGGCTGATGGGCATTAGCTTTTCCGTTTTCAGTTGCCTGCCTCGAATACTGTAATCCTAACTATGAGTCAGACTTCAAAATACTCTTATCAGAATGGGAAAGTATTTAACACAATGAATTTAAATGGCCCATTGAATTGATTTTTTTTTTTATTTTTTTTTTTTTTAAATAACACTAACTGCAGTAGTTTTCTGGAGTTTGATTATTCAACACTGGAAAGTACCTTTGCAGAGCATAGTTCTTCATTGATATTTGCCTTCAAGTAGGATGTGGAGTATGAGAAATGTCTATTTGCTTTTTACTTTATTATCTTTAACAACTATGAAGTTTACCACAGTTACAAAGTTTTTAACTTTTTGTGCTTAGACTTTAAAGTTCAGGTTACACCTGAGGTTGATGGAGGCACACATAAAGGTTGCATGTAAGCCCCATCACAGCATTTGAATCAAGTCTCAGCTGCCTGCATGAGGGAGTGGAGCTCAGTCCATTTTGAGGAAAGGCAGATTGCTAGGGAAAGGGAATAAGCACAAAGCAAATTTCAGTCAGTAAAAGCTGCATATTGCAGCTGGTTTCTCCTGGGCCAGATGTATTTATGTGAGATTGTCTACAGCTAACTAAAAATAAAGTCTGAGTCAGGAGAGAATAGATGTTAACAGGTCTTAAAGCAAGGGACAAATTCTATAATCTGATATGTGCCTATGGGAAATAAATGATGCTTTGTTCTAAAAACATGCGTTTGAGTTACTTTAATCATACAATTTCTTGTAACCCTTCTTCCTTCCTTCTCCAAGGTGAGCAGGGCTGCTGCAGTCTGGACTTCGATGGTTGTCTTAGACCGTTGAGTCTGCTTGTTACTGTCCTCTTCCCCTCTCAGCTAGGAGTTTTTTTTAGGGAGGCTGGATTTGTAACTCCCTGTCAAGGCAGATAATTTTATTTAACAAAGCAAGTATAAGATAATGGGCATTCATCAGTGAATGAGGGAAAGTGGTCAGTGTGTGCTGGGGTAATGTGGAAGCACAGCTCTCGTTGCCCTAGAGTACCAGGTGAGTCCCATTGCCTCAGTTTGTGTGTCGTGGAAGCTTTCGTTATGCTGTAATTGAATTTTCCCTTCATTGGCTGATTAGTCTTTGTTCAATATGTTGGATATTAGCTAATGGTAAGCTGCAACTTTCAAACCACTGAACCCAACTGAAAGAAAGAACTGGTCTTGTTCCTTTGCTCTTTTGGCTAGGGGAGATAGGAGACCATCTACATGATTTCTCCAGTTTGTGTACATGTAACTTTCTTGAAAGGCGTTTCAACTTGAAGTCTCCTCTGGTCAAGAAGGTTGCTTATTTTCATTAGACTAAGATTTAGGCCTGTACCAACACTGCAGTGACCTGTGATGCCTCTTCATGTCTTCTGTGTTAACTGATCCCACAGTATTTGGGATTTTCTGGTGTCCCTTATCACTCTTGTGTCCCAGCCAACTGGAAAAGGGATGCTTCTAGCTGGTCAAATTATCCATGTCCTCAGTGAGCAGCCAGCAGCCACAGAGAACCAAGTGGAGGATGGCACTAATGTGGCACTCTGCCTTTTTATGTGCCTGCTTGTTTTAATGCAGCTTGATAGAGTGGGGAGTGGAGCTCGCCAAGACCGCAGGGATTCCTTTTCAAATGTAACCAAGCCAAAAATTGCCTTTGGCTCCATAGCAGACATGGAACACTTCATACAAATCAGATTTTTTTCTGTAAAGTCATGATTGAATCTTAGAATTTTCATCCACATTATAAAGGTTTATGTTCTAGCTTGTGTTTAGAGCAGATGCTAACAATAACTGTTACTGTTTAGAACAAGTTTCGGAAGTATGTGTGGCTTTTATTATTGTTGTCTTTGATATTTTAAAAGAAAATCAATGACATGCTTTTGAAATACATGCACATTTGTAATGATGACAGTGCTGATTTGTAAAATGCAGTTCCTTCTGATATATTTTATGTTAAGCTCCTGTGTACAATAGTCCAAGACTCATGTTGCATTTAAACAGAAGACTTTTGTGTATAGTTAGTTTTAGGGGCAGTGATACAGATGTAGATTGAATTGCTGAGGAATACTTTTAATCATTTCTTGTATTTAACTAGCATTTCACATAGAAGCTTTCATCAGCTGCAAAGAGAATTTAGGAAACCAAGTTGTACTGTGTTACACATCTGGAGAAGCTTTTACTTGTAACTAGTTAGTGGTGTATTTGCAGAGGCCATTTAAGCCTGTGCTGTGTTTGCCCACAAAAACAATTTAAGTACAGTTCTAGAAATGCCTTTTTTTTAAGCAGGGGAGAGGCGATGTCTGACCTGTCATAACATCTAAATAACTTAATTGGAAAAGCCATCTGTCAAACCTTATGTTACTAGATTATTAAGCAGTATAGCCCTACAAAAACAAATGGGAACATGTATTTAGCACTCCCAATTGAAAGTTTGGGAAGCACAAAAATAGGTGTGATGCAAGGAGCACTGGAGACATCATCTTGCCAAGGTTGTCTATTTTTATGTAGTGCTAATTATTTACTGTTCATCTGGAAATTGAAACTAAATAGCTGCTAATGTAGCCTTAAAAACTGTAAGGAAATTATATTCGAACACTTGAATAATGAGTTAATAGGTTTAATTTCCTTTAGGCAATGTCATAAATTTGCAGTGTATTTTGTCTGATGCATAGATGATAAACAAGGTTTGCAGAAGTGTGTGCACGCCACACAACAGAGTTCTTAGAAGCAGTGTGGTGTCATAGTCATTTTTTCCGAAGGGTAGAATTCTGTTTGCACTGCAGGCTGATCACGCTAATGCCTAAGCAAAATGGAGATATGTTACAAGGAAAGTGCCCTGCTATGCACCGTGAGAGAGTTTTCTCTGAGTTCCCCGAAAACCATAAATATAAAACAAAGACATGCTTTATAAATTATTTTAGTTTTATTCTATACAGACCTTATATATTCGGGGTTTTAACATTGTCAAGAATCTGTGATAAATAATCAACATAGTATTAAAAAAATTCTTCTGTTTCTTTGATTTCTGTTTGATACTTTGGAAAAAGAGCTGTAATAGCTTTGCTTTTGCATCTTAAGCGGCATTTAAATAGAAAATCAATGGCTGCTTTTTTTATGTTTTGATTTCGTCCTCAGTCTGCAAAGTTTGTGAGTTGAATCCAGGGAACTAAAAAAAGTAGTTTCATGTGGAAAGTCTTACGGTGTTAGTAAATAAGGAATTCCTGTTATGATCGTTATCACAGAAAGTTATTCCTTTGGCCTTTCCTAAATTATATGAAGACTGTTAAGGGATCCAGAGAAAACTGCAGTCAAGTTTATTAACAGGGAGGATTTGAGTTGCCTGTACAGGAGACAAAGCATGCTTTGAAAGGTATGTGGCAATATGTGGCTTGCTTGTTTCTTGTACTCCAGGTCTCATAAATAATGTTATAGACTACTTAGTCTTTGTCGCCAGCAACTCAAAGCATTCGGGATGGTGGAGGAGGCCTTCCAAGTGCATATTTAAAGAAAAGTCAAGTTTGGAGGTAACTAATTAAAATTCCAGATTTTGAGACTGCAGCGTTACTTTTTTGGCCTTTTTTCCTAGCCAGAAAAGTTTTAAATTTATTTGTGAATACATCAGAGCATATATTTAAGTTGCTGTAAAGCCTAGAGTTTTGAAATAAATACTAATATCAGAAGACTGAACGCCGCAGAAACTGGAATAATGTGATCAAATTATGGAAGCACATGAAAATTGGCACAAGTGTAATTATTTTTATGCAAGTTCTGTATAAATATTGCAAGCTGCAGAATGTGTGCTCATGTCACTTGATCCTTCTTTGATATTGAGGTGACCTTCGGTGTAGTGCAGTGACATTAATGGTAGCGTTAATGTAACCATTCTGATTTGGTAAATCCCAGATTTCAAAATACCTTCTCAGAGTTTTCTTCCAATAGAGAGAATACAAGAAATATATTTCTTTAACTGTAGTTACCTGCAGATAGCTGTAAGCAACAGCTTGTTGTATTGGAAGGATTTTAATGCGTTTAGGAATAGACCTTCACAGGCTGTATTTGTTCTTACAGTCTGGCTGCTGCTTTTTCCAGGATTCATAGCTGATACAGATGATGAAATAGGATCAGTGTGACTTTGTACTTGAGAAGTTATCTACTGGGAAATATGAGAAGACCTTAAACAGTATTCAAAGGAAGAGGAGAGCAAAGAGAGATTATATGTAATTTGCTGTCAACTCTTTGAATAAAATTTTACAAGAAGCTTCAAAAAGAAAACAATTATTTACTCCTTAAGCACTTAATGTAATATAAAAGAATACTTCAGTACAGTAGTCTTATTCTGAAGATCATATGCAGCTTGCATTAACCTAATGTTAGTTTCTAAAAATATAGATAATTATTTTACTCTACAGAATGTATATTAAAGTACAATTTCCTAGTCCAGGAATTCAATCCTTTTGGGCTGTCATAATGAAGTTCAAGACAAAGTATTGGTTGCTTAAAAATAGTAAATGATGCTCAGTATAAGCTACCCCTGCTGTACAAGTTTGGTGATTGAAAAGGGCTGCTTTCCAAAGATGAAACAAAAAAACCCAAAACCAAAAAAACCAAATTTAGCAAAACCAGTTGCATACAACAGTAGTGGAAAGAAGAATAGCCATTAACACAAAGCTTTATGTAGTGAGAAGAATGATGGTAAATGATGAGCTAAAGTTACCATGAGTTAGACAACTACTGCAAAAGGCATCTAAATCTTTGCAGCATGGTAAGCCAGTGGAAACCTCCTAATGAAAGGGATAAATTATTCATCTGTCGATGTTTTCAGTTTAAGACTTGGTGGCTTTCTGGAAAAAGTGATTTTCTGCATTGCAGGCTTAATGGGCTCTTCAGAAACAACCTTAAATACAGGCTTTCAGGCAGTGCAGGGACAGACTTACAAGCCAGCTCTGTTGAAGGCAGCAAATTTTGGACAGAATGTGTCATGATATACATCAGTATTTCTATGCTATACTTTCCAAAACTGTGTCTGGGGTCATAGCAAATCCTAAACCTCAGCCAGCCTGCAAAGAACAAGAGCTGAGTGAATGAAGAGAAAAATTGGAATATCAACAAAACGTGACAGGAAGGACAGTTAGGAGAAACATGGAGAGTTGTTGCTTGCAAGATTATTTGTTTCACTTTGAGCTAAAGTCAGTGGGTTGGAGAATGTCTGCTTTGCAGGAAAAGTTGAATGCGTGTGACAACAGCATGTGCATTGGCCTAATATTAGCGTCGTTGTACCATTATGCAAGTTTTGTACCTACATGACTATATGTTCAGGGCTTTTTATTCAGGACAGTATTTCTCTGTCAGCACCAAGTCACACTAATGTGCTGACTGGAACAATTACAAAGCTGAGGGCTGTGTCAATGCAGTTGCAGTTTAAAGGGGTTTACTATATGTTCGTGTTTCTTTTAAGAGTAGCTGATCAGTTTGATTCTATGTAAGGACGGTACAATCTCATACAAGAGCTGAGAAAACCCAGCTCCATTAGTGGTGGGCCTTACGGTGCAAACTGTCCTGCCAAGGTGACAAAGTGGTGGAGTTCCAGTTCAAGTATCCTGCTTGAGGAGTTGTCTTCCATCAAGCCTTGCTGGTCTGAATCAGAGAGCTCTGAAGCAGGATGACTGAATTCTGCTTGCCAAATATCTCAACCACTTTAGTAGCATAAATAGTTAAGAGAGAGTATTAAAGAACCATCAGCCTTTCATTATCATATCTGATTCTTAAGTCTTAGCTCCAAAGCAGTGCTTTCCCATAATAATGCATTATGATCAAACCACGTAATTAAAATACTTTTTATCTAAATGAGAAAGTTGTACTTCTTGTAAGTTGTTCTTGAAAATTTATTTGTGGAACATAATTATTCTGTGTATTCCTTGTTAATGTAAGTAGGTGGTTATTCATTTGCTTGCTATGGAGTCTCAAAGGCAGGAGGTCCTTATGCAGTAGGAGCCTACAGGCTCCTTAAACTTCCAGAAGTTAAAATTGCTCAAGTGCATGGTCTCAGTCCCATGGAAGAGCTTACTACCTCCTACAAGAGTTTCTGCTGTCTAGTCCCTTCTTGTTGTTAGTGATTTTATCTGAGCAGTTTTGCTATCCTTAGGAGGCAGGTTTTGGGAAGAAATCTATCTGGATGTCATGGAATTAACTTTCATTGAATAACCTGGCTGGAGTGAGAACTGTTTTAATTATTTCAAAGAAAACATTGAGATCATGGCATATATCACAGTTTGCAACCAGACGACTAAAAATTTCTTTAGGTTGGGAAAACTTTGGCATATCTACATTGGCAAGTAATCTGCAGTGGGAATGGATCCATAGAAGATGGGTGCTGAGGACTTGGTGGCTAAAGCCTGTATTTTTTCAGAGGTAATACTTTGTGTGGACTCTTACTATCATTCCAGGGAATGTTGGAACAGTAAATCACTGAGCACATCTCCCTTTTTAGTATTATCAAAAAGTAGTGCAGTTCATATACTTTGACTGCTCCAAAATGAGAAAAATGTGTACACTAATATGTTACGTATTAAACTTGGTCATACATATAGCTACTTGATTAAAATCCTTATATAGAGGTATATATTTTCATTTATGGCATGAACGCGTAAATAAAAGCTATGAGCAGATCTGAGGTAGTTGATAGTATAAAATATAATCTCCGTTTGCTGGGGAAGGAAAATGGTCATTTTCATTGAGCTGGATAAAAGAATGGATTGTTTTTTTTGTGGTTATATCACAGACAAACGGAAAAAATTACTTTCCTTAACTCTTCCAAATACTTGAGAGTAAAATAACCCCAAACTTGTATAAACTTGTTTTTCATAGATACAGAGACTGGTAAATTGTGGTACAAGTCCAAGAGATACTTCAGATGTTGTTTTCCAAAATTACTACAAAGTTCTTGGAACTTTGGGAGAGGCAAAGAGCTTTTAGGAAAACACATACAACAGGATAGAATTGCTATTAGATTGTTGTTTAAAGTAGAAAGGATGTGTGTTTTGAAATAGAAGATTACTTTCAAGAACAGCTTTCTGCATATAATATTCAAAGCTTACCATTTTGAGGCAGTGTCTACCAGACACAAAAAAGATGGGGGAAGATTTCCCAGTGAAATCATCTCTAAACAGAGAGATTTAATCTGTGTTATGACAGCACAGTAATGATCAACTTGTTACTTTCAAATTTCCTCTTCTTTCTGTGGTGAACACAAAAGCGGTTGCTGATAGACGATTCATTTAAGTAGTTTAAATGCTTCTAGTTTCTGTGGCACAGTGAAATCTGTTCAGTTCATTGTAACCAACTAATAATATGTCAACAGTGCGAGTGGACTGGAGGAGCAGAACTGCTGTAAGCAAACACAGACTGACTAGACCTCTCTGGACCTAAGTTCTTTTAGTTTTTCAGTGTTAAAATACTGAGAGGTGAACAGATTATCCTTTTAAAGGGCTCATAAAGGTACGGTGACAGCAGAGAGGAGCATGGTGATGCAAGGTACAGCTAAGAAAAGTCTATCTACCAATTCAGACCTGGTAAACTGAAGACATGTGGATCAGTTTTGTTTTCTACATTAATTAATTAACATTAATTAATACTTTTATGCTAAAATTTGAGCAGTATTAGTTTGTGCAATATGAAATGTGAAGCATGGTGTACCTGACATTATGGGTTCAAGCCTCTTCTAGGCATACTGCACTGAGCAGAAGGCTCAGTTGCACCACGCTGTTTGTCTGCTTTTACAGTCTGGCTGAAATAACCGGGAGATGCAAACTCCAGCTTGTCACTGCACGAGAGATAAATGTTGAAGTGGCATTCTTCTGGCTCGCTCAGCTCATTTGTTATACAGAAGCGCATACAGGAACATTTATCTTGGGGAAAAAAAAAAATCATCATTTCAGCAAGGATTAGTTGCCTTTTCAAAAGACCAACCAGCTGCTTCAAATGGAGTACCATAAAAATATTTTTTGGGAAAAAAATATATATTCCAGGAGGCTTTGAGGCATGAAAAAGTTAAAGTAAAAATGAGTAGCAAATGGAGTTTGTCGCTTAGTCTGTGCATGCAGCAGACATATATTTGTGTATACTACAGTGATAGGCATGGGGCTGTTTGAATTCAGGATATTCAAGGAATTAAATTGATTCCAAAAGAATTTCAAGAGAGTGAGGGGGTTTCAGGAGGAGGAAGACGTGGTATTGGTCCCAAATCAAGCATAGTGAAAGTGCCTTCAGGTCCTGGCAACAAGAGTTTGCAAGGAGTACCTGAGAAAAATGTGTGATAGTGATGTATTCGTTCATAAGGTTTGATAAGCACCTGGACTTTTACAAAATGGTGGAAGTGGTGGAAAATAAACTTAACACTTTCTCAGCAGGTAGTGAAATATCAGATGGTATCTCAGATTTCTAAAATCCAATTCAGATAGGAGAGCTGCGTGCTCTTGGTTACTCTTGGTTTTAAACATCATTGACTGGGTCGTTTTAATTTTAGACCTTGCACTCTTTGGGTGGGGAACACATTAACACTTGATCAGAATGGAATGCAGAACATGCTCAGATAAAAAGTCATGCCTGTCGACCTCGATAAGTTTTCATCAAAAAATGCAGCAACCTCTTCATTTGCAACTCCATGTTTTCCCATTGCCCAATTTTTGGCAGCGAAGTATTTGAGAGATTAAAGGAATGTTTCTTCATGCTGATCTCACCAAGAGTAATCTTACCAAGTCACTCCCTTATTCAGAGTAATTTGCTGGCTTTGCTCCTTCTGTATCATGTTCAAACTCCTCACCTTCAAAGCTCAGTGAAAGTTTGCTCTTGGCAATCTCATTTCTCATTTATTCTTTTCATTCTTTTTTCAATCCATCTTCTCACCTGGAATTCCCTCACCTTTTCTTGGTGCAACAAGTAAACATATTAATTTTCATATCACAGTGAGGGAAACTTGTTTACATTCATTTTCAAAGTGTAAAAGCCTGTAGAATAATACAGAGCATTACTCTTACATTTTTAATGTTGTTGATGATAAACCCTTTGGAGCTTTTGATATTTGTGTTAAAATATCAGCTCCCTAAAGCAGGGACAGAGCCTCCTGTGTTCCAGTGCATAAACCAAATGTTCCAATCTTCTGCACTAAGTAGATTAATTTTTTTTAAAGTGAGCAAACTGTTTTGTAAAGTGATTTGTAAAGTGGTGTTTCAAACTGCAGGTTTATGAGAGAATTTTATATGTAGTCAATAAGATAGATCTACTTTTCCAACATTGATTGCTTATGTTAAATGCAGAAGTGAAAGGGAAGATAGGTATTCCTATTAGCCATGTGAGGTCTGATAGACAACATAGGTATTTCTATTTGTTTCTTGCCATTACTCCAGCATAGCACAGCTCAGTGGTACCACGTTAACAATGGAATCCCTCCTAGGTGTTAGCAATACCCTATGGGGTTATATAGACTCCCTTTTACTTCCTTCTAATGCAGCGAGGTTTTGTGTTAATGTATTAAAAAACAAAACAAAGAAAAAACCAGAGAATGTATTAAATAAAAGGAGGGAGGTGTTTCTTAGCATTGCAAGATGGTTCCTTTCTCCAAGATTGCAGTTGGCTGTGTCCCTATATCTTTATTAACTACTACACATGCTGCAGAAATTCTCACCAGCTGTCATGAACAGTGTGTCTGCCATACTGACTATATAGATTACAGCAAGATGTTGTTTTGTGAATGTTTTGTTGACTTAATTTTTTTTTCCCTTCTGGTGACTGATAAAATTTGTAATAGGGTTAGATGGTGGTTCAGTGAGTAAGGCAGATTCCGAATGATAACAGTTGCAGTTATAGATGCTTTACTTGTTTGTGGAAGGGTCTGTGGCATCTCTAGCTGCCTCCCATTATGCCAATGGGAAAGAAAAGTGTTCTGAGATTTCGTAAAAATTTCTATGTAATCTGGACTTGGAGCTCAGAATGGCACATGTCTTGGTTGGGAATTAATTATTTTGCTGTTTGAGCAATTGCATATATGGCTTTTGACAGGAAGAGTAAATTCCAAATAACTGTATAAGAAGGATAAGTATAAATTTAGGCAGCAGCAAAAGGATGTCTGAGATGTCCAATTTCCAGTTTATGTGGAAACTAAAATGAAGAGTGAGAAGGGAAAGCTACACAATAGCCAGGTGAGAATGAATTTGGGGAAAAAATTTAATACTCAGATGTGGTCTGTATGTTGGTAGTTTTCAGATAGACGGGACTTTTCTGTGCTCAATGTTTTGTGATTTTATGTTCATATAACAAACAAGCAAAAAAAAGCAAGTGATATTTAAGAAACTCTATTGGCACAGGAAAGTTGTCACACTTCCCGAAACAGATTTTGGATAGGGAGTGAATGGTTACGGAAGGCATTTTACAGGATAACTAGGCAAAATGAGGCATCTCGTTAAACACAAAAGTACTAATCTAGAATTGGGTGTTTTGAACAGTTGAATAGTTCTATATTCTGAGCTTCAGTGATATATATCTTAGAAAATTACTTTAGACATATTATTTCTAAGTCATTTACCAGGTCTTTGACAGCTCTTGACCTGTGTGATTTATTTTTTTTTTATTATTTGCTTTCTTCTTTTCTTGCTACGTTTTTCCAATTTACTTTTCTGCAGCAGTGGATTGGTAATATACTGCATCTATTTTCCGTTTTCCAAAGCATTCTTTAAAAAGATAAGGTTAATACCTGTGAAGTAAGTTTCTTGCACTTTTGTAGGTGTATGTAGAGAAAGTGGAAACAGCAAAGCTTTCCAAAGCACTTAGTGTTGACCTGCCTTTGTAACTCTGGATTTTCATAGGGTTTTTAATGTTGACAAAAAGGATATGATTGGAGAACATTGGGTACGTTTTAAGATCCCACCCCACACTGAGACTTCACCAGGGATATACAGTAGGTAGTGGCAGTTTGGAGTAGGACTAGTAAGCCCACTGCCCATTCTCACAATTGTACTGCTCCTGTAGATGCCTGCTTGCCAAGAGGGGTGGGTGTCTTTCTTTTTCCTTCTTGGAGCATGCAGTATTCTGGCCTTAGAAACCATAGGTGATATTACATAAAACCAAGATGCATTAGAAAGTACACTGGTAGAAGAGTTTAAGTGGAATGGAATGAACTTATGCTGCATATCAGCTTGATGTGCTTAAAGAGATTAGGAGATACACACTGCTGCACAACAGCACTGGGACAAAAAAAAGTAAAAGTTTGATGGAGACATCAAATGTCTGTGGGTCATAACATACCAAGAGAAAAACAATGGGAATGGTAGCATTTGCAGATTGACCAGTGGGGTTGGTCAGTTTATAAAAGCAGATCTTTAAAGGAAATCATTGCTCTCGGAAAGTACTACTTTCACATAAGAACTATAGAAACATCTTAGTTTTACATAGTGAACACTGTTTTGTTTAGATTCTTACAAGAATCTGTTTTTTCAAAGCAAAATGTTTTTGTGGTAAACAATCGAAAGGTCCTCATGCTGCTTGTTGGTTTTTTTTTTTTTACCCATGGAAAGAAGCAATCTTGTCCTATCAAGTGCATATAGTTAAAATATTTGGGGACGTGCAGTGTGCAGGATATAATTATTTACTCATGTTCGCTTTTTCCTAGTTTTCACTTGTTTGGTTATTTTGAGAGCTTAGTTTGGTGGAATGTGTTCACAATTTTCTTAACAAACCTTGGAAAAGTAAGTAGCTGAGAACCTTGCATTTTGGATAGGCAAAGGAGAGAAGGTGGCGCTTTGAAGACACTGGTTTTTAATTTGAAAAAAGTTTTCAAACCCACAGATATTGCACAGAAAGAGACTGGGCTAAGTGCCTTCAGAAAGCTTTGTACATGTCTCTTTCTAACCTTCCATATTATTAGTCTGATTGCTTAGGCCTTAAGGCAACATTTCTAAATTCCTTTCATTCTTCTGTATTCCAGCTTTTAATTTCAAAACAACCTTGTAGGAGAGAGTTGCTCATACTTACATTAAACAACCTCATATTTATTTCTTGTCATCAGACAAGAAAAAAACGTCAAAATGTTTTCTTCTAGAAGCTGTTAAGACAGAGGAAGCAAAAAGGACTTTCATAAGCTGGCTACTTTAAGTAGGTCATTAATAGTTTCTCTCAAAAGAACACATCAAAATTGTTTATATGAGGACACAAGCTACCCTTGTATTACAGAATGCAGGGTTTCTCTGAGCTCGTGCTGGGAAGTTCTGCAAGTTGCAGAGAGCAAAGTTGACTGATAAAGTCATCAAAAGACTCAAGCAAAGGGCTCAGGAGTGCTTGGAATTTCAACCTGCATTAGATGGCTGAAACCTGGAAATGAATAGATTATTCTGATGTGTCACACACTATTACATTTAGAGCTAGTACTGGTGTTAGTTATCATGTATAAGCGTTAGAGAATTACCATAATCTGTGATAGTTAGCTAGTTGCAGAGAAGCTTTGCAGGTCTACTGTATACATTTTAACTTGATGGTTGAATTAAATAATTATTAAAAAATATACTCCTGTTTCTTTATTTAGCAAGAACCTAGAATTTTTCCTGATTGCAGTTGCTCAGCCTTTCCAGAAGTATAATGTATATGTTGATTTGATTGTGGTTTTTATCCTGCATCCTATTCTTTCCTGAAAGTAATCTGTCTTCAAAATTATTACTGTTATGTAGGTCAACAGCTAAGTTACATACAGATGGGTTTCAAACCTGGTCTCTTTCATCAGGGTAATCTGGCTAGCTGGTTTCAATGCACAACTTCTCCTGCTTTTATTAAAATAAAAAACAATACCAAACTGAGACTAACCATGTTTGAATATGGCATTTCAAAACAACTACAATTTTTTTATTATTTTAAGTAAAATGTTTGGTTATTTATGTATGCTGAGAAAAGTGAGATTTATTACAACTATAGCATTGAAAACTACTAGAAATGAATATACTTACAAACATCACCGTTGCTGACTTCCTTTATCTGGTGAGCTGTCATATAAAAAATATTGTTTCACTGTATTCAGTAGAGCAACAGTAATTCATATCAGATGATACCAAAGGTTTGTTTTTATGATTATTAGGGCATACTGGCAACTTGATACAGCCTCCTGACATAAAAATATCTTACATCATTCATATAGCAGGAACCTCAGAGGCGCTTTCACTAGAAATAATTTCATTTGCACTGATGACCTCTGCAGTCTTCCAAGATAGTTCTGATGGTAGAAGTATGTGAAATTGATTCCACTAACAATCTAGTGTCAGATACAGATTAATAACACTTGAGTTAGCCTTTCTTTGAGCAAATCTGACATAATTTGTATTGTACCTTAGATGAGAAAAATAAATGCAGGGAGGCAGCTTTTAACGTTCTTCTTGGGTTATGGAGACATTTGTGTTCTGGAACTTGGAAAGAATTGGGGTGACTTGGTTTCAAATGTTGCCTCTAGGTTTGCGTGTTCTGCAAAACTTGAGTATTTAATTTGTTCAGGTGAAAGCAGTATACCTATAGCTTAACATAGGGAGCATGTTTCCTTTCTTTAGAAGGAAATCCTACTGAAGGAAACACAACTTTTAATATAAGCAGTTTAAAAAGGTCTTCAGTGAAGTATTCTTGTAAGCTCCATGTCTCAAAATACGTGAAAATCTAAATGCAGATACAAAAAGAACAAAGGAAGCTGCAACAAAGAAAATGGAACTAGACAGATCAGATGGCTTTAAATTAAGACTTGAAAACAGGTATTGGAGCCAGCAAGATGAAAGGGACATAAAAAAACTATAGGTGCAAAATGGGCTTTTCGTGCATGTAGGACTGGACAGTTTGGTACAGACCAAAGAAGGCAGGAAAGCAAAAATATACATTAGAAAAGGTAGTAAGGATGCATCTGAAAGATTTTGAGTCAGGAAGGTAACTTGACTGAATGTGAAAGAGAATGGACTAGAAGATTAAAAGAAGCAATGTTGTCATCCAAAAGGTTTGTATGACTGAGTCTGAAGAGGAAATCTCAGGTATACCTGTACCTACTGGAAAATGTATTCATGCAGAGTTCACTCAACCTAAATCTGCCTTGCAAACAAGTTGGCTGCAGCATATTAACAAGCTCCTTTCCTTATATAAAGGCAGCTTTTATTGGTAACCAAGTATGTGTTGCAAGACTGGTTCTTTGGGGGATGGGGTGGGGAGGGGAGTTAGACTGATGAAAGCACCTCTGTAGCACTGGAATTACTGCACTTAGAATTGCTGTGTAACTGGAGATTTTTTGTAATCATTTCTCATCTTGTCCAGGTGATGAATGTGACTGGTTTGATATGGAAAGTGCATGGAAAGAAAATAAAAAGATAGATGAAGAAAAATAAGTTTTCTGTCTTTACTTGTAAGAAAATTGCAAATATCTAATGATTATTAAAGATCCTCCTATAGCATGGATCAAAATTATCGTAACTTCCAGTTTTTAGATATTCTGTAAAGGAAGGCAGAACTTATTTAGGAATGCTAGGCATAAAAACTGCCTGAGCAGGCCAGCTTTTTCTAGGCTGATAGCACTTTGCTTGTGCACATAGATAGTTACAGATTTTTTTTGTGTCTGTCCTATTACTAACACAAACAGTACTTCTGTAAAAAGAAGGCTTCCTGGCCCCTTGAAGACACTCAGTGCCTGAGAACCTCAAACTGGTGAAAACAGCATAGATACTCTGGGTAAATTCAACTGGTTTACGAGGAAGCCCCAGCCACATCCCAGTCTCACAGCCGGAGAATGGGGAATGCCTTGCTTGGAAAACTGACAACCAGCAGCACCGCACAGGGAGGCTTGGAAGGAAACAGAAATGCAGATGACCCAGTATTAGTTCCATTCATTTCCTTGGTAGGGGATTTACTATTTTTGCTGCTTTAGCTTTTGCTGGTTCTCCAAGTGCAGTAAGTTATACAATGAACACTGTTTTATGCCAGTATAAGCATATTTATGTTTGGGCTTCTGCCACAGAAACTTTTCAAAAGGAAATCAGATCTCATGTTTCTATGCAGGCATAAGTTTTTCTTGGCTTAAGCTTATGAAAATACATACAGTTGCATATTGTCCATTAAAAAAAATGAGTTAAGTTCGAAATAAGGTGACTGAAGACCAAGTATAAATCCAAAGAGGAAAAATTGTAAAGTGAATTCTGTAGGTTTCTAAGACAAGATATCTGAGTTGGGAGTTGAAACCTGACCCAAGCCTCATATATCTATATATGTATGAATGCATATGCATTTTTTCATATGCTTGTTAAGACATTTGTTTTGATGTCATATGTTATTAATCTTATTTTCTTTAAAGCAATCTGGCATGTGAAATGTATGTATATCCATGACTTTGCTAAAAATGAATTTAAACAATTTGTATATCAGCAGTAGAATTAGAAGTTCAAATATTTTTGCATAATGATTTTGCGTAAGGACTGAGGAAATAATTCTAAGAAACCTATTTCGCGTGGAGTCTTTGAGTTTTATATTTTAATTTCCTAAAATGTTTTTTATCTGGTTTTGGGGGTTTTTTTGGTTGCTTTCTCAAAGAGCTGGCAGGGTAACTGGCAGCTGCAAACCTAAGGGTAGGCTGCATAGTTCTTCTTCCAAAGCCTTCCTTTCATGTTTAGCCAAGTGAGAGATACAGAGTGAAATGTAAACTCCGCTCAGTGTATCCTCATGGCCTTCTCTCCTGGTGAGCAGCCCGCGGGGCAGAAGGGGGGCTGAAGCCACCCAAGGCTGCTAACCGCAAAGGCCTGGGAGACACTAGCAGCGAGCTGCTGCTGCTGCCACGTGCTCAGAGGAGGAATGTGAAGATGGTGCTCGAGGGCCCTTGATACCAAACGGCTGAGATGGTGCTCCTCATCTCACGGTTCCTTCTCATTCCATCCTCCCCCGGGACAGAAGGAAAAGGCATTCACTTCCCTTCCAAGTCATTTAACTGTTTCCCTTTAAGCCCTGGCAGTCTGACTAAGTGCGTGTTGTGTTTGAAATTACAGACTGGAACCATCTTTATTTCATTTTATTTCATTTTTCATTTTTATTTTATTTTCAAGCCTTGCAGAAACTCAACCTATATACTGGGAAAGGAACTTCCTATGAAATATAGACGCGTTTGTACATTCGAGTGAAGGTTGTTCATGGGAGGCTTTGTGGTAAACTGTGTAAATGCAGTATCAAGGTCTAACAATTAAATAATGAGTAATTGGCGAGTTAGATCACTTTGACATGATCTGCTGTGCTGGCACTCCTGGTTTGTTTTGGTTTTTAAAATGATATTTTTTCCAGCTGTATTTTATACTTACAGCTAATCTTTAAGTTCTTCCTCAGTACAGGGACATAAAAGTTTTCTCCTGGGATAACAGGGTGATTCCTGGGAGAATTCCAGCTATTTCCTCCAGTGCCAGAGAGATGCACATGTCTTATAGTAGCCATAATTGCTTGAGGCCTTTTTTCTACCAAGTAATTCTTTGGCTCCTAATCACTGAAGGGCTGTAAGTTGTTTTGGTTTGGGGTGTTTTTTTTTTGTTAGTTTGTTTGCTACTGGGATGGAAATGGATAAGCGAGCAGCATTCCCTCTCTTGTGTAGAGGTGTGTTTCTTTTTGCTTCCAGCCTATCCGCTCCCTCCCAGTTCTCTCTGCAAGCTCCCTCCCCAGTTCTTGTCCTTACTACATTTACACTGACTGCTTCCTTCGTTCTGTCTGTTTTTTCTGCAGAGACCATGTAGGACTGAAAAATACATACATACAGTACTTTTTTCATTCTTCTATTGTGGCCGTGAACTTCCCCCTCAATCAGTTGGGGCCCACAAATTCTCTAGTTGATGTCTTAATCTTTTTCCCTATCCATGTTTATACAGAGTATGCTTAGTGGTGTTTACATTCTGCACTGATGCAGTGAAGCGTGAGGGTGAAGAAAAATATTGTTTGTGTCAGTCTGAAGATCACCAGGTTTTGTGAACAAGTGCTAATATAATAGTTTTAGTACCCATCCCAAATGCAATAGAATGAACTGCGATTTTTCCGTACTCATATGTAAATCATACCCATCTGTATCTATGTATATGCATACTGTTTTCCTTAGACTGTAATAGAAATAAAGTTACTAAATAAGCTAATCTTTAAGATATTATTTATCCATTCATGAAATTATTAATCTGTTTATAAAATCATACACAGAAATTAAAGATATCCAAACAACCTGGATTATATTGAAAGACCAAATTTTTACTGTTACTTGTGAAATAAATTATCAAGTACTCTGTCTTCTGACTGATGAGACAGACTTGAAGTGGTAATTCCTTCTGAGGATTTCCTGGCATCCTACCAGCTCAGATTGTAAACTGGAATTGCACTTGCAATATCTCAAGAGGTATTGCAAGAGGTGTTCTTGAGACATTTCAAGTGCAATTCCAGTTTACAATCTGAGCTGGTAGAAGACTTGAGAGTCTACCATGGGGTAGATGTGGTGAATAAATTTGCCTTTTCCATAAGGGGTGGCACTAAAGATGTGAAAGACTGCTCTAGTTGACTATAAATGCGGTCTTAGCTGTGGAAAGACTGTTTTAGTGACGGAGGTTACTGCTGTTCGCATCACGAGGCAGGTGAGCTACCCTCTAGACATGTAAAGTTGGAAGGAAAGAGTTTTGAAGGCAGTAGCCCTTATACTAGAGTCATAGAGTTTCATGGCTCACTCTTGCAAAATGTGGAGGCGCAGACTGTGCAATTAAAGAGTAATACCTGCAGTGTATATAAGGAAGGATGACACAGTATTATGTGGTAATCCTTCTGACATGCATTCAAGAGCAGCATCAATGACCTATAGTTTTCAGATACTGTGGAGGAATCGAGCGAAGAAAACCCAAGAAAACTCCTTTAACAGTTCCCCCTTCTCCTCCTCCCCACCACCCCCCAGTAATTCTTTTTAGTTGTGCTTAAATAAATTATTGAATTAAAAGGGTTGTTCCAGGAAGAAATATCTCACCCTTAATAAAGTGAGATTTGTTTTCCAAGCTGGAAAACACCTCCCTTATGTCCTCATCCTTAGCATTCTGTGCTTGTGAAATAGATAAGGTGAGGAGAATAATAAGAAGGTCAGGCAGAAAATATGCCCGAAAGGTCTCACAGGAAATTTGTTATTCCAGTGCTGTATTGTCCTGCAGCATTTTTCTGACAGATCTCTCAAGTGGTCAGGATGCTTTCCAGTTTGTTTTTTTGTTTGTTGGTGTTTTGATTTTTCTAACTTTTAAGCCTAGTGAATTAGTACACAAGGGTTAAAGTATTATGGGGTTTTGCCTCTCTTGCAACATTGTAGCACTATTGGAAATAATGAAGTTTAGGGGCATGTTAAAACTGGGTAGAACTGAAGCTCTTCCTACGCAATTGTGTAAAATCAGCAGAATCATTGCAATAAAATAATTTTACTTTGCAATTTTATGGGTTTATTCATAGTGTCCCATGGAATGTGATATAAATTCTATTTAGTAATACTCATCTAATTTTAGTGATTTTATTTTCTTTTTCTTTTCAGGGTGTACCTCAGTTACCATGTGCCAAAGCATTGTATAACTACGAGGGAAAAGAACCTGGAGATCTTAAATTCAGTAAAGGAGACATCATCATTTTGCGTCGACAGGTGGATGAAAATTGGTATCATGGAGAAGTCAATGGCATCCATGGCTTTTTTCCTACCAATTTTGTTCAGATTATTAAACCTTTACCTCAGCCTCCGCCTCAGTGCAAAGCACTTTATGACTTTGAAGTAAAAGACAAGGAAGCAGATAAAGACTGTTTACCATTTGCAAAGGTAAAAACAGAATAAAATTATTTTCTTTTAAGGATGTCATGTACTTGGATAAGAATTACAAGACTGTTCTGTAGTCTTGTCTGCATGTTTTTTAATGGAGCTGCACATATTCAAAAAGGTAATTCTGCAGGTATTTCTCTTATGTCGATTAGTTTTGCTCTGCTTCTCTTCCTAAATTACATATAATTCCTCTCAGGTTTTATTTTTGAGAATGCAAGTTTTCATGATTGCAGTAGTAATGTTCTTAATTTATGAGAAGTAAGCTATGTTATGAATTAAGTGTTCCATCTTCTAAAGAAACTCCTTTTAAATTGAAGTTGAAGTTGGTACTATTTTCAGCTTTGCATTTAGTAAGTGACATTTTTAGGATCTAGATACTAGACACAAAGTACTACTCAACTTTGGCGTTCTATAATATTTCTAATTGCCTTTTGGAAAATATGATGTTTCTTATTATTTCTATTGTAATTAATTTTATGTCTTGCAGAGCATGTAATGATACAGAGCTTTGACAGGAATTAGCTGCTAATCGGTTTCTGATTCTTTAGTTTATCAAATTGCACAAGAATGTCGCAAGATCAAATGCAAGCTAATTGCTTCTCTACCAATCGATGCCTATTAAAAATTAAAAGGATGGCTAAAATTCTAAAAACAATATTAACATGTGGACAGACAATGGTTATTATAACACAAAACATCAATACTGTTGAGGATGATCGGCATTAGCTTGCATATTTTGATTGACTTGTTGGCAAACTTGAATACTGTTAGTTTGTTTGGTTTTGTTTGTTTGTTTTAAATCTCCAGTCTTGCTTGAGTAAGCATACGTTTCCAAATATTTTAACTTGCATATGAAGCAATTATGTACCTCTAGTATAAGCAAGAGCAATGTTTAATGTGCACTATGTGCATCCTTTTTTTATGTAATGTTCTCAAAACCATATCTAATCCAATTGCTCCATGTAATTGTGAAAGAAATCACATCACTTAGCAGTGTGCTTAAGTACTTAAGTAGAAAAGCAATTATCTGGGGAAGCTTAGGTAATGAGTCAGTTGAGAAGGAAAAGGTTGTGGTTCTGTTGATTAATGCCAAAGACTTAAAAGAGGGCTGATGTATACCATGGACTGGACACGGCAGGAAGTCTGGCAGTAAGCGTGAAGTCAGATGGCTGAGATGAGCCTGTGGACAGTTAGCTGAACTCTGACAAAATAGGGAAAAGAACAGCTGGAACTGACTTCAACTCCAAAATTGTTCCTGTTACGGAGTGCCTTCTCTGGGTTCTTGTCCTTGTGCTGCCTTCTCTGATTGCTCGTGCGTTATGGAGGGAAATTAAATTAGAAGTTTAATTAGAGCTGGGAGACATAATCACTGCATGTTCACACAGGATGATGTTCTGACTGTAATTCGCCGTGTGGATGAAAACTGGGCAGAAGGAATGCTGGCTGACAAGATAGGAATATTTCCAATTTCATATGTTGAGGTGAGTGAAGTTGAGCACTTGGTAAGGTTGTGCCCGCTGTGTATTTCATTTTCTAAAAGTAAAAATAATCAGTACTCCTGATGATTGTAAAATAACCTGAGATATAAATAGTTTTAGACCTAAAATAATCTAAGGTCTGTGTGGTTAGTTTGGGAAAGTTAATGACCTCAGCTGTTGAACCAGTGATTTTTACTTAGCTGTTTGATACCTATTTTCATTGAATGGAATTGGAATGAGAGTCCTTGGAGGCAGTCAGTGTGTTTTCTTGTTAATACTAGAGTTGTGCAGTCAATCACAAACCACGCTTAACCACAAAATGAAAGCAATCAGCCAGTCAGAGAAATAGTAAGTTTTGCACTGTCCCTAATACCTGCCTCTCAAAACCAAATTAGCACAGCTAGGAAGTCAAAGAACATAGGCTGTTGGTAAGCAGGTAAAGCATTGACTTTTGCATCCAACAGACCCTTATTTTAAGCATTCTGTGTCTTCCTGCATTTCTTATATGTGATATGACAATTTACAGAGGTAGTAGCTGAGAAAGTTTCCCCAACCTTTTAAGGTTTAAGAGTTGAAAGCTGTATTTTCTATATAGAAAGACATAGGTCATTAAGAACTCTGTGTACAGCTGCAGCAATGATCATTAAAATTTGCATTACAGAAAGATACAGAAGTTTGGAATAGTATTTGTCTTTTTCTGATAGGTATGCTGTGGATACTTGGTAAGAATATATTTGAGGACAACTTTTTACCTGAAGGAACATTCTATGATTCAGTGTTTGCTAGTCTGCTCTATTCTTTTACATTACTTTCTTATTAAATTTGTGGCAATAATAAAAGCTAAGACCAAAAACATTCTGAGAGAATTTTTAATAATGATTCCATTAAAAGTGTAGTTTAACTGACTCACAAAACATTCCGTCTTTATCTGTAGACACATAGCGCTGTGAAATAGTTACTTCTATCTGCAAATGAAAAATACATAATGCATACATTGCAAAAAATTCTATTTTCTAAGAAGTGCTAAACCAAACAAACGCTCTAGTTTTCCTAGAGTAAGACCTAATTAACATATCTAAATTACTAGACTTTTGACTGATGGAATCTCAACCTGCTTCATTAAAAGCTCGTCGACCAGGTTCTTGCACAGGGATGAAATCAAATGCAGTGGGTCTAGAAACTGTATGATTAAATTTATAACACTTACGTTTATCTCTGTTCCAAAAAGAAAGATTAATCAGAACTAACCAGATACTATTAGGATTTTTCTATGTAGAGTACGGTTCTGGCTATAATACACATTTGTTGGAAAAACCTCAACTTGGAAATTTTGATGTGGTTTAACACTTAGTAAGCACACTCCAAATCTAAAAAGTATTTAAATTTGTACAAGTTATTCAGCACTCACACAGAACAACTAGAAAAACATAAATGCCCAGAATAGAAAAAGAAAAATCAGGGAAAAGGAATCGCTTTCAATCAAAATGTCAGTAGAAAATAATGACAGCTTTTGTTTTCCCAAGTTGACATGAACAACTGGGAAACACCTTTGTATTAATCCAGCTCCTCTGGCTTTATTTATAAACAATCTAATAGAAATGTAGGAGAGATAAAATTCAACTACAGTGAATATTCAGATTTATTTTTTTTTTAAGTTCATTGTCATTTTATACAACTCCATCCATTAGTTAACATGACATTTTAATCCTGAGAACATAAGATTTTATGTACTTCGTGTGTCAGGTTGGGGTTTTTTATTAGCATCTCCTCTTGTAGCAGACAGGAGTGTTTCAAAACGCACGTGTCGGTTAAGGACAAGTTGCCTTAGTTCCACTTACAGACTTTACTCCTTTGTTTCCAAGTATATGTGAAAGAGAAATGTTGTCCAGAAATTGGAATTTCAACTAATAATAGTGTTGGTAATGTGGAAAAATAACTTCTTGACCTATGTTGATGTCGTAAAATAGCATAAATAAAAACTTTGGATGAACGTGAATGGAAAGATCGTTTGAGAGAGAAGATGGGGTATTTTCACTTCATTTCAGAAAGTGATGATATTTGAATTCTAACTATCTATGTGTGAGTGAAGAAAACCTGATTTGTAAACTAAGTAGAGTAAACCACAACTATAAGAGATCTTAAAATAGGTCTTGCATGGTAGGCTACTCGATAATTTCTCCAGGTGGCTGCAAGCAGGCAGAAACCTATCTGCTAGCCTCAACCCCTACCGCAGCACTGACACACGGCTCGGTCTTGCCCCTGTTTGGAGAGTTGTTCTGTTTCCTGGGTTTTTGTGGGAGGGGGCATTAGATTTCAGGCTACCTGTCACAGCAAAGATTTTGTTGTGGAGGAAATGGGAAAAAAAAAAAGTGTAAAAGTTAAAGTAAAGAAGCTTTGGATCAGATACGTCTGTTCAGGAAAACAACTGACGCAGAAAATGAGGGAACAGACACGGGGTATTTGTTGCAGAAAGGAATGCTGTCTTGAAACATGCCATAGTGTGAGTGGGATGCATTCCCATGGTGACCTTCAGTGGTTGCTAGCTATTTCATTGGAGAATGCATGCAAGTTCCTCATTTCTCAAGGAAGAAGTAAACTGCGCTTTGCAAAATATTCTGCAACTGTTGCTGTCTTCAGGTTACTTCTAGGAAAAGGCCAGTAATCAATTCACCTCCATGTTTAGGTTCATGCTACTGTCCTGTGCTTGCTTCTCTACATAAGAAAGCTCAGTATGTTGCTTATAATTATATCAGACTTGAAACAATCCCATGGGCAAGCCTTAATTTTTCTCTAACAGGTTGTTTGCTGTATAGAATACTCAGATTCTGCAGGCATTAATAGCTTTAGGAGGTAAACATAATTAGGTGTAACAGGTATCTTGGGTGCTTATAGCAGAGTGACTTTTGCTTTTGTGTTTTATTCCTGGGTGATCTCTTAACTTCTTTGATTAGGTATTCTTGTTTTAGGAATGAGTACTGCTTTTCTTTCTCCGGTTTGTGCAATTTGTGAACAGGCTCTTTGCTAAATGAAGGACTAGGTTAGATATGCATAGAAGTGATTGCAGCCATCAAATAAGACAATATGGAAAACACAGGTTCTCAGGAAAGACAGGAAGATTTTTGATCTGAGGTGGAAAAAATAAAATGTGCAAAATGCATAAAATGATTAGTCTTTGAAAAGCCTGCGTGTTCGTCCATGATGAGGACCCTGATAGATTGAGTAGTAGAGAAGGCTTTTTTGGTCTTATTTTCTCCTTTTTTGGTCTTATTTTCTACTTCAGCCTCATATCAGTGTTCTGTGATAAAATCACATGTTTTTCACTGGTCTCTTAAAAGTATGTTTGCTCTACATTTAAAATTTAATAAATAAAAAAATAATTACCTCAGTAATGAGCTTGCAGGTTAATTGGAGAAAACTGTATGGTTATGTCTTCTGTACTACACAAGTAGTAAAAAATTATTTTGTCTCTATGATCCATGTACTGTATTAGCAGGAAGGAAAAGGTAGTGTCCACCTTTTTCTTAGGAATGTTTACTACTCTGACATTGTCTTCTCCTACCCTTCCTGTTCTCTTCATTTGCCTTCTAAAGGACCAACTATAGGAACATTTAGGAAATAACCTCTACGTTCCCGTCTTCATACCCTTTTCTAAATCCCCCATTATGCCCCTCTACCACTGTAGTATGTTCTAAGTAGTTCTTCTTCTTCAAGCATTTAATAATTTTCCTCTGTTACATCCTAGTAGGTTTTTACGTCAGCTCCTCATTGTTCCAGTAGTTCTAGCTTTGAACTTTGTTTGTCTATTTCTTCTGAATTTGCATGGAATTTCCTTCCAGATCTCATCTTTCAAATGCCACTTGAAAACCTTTTCTATATTAAAAAAAAAATAAAATATATTCTTTTTTTTTTTGTACCACTTAATATATATATATATACATATACTTGTCCTGAAAGATAGGATAGTGTTCAGGGTGTAAGCTGTTGTCATTTGTGGGAGCTGCATTTAAATTGGTGTTGATGATACCATGATTAATGATGTCTTGTCTAGTAAAGTTATGATGGGGTAAAATGCTACTTTAAAACTCTTCATAAACATAATAGATATTTCAAGACTTGTGGAAAAAGGGATAAAATAAATACATTAAATAATACACTGAAGAATAGAAATAGTATTTCCATGGTAACTAATTTAATTCTTTCATCCTGATGTTCTTCACAGAAGATTTTTCCCTTCATAATTGGCTACACTTATCCAATAACAGTATTCGTATTTAGTGGTATATATTAATATTAGTTAACTTGTTCAGCAAACTGGTGCTGGTGCTACTTCAGCTCATGAATAAATGGGAGTTCTGACATTATTATTTCCAGTAGCTCTAAAATATAAAAACTATTTTGTGGAAATAAACGGTTTGTGAAAAATGTAATTTAGTTAATGACTGATTTGTAAAGTAGGGCAGTAAAACAGTTTGAAGTTGCATGGTTTAAATTCTATTATAAATAAAAAGAAAATAGATTTTTTTGTTATACTCAGGTGGTTTTTATAAATAAAAAAATACTAATGTGTGGCTATCTTTTGTAGTTTAACACAGCAGCCAAACAGCTGATAGAATTGGATAAGCCCTCAGGTTCTGCTGTTGACTCTGGAGAAGGTACCTCTGGGGCAGCCCACAACAATTCAACCCAAAAGCACACCGATACCAAGAAAAACACCAAAAAACGGCACTCTTTTACCTCCCTCACGATGTCCAACAAGTCTTCACAGTCTTCTCAGAATCGCCACTCGATGGAAATTAGTCCACCTGTCCTCATCAGCTCCAGCAACCCAACCGCAGCAGCCCGCATAAGTGAGCTGACAGGACTTTCGTGTAGTGCCCCTTCTCAGGTAATTTACATGAAATCAAACATAAATTATGTGTGCATGTTTTGTTAATAACTATAAAGGTTTCTGATCTTGTCAGACTACTTCAAATTATTACTTGTATGTAATTAACATTAACGTACACTTTCAAAAAGTTTATCTTCCAGCATCAAAGCATTGAAGGCAAATGTTTTATAATGCTTCTTATACAATAATAGCGAGTATTTTTGGTCTTGTAGTTTTTTTCACAGTTAGTAATTTCATAAGTGCCACAAAGATTTTTATTAAGCTGTGGAAACTAGAAACTGGAGTGATTTAATTTCCTGGGTTTTTTCTAAATTTAATATAATACTGGATATTAATAAAGAAATGCAAGTAAAAGGTAAATTCAACTTGAAAATTGCATAAATTCCAGAAATGTACGGTATTAATCTGATTGTGATAAGTAGAAATATTTATCTGGTTTTATGTATTGTTAATCTCATTGAAGCTTTTAGTTACAAGCTACAGTAGTTCATGAATAATTGCCCGTTTCACACAGAGATTACATTTTGGGAGAAGAGATAGTAATGCAGACTTTGAAGTGTTGGTGTCATTTTACATGAGCTAGTAAAGATGTTTTATTTGCACGTCTTTGGGATCTCACAGCCTTTTATGGAAAAAAAGAAAACTGACATTGGTAAAATTGTGGTTCCCATGGCTAGCTCAATGTATCTCCAAAGTTTCTGAAAGATCAGGGGAAAAAAAAGTGAGCAGTGCGATCCAATATTGTTTGTATGAATAACAAAAAATTAGTTGTAAAGTTACAAATGAGTACTGGTGTTTTTGACCATGTGTCAAAACCAGCTGTGCCAAAACCAGCTCTTATTAAACTATTCAGAACTGACCCTGCTGGGTGTTTTTTCTTTAACAGGTTCATATCGGTACTACGGGGCTAATTGTGACTCCACCCCCTAGCAGCCCAGTCACAACAGGGCCTTCATTTACCTTCCCTTCAGAAGTTACCTACCAAGCTGCTCTTGGTGTAAGTACCGCTCAAGAAAACAGCCTTCCCACTCATTTTTCCTCTGTACAGTCTTTTTCTTGTCTTGATTTCTGATCCATTGATTTGAAATGATTTTATGATGATTCTTTATCTGACAGACAATGGTATAAATTGAACTACAGCAAAAGCATTATTGATATAATAATGTTTGCATCCTGTCATGCCTATCCATTTCTCCAGTTTTCCTCTGTCATTTTCCTGTAGTAAACACAAGAAGCACACTTTCTTCCAGAACAGTGGTTCTCTTCAGCGTGAGTAGGAAAGAAGATATGCTGAGGGGAAAATTAGGGGAAACAAGCAAGATCTTACAAAAATACATCAACTTGAGACTACAGCTGCCAGATATTTGTCTTACTTAATATTACCAATATTCTCTGAAATAAGTTTCAAAACTCTGCGTTCTCCTCATTAGGATGACTTTAGTTGTGTGTACGCCTGTGACAGATGAAGAACACATCTTAGGTTCTTGGAGATCAATATGAAAAACTGTTGCAAATGGCCATCTTTTAAAGGAAGGAATACATTGCAATGCTGTTTCCTTTGGACAAAGAAAATAACATTGCCTTCAAAAAGTGCAGGATTTCACTTTAAAAACTACTGAAATTCCTTGTTTGGCCTTGCTCGTGGTAGGGAAACTCGGGAATGCCCTAAATCATACTGCACTTGTCAGAGCCTGAGCTTAACTGCAGTAAAGATTGTGGACACCAGTGTTCAGAGATCTTCAAGGGAACTTCATGAGCCCTTATTTTGATCATAGGAATTCTTGAAATTCAATTCTTGTTTTGAGTCCAAAAAATGTGCCTCTAACATTGGGGGTGGGGGGAGAGGAGGGACACACAATTTAGTAATAAATCTCCACTTTAAAAAAAACCCCAAACCAAGCACAACAACAAAAAACCTCCAAAAAAAACCACAGCCCCCCCCCCCACCCCTAACCCCCAACAAAGTAAACAACCCAAACAAAAACCTCCAAGACTTGATCTTGTTTGGGTGTCTAATTATCCTTGCAGTCTTTAAAGCAAGTAAAATGTAATGAATAGCTTTGCTGCTAAATGTGGTTGGCTTTGTTTTCAACTTTCGTCACTTGGATCATTTTACACATTTGTCTGCAAAATCAAAGGCAGAATTGTGTGTCTTCTATTACCAACTTTTTGTTGTTTAAGTAAATGCTTAGGTGTGGCTTGGTTGCAGCTGAGAGGTTACATTTTGACAGCCTTCTTTGGGACTCTAAGTTATCTTTTTCAGTCCTTAAAATTATGATGCTGTTATTTTCTAAATTATCTCTAGTTCTTCCTTCTGGCATGGTAAGTGCATTCCAGAACTGGGTACAGTACTGCACGGTCTTTTTCAGTGATGAAATATTCATAGTATAACCCTTTTATCCTGTTAGTCCGACGTTTAGATCTTGAGAATTTGCATCCATTCATTTGGCCTGAGTGTAGAAAAAGTTTATGTTCAGCCAAATATCCACCATGATCCCACAAATTTTCATTGTCATTTGTGATGTACTAATTGCTCTCATCCAAGTAAACGTTATTTCACATTCCTTGTTCTTCATACAGATGACCTTATTGTTGACAATTATACAGACAGTCTGCTTTTGCCCTGCCTTACTGAGTAACACAGGTTGTGCTGTAGCAATTCAGTGTCATTTTATTGTTAACAACTCCTTCAGTGTGTGGATCATCTGTGCAGTCCTGCTGTCAAATGTATGCTATGGAACCAATTAAGGGAGCCAATTAATAATCTCCCTATATTTAGATTCATTTTTAATGACACTGAGCAGGAAGGGACTGGAGGTTGTCTAGTCTGCTCAAGCAGGGCCACCTAGAACCAGTTGCGCTGGATGGTATCCAAACAGCTTTTGAGAATCTCCAAGGATGGAGACTGCACAACCTCTCTGGGCAGCCTGTGCCAGTGCTCAGTCACCCTCACAGTGAAAAACTGTTTACTGATTTTCAAACTGAATCTCCTGTGTTCCAGTTTGTGTTTCACTGAGCACCACCGAAAAGAGCATGGCTCCATCATCTCTGTCTCTTCCCTTCAGGTAGTTATATACACTGATGGGATCCCCCTGAGCCTTTTCTAGGCTGAACAGTCCCAGCTCTCTCAGCCTTTCCTCATAAGAGAGATGCACTAGTCCCTTGATGGTGGCCCTTCACTGGACTCTCCAGTATGTCTGTGTCTCTTGTACTGAGGGGCCCAGAACTGGACACAGTAATCCAGGTTTGGCCTCATCAGTGCTGAGGAAAGGGGAAGGTTTGATCTCCTTTGACCTCCTGGCAAGACTCCACCTAATGAAGCCCAGCATACCATTACCCCTTTTTGCCACAAAAGCACATTGTTGGCTCATGTTCAACTTGGTGTCCACTAGGAAGGACCTTCAACTATTTATTTTTGTATTGGGATATGAGGTGCACATCTACTACTAGAAACAATGAGCTGGTTATATGTTAATCCATATAATCTTCTATACTTCTTTCATCCCGTCCTTCAGAAGATATCAGTGAGAACTGAGCAAACAAAATCAGTTTTGGTATCTTTTGTGCTGTTATGCAGAATACAAGTGTAGCTAACGTATATGCTGCAAGCATTGAGCAATTGATTTGACTGTGGCTGAGATACAGTCTCAGAGACT
The DNA here is from genome assembly GCF_004027225.2 of Strigops habroptila. NCBI lineage: Eukaryota > Metazoa > Chordata > Aves > Psittaciformes > Psittacidae > Strigops > Strigops habroptila. The sequence goes on from NC_044283.2 coordinate 40,082,073, forward strand.
GGAGACAATGGGGTAGGCAGGATTCAAAGCATCGTTTCAGAAGTTCTGTCAGAAGTTGCCCTTTTTTTTTTTTTTTTTTCCTCAGTAACAAACGCTTTCGTTGTCAAGAATCAGTAGTTCTTTCTTTGATGCCAACATGGAAAAATACTTTATTTTGGTGTTGATGCAAAGTCATTAAACCACCTTGGGTGTTTTAATTGCATAAGCTTGTTCAAAAGCAATCTCACCATTGGTCCCCACAGGAATTAAATTACAGTGCTAAATGCACCATGGAGTGAAACTCCTGCCACATGATCGTCCTGTATCCTGGGGTGCTGCTTTCCTTTTGTGATAACCATGTTCCTGGTTATGTTTCCAATTAGGCATATAATTCCCATTGAGAATCTGAATTATTCTCTGCCACCCTCTTTAAAAGTCAGTAACCTTCTGTACATAATGTTCTGTTTCTCCTTGTTTTCAGCATGACTAAAATACAAGCTGGCAACTCAGGCTAGAGTCAGGTCGTTCTTGTGTACTTTTACTGTAGATGATATTAAATGATGCAGTTTATAGTGACAGGCTGTGAAGTGTGTCTTTTAAGTCCACTTTTCCTCTTGCTTCATAAACTCTTGTTTTAATTTTAGAAATGTGCAAAATGGTTCTGACAGGTCAAGAGGGGAAGTGATGTTCTTGTTTCTAGATGTTCCCTTTCTGGAAATACCCTCTCTGACATTCTGAGCATTAATTTTAAGCCATGGAGCAATTGTGATTGTATGATTTAATACATCAGAAGTGGTTGGCTTGAGTCCTTTTGCTTTTATATTTTTTGCTTCTGTAAGTATAAATTCCTGCATTTTTCTAAGCTTCTCACTTTTGGCTTTTACTTCATTTCTGAATACTAAGTAAATGACAAGGGAGTTGAATTGGAACAGGAAGGGTTTCTCTTTAGCATGAAGATGATTTAATTGGATCTTCTTCCTGCCAATCTTTTTGATGCTTATAACACTATTTAAATAATAATTGATTATTCGTTGAGAGCAAGCCATTCACACAAGTTCTTTTAATTCTTTGCCAAACTTAAGATTAAGAGAGAAAGAAGAAAACGGAGAGGATGAGCATGATTCCCCATCAGTGTAGAAGAGAAGGATATATTCCTTTACAGTAGTCCTGAATTTGTGCAGCTTTGCTACATTTATATGTCCTGAATCTAGAAGCAAAGGAGAGCCAATTTCTTCTCTTATCTTCTGTAAGAAAGATGCCTTTTTTTTATTGTTAAGAGGAAATATTTTGAGCTGTCTTGTTGAGTAGCAAGTTTAAGACAGTTGAGATTAATTCCTAAAGGAGCCTGTGAGTCATTTGTCTGTGTACATGTATAGGATCACATTTTAGTTTTTCGTTGTTATTTTGGGAAATACTATGGTGGTTCAAAAAATGCCAGTTTTCTTAACTTTATTTTGTCCATAATAATATTTTGTACATGCTATTTGGTACCAAAATTTTATGAAGTAGTTTACACATTTGTAGCTAAAATTGACACAAGTAAGGCCTAGGAATAAGAGTGTTTCTGTCAAGGGACCATATACACTATCTGCTGCGTGTATCATTTAAGCAAATTTTAATTCGCATTCAGAAAACCTGTGATAATTTGAAGTTTTCCTTCACAGCAGCAGTTCTTTCGCCTAGTTCTTTAGCCAGCGGCATTAATTCTTGTTTCGTGTTTTGAGGTTTGATTCTTTGAAATTAAAGAAGCTATGAACCAAGACAAACTTCTCACAGCTGAGGCTTTTGACTGTGGTATTATCACTTACGCTTTTCTCTGGGACTTCAAACCACAACTTTGCCCTTTAAGGGGGTATTAATTGGTCTGCTGCTCTTGGCCACTGGCATTTTCGAACCTTGTAGATGCTTAGTCTATTTGAAGTTCTTTATAAAATATAAATAGCAGATGTCAGGTTCAATAGTTGTTGGGTGAAAATATGCACGTATAATTATGTAAGGCTCATTTATTTGGGAGGAAATTCTTGGATGTAATTTATAGGGTAGTTATCTAATAGAGTAGATCTAGTTGAAAAAACTCTTAAAGCAAGTGTATGATTTGAACCATGATTCGGGAAAACTGAGACAAAACATACCACAGCAGAGATGATAGTTACATTCAAAAGCAGCAGCAGAAAAACAGAATGTAGCAACAGCAGATAACTTACCTTCCTTTCATTCTGCCTGTACAGTCTCTTGAGAACATAAAAGTGTTTTGGACTGCAGTCAACCTAGATATCCATATTGCTACTTCTGCAGGTTGAATATGTTGACTTTGAAATGGTGTCTTGGTATGTGCACTTATCTAGCAGAAACAGGTGGTCTGTATTTGGATGGCTTACACTCACTTCCATGCTGAAGGTTTGAGAAGTATAAAAATATCTGTTTTTTCTGGTCTTGTTCTCTTGCCCACACACACAGAAAAAATTGCCCCTCTATGTTAAAGCATATAAGGTAGTCTGAATTATTATTAATGAGGCACAAGCTGAGGGTTATAGTATACTGATGACATTTAGCATTCTCTCATGTAGTTCCAGATGATTCAATATTGTAAGTTAGTCAGGAGGATGTTTATATAAGAACTATCTGAGTTTTAACCAACAAAAATTCAGATCAACTTTTGTAGGAAAGAGAAAGCAGCTGAAATAAACTATGGGGTTTTGTAAGAGAGCCCTGTTCTTGATAACATATATTTATAGTTTAGGAATTTTGTTAAACATGAGCCTTAATTTGTTAGCCCTCAGGGGATTTTGCAAGTCATACATTTTTCCCTAGACCTTGTGGGAGTGAAGACAGTTACTGAATTTTTTTTTTTCCACTGCTGTGCCTTTTGTTGTGTTTTGGATGAGCTGATTATTGATCTTCAGTGGGAATGCAACCCAGTTATATTTAAACTTAGTCATATGTATGTGTTTCTCGAACATGAGTCTAGATACTGTTTGAAGTTTTACTTAAATTAAGTATTGAATTACATAATGTTTCATCATCCAATTAAAAAATATATTAGCACTTCCTTGCTGGTTTATATGCTTGAAAGTACACCTGTCTGAAAAGTAGTTGCAGAAACTTCTGATTTCCCCCCTTCACTACCTAAAATAAAATGCTCTTAATTATTTTGATAAGCATATCTTATTGAATCATGTGCAGTTTACGTATATTCTTTCACAGAGTGTTGAATATGGGAACTATCAAAACTAGCTTGTGCTCTGGAGGTAGGTATGTTTCTCAATAGCTAGAAAAATGGTTGCATGCCAGAAAAAATCTTGAAAACTTGGCTAGAGCATTTGGACCCATTTATCAAGTTGTAGCAGTGCAAGCTGAAGTGCATTAGTCCTCTAAAACCTATCCGGTAGTTTTATTTAGATTTCTAAATACTTGCCAAGTCGTTAGGAGTTTAATTGGGCTGTGGCTCACTGCAGGTTTCATTACCATAGTAATAGACACAGGGAGGGGAGCAGAAACTGAATAAAGCAGAATAAACTAGAGCTGGGAAGGTGCCTTTGCTGCAGCTAAAAATTCAATGATGTGTATTGTGTGTTCAAATGAATAAAATAGAACACCCAGCATTTATATCTTTAGAGATGCAGGAAGTGCAGAATTGTTGACAACCTTGATATTGTGCAAAAATAGGTTTAATTTTACAGATTTTCAGCTAATCATCTCCTAATGTGGGTTTACAGCTTCTACCATCTATAAAGGAATCTAGATGACTAAAAAAAGACTTTAATTTATATTCTGTTGATGGGTTGCATAGAAGTTAGATGCTCTTGTTCAGATTGGGTTCAATGAAGACATTTGTTGAAGCTGACTGGGAGGGGGGAAGTAACTTCTGCTGTAAAATAACTGCAAGAGAAAAGCTGGTGTTGCACTATGAAGTATCAAGATATTTTAGAAAGATTGTTGTATGGATGGGGATCTAGAATGTGAAGGAAATGCAATTGCGATTCTTGTGAATAACTGAACTATGTGCATCAAAGCTCTCCAGCAGATCATGTCTGCTTTGTGTTGGATACAGGAGGTCTATTTGGTCTTAAGAAATTGTTAATGTAAAGTCAGAAAAAAGCTTTAAATAAAAATAGGAATATTTCATGATATACCATGCAATTTATATCATAACTAAGGGTAAGAATTTCGACTGAAAAACTAGAAGAGTTAAACAGTTTTCTCTAGATTTGAAAGCTTTTAATCATGCAACTCTTTACTGTGTCTTGACAGAGTAAGACTAGCTCAGAGAGCTGTTGACAGTTTCACCAAATGTAGAGAGGTAATAACAGCATAGTGTACACCTAAAACTTATTTTCCCTCTAGGTTTTTGCATAGAAAAACAACAACAACAACAACAAAACACCTTTAGAAATAGGGTGTTTGAGGGGAATTAAAATTACTTTCAATTATGTAATTTCCAAACTGATAATGTAACACTGTGCATTTATATGCTGATGTACTGGAAGAGCCAGGCAGTAGTTCAGGACATTTTGTTAATTTATATTTTTGTTAGGTGTTTTCTAAACCTGAAGTGGCATGGCTTAGAGTTTTGTTTCAGTGTTAAAGGATTGTGTTCAGTTGAAGGTCATGTTTGAAATGAATTCAGTTTTACATTTTCAAATGTTGGAGGTTTTTCATTACTCTCTTTGCGTGTGTTGTAACACAAATAATTATTTTTGGAAGGGGGGAAGGAAAAGTTCTCCTTTTGTGAGAGACTTTTCCCAGGAGTGTCAGTACACAAGGTCTTAAAGAATTGTCTGAGGCTTTACAGAGCAGAAGGTAACAATTGCTCCATTGATTCTCAAAAGACATAGAAGTCTGTAGGCAGGACCCCCATTACGATCTGCCTGTAAAAGAACTGCGCCTTTTTACTGGGGTGTTTGTTAAAGATTACCAATCTTGATAATACTGAATTTCAAAAGCTAACTCTTTAAACTGGGAGAATAGGGGAAAGTGGTAACAATAGCTCAGTGACTGTGGTCTCGTATTGTGCTGGCTTTTGTAACCCATACATCAAAAGAAAATTTCCCCCAGAAGGGTGGTTTTGGGTGCACTGCTGCTGAATTGTATATTATGTTTCAGCTTCAGGTTACAAAAACAATCATGTTTTGAAGTATAGTCAGCAGTTAAGATGCAAAATCTGCCTCCTGGAAGGCTTCTGAATTATTGTCGACTCCTATCCTAAGCATGTTATAATTAGAAACAATGCTTTCAGTTTTTCCTATGCTGAGAAATTGCTTCTCATTTGCTTAATTAGCTGCCAAGTCTTCAGGATTTTTAAACTGGGAAAGGAGAAATACAGACAAACCTAACTCCAGTTGTATCATACCTGTAGGTAAAAGAGTACTGAACTTGGCTGTTCCTCCCCCATTTCCTTAGAATATCATGTGCCTTTTTGTTCTTTTTTTTTTTTCCAGCTGATTCAACTGATCAACCAATATTGATCATCTGTGTCTATTTTTTTTGTTCTCATAAAATCAGAATATGAATCCCCCACTTCCGCCACCACCTCTCTTGTCTGCTGCAATCATTGCATCGGCTTCTTCTGGACCTCAGTCTGCAGGTGTAATACAAAGGCCTACATCAGGACCAACTGACCAAATGGCACATTTACGACCACAAACTCGTCCAAATGTGTAAGTAAAATTGAAACTTTTTGCCAGTCAGAAAAATGGAACAAGATCAGTAACTTTACACATACTCATATCATGCCAGCTGGCTGTGTTCTGCTAGATTTCCCAGAAAGCCAAGCATACATTCAGAACAAGAGCAACAAAACATACATATAGGTGATATCCCCCAAACAGCCTTCATACTGACAGTTATTTATGTCTTAGATAAATATAATCAGCTGTTGCTGTGTATAGAAAGGACTCACTTCAAAAATACAAAGTATTTATCATGCAGAAGATGAATGAATCCTTGAGTTAGCGATGACGACTCTGTAACTCGCGAGTGGCAAATATTGGAGTGAACTTACTCAAGGTTTTCTGTTATATATGGTATGAACAACCTATTCTTGTATGGCATAACTTGGCCAAAACACAGAAAGTACTGCATTTCATTTAGACTGTTATATTAGCATCTCATTATCAGACTGCTTGTGTAAGTTGCAATTGAAATTTGACTTACGATTCTACAGTTCACTTAATTAGTGGGTTGCAGTCGGGAATGAAGGCAAAAAGCTGCTAGTTAGCATTATGTCTTCACACTTGTAATACAAGCAAATGTGTGTCATCCTTCTGGGTGAAAATATTTTGTATATTAACATGTGCTGCTGACAACATCTTTTGTCTTGGAAACTTCTTTGTTGGAGCTTCGAGAATAAGAACCATAAAAGAAAAAATAAAATTCAGGAGTGGTTGAATTATCTAAATAGGACACGTTTGAATAATGCAAGACCCGCTTTTGTTCTGTGTCTTTATTTTATTTTCCCACCAGGTTTCCTCCCACTCCAAAAGAGCACCCTTCTTGTATAGCAGGTGCATCTGGATTTGGGCTGTTTCTTTGGTGTCAAGCATTCTAACACTGCTTCTTATGGATTATTGTGCTTAGTTGTACTTAATCAAGTTCCCATCTCATTTATTCCCATCCTTCATCTTCAAAGGGTTGCTCTTAATCAAGATACTAATGATATTTGGAATGACTTAACCAACAGGGAAGTTAATGAACACCAATTAAAGCACCTCAGTTCCTTTCTCGTAGAGCTTCAGTATGTGACTTTGTGGATCACCCCTAAATCATGTATCAGTGAAGCTTTTTTTGCCAGTGTGTCATATATTGTCTTTAGAGCCTATATTGGACTTGTTTTACCAGGTACCTATACTGCATTATCTGCAAAAATGCTTTTTCCTGGGTGGACAACAAGGAACAAAACTAAAGTGCAAAAAGAAGCATACCGTAAATGCTGCCATTACAGTGCACAAGAGCCAATTCTGATGAAAGGCTGTTTTGTAAAGCTGCTTTTTTACCCTTGGGGTTTCAAGGGGAGTGGAAAAGACTAGCATTGAAAGTAATTGTGGATCTTTTTTCAAAAAAGGGGATATCGCGTCCGTCTACCCTAATTGGCTGCCTCCTGAGAGAAGTATATTCTTTTTGAGAAAATGTGATTTATTAGAATGCTATTTCCCATAGGTCCATAATTATATAAACATTTTTATATAAATGGTTTAAAAAGTTGTCTTATGTTGAAACTGTGGCAGAAAATAGAGCACTGGGGTGGTTAAAACAATATTATTTTTAATGTGACAATAGGAAACTGTGCAATCTTATTTGAAGACTTCCCTAGGAATATTCCAGCATCAACTGCAGGAGCTTCAGTTTTATTTTTACTGTTGTTTTTTTTGTCTCTAAGAATGTCTTTTTAACAAGTAAGAATGCAAAATGTTTCTGAACTCTCACTATGGTTTCAGATGCACTGTATTATGCATTAATGTTACTTAGAAGGAAACAAAAGAAATGAACTTTACAAGTGAGTAACTTGTAAAGTTATTTGTAAAGCTAGCTACCTTACCCATAGACTTCAAGTTCTAGTAACATCTTTCTTTTGGGCACACAGTTGCACAGGGAGGTTCCAATTTTGCAATCTGAAAAGTAGTTCTGATACTGATTTTTCACTCCCAACTAACAGAACTTCTCCATTCTCCCCACCCCTCCACAAAAAAAGATGTTGTCATGTCACAAAATGTAAAAGATCGTAGAAGCAGGTGAAGGGAGAGAGAAGTGAGATACGCTGGAGTCTGTAGTTGATAAACACCTATTTAAGTTCACTAAGTTAATTAAGAAAATGGATAGTCTCATTAGAAGTATTGTTCATTACATTACACTGAAGTGCAGTTAGGAGGATATTCTTAATGGTCATTGTTTCCCTTAATATTGCCATAACTTCTCTTTTAATATTGTAACAGTATGACGGATCTACTAACACATAACCTTTTGTGCCATGCCTTCTCATCTCTGAACTCTCTCTGCCAGAAGGTGATGTTTTCAATTGTTTTAGGTTTATCAATTGCATTTACTTTCCTGTCTTTTAGGTATATTGCTATATACCCTTACACTCCTCGAAAAGATGATGAACTGGAACTGAGGAAGGGAGAAATGTTCTTAGTGTTTGAACGCTGTCAAGATGGTTGGTTCAAGGGAACTTCCATGCATACAAGCAAGATTGGTGTTTTTCCAGGAAATTATGTGGCTCCAGTTACAAGGTTTATTTTTAAACAAGTATCTAAATGGCTTATCTAGTTTCAGGTCCAAAATGATTCTGTTATTGTATTTAATGCTAAAATTCGATAATAGAAGAGCTGCAGGTTTTAGTAGCTAGCTCATTTTTCAGATGTGATTTAGCATTTTGCTTTTAATTTTGGCAGGACAGTGACAAGTACATCACAAACAAAAGTTCCCATGTCTACTGCTGGCCAGACGGGACGAGTGGTAACTATGGTCAGCCCTTCCACTACTGGTGGAACATCACAGAAGCTCCAGGGGAATGGTGTGGCAGTGAACTCCAGCACAGTACCCACAGCTGTGGTTTCTGCAGCGCATATCCAAACTAGTCCGCAAGCCAAGGTCCTTATGCATGTGACAGGACAAATGACAGTCAACCAGGCTCGCAACGCAGTTAGAACAGGTAAAAATCAATCAATAAATAAAATAAAGCTTTTTATGTTTGGTAGGCAAACTGTAGGATCTGTCTGGGCGAGTCAGGATATGCATAAATACCTGCTGGGCTTTCTAAAAGTATTTTTTATGTTATTTTTAGAGTCGAGTGCTTTCTGAAATGACAATATTTCTCTCTGAATTGTTGAATCTTTAATTATTCTCCTCTAAGCAACTGTGTGTACATATGTACTCCTACTGTTGGGAATTTATATGCAAGTATTTTAGATGGAATTTTTGTTATTTCATCAGTATCTGAGATGGGGACGTTCTTTGAGCTTCCCCACTCATAGGCAATTCATATAGTAATAAAAGTAATAAGAACATTTGAGTCATAGCTTTTTTTTTTTTTTGTCTTAACTGCATAACAGCTACAGATTGCTCTAATTTAGCATTCACTTTTAGATTATCTCCTAGCATCTTTGAAGACCTTTAGCATTCATTCCTCCTTCTTTTTCAGGTCTCTGGCTCAGGGTTAGTCCTTAGGTATTCGAGTTTGTTCTCTAACCTTGACTGCAACCTCTTTCAGCTTTGACTCTGAAACAGTAAGGCTGTACTGGCTTCAAGATCCATATGATTTATGTCATAAAATTCTGTATGTCTGACAGGTATAACTCTGCCTTTACTGTCTGGGGCAGGCCACATCACAGTGAAACATGCCGCCTTCTTGTTTAAACCCAGATCCAAAAAGATTGATAGTGGTGTTTTCAAGAGTTTTTGTTTACCAAATCCATGCACTCCTCTGTGGATTTGCCAGGCTAGGAAAATACCACACAACTGGAGTCTAATCTGTTCCAGTTACTCCTAGGGCCTCAAAAGAAAAGGGAAAAAACCCCAACCCAAACCTCCATTTCAAACTATCCCAGTATTCCCTCTTTCAGCCTTAAATTTGGGGCCTAAGATCTCTTGTTGAGACAAAGGGGTTTTTTCATCACAAGGCTCTTATTGGCAGAGCGGAAGAGAAAGCAGAAGTTGCAAATGGTGTTGTTATCCCCTTAAGGGTGATTTATTTCTTATGGTCTCAAGATCCATGAATTAACCCAGCATCTTCAGAGTCATGCATTTCCTAAAACACTGTTCATGTTCAGATGTCAGCACCAGGTTTCCTTTTGGAGGAGGTAGGATATGTACATGGATATTTTATTTCCTTAGTTGGTGCATGATCTTAGGCTGGAACAGATGTGATAGTCCTCTGTAAAAACTTTATTCTTTACCTTTAAAAAACAATAACCAGGTGCTATTGGCAGCTGGTAAGAGAAACTAAGCAAAGCATCTGTGCTTTCCTGCCTCTCAGGCATAGGTGGTTTCTACTCTAAATTCTTCTTTTGAGCTGCCTAGAAGCTTGCAAAGTGACAACACAAAGGAGAAAGCTCCTGTAGGCTCCAGAAGCCTTTCTGTACCCACATCTCTGCACTGCTGTCAAGACAAATAAGATCTTACAGTTCCATTCAGCTGGAAAACATGACAACATACTTCTCAACTTTTCAGGTCCAAATGGAAAATTCAGAGGGGCTGCACTCTCTTCACAGAGAACTTAACATAGGATTGTGATCTGAAAATGTACGATTCAGTCACAAATACAAATCTGTCCCTTACAAGAGTGCAAGAACTGAAGCAATAACGGCTGCTTTATGTTCGAATGTTAGAGAACTTTGCCATCAGCATCTGAAATGTGATCATCTTGAGCTTTCCCTGGTACCTTCACTGAGTGTTACTCTCTTGATGAGGCTTCATAGATCAATGCTGCATTTCTGCAGGGCTGTTCTTCAGTTTCAGTTTAGCCCAGGACTTCAAGAACCCTTCTTCAAATTATCTTAGTGAGATATCACTTTACATCACCCTTGCTGAGGGGGTTTGCATCCTTTGATTGAAAGGAACTTTGAAAATGTTCATGGTAGTCAGAGTTAGGAAGGGTCTGCTATGGGGGAAGAGGTTGTGTATCGAAAAATAGACATAGCATTTAGTGGTGCTTTTTAAGAAAGAATTTGTGTTTCTGATCATGGAGATTTTAACTGAGTATAATAATGCAGGATTGTTATATCAAATTTGTGAACTTTGTCAGCCTTCTCTAATACACTGTTGATGCAATCTAACCAAGTTACCAGGGGAATTTGTAGAGAGCAAACTGAAGAGATCAAGTGCTTGAGGCTTGATTCCAGGGTATCACTTAGAACAAACCTGAAACTCTAAGCAGTATCTGAAAAATCAGAGTGAATTGATATGTTTGAGATTTACATGCACCAAGCTAGAGAGATGTACCCTTGCTACATACTATGTTTCAGAGTATTTGAAGGAAAGAGGCTGTGCAGCACTGGGATGCTGAATTTTGCCTCATATTATTCAGTTAAGATGTTTGCACTTCATACTACCCAGTGCTGCAGAGGTAAGCTGTTGAAATGATCCAAAAGCATGTATGGTTGACAATGTAACTATAATAGCAATGTTGTTTCTTGAGAAGGATAAATTAGCTAATGCAGAGCTCTGTGCTTTGCAGCTAGGCTGCAGCCTAGGTTGGTATATTCAACCCTGTGCTGTTCTGCAGCTTCCAGTGTGAATGTTCCTTTTATTTCACAGGGGTATGAGTAAATCCACTTCTATATTTAAACATCCCAAGAGACAAGAGCTTACGTTTTCAGAGAAACCACTCATAGCAGTAATTGCCACTGTACTTATTGTTTGAAAGACCCACTAAATCTGTTGTGGATTTTGTGAATAGTTTAGGGAAAACAATCCAATTATATTTTTAGCAGCTTCTATAAGGAGTGTTTCTTCCTACTTTGTTTTATGTGCCCTGACAACTACATAGCATATTAAAAGGAACAAACAAGTTCCAGGCTGTATTTAGCTAGCTCTTACAAACTAAAGTGTAATCTTCACTTTGCATCTCTCTCTGTATGTGAAGCATTTTACTTAGCAGCTTGGACATCTCTGCAGTAGTTGCAGTGCTGTTATTCTTCTGTGCATACTGGTGCAAGTAGGGTAGCATATGCTACTTTATTCTGGTGAGACGAATTTGATGCTGTGTAAGATGTCATAGTAATATGAAGGGGAGTTAGGAAGGTGGGAAGGAAGCTTCTTATGACTGATTAGCTGTAACTGTGCATCTCTTTGTGTGTCTTGTGAAAAGATGACCTATCACATTTTATTCTTTTGTTCTAGTTGCTGCACACAGCCAAGAAAGACCTACGGCAGCAGTCACACCCATACAAGCACAGAGTCCAACATGCCTTATTCCTGCAGCTGTGATCATTCCCCACCACTCTGTTGCCTCCCAGCAGCTCCAGCCCCCAGCAAATAGTGCTGCTTATGTCACAGCTGTGAATGTGAACCGCTCAACCATCCCACTGGCATGTGCAGCAGGTTCTTTGAATTCTCCCAACATTGCTGCTTCATCTTTGGAGGAAGATGTTAGTGGAAGAACTGTAAACACTCACGCTGGAGCTCCTGCATCTCCAGAGAGTGCTCTAGCAGCTGGTGGAAATGCTGCTGTCAGTAAAGCAGACAAGGATGGCAAGGTGGGTAGAGAATAAAATCATTCCCTTGAATTCTACCATTTTTATCATGCAAACTTTTAAGAGATACATATATCTTTCTTTTACATTTTGTTGAACAGCAGCATTGTAAGGTTTTTAAGACTGAATCTGAAACTCAGGCAGCCATTTTGTGACTACAGCCATGGGCAAATATATTCTTGGCCACACAAGAAAAACATAGGGTGGATAAAACACAGACCAGACCTTGGAGAAGGGTTAAAATAGGGTAGCAGGTTCATGCCTTAAGCAGGAGAAACAAAAGGTAAACGGATAAAGTTCAGAAGAACTAGTAGATTCACTGTTGGAATTTCAAGTATTTTGTTTTTCTTTACCTGCAGTCAGTTTCCTAAATACTTTAGAAAGTTGTATGTTTAGCATATGTTATCAGGAAGTATCTGTAAACTAATAAGCCTGTAATTAAAACAAAACCCCAACAACAAAATAACCCACCCAGACAAAAACCCTATGAACTTGTGGGAATATACAAAAAAAAATCAGCCTAATAAAACAAACCTATTTTTTAGTAAAAATCATTATTTTTTTAGCTTACCTTCCTGATTAAGCAGACACCCTGAGAGGTTATGAAAAACACATAACCAGCAGTGTTTATTGTACAAAGAAAAAAAAGCACATAACTCTTTGTCTTTTCTAAATGTAGTGATTCTGCTTTCTGTCCTTCTATTTGAAGTATTTTCATCTGTGTCTAAACTTATTCTCACTGTCCAACAGCCATGTAATTATAGTATATTGTAGGCAGAAACATTCCTTCAACTTTATAACTGGTTTTGTTCTACAGTTGTGGTGTAGTTAGATTTTTTTTTTTCCTCCTTTTGACAACTTTTTTTTACATCTCAAATGTTTTAGGCTTTACCTTACTACTCTTCAGCCACATGCACTCCTTAATGAAGTTTATGAAGGGTTTAATCATACGCTGTACACTAATCTCATCCACTTTTTAATTATTTTTGTTGATTATTGTTGAGTGGATGTATCTAGAAGTTTGTTTTAAAATTACTTTAGTCGTAGCCACTGAAATCAGACTGAGGTGCCCTTAGGCAGGACTTCTGGAATCATAGCATGGTTTGGGTTGGAAGGGATGTTCTATGTGTTTGACAGTATGTTCTACAGTTTAGGGTTAAAGATGCTAGCATATTCTTTGAGCTTCTCTTTTTCTTTCCCATTTGCTAGACGGCAGTCTTAGCTAATATAGCTTTAAGTTATTGGAGACTTGGAAGAAGGACTGAGGATTTTTCTTTCACAGTTCACCAATCCTACTGCGTCCCAACTTATAATAAAAATCTCACATTGCTCATGGTTTTCTCTTTCTGTGGTTAAACAGCTTATTTTTGTCTCCAGGGCTTACAATCTGGCACCTCTCATAAGCACTAAAATCACTCAGTCACAGGGTTGGTAAGAAGATCACTGCCACACCCCTTAAAAAAAAAAGACAAGAAACACAAAAGCTACTTAAATAATTCTCTTCAGGGTAAGTAATAGTCTTCAGGGATTCCTGTCTGGACAAGCAAAAAGAATGTTTACAATTCTCCCCTCTAGCAGAGCAGCAAAGCACAATACATTCTCCTCATGACAAATTTCTGTTAAATCATGAAGGTCTTCCCTTACTGAGGGAGGATAAGTAAAAGACACTTATCTAAACAGCAGCCTCCAGGGCAGACTTTTCTCCCTGCTTGGTTTGAAATGACTCTTCATGCCTTCCTAGAAACTTCCATGTTAGCAAAATGTTTTACTTCTTAGATTCCCATTGTGGGAATCTAACTCCTCACCATCCTTTTTCTAGACAGCCTTTTGGGTCAGTGGCATTGGCTTTTAAGGTAAGAACTAAAGCAAAAGGACTTAGCTGGTTTATGGTCTGAAAGACTTACTGTTTTTCTCTTTAGAATTTTAACAATTATCTTTCATAATCTTTGTAATTATTGTTATTAATTTGTACAGTCTCAAATATCTCCTCATAATTTACTGAGTCCTCTCTGATTACAATGTCCTCTGTCAGAAGGAAGTGTTCAACTCTTCACGGGAGACTTTTGTTCTAAAATGAGGCACTGCTTTTGGTTTACAGAAAGAAAAAAAGGGTTTGCTGAAACTGCTTTCTGGAGCATCCACTAAACGCAAGCCCCGATTGTCACCTCCAGCATCACCAACGCTGGAGGCTGAGCAAGCAGCCGCAGAGTTAGCCCTGCAAGGTGCAGTTGGGCCAGAGCTTCCGTCAGCCAGCGGTCACAGCAAAGCTGGATCCTGTCCCACCGACAGTGAGGTCTCTGGGCTCGTGCAGGAGACACTACATCGGAAAACAAGTTCCCTGGATTCCTCTATTCCTATAGCGCCACCGCCTAGGCAGCCTTGCTCATCCCTGGGTCCGGTCCTGAGTGAATCCAGGCCTCTTGTCTGTGAAAGGTAAATTATCCTATACAGCTAGACTCAGGTAAACCAAGAGAAAATCCACTCACTGACACTTGCGGTGTATATTAGAACTGCAGCAAAATGCTGAGATTTTATAGCAAGAGGAAACTTATTTTTTTAACAATACCTTATGTGCTTGTCAGCCAATGCTCATGTTTATATTTATTTAGTTTTTGTGTTACTTTGAGGTTTTGGAATGAATAGACGCTCAAATACACTGATCACAGGTTTGGTATGAGAACTGAGGGAGATAAAATGCACAACATCAACACATTATATTCTTTCATTTATGCATATCAGGTTAGTCCTTTAAGATTATTAGCAGTGCATAACTGCCAACCTAAATATATGGCAAATGAGATCCTTATCTATGAGTAGGCTTAATACATGATTTCTTCAGCTGTTGCAAAAATGCTTCTGCTACCTGAATGCCCTGTTACTGTGCACTCCACATAGCAAGCACTAAGGCAGCCTCCGTGTCCTGGCAAGTGAGCCTGAAAAACATATAGCTGTCTGGACTCTGAAATTGCCAGGCAGTTGCTTTAAAGTTCTGTCACTTTTCTTTTGTGTCCATCTATGATTGTCAAATGTCCAAGTCCTCAGTAGATTGCACAAACTGTGAAGGAAGTGGCAGTTTTCGAACTACTGTCTCTTTTTATTATTCCTGGTAGTAGATAAGCAATATGAAAAGTGTCATAGGTTTTCTTTTGCAGTAGCTACAGGATTGTGTAGCATACAGAAAAAAAAACCAGTAGAGTTGCAGTGTTAACAGCTCTAGGACTGAACTGATTTATGCTGACTATTGTAGACTTTGTTCTGGTACTATTAACTCGTGCTGTGTGGGCATACTACTGTATTTCCAGAGGCCCATTGATCTTAAGCTCTATCTGTGTATTAGAAGCCAGACGGCATATAAAGTTTCTACTTTGTCTTTTATTTAACTTTTGTCATACCTTTAATATTTTTTAAAAGGTTGATACTGTTTCTGTGCGACTTCCTTGCAGGAAATTTCTACTTTAGACTGATTTTTTGAAGTAGGCTTACACTTACAGATGGAAAATAAAACATGTCAGACTTTTATTTAAGAATTACATACTTTATTTTCACATTATTGTAAGTCTGTTTGGGACAGTAATATGGTTTTATACTTTGAATGTGAAAATAAGACCAAATTCATTCTGGCATGACCATGGATATTTGTGTAAAGCTATCTGCATTCTCACAAAAAGTAACTTTTTCACTTCTGTGATGGATTTTTTTTTTCCTCAGAACTACTTACAGAAAACGATGCTAACAGAATTACCTACAGAAAATGCTTACTTATTGATCTAGTAATACAATACACTCAAACACTCTTTTTTAATATATGTTTGTATCCTTACTGTTGTTTAATTGCTACCAGAAAAGTGCTACCACAAGATCATTCTCTCTGGTAATCATGCAGAATTGTTACTTTTTGGTCAGTGTATTTAAACAGAACTTCACCTGGGTTCCCTTTGTCCTTTTCAAGGCAGGGTTAATGTTTTTCATGCTGATGTGCTCTTGTCACGTTTCCATTTCCTTAGGCCCAACTGCTTAAAATGTGTTGCTTAATAATAGTTACTACTTACATTGTATCATCAAAGTAATTTATAAGCATTGATTAATCTTCATTAGTCTGGAAGAAGAGGTGAGTAAGAAACATACTGATGGTGCGATAGTTGGTTAAGAGGAAAATATTCATAAGGATAAGCTCAGCAAAAAGATGAAGAACGGAGAAATCTGCTAAGGTTATTCTGCTCTTACATATCACAATTCCAATCACAGGCTACAATGTGATTGGAAAAAGAAACAATGCTTTGTCTATTCTGACTCTGGCTTTGCAATGTAATTATTAGTGTTCAGGTTTTATTTTCAGAGGTGACTGGAGGACTTAGGAGTCAGTTTCTGCTGATTATCCTACATGAATTAGGAGTAAAAGTAGCTGGCTCAACTCTGGAAAGTACTTGAAAATGTTCCTGGTTTGGATATGGAGTTTTCCAGGAACTTCTTGCTTCCTTTAAGATGCAGTATCAAATTTTTACTCTAATCCTGCTGTTTCTCCTTTCATTAGAATTATAAGTTGTCCTAGAATGTGTCATTCCTGTATGTTCTTCAGAAAATTGGAATTAAAAATTGTAAGCTTGTTTCCAATCATACAGAATATATGGATGGGCATTTGATTTGTTTGATAGCAGACAAGCTTTTTGGGACATGGCTTTGCAAATGGATACTTCATACCCGTGGCCATTTCACTAAAGGAGGGGAAGATGATCCATCCCCTTCCGTATTACTGTTGCAGGTCTTCTCTGTAATTGCCATTCCTATATTCACTCTTCTCCTGTGAGCTAGGTTGTTGCTTATTGTGGTCCGTGGTCTTCTATAAGTTCCTTGTACAGAAGGAGCAGAGAAATCAAACAGAAATTTCAGCCAAGCCTTGCTTCCAGTTTGGAGCAGTTTGGAGAATTCCTGTACATGAGACACTGCAACAGTGTTTGGTCATTTCTTCTGATTCTCCAGCCAAGACACAAGTTGTCTTCAGGTGTTGGGATTTCATGTATTGATGCAGTGCACTGACAAGGCCAAGGATCACTGTCTTTTCACTAAAACGATAGACCAAACTCCCTGTAATTCCTGGAGGGAATTACATTCATACCATGTTATGCTATGAATACACAGTAATTTGGTTATCTGAGGGGTTTAGTTTTTTCCATAACAAGAGGTAAAAGACTATTTCAAGCTTTTTTTCATGAGCTTTCTCTTTTAGAGGGAAACACTGATTAAAGCCTTAAGTTTTACAGTAAATATACAGCACTTGTAATAACAAACTTCCCAGCACCCCACAGTGGTGTTAAAGACCTGAAGTTGAACCTAAATACACATCACTGTATATCCTAAACTAGAATATGAATCCTTTATCCAGTTACAGTGAAGGACAGCAGTAATTTTGTTCTGTGATTAAAGTGACCCTAAGTTATTTTATCCAGCACAAAATGATTGGTATAACATCTGCTTCCAGTAAGCAGGCCAGTGGCTTTAGAGGGCAGCAGGTCTTATCACATCTGGCAGCTTTAATGCTGTTAACTAAATGCTGCCCTAGACGGGTGTTGATCCTCTGTAGGAGTTGAGGCACCTATTCAGCAGAAAGGAGAGAGCTGCACAACACCAGCGCACAGGTGAGCTGAAAAGTAAAAATTCAAAGTGCAAGAAAAAGAAACTCAAATAAGAAGATGAATAATAAGTATGAATTTAACTTGTGCAACAATAGTAATTCCAGCTTTCTGTATGTTCCTCAATTAAAATTTTCTGCACCTGAGAATATATTTTTATCTACTTGGTGATTAGAAAACCAGAGATAACCGTGCAAAAATAAACTACAAATAGCTGTGAAGAAAAGCAGTATTTTGTGTCTAGTGAAACAGAAACAATGTAGAAAGGGAAAAACACATGGAACACAGAATCTTTTTCATGTTACTGAAAAGTGTGAGCAATGCCAATATTAAAAAATAGAAGTGGAAAGGTGAAGACAGACCATGGCCACCACACCTCCCCCCAAAAAAAGTATTTCACAAATACAAAGGGCAAAAGCACTGCAGACACATTAAGAATGGCACGAAAGAACTGATGGCAAATAATGTGGCTGCTTCTGGGAAGCTAAAGTACTTTTATCACTAGCTGATTAAAATTAAATCAGGATAATATTTTGAAAATTAACAAAAAAAGCCATAAGAAAAGACAAAGGAGGAAACACATACTGTGCGGCTTAGGTGTATGTAAAATATTCTAGATTAGGTGGTCTAGGTGACCATGAAAGATCTGCAAGTTTGACCTTCAGTCATTGCAAACATTTGCAAATACTGAACAAGGGAATAAACAAGGAAAAGTTTTGGGAGATTCAAACATGTGGGAATGAACATGTTTTTCCAAAACATAGGTCATGCTTAGTAAATGTGGTTATTTTTCTCTGGGGACCTGGCACTGAACTTTTGAGCTGAAGCACAGGCTTTTTGCTCTGGATGCAATTGGTACTTTTGGCAGTTTGTTGTGGGTGATGAGCTAGGAAATAGAAAAACAGGTTTTCCATAATTATTTAGAGTGGTCTGAATAGACAGTTGTGAGAATGTGTGATGAGTCTGGATCTGATCACCTCTATTTGGGCAAACAGAATTTGTAAAATGTGGCATAAAATTTGATGGCTTGTTGTAACGAAAGAAGGAGATGAGATTTAAGGGTGTAAAGCCTGATGGGTTGCTTCTCATTAAACATTGAAAAATATAGTAAAACAGCATTTTAACACCAGGTGCTTTGTTTTAGACATTAGATTACAAGAATACATATCAAAGTAGTCAGGAAGCTAAAAATTAATGAGAAGTACTGAATTACTGCAGGGTTGAGGGAGCTCAAAACTGTGGAAAGCTCAGAGAACAGTAAGTTCTTTTTTGTATCAGGTGCTTAAGAAAAATTGTTGAGTTGACCACTTTTTTAAATGTTTATTTTTAACATAGTACAACTGTGCCCAAATCAGATGGAATGTGTTCCAGCCTGAAAAGTTTCTAAGATAAATGAAAATAATTTAAAACAGCAGTGCAAATTAACAGGTTTTGCTACCTGCTTCTTTTTGTTTTTAAGAGCCTTCTCTGAGATAACATCATCTTAAACCTACAGTTGTAAAAGTATGCCCAGTTACTGCTGCAAATGCTTTGATTGTTGTTGAGTCACACTGACTGGAACAGTCTGAAGTTTATATCCAAAAATACATCTAAAATTTCCTCCTGTTACTTAAATATTGTCTGGATTTTTACAGGAATCTTAGTGAAAAAAACTTCATAGGAGATGTATACATTTGACTTTAATTCATTATGTTGCTATTTGTATTTTCTCTTCAAGATGTACAACTTTTGTTACATACTTGGCAAACAGTTCTAGGCAGTTTCCTGTTTTCATAAGTTTTAGCATTTACAGGAATATTTTTTAAAGCATAGGTTTAAAAGAGCCTAAACGAAGGTGTGTTTTTCTAATTACACAGGTACAGGGTTGTGGTATCCTATCCTCCTCAGAGCGAAGCCGAACTTGAACTTAAGGAAGGTGACATTGTTTTTGTACACAAAAAACGTGAGGATGGCTGGTTCAAAGGCACTCTGCAACGAAATGGAAAAACTGGCCTTTTCCCCGGCAGCTTTGTAGAGAACATTTGAGAAGATCATTCTAAGAGCTTCAAATCATACCTTACTGTAAAGTAGCACAAATATTTTACCAGAAAAAGCACAGTCATGAAATATTTTCAAATGACTGTAATGTAAACAAAAATCTACATATTTTTACAGTGTCTATAGCACAATTACACCAGCGAACAAAGAAGATGAAGGCATCTGCTGGTTTTATCACTTTGGATTCTTAAGTGTGATGTGTGCCTTGTACTGTCTGATTTATTATATAGAGGAACTCCCCCCCCCAAGTATGTTACATAAATGAACGATTGTTTACAAGGCTGTAACTAATTTATTCTTGTTTTTTTAAACTTGAATTTTGTGTAATAGCTAAAATTCTTCTGACTATGATTTTAACAAATTATTAATTTATGAAAGAATAACTAAGGGGAAGCTGGATTCTCTCCTTATGAGCGAGCAATTATATCTGATAAAGAGCCTCCCGTTTATCCTCTGGACATTTTTCCCCTGCTGTGTCTGACAGTGGAGTAAGTCTCTGTTTTATGAGTTAATGTTGAGTGGTGGTGATGTGGCGTCAAATAGAGTTTGCCAAGAGGGGAAAAAAATGTATATGTTGTTCTTTGGACAGAGAAAAAAAATGTCAGTGGTGTTCTTAAGTCTAGTTCTACTTCCTCATAAATCATCCAAGTGGAGTAATGTTTCCAGGAGGCAAAGATGTATGTGAACAACTGAATAAAATTCAACCATCTCAAGGTTAGGATCATCTCAAGGTTAGGAAGGAAGAAATTTAGGAGTGCCAATAAGAAATTCCCTATACCTTCTGTTTATGTAGTAACTTGGCTATTTGAACAAAGCTTAGCTTTGTATGTTTGGCCAGTTATTTGGGCATTTAGCGCTCAGGATCCAACAAAATTGAAAAGAATGTTAAAGCCCAACACTTAGAATGATCATATCTTGAAAACATCTTTTTGGTAAGACTGAAAATAAAAATAAAATTATAAGTTGTACTTAATGTCTAAAATTGCCTAAGAAGTGTAATTTGCTGTTTTCTTCTCAAACTGATCTGCATGGCCAAGAGATGTTTTAAAATGTCTGAGCAATAGTGGTGGTAAGTGATGCACTTGTGTTAAAGTAAAAGGCTGTATGAAACACTGTGAAAACTTTACTAACTTCTTAACCATTGCTACTTTGGTATGTTCTGACCTTTTCTTTGTCTTGCATGTGTTACTCAGTTCCTGCAGTACTTATAACTGTGCATGGTTGGCGTTTCTCACTCCAATTCCGTGTTGCTGGGTTATTTTGCTCTGAAAGTTTCCCAAAAGCCACTTGACCAAAACTAGTGAGCAACTTATCTTCACCCAGAGAAGATGTCCAGTGTTTGAATCATTAATAAAATATTTTAATGTCCTTGCAGCTGATGGATATAAAGAATGCAGCCAGCAAGAAAAGCATTGTTAGTATTTCAGGGTTTTGTTAGAGATTTGACACTGGTGAATACACACGCTACTGAGCTGAACTTGTTGGTTTTCAATTTCACTGTTTGATTATAACAGTTTAATAGAGATTTTTTTGTAAGACACTGAGCACCGTCATCTCCAGTTAAATCTGATGTAATTTGGCTGTTACTCAGCACTTTACAAAGCGAAGCCAGTAGTGTGATTCAGTGTCGCACAGCACGCAGAAACAGTGATGAAAAAATACACAGTGGTATGTTAAATCCTTCTCATGTTTTGTTTTTTGAAGTTACACATTGAAAAATATCAAATGTTAATGACGAGGAGTTCTTGCTATATCAGGTAATATGATGATGGTCTTAAATATAAGAAAAAAAGATATCTAGAAATATATATAGTTGGACATGACAACATTCCCAAATTAAACATCTCTTTGAAACACTGTATAATTAAGTTTTTGCATTTTTAAATATTTTTAAATAGTTTACTTGAATATTCATGTAATATATAAAATTTTTGTGAAATGAATTTTAGTTAGAAATAAGCTGATCTCAGCTTTTGTCAGCATAAATTGGCACTAGTGTGTCATAATCTTATTTTGGAAAATTTAGTGCATTTTATATTAAAGACTACTAAAGGTTAATTTTTTTCTATCTCTACTATCCATATTTTAAGCTAAGTGACTAAGGTATCTCTATTAATAGAATTCATGGTGTAAAGTCAAAAATCAGCTGTTAATCCAATAGTTCTGCTAGATGGAATACATTTTTAATTGATTTTTTTAAACTTTAAGTAAATGTTTGTAAAAAGGGCTTATTACATGGCAGTGCAACAATGACAAAAATGCAGTTTATCATGCCTTTTTTGTGATGTTTTAGGGGTTATTTTTTTGTTTTGGCTTGGGATTAATTCAGTGTAGAAACAGACAAACCCTGTGCATTTGCTTTGTGTAATTCCATAAAAAATTTTGTAAAATATTTTATATCTATGTTTGAACTCCAGTGAATGTTAAGTGTTTGATTTACTATGTTAAACTTCCAATCCTAATAAATATTTTCTTAGCAAACAGCTAAATCAAAATGTGTATGCAAACATTAAACATAAATTGCTTGTAAAGAATTTGACAATAAAATTACCAGAACTTAATTTCAGAATTCATAGGAGGATATTTCTGCTCATAGAGGGAAAAGTCTTCAGATTTCATAATGTTAGGAGTTTGGAATGATGAATATAATGCAAAAATTGTAAAGAGAACTGAGGAACTAGCTGATCTTTTCCATCTCCTTATTTCTGCAAGTACCTTCAGAAGAGGTAGGTAACTTCCATCTCAGTCTGATCATGACTGACTAGTTTGGTATTGTCAACAACACATCAGGTGCATAATCATTTTGAAGTGCTTCCCCTAAAGGAAGAAGTGTCTACCATGGTGGATCTGCTGTGTGGATATTGAGAGTCCCCAGCCCTGAGGGTGAAGCATCTACCTGAGCTTTGCTGAGGGCTCAAGTGTTTGGTGAGAAACTCATTTGCCCTGAAGAAATTTGCTGTGCACAGTAGTCAGACAGTAATTGCCTAACTAGGAGATCTTCTTGATTTGAATGCAGTTACATGTCTACTATATACATGTGACTGCTATGAAAATGGTAGAAAGTTAATCTTTCAAGTGTTTGTGGAAATGTTTCATCTCTGAATGTTTCAGCGACTGTGACAGACTCCTTGTTAGTTAAGACTGACCAGGACCTAGATTCTGCCAGTAGTGAGTGACGCAGCATTAAGTCCTCTCTGCAAAGAAGGAGCATCCAGTTTAACTTGCTATAATTAGCAGGGGGGAGGCAACATGATTTGCAGAAATACAGACTTGAGAATATAGAAAAGCAGCTTTATTTGTTTTTCAGAGTTGAGATCTGATGTCAGTGCATCCATAGGAGAAAAGTACACACAAACGTCAACGCTGTGCAATAGAAGTAAGACTATTTCTTTGGGTTGGGGTTTTTTTG
Source organism: Strigops habroptila (assembly GCF_004027225.2). Lineage (NCBI taxonomy): Eukaryota > Metazoa > Chordata > Aves > Psittaciformes > Psittacidae > Strigops > Strigops habroptila. Next base: position 40,105,313 of record NC_044283.2, read on the forward strand.
CTATCGTAATTATTGAGTCATTCTAATATGTGGCTAACATTGGGCTTGACAAAGGTGCCTGAAATCCTGTTCACTCTCACTTCATTACCTCTGCCTTATAGCAGTAATGACAATTATGATAGTTTTGCATAGGCTTAAAAACATGGCTTCTGAGCATTCTGGCTTTTTTTCACAGGGCTGGCAAAATATTATAACTGCCTTGTTCTTTCCAATAGCGTTTAGCAAATGTGTTTAAAGAGGTATACTGGCTTTAATGAAACACAAGAATCCACTTGTCTAATTTAAAAGATTTGTGTCTGGCATTGCTAGAACTCCTACAGAAGATTTTTTCCTATATGTGCACAACAGATAGCAATGCCACTGGTTTCTGTAGGACAGGCAATGCACCCATATTTTTAGTATTCTTAACATGAATCTGCAATATGTATACTTCTCAAATGACTCTCAGGTGCTCTTTCCCCGCGCTTTGATAAATGGTTAATGGTAAAGCCTAAACAGATTTGGAGTTTGACTCGCACAAACCCAGTGTCATAATTCTTTTTAATGACTTAATCATTCATAGGCTGGCATACTTGGAATATTTGTATATACATACAAAAGAGCTGAGAAGGGTGATGGTGGATGGTGAGGACATGGATATTAAATGTGAGGAAAAAACTGGGAAAGAGAAAAGGGTTTGGAAGACCTGTATACAGGACCTGCATCTTAGGTAACTTATTTGGATCTTACCTCAGTTACCAAAGTCCAGCTCTGTGAAAGGACCTAAGAGGAACTTGGATGTCTTAAAGTCGAAAATGCAGCCCTCAGTCTTTACCTAGTGTCTTAAGCTTGTATTTGGTGCTTGTGTCTAGAACAACTGGTGTTATGGTAGGCCCGAGTTGCATTGTTGTTTTCATGTCAAAACGCATCTGAAATCCAAGACTAGTCATCTGTATTCCTGAATTACCTGAAAGGCTTGATATGATGGGTGTGCTTTGAGAATATACATATATCACACTGAGTACTGAGTTAAGAACACAACAGGAGTGGCAGGTTTGCATTAATAACAGGGGTAATGTCCACTTTCTACAGAGTCTATGCAGTAGCACTAATATTAGAGGGCTCTCTTGAGAAATGGTATGGATGCAATGCATTTTCCTTCCACTGTGTCATCCATATTGCTCTTACTTTCTAGGAGACAAATTTTTTGAGAGCCTTGAAGTCAGCAGCTGCTCTTGAAAACCTGAGGTCTCCCCTTTTGGAGCCTCAGTTTCCTCATTTGCCAAGCTGACGGTTCCTGTTCTTGCAAGGTATGCGATGTAAAACTTGTTTTGAAAGTAAAGGCTGACTGGCTTTCATGAATTTGCAAATAGATTCTGACATACTAGACCTGCCTCTAGTATATCTAATACAATCAACAGCTGGAACAGCTAAACCCTTCCTCTAGAGAAGTGTCCTAAAGACTTGATTCTTATGGGTGGGAGACTTAGCTGATCCATTTTAACAGCTGAAGAGCGCTTTGATCAGAATCAGCCCAATACAAGCAACAAAACAAAAATGAATTCAGTATATCCAATCTGCAGTGTGCAAAAGCCATTCAAAATGTACCATAATGAGTCTTTCATGCATGCCTATCAAATCTCAGCGGTACACTGAATACAATATTAGCAGATGTCAGTACTATTTATCTGTTCCTTCTACTGTATTCTTTCCTCTTAGCTGTATTATTTTCTAAAAGAGAAGTGGCAAAACCAGTTCTTAGTTTCTCTGCCATTCCTACTCGGTGGAATAGAGACAATTTAAGCACAGTAATGTTAGCCTCAAATTTCAATTATTCGCACTTAGAACTAGACTGTAAAAATTGCTCTTAGCACATGTAAATGGATAGCACTCAGCTGCACTCTGTAGCCAGCTCTAGTGCCTGTATTACAGTACAATTCACGTGGCATGCAGAACCCAAAGGCCTTCTGATGTTTGCGTCTAGTACTCATTTAGATCAAAACCGATTCACAAGATGTGTCCAAATGCTATCTACATTCTAAATTCAGAGTGGTGGGAACAGCCTGTACAGGAATGTAGAGAGTGGAAATTTGGCTGGCACAGCAGGGAAAAAAACCCCAACACTTTAATTACAAAGACATAAAGAAAATGTCAGGATTTTTAAATATCTGTACAGGTGTTTTCTTATCTCTGCTATCTTAGATGGAACCCCATTCCACAAAGCAAATGGACTTTGATTCCCAACCCCCCACCCCCTCCCCACTTTCCCAGGAAGAAAAGCAATATAAGCCTTTAAAAATATCCAGATTCTTTGGCATTAGAACACATGGTTGGATTCCCAATTACTGCAAATCAGTGCTACTTCATTGATCTCATTAAACTTTGCTGGCATACACTGAATATGCCCCCTACTGTTAAATAGTGAAAGAAAATATCTCATCTGCCGTAGAGGAATGAGTATGTCTGAAAGAAACTGAGCTGGATGGCTTTCATACTTGGAAAATACAGAGCTATTCGGGCTGTGTTATCCTTCTCTCAAAAAATGTTTGTCCCACTGGCACAGCTAAGGCACTAGATCAAAGATGAGGCCATTTAGCAGCACTGTAAAGCACAGAAGACCTGTTCGCTTTTCAATCAAACCCATAAATTTTCAGGTCCACAATTGCAGAGTAGGCTTTGGTTTGCTGACAGCTGCTAGTCCCAGAATCTTTTGTGGTTAGTTGCTGCCGTATTTTCTCATGGTGTATCTGTGGATGCTTGGGAGAGAAGATGAGTCAGCAGCAGAATGGCTTTAAAGTGGTCATTGACTTTGTTCTCCAGAACAAGGGACATGCCCTAGGTCAAATTTCTTATTTCAGCTGGTTGAACTTCTCAATAAGCTGAAGAATGCTAGCTCTAAAAAGTTTACAGTTCAAAGAATTTTTCTCCACTCCTCTGGTAGGCAATCTCAGTGTGTCTTTTCAATACACACAGATCAGGAAAATCTGCTTTTGCAAAGGTTTACTGTATGCATCTGTCCAACTTCTGAGTTTATAGTACACAAGTAACTATATTCCCCTGCAAATCACTGACGTTTTTTGCATTCAGTAATTTAAGTTCTCTGACAATTTCATCCTCTGACAACAATGAAATGTAATAGCTTTTTAAAATAAAATGGTGCTATGCTTTGTAAAGATCAACCTTTTCATGGAGGGTAAGAACCACATGCAAAGAGAGAAATGCTTTAAATCTCTTAACAAAATGGGTACTCATCCTGCCTAGGCATGCAGCGTTCTTGATTACTTGCACTTAACGCATATTCCTTAATACAGAATTCGTGATTTCTGCTGCAGACTGCTAATTCACAGGAGGGTGGAGTGTTCCAGTTGAGAATGTCTCCAGTAAATAGGAGAAAGAGAGCAAGAATTAGATGACCTTTGAATTCTGTCTGAAGAAACAGAGACTAGTTCAGGACCAACTTTCAGTGGTCCTGTTGTGCATGCTACAAGCAATCGCTGTTTAGAGGTCTGATACAGCCGCGCTCAAGAAAATGGCAGACAATATTTCTCATTTGTTCTTTTTCTCACCTAGAATACTCTGATATGGAAATCCATGTTTAACCTGATGTCAAATGCAGATAAAATTTGGTCGTAACTGCAAAACTTTGCTTTCCTTGCTTTGGCAGTGTTAATGAACACTTAGATGATCCAAGAAGAAATAAATACTAAAATATAAGATTCTGTGGGTAACATTTCTCAACTGTTCTCCACAGCTGAGGATCAGCCAGGCTTGAACATCAGTTTCTGAGTCTGGGAAAGTTGCTGTTCTGTTAGTAAAGATTGACATGTCAGCAGTGACTGTGCCAGTGGGGAACGGGTGGGAGGAGAAACAGCCCTGTAATTAAAGAGATCAGTGAAACATTGTCTGGTCCAACCACAGCTGTTTCTTTTTTTGACACTAAGCTGTCCCTTAGTAAATACTGCTAATGCTCCTCTCCCACAGTATGTCAGCGAGGCTTTTTACTGGGTGTGACCAAGTAGTTCTATGTCTGGGAGAGGAGGACCATGACAGAACTTAGCTAGTTGCCTGTCTGTGGGACCTCTGTCCCCACAAGACCAGGCGCAGTCTATGCTGATGGCAGGAACTGCTTTTGGAGCTGCACAACAGCCTCAGACAGCTAAACCAAGCTGTGAAAGCTGACTGCTCCAAGAGCAGTTACAACTCTTCAGAGGTCATGCTGGTGGAAAACGATCAAGCAGTAGGATGTGTCTGTCTTTGTACTGTAATATATTTGTGTTGGCAAACCTTGGTTTTGCGGACTCCACGTAAGCGTGTTACTGATGAACGAGATGATGTGGGAATTTTTCCATCTGCTCTCTTAGTACTTTTGCCAATCTGTGTAACAGGTTGAGTTTTGACTGTGAAGTATCATGGTCTCATAGCTGACAGTAATAGAGCGTACTTGCACAGCTGTGATTTAACTAGCCTACAGCCCTGGTTTTGTTGAGTAATAGCTAAATCCGCCAGTACAATAAGTGTCTTCAGCCAAGAGCAGGAGCTAGTTTGAAGAAAAATTGGCAAACCTGTACTTTTGAGCCTTTTGGACTTTATCGTCAGATAATGCTAGCAGAGGCTGGAACTCTTTCTAGTTGTTTGTGTGTCTCTGAAGATCTGTCTGCCTGTATCTGCCTATGATTTCTCTACTGGCAAAAGCTGTCAAAAGCAACGTGGTTAAGGAAATAGTTGGGGTTTTTTTCAAGGGCAAATACTAGATTCTGGTCAACTTCTGGTTAATGTTTTTTATTAAAAGCTTATTTGTGTCTGACATTCAAAAAAAACCCCAACAACCTACAAATGAAAAGCCCATGTTCTTATAACTAAAAGCACTATTGACATATCTACAATAGCTTATAGCTGGCTTATGTTATCTTCCTGCTGTATTTAGTAACGCAATGGAATGCTTTTGGAAGGGATACTAGATGCTGAAATAGTGATTCCAAATATAAAAGAGGTCCCTAAGGCATGAATGTAATGTCTTGCTTATAACTTTAAATTACTTTTTTATAGCTAGAACTAGTATGTCTAGTGGCTAATTATAATATACCCTGATGTTATGCCCAACCACCTCCTTCTCTGTCTTTCTCACATGTACCACTTAACCTCTTAGGCCTTCATTTCATAAAGGACTAAGGGCAATGGACTCTTACTGAGCAAAAAATTAAACAAAAACGTTGTTAAGCACTTCACAGAACAGAAATGGATTTAAAAATGATCTTAAAAGTTAAATGTGTGATGAGGTGTTTTGCTGAATCGTAAGGTAATGATACTTAGAAACTGAAGTTATTTATATTTTTCTAATCCAGAAAAAATAAATTAAATTTATATTTATTGACATTTCAAACCTAAAATTGGTTTATTGGGTGCTGTAACACTTAGATATGAGGGGAAAATACATCACTTTGGAGAGCTCTGGTAATGTCTTCTATTTCCTAATTTGAGATTTAATGGCCATGGTTCTCTGAATTCGCCTAGAGAATTCTCTCTCCCTTCCCCCCACATTGTGCATTACTCACCATGGCTGTGCTTTAGTGTAGTCCTTTGGTGTGTGCACTACAGCTATACTGACCTTAGTGGGAGTTTCAGGTGCTTGTGAGTTTTGCTGAAGCAGGGACTTAAATTACGCCCTGGACCATGCTTGAGCAAATAATCCCAGAGTCTTCACCAGCTGGATGTTTTAAATGAGCCTGCTGTCAGACACTGAGTGCAGTGCATGTCTCCACTGAAACCAAGTACAGAGCAAAGACCTTCAGTTGCTGTAATTGGGCAACGTAGCACATGGATTGAGACCGGTTCCAAGAAATCCTGGCAATGCTAACAAAAAATCTGATCTGCTTCTGCATGCCCCACGTTAGTTGTGTGGTGTCTCCTCTCACTACTGCTGGAAAACCGCTGAAGTCTAGGTTGAGAAATTTATAGGTGCAGAGTTAGAAATAAAGAGAGCAAATGCTTTCGCTTTGAGGAAAGAAAATAGAGTGCTAGGTGTTAAGATGGACATTGGATCAGACATCTGATCTGTAGCATAAGTGAATGGGTTTGGTTTTGGTGGCAGGAAGGCATTTGTAGTACCTGGGAGAGCTGCTTATCCAAGCTGTGAAGGAAAAGTAAGTTGAATGCTATATGTGCTGACATTTTGAACAATGGACATTCAGAAGTGGGAGGTGGGAGAGGAAGGTCATTTTCTAAAACAGATGTGGGAAGCTCTTCAGTGTGATATGCCCAAAGGGTTGGAGGGTTGACACTTAGTGCATATGCTTTTCTTTCTTCCTTTCTTTGCTCATTTTTAAAAAGGAAAGCATTTGCTTTGGGGAAAGGAAAGAGTGAGATAACTCTGATTCCTTGCCTTACAGGCAAAGTAGAACTGAAAGTGTACCACTGAGGGGGAGCACTAATTCTGGGAATGGTACTGGAACCAATGCTAGGTATCACCTGCAGGAAGGACTGCAATCATCTGACAGAATTACTGTGCCTAGGAATTGAATGGCTGCATGGAATTAACTAAAATATTTATGGTGACAGGATGTGGTAAAGGTATGAAAATTAAGGCAAACATGTAACCTGTGTTTGTTAATGTCTGCAGAAAAGATGTGCCTTTCAAATGATAGTGTAAAAAGAAAGTAGGACTTGTAACATTACAACACTTTGTCCTCCAAAGGAAGATACATGGGTGAACGCTATGCTGTTAGTATTTGTATGACTGTATCTGCCATTTATGTGTTAATGTGGGTGTTCTTCTGAAAGAACTGAAACATGCTGTACCGGAATAAATGGATTTTATTATAGAAAACAGAGCTATAGATGGAGCTGTGATCCAGGCTGATGTTACATCTTTTTTTTTTTTTTCCCCTAGAAATTCTTCTGTCAACTTGTGTGTGCTTTGCATAATGCATATGTATGTTACAGATAAACCCAGAAAATTCTTACTTATGAAACAATTATATCTAGAAGCATGAGATGCAAACAGCAGTGTTCCTGTGAGAGAGCTTTAATCAGATGGTAGAACTGGGCTTTGTTTTGCATTTTTCATTTACGCACAAGTGTAACTCTCCCAAGTCTGGAAACACTTGGGATGCTGATGACACCATTAGGCAGCATGCTGTTCTGTATGCTTTTTACTTTCGACAGAAGAAATTAACTACTGATTTACTTACTAGGCTGATAAAATACACAAGAAATGGTTAGTATTAGTGACGACTGTGATTTCTCAGCTGGGATAAAGACCTCCAAATGTGTGCTGCTTTCTGAGTTAGCATGAGTGGAATACCTACTGCATCCTGCCCTTTGTAGCATATCCATTTTATCATCAAATGAATCTCTGCATGGTTGCCTTGCACATGCCAAGGGACACTCATTAGAAACTGCCACCCAGCAATGGCTTGTCTCACATTCACATAAATTTGCCAGCACAGACAGCGCACGCTAATTCCACATACATGGGTTTTCTTGTCCCTCAGGGAGCAGTCTGTCTTACCAAAACCAGAATGACCCACTTGTCAGCATAACAGATTTATTAACTTACAAGAATCTTGTTTTGAAACCTCCTGCTGTGTTGTAAAGTTCCAGATGGCAAAACACAAGAGCATGGCAGCAAGTATATTTGTTTACAGCCTCTCTCCTTCCCCCTTCATTGGCAGACTGGTCTTTGGAATCATGATTTCTGAGTGTGGCAGGTACAGAAGTCTCAGAGCAAAAGGCTTCCGTTTACAGCCAAGAAGCAGAGTTCAGTGCCTTATTTATTTCCCAGTGTATTTCCTCCCCAGCCCTCAAATGCTTAACAAAATAACAAGCCTGGATTAGTTAAAGCTATGAAGGTTGTTGCAACTGGATGTAGCATTACAGCCAAAATGGGTTATAAAATATTTGCAGAGTTCTGCTAAAAATAGCTATGCATTGACTTGAGAAAATGCAGAGAGGCTGGATAAGGTCAATCGACAAAACATTGCCTGGTTCTTACAATGGAGAAAACTTACCCACCATTAGCCCACGTATTACTCGGGAGATGGTGTCCTGTTGTCTACTGGATGAGGCCGCACTGGTTTTTTGCTTCTTACCCCATTTGATTATCTGCTGTTCTCCTTCCCTTTACTCCCTGGGCTATTTTCCTGCAGGATTGCAGCTTATTCTTTTCTCTTGCATCATTGTCATAAGGCAGTGGACCAATATGTCATAAACAGAATTGCTTAACATGTATTTATCAGATAGTTTATTTACATATATTTAACAGCTTTTGAAGCTAAATGCACTTTAGCATTTAAAAATGTTTTTAGTGTTTCATAAAGCACTTGCTTTGCATTCCAGCAGATGATAGTCTAGTTTTTAGTAAATAGGATAAATCTTATTTGAAAAATTACAGGAAATAGAGTTAATGTCAAACCCACTTTTTTTTTAATTAAATACTTCGTGGTTTTTTTGAATCTCCTCCAATTTTCCATAATCTACTTTTATGTTTCCCATGAAAAATTAATTGAGTGACTCCCCTAATAAAAGATGATGCCTTTCCAAATGGGGTTTGAGGCCTGTATCTGGTAATGCAGTTTTTGCAGGTGCAGTTCTCTTTCTACATTAAGGCCTAAAAGTGCTTCCACAGAAAAAGACAGTAACTACAGAGTAGGAGATCTCTCCCTAGGGCTGTGCCAATATGGGGGGTTGACAGCCATTAGCCTCAATTAAAGAGAGGAGAACTGACATTTGGAGTGGAAAAACTAAGTGACTTGGCAAGCTTTAAAAGAAACTTGGAGCATGCCCTCTGAATCTCAGTTCATAGGGGCATCCTTCCCCTGAGAAACCTAAATAGCCTATGGCTTCAGCATCCCATTCCCCTGCTGGATTTTTTTCCTTTCTTCATGTCAGTTGGAAAATGAACTTAGACCATAAAATCCTGGGAACAGGAGCTGTCATCTGTCTTTATTCTCGGAAATGGCTGGCATGTTCTTAGTTGTAGGAAATTAAATTATAAACAAAATTTAACCACTTCCTTTTTTTCTAGTTGTATCATCTGCAAATACATTCTTTCTTTCTTTCTTTCTCTTTTTTAAAGTGTCACGTGATGTTAGCTTCCTTAAACACTCATATTCCAATGGATTTAATGAGCGTTTGGGAGCCAGATGGCATACCATATTTTTTCAAAACATTTTAAAGCACGTGACAGACAATTCATGTTGACGGGAGTGCTTCACTGAGGTGTCTGTAAAGCAAATGTGTTACTTGTTACTATTAGAGCAGAATAATTGTTTATGAAAGGCATCCTCAAATTCAACAATGATTCAATGAAGTAAACAGAAATCAATTATGCTATGTAAACACTGCACACTCAGCAGAAATGTTACCCACTTGGATAGGTTGCCTAAAATAATTATGATGTGAGTGGAAATGCATGATGCAGTGGGGCATTATGCAATGCCCCACGGAAGTCCAGACACTGAAGTCCAGATTCAGGCAATTTTGCTTGACAATCTTCAGTCTGTCAGCAACATGGAAAAGGCTATGGCTGGAGACGGTAAAGATTACTTTTTCCTGTAAGATGGAAAGGGAGAAGCATTCTGTATCCTTTTGTTTACTAGGAAGAGAGAAAAACACAAAAGGAATAACCATGTAGAAGAAGGAAAAGACTGTTCTGGTTAAGATTGGCTGGAGCTGCAGGTACAGCTTAAAAAGGTCATGCCTAATGAACTTCTTGCTGAAGAGACTCTGCTGGGACAAGATGCCAGCTATCTTGTTTTGGGAAAATAGCAAGGTCTTAGATAAAAGTTTGGTCTGTATTTATGCATCTTCTCCAGTTCATTAGCTAAACTGTGAAAATTAGGAGGGAAATACTAGCTTGAATCCTTTCAGAATATTCCGTGTTTCAGTTAAATAGCTCTCTGAAAAGTTAACCTCTAGCCTTTCTTTAAAAAGATTTCAAACATGGGCAAATGTACTTCATTCCTAGATTATTTTTTTTTTCCTGTGTAATTTTCAGTGCTCCTCAGAACGACGACAAAAAAAGTACCCTACTCAAGAAATGATGGTATAAGAGTTTTGTGTTTGTTGAAAGAACTTGGATGAAGAGAGGGAGAGAGTGTATTTTGTCATGGAAAAAGAACATGATGTGTAAAAACTGGATAAAGAGAGGCTGAACTCTGATAGAAAGGGGAGCTTGTCCACAGCAGGCAAGCTTGTGGACAAGCTGCTACCATTGCAATATGCAGAATACAGTATATTCTGTATGTTCAGCATTGAAAGAATACATAATCTTATAGAGAAGATTTACACAAGTGAGGATAAAACCAAAAAAAGTGTTCTTAAAATATATATGTGAATTTTTCCTGTTCTGGAAAAAAGAAACTCAAAACAGGCTTCTGTAGCACCCTACAGCTGTATCAGCCTCCATCATGTGGCTTTGAATCAGGAGAGTTGTTCATCACTTTTGCATTTTCATAGCCAGTATAGTTATAGTGTGTAAAATACACATCTTTTGGATTGATCTCCTAAACAGTTTGGGGTCTTTTTTCTCCCCGCCCCTCCCCCTCCCCCCCACCTTTCCAGTGAATATTTAATTATCTTTTTTATAAAGTAAATGTATGGATTCATAACAAAATTCCATTCTGAAGTTTAGGGACATGGCTTGTGCCATCCTGGGTGTCTGCAAGCTACACTCTTAACTGTGTGGTCAGGCAGGAGTGGTTACCAGACCTCCTACAGGGAGCTCAAAACTTTTTTGACTTGTACTAGCATCTTATCATAAACTACACCCTTAAAAATAAAAACCTATGAGGAATGATTAAAAAATAAAACTGTTGAAATAAGGTATGCATTTTATATAATCAAACATTACTTGATCTGACATAGTCTGGCAGGAGCAATAGTTAATTCTTTCCAAGGACACTAATCGCTTCTGATAATACTTGAAAGAAATCATTCACTGTGTAAATTAAAAAATGGCATAAGCAGTGATCTAAAAATGCTTCTTTTCATCTTTAATAACCTAATTCCTACCTCATTAAGCACCTGATTGATTATTATTTTGATTTACTACTTTATTGGAAGGATGTAACAACAGTAAGGGCTTCTGTATGTCACAAGGAGATGAAGTCTTCGGTTACTCAGTTAAGTACCTCAGCAGGATGAAATGAAAGCAAAGTATTTCTGTGAGGAGGTGCGATAAGAAACTAGATTTATTTTGGACAATCTGATAGAGAAAATTGAATGTTGGGAATTGAGTTCCTTGAAAGCTCTCCAAGTATTACTGTATGTGTTTCAGGCTGCAAAATGGGTAACAGCTGTAAAGAATATTGGTTTTGACGTTTCCTGTAGTGCTGGTGAGGATAAAGGAGGTGAGCAGTCTAGGAGATATGAGTGATTGTCACTATCACAGTTGCCATTTATTATGAACTGCATTCAACACTCATTGCTGGCACATCATCAGCTGTAGTTTTGCCAGTGTAAGTCCTTATGTTTAGGATCACAGCTATTTGCAGTTATGGGGGGATGACTACACGGTCCCTTGACTTGCTGCTCTGCCAGTAAGTAGGTGTGCTACATTAAGTTGAAATTCCAGTACTCAGTAAATTTGTGCCTCATTAGGGCTAACCTTGAAAACATATTCATGGTCACATAATGAACATATGCTAAAATAGGTGAGGCTATAGAAATGGTCTAATACTTGAGGATATGCCTTCAGTTTCCTGCTTCAAACAGCTTTTGGTCATTTCCTTTTCATGAATTTTGCAACTTTCAGAGTAGATGCTAGGAGGAATCATGGAAGTATTTCACTTCCATGTGTCTCAGGCCTGCTATTTCCTGGGGGCTAATTACTGTGTTTATAAAACAAAGACTTTGTAGGAGTTCGTAGAGCTTCTCACAAGAACAGAGGTGAAGGGCCAACTCATGTTGCTTATTAACAGTGTTTTTCTATTCCTGCAATATAGGCCTTTAGCTGAATTTTCTTACCCTAATGAGTTCTGTCAAAATCATTAGGTAGAATCTTTCCATCTTTAACCCTCTCATTCTTTCTGATTTTGCCCTCTTCTCCTGTTATCTTTTCCCCAAATCCCACTTTCTTCCCTTTCCCCGACAAAGCAAACTTTAAGGCACAGTACATACAGTGCAGTATGAGTAAATGCAGTAAATTTTCAGAAGACTGCATCACAAGACTAAAGCAGGCAACCACTTGGACTTGCCTATACCATTTGTGGAGATTCAAAACCTGAAACTCTGAGTAGTGATACGTTACAGTGGGAAAACGTTGATGCTTTCTCCATCATAACGTGAAGCAAATTTTGGCTAGAACTTTTTTCTGTTAGTCTTACTGCTGAGAGCAGTTTTCTGTATGTTTAGGAGCTAAAACCCAGTTGCCTTTGCTGAGGAATACTTCTCAAAAATACTCTTTTTCTCCCCACCAGCAATTGCAGCATAGCTAAACAATTGTTTACAGGACAAATTAATTATTGAAATGATTGGCCATTTCAATAATTGGCCAATTATTGAAATTGGCTAATTTCAATATTGCAATTGAAATTGCAGCTAACTCGAACCCTAACCCGAACCCGAAATTGCAGCTAACCCGAACCCTAACCCGAAACCGAAATTGCAGCTAACCCAAACTCTAACCCTAACCAGCAGCTTATATAAATAGGTAGTGAATGGGAGTAGGGATGAGACTATGTAAGGCAGAATAGGGAAGTTAAGACTGCATTGATACATGAAATAAAAACACATCATGCAAGTCCTTGGACTTGTTTATAAATGGCATTTAGCTATTTTTAAATGCTGTTCCTGAGACTACTTCTATATTAGATACAATTAATAAACTGCCTCTGAGAGAACAGGGGCAGAGTTATTCAGGCATGAGTGTTCAAACACTTCTGCAGAACTCTTGGATGTTATTGTACCAGACTTCCAGCAGATATTCTTAGTGCTTACAAAATATGCAATACACAAAAAAATATCTTTTCTATATAAAATGGTCAGCGGAGACAGCTGGGAGTGAGACATGTCCTTCTGTGGTGGCGTCAGTTTTGCTTCTTTTCCAAACACCTTGCTGGGAGATGCTGATTGCTCTGTGAGAAGCTCTCTGCAGTTTTAAAAAGCTGTTTCTCTAAGATGGGGTGTACAGAAAGTGGTAAACTTATTCCCCGAATGGCTGAGCTGTTTTACTTCCTCCTTGTTCCTCCTTGGCTTGGGAGCGTGGGACTTCTTACTTACAACCTGAACACTGATACGCTCCATGACAGTGCAGTCCTCACATGAAGAGTTGGATGTATGGAGGGGAGCAAGCTATTTTGAGAGATGCTGAGATCCTTGCTCCACCTCTTTGGTCCAAAATCTGTTGATACACAGTAGGAGTGGCCAGAGCCTGTGATCAGACTGGAGTTGTAGACAGAAGCTGAACGGGTGACAGAATATTTCTTGAAGATGCTTTTACAGGGGTGTGTGATGGTGGGGTTGTTTTCTTTTGATGTGTAAGGTGCTGTATGGTGGCAATGGAAGTGAAGTGTTCCATTTTAGCAACAGATTAAGCAGCAGTAATACGAGCTTCTCTCTGTTACCTCTGTGATGCCTGACTTCTCACTAAAAACACCAGCAGTTCAGTGACAGTGCTAACTTAAACATGGGCCTCATGCTGAAGTGTGAAATACTACTAGCAGTGGGGAAACCTGTTCAGCCAGGAGGATAAGAAAACATTAGGTAATGTGCCAAAGCCTCGGATAGCTTTGTTTTGTTCTGTCTTGGAAGGCTTTCTTAGAGGAAAGACTTTTCACAGGGGTACTGGGAATAAGTTTCTTAACAGTAAAAAGTTTGCCCACAAGTTTATTGAAAAAATATGTCTATATTATACAGAAGACAATGTTGGCATGATAGAAGTTAACTCTTACAACACAAGAACAAATAAAGCAGAGATTTTGAATTGCCTAGAAAAACAAAACAATGCAGTGTCACAAAAAAAAAAGATAAGAGCAAAAGTATGGTCATTGAACACTGAAATAGCTGAACTGGTGTGGCTGGGAAAAGTTTGCGAAGTTGCAAAATACTGGGAGGAGAGGGGAGTATTTTTCTGTCATACAACTAGGTGGTTGTTTTTTTCCTCAGGAGTTCATCTCAGGCTTCGTATCACTTGCCTAGAAGGCCGAGGTAGGTACAAAGTGTGTGTGTTGTGTGTGTGTGTGTATATATAAAAAATCATTTTATATATATATATCTTTAGATATATTATTATACATATTATTATATTATATATATCATTATAGGTAATAGATGTAATATATTTTATATACAATATATAATATATTTAATACAATGTATATAATATATAGTATATAGTATATAATATTAATATTTTATATAGAATCTAATATTTATATAATAATATATTCTATATATATAAAATTAGTTACTAGACCCGATTTTCCCCAATGCATATCCACAAGACCATTTCTGAAGAAAGGGGTGATTTAGGCTTGACGGGAACAGAAAGAGTCAGCAACTTCTGTGCTCAGCTGCCCAGGCAAAGTAGAAAATGATGATGAGGAGCCCTGATGATGTTGTTCCTCTATAGTCTAGAGAACTTGCCTAGAGGTGAAGAAGGAAACCTCTTAAACTCTTCACTGGCTTAATTCTGTTCTAAGTCTGCGACTCCTGTATCCCAGATACATGCCCTCAGTGCCACACTCAACTGAGACAGGTCATTTTTAATATGCCTGTTGAAAAGCACAATAGTTTCTTGACAGGCCTGTGGATTTCAATACATGCTTAATCCCCAGACTCTTACATCTTTGGACAGTAATCATCTGGCTGTAGTGTCAAATTTCCATGGCTCACTTTAATTTTTTGTAGTTGTTCCTATAAAATGAAACTGCTTCACATTCGTAGTTGTGACAGTCTTGTTCCATTGTGAGAAGTAGTTTGTGACCACATTTCCAGTAAGGTAGACGATTTGGAAACAGGTTTTCTTTCAGCGAAGTGCTCTAGCCAGCAGGCTTTTGTTTAAAATGGGACTGACCCGTATGCGCAGCAAGTTCTCCAGCTGCTTTGTCTTCAGGCCTCACACAAAATCCATATAATGTGCTAGGTATGCATTCACAAGCAGTACAGGGAACAGTGTGAAAATGATGCTGGACCTCTGAGCAGCATTACTCTTTCATGTGTGACTCTTGGCAGAAATTTAAGAGACCACAGTTTTGGGCACCAATGTGGTTAATGATTAGCACCCAAATTCCTTTGTAAATCTAGCCTCAAATCCAAAACCCAGAGGAATTTGAAATAGCGGATACGGGGGATCTCAGTTACAGAAATGGCTAGTGGCCCCTGTTTTGTGATGTTATGTTTTGATTTGCATTTTCTGCTTTTAGATACTTTAAACATCCTTTCCTGTTTGAGGATATTGTGGTTTTCCCCTGTTAATAGAGAAACATTTACTTAAAAGCAGTATCTCAGTTGTGTAGAAGAATGAAAACTCTCTTAGGAAGAGTGGTTTTAATGCCCGAATGCATTAGGCTTCAGGAAAGACAGCTGTATCATTTTGTGTATTGTGAACAGGTTCCAAATGTGCGTATATACATGGTCACATAGAGCTGTACAAGAATCGTGAGCTTGTAATTCCACATTAAAGCTAAGACAGGAATAATAATGGCCAGTATTGAAATAGCTGTTACAGCTCTGGACATGATGGATGGGACAGTTCTATCAGATCAAGTTCATGTATCAGCTGCTGTCCCCCAGAAAGGGGAGGTACTCAGTATGACACTGGTTTCTCTCTTGGGCTCCACTGGCTCATCTTGCTTTAATGGGAAATCAGCGTGAACAAACGGGCTCTGATGAACTCTGCTTTGACTATCTGATCTCATGACTTAACCAAGCATCTGGAAGAAAAAAGCTATGTCACTTTGGCCAATGAATGAACAGACAGCTTGTTTTAAACACAAGTTAATGAACAAGATTCAAACAGAATCTTGAAAAGGATATTTTACTTCGTCAACTGTAGCACAGTTTAAAGAAAAAATACAGTGAAACTTGAGCTTACCCTGTGTCAGCAAAATCCTAACAGTACAGCAACGATCAGCTTTTCTTTATCTTTCTTACCAGGATGGGTCAGCTCTCTGGATGAGAACGCAGGTGACGAATAGGTTAAAGGCATAATTACTAACAAAATTTTCACATAAAATATGCCTGTTCCTGTCCTCATACATTATGGTCCTCATAGGTACTCTCTCTGTAGTATCCGCATCTTCAGAAAACATGCTGTATCACTAAGGGTAATTTTTTCCCTTCTGTGTTACTTTGCTTATACACATCACCTGAAGAAAAAGCCATAATTTTCCCTTGTGAATCCTGATCCTTAGCTATGCTAGAGAGCAAAAGTCTTAGTGAGAGACTATTCTGAGCCATAGTCTCAGCTCTCTACGCCTTCCCTTATTCACTGTTGGGACCTCTGGCTTTTCAGAATATGGCATATTCTGAAATGCCATTGGGTCACAAAATCCCATTTACTCTTTTGAAAACAGAACTAGCTTGCAATATAAATATAAATATACTTTCTAAAAGAAACTAATTTTATATAATAGCTTTTCTTAAAGTTTTTTTTCGAACAGATGTTCATCTGTTTAGCAATGCCTGAATCTGCTTTTCCTTTTGTATGTACAGAATGACCCACGGAAAAAGAATCCTACACGAATACAGGTAATGTTATTAAACTTTCTACAGCTCCCCTGGAGCCATTTATAATCTGAAATCCTGAATAACAGCCTTCAAGCCTGAACTGTACGAGGTTACGCTCCCACTGAGCTCATAGAAAGTTTGGTGTTATTTGGACACTTGTTACTTTGTGGAACCTTTTAATAATAATTTCTCTCTGTCAAAAAAAAGGGGGGGGGCAATTAAAAAGTGTACTCCCATACACGATTGTGATGGGTTTTACTTCATTTCTCAGGTGAAAAATTTACTCAGTGTGTGTGACTTGAGCCCACAGAAACCCCTCCAGCTTATCATCAGACATAAATGTTAACAGTATTACTGTTAAAGCATGGCAGGTGTTTATATTAGTTTAATTGCATATCATGAAGCTCATTTTGGAAATGGGAACTCAGAGGTGTTTCGTATTTTGGTTTTACCCTTTAATTGTTTCTGATTTAACTCTACTGGTTATAGTGGTGCCTCACATAAGATCTGAGGGATCTGGAGGCAAGGAAATGTGAAAATAGGCAACAAAATCCTCATTCATCCATTTGTATGTGTCTACACATGAAACACCTCTTTGTACGTGAAGGGGGAAACAGGGGCAGGACAGAGAGCTCCAGCTCAGAGTGAGGCAGCTACTTTGTGCCCCATATAAATTCTGGCAATGACTGCTGGGGCTAGGTGCAAAGCGTAGTACAAGTGGCTAAGACAGATGCTGCCTAGCTACCTAGAGGTAAAACACAATTTAAAACTCATAAAATCACAGAATGGTTTGGGTTGGAAGATCATCTAGTTCCAACCCCCTGCCATGGGCAGGGTCACCAGGTTGCTCAAAGCCCCATCCAGCCTGGCCTTGAACACTGCCAGGGATGGGGCAGCCACAGCTTCTCTGGGCACTGTTCCAGTGTCTCACCACCCTCGCAGTAAAGAATTTCTTCCTAATGTCTAATCTAAGGGTAAATGAAAGCAGAAGGCCTTGCCCCATTGAGCTGTGAGGAGAAGGTAGGTGTACACAGGGCCGAAACCTTGGCACATCTCCCTGTCCCCAGAGCATCAGACCAACGTGCGACACGGAGTGAGGACGTGCCTCAGAGGGTGCACGACAAGGGCCAGCACCTCTGGGCTCCCTCTCCAGCTGCTACGAGCAGTAGCAGCTTCTGCAAACAGGTTGTTTCTTCACATCATTCTGTCTTCTTGCGATGCCTGTGCTGAGTTCAGAGCTGAGCCGGCACCGGCTTGGGGGGGAGAGCAAACACAAAGCCCCTCAGAAACCGGGAGGTAAATAGAAATACGCATAAAAGCCATTTTTCCCTCCGTGTCCTGACCCGCACCACCTTCCCGGGGACGGCTGCGGGGACGGCGGGAGCCGCTCCCGCGCTTTGCGAGGGCCGCGCGGGGACACCACCCGCGGCCGCGCTGCCACCGTGGCACCGGCGTCCCCCGCGCACAGACTACGAGTCCCGGCGTGCACCGCGGCGGCGGGCGGAGGGACGCGCTGCTCCTGGAGCCCGAGGGCCGGGAGCGGGAGACGTCTGAGGCCGCGCAGCCGCAGCGGTGGGCGTGGAGCCGGCGGGGTGGCCGCTCTCAGCGGGGAGGGGTTTTGGCCGGGAGGGCCAGGACTGCGGCCCCGGGTCGTAGGAGGTTGGTGGGAGCCCAAGAAGCGGGGGGAAGGCGGAAGGGAAGGTTCAGCGAGAGTGCCGGGGCCGGGGCGGTGCCCTGGCGGGGCAATGCGGGCCGCGGCCGAGGGCGCGCCGGGGCGGGCGGCGCGGGCACGGGTCAAAGTGTTGTGAAAGAAAAGGGCTGCAGAGGACAAAGGTGGCACAGACGGCTGTGTGCTCTGTGTGGCGACCTGGAAGAGCCTGGTGCTCAAAAGATACGTGATTTTCCCACCTTTAATAGACCGGGGAACGTAGGGTCATCCCTGCGAGTGCAGTTTGTTTCTGCCAAGTCGCAGCTGCAAAGAACCTGAATGGCACCTCAGTGCTCAAACACTAATTGTGTAGTGCTGCGTTGGAGGTAGGCCTTATGCTCCCTCTGTATGTACCTGGTTAATGCATCAGGGGCTTTCACTATCCTGTCTGAGAAGGGTAGAATCCCAAAGGTTTTTTTGCTCCTCAAAGAGACCAGGAAGGCTAGAATGGTAGGTTTTAAAGAAGTTTTCTTCCCACAGGCAACTTTTTGGGTCCTGTGTAGCTAAGCGTGTTCAGAATTACTCAGGAAGTACATTCGTAGGTCTGACAGCATTTATAAACAGCGTAAGATGGTTCACTTGACATTGGTTATGGGTGGAGGAGTTAGACAAGATGACTTCCAGAGATCCCTCCTAATCTGTATTATTCCATGCTTCAAATAAAAAGAAGAGAGTAGGTGTGCTCAGTGCTGGTAAGAACAAAATATGAAGGAGGAAATCTTAGTACAACTTTGATGCAACGAATAGGCAAGAGCTTCCAAGGGTCATTGTGGCAATTCTGTCAAAGAAGAGCTCAGTTATGATGGAGAAAGCAGACTGAGACATTGTTTCTAACAAAAGAAATTGTCAACAAAATATGGGTTGGTTGGTTGTGCCTTTAGTCTGCTAAGGCAGTATGAGCGATAGCTACAGGGGTGCAAGACCTCTTCATTCATCTCTTGCAGTTTAGCTACCTAAGAAAGACTACCCAGAAGACTAGTCTTCTGGTGAGGCAGTGGTGCCTGGTTTTGTGTCTAAGGAATTGTCTTCATGCAGGACATCTTTTTGTACGTGTTCTGTCAAAAGGGCCACCGCCTGAGGTGCAGGTATTTAATCCTCTTCCTGCTCTCTGGAAGAAGATTTCAAGTTGCCAGTGGAAGTAGGCACCTGGTTTGATACAAGCACCTGTTACTTTGTTACAGAAAAGGATCTTTCAGGCTCTGTCACAGGAGACCAAAATCATTATGCAATTGCATGAGCTGATGGTGTCCTTGCATGTGTAACACTCTGTGCTCTTCTGGTTATCACACATCAGAAAGGGTGTAACAGACATAAGTAAGGCAATGGGTAGGGTGTCAGGATTAAGAGCTTGGACAGTCTTTAGTGAGATACAGAATGGCTTCCATATGTGAAAGAGGAACTAAATAGACCTGAAGGAGGATGTGGAAGCAGAGTATAATACAGAAGAGTAGCCTCTTAAGTTATGAATAGTAAAGGGAAGATATGAGAAATGCATAGTATTATCTAATCAAAAAGCAAATTAAGAACAAAAGGAAGTACTTCTCCACAAATAATGAAACTCATTGCCTCAGGATATTATGGAGACAATGTATAATCGGGTTCAAAAATGTTTTATTCAAATGTATGGAAAAGAGGTTCATAACTAATGCTTGGATTTTGCCTCTGGCTCCTCAGGAAGTCCCGGAACAACTGATTGGTTTCTATTGGTTGCAGAATAGAAGATCATTCTACAGAAGTACTTTCTTCTTGCACTCCTTCCTAAACATCTAAGCTAGGTACTTCAGAATCCTTTCACATTTCAAAAAGCTTTTTTTTTTCCTTTCTTCAAAGGCAGAAACAAAAACCCCTAGGGCTAGTGGTAAAACATAATGTTATGTAGTGTAACTTAGTATTAAACTAGTGTAAATACAGTAGTATCAAGTTGTGCTCTGTAATGTTTGCAGTGTGGTTGTCCAGCACAGATACTTAGGGTGGAGTGAGACATTGAGGCTAAATGACTTTAGTACAAGAATAATGTTTGCAAGAACAATACAATTACAACTACTACGGTGGCTTTGAATAAAAAGCTTAATGATACATTATGGCCTTTAGATATATAAATCATATATTTCATCAACCTGTTAAATTACCATAATGCCAGTATTGGTGTCCCTGCACATGGCAGGGGATTGGAACTAGGTGATCTTCAAGGTCCCTTCCAATGCAAACCATTCTATGCTTCTGTTGAAATACTACATTACACACATAATTTTGTTAGTAGTTCAGAAATCATTAAGAATTAACTTGCATTTGTAGAAATGGTGTCTTATTTAGTTCAAGTTGTTTTTTTTTTTTTGGTGAGTAGAAATTAACACATCACTAATTCTATAATCCAATATTACAGAATACTACAAATTAGTAAAGGCCACGGTGTTGACAAGAACAGTGCTTATTCCCTTACTACAGTGACCTGAAATTCATGGTTTATTTGCAATTTGTGAATTATTTTTGCAGATGGGAAAGGTTTGTGCCGTTTTTGGAGGATCCCGAGGAATAGGAAAAGCTGTCGCAGAATTACTGGCACAGAAAGGCTGCCACCTGGCGATTATTGGTCGAAATCTGGAAGTAGCCCAGACCACTGCACAGAGTCTTGGTGGTATGTATGCTGCTGCTTTGCAATTATTTCTTCACTGTCTGATGCGTAGGTAACTTGTAAAAGTAGTAAGTCATTAAGTAAACCTCATCGTTTAACGAGATGAAAATAAAGGCTGAGGAATTTGGAAGAAAAACTGTACAATTTTGTTTTCGCAATGTTGATTGGCAAAGTGAAGTGTGTTGCCTGTTCTGTCCGCAAGATTCAAATTGTAAGATGAAAGGAATTGTTCAAGGCCACAACAGGGAGGTGGCATGAATTGAGTCATCCTTGGCTTCTGACCAAGCCAGAACTGAGACCAGTCTGCTGATGCGGAACTTCTGATTTCAAAAGGCCAGAAGTATAAACAAGAAATTGTCACGTAACTAATAAATACTTAAAAATTGTCCTTATTTAATTCTCTGGAGATTAAATAGGTTCCTCAAGTTCTAACTAGTTCAACATCTGTTTTTGCAATTGAGTTGATAAGTTCTGAAGGAGGTTTAGGAGCAACATACCATCTTGTACTATTATTATGATGTGCCTTTATTTCAATATAGCAGGGCATCTGGCAATTAGGTGTGATGTATCCAGTGAACAAGAAGTCCAGAATGCTTTTGAGGAGATGCAGAGGAATTTAGGTCCTATTAACTACTTGGTTAATGCAGCTGGGATCAACAGGTTAGTTACTCGTTACAAGGTTGTATGTGGCTCTAGATAACAGCTTCTCATTGTAAAGTGCTAAGGGCCTTTGCACTTACTGTGTTGTTAATGAGTACATCTGAAAACAGCATGAAGTGCTCACTGATGTTTTGTTCCTGATGACAGTAATGGCTTCTAACAGATGATACAAGTTTCACTGTAGTTTCTGCGTTCTGAGTTTGAATTCCCCCTCAATTCTTCTTTCTTCCTCTTTCTCCCCCTAAAATGGTCCAAAGCAATGTTTAATATCTCTCTGCAAAGCAGGCTTTGTTACCAGAAGCACAGCCAGCTTTTTTTCTTGCAATGTCACAGTTTTGAATGCTAGAATGTATAGAATCATATAAATCCCCATTGATACTCCATTCATCAGTCATATTTTATTATGAGTAAATGTGATCATTGGGGTTGCACGGTGAGTTCTTTTTGGTTTTGTTTTTTTCATCTGTTTGCCAGGGATGGTTTGTTACTGAGAACCAAGACTGAAGACATGGTAGCCCAGATTCACACTAACCTTTTGGGAACAATGTTGACATGCAAAGCTGCTGTAAAAAGCATGATTCAACACCAGGGAGGTGCTATTGTCAATATAGGTAAGTTCCTTGTCTAACCCAGTGGAATTCTATGAACTAGTTTTCTGGGAAGGCTTAGCAGGTGTAACATCTTGAAATGTTGCTTGTTACAATTGACTTGTTTTCTTTGTTATTAGACATTCTGTATTTAGCATTTCTTTATGAATGCTTATTCTTTTGTGTAATTTCAGCAACTTCTAAATGTAAAACCAGCTTGTTTCAGTAATAAGTACCTCAGAGATTATATTTTATTGAATGAAAAAAGTGTTACCATTCTTTATCAGCTCTTTCAGTAGCTAAATCTACCAGCTGCTAGTTAGTAGGTAAGAGTCAAATAGGTACAGTTGGTTTCTTTCTGTTTTTTTCTCCTGTGCAAGGATATTTTTTAGGAAGCGCTTCATCTTCCTCTCCTGGTGCCTGTTTGTCAGCGTAAGATATATGGATTCCACAAAAATCACAGATAATTGAGGCATTTGCTTATCCCAGCGGTAGGCTATAAAGTACCTTTAGTAATATACTTTTAATTCCTTTTCTTGTATTCTCATTTTCCATTCCAAATATAAAACTAAAATGATGAAGCTAGTATGAGGTTTCGAATTAGTCATTTAATCTTCTCTTTGATGTTTATTTCTAGGTAGTGTTGTAGGACTTAAAGGCAACTCTGGTCAAAGTGTATATAGTGCTACCAAAGCAGGATTGGTTGGATTTTCACGCTCCCTTGCTAAAGAAGTAGCGAAAAAGCAAATTCGAGTCAATGTGGTTGCTCCAGGTTCGTTTTGGGGGAATTCCTACATCCTTTACTGTTGCCTTACATCAAGACTGCTGGATAGTGCTGTACTCTGAAAGTAACTTAATACAAATTACTATTATTTTCATCAACTTTTATAAGTAAATGCTTTTAATATCTTTTTTCAGTTTAAAGTATAATACATTCTTTTATAAAACCTTCAGTCTTTTTAAGGGAACACTGAGAAATTCAGAAGAGTGTGTCTACCTGTTCCTCTATCCATTATTACACAATAAACGTCTTTTCTTTTTCCTTTGTTCCTCCTTCAAAACCTGCTGTCCTTGCCAATGGAAGGATTAGAACTAATTATAGGCACCTCCCTTCATCTCCTGCTAGAGAATGCTTATACGTTAATAGAGAAACATGAAAGACCACGAAAAGCTGGCATGAAAGCATCCCTGTCTCTCCCTGTAATGAAAGGAGAGAGCCTGGAAAGAAAGTTCTGTGAGGACAAGGTTGTGATTTCACAAGATGATCTAGTCAAAGCAAACTGCCACCCATAAGGAAAAACCTCTTCTGCCTTTTCTGACTTTTTCCACTCACAGCTGTGAGCACATTCTGCTGCTTGCCTTGTGCTACCTCTGATGCCTTTCAGACCGCTACATAAACCAGGTCAGTTTGTGTACCAGGCAGGAAAAATACTCTTCATTGTTTAGTGAGTTGAGCAGCTGACTCAAGGTTCCAGACCCATCATAAAGGGGCAGAGTTGTGCAGTGGGAAGCGAAATGGAGACTTTACCTTCTTGGTGGCAGCTAGAAAGCAGGTGAAATCAGCTCTTTATGCAGCTGCAGCTTACGTGAAGTGCAGCACAGGGAAAACTGAATCTCAAGTGACTGAAAATTGTAAAGAAATGTCCTTTAAAAATGTCAAGAAATATTCTTCAAATGAGTGCTATAATAGAAGTTATGCAAATGCTGTCATAAGTTCTAAAATGTAACACAAACATTTGCAAGCTGTCGGGCTTTTTTTTCCCTAAAGATTCCATACTTGTGTTTTTATTGAGAATGCTTTGGTGAGATGAGTGTCTTTCAGAAAAGTGATACTAAATATGGGCTTGGGACCCAATTTCAGTTACCCCAATTTCAGATCTATAGTCACTTCTATAGATCTATGTTTTTTGATTATTACATCAGTGCTCCCACAACCAGAACACATTTTAATGGTTAGGTAAAAAATTGGTCTTAGCCATAAAATGATGTAGATCTACTTTGAAGAATTCTAGCCGGTGCTGAATCCTGGTAGTAGATTTCACTTTGAAGCATTCTAGGAAAAATCCACTAAAGAATTTTAGTTGAAGGTTAGGTAACTTCATATATCTCTCCTCTCTTAGGCTTTATTCACACAGAGATGACTGCTCATTTGGAAGAAGATCAATTGAAGAAAGCAATTCTCCTTGGAAGATTCGGAGAGCCTCGTGAAGTTGCACAAGCTGTTGTCTTTCTTCTAGAGAACCCTTATGTTACAGGGAGTATTCTAGTTGTAGATGGGGGCTTGCACCTTATGACTTAAATACAACCTTCAATAAGTACCTACTTTGGTAATATATAAATATATACTGATTAAAGGGAGAGGGGTGAAAATTAGTTGACGATTGATGTATGTAATTGACTTGACATTACTTAGTCGGAGGAGAAATTCAGCAGTGTTGAAGTCCAGCGGGTATGTTCAGCTACCTGAAAGAGTTCATTTGGTATTACGAAGTCTGTGCATGCAGTAAAAGGAGAGAGCCTGGAAAGAAAGTTCTGTAAGGACAAGGCTGTGATTTCACAAGGCAATTGTATATGTAACAATTTGAAAAAGATCTGGTTTTGGTTTTGCTATGGTGATAGTTTTAAATAACATGCTGATACTTTTTTAAAGAACCATATTTTTATGAAGTCATGTTCTGAATTTGGGATAGAGTGGAGATTTTATTCAGATTATCATGTAACACTAAGCTTAATAAAGTGTGGAGGCATGTTTATTGGTTGGCACGTATGATTGCATCAAGTGTTTCATGTAGGGAAAGATTGTGAACTGCATATATTTTTATTATCAGCTAGTCCCTACAAAGTTTCCTTTGGCTTTTTGTTTGTTTGTAGGTAACACTACAAAGCCAGGAGCTTCTAGTTCTTAATCATACCTGAATTGCCTTTAGGACATTTAGTTATATGCAATATGTTTTTATAAAGACAAAACCTGCTCGGTTCCATTCTTGAATGTACGTACAGCACTCAGTCCAGTCGCACTTGTGTGTGTGTATATGTTGAAGGACTGTTGCGTGGTCATTGGAGTTGCTGATTCTGTAATATTCTGAGTTTGATCTGCACATGCTCTGCTGTGAACAGTACAGCTGCAGACCTTGCTGCACAAAAGAATTTTCAGTGACTCAGTAGATGTTTAGAAAACACATACCACTTCCAGAGTGTGCAGTCAGGGTGTTCTGCTCTGTATCTTCTTGAACGCTCAGTTCAACTGTTGTGTTGATGCTTTTTAATAGGTATGTATAGTCAATAAAATAGCCATTTATTTCATTCAAAGCAGCTCTTGAGGCAGAGTAATTATTCAGCTGTAAATGATCCTGACTGTTTCTCTCTTGCTGAAAAATTACCGAAATTTTGACCTCAGGCTTTTCTATTGAGATCAAGTAATTTTTGATAATTGATGCTTTTATCATCTCTGAAGAAAACTATGAATGTGGTTTAGGACCTTCACTTCTTAGCTCCAGTGTTCATTGCATCATGATCCAGATGTTGATTCAGCTTTTGAAATTACTTCCCATCTTGGCACAAACCGAAGTACAGAAAGAAGAGATCTCATTGATGATAACTTTGTGTCTTTTAAAAGTCTGAGATTTTCTTCCTTTGTGCAGCTGAGAAATTTTCTCTTTGGGCCAGAAAACAGTGCATGTTCAAGCTTCTCACAGGTATGTATTGAGAAATAGTATAAGGAATGGTTGTATGTTCAGGGGATTTTACAGTTGGTTGTGTTACTGCTTTGGAATATAAAATACCACTAAAGGTAGGCCTTCCAGGAGTCCTTATCTTACTGTTATCTCTTTGTAGAGAGGTGGTGTTTGTTGCTCATGTTATTTGCTGACACAAAGCTGTCTTTGCACCAAGAATATAATTGTTAATTATACTTCTCTTTGATAGAAAGAATTGGTCAGAGAATAGATGAATTCTTTTCCAAAGGCACTGGAGGTGCTTTCAGAAAAAAGTGAGGAAAGACAGCTGGTACTCCCATTTTTGCTAGTCTAGTGATAATATATCAGTAACTTGGCTGCTGCCCATACCTGTCCTTAGTACGTTACAAGCAAAGCCCGTGTGACACTGTGACCAGAAGCCAAAGGTAAGAGACTAGGAATAATTTCCTCGTACTGAGTCCTGATCCAAATTGTTATTATCCCTTGTTTTGTTGGGTAAGGGAATGTTAAATAAGTTATTTGCAATGACATTTTTAGTTTATATTTGCGATTAAAAACTGAATTTATCTTAAAAAAAAAACCCAACCCAAACAAACCATAGGATGTTCTATGTTTTGTTTTATATTGCTTCCAAAAATAGTGTTTTGCCTTTTTCTAACCTTTACACTTATGTTTTCAGAAGCTGTATAAGAACAGTAACTCACTCCTGAATAATTCGTGGCCAACTTGGGGCCTGTTTCCTTATCTATGTATTTAGGTCTGATTTTTTTGTATTTCCCTAGTGTGAACTGTTCTCATCTATCTACAGTGAATTTAGTTTGCTGGTTTTAACACCAATTTCCTCAGTGAAATGGTTCTGCAATTATTTTGTTTAATTCCTTCATCCCCTTATTACTTTGAGTAACTTAGTGCTACTGGAATGTACTGTGGGCTTCAGAAATTGCTGTCTCAGAACCCTTACAGATAGGTTGTACTTTGCTAGCCCTAGCATAGGTGTCTGTGGTGCTTTCTTGACAATCCATGTCCTTAGGAAAGAATGACTGCTGATTCACACCCTTTGTTTTCCATTCTTAAGTAATGTACTGATATGACAACTCATTCTTGGCAGCACTGCATCTTTAATGGTTTTTGGCAAGGGAGTATGTCAGATGCCTTTCAGGATTTTAAGCATGCTGTTTTAGATGTCTTTACTCTCATCTCTTTTTAGTCTTCAGAAGAACTCTAAAATGTTTATCAAACATGACTTGTCTTTGCAAAAGCAACTCTGACTTTCCTAAGTATGTTTACCCAGTTGTTTTTATGGCTTTAGAACAATTTCTGGCAGTTTGCTAAGTACAGAAAAATACAATTAGTCTGTAGATTCCTGCATCCCTCTGGAATCTCTTCTGAAAAAACAAGTGATCATTCTACCCACTAAACTGCCAAAAGCTTGCTGTCACTTTTCCCATTTTCCAATCATTTGATACCGAGGCAGTTTTAACCCAGAAGTTTCCTGCAGAATTAGGGAGTGATAGCCCCCAGCCCTGGCCATTTGTCACTCTTCCTCTGTGACTCTGCTGATGTTTTGCTCTGAGGGGTAAACCCTTCAGCAAGTTCCTGCATGGCACCAAAAACTGATTCAGGGTTTTGTTCACAGTTTGGGGATTTTTTTTTTTTCCCCTTTGTGGCCTTCCCTTCCCTGAGCACTTTGCTGTTTATTTTGGTCCTGTTCTTGCCTTATTCAGGCAGGTTCCTGTTCCCGGGGCAGTGTTTGGATGTGGATGCGTGTTTGTAGGTGTTCCTGTACATTCCGATTTGCCTGTAAATTTCACATTCAGTGACCAATTCCATTTTACTGGAAAAGCTGCACTGCTGGTTTTACAAAGGTTGGCTTTTAAATTCTGGTAGCTTTTAATCCATGTCAACTTCCCTCTCCCCACAAAACCAAATCAATTAGGTGCATGTATTTAAAGTCACACTGAAGTTCCGGGTGTACAATCTCAGCGTTGTCATCAAGCATTGCATCTTAATTTATTGACTTGTCTTTTTGGTTTCATGTTAGCATATTTCCTTATTTTATGATGCTCCTTTTTATGGAAGTCTGCAGCAGTGGATTGTTGTCCTTATTAATAAACTTGGTCAATATTCTTCCTGCAGAAACTAAAGTTATCACTGCAAAGCCAGTCTTTGAAAACAGCATCTTGACTCAGCCAGAGGTGGGTGGCCCTGATCCGCTGCAGGAAAAAAATACGTTAAAAAATTGGTCCTGGCCTGTTCAGTATGACATTTATCCAACCTCCTGGTAATGCTGTCTTTCATTGTGGTTACACTGCTGGCCTTACAGACCTTGGATGTCATAGCTACTGCCATCATCCTAATTGTGTGGGTCATAATATTGTCTAACAACAGAATTTACTTTATAGGGCCTGGAAATTCCATCCATATCTGATTTGATGAGTTAAATTAACTATTAAAATATTGGTATTTAGTATTATGACTTTCCTGTATATTTTGTATCTATATCTTGCTTATATATGTCTTGCTTACATCATTTTTCTGGTATGCCTGTTATGTCACTGTCCTTGATTATAAACAGACATTTAGGATTTACATCTTTTGCTGCTATGTACAGAAAAATACAATTATATGTATGCCAAGTTACATATAAATGGTTTGAGGCTGGTTTTTTTTGCATGTGGGTGCTCTCGAGTAGCACTGTGTGCTTGACTGGCTTACCGTGGTTTCTCATTTGAATTTGGAAAACTTCAGTCCATTCTCTTAGTAGACATACAGAGTTTCTGTGATTCCATTCCTGGTGGAAGCGAGAGCATGTGCTCTTACTCATCCGATGTTTCTTCACCCAGTATCTTGCTTAAAACTCCTATAATCTCTTGTTAAGTACTAACATCTTCCTACTTTTTTGTTGTTATTGTTTAGAATGAACTATTTTGCAAACCCTACTACTCCATGTTTCTGCAGTTCCTAAAGAGTCTGTACTACTCGTCCTACAACTGTGTTTTCAGGCTTGCATTGAAACTTTACCTCATCATCTGCCTTTGGGAGCATTTTAAAGAAAGTTGCTACCCAGGTCTGGTCTTTAACTTACTCCATATTTTATTCCACATCTTTTCTCCTGCCCCACACTGGTACCTACATGGCCTTTCACCACTTCCCAGAATTTCTTGCGACCACCGAGGCATGTTTTGAGGGTGATGAGGGTGACTGCTTTTTCAGCTGTCATTTAATTCTGCACGCACTCCTCTTGTACAGCAGCCCCCTTTCTGACTCACCCAGAATTACTGATTTGGGTGTTTTTAAACTCAGCTGTGTTCCTGCTTCTTACTAAAAGAAACTGTGTGTTGTGGTATTTACTTATTTATGTGCCTTGCCTTGTCACTGCCAAGTTAGGAGAGTTAAAACCTTTCTCCTGTTGACTTGACATTTGATTCAGTGTAAGCTTTATAGGTAGTGGGATTTGCATGTTCTGGGCTTTAGTTGGAGCACACTGTAGGCCTAGAAAGTTTACTGTTTTGTATCTCTTCTCTGCATTTTTCAGTGTTTGGGAAGATGATGGACTGCTCTTTAGCTGCTTTTCTCCTAGATAGGTAGGTTATTGGAGCCTGCCTTCTGCTTATCTCTCAAGAAATGTATTTGTAACTTGGAACTTGCTGTAGTGAACTCACCGTGTTAGTCTTTTCCTGCTTCTGAGGCGTATATTGCAACTCATGGACTGGATGGGGCTTTGAGAAACCTGGGCTAGTGGAAGGTGTCCCTGCCAATGGCAGGGAGGTTGGAACCAGATGATCTTTAGGGTCCCTTCCAACCCAAACTGTTCTATGATTATCATCAGTAGAAATTTCTAGCAGGACACAAGCTATTGGTGAGGGTTGGTTGGTTTGTTTGCTTGTTTTTTAAATCTTGCAGCTGTAAGTAGGAGCTATTGTGAGGGACAGCTTCTGCAGGCTTTCTTTTATGGTGACAGAAGTGTATAAACTTTGCTGAGTTGCTGTATGCTGAGTTAGTGTTACATCCCACAAAGAGATTTCATTCTGGCCTCCTGAGGGCAGTCTATCCTAAGGCATTACTACATTGGTAATGGCTTGGTTAGTGTACCTATATAGTTTCAGGGAAGTGCCTGTGTAGATGCGGAATTGATGGCTGGCATTGCTGTTACCAGTTTTGTAAACTCCAAATCCTACTTGATCTGGTAACAGATTGCCAGTTTGGGTATGCTGATGTCAAACGTGTGGAGACAACATACAAGTGAAAGCCACCAAATCTTCCTTGGTGTCCTCATACGCGCAGTAGGATGGTGTCAGTGGGAGCAGAGGCAGCAGATTTCACTGAGCTAGCTCTGAGCCAGAGGAGCCATGTGGATGGCACTCCCCTTGCTCAGAGTGGTGCTGACACTGCTGAGGTGGCCTGGCATGTTGGCAGGTTTGGAATTGCTGCATTATTTGGAATTTGTTTAGGAATAGCTGCAAGCCGGTTATACGGTACTGCTGAAGCAGTTCGACGTTTTGTGAATTCTTATTTGCACATCACCCTGCTCTGTATTTCTAATGCTAAATGCACTAAAAGTACATGTTGCACCTGTATGTTGGAGGCTGTATTGTAAAGAGATCTCTGCCTGTATGTTGCAGACCTCAGAGCTCAAAGTTGCAGTGTTTTAATTCCTGATATTGTTGGTGTGAGTTTTTATCCTATTTTTTTCACATAGTTGGTGGATTTCTACTGAACATTTCCTGCAGCCCTAGAGAAAAGAAACAACATAGGCATTGCCTGGGTTTGTGTAGATGCCATTTAGTGTGCACATATGATTTTTGATGGTGAGACGTTTCTTGCAGCAGTACACTGGAACTGCATCTGTTCTCTGCAGGTTCTTGTAGCTCTTTTGTTGGAAGGCACATAGAACAGTGAGCACCTGTAGTTTTATAGTTCACCATCATTTTCAGGGCACCAGGTGGAGGTCATGCTAAGCTTTGTGCTCTGCAGTGAAGCCATATTCAGTTGATCTGTAAATATTAGTGAGGTTAATTTACTACACATTTTTGCAAAGCTGTTTGCTAAGTAAGTTTTCTGTTAAATCCTTGCTTCTATTAGCAATGTGGTGCCTTGTCTCCTAGTGGAAAGTGGTTCTGGAAATTTACAAACTGAAATTGTTGAAAACTGCTGTTGTTCCATACCTGAAATGACATAATTCACATACAGTTCAAGATCATTGAATTTACTAACAATTGTGCTGATTGATAGAATTACATTTGATTTTAGTTTTTTGTTTATTCTACATTAACATATGTAGAATAAACATGAATTAGTAATTAGTCAGAGACCGTACAGCTGAGGTTAATACAGAGTTTAAGAAAAAGAAAACTTTTATTGTAGCTTTACTACAAAAATGTTCAGTGAATGTGATTCTGAAGTGTTGTAGGAGGAAGTGAGTTAACACATTAATAAAACCAGAGTAGTGCATTATACTATAGAGTAGTGCAGGGTTTTCTTTTAGACAGACCCTTTCCACAAATGACTGCAGCAGTTGCTCTGACAAGTGCTGCAGGTAACAGCCATATCTAAAATCCACTAGTGCTCAGTCTGCAGTAAAAGAGAGGTGTGTAGTCTGTTGTATGGGAAGTCTTCCGAGGTATTTTCACCACCTTTTGCAGTAGCTTGGAAAGATCCTGTCTTTGGCAATGTAGTTTTGTACCCCCAGTTCTCTGTAGAAATACTCTGTGATGTCTGGGCCAAGAGTTGGCCAGAAAAAGGCTTTACAATATGTTCTGTTGTGTGTGTGAAACAGAACTGATTCAGGCAAAAAAAAGCCCACCCCAGTCCATTCAGTGTGATGAGATTTGTCGAGCTCTGCTGTAAGAGGTGTAATCATTCTGAGCCGTGGCCATGTGCTCCTATGGTTTTCTACTTTCTTGTTCTGCAGCTGCCTCTGGCCTATTTATGCTACTACAGCACTAGAAGGCAACAGCGGTTGTGAGACTTGGCCCTTCCCCAGGGCTTACTTGTTGCACTGCAGTTGCACAAAGCAAACAATTTCTCCTTCCTGGTGATGCTGGGCTGAAGTTCATTAGTCTTCATCCTCTGTCTAGCTGCTGAAATCACTGTGCACAGGTACTGTTGCTTGGAGTCTGGCTTTTTTGCTCTGTTATGTTCCAAACACTTGATATTTTTATTAGAGATTCAGTGCAGATGAGATTATTTAATGTATTAATCAATCACTTCTGTAAAAGGATGTGAACTGTGGCTTTAATTCAGAATTAGAGTTGCAAGCTTTAAGACATGAAAGAATACAGTGTGCTGGCTGGAACAGGTTGTAAATTTCTTGGGGCAGGAGCTGTGTTCTCATCTGCCTCATGTGTCTTGTGTGCTCAGGGTTCTGTTCAGACAGAGAAACTGTGCAGGGGGAGGGACTTTTCTTGTAGCCAGTTCAGGAGAAATGGAGCTACATGTCAGCAAATCCTGCCCCTTGCATGTACATTGGAATTGTGAATCAGGTCTGTTGTCAACGTGCATGATTGAGCAGGCGTTTCCAGTCCCTCTCTGCTGCACCACGTGGGCTTGGCAGCTGGGTCAGACCGCCAGAGCGCGCAGCCATCCCCTCAGCGTCACGACATGATGGATAATAGGAGCTCATGAAGTACTTGCTTACATATTAAATCTGTTTGGGCTGCTTGCAGAGATAAGGATGTAGTCGCCCACATGTGGAGAATCAAGGTGTTTATTACATACAACCTAAGTGAATTAAAATGGTCTTTGAAAGTGTAATATAGAAAGCAGCTGTGATTTATAAGCTCGGGTTTCAAACTGGAATATAGTAGGTTTTGATCCTCAGCATCCAGTGGGCTGTGATGGAAGGACATGGTACATATTAACTAAGGGGTGCTGCCACTGTGAAGGTGCAGGATAAAGGTGTTGTGCATTAAGTAACATCACCAGCTGAAAAACCCTTATGCATGTGGAATTTTGCACCCCACTGTTAGTACTCGACAGAGGTGTCTGCCATCATCCTGAATGGCGTTGCACTGATTCCTTGATCGCTCTGAATGTGCTTGGAGTGGTGGGCTTCCTAAATAATTTGAAGTCTTGCACAAAGCTAGGACTTCTTTTTTTGGTCCTATAAAACGATAAAGTACACTTTCAGGTCATACTATCTATCTTTGGAATTGGTGGAGAGAGATTAAACTTCTGAACATTACTTTGATGCTTCCAAGAATTTCAGATTTCTGGCTTGGAAAGCATGTCATTTTCTTGTGCCACGCTTCTATCTCTGAATTTGTAAACCCAAACAGTCCCAGTAACTAAGTAACAGCACAGCTGAATGTTTTCATAAAAACAACTTTGCTGCTTAGAGATGTGATTTACTGCTTAAGTGTGTCTGTACATATATACAGAGGCAAAATGTGATGATGACCTCATCTTCAAGCAGCTCACAAGAGCAGTCTCAGCTTTTTAGTCTCTGAGCCAAAGACAAACGCACTGTAAGCAGACAGGGCTCCACCGACTTCAGCTGCAGGATCACCCGTAATGTCAGTACTCACGCAATTGCTGAGAGAATCCTGGGTGTAGTGATCAATGTTTGAAATGTAAACCTGAAAGAAAAAAATGTATTATCTTGCATCTTTCCTGGTATCTTTGCACAGAAAGGAAGGAAGGGAAGCTAGACAATATTCAGGGTTCTACAAGGAAATCTTAAACTTTTTATGGTTTTCATTTTGATATTGCCTTGCTAGAAATCTCTTCTTAAACAAATTTAACTGCATTTGGACTGTGCCATTTACTTAGAATCAGTTGTGAGTGATGTTACATTGCAATTTCTGGACACACAAAATAGACCTGCATCTTTTCTAACCTATTGAAAAAAGCATCTTCAAGTGCTTTTATTGGGTAAAAGTTTCTCAGAATTTATGGCTCACGATCCTCTGTTTTCTTTAAAAAGACTCTGGGTCACAAGCAGAATATTCTGATAAGCTCTAGTCATTTTTTGATGCTGTATCTGTATTGATAATATTTAAGATTTCTTATACTGAGACAGTTAATAGTCTTTACCAAAGGAAAACTTTCTATTTGTGTAATATTTATTGATGTTAAACCCACATTATATCAGCACAACAATCCAAAGTAAGGATAATACATTTTCTTTCATAAATACGAATAAAAGGTGGCAAAATAATGCTAGTGAAGCTAAACAAAAAAGTCAATTAGCATGTCACAGTCGAGAAGAATTTGGCAAATGATATGACATACTTCTTCTAGAATAGAATCAATTACTCCCAGATGACAGACTATGACGTTAATCTAGATTAACGATCCCCAAAACTGGTCATATCCTGCACCAGAATTGTACTACCGTATGTGCTAACGTTTATTAGTCACTAAAACACAACACAAACTTTGTGTACTTACAAAGCAATACACGTATAGCAGTAATGCAATATATGGTGTACACAATTACAAAATTAAAAAAACAAAACCCCTAAGTACAGGACTTCTGAATAACTGAACTGAGATAAAAGATTTCAACACTTTTATTATAAATAATGGAAGATACCATATATGTGCTTCATATAAGGAATACAGTGTTTTCCTTTCATAGCAAAGTATCATAGCTCGTACCATCACATGCTCGTTTTCCTTGTCAGGCCTAGTAATTCTTCCATCCCTCCCTCCCCTTCCTCTGAAATTCACTTGGTTCTACTTTAAAACTACTGAGTCAGGTCTGACTTAGGTGGGGCTCCAGTTCAGGTGGGTTTGCCTTGCTTTCTGAATGTAGCCTTCAGGCTTTTCACCTGCGGCGCCCAGACTCTACCCAGTAAAGAGCCTACAGGAAAATGATAGGAGGAGGAAAAGAAAAATCTACCAGAGACATGTGCTAAGTTAAGGGGGAGAAAAAAAGGCACAAATTTGATGTTGGTTTTGTCCACCTTCATGTTCTACTTCCTCAGATCTGCAAGCTCAGCACCTGTGGTGTATACTTGTCATTTAAATTCATATTGCAGTCTCAACCCATTTTTCACTTACTATACATTTCTAAAATCCTCAGGCACATCACACAAGCTTTAAACAGTCGAACATCCCACACGTACACTCCCTAGTTTCCAGCTCACCTCAGAAATTCTGATTCGGGAATGGGAGCATTACGAGGTTACAGGCTGTGTTCAGGAAACCCACAGAGAGTTTCAGCCTCTGCCCTGCCCCCCTCCCACCCCCTGCAATAACCCACTGCAGTGGGTTGTACTGACAGCATGTTTTCCCCATCTAGTTACCAATAGTTGTAGTCTGGAGGAGACTGTTATTACGTCTCAGCTCTTCATTATCTCTAAGCTGTTAAGTTACTTGTGCTTGACCTGTCTTGGCTGTGTGCTTGTAAGCAAGCCTTCTCCTGGATGGCAAAATCAAAAATAGAGAAGAACCTAAAACTGCGGTGTTGATGTTGCTGTACAGAACCGTCCATACTAACAGCATTTAAGGCAAGAGACTTTTTTTTTTCCTTGTAGACTGAAAAGCAGTTTGCAGAGATACAGCATTTGCTTATGTTTCTCTTCCTTGTCCCTTCCTGGTTTACTCTGACAGTATTGCACTTGTTCACTGTAGCTATCAGAATGCAGTGCTGGTTTAGAACTGGCAACAACCACACATTCTGATTTTCTTTGTGATCGAACGGCCTCAAGTAAAACCTCTTGCACCAATAAGGTTGTGTAACATCTACTTACTGCTTATGAAGGCATGTAGTGATAAATAGTGTTCTCGTCTGAAAAATCTGACTCTCTGATGTATTTTGGCCTTTATGAAAAGGGTTATTCGTAAGAGCTGAAGCAACTTAGGTATAAGGAACTGGTGAATGTGATTTGTTGTGCAATGTGTACATTTCCATTAATAATCTACCTATTCTAATTTGGTATAATGAATAAGAAATATATGGTTATTGTGTTTGTTGTTTATCTTTTGTACTTGAAGGTGTCTGCCTTTGCATAAAGTGACATAGGAGTATCATTGGTCAAGGCAATGGCTTTCAGTGTTTCTGCTTTGAAAGAAAATGATGGAAGTGGTGGTTGAATCTACAGGTCATCGCTCTCTACCAAGCCAGACTGCATTGTCAGGTGGACTGGATTTGCTTCAGGCTGGAAAGCTGCTTTGATGTCTAGTCCTTGGTCACACAGTGCAGCGTATCGGCTGGCTGAGGGCCGCACCTTCTTTGGCTTGGTTGTCTGAGGTGGTTGTTGCCACTGAGCTACAGATTGAAAAGGGAAGAAAAAATGTTAGCCATCATCTGAGCTGGGCAATGAAGTGTGCCAGATCCACCCTTTGTAAAGGAGATACTAACTTCTGAGCTGCCAACAACCATTGTATCAGAGGTGAGTTTGTTTCATTTCTTGGTATAGTTTGTTTGTTGGTGGTGGTGGTTTTTTTTTTTAACCTCAACATCTAGTTTCACCTTCAGACATGGTATGTAAGAACAATAGTGCCTGTGTTTGTTACTCTGCATTTTTGGCATTGCTTCTACCTTTCTTTGTGTCACGGGGAAGGGTAACAGCGAGGGGGTTGTTTCTGTGCACTTGTATTCCAGTGACAGGCCTGTTCAAGGGTTACTTGTTGTATATAAAAGGAAACCACCTGGATGCCATTGCCACCCCTTGTATGCTAAAACATGCTGAGCCAAGTCTCCTCTTCACAAGTCTCACTACCATCCCCGCCACCACCAAAAACCATCCTTCATCATTCCCATCCCTCCCTCCCTCCTTACTTATTCTTGTTATGAAAACACTGGTAAGAGAAAACATTCAGTGTGTGAGGGGCTGCTTTGGAACAAACTGAGTAATTAAGCAGAAAGCCATAAAAACATCTACTACACTTCTGGTAGCTGTCACAGGTGTATTACAGACTGATGTACATAGGAATAAAAAAGGTTAGGGAAGTGCTAGCAGAGCGATACTAATAATGATCCACAAAAATAACAGAAGCATGCCGTTATCTGTTGTTAATTAGCTCTACTGAATATACTAAGCAAAGCCAGAAAGCATGCATGCTTGTTTTGCTTTAGGTATCTGAAAGATGCTGAAATATACTTTGACAGAGCATTTGTTGTCTTGATGTGGATCGTTATTATTGAGGAGAAACTATAAATAAAAGAAAGAGAGACCAAGGTAAACCATTCTGTGAACAAACTGAAACTTACACAACTGTTGCTTTTAGGGTAGCTAGTATGGTCACAAAAACTGAAGTCACTTACTATAAACATCCAACCTGGCAGTGCATGACACAATCCCAGCCTCATTCTTAGCTGAAACCGTGTACCACCCGGCATCCTCCTTTGTAGCTCCCTGAATAAGCAGGCAAATGTAGCCATAGTTATCCTGGTGCATGCTAAACGAAAGAAAAGCAGAAAATTAGTATTTAAATTGCAAAACACTGTAGACTACGTCAAAATGTCATTATAAACCAACCTCATCCTAGTTACAGATTAAATGGAGTCCACTTTAAATTAATGTGGAACTTTGTCTGAAATTAGCAAGTGGAAAATCAAACGTGGAGTATGCTTGACAATTTCGCAGTTTAATATCCTGCACTGAAAACTTAAGAAGCAAAATTGCATAAAGTAACTTCTCTTTCACAATCACAGATTAAGACATCTAGAAATCTGATTTAAGTCATTGGGACACCAGAACTTTTTTGGGAAAGGATAAAAAACTCGAGGAATGAGGTACTGAAATGCTCTCCGTTGTTGAGAAGGACAGCAAAAATTTATTAGTGTTCTATCAGGAATGAGTTTCTTTTCTTGCAATGTATCATCAATTTGCTTTTAAAAATTCCTACAAATGTTACCAAATAGCGAAGACAAGTTTATAGATCTCAATATAAAATACTGAATCTTAGTTGCTTCACTACCCAACAGTTAGCAATCAAGGTTTCTGCTGAGAAGCAGACAGCTTTCTTTAGCAGCCTGGGTTTTCACCAGAACATTGCTAGAAGTCTTAGTTCTAGAAGATAAAAACCACTTCTCCACTTGCTTAAAGTGCAAAGATAGTTGTTTAATTCCAAGGATGGAAAACAGAACCAACATTTTAATTCCGGCTCGGCCACCAGGCTGGCTGCAAATCTGAGTAAATGTCATAAATTAGTACACTATCTACTTAATGTTTATGAGATGCTGTTCACACAGAGTATTCTTACGGCCTTCTAGGTTTTCATTCGTGCCACAGGATAAGTCATCACCAAAGTTTTACACAGGGAGAGGATTCTAAGCCAGTCTCACCTCACTCGGTCAGTGTTGTATGTGAGTGACTCATTCTCCTTCTTCCAAAATATCTGAGGAGACGGCTCCCCCGAGATCCGACACTCCAGCCGCACTGGGAATCCCTCAGTCACACCCGTGTTCTGTAGCTTCTCTATAAACACAGGTGCTTTGTGTACTTCCTTAGCTGTGAAAACAAAAATGGCATCATGTTGGCACTAGGCTGTGACAGTGCAGCTCTTACTCCAGCAACATGCTAAAACCAGTAATGAAAATCTAAGTGGCAGGAAACTGAAGTGTTGTCTTCATTAATCACAGAGTGCAGTCCTGGTTCATCTGAAGGGAACAGTCAGATCAGGACTGTCATAGGGGAAAAGTGAGCTGAGTGGTTCCCCCCTTTCCCAAAAGAGTTGAAATACAGAGTGTAAAGATCAGATAAACTGGCTGCTCTCTGCTTGTCACGCAGTGCTCCTTCATACTCCCTAGAAAGGTGGCTTTTAGTTATAAAAGGGACTGCTCTACCTGGAGGCTGGAATGCCATTGCTCTAATACATTGTGAAACACACAAATCATATGGTAGTGGTAGATAGGGTCTGCACAAATGGCTTTTAAAAACCCATTCACGTAAGTAGCCTGGCTTGCGGTCCCTGCCTCTGCCTCAGGACAGCAGCCCTCTGCTCTTAACTGTGTGCCCAGGGCTTATGTATCAGTCAGCTTATGGCACTACATAATGTAAATTGTATCACTGTAAATGTAAGTTCTGTTTCTAACAGGTTTCCTTTTCTTACCCCACTACCCCTCAGCCATGTCGCTTGACAGCACTTACACTGTCCTGTGTGTTGTTACCCTTACAGTGCTCGGGGTGGGAGCTTAGTGTGAAGATGTTACCTGCAACAATGAGCTCCAGGCTGAATGTGTTCTCACCAGCCCGGTTGCTGGCGATGCATGTGTAGATTCCCGCATCTCTGGCTGTGACTGGTTCTATGATCAAGGAGTGCACACCATTCTCACGCACCAGCATTTTGTGAGAACTATCAGGGCGAATTGGTCTTCCATTCAGTTGCCAGCTTAAATCTGGAGTCGGTAATCCACTAACCTTAAGCATAAACAGAATAATGGGAATTGGTCTTAGCCATACAAAACACTGGAGGAGTCCTGACTTGTTACGTCAGAGAAGTTTGGGTTGGTTTGCTACTGCAGGTGTACCACAAGATGTAAAGATCTTTGACTCAGTTGTATTCATTTACTTTCTGGCCAACTCCCTGAATTCCATGATGTCTTATGGGTGTGACTGAAAAAAGATCAGTGTTTAGATATGCTAGAAGCTAAATAATACTACATTGCAAAACAAAAGGCAGGGTGACACCTTTTGTCTTTCTTATTGTTTGCTCTTCAGGTGGAATGAGAAGATAGATAGTCCTTTCTTGATCAACTTCTTGTGGAGAACTTGCAGACAAAAAGATGTTAGCTGACTAATTATTGAACTCAAAGTTCCATTCCACTTAGGTGTAACCCAGTGACAGCACCACCTGCTCTGGTTAATGCTTGGTCTGTGTGAACAAGTTGTGCACTTTTGAAAGCTGTGCCATTTGCTGTGGGTACTCTGTGAAAACAAACAGCTTCTCACAAATAGATCAGCAGAAAGTACACAGAGTCATCCAAGCCTGAATTAATTCTGTTCAGCAAAGTCATAAATCAAGGTTATATTGTTTGAAACTTTAATGGGGTATCAAAACCCAAGTGGCAAAAGGACTTAACACGGAGAAGCGCATTGTCCTTGTGGTGTGTGCTGCTTCCCTCCCCACCCCTGCCTATCTGAATTCTGAAAATCAGTTTTCTGTCGGCTGCAAGATTTGCCTGGGCAGGCAAACTTTTATTGTCCACTTACTTGTAAGCAGTGAGATTAACTGACCTATTGACAGTCGCTGAACTGCCAGTAGGCAAAATAGCTTTAAAAATAAATTAACTGAGGTTTTGAGCCAAGTACTGTTCCCAAAAGGTCCCCACTGCCCTCTGCGTGGTACTTGTACTTGCCTTGCAATCCATTCTGCACAGTTTTCCTTCTTGAACAGTCAGGTCTCCAGGAGCCTGCAGGAAATGAGGCCGGAAGAATCGTTCCTGAATGGGTTCATTTTCATCACCACTGTCCCTTGATCGAGATCGTGGTCTTAAAATAACATAAAATAAAGGTAAATTATTTTTCTCTGCTAAATCAGAACCACCAAAATCACTTACATACATTGCTTTGAATTTTAAATCACTCCTTTGACCTATGCCATAATCACTCTGTATTTACACACATACACTGAGCACTTGGCTCAGACCGAGTTAATTATGACACAGTACTTAATTACTTTCATTTAACTCACGTTATGGCAAAATATGATCTAGAAGACAATCTTGCTACAGAATAATTGCTTGTAGCAATCTTTTATTTATACATGGTAGTATTTTTGTTTAGAGTTGGTCCTTAAATGACTGAAACACAAATAAAATAACTCAGTAGGCCTTAGCATAAAGCTCAGTTCCTCATTTCTGGTGTTCGGTGTATTTAATCCCTTCACTGTTGCTGATGACACCACCAAGTGTGTGTAGTTCATTAATTACATTTATCTTTCAGAAAAAAACAGCAGCTAAAAGCTATCTTATCTCAGCTGAGGAGAGACTTCTCACAACAGACTGACTTTTCACCATCTCTTGTTCTGCACTACCAAAGACTATACAGAAAAGTCTGTGGATTAAAGTGCTGTGGGTATTTATTCCTCATTTAGCAGTTTTTTGTTTGAGATAGATAGATAGTCTTGAACACTTTCAAAGCCACTAAACTGTGGTGTCAAAACCATGAGGATTTCATTTGTGAGCACCAGGAAGAAAAGCTTCCGTCACTAGATTGTTCTTTATAAAGGTGCTGTGAAAAGTTCAATAAAAAATAAAAAGAAGGAAAAATAACTCCTGTCCCCAGAAACAGCATCAATCATCTTAAACCTCCAGGATATCATTTAATCCATTGCACTGGCTGTTCTTGCCTGTTAATTTAATCTATTAAATCTTTTTCTAAGTGGTTCCTCATTTAACTGGATTTTTCCCCAATTGAAATCAACATTATTCCACTTGTGTGATTCGGTAATCAGAGAGGCTTGGAACTGAAACAGAATTTGAGATCAGTTTTTGTCCTTGCCTGATCAGCTCCAGTGGGTCCCATTCTGGAGCCAGCTGCTGCCTTGCAATGACATCCTGTTGCAGTGAAGAGGAGCTATTCAGCTGTCCTCCAGGGTAACTTACATCAGTGACACTGTACAGTGAAATTCTCTTTTGTGAATCTCATTTTCCGTTACCTTTTGCCAGTGTTTCTGTGTCTGCAGGATACATGCTGCACTATACGTGGCTATACTGTGTTTTATACTGCCCAGGGGGGTTTCTTTAGGTTAAAATAATTCATAACAAAAAAAGCTCAAACCTCCCAACAGTTACATCTGGAAAACAAGATGCTGTACTACTGTGCAGCAGATAAACACTCCAGCTGCACACTGAGGGGAAGCATAGTTAAGAGTTGCTTGAATCTCGTGTGTTTTGTCCTTCTCTGTTGTTGCCCTTCTCTCTATTACTGCTCTGTTTGACTTCTGAATTATCTCTCCTAAATAGATAACTTTTAATGATCATCACAGGCTTCCCATAGCTATAACTAAAGGCAGATGTGTGTGTCTGGGAAATCTATCCTGTACTGCTTATCAGCGTACAATGGATACCAAACTGGGCAACGCAGACTGGCACTTTGCACATCATAAAAGCTTGAGTAACTCTTGAGGTGCCCCTGGCCAGGTCTGGAGCACTTAATATTTTTTTTTTCTACTTGAACATGCCTAAAGCTACTTCAGTAGCTGCTGTGTTACAGCTCATGAGCAAGACTAAGCTCTAGTTGGCAAGTTCCTAACTGATTTCTGCAGACATCCATGCCTTGTGTGCGTGTAGGTGGGGTAGAGATGGATGGAAGCAAAGAAAACCTGTACTTGTATCTTTTGGTTATTCGTTTTGCAAGACTACCTGGAAGTGATGGATCTGGGCACGTGAGTTCTACACAGTGTGGGCAACCCACAGAACATCCGTCTTCATAGTGCTCATGTGCGTCCTGTTTAGGTGCTGTTGATAAAGCACCTATGAAGTACAAGTAACCAGTGCAAGGCTGAGCCAAACAGGTCAACTAGCCCATCTGAAAGCCACCACCTCACTGCTGCAGCTCCATGGAAAGGCAGCTCTGATCAAAACAGGGGAGAAATTACAGAGTTTGTGACCAAAGCTGGTTTTTTGATAGTATGTTTTCGAATTGTGCAAACTAAGTCTTCGAATTACACATGTGAAAGGAAACCTAAATGAGCAAGCTGTTCGGAGTCAGAAGTAAATGACACGTTTCTTTTTACCTCTTTGTAAACTTGCCTCTGGAATTGCAGACTTACTTTTTAAGCATTTTTACCTTGAGAGGTGAAACTAAGGTTATTTTAATTGTAAAACATTTTGTGGTTTTCAAGAAACAACAAAATGAGTAGAGCCAAGTACTTCAGATGTCTAGGAATGACAAATTGCAGGAGACTGGAATACCCTTGGATTAGCCGTGTGTTCTTCAGAGCTGTGATGTGGGCATCAAATTGCAGAAACTAGTTTCAGCAATACTGATATCATGTACTAAATGTGGCCAGGAGAGACTCTGTGGGCTGCTGTGGTGCAACGCACCAGGAATGTCGGCGAGTGAGAAGCTGGGGAAGACTTTATGACT
This sequence comes from Strigops habroptila, assembly GCF_004027225.2. Classification (NCBI taxonomy): domain Eukaryota; kingdom Metazoa; phylum Chordata; class Aves; order Psittaciformes; family Psittacidae; genus Strigops; species Strigops habroptila. The sequence goes on from NC_044283.2 coordinate 40,148,227, forward strand.
GACCATATGATAATGATCACTAATTTGGGATAAACGAGATTAAGTTCAAATTAATCCTCTAATTAAGAGCAAGGGCAATAGGACTATTTCTTTTTTAAATCTTCCCTAAATCTTATGCATTGTAGGATGATTTATGTGGGGCTCTGGCTGCAGCGCACCACGAGAGAGCTACAGTGTTGAGCACCGTGGCGCCTAAGGGGTTGACCCACAGCTTGGTACACATCGGACAGTTCAAAAGTTCCCTCCCCACTGACAAAGTAATGCTAAGAATGTGCTGTTTGCAAGCTAAGCACATTTAAGAAAAATATATCAAAAACGGAATAATAACTACAAAGAGTGCTTTAAAATGTCCATGACGTGGTGAAGATGACAAAAACTAGAGTTCTGCCAGAACACATTCTGTGTGAGAGATTAAAAGTACTTCAGGAAAAAGCCTGTCAATGGTGTAACAAGTCATAAAGTTCATTAAGCTAATAATTATACTTGTAAAAAAAGCCCAACACTTGTTGCTCTCAAGCAGAAAAGCTTATAGAAATCATACTGTAATCCCAGGAATATCACTTATCAAAAGTACCCAGCGTGCATGTGACAAATACCACAGCACAGGGGGGTGCGTTACAAGCGAACAGCCGGTGGCAGGGGCTGTTTTAGGGGGACACAACAACCCCCCTGGCCTTGGTGACACTGGCTGGTGGGAGGAGTGGGAAACGTCCCCTAAGCAGAAATAGAAGTGTGCTGAATGCTGAGCAGAAAGAGACCTTCCATAAGTAAAAGTATCAAGGGTTCGCTCTGCACATAGGGTCATTTTACAGGAAATAAGAATCCCCAATAATTGCCCTAATTTTAATTAAACTGCTATATAGAAATCTCTTATTTATAATTTGTTACTCTACTGGACACCCAGCCGTAGTGATAGTGTCTGCCTGAAAATAAAGCATCAGCCATAAGCAGCCTCAGACTTCGATTGCATTTGGAGAGATTGGAAAAAAGCCTCCTCCATTACTACCCAAGGGTTCTGCATACTGCAAAGAGAGACAGACACCCACATTTTACCCTTCAGAAAGGTACAGAAGTGTCTGTCAGCTGCTCACTGCTCTCCCCACACCCATCATCCTTTCTACCATCCCCATTTTTAAAGATGTTTCCCCTTTCTCACCCTGTGCACACTGACTCATTCAGTTGGAACCTGACTCTTCAGGGCAGCTTTTCCCTTCAGGGATTAGCTGAGACTTTTCATTTTGCCCCATTACTTTACTGGGCAGGACACGCTGGACAGACCCAGCTTTTCTGGGCTGCTCTCACAGTGCAGCAATAGCAGGACATCCCCATCCACGAGCATTCTGGGCTTTGGGCTTAACAGGCCGAATCATGAAATGTTGGAGGGGAAGGTGGTAGGATGCCTCAGTGATATGCTAGGAAATGCTTTCAGGGCTGTGGGAAGCTCAGTTTGTTCTGTGCAGGAATAACACTGGTCTTTTAAACAACCAACCTCGCTTCCTAGTGTTGCCTAGTTATGGGAAGGGTGGAGAGAGCCTGGTTTGCATGCAGCAGTGCTACAGTACATACTACCACCATGCTAACTGTTACGGAACTCATTTTGTTATGGCACACTGACTGTGTAATTACATCTACTCTGTGTATTACAGTGAGGCAGCACTGAGATTCTGTGGCCATTGTGACCCATAAGTGAAACACACCTTATCAGGGCAGAATTCGGAACTGGAGCCCTCGAACTCCCCTGAAAGCAGTTCTGTTTGGGTACCCAAAATGAAATGTTTTTTTATTGTCTATCAATGTCTAAGCTGTGCTAAATAGCCTCATAAATGCTTTGGGTAATGAAAAAAAAGTATTTGAAGTGAAAATTCCCTTATATGGTTCAAAACCATAAACCAAAGTTTCGTATATGAATAATTGTAAACTCACCAAAGATAAGTTTAATACTTCATTTCTGACTCATAATTCCTTATAAGAACCTGAACTGAAATCCTAAAATATTTCTAATGTAAATCTAATAAACTTCCTTGGCATGCAGTTATTTCTGCTGGTTCTTTCAATGAAGACTTACTAAAACCTGCAGAAAGCAGAGGTTCCCGCTAGAATCCTAGTCAGGTGAGATGTTTTAAAAGAACCCTTTAAGGAAGTGACAAGGTCCTTCCCAACAGCTGATGGTGCAATTTGCAATGAGGAGCAATCAGTGCACATCACAAAGATAGGAGGAGGAGACAGTAAAAATTCAAGATACATAAACATGCTGTCATTCCAGAGGTTGCCTGGGCTTCTGGATGTGCAAGCTTTGCAGAGATTTTAAGACAGCAGAGGTCCCATTTCTTCCTGAATGTCATACTTTTAACTTACCTTCTTCCTTCACATTCTTTATCTTACCACAATAATTTTGCAAAAAGTTATTATTAAAAGAAAGAAAGAAAAAGGCATCAAATACCTTCTTATATGCGGCTGACCGGAAGGTGACCATGGGCTGCGGCCTCTTTGATTTACAGCTTGAACCATCAGCCTGCCCGTGCAACTTACTCTGCCCTGTTACAGTGATGGAGAGAAGGAACATGAGAAGACTTAAAGCACGAATTATTAATAAATGTTCAACCTGCTCTCATCTTTTCTGCCCACCTGTTACAGAGCCTGTAAGACAGTCTCTTCTTTCACAAAGTCATTGGCAAACATTTGTCAAGATACCTTCCGATGTTAAACTATTTTATTAGCTTCCAGTCTAACCCAGAACAGAGTAGAACAGCAGTGAATGTGACAGAGTCCTGGTTACAGTGTTCCACCTGGAGGTTTTTCTTGTAAAAAGGTGGTTGGTACCTGTGGCAACAAAGTCCTTAAAACAGCTATTGCTATGGGTTGGAGGTTTCTCTGCATACAGCAAGTGGACAGAAAGACAACTAGTGCAAGATAGTGAAAATGGCACTTGGTAAGTGCTGGCGGGTAGTGACAAAGCTGCTGCCTCCCAAGAGGATGGATCCACTTCAACTGCTGGAGGCACAGCTTAGAAAACCCCATAAATGGAAAACCCAAATGAACTGTATGAGTATGTAAAGTGCCCTCTCTACACCGTGAGCCTGGCTTGGGGGCAGGAATCACACAGAAGCACATGCTGCGCTGGTGGGTGTTGGAGGCAATTCAGCTGTCTCAGGTTATTTTCAGTGAATGATAACTAGAGCATGGGCTCTGTGATATTATGTCCTCTGTTTTGTTTTACTCTGGTTTTTAGAAGACAGGTTGTCCAACACAAGCACTGCTGGTAACAAAGTTGGGACGGCTCTGCCTGATGCCCCAACTGCTGATGTCCAGGGCTCTAAGCGTTCACCCTGTAAGGGGTAAAAGCATCTGGAGGTATTGATAAATATACACAATAGATGCAAATATCAAAGCTATGTATAAAAATAATACTATAGTAAAAGTCTACATACTTTTATATAGCAATGTAATGATTTTAATAACTTCTAAAAAACAGTAGTTTTTAACTAGCTGTTTGGTAAATGTACAGAAGATGTATGTCTGTCTCTGCCCCGGGGCTGGTAGCAGTAAGGCAACAGCCACATCAGCTTTGCAGTGTGCTCCACTCTAAGCTGTGAGTTCCACACTCAAGTCTGTCAGCATAATGGTGACAAGTATTGTTGTCGCAGTAGGTCAGGGGTTGCAGATCACTGTTCACTAACAACAGGCCAAAGCCCATCAAAAAACAATTTCACTGTGGTCACAAGTGGCCTTCAAATGGCAACGACCTTTGTGTTACTGCTGGGCTGTTAGAAATGAAGTCTCTATGTCCCGCTTTCATTCCCATGACCCAGTTAGTCCACAAGAAGAACACTTGCCTGAAAATAAGCCATTGTGCGTGACCTGTGGCAGTTTCTAAGCAAAAGGGGTTTTTTTTGTGTTGCAAGACCACTGAAGACATCCAGAACAAATCCATTCCTATTTTAGGCACCACTGCATATTAATCTTTCTCTGGCAGGTGATGAACACACATTTTGAGGATAATTACTGTAAATTTCAATACACAAAGGCATCACAAATGGAAACACAAAGGACAGTAAGGAATTTGGATAGGGAAGAACAAGTAGGAAACCTGATTCTTGGAAAAGTCATGGGATAAATGAGAAGGAAGCAAAGAGTGGGAAGTAATTTGCCTAGGAAACAAGGCAAACCTGGGCTAAGGCCTGTGGGTGTGTAGTGCAAAGAAGTGGAGAGAATGGGATGAAAAGAAAGAAAGGCTAAAAAGGGACTTGACTGGAGCCCATCCAGTCCCCGGAAAGTGAGCAGTTAAGGGATTTCTGGTAACTAAGGGCCCAGGCCAGGGTTTGTGTTTGTCTGGGCCTGGGGTCTGTTTGCTCTGGATGAGGTTATATGGCAAATTTTACTGCAAACCCCCGTGGTGTGCAAGAACCTCAATTCCACGGTGTGGCACTTTACATCATAGGCAATGGTGCCCACCATGTTCACTGACACGAACAATCCGCAAGGTCTGCCAACAAGCCATTTTGCAAACGTAAGTCCTGTTGGACTAGTCCAGACCGTGAGTTGGCATAAACTGGCGCAGCTTTAATTAACTGAATCCTCTGCTTTAACAAAATCAATTTCTATCTGCTAAGAATATGCCTTTTTGCTTTGTGGTTTGGTGGCTCCAATAGCAACGATCAAATCATAGCAACAGCCTAGTGAGTATCTGCTGGGCCATCAGAACCCTGGTGGAGGCTCTCTTATATTTACGTATTTCACTTTTCCTAAGGAAAGGTTGCCAAATTTGCCGAAGTTTGTGATAGCTCTGAGAGGTGGACAACTTTCCATTAGAATTCAGAAGACCATGCCAAACTTATTTCCACTCAGGATGACTTAAAAGAATTGGAATCCAGATCTTTGAGTGTGAAAGGCGAGTGCATTAACTCATAGCCCTTCTTTGCCTCCATTGTACTGTTAAACGCATAGCAAAAGCAAGCAAATAGTAGAAGAGATAAGTAAGTTTGCTTGGGAATTACACTGTAAAGAAAGAACAGAATAGGCTTGGTGAAACAGACAGATGTTTTGTTTAGGGGAGCCAGAGGAGGACACTTCTGATTCTTCTCCAAAGAGGGGGGAAAAAGCAGATGCAGGATTTTGTCATTTAACAAAAGTGCTTTTTCAATCCCCAAACTAGAAACAACACAAACCCAGCTCATTTTAGTACATCCAAAAGCCCAAGAACAAACTAGTGTCATCAGTGACCAGAACCAATAAACTAGGTCACTGTTGTGCTACTGAATGAGCATTATCCAGAGTAACAAATGCCAAAAGTAGGCCTACCTACTTGGGGGCAAAGGACAGTGCCCAAACACAAAGGCAGTTTATTCACCAAGTTCTCCAAGATTTTGGTTCACACCATAACACTGCACAGGGAAACTCTGCACATGTGCTAACTCTTACAGGAAGACGAACAGGATTCATTTCTTACCTTGAGTATGTACGTATTTATCTAACATTTTTAAACCTCCTGTGAATTTCCCCTATTTAAATGGTACCAATTGTTCTAACACAATGGTCATCTGTGTCTAAGAGCTCCCAGCTTGAAAAATGCCCTTGGCCTTATGCAATTTCATTATTATTTCTTTATTTCTGTTATTCTTATATGCATGAACAATAGATTCAAACTACTTGGATTTAAGCACTGCGGTTTGTAGCATCCAGCCTTGAGCTGGGGTTTGCGCATCGTCTGCGTGCACAAGCCCATAGGTTTTCAAGCTCGCTGCAGTGTGAATAGGACTGACAGTAAGAGAGCAAGGCAAAATGGCAGTGTCATGCTAAGTAACCTAGCAACAGTCATAACAGAGCACAACACTCCTGCTTAGATTAAACTGTCTCAGAGATACAGTTTGTTATTTTACAGTGTGATTCTACTTGCAGGCCTGATCTTGGCAAGATGCTTGGTGCTACAGAAAAAGTAAATCGTTACATCCCTAACGTTACGTTCCTGCCTCAGTTTCTCACTTGCAAATCTTCCCCCTCCACTTGCTGTGCTGTAGGAAAAGCAGACTGAAAGTTACTTCACTAGGATGCCTAAACTGGAAGTTTAGCCATTTCCAGCACACCTGGGGGTTCCTGTTGAAGACCTCAGCTCTTGTACTGGGTCTGCAAAGAATAAATAGTATTACAAACTCAGTAAAGCTCCATGTTTCAGGAAAACATTGTTTAAGGCTTTGAGGTCAACACAGGAGACCTCCCTGCTCCATAGTAAGTGCTAGAATGTTTTGCCTTACAGAATTACAATCACTGCCTAAAGTAAACATGTTGAGGTGTTATACACTCCCACTCGCTTCCAAAAGTCGGCCTCAGCTGGTGAGTAGTGCCAACAGAAGAAAAATGAAATTATGGATTAGGTTACTTCTGCTGGTAAACTGGATTTTTTTTCTCCCTTTATAGTACATACGCTATCCATGCTCAGTTAGGCTTCAGAGATGTTATCAGCTGAAAGAAATGGTGGAAGAGTGATTAAAACCCAGCGCCCCTCCCCTCTGAAACCTCAAACCATAGGAAAAAACCTGCTGTTGAGTTGCTAATCTCTTGGAGATAGAAAGGTCCCACCCTACTGATGCAAGATGAAAACAGAAGTCTAACTTATATACATACTTTATGGTGACTTCATCATTTTAATTAAACCATGCATATGTAAGATGAGATCGTTTTCTGAAGATTTATGTCCAGAAGCACGTTTGCTCTGGAGCCAAACCTTCATTTACCTGGGGGTTAGCAGCCATAATGGTGTAATTCCCATCATCATCCAGGGTGGAGGCTGCAGTATGCAGTGAGCAAGTTCCATCAGGTTCTCTTTGAATTCGGTAGTGATCACTTCGTTTAGAAATTTGCTTCCCATCTTTAAACCAATAAATCTGCAGGAGAAAACAAGGCCCGGCTGATAAGGGTGGGTGCTCATTGTCATCATTTCTCAATAGCGCTAACGAATCTGACCTGCTGACAACCACACCAGTGAGCATGGAAAGCAAACCGGTAGATCGACGCAGTAGAAGTGTAGAACCACACTCCATGAATCACTTTCGCTAAAAGACAAGTTACAGATCAGCAGTGGTTCAAAGAGAAGGACACAGCACGAACATTTACCAAGGAACCTTACAGGTGCATAAAGGCCATGCCCATCCCTAGGACATAACAGCCACTAAACGTCCGAAGAGCTGAAAATAAGCGTCATGACTAAGGAAAGTTCTATTTCAGAGAAGAGGACTCAGTTTAAGGTTTTATTTCACTTGAATCTAAGAAGTTGCAGAAAGAACTTAAGAATGATATTCTGCTCTCTTCAGAAAATAAAAATGTAATTATGGAAATAATTAATCCAGTGATGAATAAAATAGAAGTCATGATCTCACTGTTGAAACCAGTTGTGTCTCACATCCATTACACTGACAGGACCAAAAATCCAGGAGGGGTTCAGCAGCTTGCACTGGCAGTGAGCGGCTCAGTGCCTGCATGGGCCAGCTCAGTGTAATGACATGACTAGGACCAACAGGTTACCCCATTGTGACAGACATCTACAGAAATGGACAGCTTTACAAACTCATGGGAAATACTTCAAAGCAGGTCAGCACACAGATAGCCATTAATAATTGTACGCCAACACCACTAGAGTTCCAAGTCGTACAGAACAGTTACGTTACCTATCAGAGGCCTTTTCTTCCATTAGTTTTGATACATAAATTCAGTCTCTGGCTGACCCAAGATCTACTTTCAGTGAGCCAAAGAAAATGATGTATGCAGAATAATATTTTATAGTAATCCATGAATTACACAAAAAAATATGTATCTCTCTTTAATGCCTCAAAACTTGAGGATTTGGTTTGTTTGGGGTTTTCTTGCTATATTTTAAAGATAATATAAACCCCCAAACTGAAATCTGCTGGAATCAAAAGAAAAACGTGGTGTGTGCAAGAAAACACACAGAGAAATATATGAAAAATGTTCTGCTAGGAAAGCTGTTGTCAGCTCCCCAAACCCATATTTAAGTAGAACATTATTTACTTGCCATTTCTGAAGCTTGTATTACTCTGTAACATCAGTGGTGTTCAGCACTTCCTAGGTCACTTGTGCAGATACCTACACGATTTTCACAAGGTCAACTTGTACAAAGTACAACAACTGGATTTGTCCTGTTTGCATGACTGCTGGGACTACTTAGCTTGAGGAAAACACACACATTTTCCTCAATCTAATTCTTGAAGTGGGAATTTAGGTCTTACAGTAAGGAAAGGGTGCTGGCTTTCTAGTTAAAATGAAGTGACAAAGCAAAGCACTGTTCCTGATAGCATTTAACACTCCGGGTTCTCCACACATGCCAACATTTCAAAACTAAATTCACTCACTTGTGGGGGGAAGTTAAAGACATACTTTAAAATTCACAAAAAGACAATGGGGAATGTTTTGGAGGGAAGGAGTGGAAATTTCCCTTAAAAATTAATTACCATGTATGTTTTTTATATTAACAAGCATTATGTGTAACTAGAAATGATTTCATTTCCTCAATAGCTGGTTATACTTATTTCCCATTTTGTCTGTCAGCAACCTTGCAGAGACTCTGTGGTGCTAACAAAAGATTTAGTCATGTCTTCTCGTCTGCTGACAGAGCACTTACTGGAGATGCAAAAGATATTTGATCACTTATACACACATGCTAATGGGCGCTAGGAACAACATAGCTGCAAAAAATGAGTTTTAACTTGCATGCTTTACATGTGTCATAACGTTGCTTGGAAATCTACTGCATTAAGTAGTAATTATTCAATAACAATGCACTTAGAAATATCAGGACGCATGCCAGGAATCATTACATGGAAATACACGCAAATATTAACTGAACCAGCTATCCAAACATTATGCACATGTTGTCCAATACCTATTCCCACTATGTTTAAAAGCATTGGCATCACCAGGTTTTACTTATGAGCAGTAAATTCTTACTATTACCTTTATCTGACATGGAGTTAATAAGTAAAACGCTACCACTGCTGGAGACAATGGCCCTTGCAGTGCAGTATTTTCTTTCTAGGATACCTTTCAATAAATGTACCATTAAACTACATAAGCACTGCACAGTGCATCTGGATTGCTTTTATTTGCACCAGATTTTCAGAAACCATCATGTAATGACTAGAAATACAATGAATACACAGGACAAAAGGCGATATAAGAGTTATATTCAGCCATGTGAAGAGCGAGCAGCATGAGCTTTATGCAACGTTCAGATCTCAATTAACCTTTCTTTTTAAGTTGTCCTAATTCTGAAGAGAAAAATCCCTTAAAAACAAGAATTCCACAATCCTTCCTGTTTCACCACAGGTTCTCATTTTAGTGAGAAAATAGTTTTGCATTACACTGAAGGTTATAACAAAAGTAGACTCAGCTTTTAAAAGTCACATTTATGAAGACAACTTGCACATCAGTATTCAATTTACATGGCATGTTCAGGGGAAAAAATAATCAAGCCAATAACCCCGCTTAGAAAAATCCCTTGTAATGAATGCCAGATTTTAGAAACACTACAGCCCTTCCCAAAGCCATTCCTTGGCAGAGCTGACAGAACACTTAGAAGGGAGGAGCTTCAAGTTAGTAAATTATTTCCAGCTTTTCATTTGCCAAAGAAAAGAATTTATTCAGGGGCAACACTTCCAGCTTCAACAAATGACAGCAGAAGGGCAGCCCTCAGCCATCGAGCGTTGCAAAATTGCTATCTTGGCATGCTCTGGCAGATGAGCGGGAGATGGAGCCTTTGACATTTGCAAAACCCAGCTAACAAGTAGCCATCCAACAGGACTGAAATTGGTTCCATCCCAAGCAACTTAACAAATCACGTGAAGCATCTGCAAGTGAATGGAATAAAGGGTCACAGGCCCAGGTGCAAGAGCAAATCACTTCTTAATGTGCGTGCTTTCACGCTGCAGAAAAACAGAACATCCCATCTGAAGCAGAGTGCATCCACATCAGATACTCCTTTATAATGCTGTGCTTTAGGGGAAGCACTAACAATGTTGTTTCTTTGCTGTGCAATCCCTAACCCCAAAACAAGGCGAGTGAGGGAAAGGAGACATCCTCTTTCATCTGTTTTAAACCAGATTAAGATGACTGTGAAACTACACCTTAATTGAAAAGTGTGAAAATCACAGAACGGCTCAGTTGATTAAGGCTGACTCATAGTAGGTCACATCTAGCAACTTAGTCATAAGCCTCAGACAAAAAGAGTACCTCTCCAGCACAATGCACCTCTAGCACCAAGGAAAGAACAGACTCTCCTATGCAGTCATCTCAAAAGCAATACTGGACATCAAAGGTTTGGTTTCAGTCAGACTGGGCTAATCTTCTCAGTGTGTGTCTTCAGTTTGAAGCAGGAGTGCTTTTTTGCTATCAGCATACTGATCAGCCCCACTTACTTTGCAGTGGTTCACATCATGTTGTGGTCTTGGAGCACAGAATTGGATTCCTTTCAGATGAAACTAAGCCAGAAAATGTGCTCCAAGAACACATCTAATGTGCTGCATCTGCTTCAGTCTGTGGGATGAGATGGGAGCTAGCCTGAAGTAAAACCTCCTGAAATGCAGGCAGGATGGATATCTCATTCTACAGATTTGCTTCTTCTGGTCCACGCTTCTTGTTAACGCAGATGTAGCTCTAGTTCTCTGTTCTTTCTTTGCTGCTACCTGACAAAGTCCATTTTTCTTTTTTTACACTTTATGCAGTATCACACATCTAGATCACTGAACATGGAAAGACATTTATCTGTGTTCAAAATCCTAAATACCTGTAAAACTTACGCTAGATGAGAGATTTGGATGTGCCTGCTGCTGTGAAGATCTTATCTAAGAGATAAGGCATCTTTGATCTTGTCTGAGAGGAAGAGAGCCCCTATCCACAAGAGGTCACTGTAAGAGCTGCAAGGACCTCACGGAGAAGATACTGGCTTTGGCAAAGAAATTGAAGCAGCTACTGCTGTTTGCTGCTGTATGATGAGTCAGTTGATTGTCAAGCAATTTGTGAAATGGTTAAACACAACCTACCAAAGGCAGGCATTCTTCCAGGCTACTGACATCATGCAACTGGTACTTTTACATCTACTCAAAGGAAATGCTTTCCAAGCCCAACCCTCCCTCAGAAGCTCATCATTAAAACCCCACCATCATGTCTCATCTTGCTGTTGGGATGTATGGGAGCTTATGGTATTTTATTATGCCTTCCTCTAACTTTCAATAAAATTCAGTCTGATCAGGGTGTACATGTAAACTCGGTAACACTAAAGAATGCAGAGTTACCACGCTGGATCCTGAACCACAAGCAACATATTTTTGCATTAGCATGCTGCTGTGCTCGAGCTGATTACCCACGTTAACATGATGAGGTTGCTTTTGGGGCTACTGTGCCAGCTTGCATGGGGATTTCTAGCACTGCACTGCATAGGGTAACTCTGAAAATGACAGAAGTATTACACTTCTACGCAAAATACTTGAGATGAAGTCTCAGGAGGGAGAAACTAAGAGCTGAAGCCTCATAGTAGGATTTTTTACTAGCAGAAATCTGAGTAATTCCACTGATGTCAAAAGAGATTTGACAGTTCATACCACATAGGCATTTTCCTCATCAAGAGAGAATGTCTCCTGTTCCTGTAAGCATGGCCCTTCAGGTCCAGGGGCCGACTGTAAGTTACCAATACAAAACTCTTCAGAGCATTTCTAAAAATATTTACCCTCTTTTCTTACCTTTGGCTTCGGGTTTCCTGCCACTTTGCATGTAAATGTGACTGGCATTCCCTCAAAGATCTTGTAATGCTTCAGCTTTATCTCAAAATACGGTGACACACTGTTATCAATAGGTTCATCTCCATGCTGCACCTCATCGTCCGATTCTTCCACAGGAGATCTCTCCAGCCTATATTCAATTTCACTGATCAATCTTTGCTCAAAGCTGGAGACTTTATACTCCTGTCAAACAAGAAAGGTACATATTAGTGTTCACCTTCAACATGTTGCTCAGCGAGATGAGTTCCTAATATTTTGGGGTTTTTTTATTCTACTGATCTTTGACAATCCATTAAGGTTTTACATATAAAAGGAAACTGTATCTTGTTGAAGAAAAATACTATAATCCATGCCTCCAATAACTTCCCTATGAAACAATGAAGACATCTGGTATGAGGCAAAAATTGTATTTCATGTTACCTTAAGGTCTAATTTATAAGGAGAAGGAAAGTCATTGGTTGCTTTCTTTTCATTTTTTTTTTTTTAAAGCCTATAAGAATAAAAGTATTCTGAAGCAGTTCATAAAAACAAAAGAAACACACTAATATTTCCTTGAGGGTACAGGCAAATTTGGGGTGGGTTTTGTTTCCAGATGGCCAGAAGACCATATGGTTCACATCTGCTATTTGCATAGAAGTGTACCGGAGGCTGCACCAGAAGGTTAAAATGATTTTGTTTACAGTTGTCTGTAAAAACAAGAAAAAAGGAAAACATGGCAACCCTGGAAGCCCATGATAGTTGCCTCTCTTTACTACTGTTGTCATGGTCCCCTTTGTCTGGCCAAAAGTATCACTTCTTTCTTAAAACCAAAACCTATCATAAGGGTATTCAGGATATAGAAAGAAGACTGGAAAGCTTCACCTGGTGTAAAAAGGTACTACTGCTTGTTTAAATTTGCTATTCAGACACAAGGAAACATTACTGTGACATACAGTTATTTACTTTCTTGAACTATTCACTCTATCTACTTTGCAGTACAAAAGTTCTGCTTTGAATCTTAGTGATAACAAAGATAATGCCAGAATGTAAGAAAGCTCAGAAGCAGAAAAATACAATAATAAATGAGTCAAGGCTCTTGTCAGTCAGCAGAAATCCAGGCACCCTTGCAAATGACCTTTGGCCACTGTCTCTGACTCTTGTTTTATTTAAGATAGAACACATGTCTCATATGAAGCCTCATTCCACATACCCATCCTGTTATCATTACCTCTGGACTGGGAATGATGTGCAGTCTTTCTACTGACTGGTTACAGAATTAATCATAACCCTCAACAACAGTACGAAATGGAAGAAAAAAGCCTTTGTAAACTGCACGTAATTTAATTTCTTCATTCCCTGAGAGTTTACCATAAAAGTAAACCATGAAGTACACATCGTATATATAAAAAGCAGCTAATTTGGATGCAAAGCAATTAATATCAGTTTATATTAACATTACACCCGCATACTGGACCATGCCGTTACTGCAGTTAAGCTGCCTGAGCTCCAACAATTAGGAACAACTTCAACACCCCGAAGGGAGTGTAGCCCGCATCTCCACAGTTACTAATCTAGGTGATCTCTCATTATTAACCAAGAATAGTAGAAGGGAAAGGGCAAAGACAACAGAGGAAAAAAACCCGAACAATCAATGGACAAAAAGGCAAGACAGAAAAAGGTGAAAATGTTAACCTTTTGAGTATCCATAGGACTCACTACAGAAGCACCAACAGAGCGAGCTTCCTGCAAGGGCAGAAAAACAGATCAAGAAGCAGAAAGAAGAGCAAGAGGCATCCATGACAGTTTCGCAGTTTTTATCAGCAGAACATACTTTATGTGGTAACATAAGCAAACAAATGCTACACATTTCTGAGTGGCAACTCTGGCATCTGAACAATGGAGAATGTGTAACTGCCCTTTCAAGCAGACTTTCTGTTGTGTTTTTGGTCTGCATCCAAAAAGTGCAGATTACACAAATAAAGAGAAGATGGTTCTAAGATAGTAGATGTATTTTTTCCTTGAGAGACGCAAAGGTCAGGACAGAATAGGATAAAAGGAAGAGTTTAAAGCAGAGAGCAGACATTTGAGAACTCTCAACCGTATGGAAAAACTGAGTAATAGGCATGTGATCCTCCAGTTTACTTCACTGATATAGAACATATGACTCCTGTAATCAGAACTGTCCTATCGGGTGTATATTTATTGTCTTATGTAGGACTTTTTTTTTTTTAAGACAACCAGAGCCTATAAAAAAGAAAAATTGAAAGGATTTTTTTTTTTTTCCCTATGAAATTGTAGAGTTCTGTGGCACCTGTATAGCAGGATCTTCTTCTGGTTCTTGTATATTGAAGACAGTTGCAGCACTGTCTGCTCCCAGCAATCGACGAGCCATTTTTTCCTCATACGTTAATCTCTGAATAAAAAATAAGGGGAGAAGGGGGAGGGAAAAGAAGAAAAAACAGTTCTTATTTCTCATTAAGAACCACAAGGCAGTTAGTAAGCAATGCTTTAGGTAATGTTACTAAAAGAGAGCAGCAGTATATTTCTAACGGCAGTTTTCTACCACAGTTTGTAATGCATTTTTTTTGCACTACAAGTGGCTCTTCCGGCTTAAGCAACCCTTGCCCTGATTCTGCCATTTGTATCCATGCTCTTGCCAGGAACTTGGGCAGGATTGAGCAATAGGAACTGCTTAAATCAGCATGGCCATCATAAAAGTGCATGTGAAATCATCCCCAATCTTACTCCCAGTCGTTCTGCTTAATTTTTACATTAGAACCACACGGCAGAAAACTCTGCCAAAAATGCTAAGGAGATACTACTTTATTTGAGTGTTTTATCAAAAATATGACAGATTTGTAGAAAAATATATTCTTTAAGGGGTTTTGTTTCTATTTCTTCTTATTCTTTGGGAAATTAAGGAGACAGCTTATAAAAGACGATTTACGCTCAGAAGGTAAAGGAAGTTAAAAGAAAACCCTAAGTGTGCAGTTCAATTATTTCATTATTACTTTTCTTCTACATTCAATAACACATCACACCCTTAGACACTTTCTTATCAACATCACAAAAAAATGCCAGTGACTGAAAGGCAAACTCTTTACACAGTGACATGCCTCATTTAAACAGAAAAATGAAAGAATGGAAACTGGAAAACATGACATCTACTTAATACTTCCATTCTTAAAAAAATTCATTTAAACTAACTTTTAAAATACGTCATATTGTGGCTAGCCCAGCAGGCTGAAACTCATGAACACTAGGTACCAATGTGGCTCAGTTACAAATGTCTGAGGAAGTCATGAACTCTTCTTCACTTTAATTTTTCCTGTGACTACTCCCAGTGCCCATAGCCATGATTACACAGACAGAATCACCCAAGACAGGAATCTGCAAGGCAAAGGCCTCAAGGCAAGCACAAAACCAGAGTTTACGTGGTCCAAGCTCCCACATCATCTGATCACAGGTTTTTTTTTTTTTTCCCCTCAGGCCATGTGGGCTTTCTCAGGACATTCCATTCATTTGTCCAGGCCAAACATCTCTTTTAGTTTCCAAAATAGGCATTGACAGTCTTGCTCAGCCCACCTCCTCTAAAAAAACATCAACTTACACACCATGAAAGTGATTCTGCCCAACTGCTACAGAAAACTGCCAACCCCTGTGCAGTCAATGGAGGAAGGTAAGTACAGAAGCACTTGTCACTCCGAACATTTTCCCTACTTTACTCTGCTGACTTTACTAAGAACCAGAATCCAGCAGCTGTGGACAAGACAAGGCAATTAATAATTAATTTCCTACATTATTTATTAACTAATTCCTTGTTACAGCTTTGCAATACACAATGCATAACTTCATGTTTATTCTGCATCTCTCTGTGAACGCATACCCAGAAGGCAACATGCCAATCAGCTGTAGTTCAATCAGCTGTCTTGGAGTACACCACCTTAGTCCACATCTTGGACACAGGTAGCAAACCTATCAAACTTCTGAGCATGGTCCAGAAAACCTAAAGCCCACTACCCTTCAGTGACATAAATGTATCCCATGGTATTGAGATGCTTTTGAAAACATTTCATTGACGAAACAGGGTTGACAGTCTATATTTAAAAAGTTACTTTCCTCTTAAAAGAGATTCCTGCTTCAAAGACATTTAAATCAATGCCTTGATAACTGTAGTCAAATCTTTGGAGAGTTACTTCTCATCAGCTTTGAGCAGGAAGAATTTGGTGTGTTACCTTTTATGCATATCTTAAAATGCACAAAAATTAATGGAGAACTTTGAGGCTGTGTATTTCAACTGTTTGAGATGCCCATTTTACCTCCTTTCTTGACTCCACAAGCAGGTTGTTAACTCCTGCTAAAGTCTGTTAGTACTATAGGTTATCTTCTAGTCTATTGGTCAAAAAAAGCCCCACAACTGCATGATCTAATGATGCCTGATTCCTTAGGAGTTGTTTCTCATGATGAACTGTCTTGTCCCCTTCTGATGTCCACTTACCACCTACTCTTCCCCCCCACTGTCCAGGAGCTGAGCAAAAGGTAGAATGAGCCTGGACTGATCAAGAGCTATGTACATATTTACTGGCCACTCAGTGATGAACAGGCAAAAGCATGCAGCCTCTGAGGCTGAGAAAGCCCATAAGGTACAGACTGTGCAGGCTTCTTACACAAATTTGCCATCTTTGAGACCTCTACTGAATTAGGTCCAAGTGAAATTGTCAAACAAAAGGAGGCGTGATAGGTCAAAATGTATACTATCGTTCCTTGTGGAAATGCAGCTTTGGAAATGCCATTAATAATACTCACATAAAATACAAAAATAATCTACAACAATTATTTTTTATGCAGCATATCTGGAAAACTGTCCGTGATTCCCACTCCCATTCCCTGGGATATTTTATGTTTTTATACCGGTTGCCCGTTGTTCAACAGGTCTTCCTTGAAGCGAAGTTTTCTTTCCAGATCCTGAATTACAGCATCTTTTGACCCTTGAATCTCTTCATCTGATGCTATCCTAGCAGTTCTGCCTGTTTTCTTGGGAAATCCCCTGCAAAACAGTACAGGAAAATTCATAAGCTTTCCTGAAATCATTGGTATTTAGGAATTTATCTGGACCCACTGCTACTGGTGAAGAAAACGACATTGTTTCTTTGAAATTAAAGGTCTGGTATCTTACTTACTATGCTCTCCCTACTAACTCACATCACTGATGAAATCATTAGTTTAAGAGCAAAGCTAAAGCTAAGCTTTAGTCATGCATTAGTTAGAATAGGGCTCAGGACTGTGTAGCAGTGGCTGTAAACACCATACACACTCAAAGGGGAAACTGATGAGCAATAAAACAAAGTGAGAGGCAAAACTAAAGAGAAAGCATGACTAGATAAGACTGGATGGAAGATAAACTAGGTTCCTATGGAGTACCAGATAGATAAAGATCAGAAAGATGTGAGACGAGGTAGTTAATAATTAATTTCCTACATTATTTATTAACTAATTCCTTGTTACAGCTTTGCAATACACAATGCATAACTTCATGTTTATTCTGCATCTCTCTGTGAACATATACCCAGAAGGCAACATGTAAATATTGTTTCTGTACACTGGCAAAAAAGAAAATCATCCCTGTAAAGCAGTTTTCTGCATCAGGGATTCACAATGGAGTAGCAACCACTTCACAGTTTGCATTCACAGGGCTGAGCTATGCCTCATGCCAGCCTACAAGTTATGATTGTACTTTCAGGATGTTTCACTCCTATTTTCTGGAATGGCCCAGGGAATGTTTTTTCCCCAGTCTGCACTAATATTTAACACATATGATGGCTCTTTTGCTGGAAATGCCCAACATTTCTACTGGAGATCAGCTGCTCTTACACAGATGTGAAGAAACCAGCATTCTATCAGTATGTGAAACTTGTAGCACAGCCCATTTCTCCAGCGAAGTCACACATTATCATTTAAAACACCGACACTGATTCAATAAGTGTTGGTTTTCCATTTTGGTTTTTTTTTTTCCACTTCATCAACTAAACAGGGCTCAGCCCATTACACGGGAATGACTTATGCAAAATATGGAATCAAACCAGACAAACAGACAAACTCACAGATGTCAGAGATAGGGAAAAAAAGAAAATCAGACTAGCATGTAAGTGGTAAACTTGTTTCCAACACACAACTTCATAGTTTAATTACCAGCACCAAAATGTTAAACTAGAATTATATGGCGATAGCAAATTTTCTTGGATATTGTTTGGTACTAATTTTCTGTAACATGGGTAGAGAAACTTCATTCTTCAGCAAGTGTTTTCAATGGTAATTTTTAGCATTAGTTAAAATGAAACAATACATACATGCTGTCAAAAGCCAAAAAAGGAATTAAGTGAATACATTAGGAGAAGACAATAATTGGAAACATTTATGTCTAAATTCCTAAAACATTTCATATTCTGTTACCGAAACTACATTTAAAATGGGAAAATGGTGAAGTTCTTGTAAAACGAATTGCATTTTCCCATTAAATCACAGCAGAAGAGCAGACATTTGCCTAATGTCACAAAAAGCCAGAGAACAACCTCTCTCACCCTAGAAATATTCAGCTGCTAGCTGGAGATCTCACTAACCAGCAGAATAATTCCCTCAGCATTCAGCTGGGCATCTTCTCAGTTACAAGTAAGAGAGTCTCCTCCACTGTTTTGGGGAAGAAGTCAGGAAAACTATCCCATCTACAGGGAGACAAGAGAATGCTGAGAGGAAGGGTTAAGGTCTCTTCAAGGAAGAGATGTTTTGGTAACTCAAACTTGGGGACAGTAAATGTAAGGGAAGATATGGAAGGAAAATGGACAGGAGAAGGTGGGAAGAGGGCATCAGAAGGTAATGTCCCTCAGGAAGTTTGGACCAGCTGCTGGAAGGCTAGTGGAAAGGTGGCATCTGCCTCTCTCCTCACAGTCTTTCCCTTCACCTTCCAGCCTCTTACCCCACCCAGCCCAGCACTGCCATAGAACCGAATTTCATCACTTTTCAGATAAGGACACACACCCCCCAAAACAAAATCTGGCCAACTTCAAGGCAGAATATTTCAAATCTGGCTTCACCTTGAAGAAGCTCTGTGCCAGCTTTTCATGGAGACATGCATCCTACCTTGAAAGTTCCAAGTGATACAGTAAGAAATAGTTTTCATTTCACATTCTTACAGATTTCATACTTGAATGATAAAAAGAGTCTTAACAGGAAAAGGCCTGCTTATGCTTGGCACTCCATAGGCTGTAAAGGTAAAACGTACAGTTTACCCAAGAAAGTCACAACAGTTCATGAAAAGAGGGGGATGGGCTAAGTGCTCTGGAGTGGATTTCAAGGAACAAGTGAAAGCATTTTCTGAAGCATTATCAGCTATCTGTGAAAACAAAAACCCCAAAGTAAACACACCCATTTCTAAAAGGGAAGGAGTACTGAGAGAATTACAGGTCAGCAAGTTCAACATCCACACTCAACGTAAGAAAACAGTATTACAGTCCATTTCAAAATAATGTAGGGTAATAAGGAAATGAAATTAGGATCATATCAAACCTCACATGAGCATGCAGATAGGCAAAAAGAAGTAGCTTTAATACAGTTCAGTTTGTAGCTTCAGAGTAAGCCTTCAAGAGCTACAGTAAGTTCTCCAGTAAATCAGCAGAACAGAGTCTGGCTGAAATTTCTATTATATGGCTGCAGAAAAGTCTGAAAAAGCTATTCAGAAAGTATCAAGGATTTTTTTTTTCCTATCGCACTGGAAGAATATAGACCAATGAGGTCTTTCAAAGGTCTATGTGTACTAAGTTCAGTACGTAGTATTTCAACCTTAGCAACTGGAATATGAAATAAAAAAGCATGTTTCTCAAATTGGCTGCTGATGCTGAACTTGTGGAGGTTGCAACTCATTTACAGGTAACAACTGCAATGATCTTCATAATTAGGCTAGAGGTGGTCTAATGATGACGAAACCCAGGAAAAACATTCAAAACATGACAGCATATAAATGTAAAATTAGCACTAACATATTAAGCATCTCAAGAATCTGTGAGATTAAAATTTGGACAATAACACCGTTATTTCAAAAAGAAAAGAAATTTAATTCTAGGACACATTAGCATGAACCGTGAAACTTCATTGCTTTCCTTTATTCCTTGCTGTTGGACACTGGATCCAGTTTTACCACTGCACTTTAAGAAAAATACAGCAAATTTAGAACAAAACCCCATCAGATGGTTTTAAAACCACAGCTTTTGTGACAAGTTATGTCACGTACGCACAAAGAAAATCCGTTTATTTAGTCAGGAAATGAGGAGACTGAAGATAGAGAGATGACTCCATCATAAACCAGCAAAAAATAGGTAGCATTCAATGATTCTCCATTCCATTGAGGATGATAAGTAGACAAGAACTAGAAGAAAAACAGGCCTAGCTTAGACAAAAACAATGTAAACAATGTAGAACTATCCTTTCTCCACCCTCCAACAGCGACAGTTAAACACTGGAACAAGTCATGTAGGGAAGCTAAGGAATTTTATTTAAGAACAAGGCATGCAAATATTCCAGCAATGGCCTGGGGATCCCTGGTAGCTTTTAACAGGAGAGGCAGTCTCCCTGACAACTTTCCAGATCTCTGATTATGTGCCAGAGCATTGTGAGCTTTGCACAGTGGGTGCAAAGTGTCATCCAAGACCTGGTCAAGGCAACTTGCCTGAAAAATAGCTTCTCTTCTCTTTACTTATGTTTACAAATAAGTATGTAAGCAAGGAAGTTTAAAAACATAATGATAAAAATGAATATCAGTTAAAGTTCTTGAAATGCCTTTAGAAAACTTCTCTCTTTCAGACTATTTTAAATTGGAACAAAAAAAGAAGAGGTGCACAATGAAAACGCAATTCTTCCTGCAGATGCTCTATTTCTACCCCCTCTTTAGAATCTCTTTCTTTCTCTACATACATACACTTTAAAATATGTACATATGTATACACACACACACACATATCCCCCACCAAGTTAGCTCTGAAGACATACATTCTTGAGATGAATTTCGAAATGGCTAAAAGGCAATGACTAGAAGATCCTTGGTAAGTCTATCCCCTAAAGGACAGATCCATTCAGCTTGAGAGAAGGTTTGTCTGTCAAGACAGCCTGGCAGCAAACTTGCTTGAGCTGCTTTTGCAAATATTTTTCACCATCTTACATGCCCTTATCTGGATGCATTAAGATTTGTGCACTAAGTCCTTAGTGACTCAGCAGGTTTTTTTTCGCCTTTTCTCGGGGAGAATATCAAACAAAACGTTCTGCCAATTCATTTATGTATTTGTATGTTTTTCTTCTTTGCTTATTGCAATTTTCAGAGTATGTTGTGATTATTAAGATAGCAGGAGATAGCTGGAGAAGACATATTTCAAGATATTGATACCATTAGTCTCGAGCACACAACCAGCACCACAAATGTGCAAAGAAACTATTAGCTTTTGAGAATCAGGCTACAATTCACACAGATTTTTAGGCACCTCTGAAACATGCATCACACGTTACTGAGGGCCTGAATACAGACATAGATAAAAGAACACAAGTCTGAATTCTTTTGGTCAAAAAGGGCGCTATGGAATTGCCAAAACTCAGTCATCTTAATTCACACAGAAATTTTTGACAGCAGAGATTTTTGCAACCTCGGCTTGGCTCTCCTCAGTTTTGAATATTTGCCCTAACATTTGTTTAGAAAGAAGGCCAAACCAGCAGTACTTTTCATGTTTTAATTACACAGAGTGCATGCTGGATGTGATTCCCTCTTTTCCTATGTACCTTTTACAGTGTAAACAAGGGCAACAGGCTGGCTGTTGTTATCTTTCCAAGAACAAATTCCTGTTTGCAGCCAATATGGCTCAGTTTCACAGAAATCCAAATCAATTCTCTGGTACTGAGGTAATGAACAGTAACTTGATTTTTCCTTAAAAACTAAAGCCTTCCAAAAATACAGCTTATTCCTGCCCACTTAATATATTTTTCACTTACTGTAAGAAGAAGTTACTACAAGCACTGTAATAGGTCACAAACTTTGAAGCTGCAGCTGCATACTAAAAACCTTTTAGTCTGATCTTGTCATACACGCTGCAGGGACGAGGAGTCAGCTCTGTTCAGCATTATGACATTACATTCATCTGAATTAAGGCAATGCCTGAGGCACAGACCTGACTAAGGATGACTTGCACTAAATGAAACAAAAGTAACAAAAGTTCAATTATTTCTACCACCCAGGGTGGTAAAACTATGGTTGAAAAAAATTAATAAATCGTGCTTCCACATTGGATAGGATCAAGACTGACATGAATGATACATATTTCTGAGCAAGTCTGAGCCTTCTTAATGACTAGATAACACAGAACAACTCACCTACAAACCGCACGCCTACCACCAAAAATTCATTTTTCTTAAGCTTACCTTTAAAAATTCATTTTTATTCTTTTAAAGAACTACTGCTTTTTCATGTTCCCATTCAGTTCCTTCCCCACCTGAGCAAGTTATCCCGCTGCCTCATGCTGCAGATACATAGATACATAACACAGATACATAATTGTCATTTGCTTTTCAAAAGACATCCACATAGTTGGATATCAATTTTAAAACATACTACTTATTTTGCAACCAGTAATCTTATCTGCATTCCTGATTGTTACCCGCTTCACTTCAACTGACAGTGAAGAAGAAATCACTAAAGCACTGACTGCTGCTGAATGTAGAAAAGGCTGGCACAGTCCTCAGAGTCCTGAAATCTTGAGAACAGGTAGCCGCCAAAAGCATGTGAAGAAAAACCTACCCTGGACAGAGGAAAGGTAATATATCCAAAATATTAACCTTTACTCCAGTTGATGAAATGTTATGGTCTCCACAACTATCAAGCACTGCACCTGGCTTCAACATTCACAGACATTTCTATGGCATTCAGACTGGTTTGAAATAAGGAGGTTATAAATTAAGTCCTCTGAAGAAAAACATCTGCAAACAAAAAAAAGCTACAAAGCAATGCTGCTAACAGCCTCTCTCCCTTTTCAACAGAAAGGTGTATGTACTAAGTTCCTCCTAGTTAAGTTCACTTGTCATCTCACAACATTCTTAAGCACCTGCAAATACCATTTAGAAAAAGAACTAAACCACAGAGGTACAACAAAATAAAGCAAGAAACTTTAAACAAAGATGGTCTAATGGACAGGATCAATAGCTTAAGAAAACTGGGGGTTGGGAATGAACGCAAACCCTAATATTGGCTGGAATTTTTCCAGTTACAGAAGTACTTGTCTTCAGATACATTTTCCTGAGATTTAGGGTAACTCCAGGTATGACTGAATAGGTAGCATACAGAAATGAGGTGAGCTCCCTTAGAAGCAAGAAACCACCCTGACCTTTCCCCTCAGTTTGATGTTGGACTTAATCAAGATAATTTTTCCTGTGTATCACTATTTTCACACCAATCATTCTCTAAGTTCTCTCCATTTGTTACAGTTGTGACAGGCATAACTTACAGAAATGGGAAAAGTAAACGTCTGGTCTACACAGGACAGAAATACAGTTTACTCTAAAATGAAAGCTGACATTTGTACTGGGAGACTGTTGAAAGCTACAAGATAAAAAGATGGGGAAGTGAGGCTTTTCCTCATTGCTAACTTTCCTCATTGCTAACTGACTCCAGGAACATGAGGGTTACTAAAATATTTGCTTCAGTCCAATTTGAGATAGGATTCAATGGACAAATCATAGTACAGACCAGCAGCCCTGATTCAAAGGGGAAAAAAGTGCAGATCTCTCTCTGATGTTGCTATTCTCATGACTCCCACAGAATCTCCTCTAAGATTTGGGTTTAAGGTTCTACAGATCATTGAAACAGCAATTAAATCAAAATATGTAGGATGATAAAAGCTGCTACTTAATTACATTTGACAACATACTTTAGACAATCTTCTCTTCAAAAAAATGTTTTCTTTTCCATTTTCCATTATTTTCCAGAAAGTTGTAAATCTAGAGATATGTTCTTTCACCAGTTCTGTAGAGTCAGACTTTTTCTGTTTGTGATTAAGGTAATATTACTGAAGGTACCTACTTTAAGAAAAAGTCTACTTTCAGGAAAAGTGTCTACTTTATGAAAATACTGTATTTTTTTTTTTTAAAGTACTTTCAAAAGGATATATGTATAGCTGAAAATACATGGGTTTTATACTTGGAAAGAGATTCTATTACTTCAGGTTGGGTGACTCCACACCTTTCAGTAGCAGGATTTATATTCTTGTTATGTAAATATTCACTAAATAGTGACCAGATCCTTCTCATGGGATGAATTTTGGTTTCACAAATGCTCTTGTAAACTTGCCAGTGTATATGCTGGCCTAGAATCTGTAAGTATACTCACTTTTGTTCATACAGATATAATTTGGTTTTTTCTATGAACAGTGAAGACCAGATTCTAGCTCCTACAGACTTAACTGTGGACAAAAACTGAAAGTTAACTTGAGCCCAACACATCAACCTACCCTAGAGTTTTCTTTAGGTAAAGAAAGAAAGAACTGAGATTAAGAACAGCACCCAACAATCTTGCTCCAGTTAAGTTTTACCTCAGAAATAACTGACAAGTGTTCGTAATTCCCTTAAGTACCCAACTAGGCACTTCGTTCCACCAGCCCTTCTCTTTTGTTTAATATCACTATGCTCTGGACAGAGATCAATTTAACACATCTGCCCCATTAATAGAGAAAAAGGTTATTCCCAAAGCTTGTTGAGCTAGCACCACCACAGTCACAGCTTGAAAATGCTAGTAACTACAAAGTGCCTAGAGCTTACTGGAGATATGAGCTATATTTTATTCAACTGAAGCAGTTACCATACGATTGTTGCAACAAAATACTTAAGATATTTAAAGGTGAATTAGTAGGTACTAATGACACAGAGCTGCTTTCCATGTTTCAGATGTCCAAATAAAATGTAGTAAATTCACAAGTAGCTATTCCCACGATACAGGCAAGGCTGTAAGACTACACGTTGTTAAAAAAACAACAAAAAACCCCATGTGAAACAAACAACCCCTCCCCCAGTGTCATGTTTCCAAATCTATCAACTGGAAAGAATGTTTATTTGATCAAACTGGTTTAGATAATGCTGTCACTTCCACAGATTCTCAGGGTCTAAAACCAGGGAAAATACCAACTGTTACCTGAAACATTAGCATTGTATTTACTGCTCACAGAGTACGGGCATGAAACAGAGAGTTAGAAACGTTCTGTTTGACCTCACAGAAAAAGAGGCAGAATCCCTCCTCGGATTAATTTCTCTTAAGTAGAACAAAGATACATACACTGGAAAAGAAATGCCCGGAGAAAGCTGGTGGAGGGAAGGTCTGACTCCATGAGGAGAAATGAAGACCCTGTTGGTTTGTATGCAACCACTGTGCCTTCCATTTTACAGAAAACATCACTAGTGCTGCCTTTGACCATCTCCACCTGCAATGTTCATTACTTTACTGTTATTCTGCTCCTACCACAGCAGCAATCTGAGGAAAATATGAATGATGCCTACAAAGTAATGATTCTGAGGAGCAGATCTGTGATTGTGCTAAGATTTAGTAATGAAAAAAATTGCTCAAATGTATGAAAAATTAAGAAAAAAAAAAATCAACAGATTCCACGGTATATCAAGATGCTTAACTTCTAAACATAGTCTGAAGAATTTCTTGCTCTGCCAAACAACGGGTTTTGGTAATTACAAGAGACTTTACAAGGCTAAATGTTTATTATTTTTTTTTCTTTCAGATATTTGGCTGTAAGTGTACAGTATCTATAGCCTTGGAGAGAAGAGAGTGAACAATCATGCTAAAAAGACCATGTAACCAAAATATGAACAGTGAATTCCCAATCCTGAAATACACACACAAAAAAGGCAAGAGAAAGGAGCCATGAGAACATTGAAAGCAAACAGGGAAACTGTTTGAAGAGCATTTTATCTGCTAGAGGCACTTGATATGAAAGTGCTGAAGTATCTAAATGCAATGAAAGGTCCAAGTCTGCTTCCACTGATGTTAAAATATGATAATAAATCATAAAGTTGTCTAAAGAGGAAATCCTACCACTTCAAACACTGTATTTAGAGTATCTATAGTACAAAAATGTACCTCCTTCCCATGAAAAGTATTTCAAACGCTGCCTAGTTCACTTTCAGCAACCCACTATCATATTCTCAATATCACCACTATGTGACTGATCTAGAAGAAGAGACAAAGCTAAATGGCATGACTAACATTTTAGATGCTGAGCTGAAGCAAAACTTTGAATGCTGCAACTCGTCCCTTGCACCCAGTCTGTACAGCACACTGTCAGGACAGTATCATCCTTTTCAATTAATGAATCTTGGAGATCATGGAGTACCTGGTCAGACTACAGGCTGGGGTTAAGGAATGCTGTGAATGGCTCAAAACCTGCAACATCTCAGACAGACAAATGTGTTCAAGAAAAGAGGATTTGTGAGGATGAAACAAAAGATGAGGGAAAAGAAGAAAAAGTGAAAGTGGTGAAAAAGGGACCTGAGGGTATACACAAAGCAGGAGAGACCAAAAGCGGTGGGGGGAAGGGAGGTAAGGAGAAGAATTGCTGAGGAGCAGTATAACAATGATGGGAAACAGAATGATTTACTCAGCAAGACACACCAGGCATTAGTAACTTACACAGTAAAATGAAAAGGGAGACGCCAGGGAAAAATTGGCATCAAAAATACATGACAATAGATTATTATTTCTTTTTCGCATCATGCAGTACATCTTTTACCATGTTTTAATGTTATAATTCAGATGACAAATGCTCATTGTATATACACACACATATGTATTTATACATAAATTATACACATATGCATTCAGTATGGTTAACATGATCCAGCTCCCATCTGGACTATATTTCCTGAGGGAATGCAGGCCAAACAGCCAACCACCTCAACCTCAGCTCAGAGCCTGAGGCTGCTGCCTTGTCCCGGGGGAGATAGGCACGCCATCACATGCACACCCAGACCGGCTGCTAGGCCTGGGGAAGTGAAGGGCATGAGGAAGGGGAAAGCATCCTTGCAGAGTTGTCTCTCTGTCCAAAGATCAAAGAGAATGAGAAATAAAACAGCTAATGCCTCAAATGAGAACACGTGTGCATGAATGTAGCATAACAGGAAAAGAGGGACACAGCAGAGGATCAAGCTGCTGCTATCACCCTCAGAACACACAGAAGGGAACTTGAAAGAGAATCCAGTTCCTATCCAGAACTATATAGCTGTACTAGAGCCTTTCCTGGCAAATCAGGGATAAATTCAGGCTTTTGAGGACGGTGCTTATCGGTCAAGCTGTCAGTAATTTAATCATGCAGCTTTCAGCAGTCAGTACCAATAGAGAAACTCAGCCAGTGCAAAGGACATAGTAAGACAGAAAATCACAACCATTAGGAGTGCAAGGGCAAACTGTACTATTTATTCATTTTTCTCCTAAGTCTGTTTTATGGCCAGACTCCATAATGAGCCATATGACAGAAATCAAGATAAAGAAATGCTTTTTAAAGCATATGTGTGATTTATTACTTTGATATCTGTCCGCTTTCTGCCTTCTCTTCCTTTTCGTATTTTGGACTGAAATAACAGAAGTTCCCACTGCAACGGTATGTAGCTGAGCATGTCACCTAGATACCGTAGATCTGTTTAGACAAACTTCTAGACAAAGTTATAAATAAGCCTTGGACACAGCTATTCTCATTTTTGTTCTTCAGCATGTCTCTTTGTTCTCTAAGGATGGAATGAGAGTATAGTGCCAGCGGAAAGACAAATTGATCTATGATGGGAGCTGACATGCTCCAAAATACTATTTTGGCCTTTAGAGAAGACAAAAGGGGAAAACAAGTATGCAGAGTTGTTAGGGGGAGGGATTCTGCTTGGGTTTATGCAGTGCTGTTCTAAATCCCCTCCTAAACCCTTTCCTAAACTTCCTCAGAACAAAAACTCTAGCCAAAAGTCAATATATCATTGCAACCACTTTGTTGTCAGACGTAGACTTAAATACCTTATACTTTAAGTATCACAAAGCTATAAGCACTTTGGAATAATTCTCTCTTTACTTGGTATTTCTCTACTTGCAGACATGACAGGAACATAGACTGTAAATATCACTGGCTATGGGATAAAAGAACTGGGTTGTGAGAAGGATTTCCTTGGATCTCCTTCCACCACCCTGGGCATGAAGAGCCTTCTGCTACTGCTTTCATATTTTCATCAACTCCAATTTAAAGCTTTAGCTTCTCCTCTTTTGTGTCCTACTGTAGGGCTCTCTCAGCATCTCACTTCTGTAAGGGTTAGAAAACTATATCCCATCTCTAGCACAGAGGCATTGGCAAACAATTCACACGTCTCTCTGTCAGGTAGCAGGTAACAGTGAAATACCCTAGAAACATATAAAATGAAGCAAGTGCAGTAATCTCCAGTACAATCAAACTCAAGGAGCTCATTAGCGGATACTTACGGAGGTGTCACTCCTTTTGGGAGGCCTAATGCGTTGACAGAAATGGGTGGTGGCTGGGATGGCAGCATGGAGCTGAGAAATGCTGCTGGGGACTGGCCGGAGTTAGGAAATCTGGGAGATGGAGACAGGCTGTGGGAAGGTGAAGAAAGGGAAGGAAGAGGAGGGGGTGGGGGAGGTGGAAGTGGAAAGGAATCACACACTGGATATGTTGCAGTTGGACTAAAGACAGGTGGAGGCGGGGGTGGAGGGGATGGGGAAGAAGGAGACCAGGCGTACTCCCCTTCTGGAGCAAACTGCTGAGAGAAGGGGGGAACAGGCACTCTCCCAAACTGTTTCTGAGAAGCAGTTGGAGACATAGGAGAAGGAAGGCTGGATGTAGATGATCCTGAAGATGGAGTCACGTAACCTGAAGCAGGGCTGATGTTCTGAGCAGCAATGAACTGCTTAGGTCGAGCATAGTTGAAGGAGCTGGAGGACTGCATGGTTGGGGAAGTATGAGAGTTAAGAATACTCATTGGCACAGGAGAAGTGACAGACTGGCTGGACGCAAGCTCCTGGAAGGAGGGGGGAGGAGGAAAGGAAGGAGAAGAGGGAGGGTGCTGGTGATGATCAGGTTGCTGTTGGTGACGATACCACTGGCCGCTTTCTCGCTCCAGACGAATTTGGTTCTGCAGCTGCTGTATTTTTATAGGGTCCCTGTAGCAAGGGAAAATAGACAAAAAGATGATCAGACATACAGTGCTGGTTGAGGAGGAGGTAAAAGTTCCATTCGATGGTCTAGGAAAATCAGAAGGCAGGGAAAGTTAAAAGTGCTTGCATACCTTGAATAGCCCTATTGCCTCCGATCTAAAACATGGCTACATGGTTTTGAGCTCAAAAAGGGGGAAAAAAATTATATGTATTCTAGAAGTTAACAGAAAATATAAGTAATGGTAAAAATGTTGAAGTTTTTAACAAGGTTTCTTTTAATTTCTTGCCCACTTCATTCAATGGCCCTGTTTCAATACTAAGCCTCAGATATTTACCTAGGACAACTTCAGCCTTGATTTCTGCTGCAGTCTCTGTGGGCCAATCAGAGAGACCTAATTACTGCCATACTTTTAATGAGGTACTTGGAGAGAAGGGACCAACTTCTGTGTTAGACCCATCCATGTATCTGCAGATGAGCAAACAAGACTTCCAAGAAACCTTTGTAATCTAAGGAACTCAGCTTCCCCCTGTCTTCAGTCACACTTGTTGTTCCAGGCTTTATTCCTAACTGTAGGCCCTGAGACATATCTTAGTAGGTACCGAGCACAGTTCTGAGGAGTTGCTAATTGCAGTACAATCAGCTCAAATGGAAATGAGAATTTCTTTTAGAAATGCAGACATTCACTAGCAGAACAATAAAGACTAAAAAACTAATATGGAAGAGCAGTCAAAACTGTTAATTAAATAATAAAAAAAGCAAAATGTTCAGCAGCGAAGCAAACCAGACCATGCACAGGCTTCTTTTTTGTCCACAATACAGTTGTTTGAATGACATTGAAACCAAAATTAACTGTGTGGTCTATTATCTTAAAATACATCAGACTGACTTGCTTAAAAATTGTCATCTTCCAGCTGGAAATCATAACTATTTCAATACTCCAGATGTCCACAAAGTTTCAGCATATGTACATATACCTTTTCTGTATATTTAATATATAAATACTTTATTATATACAAGTGTGTAATTGTTTATGTATGATTTAGGTATTTTGAGCAGAAATTTTAGAAGCTCTCTACTTCATGCACAGCATGTGAATATACGTATCTGGCACAACAACATACTTTTGTTGGTAGCAACAAAATTAGAAATGGTAATATCATCATATTTTCCAGTCTAAGATTAATTTTGATATTCCAACCATCCACATTTCCCAGAAAATGTTTTCTGACAATAATTCTGTTTATGATCTCAGGCCAAAGGAGAACGTTTAGATAAGAAAATGGGGAGCAAGCTTGGTTAGGACAGAAAACTGAAAAATCAATTACTTACACTTAACAGTCGGGTTTTTTCTTTTCTGTCATAAAGATGATTCCATTCTAGCAACATTGGTCATCTCACCAACAATACATATTTCAGTACTTAAAAGGAGATTGCATTTTGCTTTTTAATTAAATCAGCAAAAAGAACATTGAAGTGTTGCAGCTCACTTGTAAATTTTATAATTAATTTTTTACTGTTGACAATAGACACTCTAAATCATTATCAGTTCAACTTTTCACTCCATAGGACATGAACTGAAACTAATTCCTCAATTTTTGTTAAGTTACGTAAAAGTCTCCTTTCACTGAATGGGCTAAAGCAACACAATTTTAGTTCCCATCATCATGTGACTTTCGTGGCTGATGGCAGACATACTTCAGATCACCTCAGATTGGAAGAGGAAATTCTCTAAGATTACTACTTTCAACTCATTCTGTATCTTTAATCTGACTATTTGCAGACCTACTGTCTGACACCTCTAATGATTTACAAATAATACTTACTTTCCCTCGTAGTCACCCCCAATATTGTTTTTTAATTTATTACAGAGAGGCTAATGTCAAAAAAAATAACAGTGGAAATTTAGTATTGTAAATTGTGTGTTGAATACAGAAGAAACTTAGCTGTCTCCAACCCTTCTATGTTTACACAACATGTGCTGAAAGCAAATCAGTGTCTTGTCTTGGGACTTTTTTATTTCCCTTGCCAAGCCAGATGGCGATGTGCCCAGCCAACAGCATAACACAAATGACCATCTATGGCCCTGTCAATGGTAAGTATACTACTACAGTGCCTGCCACTGAGCTGCTGCTGTACCAATCTGGGCAGCGAAGACCAGGTTCAGGGTATGTCTACAAAAGGTTGGCAGGCAAACGTGAGGTTTGCCTCTGCTCTCACACTACGCTTGACTTGAGGCCTGTAAGTCAGGATTTATTAGCTCAGGACAGCACTAACCCCATTTGCAAAGCTTTTGATGAACTTAGGGGCCAGACAAAGCAAGTTTATGTCTGCTTGAAAAAGTGACATGCAGACATATCATCACATCAGTCCATGTAGTGAAAAACCATAAAAACCTTCTTAGGGCAAATTTTCATTCCAGTGGTAGAAATGCATGATCCTTGTCTGCAAAAGAATGTTCTCCACTTCAGAGCTTTTGACAGCAGATACCGCCCTATACTTAGTAATTTCTTGAGCAGATCTATCCTAGGGATGTGTTGTTATGAACGAAAGAAAAGAATGATCACTTCACAAATCTTCCTTTGCCGTGACACCAACAGCAGTGGAAGCTCTACATAGGTAGGTCCCTGAAAGATAACAGTGCTGCACTACAGACATAGAGCCCAGCAGTCAAAATTAGGCAAAGGAATCTGTCTGTTATGTTGCCCTCCTCAGCAGGGAAACAAAGAGAATTTAAAAGAGTTCAATTTTTGGATGAGATTACAGGAAATATTAGTTTAATTGTAATTACATCCTCTTTCCAATTAGCTGAAATATGTTTTGTAATCCTAGTGTTTTAAAGGGCACACATGCTTTCAGGGAATGCATCAAGCTTGTTTTAACAATAGAGAATAAAACTTTTTTTTTCATGTGGAGTCTTTGATTTTGCCAAATAATGAATTATAACAGTGCAAGAATAGACATTAAAAGTAATTTTTTAGTAAAATTCAATCAGTGAATGGTAAAAGTACGTACTTAAAGTCATAACCAGGGTAAAGCAAATATTGAGACATTCCAGCAACTCACTGAAAAGCACGCCAGGTAGTACATAAGTATTTTCAAAAGGTCATCTTCAGTATCTCCCTTTTTCGTTTTTCAATACCAAATATTTTTAACCAAGATTTTACATACATTTTCAGATATTCTAATAGGTATGCTAAAACAGTCAAAGAAATGCAAATAGGAAAGCAACAGTGTTTCAATGGAAGCAGACATTGGTTGCAACAGAGTTGAGGTTTCTGGCCTGCCTTGCCTGTAAGAACAGTTGCATGCACAGGTTTGGTTCTGGGCCCTTGGAACCTGCTCAGTAAGGTGGTGACTTTCAGAGCTCAATGACAGTGAGAAACATTTGAAAACAGATGTTCAAAGGGAAGACTAGAGACATTAAGTTCCTTGGTGGGCAGCTACAGAATGTTATCTTTTTAAAAGCAAAACACTGGTTGTATGAGAAAATAGTGGACAGAGATGATCAGAATCTTCTCTAAGGATGCCAATACATACAGCATATTTTAATAGTTTCTCAATAATTCATTTTCTGAGGTATATATTTGGTTTAGACTATAATAGGCTTTTTAACCTTTTTATTCCATTTTTATAATGTTGTTTAGGTTTTTTTTTTGTTCTCTAATACCTTCTTTGTATCACCTTGTTCTGAAAATTAAAAGAGCAGTCCTTGACTTTGAGAACTGAACTGGTAACAACCACCATCAGGAACTGATGTAACTTCAAGTGCCCGGGCACAGCGCTATGGAGAAGGGGACAGAGACAGATGGTTGTACATCTGCAAAAGTCTCAATAAGAGCTGGCTATTGGATTGCAGAGGACATTACAGCAGATGGCATTTTCAGGGATGCAGCAAAATCCTGCATACTGAAAGTTCTCTGTCAGGCTTATTTGCAGGTTCCCAATACTAGGATACACACCAGCTTTATTTTAACTTACATTTTTATCTGGGTTTGTGAACAGCATAAAAAAAGATATTAAAAGGAACAGTGCCCCTCTTCCAGGAAGCACCCTCCTATTTGCAGTCTAATCAACAACTCCTCCATATAACCTGCTCTGTGTACCTTTTAAACACAAAAGTTCATATATAAGCCCTTCTATCCAGTCTATCTTGGAGGGGTAAGTTCTCCAAAGGTAGGGGAATGCTGACCAAGTCTTGAAGGAAGCAGTCATACACAAGATGAACCATATCCAGGTAGTGTTTACCACAAAGTGTGCTAAGGGCATTGAAGTATTCAGTGTTTTACAACACTATATATAAAGTACACTGAAATAAACCACCACAGGTAAAGAACCACGATAAAATATTTTTTTCCTACAAGTTTCTTAAATTCCGGGTTTTGGCCCTCCTGATCTTAACAAAAGAAAAGGAACAAATAGAAAGCAGACAAAGAAAAGCAATTTTTGTTTGAAAGGAAGAATTTTTTCTATCTATCTCATCTATGTAAGAGCAATGGGCTCACTTTCACGCCAAGTCATTCCTGAGCAAAAGCAGTCTGGCCCCTTCACAATCTTACCAGTGATCTGCCCTTTGAGAAACAGATGGTGCAGTTCAACAGCAATATACAAAACAGACCTCTCAAATGGGAGTACAGGAATATTTCGAATGAAAATAATCAGAATTAACCACAACTTTAAAAGCTTGAGCTACTTGCCTAAATTAAGATTTGAAACCAATGCCAGAAAACCTCTGTATTTGTATTTTGGAGTAACAACTCATCACCTCCATGAAATCTACCTTCCAATGAAGGCCCAGCTTCTAACTCAATACTACCACTTCAGAGCCATGCCAGAGCTCTATCAAATGGGAAACAGCCATCATCATGCTGTATTAAGGGGCATGGGCTCTTCTCAGGTAACACTGACTTCCATGTCAGCAAGTATGCATGCTTAAATGTATTTTTATATGTATGTTTATATATCTAAATAGCTATACTTAGATATTTATACAGCAAAATCCAGGATGGGATTTTTTTTTTTTCCATAATTCATTAATTTATTAAAATCAGAATGTATAACATACAGTTGTATCTCTCTGCTCCTTGGCAGCCCAACTGGATAGCTGGTAGGCGGGGAAGGAATGCAGAATTAGAAGCGGTGGGAGCTTGGGAGCTACTGTGGTTCCCGCACTAGATCAGATTCACAGTGCTTCTGCATCTGTGGCTCCTAGGCAGCTGGCATGGCAAACTTGCCAGGTAGCTGTTAAGCTAGCTCTTAAACACACTGTTGAACTTGCTTTCTATAACCACAACATTTGTATTTTACTGGTATAAATAGTACTGTTGGAAATGAGTAATTTTCTAAACTTCCTCTGATAGTTACTATTTAAGAGACTGAAATGCACATACCAACTCATCCAAAATTCAACAGTAGTCACTGGTATCTGGAATTGTACTCTGACAAAATTCCTAATACAATTTAAGGTTTTCCACCAGATTTATCAATGGTTGAGAGCTGTTAAAAAAAAAAAAAAAATTAAGCTAGGAGTGAATTAATTATCAGCTGTACTGAGAATAAATATGCAGAATATAAAAGTAACTCCAGCTAAACTGTCCACTGAAGGAATATTTACTCATTTTTAGAAATCTACATATATGTCAAAGCAAGAAGGTAAAGGGAGAACTTTTAAAGGCCCTTTTTACAAAAATCACAATGCACAGACAGCTATCAGACTGTATTAATACAAATACATTTACTCAAGTATTAAGTTTCCTGGACAATCTGAACAATTGCTGAACAATCCCTTATATTCTGAAAAAGAAATGTGGACTGTTTTAAATCCTGCAAGGAGTCACATTTATGTAAGACAGTAAAAACTGGGGGAGGAGGATGGGAGACACAAGGGACAACAATGCACATGACAACAAAAACCAGCACCAGTTTGCGTTCTACCCTGCAAACATTCAGGGATAACTTTCCTCTATACTAACAGATTTCATGGAAGATGCAAGTTGCCACTACAATTTAATCCTCACGCTGATTACCTAGAGAGCTCTAACCAGGAACCATCTCAACCAGCTGCAAACTTTTAACATTTTTATTACTTGCCCTTCAAAGCCTGACAATCTGAAAATGCAGATTCATGAAAAACAACATTTTCCATATTTCAGGTTAATATACAGGAGTGTTTATAATTAATTTCACTGTAACCTAATGCACTCTCAGGAAAATCAAGATGGTGCAAGAGCTAACACAGGTACTGTATTATGAGCACACTATGAAACTAAGCTTGACTTTTCATCTGAGAAAATTCGTTTACACAGAAGAGAAACATAAGCCACCTGCATTGTATCTGCACTGTTTGTGAACTCTCTTGTAAAGAAAACCTGCTGCAATTTGGCTGTTCAAAATTTTCCTGTCTATCCTAAAAAGTGGCATTTTTTAGGATACCTGTGTCCTGTGCCCATTTTCCATTATGGTTTGATTATCTGTCAAAGGCATCAAGGTAATTTCTGTACTAAGGAAACCAACAGCAGTGATAGTGCCAGCATTCAGCGAACACAAGCAATTCTTTTTCAGACAGGCACCATTTTTCATCTCTCTATACCACGGCAGGGACTTTTTTCAAAGCATGCACCAGTGAGATAACACATTTAGCATGGGTACGAAAAGAAAGGAAATTGTGCTCTTGTGCGCATTCATTGTTCCCAAAAGTCATAAAGACACAATACAGCTTTAGTAAAATGGCTGAACTATGTACCTCTGGCAGGTTTAGATCATAAGAACTAGTCTGGTAGTCAAAAACTTCTCCGGCTTAGTAATCCAGCAGTGTTAGAAACTAGTACACAGAATATCTACTGATGGATTTAAGTTAAACAAATGACACGGGTAACAAGTTTTACTGATAAAGGAAGCAAAAAGTGTTACATTATTAAAAGGTAAAATGCAACAAGGCATCAAGAGCAATACAGGTTTTGATTTACAGCTGAATTGACCTGAAGTGCAAGAAATCATGACTTGGAATGCAGGAATGAACTGGCCTGCAAACGGACAAACAGGCCTTCTGCCTCTGATTGCGCTATACCTTGTGGAAGGTTATATTCTGTGCTGACTGGTATATACTCAAAGAAAATATGGGGAGGAAAATGAATATATCCAAGTTTGAAAAACTGTACTAGCCTAAATCCAAAAGCGAACAGAAGAAAAGATGGACAGTCATTCCTCTTCTACTAGATGTAGCATGATACATTTTCTCAGTGCTGCCACTGGAACAGCACATGCACAATTGTATTTGTTTATTTTAAAAGCTGTATATTTGATAAACAAGATGCTCTGTAAATCATACTTCATCTACCACTGGCCACCAATGTTGAGAGATTTTCTTATTTTTATGACTACCCACCAACAGTTACAGTGGGCTTAAAACTAGACCTTCATGCTTTCAATATTAACATGCCAATGTAAAGATGACTGGTTTGTACTACTGAAATAGACGCTTTTGTGAGGAAGAATGAACATCATATCAAAACCAACAACAACAACAAAAATAGAAAAGCTGCTGGATGCCCAGGTATTAACACACTGACAGTTGCTGTCAGCGTGTTTTTAGGAGAATTAAAACTGTAAGTATGTTTTAAAACTTCTTGAAGAAATTAGGGTATTTTTGGAGCCTAAATTCTAGGCCCTTTAACCAGCCATTCTGTATTCACAGACAGTTCTGACATTCGAGCAGGTTGTTGCCTCATGTAAAGCTTGGATATTACCATCTGACACATCAGTAGTCTGTGTCACTGAAACTCGCTGGAGCTATTCTATTCTTAAAACACCATACTAAAAGGAACCACGGGAAAGGAAAGCAATGCATAAAACCTGGTATTTACATGAAATACATATGTATGTCTGAGATTCTCCTACTACAATGACTTAACTCGCTTCACGTGTCAGCACCATCTTAGTACCATAAAGCTTTAGTACTATACCATTCTGGCTGAAGTCCTTCTATACACAGAAAAATAACTCCATCAACAACATACACTAACTTTTATGGAAGGAGGAGAAGCACCAGAAAGTAACAGCAACTGCTAAAGACAGTAATAATCTGTCAGCCTGGTTCTCTAGAGCATTGAAAAGTGAGAATAACACTACAGCATTACCCACAACTTCTGCGGCATCTATTCAACCAGTGCTATCCTAACACAATTGTATCTTGCACTCAATCCAGTGCAGGACACTATATCCCTGTCATGCAGTTGGTAATCTCAATTAAAATTATGGCAGTGAAAAGAAAAATACTTCAAAGGACAAATAACTGTGAAGTCACTCTGCACACTGCAAACTTCCTAGGGTATCTGAAGTTACTGCCGTATTAGGGATTGGTACCACCAGAGACATCTGCAGATCTAGTGGGAGAATTTTTCCTCCCAGATGCCCTCTTAGACAGCCTTTCGAAAGCACTGGCGAAGTCCATCTTATGCATTAAGTGAAGTCTTTCATTGCTTCCCTGATATTGTTCTCTGGTACCTAAAACCAGAACAAGTAACTACCCCCTCCATGTTACATAGCTGCTGGCTCCAGCTGCAGTTGAGAGTTTGACCAGGTATGGACAAACTGCTTGAACTTTCTTCCCCAGACAGGCTAGCTGATAGACGAAGCGCTGGTTATGTGAAATATTCACTTTGTTGCAAAGAAGCCTAATACAAAAACTAGCTGAAGTGTCCTCAATGTTTGCATGTGTTGCAGCATTGTGCATAAATATTTCTGTAGAGTTGGCAAATGCTCAATCTATTCATGCCCTGCAGATGCTTTGTGGGCTACACTCCTCACAGTGCAGAATGAAAACTCCACCACTCACCAGCAAAATAGCAGCAACAGCAGAGCCTACTAAAACGAAAACACTTGGCAGCATGGCAGATATACCTTATGTCAGCTATTGCATTTAGAAAACCGAAAAGAACTCTTTGTAGGTCTGGCTATAATATTAAACATAACTTTATCTGCTCATGTACACTGGTAATATCTTTTTGGCTCATCTTTTTTTTTTTTTTTTTTCCTATCAGCAACTGGCATTGATTTCAGTGATACCTGCCTGATGAATACTTCTGTGACCTATTTTGTATCAGGAGCAATCTTTCAAGATTTGGATCTTCATTCACCTTGCTGGAATAATTTTGAGAATAAAATAGAGTTTATAGGGCACTGTCACTTCTTATCTAGCCAGACATGTGCTTCAGAAGTATGATTTTTATATATTTATTTTAAAAAGCATTTTCCCCAAAGTATAAGATACAAGAAAAATTGTAATACTCTAAATGTTGCTAAAGCACCCTTAGGTATGTGGAGCTACTGACTACAACTGCATGATGAATATAATTATAATAAGATGTCTTAGACAAATCCTAAGGACTAAGTAGACTTGCAGCCTTACTCCATGACTGAATGCTACACCTCACTGACATTTCCCCATTGCTTGTTCCAAAATAAAAAATGAATACCTGTCAGCAGAATCGCTGAGCAGAGGCAAAATCCACCCACAGTACACAGATGTTACTACAGCCAAAATATACTTTTAATTATTCCAAATATATTCTGCTCCTGAACAGATCACACAGGCCTGACCAGAACTAATCACATTCCCTATCATCACAAGATGAAGAGAAACTTCGTGTGTTTATCTTGCAATTACACACATTTGGACACGGACACTCAACTTGAACTAGCTTCTTGCGCTGGCAACACATAATTTTTAAATAGTATTTCCCTGGTACGTAGAAGTGATTTTAACATTTTTCTAACTGCTAGCTAACTGTACAGTGCATTGTTCTGAAAAGCTTAAATGGAATACTTTACACTTACACAACAGAGCAAATAATTGCTTTTGTACTTTTGAGTGAAAATACATTCCATAAAGATTATTCACTTCAAGTACTATTTATTTCTTAATATATCAAGTAACCTTGAGTATGGGAGACCTAAACAGTAAGGCCTTCTCTGAATTAAGCTGTGCCTTAAGTGATGCATAGTGACATAAAAAAGAAGGAATCATACAGGTAAATTGTGCAATGATAAACACTTCTTGTGAGCAATTACTGTGCCAGTGGTTCTGAATGGCTGGTCTCTTCTCTAAAACTGTTTTGAATCTTGCTTAGCTCTGGGTGAAAGAAGTCAGCCTTCATAACCAGAGGAAGAGAAAAAAAAAGGAAGGACCAAGTTTCATTTTTCCCAAATGAAATGGTAACCAACATGGTGACTAGCTAAAACCAAGGAACCATGTAGACTGGCACTTCTCCTAAGAAGACAGTAAGGACACATCTGCATTTGTGTTTTAGCAGGGATCAGAAGTGTGCTTTTGAACCAAATCCCCTACTATCTTCACTTGCTAGTTCTCCAGTCACAAAGTGGAGAAGCCACTTAAGAACATGAACTAATTTCCTGTCAGGTGAAACAAATGTAACAAATTCCAGCCACTAATGGGCTTCAGTCTGCGGTGGCAGAGTAGAGCTAGTCCGAAGTGAAAATACAAACCCCTAAATTCAGTGACTCTGAAATGTGTAATGTAGATATCATGCCCTCAGTACATTTATAAGCTCTACAGAGCCACTCTTGTTTGTGTGTATTAGTTGCTAAGGTAGGCTATACATACAGAGTAGATGCATAAACTAGCACGAGGTGTCTAGCTAAACCATACCACCTAGAAGGCTTTTAAAAATAAGTGTGCATACCGCAAGAAATTCTGGCTTCATATTCATGCATATTAACATTTACACATCCAGAGACAATGTATGGAGCCAACCTAGGCAGCAGTTTTACAATGTTACTATTTTGCATGCTGCAGTACAGATGTTACTATTTGATTGCATGCAGCTGACCTCTAGAATTCAATTAATTCCACTCCTTCCTTCTGCCCTGCGGTAAAAACCTCCCAGACAAAACAAACATGTCTTGTAAGTATCATGACAGTTTGGACTCCAAGCTATCCTTTACCTCACGTAGATACAAACAAGATAAAGAAATAGAGATATTAAAAAGAAACATCTGGTTGTAGTTTTATAAACAATCTATATCTCCATATAGAAAATGTACTTTTGGACTTGTACATTACTTCAGAGACAGACAGATTTTGACAATACCCAAATTGGTAGCACTACAGTCAGCATCAGTGTGGATCATATGGTTCCTTCTGTATGAACAATGTGATTCCACACAATCAGTTCCTCTCAGCAGTACTCAGATCCTGGTATAATGCTGGTCTGTCTTCAATTTTAATTCTCACTGACCAACCCCACTCTAACTGCTGTCTTCTGCTCATGTCTCCCTGCCTCTTCCCTTGGGCTGTCATTACCTCTTCACCACCCCTTAAGAGCTCCAGAAGCGCTACTAAGGGTGTACAATACCAAAATTCATTACCTTCTACCTCACTTCATATGCGAATTTCTCTGGAAAAGCGTGCTTTACTCCTTGGAAAACACTGGCCTAAAATACCTTTGTCCTTTGTCTACTAGTTTTCTATTGTGAACTAAAGGATAGTTATTCTAGGTGTTAGAGTCCACATGACCCTTGTGCCTCTGGGCCAGTTTATGGAAGCTACTCTGTAATCACAAATAAAACTGACGCAGTACATTGATTCTGTTTCTCATTTGAAGGATCCCTCTATTCCTTTTCTGTTTCGGTAAGAAACCTCAAACAGCACTGCAGTGTTACATAACAACAAATGCTTTTGGATTATTTGAGGTTAGCTAACTGATTAGACAATTCATGCAATATACAATGATAATGTTTTGCAGAACAAGGAATGATTAAATGAAAGTCAAAAAGCTAGAGACATCAGACAGTATTTTAACATATTGTGGTTCCTGTCATAGAGGGCACAAGAAGTCAAAGACATTTAAGTTCTCTGACTAGTTGTGCATGTATCAGAGAAAGTGAGCACCCAGATTTCCAGAAAGATTGAGCTGCTTAGTATTTTTGTTTGGAGGAAAAAAAAAGTTCATTTCCCTATAGTCATACGCTTTGCATGCCAAGTCTCTAATGAGCCCATGCACTTAGACTTTCCACATTAATTACATTCTCACGCCCTAAAGGCAATGATGTCTGAAGCTGTCCATTTTTTGGTTATTTCATAAATCTTCAGAGACTGCAGTTTTCCAAATGGATTTCAAGACTTCAATATTAAAGTTACTTAAATAATAACTAATCCACCAGGCCTTAGGTTTAAAAATGGGGAAATAAACTTTGCTAAGCAAGAATTAATAGCACATAATTCTTGCTGTACACTGTCCAGGCAATACTTCACAGATTAGTTATGTCTGATCTCCCACACTAGGGAGAACTTCTGTCCTCAAGAGCCTAATACTAGAAATGGCATCTCATGATCCAAGGTTTTTTGTTTTGTTTGAATTTCTTTTATGTTTAAAATTTGATATTTGAAATCAAGAGAAATCTGTAAGGCAAAAGGCCCAGCTTGATTAACACACTTCATAATTGCAGGAAATGTTTTTTGACCCTTAGTTGACTCAAAATTTTTTCTCATGATTTTTTAGCAGCATGATCTACTTCCCCAATGAATCATTCAGAATGAATGAGAAAAGTTCTGCACACTTGGAAATAGCAACAGAATCTCACAATAATTTTGAAATCCTCTATATATTAAATGGCTTTATATTTTCAAAACAAGCTCCAGATGTGTAAAACAATGGTGCTTGATCTGCAATAGGCCTAAAAGATCATTTGCCTTTTTCTTCTGGCCTTGCAGCACTTCAAGGTTGCTCTCATGTTTCTCTAATTATTCTAGTCAAAAGGAGACACATAGGGAAATGTTCTCATCATCTCGTCTTTGGCATCTCATTTCCATTAGCAGCACAGCTTCCCAGATAGCCAGTGAAAACTCCAGAGTGCAGTTTAGAGTGTGTAAATTGAATGCTAAATGTCAGAACGTATGAAGACTCCCTTAAAGAAGCATCTTTAGAAGTCATCCCAATAAAGCACAGGCTTCAAAATGAAGACAAGCAACTCAGATTTGAGCAGGAAACATATAAAATTTTCAACACATTCTTAGTAATACAGTTAAAAAATAACACTACCAAAATTCCTTCCCCTGCCCACAACTTAGTAGCTCATGATTCAACTGCAGATCTCATAGTACCTGACATTGTTTCACAGTCACACTAGGCTTAAAATTTTAAGTCATTAAAAATACCATTTTTTTCCATGTGCATTATGTAGTTCACTCGTACGACAGCTCTTATTTATCAGCAGCTAATAAATATACTCAGCTACTCTTAATGGGGAATATTCTTTAGTATCAGGGAGGATCCATAGTTCTAACACTACCACACCCAGCTAGGGTCACCATGTAGGAGCAGAATTAATAGAAAAGGTCAAATTGTTTAACAG
This sequence comes from Strigops habroptila, assembly GCF_004027225.2. Classification (NCBI taxonomy): domain Eukaryota; kingdom Metazoa; phylum Chordata; class Aves; order Psittaciformes; family Psittacidae; genus Strigops; species Strigops habroptila. The sequence continues at coordinate 40,190,576 of NC_044283.2, forward strand.
CATAATGAAGTAACATTGTTAGAGTCAGGAAGAAATCTTGTGATTATTTATCAACACCATCAGCTGTAGAACAAAGAGTTGAACATAAACCAGGCAAAAAATTTTACTCAATAAAAAGGGGACTCATTTACTCATTCAAAAAGTAGTCCTAAAGGAAAGTCAAAGAAGGTAATCAACAAAAGATGTGACATTTAAAATCAGTCTGGCACAAAAACCCCACAGTATCACAATGTATTCCATATGAAGATGAATGCAAATATTTCAGACTGGAATACATGCGGCAAGATTGGTTTTAGTCACATAGGTTAAACGTGAGGACATCTTCATTGCTAGGACTAAAAAGACTCAGATCAACATAAGTAACTTTCTTGTACTTTGTGTTCTTTAAACAATCCACAAAATAGTTCAATTAAAATGTTAAACAATGCTTTGCAGCAGAGAAATACACGTTGCAAGTATAAATGCTAAAACATATCCTGGAGTCTTTCTATGTGCCAGGAGCAAATCTGGTATTTACTTTTCCCAAGTTCAACCTGTTTTATTTCAATAAGATACCCCCAAATCTTTTTATAATTATTTCCATTGCATATAAACATAATCTCCTGGTATTAGTAAATTAGCTTGGCTAAATATAGCAAGGAGCACTCATGTTTTATGGGGCATTTTCTCTGGTATGCAGCTAATATAAATAAAATGAGCAGAGAGAAGTTGGCAGTGTTCCACTGCCATTACATCACTTTTCCTTAATAGGAAACCTCTCTGCAACTTAACATCTTGCTTTAAACACTCGGAAGTGTCCGCAAAGTCTTCAGTGAGGATCAGCATATAAGGCCAGTAGTTAGCTTCAAAGGTCTGCAACATAGAGCTGGGGCACCGGGTACAACACTGAAAAGAGAACCTCTACTGAAAACCACCTTTAAATTGTCACCAAATGCAGAGCAAGGGAGTTGCATAATCTCTAACAAAAGATATTTGTAAAATGTATAAAATTCCAGTAAAATGTATATAATTCCAGTAAAAAGCAAGGGATGAATTTCCAATTTCCATGATTTTACTTCAGTAGACTCCGTATTTCCTCTAGAAACCTTAGGAAGAGACATATTAAAGACAGAGACCCAATCGACTGGTCAAAAACAGGACAAAAGACACAAACATCTCCATAGTTTTGTTTGCAGCTTACTCTTTGAGATCCTGAAAGGGATAAACCCTCTATTTTATGGTACCATCAGTACTATCCCTCATCTCTAGAATGACTTTATTCTGAAGAAATTAATTACTGTAAAATCGTATATGATATTCATTTACCAAGAGCCAGATGTTGCCAACCACATATGTTGAGCTTTTCATTGCAAACAATAGGATGCTTTGATTGTACACAATAAAAATACATTAAATGTGCAGCAAACCCCACTGGACCTGCAAGGGTTTTTTTTGAAAAAGCCAGTCATTTTTTTTGCATCCATTACTGAGATTGCTAGACTATACTGCCTGTGTCATATATTGAGAGATGAAAAGCAATCAACATAGTACATGAGAGACAAAAAGCAATCAACATAGTACATGCATAAAAGCACCCAGAGAAATTTATGTTCATGCTGTAATTAATGTAAACATAAATTCCAGTTATTATATTTCTAATGCACAGCTGTTGAGCCAATGATTCAACTCCTGCTTCAAGTCTGTCTGCAGTATTTGCTGGCATGGAATTTTATTGAGAACATAATTTATTTAGGCACTGACACACACACAAACACAAAAATGTATTTACCACAGTACAAAAAGTCAGGGTAGGTCATTTTGTCCTGTGCTTTTTCCAAAAAAGCTTGAGGAGTTCATGGGTTCCTATGGCTCTTATTTACAGATATGCAACATACAATCTTTGAAAATTTACGGTAAATGTTGTCATGTTTACATCAGTGGCTCTCAGGAAAGAGAATGCTAATCAAGTAACAGTATGCAGCAAATAAAACACTATTAAGAAGAAGTACACAGAATACCTCTGCGAATGCTCTCATTTAGGAATCAAACAGTCCTACAATACCTTGGATTCTCTGTCCCTCTTACTCAGCAGGACATCCCCACATGCTTCTGTGCACCCTTCCCTGTTCTTGCACACATCATAGAATGGTTTGGGTTAGAAGGGACCTCAAAGATCATGTAGTGCCACCTCCCTTGCCACGGGCAGGGACACCTTCTACTACACCAGGTTGTACTACAACCTGGCCTTGAACACTGCCAGGGATGGAGCAGCCACAATTTCTCTGGGCAACCTGTTCTGGTGTCTCACCACCCTCGTAGTGAAGAATTTTTTCCTAATGTCTAATCTAAATCTCCTCTCTGTCAGTTTAAAGCCATTTCCCCTTGTCCTGTCACTACATGCCTTGTAAAATGTTCCTCTTTAGATGATTTCTTGTAGGCCCCCTTTAGGTATTGGAAGGCTGCTATAAGGTCTCCCCTGAGCCTTCTCTTGTCCAGGCTGGACAAGCCCAGGTCTCTCAGCCTGTCTCCAGAGATGCTCCAGCCCTCTGAGCATCCTTGTGGCCTCCTCTAGACTTGCTCCAACAGGTTTGTGTCCCTCTTGAGTTGTGGGCCACAGAGCTGAACACAGTACTCCAGGTGGGGACACAACATCCAGCTGTGATGGCACAACAGTTTAGGACCCTTACAGCAGAAGGGGCAAGTGAATTAAAACTTGAAAGTATCCCTAGAATAGCAAAGATTAATAGCTTGCTTCATTGGCTGGTGTTTTTTGTGGTTTTGTATTGAGGTTTGGGGGTTTTGTTTTAAACATAAATCTGTTCATTGCTTCAGAATAAAGAGCAGCCACCAAAGTGTTCTGCTGGTGCAACAAAAGGGTCCAGAAACAAGCACCTAAAAGCCTGACCACAGCCTATACTGTCAGTGAGGAAGTCCCTTTCAGTGTAGGGTTTGTGAAGACGTATCTTTAGTTTGTAATCATGAAGGTTAAGAAAGATCTTCTATATGCACTTTACTTCTGAATGACAGCTTCTGAACAAGTTCTTTATGTTCTAATTCATTTTTTTAATGCAACTGTTCTAAAATTAAATTTTTAATGGAAGTAAAGCCAAAGTTTAGGTTACAATGGAGAAAAGTGATTTTTAAGCTGCTTAGTGCGCACAGTGAGTAACTGGAGTAAATTTCATCTCCATTGCTGGAACTATCTAGAGATTTCAAATAGAGGGTATTTGTGCAATATTAACACACTCTGGCCAAGTACACAGTACAGGCCTTCATTTCACTAATAACTAAGACATGCAGCTGAAGACTTGATTGCTTGAATGACAGAGGTATAAATAACAATATTCATTTGACCAGTTTCATCTTTGCGTACTGTTATTGATCTGTGAATTGGCTACTTGCTAATTAGGTTTTCTTTATTCTAAAACCATATGCAGAATTAGTAGCATCAGCCAATGCTCATTTTCTAAAATACCATTTTAGCAGTGGTTTCAAGTAATGCCGAGTTTTCAGGAAAGGTCAGGGAAAGCAGAGAAATTAAGTTAGACTCAAAACTCAGTTTTAAATAATATGGCAGCTATATTTTTCTAACATTAATCAAATCTTAGTTCCGATAGAACTTCACCAAAACCTGCTGATTGGATGACAAACTTCCTGCTAAATAAGTTATAGCTCTGTTAAGTTTCAATTATTGTACTGTGTTGCTCTGTCATTTTGGAAACCAAGAAAACATCTGCTAAAATGAGCTGTAATGGAAAAAATTCAACTGCAAGTCTCTTGCTCATCCATCCTAGCACTATTATTATGCAAGTTAGCCTACTATATATAGCAGCCACAAGAGGAACTGATAGGCTAGCTAGGCATATACATGCCAAATCTATCATCTTTTTGTTTTATCACAGAGAAACCAAGCTGCAACAGCTTTCCAAACTTGTGTAAGCGAATTCAGGATTTCACTATGCCTCACATTTCACAATGCCTGTGTGTTCAGGCACACAGACATTGCATTGAAACTAATGGGAACAATGGTAGTTAGTAGCTCTGATAATCAAGCAACTTTGATATGAATATAACTTCATTCAAACAAATTAGAACATTTACATTTAAAAATTCATCCATATATTACAATATTTAGTTTCAAATTTTAGTTTGTGATTTCGGAGTATTTTTTTAAGGTGAATTAAGTATCTCAGTAATTTGCCTTTACATAAATGGCACAAAAATACTTGGAGATGCAAAGTTTTCACACCCAGATTACTTTAAGTCCAGTCAGCAGTGACAGAAATGGAAAACATCTGATGAGTATTTGGCAGTGTGACTGAAGCGAGTCAATCTCCACTTTTTCTCCCAGAAAAATTGTCACAAAGCCTAAATATACTACATTTCATGTCAATCTTTACTGGCAGATTTAAGCAATGAAAACAGACATTTCTCTTTCATCCTTATATGTAAAGGAGTCTGGATGTTAGCTCTGTGTCCTTGGTGTTACACTAGAGTCTTTTCCAAATTTTGATTAAATATTCAGACCATAGGGAATGCTTATCATGGCATATAAATCCAGGTAATCTAAATAACAGCAATGACTGACATCTGCTTCAAAGATTGGAATAGAAAAACCTTCCTACTAAGGGCCATGGCAGAATTTCGCATGAGCTCAGAACTTCTTTCTTCAAATGGAAGAAGCAATAAATGCAACTTGCAAAGATCCAAGCATGTTTACAATAGTTCAAATTCCAGGTATTATTGACATATTTTAGCATCTTTTATGTTTTACTAAATGTCTAAATTTGCTTTGTTACTGCCACTTAACGATTTGACTTTGTAGCCTGAGCTACAAAACTACGAAGATACCAACTCTTCTCAGTACAGAGAACTGTAGCCTCAGAAGAAGCTGTACCATCACCAGGTTAAGAACAGTTTAAAATGTCTAGAAATACATATATCAGAAGGTATCTCCTTCAATACCAGCTAAGCATCACTTAGTTTACTGTGGCTTAACAACCACGTGTACAAATTTTCTGCAGTAGCTTTACCCTACAGTACTACAGTTTAGTAATGTTGCTTGTCCCCCTGTTGGGACTAGAAAACTAGAGATGAAACAATCAGTTGGGCAGAATTACACCAGAATAGATACACCTAACACAACAGGTACTCCAAACTACTTATGTGTACATACTTATTCTGGAGCAGAAGCAGCCAAGTCAATAGCTAACAAGGTATAACTAATTAAACTTGACACTTCCTAGAGACTTTTATAACTTTGTTTTATTCCCAGCCATAGCCTGACTTGACATAGCCTGACGATGATGTACAACACTATTACTTCTGATTGGTTGCATATCCTTCAATTTTTAGGCCAGTGTATAAATTCATCAACAACAGTAAATGTAATGCTAATTTTACTTGGGAACAAAAAATCCAAATATGCCATAGATAAATCTCAGGAGTTAGCATCAATGAGAATTTGATTAGAAAGGCAACTATTGCAAGACACTGGACAATACATACTATTATCACAGCAAAACTACTAACATTTTCTGGGGGGAACAAAAAAAAAGAAACCAAGGGGTTCCATTAAACCAAAACCATGATAATTAAGTTTAAACACATGCCCTTGTTCCCACAATGTGCCAATCTGCACATCAATATGCAATATTCATATGACAGGTACCTGTACAATGCAAGACCTGATAACAGGTACCAAGAATATTAGGCACAGTCAGCAATTTACGGGACAACCAACTAATATAGACCTGAATGTATACTTTCAAGAGCATCCATGGAAAACTCTGAAACATTGAACTGCTGCTCAGACCAACTAGGGAAACATGTTTTCATATGTTGCACATCTTCCAAAAAGCCCTTTTCCAAGCTATTTTCTGTCCTCTATGCAGTATGCTGCAATTAGCTCTGCTAACTGTGAAAGCTGAAATTACTCTACGAACTTCACCAGTAGTCAGTGGTTTTAGCAAACCTTAAATTTTCCAAAACAAAGGGCAATTAATTGAGAAACTAATTATATGGGTAGCTTCCTTCCTTTTTAAGTGGCTCTTGACATTTTCAATTTCATGCAAAACAGTGGACAGCCTATAACAAAACTCTTGAAGAATGTGAGGTAATTAAAGAGAGGAAACATTTGAGAATAATCTCAACACCCAACCACAAACATTAACATCAGTAACTCAGGAAGCTTGACAGCAGATTTCTGTGATTCTTCCTTTATCACAAAGACCGTCAATGATGGCAGAGAAACTATTTTCCCCACCCAAAAGCACATTAAAGTATTATTTCATTATGGCTTTGTGAAGAATTTATTCTCTTGGACAAGCTACTTCTGTCTTGTATCACTCTTTATGAGACCCTAGCATTTTTGACATGTTTCCGTGAATTAAAAAGGTACTATTCACAGGTTTTACAAATGTCTCCCAAACATTCCAGTTTCACTCTACTCAGTCAATCCTCTATTGCCCTGCATAACCAACTTTGCTCCACCAATACTGGAAATTCTGGCAGACATACTAAATCTTTTGGGGAAAAGGGAAGACACTTAGTAAAAATACTAGGCATCTCAGAGCTTTGTATGCTCATACCAATTCACTCAACTCCCCCAAACTTTCATCTACTACAGATCAGCTTCCTGCCTAAATGCATTCCAATTCTATTCTGCTCTGCTTTTTATCAATGAGCACGTTACTTCAAATATTAGCATTGCAAACAGTTCCTCTAATTCAGTACACTTTCAAGAATTCACTCAGTAAACAGGGCCTGTCTTTTGCATTTGTAGGCATTAATGCTTAAAGCACAAACATCCATCCTCTTAATCCAAAAAAGGACATAATGTGAGTGCTGTGTTTTAGTTGCAAACTGATAATTAGCCTCAGTGGCTGGCGGAGCTCTTTCGTAATTCATTATAATTAACTGTCCCTACATCACTCCTCTTTTCTAGTTACAGCCTACCACCAAAAAAAGTCCAAAGTTTGTACTAACAGGAATATTAACTGCACGAAATTACAGAAGCACTACAAAACAGTCTTCAATGGGTGTTCAAAGTGAGGATGAAACAGCCTTGCCTGGCAGTTTGTAGCAGCAGACTGCAGGCAGAAGATGAAACCAAAAGTATTTTAATGCCTTTTGCTAAAAACGCCCATGCTAAATCTAGCATTAAAGATATCAATACTTTTTCTGAACCAAACATTTCACCATACAAAGCCATGCCCATATATAATAATCAGATCCTTGCAAGAACTGTAGGAACAAATTGCTTCATCTCAAGACATGCATGGCAAAAGAACCTACAACTCATTTATAATTATAACATTTGTGCTCACATGTTAAAGCCCTGATTTATTGCTGCAGTCTGTAACAAACAGAACATCCACTACACGTGTGTTTCTGCAGTCTAAACTTCTAGATACTTCTGGGAACCTGCAGAATCCTGGCGATCATTTGTTATAAGAAAACTTCCAGTGAGGTGTCACAGACCAGCTGAATATACTGAAGCTTAGATAGGCAATCGCAAGACCCTGCTCCATTAAATGTTAGCTCATGCTCCAGAAAGCATTGCTTCCCTCCTTAAAAGATTCCTCAGAGTTGAAATCAGGTCCTTGATCTTAGGCTAAGTGTGATGCATGTGGTCGGTGCTGAGCTTCACCATCCTGGGAATGGTTCCACCCTATACTGCTCCTCACACCACATGACGTGCCTTTGACATCAAGACTAGATTACTGCAATATGTTCCAGCTAGGGCTGGAGAGAGAGCTCATGTGTTGCTTGCAGCTGGTTGCTGATCACAGCTATACAGTTGGTGGAAGAGCAAGAGAAATGTGGCAGAGAGATTCTAATTTCTGAGCCTTCTGCTCTTTTTTCTGGGTATTTCGTATGGTTCAGATAAATGGCATTATTCATATTAATTGGCTCTTTACACCCAACCATTAGCATGACCACTAAAGCTTGAAGGGATAAGGGGACACAGGAACCTAGAGTCTTAGAAAATCAGTTTATAATTTTTACTTCCAAAAACCTCAGAAACACTTAAAGACACTGTATTTTATGGGCCAGAGGCAACCATACAACTAACCTCAGATTCAGTAGCTGAAGTTCATTCTTTGTTTGAGAAAATGTTGACATATAATTTTGGTTTTATTGTAATAGGCACTCCTCTTTTCTTTCCATCTATGTGGACAAATACACATGCAACACTCATCTAATTCAGTTGCATACATACGAAAGCAGCTTCTAACCTTGGCTTTTTTTCTTTTCTCTGAAAACTCTGTGTCCTATGAGCACAAATGTTCCTGAAATACAACTGATACTAATTTTTTTTTTCTTCTTAAAAAAGAAATAAAAAAATCAGAGGTTTAGAGGGTATTTTAATACAAAGCAGAAAATGGGAGAAAACATTTTCCAGAAATTCCTGATGAACAACTTAAGAAAATGTTAAACAGTTGACAACCTCAGAATTTCTAGCAGAAAATCCAAAGGCTACTAAAGATAAAAGAATGGAAACCACATGTAACATCCTAGAGACTCATAAGACAACATAATGTACTTTCAATATAGTTTGAACTTCCGTAGTCTCACTTTATAAATTGGATTTCATATGTCTGCAGAAACTGATAGAAGAGGTGTCTCTCCTTTTTACGTTACATACAGATCTCCAGATTTTTACAAAGATAGAAAAACTATGAAGATTTATAGGAAATCAAGACTTTCCCCCCAGCACATAGCCAAGAAGTATGGCAAACTATTTACTGCCTGAAAAAATATGCTACAAAGGTTATACGTGAAGGAATAAACATGTCATTTGGCAAGGACATTGAACCTAGGTGTGTGATAATTATCATGGTATATGAAAATTATCAGGTAGCTTTAGAAATAGAAAAATAGGATTTGGCGATGAAGAAATATGTCTGTTGTGGAAAAGTCTCTGACTCCTCACTGAAAATAAACTGCAGTTTATACAGCAAAATACACAGTCTGAAGGCTTGTCAGTTGAGTAATACTGATGAACACTTCTGAAGCCCAGGCACTCTTTTCATGAAAATGTCTGAAAAACATTTGTAGTTACATACCAGCACCTGTGTCAGTGTGGATATCCATAATCCCTTTACATTTTCTTTGAGGAATTCTGGTTTTAGGCACCTTGGATTTGCACAGGAGTAAATGGCATCATCTTGCAACACACTCACCATCAGTAATACAATACCAAGCAACTTACGCTTTCATTTAATTCCCTGAAAGTTTCGTCAGGAAACAGATCACACACAAATAGAGTGTGCATGAAAAGACTGCATCCACAAAGTATTATGAGCTCCTCTAGGGTTTTCAGAGCCTCAATTGTACAAAAAAATAGATTCACTAGATCTTTGGTCACTGCAAAACACAGCCATGAATCAGGGTGCCCTCCTGAATGCTTCAAATACTGAAAAGAAAAGCTTTGTATGTCAGAGCCAAAATAAGTACAGTGAGGTGGGCTGGAAGGAATACAGCACCATTGGGGTTCTGCGCAAGTAAACTCTCATTTGTGCAAAACTTTCTATGTTGCCTTGGTGAATCTGTTCTGCTAGCCAAAGTTAGCTATTAAAATTGTTTTGCACTTTAATAGCTGCTTTAAACAAATCATCCCCATGAGTCAGATACAGATTTTATGCTCTGTACGGACACACACACATACATTCACACCCCATTTGATTCCTATATGCACAGAAACAGATTTGCATTATCTCCTCACATAAAGAAAATCTGCATTATCCATTCTTTGAAGTCAGAAACATGTATTTTACACACATCTGCATGTACATACACACATGGTGTTTGAAACAGAGCTGAAAGAAACAGCGCTGAAAGAAACAGTTCTGTTTCTAGTGACTACTTTCATACTGTAATTCAGCCTCTTCAGAAGAGTGAATTCAGCCAAGGAGTGAAAAATATAAGACAGATGACAAAAGATGACAAAATCCAACTACAAAAAGAACATAATGGTCCTTTTTTAAGGATAAGTCTTCCAAGTTGTGAGTAAGGTGCAAAAATGGGTAGGAGCTTAGAGCTTGGCCTAAACCCAGCAGGTTGGCTCTCCTGGGAAAAGTTGCTGTAACACATGCAGACCTTGATTTAAACCAGATTTCTGTATTTGGTGTGGCTGGAGAACTGGGGTCATACTGTTTAAACAATTCTGTAGCAGAAGCAGCACAAAAAAATCAAAATATTCCATACTCTTTTTCTATTCACCACAGCCCAGGCAGGAATGTCTGATGAGGTTTCTCCAGCCCACCAGATACTGCCTGCATGCATTTCTTGCTCTCAGAAGTGGATTCTTCTTCATCATAGGAGAGGAATTCTTTTTAAATTGCAATTTAAAAATTAAATCCAGCTGACTGCATCTTCATCTGAATTCAAGGGTTCTAAAGCAAAGTTCAATAATCTTCATGTAAACGCAAAGATTAAAACAAACCCGCTCGAGACCATAAAAGCAAGGAGTTAAATACTGATGTTGTAAACATAACTCCGTATGCTTTCCCATTATTTACATGCACACCTCAGGTACCACGTTGCCTTAATGGGAACAGTAACATACAGGACAAGAATATCACTCTTCACTGTGAATTCGATGTGGTTATTTGGTTGGTATAAATGTTAACATTACTAAAATAGATTTTTGTGTGTTAATCTATTTTTACATTTTAGCCTGGAAAAAAAATGTAACCATGTTGCCAATGAAAACCGAAAAATCTTTTCCTGTACATTTCTTCTGGCTGACACATCATGTCTGCAAATAATAGTCTTTCTCTTGAAAGCCTTCACTTTAGACAGACCCAAAAGGACAAATGAGACATGTGCCATCTTATGAACGTTTACCAGAACTTGGACACTTTGGCAATGCAGTATTAGCAGCTCCTGACACACAAAATCAACTCTTCCACATTTTTAAGGCTGAAGTATGAACTCAAGCCCACATTGCCACTTCCTGTTTGAAATATTCTATAGTGAACCATGATCTAAGATCACTGTTCAAAAAGAACAAAGAAATGTTTCTTTCTTCTCGTATGTTTTAGACCAGCACGTATAATGTACTTCTGAAACTGACAACAAACAAAACACAGAGCCCATTTCAAGGAGAAATTTCAAGAGGAACATTTTTTGATGACACAAAAGAATAAAATTCCCCAGTCTCAGAAAAATGTCCTCGGAAGGACTGGGATGAATACTGAATAACTGCTTCCAAAGGATGGTTTAGGATAATCTAAGTTAATAAAAGATTTTAATCCAAATTATCCCTGGAGAGATACACAGTATGCAAACTAGGGAAAGCAGATTCAGCTGTTTCTTGGCTCATCTCACACAGGTGCACCAGGCAGAAAAAAGCCCAGCAATAAATGGAGCCCACTGTATTTATTTATTTATATAAAAATAATTGCTGTTTATCTTAAACTCCTTCTCTTTGTGGAAAGGGAAAGCGCTGGGGAGTGCCATACACAATACACTAATTACAATCACTTTCTGCTTCAATAAAGGAAATACAGACTTCCTGCCTTGGCAAGGGCTAGAATGTCCCAAGCAGGTGGGAGAAGGACCATGTAAATGTCTAGACAGCAATGTGGAGAAAAATTATTTCCTAAGTTTTCTATTCGTGTGCTAATCCAGAAAGTATATTTCACACGTAAAAATAACTGCTTAATTATTGGTTCTCCTTCTATGATAATTACGATGGTCTAATAAGTTTGGTTGTTTCTTTTTTTAATTATATAAATACCAAATTGTTAATTAATTTGTAATGCTCCAGAAAGTTCTGACACCTGCAGTCACAAAAGACTCTCCCCTTCACTTTCTGCAGAATAAGAGGTTAAAATGAGTCTTCTGGGCATACTACAATTTGGTTAGTAATTACTCTGTAAGTATTCTTCCTAATTCTTCCAAATGCATCTGTTATCACTATGAAATCATTGCTCAGTATTGCTATTACTGAGTGGGAGCTTCACCCCAAAGGAAACTTTATTACTTAATCTAGCACTGAAATGCTAGCTCTTAAGAAAATGGGAAGATGATTCATGAATACAAAATTCCATAGGCATATTTTGATTAAACAATATTCCCAGGATGAAAACTTTCCAGCCAATGATTATGTTCAGGAATATATGGGACTATCAGTTAATATGTTCTACATAAACCTGAAATTTTTTTGGGAAAATAAAATCTTAGGGCCGCCAACTCTTCTCAGGTTAATAAAGGTCCAGTAGACTCCGAAATACTTAAAGTCTCCTTTCTCAGAGAGTAAACAGCAAATGAAAAGACACATGACAATAACATAAAACATTCCAAAAATTATGTAACTAATACTGCATATGCTTATCTTCATCTTTCAGACAGTTTCTTCTCACTGCATCCCATGCACTTATCTACATATTTTCATCTTAGAAACTCAGCTTTTTAAAACCAAAGGTCTTTATCTTCATGTCTTTCAGGTTGAGTGCCTACCAATATCCATAGTCTGAGGGAAATTATTCTATACACACAGAGAAAACCTGTTTATATGACATCACACTCATTGATGCTCTGCTCTGCTCCTGGGCACATGGGTCCACATTAATGTTGGCATGAGTAAAATCACAAAGCAGCTACTTTGAATTGAGAAATTCATTTGCTGTCTGAAGAATGTAATAAATTCCCATCAAATACATGATTTTACAGGTAAGGTCAGGTTACTTTGCCCAGCTGAGAAAAAGGCAAGTTTAACAGGTCAAGTCTCTATTACTCTGCTTCAAAATGATCCATGAGAAAGAAATTCTGTACAGGAGAGAAAGAAGGAATTCTCCATGGAAATGGGCTGACCAGCATCCTCCCACAGGTCAATTCCAGCCAGACCACTCCCTTTGTCTTCTGGTGCCCAAAGCCCAACAGCTGAACATTACTCATCAGATTTACCACTATGTCCTTACAGAGATAGAGTTATGCTGTTCTAACACAGCTAACATAGCTGTTAGAAATGTCTGCTGCAGTCATATAGACCACAAAGTGGATGACAAAATTGCAACCATGTTCCTATTTGTGGAGTGGTTAGGCTATCATGCCCTCCACAACTGTTGTATAAGCCTAACAAATTCTTCAGTGCAGAGCAGAGAATAGTAAGTTGTGTTTTGTTACCTGGAACCATAGATCTCATGAATTACTTTACAACAGTTGTAATTGTACAACAATAATAATTACTGTAGAATAACACTTTGCAACTTTTATATGTTGCAATCATTACACAGTCTCTGCAAAGAGAAAATAGTAGACTCGGGCTAATAAAAAAGAATAGGCCCACAATAATAGGTGCATGAGTGTCCAGTAAGGTGAGCTTGGCCAAGACAATATATCTAACTGTCCTGTTCTTACTCCCCAAAAAATAAAAATAACCGAATAACAATTTAAAGATAATAGAGAATTTTGTAGGACTTCATCAGGTAGGACAGGGCTTTGAGCAACCTGGTCTACTGGAAGGTGTCCCTGCCCATGACAGAGGGGTTAGAATCAGATGATCTTTAGGGTTGCTTCCAACCCAAATCATTCTATGAATCTAAGTATGAGAACATAAAAGCAGTGCTTTTAAATGGAATCCCCATACATCAGGCTGCTTACTGTTACTTAAAACATAATTCAAATTTTCAGAACATAGTTTTTCACTGAAAAAATAAGTAAATAAAAAAGATTGCTTGGCTCTCACACAGCTACAAGAAAAGTTGTCACATATACCTGCCAACCGCTAATAAACTTTTCTTTACCACACATCCACCATTCCAATTTTAGGAAAACTGTCAAATTTCAGTGTACAGTAACTTGGTAAATTCTGACTTTTTGAATATCAGGTTTCTACTACCTCAAAGATGAGAGAAATGTTTTCATCCAAATGAGATACTCTTAATTCTAACAAAATCTTATCTGTATATTCCTATGAGTTTCAAAAGTTAGAAGAACATCTGTATATGTCCTATCCAATCATCCCAGTTTCTTTTATTCAAACTCTTATCCCTTTGCCCCTACTTTTTCCCACATGATCTCTTCTCCTGGTCAGGAAAATTAGTACCAGAATATTATTTCACAGGCAGTCAGTACTTTCAGGTTTTGTTCTCCATCCAAAAGCAGGATGGAAAACACAGAATCCTGTTCTCTCAAGTATTTGCCCCCTTTTCCATAGCAAAGCGGTTTAGACACAATCAACGGACATAGGCTGAGAGCCATTTAACTTTTTATATGGTTTTTTCCATCCTCTTGTTATCAGTTCTATATCTTAATCTTTCTATGTCTGGTATGCATTGTGAATCACAGACCAGCTCTGGATGCGTGGAAACTGTTGGGCTTCCTTAAAAACATCATAACTTCCTCCCCTCCCCAGAACTCCAGTGGATTTCGGTGCACACAGACTTGTGAGTGGACATAAAACTTTCCATACAATATGTAATACATCTTACGGAGTTAATTTCAGAAATACGGGGTTTGGTGCCAGGAATCCTGGTTTCAGTTCAATAGAGCCACAGAATATCGTGGAAAAACCGTTTCTTGACCTCAGAGCTTCATGAAACATCAAATGCGTCCGCTCCTATTTTTAGATGTATGCTCTGTAATGCCATATTCCTTAATATAAAGCTGACCCAAATGTTCCAAGAGCAGATGTTGGTTTCTCTTTGATAGCCAATGCATATCTCTGCTTTCCAAGTTTCTGTAAACACATCGTTATAAGGAAGGCCAGCCTTACTTTTCCCAGCCTTCTTTCTAATTATGTGCCTGCTGCCAGGAAACTTTCACTTTTTTTTTTCTTTTTTTTTTTCTTTTTTTTTTTTTTGTGTGTGTGTGTCTTCACTACTAAAATTTAAACAAAGGTCTGCTACAGACTTGGAAAAGAAGAAAAAAAAGTCTCCAAAGCTGTTACTGTTATAAGTTACAAAGTTACTAAGTAACACCAAATGCCTTTCAACACTCAGTGATAAACATTCGACCAAAAGAGTAAGCTGCAAGAGTACATCATTGCTAGGTCACCAAATATGTCTTCCTTATAGACTAATGAATTCCAGTGAACAAAAAAAACCCAACCCCAATATCTGGTTTGCGTTTGGTTTAATTTTGGTAAGAAGCCGCAGCAAGCTTTCTAAACCATCAAGTGTCCTGCCCATTACCCAGTCTCTCCTCATCCAGGAGTATCAGCGGGTTCCTATAGAAGTCTCCTGCAAAGGAGGCTGCGAAAGCACTCATCTTTTACTGCTCTGTGATAGTCACTCGCAAACTAACAACTGATTTGTTAAGTCTTGAGCTACAGAGCTCCACACCGCCGCCGCAGCATCCCCTTCTGCCTCTGGGAAGACCGAGTGATCGGCAAAGAAAGTGCAGCGGCCAAACTAGAATGCACCTACAGATGATGTGGTAAACTAACAGGACAGGAAAGAGTCGCGCAAAGAAAGAAATACCCGAAAGAACCGCGGCCAGCCCGACCCGCTTCCAGCAGGGTTTCGCCCGCCCCGATCACTGCTGCTGCCGTGCGCTCGCCTCATCCGAAGACCACGCGTCGCGCTGGAAAGCATCCTGCCATCTTACCTCGGCAGCGCTGAGGCGGGCAGTTATCACATACCCGAGCGCAGGTTCCCGGGAAACGAGGGAGCTGAGCGGCGGGACCGGCGGGCGGCAGGTACCGGGCGCTATATAAGGGCGGGCGGGCAGGCGGCGCAGGACCGGCACCGAGCCTCCGCCGGCGTGTCCCGCCCCACTCCGGCAGCTTCACGTTAAGAGTCCCGGGCCACCCCGGCTGCCCGGGCCGTGCGAGAGGCGGTACCGGGCTGCTGGGAGCGGCGGGGAAATGTGCGCTCCCTCAGCGAATCGCCGTCGGGATCGTCTTTCCCTGTTGCCGCAGCCTTAAGTCTTAATCCCTCTTCCCTCGGAGCTAGGACCGGGGCTTTTGAACACACTTTTTGCCAAAAAAGGCTCGGGTTCCCGGTGGAAGCTCACTCTCTTCCCTCCAGGAACTCGGCACCCAGCGCCAGCAGACAAGCCTGAGAAACCCCTGCTAAAGCAGGGGCGGGCGCTGAGCTGCCGGGGAGCAGAAGGAAACAGCCCAGGCCCGTCCCGTTGCCCTACAGCTGCCCCAGGCCTTGCCATGGGAGCTCACGCTGGCTTTTGTATGGGAAGCGCCCGGCCTTCCCACATCGCTTTTGTCTGCAGGACAGAGCGGGGGGTGGATGTCTGTTTCAGCGCAGAGCTGCGGAAGGGATGTCTCAAGTTATACTTCTAAGCCTTGTAACACTTTCCTGTTCTTTTTAAATAACACGTATGCCACTACTCATCACTACAAAGTCCACAGGTTTTCACTGAAACTTTAAATTCAGCTTAAACTGAATTTAGAACTTTTTTTTTTCTTTTTTTTGGGTGTGGTGGTTTTTTGGGTTGGATTCTTTTTTAGGAAAACCAAAGCACTCTATTGCACACTTCAGCCATCTGCTTTATAAACAATCTCCTGCATCTCCTTCACCAGCCAAAGAACAGCATCAGAGCTCAGAGAACATTTACTACATGTTACCAGTTACCAAAATTATGCTGTCAAACACTTACTGTAAATACATTAATTATTACTGTATATTCCACTAAGGGCATCATTTAGAGGTACATATTTCTTTTTTTCCACAAGGACATGAAGACTGAAGAACAGATTTCTGTTGTCAGTTCATGCTCCTAGAACCCATGTGGACCGGATCTAGTGCTTTCTTACAGATTACATGCCAACATCAGTTTTATGAGTAATCATAGAACAACTAATCATTGGTAACATCTACTTAAACGTCTGCTTAAAACAGGAGGGACAAGCTCAAAAGATACATCTATAAAACCCCTATTCTCACTACTCTTACACATCCTGGGCAATGATGAAGAGATTTCACGGCAGCTGAAAGTAAGGGTGCTCTTCTTTCTTCTTTCAGCTCCACTTTCCAATCAATGTGTATTACAGTCCAGCTCTGGATGCCTGGAATCTGTTGGGTTTGCAGAAGAACATCCTCATAACTGTTTTCCTCCAAGTGATATGAAGCCCCAAGAGGAGCAAGACCTGTATCTGAGAAATTTCATTCTATGGTGGACAATGCAGAACAAGGTTGCACTGAGACCTCCCTTGCTTACTCAACCCCTTTTGCCCCTTTTCACCACCCAGACTTCTTTAGGACTCAGAACTTGCTCCACATCATCAGATGGCTCAGAACAAGGAAGAGGAATGCTGCCAACTAGGAAAAAGGGAAAGGGAAATAAAGCATCTCCCCATTACTAGAACAGAGAGCGACATGCTGGATCCTGGCAGTGAGAAGCTGTCACTGCACTGACACTCTGTTTCCAATTCTGGTATATGACTATGAGGAAGAAGCACGGTAGCTCATACACATACTATTGAGATAGTACAAAGATAAAAAGAGTATCACTCATCACTGATCAGGTCTCTATATGATTTGGGGTAAATATGCAGGTCAAGGATAGTATTCTACCTAACAAGCAGAACACAGTTCAGCCAGTAATAGCTGCAGATAATCTAACACAACACAGAACAGAGGACAGACTGATGTACAGTAGGAAAAGCCACTATAGGAAAACAGTACCTGGACTTAATGTCCCTTAATTGCACCTTCCCCTTTGACTTTGATGGAGTGAGTTAATATTCAGTAAAGCCAACTGAGTTCTCTGACATTTTCTTCTGTCACAGCTCTTACATTGCACATATTTTGCACGTATGTTCCAAGAATTTGGGAGAAGAATTTTATGTCTATGCGTGTATGCTCACGTTCACGTCATGGGGATGGAAGATGAAAGCAAAAAGACAGCTTGTGCACATCAGCTCAGTTCAAGATATTTGCTTCACTGTGACTCCACAAGCATAACTGGGCATGGAAAGTGAAAACGAAGCTCAACCTACTGGGAACCAAACATTAGGCACAATGTGAAATAAAGATCCAACGAGAAAGGAAACAAAATCATATGCTTAACTTAAAACTTAATATGATCTGTGATTCTTTCTTGTAAACAACTTTGCCTATCATTCCAGCTCCAGGAACATTTGTTTCTAGTTTAAGGAGCTTCCAACTGTATGTACAGCATGACTGGCAAACTAAAATGAGGTAAACCAATTTACACCAAAAAACCCCAATTGCCTACAACTCCAGTGAAGTCCTAATACTTAAATGAAATATTTAAAATGTGAGGACAATTGTAATAAACAAGTTTCAGAAAAATGCAGTAAAACCCTCCCAACAATTCATATCTGTGAACTAATGGAAGTAATGGCAAATGTCATTAGCAAAACAGGCCAACATCAAACTGCCCCAAGCTGATTTTTTTTTGCTAGCACCCATTCAAACTTGGAGAATCTTCACAAAATGAAGATTTGCTTTTTATACCACCCTGTAAATAAAATGAAATTAGTATTGCTTAAGAGTACAGAAACTAAAAAAAAAAATTACTTCAGAAAAAACAAAAAAACTGAAAATGCAGAGAAAACCTTACACAAAGTAATTACATCCTCAGCAATCTAAGAGAAAACAGAGATAAAACAACTCAATGGGTTTCTTGAGAGAGTCAGTCAAATTCTTAAACTACTACAGAATAATCTGTAGTATTTAAATGTAACCTTTTTGCTTGCAGTGTATCTTCAGTGAATAGATACTTCTATTTCCGTTCTTCTATTTGCTTACTTAGTTCTTCATTATGATACACAAAAGTTTAGCATCCTAGCTGGTGAATAAGAAAGACAATTAAAGGTTACCTGGAGTGTGTGATTCTGACTATGATAGTTAAGACCAGATCTCTCCAATTCTTTAAATCAGACCAGGACATTTTTCAAAAAGAAAAGAAACACCACCACCACCAAAACCCTAAATCTTTGAGGTCTATGAAGAAGTTGTGATTGAGATTCAAATGGTGTTTTTTACATGGGAGAGACACATGACCTGAGATTCTTTTGCTCTTAAAAACCGGAAATTAATTCAAATATATAGGCATCTCTGTAAATCAACCCAAACACTATTCAGCTAGCCACGATGAAGCTTTGCATCAGATTACAGTTCAAACATCGTTAAGCTCAGATGGAAATGGCAGTAACATAGAAGGACTAGAAGAGGGAACTGAAAGAGTTTACAAGCTTTCAAACTGATTCATATGCAGCTCACTAAATTCAATGATTTATGGAGCCCAATTCCGCAACCTCCCTGTTTTTCTTACATAAAGGAAATGCATCCCATTTACGTTAGCTATGCAAAATAAGCTTTGACATGCCAACCATTGTGGATTTTCAGATTTTTATTTAAAATAGACAAACAAGAAAAAACCCCTCCATAAAATGACATCTCCTGCCATAGCGTACTTGACAACATTTGAAAGCTTTGAATGGGGATAACTAAGCCAGGAACAGGACACCGATTTTCTTGGAATGCATGAGAAGGCCAGAATGCAAAGCTAGGTTCTCTTAAAACCAAAGGGGACTAACTACTACCTCTGAAATAGCAAGTGCCAAACATGTACCAGTCCAAAACACTTAGCATTGTTTCAAATGTCTCTTGAATTCCGAATTACAAGCATCCTGTACCACCTAACTTCACTGGTGTTGGCAGACACTGAGGTCATAACTGTAAATTGCTTTGTTTGGTATCATTTCCTGCTGGTGAAATTCTGAACTAGGAGTACCAAGTTGTTTGTAGATTTTGTTTTTCTTAGCACTTCTGGAAAATAAAGGATCACACGTTTATTACAAGGAAGATTATTCTAGCAAACATTTCCCATCACTTCCAGTTCTACCAATACACACTGTCAAAGTTACGTGTTTTACAGAGAGGAAACCATTTCTAGAGCCAACATTTGAAGGCAAATCATACTGCAGTCTGTGATCTATTAAAACATGATTTAACAAAAATAAAATGAAAAGAGGATCTTTTCCCAAACTTCTAATTATACATAAAGGAAAACAGAAGTTTCTATAGCTGAGGCAATTTTCATAAGGCGGCAATTACCAGTTTAATGGACATATATGTAGACACACCGGTGGTGATGAAGTGACTCATGTTTAAGTCTTCTTTGTTATAACACTAATTACAAAATTAATAGAATTATAGAATGGTTTGGATTGGTAAGAGAAATTAAAGCTCATCTAGTTCCAACCCCTCTGCCATTAGCAGGGACACTTTCCACTAGATCAGGTTGCTCAAAGCCTCATCAAACCTGGCCTTGAACACTGCCAGAGATGGGGCAGCCACAACTTCTCTGGGCAATCTGAGCTAATATCTCACCACCCTCACAGTGAAAAATTTTTCCATAATGTCTAATCTAAATCTCCCTCTTTCAGTTTAAAGCTATTCCTCCTTGCCCTGTCACTACATGCCCTTGTAAAAAGTCCCTTTCCAGCTTTCTTGTAGGCCCCTTTAGGCACTGGAAGCTGCTATAACATCTCTCTGGAGGCTTCTCTTCTCCAGGCTGAACAAGCCCAAGTCTCTCAGCCTGTCTTCACAGGCGAGGTGCTCCAGCCCATACTGTGTGACTTCTTACTGTGTGACCCCTGTGACAGCATGGGAAAAAACCATGGGCTCTATAGGCACTTTAACAAAGAACTGGAACAGCGGCAGTTGAACAAGCACATAGAGAAGTCAAGTATCCCAATGGCTTCCTTAAAGCACCCAGATACTTTGGCACCCACATTCTTAGTCTGTTTTGACCATGAGTAATCCATGAGAATTTCCTGGCCTGCACAACTATTGGTATAACAATGCGTACGAGCTCTGGAAATGCCTACATTAAATATGCCAAAATATAACCTGGAAAACAATTCACTCCTGAGACTCAAAAATATTTTGACCCATGTTAAGCTGCCAGTTTCAGCAACACCACAAATGAGAACTATTTCGTGTAAGTTTTTGTCCAATTTCCTTTCTCTCCCAAGCTGTGCAGCTGATCCTGGCCTGTATTTGTTTCCTAGCTCTTGCAGCTTTTCTTTGCACTTTCTTCCTCCCTCACTCTACCGCTCTTCTCAGATTCTCTATTTTTTATTAAGGAAATAAATTACACTGATACCTGCAATACTCTTCTGTTTCAATCAACATATTAGGATCTAGAGCAAAATAACCTTGCCCAAGGCTTACCCTCTGTGGTTTCGTTAGTGTTGTATCTATGGTTTCTTCTTTACTTCATAGGAAAATTGGCACAACACTCTTCAGCTGTGATATTGGAATCACTTCTGCAAGCATCACTATGGCTCTGTGACAGGTCTACCTACACTTCAGAGGCTTAAATTGTTAGGAGGCTTCTATAAAGTCTCAGGTGGTTGCAGCAATTAGAATGTCACCCATAAGTCCTTCCTAGTTCCCAACTCAAATCTTAACAGTACATTCTCTTCTTTAATACTACTGATACAGTACTATCGAGTGTGCTGCATCTTTCAATTAGTTACACTTTGGTAACATACAGCTGCTGTAATTGGAAGGCCTGTCAGGAAAGATAAAGAAGCTGTTTCTTCTGAGTCAGGCTTCCCCGCAATGTTTAAAATGTTTTTCAGTAGCTGTTTATGAGCTGATCTGGTCACAATTTCAAGATCAAGGCATAACTTACTTCCTTTCATCAGGATATCAAGCTCATGGTGCATGTAGTTGTTTGCTGCAAAGGCTGTGAATTTAGGAGACATTCTGTTGCTAACGTTTTGAAACCAGAGCGAACCCTGCCAGTATGTTAAACGTTACTGCTGAAGTTTGTGCCCACAGCTATTAGGTTTCCTCTGGTCTAGCTTTCACACAGTCAGCACAGATCACAGCTGCTCCTCCACCTACTCAATGCATCTCTTGTGTTGAGTCTTCCTGCTCCAGGTAAGTCTGAAGTGAAAAGGTGAATGGTATCCTGTGTCTTTTCCCACCAGGAACAAGACGTTTTAAATTCAGCCTATACAAGCAGGTAAAAAAAAATCTAAGATGTCCCAAAATACTGGGGATCCTAATGGCAGGGTATGAATTCCATACCTGTGTTTAAAACAGTACCTTACTCGCATTTCTGATATCCCAGAATATTTTCCCACTAGGTCATTTGCTGTGAAGTGCTTTTCTATCAGAATTGTCAGGGTGGGTTTTTTAGTACTCATTGTCTTTCTTTTCTCTCTTTGCCTACCACTGTTCTCAACTGCAAAGACACCCCAGTGTCTCAGGGGTGAGTATGTACCCCCTCTAAATGAGTTTCTAAGCTGTCATGAGAACACTGCCACAGACAAAAATTCAAAAAGTGTGCTCATAATACTTGAAATCATCTACAATGGGATTTCCCCCCTCCACTCTTCCCCCCCGGCAGAGGAAGACTCATTTGTCTTCAGGCTGCTAACCAATGGGGCTGCCAAGACCCCTCCTTTATAACAGAAACCTACAGAGAGCTTTCAGAAACATGAGAAAATACGACAAACACAGCTTGAGCTCTTCGGCTGTGCTGGCAGAAGATTAGAGGAGGATAACGACAAGTTCGTGAGCCTCGATCCCCCGTATTTACCACTCCCAGAAAGCAGCTTCCTGCAGAGAGGCTGCTTCCCGCCTTCCCCCTGCTCCTATTCTGAAATCCTACAGCTCCAACTTCCTTATTTGGTCGCCGGGACTGCTCTTTGTCTGGCCGAACCCCCTGCGCCGCGCCGCCCGGCTCCAGCGGGGCCACCCCGCCCGGCCCCTGGGCGAGCAGCCTCACCGCTGCCATGCCCATGTAAGGAGCACCTTCCCCGGGCGCCGCCGGGGCGGACCAGCCGCGGCCCCTGCCCCATGACCCGACCCCGGCCCCGCACGGTCCCTCTTGGGCAACCGGGCTTTCCCCGAGCGCGGCAGCGGGGACCCTCCGGAGCAGGGCCGACAGCCGGAGCCAACCTGCCTCTGGCTCCTCCATTGCCCCCCTTCAGCAGCCTCACCTCGCAAAGCCGGAGGGTTTTCCCGGGCAGCGCCGCTTTTTCAGCTGCAGCTGCAGTGCGTGCAGGGCAAATCACTGGCAACAGGACAAAGCAACGTGAAGTTGCAAAGTCCCAGTGTAAAAATTCACGGATTCTTTTCATATTTTTCATTGTTCCTTAGAACAGGTTATGGCGTGTCCTGTGGGGATTTAACTGGCACTTTCTGCAGAGAAAAAGGAATCCCCCAGCATTGTTACCTATTTTTTAAAAAGTAGGTATTCTGTCACGCTGCATGAAGTAAGCAAGCAGATCTAGCTCTACTCTCAAAGTATCCCTAAACTCTTTGAAGTACCATTATAAAGAGCAGCTCACCTGATGGAAGTTGGTGTAAATTTGCTAGCAGAACACTCCCTCCTCTTGTTACTTTTGCTCCATACTTACTTTTAGTAGCACATCAGGTGCTTCATGAGAGAGAATTTGCAGCCTAGCTGTACATGTATATGTAAGCAATCAAGGAAAAATACTTTGGTAGAAGAATAAGACCTGCTGGTCACTGTAGGTTTTTGTTCACATCTTTTAGGTCTAGTCTTTTCAAAGTGGAATCTCACAGGCACTCATCTGATAGTCTTTTTTAAAACAAATATCAAGGAATCCTGCAGGAAGCGATTTCTTTCTTTAAATTCAAATGCGTAAATGTTAAAAGTTCAGGAGAATATATACTGACCATGCCCACAGTGACAACTGAAACAAACAGAGTTCAGATGCAGAGATATCTCTGACTAAGGAAATTATTGAGCTGTGACTCCTTAAAAGGAATACCCTTCACGAAGTAATGATTCAAAATCAGTAAAAGTCTTGTGAGAGCTCTTTCTAAGGCAGCGTGACAAGAAACAGTATTTTGCAACAAATTAAAGGAGAAGTTGCAGCTAAAAGTCTAACTTTCTAATTCTGCTTGGGAGTCTGAAAACATTCCTATATTTCTCAATACAGTTCCTTAGTATTAAGTTGTGAAAAGAAGTCCTTAAGTAATGCTAAAAGTTCTTTCATCATTGCAAGCTCCTGTGGATGCCCGGGTGAAGCAGAAAACGAGTAGTAGACTGGAACAAACAGAACACTGCATTAAGTCACTGATGTACAGAGAAATAGTGACTGCTCCTGGGCACAAGTGCATGAAAAAAAGTAATTAGGGAGAGTATAAAGGTGCCTTTAGAACCACCTTCCTATAACACTCCTTCAGCTGCGCCCAACACATTAAGCCTGTTGTATTTTCAGCTCAACAGAAAAGCACCTCTGGTATTTTTACATTGCATTCTTGCCCTCAACAGAGGCCTGAACAAGTTTGTTTACTTGTGAGAAATTCTCAGAATAGAAAAACTTAAGGAAACAGCTTGATAAGAATAGCAGAATAATAAATATATTGACTACATCATATTTACATTATGTACATAAACTACCATGCTAAAATGCTCCTCAGGAGAAAAAAAAAAAAAAAACCAAACAAAAAACAAACCACCACCAACAAACAACTTATGGCAAAATAAGAAGCATAAAGGAACAATTATGTAGAATTTATGTTCATAAAAATCTCTCAAGTTATCTGTTTCAAGATGAATGTAATTAAAATGTTTATAACCAATAAAGAAAATGCTAAATTAAAATCCAAAATACAGAAATGCTTTAAGACTAAATTAAACAAAAGTCATAAAAGACTAAATTAAGACTAAATTAAACAAAAGTGAAACCAGGATGGAATATCTCAGAGAGCTCGGCCTCTCCACTGCTACCAGCTGCAGCAGTACTGGTTTATTTCGGACCGACTCCATCACCTCCAGCAGGTGTTCAAGCTACTGACAAATAACTCACTGCTGGTTCTGTAATGATTTACTGCCCAGGCCCTGTCATCTGGCATCAGTTCTTCTGAATGGAAGGGATGACGCCGTAACAGATATGTTCATGGTAGAAGGACATACCCGCCAACCTCTGAGGTGCTTTTGCTGTTGTACCATATTTCCCTTCTGCAAATAGAAGTATGCCTCTGCTGAATGAGGAACTCACAATGCTCTAAAAAAAGCTATCTAAAAACTTACATAAACACATACCTAGAGGCCTAGGCCTCTGTCGTCACAGAAAGGATGATCTCACAGGGATCTGGAAGTTACTACTCAACTGGCTTTCAATGACAGTTCCAGACCTCTCTCTGCCTGGTCAAACAGGTTTCAAAGTACAGGTTTTCTCTCTCTAAATACTCCACATAGTTAAATTGTTACCATTCACCCCAGTGGCAATGTTTCTGCATGTGTGTTCCCTATGCCATTTTCCCATTTTGGTAGCTGCCAATTTGTGCTTGCACAATTGAATCCTTCCTCCTCCTCCCCCAGTGAACCCACTCACTCAAACTACTGTTTTGGTAATCCAGTGCACTGTATCAATTAGACTTTGGTCACCCACATGGTTCTTGTTGATTCTTTCAAATAGTTTGAGTAGAACTGTGAGGTGCTACCTTTATTTACTTTTTTTTTCTCCCTCTAAATGTCACATTATGTTCATGTTCTTTTTATTCTAATTTCTTTATTCTAGATTATACTATCATTTCTATATTATGTACTGAATTTTCAGATACCAGCCTCATCAGTCAAGAGTCCCCTGAAACTCCTTGAAAACTTTCTTTAAAAATCAGTGCTGTATTTGCTGCCTTCAATTTATTAGCTAAATATACTATTTCAAAGTATCATCCCAAATTGTTTTGGCCAATATTAATCTGTAGGCTTAATAAATTTTTCTTTTCCTAAATATTTTAGATACTCTTGAAAGGAACACATGTCCACATTGAAACCAAAAGTACTGCTTGCTCCAAATTTCTCCCAGAACATTCATGGAAAGACAGGGAATGCACACAGTCAAGTGTATAGGTACCCACAGGCAGCCAAACAGACACAGGCAAGGAATGGTTATTTCCCAGTTTAAAATTAGCCTGTGCAGTTTAGCTGACCATTAAAATATGTTTGCATGGAATCACAAGAAACATAGAGACAAGACATTTCTATCTTGGCATTTTCACCATGACAAGAAAACCAGACAGCTCATAGAAAAAGAACTCTGCATCAAGCCTGAACTTAAATATTTAATCCTACATTGTTTCATAGAATAGAATCATAGAATCACAGAATACCAGGTTGGAAGGGACCACAAGGATCATGTGGTGCAACCTTTCTTGGCAAAGCACAACTCAGACCAGACTCAGCAACCTGTCCAGCACACTGTAACTGTGCAGAAAGGCTTTTCATGATGCTGTAACTATTACACCTGAAAATATATATATTTTCCCAAGTATCACAGATTTTTGTCTACTAAATATAAGTAGGAATATAAAAGAAAGGCTCCATTTTACTGAAAGCAAAAACATTTCCTTAATACCAAGACTTTGGTCAACAACAACATAAATTTATTGTTTGAATTGAATTCTCATTTAATCTTAATGCATGTTTTTCTGATTACAGACTCATGTGAGTGACATTAACAATATATATATATGAATGAAAACCATGTGCATTCATATCAAAGTAGTATTGCCAAACTTTGAGTGCAGAAGTACTAAAACATATCCTGAGGGAAATCTGGATGAAAGCTACTCTGAAATATAATGCACTTATGAGTGGTAAAAAGTCATACATTTGACTTATATTTACAGCAGCGGCCAAGGACAGTGCTCTTGAAGACAGCTGGGCACAAATTAGGGGAATTAGGAAGTACTATTCTCCATATGTATAGTTGGCATGCCCCATTGTATTATATTAGATCTGGAAAACATTTGCCAACATATTATCATCAAAACGGAGTAAATACACAGAATGGCAGCAGAAACCGCTGTCCATTGCAAGTAGATGATTGCTTTCCAGTCTTGTTTTCAAGAGAAATATATGCTGCATGACTTTGTTAAATGGTAACTACACTAGTATCACATACCTGCAAGTGGTAAATAGTAAATAAACACAGAGTACAGTGAGAAGCAGCAGAATGAAATTAAGAAATGACAAGTTGATGATGACCATAACGGAAAACTTGGCAGCATTATTCCACAGTTCAACTCATCTCAGTCTGTTGGGCAAAACTAAAGATTCATAGATCAGACAGTGCTAAACAGAATAAAGCAGCACTGCAATAAAATGAACCCAGCAATACAAAATCATCTTCGTATTAGCTCTCTTGGTGCACTGTACTAGTCAGATCTTCTTCCTTTGTAGGAATCATTTTTATTGGATGCTCAGGGGAAGAACCGAACTTTACAGCAACCAAAACCCACCATAATGTATAACAAGAAGACATACATCGTGAAGTCTGGGGCTGTCAAAGCACAACACGTTACAGATTTAATTTTGTCCTTTAGAAACCAGGTTTCTTCTTCCTAGACATTACCACATATTTAAAGGGAGGGGGGGAAGACTGCAAATTACTATTGAAATAACTGATCTTATGGGTAACGTACTCCTAGTGGGAGTTCAGAATGACTTAGTGTGAAGATTTGTGGACAAGATTTTTATGCTGTGTTTACATTTTCTGGGAGCTTAAGAGAAAACAGTCTGAAATAAGCTGCAGCTAACATGCTACAGGAAATGAAGGAAGAGAACCAGACTTCTCAAGAAAGATTTACGTTTATATAATCGTAATGGCTATGTTTTGGCTTAGAAAAAGGAATGCAATTGTTCCAAAATACACAGAAAAGCTGTTGACTGGTGCTTCTCCTTACCTAGTGGATCATGAACCACTCCAACACTGTACACTCTATCAAAATGCTTTTTCAGAGATCTCTTTCCCCATTGTATGGTACTTTGTTTACAAACCAAAGCTTCCATCAGCAAGTCCTCTCTTGATGGCAACCAAAGAGACAGCAAACTAGCACAACCCTCACTTATGCCAAAGGTCTTGGTGTGAAACCCACCAGAGCATTTTCCATGATTCCAGGAGAAAGCGTTCAGACAGTTTGTTGTTAAGTAGTAATATCCTCTTCAAAGTATAGCATCATATTTTATTAAAGATGTCCCCAGCACATTGGTAGAAGAACCTGCAATCAGCTGCTTACAGCTTTGCAAAATTTCTGTTTATGCTGAAATAATTCATGGCAAACATCTAATAAAATTTTAAGTTTTAAAGAAGGAAGTTGTAGGTGCCTTTGAAATTAAAGTTTTGAAGTTGAAATTAAAAGGGGAATGTGCTTTTTACATCTTAAGGATGTTCTAGCATTTGCACACTTCTGTAGAGAATTAATTTATTTGGCAGAGGATCTTACTAGTGCCAGAAATAATCCTTTTTTTCTCTACACTAAACTATGCCTATATTTGGCTAGATCATGAGCTCTTTTATTTAAAAGTAAACAAAAAAACCCCTTTCCTACCAAAAATCCAGCTTAGCATGTGCTCAATATGACATCAGAATTTCAGCCAGGTTTTTTCTATTAGTCTGAAATCCATGGATCTTACACGTAGGAAGGTGTGCTCTAGAACTCTGGACTGTTACTTGCTTAGCAGGACTTTCTTAGAAATCCTATTCTGAATCACAGATACAAGGCATGAGAACTGAATGAAAGGGATTTGTCTCACCTGAATTTGACAGGGCAACTGAAGGAGATTCTGTATGAAGGTGAGAGAGTAGAGGTTAAAGGGAATCATACGAGTTTATAAAACTGCCTTCTCCTACTTGACTTTATACACTTATTTTTATGTAATTTTTTGGTGATATGTATGCGTAGAAATGGTTGAACAAACTTGTCCAGATTAGCTTTAACTTCAATATTCATCCAGTCTTACATGCTCAACTTCCACAGAAATCCTTTGAGAGAGTTTGCACCATTTATCTCTTTCTTGGATTCTTCCAAGTAAGAAACAAAGTTTTACAATCAGCTATGCAGCTGAGATGAAAATAAACTGCAAAGGAATATGGTACCATAAAACTTCATTTCCAGAAAGAAAGTACTGTTAAGACAAATATGTTTACACTGCACGAAGGCTGAATATTAAAAGATCCTACTTGAATTTGTAACTAGGCTTTAAAATTATAGCAAACTAAAAGAATGTGGATGGAGTGGACAGATAACATCTACTAACTGATGACTTAACTGCTAACAACCTTTAATACTTTCCCTTTTACAGTTTCAGCTAGGCCATGAGAAAGGCCTCTCTTTGACATAGGTAAACAACACACATTTGTATTCTAGAAGCATGACAAAGACTCTGATGTGAGATTTTGGTTGAGGAGTGCTTCATGGTCAGGGATGCTGTATCTCAACCAAAACTTTTAAAAGGGGAAAGTTCCTTTGAGAGAATATGCCAAGAGAGCAGCACTGCACTAGGCAGCAATTTGAGGTGCAAAACGTTCTGTGAACTTCTACAAGCACGCATGGTGAGAGCAAGTGCAATTGCAGCAGACACCAGTTCTTGGGCAGGAAGTGTGACTCATGGGATCACCAGCTATGCTGGTGACTGATCGTTTGCATATTTACTAATTCTACTGGTATCACCAGTATGGATGTTGTCTACTCTAATTAGGAAGAATAACTGGAGAGTCTTTTAAATTTCTTGAAGCAAATCTATCTTCTATTCCAACAACTGCACTACTCCAGACAGATTATTTTAAAAGCAGCTCAGCACCATGTATTACATGGAGTATAATCAAAAGATGAAAAAACCCACCAACACCAAAAACCCAACCCAACCCAAAACCCCACCAAACAAAAAACCAAAAAGAAATAGCCCCCAAAACCATAGCAAATAAGGATTTTTTCCATGTCACAACAATAATATGTTCCCAGCTGGAAAAGAGCTGCATTGCAGACATGCAGTTCCTATTAATAAACTGATACTTGCTTACTGACCAAAACTGGACTTTCAAGAACAAGTTTGTCCTCCTTTTTCCCCAGGACGGCTGGTGCCAATAAAGAATGACAGACAACTGTGTATTTCCCTTGAAAATTCTACTATTTTGATTAAACTAAAACCTTAATATACTTGCAGCAAGGCTTTTGCTACAATACTATGTAACACGTATGGTTTGTATTTGGAGAAATGCAACACCTTGTTTAAAAACACAGCCCTTACGATTAATATACACTAACATATGCTGGCTTCCAACATTTTATTATTGTTGTCTTGTACTTACAGAACTAGCAGAATCTTTTTTGGAAAAAAAAACCCAACCCCAAAACACTAGGAATTCTGTAAGGGGAGGGAGAGGGGAGAAGAATGAGACAGTTCCCCAATATACTCATTGCCAAACATTCCTGGATTACTTCTTTGCCAAATCTGAAAGTAAATCTTTTTCTGGGTTTGGCATAAAGAGAACTCCCTACAGGTATCTTGTATAATGGAACACCGTTTATTTTGCTGCAGGGTCTGTTCAGATTATGGAGAGTCTGTTCTGAAAGAACTACTGTGTTCCTTTTACAACTTTACACTCTGCCACTCTGTAAAATCTATCCTTCCTTCAGCTTCTTAGGAGGAAAGGAGGGGATACCTAATTCTAACATATTCCACAGTGTTAGATGAAATTATTTAGTATTTAGATTCTTGCTGTAGGATGTTGCTAGGATTTTGCTATGGGATACTTCTGCTAGAAGACTTTGGAATAAGATGATGTTTAACATTCTGAAATCAGCACTTACAGAAAATACTTTATAACATGATAGGTATACTCTCAAGACTACTTACTATCTGAATATGTCTGGGCCCAGGGAAACACCAGTGTCTCTAAAGTCAATCACTCTTTCTTGTATAGAACTAAATTTCCACTATGATGACCTCTTCAAACTAACAAATTTAACTATATATCTCTCACTGAATGTTACAGCCTTATAAAATAAAAAGGCATTTCAAGTAACAGCTGTCTATAGCTGTAATGAAATTTTTGTGCACGACCTCTCTCCCTCACTAGGTTTACTGCAATTCCTATAAATTATTCAAGTATTTTAATATTTGTTATAGAAATATTTTACAAATACTTTGTGCTTCAAAAATAAAATAACCAAAATCCCTTGCTCAATCATCCAGCGGCTGTAAAATAACCACCCTCTGCAGAATTCCTTTACATAAGTAACACTGGGGGGAAAAGGAGAGTGGTCATGGAAAAAGATATAGTAGCCATATTCATTTATAGGTAGCTGGGCAAATACTTTGAAAGATGGCTCAGTTTCTTCTTGTCAGGCCCCTAGCACTCATCCAGCATCACAGGAGAAGAGCCCTCAGCTGACGCGTGGTTGCTGTGCCAGCTTTCTGATACCCCTAAAAGTGATGGACACGCCAGAAAATTAAAAGAAAAATTATGGTGGCAGCTGGTTTTACTTCAGCAGCCCTTGCCCACCCAGGAACAACATTAAATTGCTGCTGTGAAGAAGAATATGAAAAAGCTGGTGTTTTAATCCTGGGAATTGTTCAGGGCACTCTAGGGAGAAAGACTCAATATTCAGGTTTGTCCCAAGAGGCTTCTAGATGTCAAGCAGCAACAATGCCACATCAAGAATCTAATCTGTGTGTGAGGAGAAGATGAACGCATAAGAATTACAGAATCGGAAGGAAAAGGTGACCTGAGAAAGTACTAAAATAAAAATAATGGCATCAGTCATGCACAGAATGTGGGAAATTTATTTTTACTGGAAAAATATTGTAAGATTAAACTATGGCATACAAAGAGATATAATAAAATATATTTTTTCTACATCTTATTTAATATTTTATTTATAATGCAAGAAACATATTTCAGATCTTCACTGAGTACGTGCACTGTTTATTAATGGGGCATGCTGCTATAAAGTAACTGAACAGCAATCCAGATGTAACACAGCTTAAAGTTTGATGACACAAGGCTGAATTCCCTCAATTAACTTTCGCAGAACCAGTTTTAAGCAGCAGTTCAGCATCTCTAAAAATGGGGCAACTGGAATCAATTTAGGGTAAGCCATGCACAAACATGAACAAATTTCTACCAAGAGGTGTCTCAACCATGGCCACTTGACTACCTGTACCAATGTGTTTTCTCAGGATCTCATAAGGCATATCCCAAAGGGAAGAACAACTCAGGACTTTAATTCTTAGAAAGGCAGTAGAATCGGAAAGGGAAATTCCCCAGTTTGATTATTCTCCCTCTGCTGCTCTTATTACAACAGATGTCACCTGTGACTAATCTGAAGTTTGTCGCAATATACATTTGCATCTTCAAAACAAAGTGTAATTTATGCCACAGTACTTAGAGGGTAGTGTACACAAAAACAAAAAACGTGTTTGAACTACCCCAGAAACAGAAAATAAACCACATCAAAATGAATCTTACCTTTTCAATGAATAAAGGAGGAAAGTCTAGAGCAGCTACTGACCTCTGAACTATTTGCTGAACAACCTCCCCTCGCTGCTGGCTGGCCTGTTCCACTGGTACGCAAGGCACTCTGTCTCACTGCTATCGTAAGTTACTTTCTTTTCCTTGAATATTCTTTCACTTTAAGGACCTTTTGTCCCTCTCAGACCACCCTAGAGAAAAATATGCAATTCTTTTCTGGACACAGTCAGCTAGATAATTACACCAGCTCACGTTTTATTAGGACTTTCAAAAAGCTCTGCCTGTTTGCCTGATTTATTTACATCGCTATTTCCTGGCTCGTTCTTCTAAGAAGTCCTGTATAGCTTCCTTTACTTAAATACACATTCCAAAGAACACAACACACAGTGAAGTGAGGAAACAGTCCCATGTGTATGTAAAAGGTAATACAATGGGGTTTTTAAATCTCCCAGTAAGCGATGAGAAAAACGTGCCCTAAATAATACTGCCAGCAGAACGGTATTAGTGATGGTATGGTTTAATGCATGGCCTGGGATGTAATTCTCAAAAAATACAATAAGCCTGATCACTAAATGTACTTTCTTACCCTACTTTAATCAGATATTGCCTGGACAGCATCCCATACACTCTGCAAGAAAACAACATAAAGGTCTGGACTTTTGAAGCAAGGAGCTGCAATACTAGTCACTGCTCTAGGAGACTAAAAGCCACTGAAAGCCAACATCGCAATAGCCACTAAATCAAAGCTGAATCACTTCAGAGAGAGAACTGGTAAAAGAAAAAAAACCCACAACAGAACAAACCAAAAAAAATTCCCCCACCCCCCCTAATCAAACCAAAACCAAACCAAAGAAAAAAATAAAAGCAACCCACACTTCGACAAAGCCTGAAGGAATCAACTGGCTTCAGGCCAAAAAATGCTAATGGAACACATATTAGCTCAGACGAAGTGAAGTAAGTTTCCAAGAGTCATGAAAATTGTTTAAGATAAATACTCATTGTACAGGGAAAAAAAGGCAACTCCACCAGACCATTCTCCAAACTCCTGATCTTGCATCCCTTGCACACTCTAATTCCCTTTAAAGTAATTATGAGTTAGGCTATGTGCCAGGGTTATATAACTATGTCTTAAAAGACAAATATACAGTAGTACAAAGAACAAATACGTACAGGATTAGGGGAAAAAAACCCCCCAACAACCAAACCATAGCTGGACAAACAAAACTAGAAATTTGGACAGAAAAGTACAATGATAATAGCTAAAGGTCAGGTATATTTCTAATCCCTTTCTCTAGAACTGGAAAATATTAAGGAGGAGGAAATTCAGAGTAAAGGGGGTGCAATTGGAAAAGTTAAACAGGCTTGTCAAATAACAGAAATATTTGAGTTACATTTCCTAAACTACTTTAAAAGGGAGTAAACTAACCAAATGCCATCTGAAATTGGCTGTATGCCCATCAATTTGGTTGATTTCAGGGTCAGTAAGGCAGAGGACAGACATAAGCTAGTATAGCTAGAAAATCAATACTAATATAGATAAACCACAGATGGAATTCATTATAGAGCACATGGAAATGCAAAGAAAGAATTCTGTGGATCCATACCGATAGTGTAACTTCAAAAAATATCCTCCAAGTATGAAAGTGCTCTAGAAAACAAACAACTTTAAGGAGTGAAGTTAGACATAGTCATACTACGGAAAACAGATTGTGCTACTCTGAACGTCTGGTGTAATATTTTAGATTGGTTGAACAATGTTACCTTTCAATAAGTCCAAAGAGACTTACGTGAAGATCAATAAATCTTTCACATAATAATGTAACACGTGCATGACAACATCCATGAATTAGGCAGAAAACAACCACCCAAAATAAAATGGGAAATTCTAAGCTGTTTCTCTCCCCATTTCTTTCCTTCTAATATATATTTTGGTTAAATTTTTAGGTACAATTTCTTGTACTGTGCAAAGTTTTAAAGAATTCCTGGAAACCTTTCAAGACATTAATCAGTGTCGAGATTTTTATTCCATAGGGAGTCATGTCAGAATCAACACAATAAATGTTACTATGAAGCATTGCTAGTGAGCCTTCTGTACCACTGCACAGGACAGTCAGTCATATCTCATACAGGTAGATATTTCAACAATCCCTTTGCTGTTTGCACCACGAGTAACATTTAAAGGATTTTTACCAAAGGTGTGCCGAAGCCGCCTTCCACACTAAGGATGCAGTTTCACTGTTAGTTTAAGCTGAACTAAATTTGGGCCAACACTGAAAGGGTAGTAAAGTTTGGGACCTTTTTTCCCCGCATATTTTCAACCATATCAGCTACCTAATTCAGCTCACCATGTGGCTGCGTGATTGCTGGTGCCTTCACAGGGAAGAAGACATAAGATGGGGTTGGGAAAGACAGGTTTTTGCTTTTCACAGTAAAATACGGCCCTTGATGCAGCATGAGCCAGTCAACAAACTACACCCTGAAAATCATACGAAGATACTAAATTCTGCCATGTATCTCCTTAGGCCATATGTGGTATCAGACTGCAGATGAGGAGAGTCACAAATTAAACTTTCACACATAAAAAGACTGGACAAATAATGCAAAATGAGAATATCTAAAATGCTTTTAGAAGAAAACATGAAATTCAAATGACAGCAAGTTGCCTGAGTAGCAGGTTACAGGTATTTCACCGAGAGGACAGAACTTCACCCAGTTAAGAAAGCCAGGTAATTTCTGAATCCGAGTATGCTTCTCTTACCCTTTTTTCTTTCTATATTGATACAAGTTCCCCCTCTTCTACTTCTCAAAGTTAAAAAAAGCCCCTCTGACAGCAAGGGCACACATGCTCCATTAGATCTTGCAGTCCCACCTAAAAAGGCGTAGAATAGTTTACCTAAAAAACATTAGAGGTTACTAATCATATATTGAATTCACAAATCAAAACCAGAGAGGTGGATAATACATGAATACATCAATGTTGATGTTGGTGAGAACTCAGAAGAACTTTTGAAAACAACAGAGCACATCAAGATTACAACAGCACATATATAACACTTGGGAGACAGATATGAATAGCATTTGAAGACAAATATGAATTTAAACATTCTATGCTATTCCCTAACAACAATAAACAATACCTTTCAAGTTCTTCTTTGTACGGATAGCAAAAAAAGGGCTATGAGACTAGCAGATACTATTTTTTTGTTGTTTATACAAGACATCAGTGGGATTTTAGAAATGCGGGCAGCACAACGGTCGCATTCCCTCTTGAATCTTCCAACTAGCAGTCCAAGGAGTAGAAGCAGATTCCTGCTTGGCAAGACAGCCTGGTTTCTGCATTTCTGTTGCAGGGAGGAGAGGTAATTTGCACTCTCCCACCTGCTTGAACAAAGTTTTCTCACTGGCAATGACCTTCACTTTGGGAGTGCATTGCTAACTATACTGGCTGAGAGAAACCTCCCAACATACATGATTGCCATTCCACCCACCCAGCACCACCAGCTCTGTCCTTCTGCAGTCCCATTGCAAGGTCTGGAAATGCCAGATGCATAAGGCAACAGAAGGCGCCACCTGGAAAGAGTCACTCTTGAGGCTCTTGTTTCTATAATCCACCCTTACTGAATACACTAATGAATTAAAACATACAATTGTGTTTGAGAGTGCTCATCTCAACTCAAAAAATATCACTCAGCCATGCAACTAGGCTCATTTGTGTGCAACTGCCTTTAATCTAAACCACAGTTACCTCAGCTTCAAGTCACTGGACCAAGAGACCCATGAGGCAGTCTGGCTAAATTTCCATGAGACAGGTTATGTCTCATTGCAAAGGAAGGGATGGGGTAGGAGGGAAGCAATCTTGAAAGGCTTTCAAGAGCTTCCCCAAGCCTTTCTAACTACTTGGCAAAGAATCCGTCAGGATATACTAAGACTAAACCATGATGCTGGGCCAGTTCATGAGAGTAATTCTGACCACAAATAAATTTCAGCGATATTGCTTCATACTCGGCCCAGAACATAGATTGATATGATGTTGATCTTGATATCCTGCAGGACACTGTCAAACACTTGTCTTGTTTAGTTTCTTCCTTCAGGAGCTCTGTCTCTTTAATTGTGAAGTTGTCTGTCTGACGTAAGCTCAAGCTTTCTTCCTTTCCCACCTTGTGGCTGAGCTACATAATGTTTGCTGGTTGGTTTGGAGTTTTTGTTGGTTTGGTTTTGGTTTTTTAAAAAAAAAAACCAAAGAAAAAGAGCTGAAGGAGATTTTAGTCATTATTATATATGGGCTGAAACTAAAGCCCATCTCTGAACTCCCCCGGAGCTCAGATTCATAATTTTCTGTCTGAACTGTTTCTTGATCCCTAGTATAGAGAACAAGTCTGGGGGAAAAGTAAAAGGGAAGTACAAGAAAATAAATCAAATGCTACACAGATTATGGTAGTGAGACTGTGGTAGCCCTGAAAACGAACAATGAAAGCATAGAGAGGAAAATCATCATGGTATGTTATGTTTATAAAGGCCATTTGTAATAAAAATCTACAATTTGTGTGTAATGTAAATTTGCAGATCATTTTGTAAAGTCTTAACAAATCAAAATGTGGAGGGTTTTTTACAAACTGTGTTATTCCCTAGTTACCCAATTCCACCAATTTGTAGTTTGGCATTGTTCCTTATTAAAATGTTCTACCAGCTTTGACAATCTCCTAGATAGTGGGTGAAAGCGAATGACTGCTTTCACTGAAAAGAGGTTGGTACAGATTGGTCAAAATCTTCCCAAGGCTTTCAACCTCCTGCCAAGATATTGTAATAGCCATAGAAAACAAGCAGCCTTGCTTTAAATCTTCATGCTTGGAAGATACAAGCAGACATTCACAATAAATAAAGATGGGCACCAGCCTCATTTCGAATGTGTAGGTTATGTCAGATTAACTAGAAAGGAAGCATAAATAAGCAAAAATAGTGGAAGTGTCATTCTAGTTACTTAATATACTTTTCACAAAATGAAAGTGAGCTTTAAATGAAAAGGGCATATTTCTAAAACCTGAATGTATTCTTGAAAGAACATACACTGACATTTTCCTCATTATGGAAAATGTGGATAACAAATTCATTATTTTCATAAATATTTTTGCTTTTGACATGATTACTGTTTGAAGGAGAGGTATAAGCTATGCTAAACTTATCTAGCTAAAGTTATATATCTAAGGTACTGGTATTTTGGTTTTCAGTTCAGAGTGGTAAGAGTGGGAGCTATAAGCAACCTGAAATTACCAAATGACCAATAGCATTGATTTGCAAGGACATCAAAAGAAAATGGAAAGTCAGAAAATCAGGTCCTTGATGTGAAAATAAAATTTGAGAAGAAGGGATGGTACATCATCAGTCTTCCCATGAGATAAAATAATAAAATGGTTTCATGGGGTACCTGGACACTGAAGTGCTCCTGGGTTCTGCACAGCAAGAATCTGAAAAAACTCCTGGGAGAGCTTCCCCCCTTATTAACCACATAGGAGATGATGCACAAATGGCCTCCTAATATAGCTGTCTTTGTGTGCATTGAGCAGCATGAACAACCCGTGCTTCTTTATAAGCAACCTCTTTCATAGTGACTGATAAGCATTTGCTTTATGTCAAATGCTGGAACAGTTTTTGTTGGGCAAAGAGTTTGTACAAAGGAAAAGAAGCCCAGTAGTTTGTCAATAGCTGTAATTGCTCTGTGTGGTGCTTGCTAGCTAGACCTGTACTCTGCAAAGTACCACTGTTAACATCAGACTTAACCTGATTTTGAGGTCATGAGATCATAACTTTAACAAATCATTGTTTTTCCTGAGAACTTGGCTACTAAAATATTGAATGTAGTAAGTGACCTATTAGTTTGAGAACTGTTTTAAGCCTGGAAGCATTTGAACTTGTTGTTACAAGTCCTAGCAATCAGATTAAGTTTAAAGTGCTTCATGGGTGGTCTTGAGTAAAAATAAAGAACTAAAATAGCCTGACAATCAAGAAACTACAAGAAAGTATGGGCTTCCTGAATTACCTCCCTTAGGGAGGTTAAACGAGGAGACAGAGAATTACAGTATGCTTCACTGTTAAACCGGAGCTTGGAATTATCTAAAGGAAAGACAAACTAACAACTCAGGCTGTGTGAAAATCAGTGGGAAGAAGAGCCTTTAGAGCCTCTTTCTAGTTTACAGTAAGTGGCCACAATCTTCCCTAGGATGCTTTTTTCCTTATGCAATTAAAAAGTCCATTCAGATTCTTCTCTAAAAGGCAATGCATGAGTGTTCTTCCTTCTGTTTCCAAGCAGATTGATAAATATATGCAAACAAATACATGCCCACAGGGAGAGGAGTCTGGTTCAACAAGTTAGTATAATTCATTCCGAAATGCTCGGTTGTTCTGTCTGGAGCACCTAGCGTTTTTCATCTGCCCAGGAAAATCCTTTTTTTCATTGCCGCTTCAGTAAAAGAAAGCTATTGTAGCAGCGTATTTATAGTCCTACTTTTTTGCTTTGTG
Organism: Strigops habroptila; assembly: GCF_004027225.2. Taxonomy (NCBI): domain Eukaryota; kingdom Metazoa; phylum Chordata; class Aves; order Psittaciformes; family Psittacidae; genus Strigops; species Strigops habroptila. The sequence continues at coordinate 40,229,265 of NC_044283.2, forward strand.
TGAACAAACACATTTAGGTTCATACCTTTAAATTAAGAAAAATCCACTGCAGCATACAGTTTGTAACAGTGCACATGGGCACAGTGCACCAGGCACAGACACCCTACAACCATTTGTATGGATGTTTAGACTAAGTGCTAATATAAACACTACATGCAATTGTACATATACAATTAAAAAAAAAAAATTGGTACTTTGTTTCCAAAACTGGAGCTATGATCAGAAAAACCAGACGCAGACCCATTTGTGCCACTGGCCTCAAAAGCTCAGGATATCGCATACTGGTGTCTGATGCTGAAACGAAACAAATCCCTGGTGGTGGAATTTTGACTGCTAACAATGAAAAAAATAAAGAAAATAAATAAAAATCCAAGTATTTTTGCATATGCACCAGGCTTTTGATCAAGAGCTGGGAAAGGTAACATTTGCCATGGTTTTTGAGTACTTCAACTATTTTACTTTGTTTGTACTGTTAGAATTTTTGCCTTACAATCTGATGCCTTACATAATATTGATTTGCCTTAATTGAAAACAGTGACAAAACTTGTGAAGTGTCTCTCTGGCTTCAAAATCATCATAATTCTGTATGAATTATTATGATGTATCATGTTCATAGATGATAATGCTTTCATTGCATTGTAAAGGGTTTTCTGTGTCTCAGGCACACAACTGGTCTTGGCAAAACCTGATGGAGCTGAACATGCAGCTGGGGACAGAGAATGGAAACTTTAAGTAGAACAGAAACATTTTTCATCAGTAATTTTAGGAATTTGTCTTTCCCCTCCTATTCAGTCACTTCTTCATCCCTCTAGGCACCACTGCTACAGTTTCCCATCTCTCCGCTCATACAGTTGTTTGTGCAATTCAACTCTCGGGTGACAGAAATAGCATTTTTGTTAAATGACATTTATTTCTGTCACTTCAGAGACACACAATTTATTTTTGATTCATCTCTCCCAAATCAGTTACTAGGTGACCTATGAAGCAAAATTCACAGTTGCATTAGAGAAATTTTAAAATCAATAACTGATACTAAAAGTACACAATGCAAGATTCCCAACAGCGTTATCACTGCATGACAGAAGGAAAGATAAATTCACCCTGAAGGAGATCTGTATTTGCTAATTTTCATAGTTAGGGGGTTAACTGGCTTTGAGTAAACAGTGGAAAAATGGAAGGAATTTGGGGAGAGGCTACTATGTTTGAAGAGAGAAGAACTGAGAGGAGGGGGACAGGACAGGGGATAGACAGAAAAAGAACAGCACAGGACAACAGGGGAAAGGAATAGCGCTATTACACTGCCCAGTCCCTGTGGAAATTTCTACAACTCTCCTTCTTTCCAAATGAGTGAATATTCCTCATATTTTTGCCGAAGCGTGGGATGGAACTCACTAACAGAGTATGAATCAATTGCAGGTGTTTCTTTGGAGTCTGATTTTATGGGATACTCATTATAACAGCTTTATCTTTTCAGTTACCAGACCTTAAGGGACTCTATAAACAGCAATAGAAGGAGCACATGAGCTCATGGATATAGATCCTGGGCCAAAAGTCCTTTCTGTTAAGCTAAAACTCTTACACTGCACTATCATGAAACAAACAAAAACCGAAAGCAACTAAAACATTTCTCCCAGTAGAGTCACTGAGCAGGAGGGCACTGTCACTGGAAGAGCAGGCTTCTGAAGCCACAGGTTCACCCACAGATGTTTTAAGTTGGCATTACTGCTGTTAAGAACCGTTTTTTTCCTTCCTCCCCTCAATGCCAGCACAAGCATTTATGCAGGTACCTGCTGCACCTGCTGCATTTCCTACTTTTCACCTAGCACGGCATCCTAGGCTAAGTTTTTCTCTGCTCCAAGGGAAGCAGCCCATGGGGCTAGGCTGGCTGAGGGGAGGCCAGAACAGGCTGACAGCAGCGTTGACTTACGCTTGTTGAAAGTGCATGCATGAAACCACAGCCTAAAGTAATCCTCTCACATCTTTCAGTACTGGCACGTTGAAAGTAGGCCAGAGCAGAAGAGGCCTCCTGGAGTGTGGATCGCTAATATTATCTACTACTGAGAATCCAAAAAGCCTATGAAAAAAAGCAATGTAAGCAACAGAAGGCCAGAAACCTCTCAGGCTCCCAGCCATCTAAGAAAAATAGGTTTGCTACAGTTAGTTTAAAAGCATCTCCTTCACTTGCTACAATCAAAATCTCTTGATCTGAAATTATTCTTAGCATTAAACATGCTATGAAAGAACAAAGCTGTACAGTGTACAGTAAAAACATTCTTGAAACAGAATACTTTTGTAAGCTTTCCATGGAGTATTTGTGGGTCATCAGGTTATTACAACCACCCACTAAAAATAGTAGCTGACAGTGTGTAATTAATTGGTCAAGAAACAACTACTGTCTTCTCTCCTTCCCCAAGCATGTTTACAGTGATTTGGAGCAACCTGCCTTGCTTTGGCAGGCTGTCTCAAACTGACTGAGCTGAACAAACCAGTTTTAAAGGGACAGCTTTACTTTACCTGAAACATCTTTTGGCAGTTCTGTAAAACAAGAGTGTATCAAATGAAGTTTGCATCTAGAGCTATAGGGTTTTTTTTTCTGCATTGTTTAAGAATATTCTCATATAAACATGACCTTTCAACTATGCACTGCCAAAAAACTCAACATAATGTAGGCTCACTGCAGAAATTGCAAATGCGCTATCACTGCTTTGGCAGCCTTATTTTGTCATAAATAATGTTATTAAAAAAATTATCATCCAGCAAGCTTAGATTAGATGACTACGAACTGACTTCTAACAGATTGTGTGAAGACTGACCTCTGAGCGACCTTGTGAAACCAGAGAGACTCACACTCAAGACATACCAAAGATAAACAGATGACAAAGCTTAATTGAGCAAATGAAGTGAGCTGTGAAAACCTCATGTGAAGTGTCAAAAGAAGTGTCAGACTTCTAAATGATGCTCAAGTTTCCTCCTACATACAGAATGAATCTAACTCATGCAGTTACAGCAACTAACAGTCTCTCAGTCTGGAACTAGTGTTTTCCTGTACTAGAGCAAAGGAGAAAAAAAAATATATAGTGATTTTTGATAGTTTTATGGAACAAGTCTGGCTGGGTCTTAGCTTGGTAGGTCTCTTCATCCATCAACTGTACAGCCAAATTGACAGTGCGTCTACTCCAGTGGAGAGATAGTGGGTTCCCCAGATTTGCTGCTGGAAGACAGTGATGTTGAGGACGCAGTTGTACACAGTTCTTGGCAATCGAAGCCAGGAGACAAAGGTCAAGTGTTAATAATTGTGAATCTGTGAAGAATTCGAGGGGCACAACATCCTAATACTCTTGAAGCAGCAGTATGCTGTATCATCTATTCCATCAGTAAACCTGGGACCAGCTTCAGGGATGTATGTTCATCACAGCTGTCAAATAAGAGGAAAACGAGAGCAACAACAACAACAACAAACCCAAATGTAACAAACCAAAGTGACAGCAAAAGTATTTTCCAGGTAAATATCACAAAATCAAAAGTGAACTCACATTCAGCATATCACATACCTAGTGCAATTACTATCATACATTATTTCTATACTGATAAGACTGAGGTTTCCTCTTGAGTACTAGAAAATATATTTAATTGAAGGAAACTTTTAAAAGGATTATCACAGGAACCTACACACACATCTGCATACACTCTTACCCACTATCATAACCATAGACCTAACCAATTTTTATTTTAGATATTTTTTCTTCATAAAATAAAGGATTTGATAACCCTATTACTTACACATTCTAGAAGGTGTATGTAATATCATGGCTCTGAGGACTGGTAATGAATGTTAGCTGGGTTCTACTCCAATCAGCACAAGACCAAAGTATCTTTTGGGAACTTACTGATAATTACTATGCTCTGCAAATATTCAGAAGAGATTAAATGACTGGTATCTGAAAACTTCCTTCTCCTTACTTTCACTTTAACATATATAGCTTATTTCAAAGGGTCTTATAAAAGTCTATCCCTTTCCAACCAAAAAAAGAAAAGGATTTTGGAATATCAAGTAAGAACAAAATCCATTTCAATGTCTGGCTAAAATAAGCTACAGTATTACTGTGTTTTAAAATCTTTTCCAAGAAGCTACACACACATAGGGTATTACGTGGATATTTGCCAGTAAAGCCAGAGAAAATCAGAGTCAAGTAATTGCAAACGAAAATGGGGATCTGAAAGTTCATGTTTTGGATATTTGTAAAGTTTGACATTGATTACTAAAGCAAAACTCACAAAAATACCTTTGTCTTCTCAGAATTGTTTTTGCATTTATATCAGAGGTAGAATACTCAATATTCTATGTTTATAATACTTCTCTTTTTAGACAGAATATTTCTCTCTTGTTCATTTTTCCTGAAGTTCAAGTGAATAACCCTTCTCCTAACCACAAATTAAAGACGTAAAATAGTTGGGTTGTAAACCAACTGTTTTCTGACCGCTTATGACAAATCCTTTGACCATATCTAGAAATCAATTCTGATTTATGGAGGATACTAGGTGGTATAAAAGCAATACTTAGAACCGGTCACTATGTTTAGAAGCATATGGATTCCCATACACGCAAAAGCAAATGGGTACAGAGAAATTGCTACATATTTTCAGCAAGGTCAACAACCAACAGCCTACATACAAAGCTGATAAAGTTACTGTCTGAAATCTGGACTCTTAAAAATGGTATTCTGTCCTTAAATAATGCTGTACTGCATTTTCCGTTGGCAAAAAGTTGATGTAGTTTCCCAATGTTTTTCTGAAACATTCCATGGGTACATAAACATACAAGTGGTATGCAACAAGTTGAATACAAACAGCTATTTCCTATCCTTAATATTTCCTTTAATAAGTTACATTTATGTTGTCCAAATCCCCAGTCATTGGTTTCACAAGACACTAAAAATCATACTAGTACTTATCTGTTATTACATTTTAATGTCTGTCTGTAAAGCTTTGCAGAATATCATCCAGAGCACGGATTCTAAATGTTTCCCTCCAAAGATCGCCTGATCAGGCTTGGCAGTCCAGAGCTTGCTCTTTCACTGTTTAAGTATAAACTGGGATTTAGATGTGGCTTCAGCTGGGGGTCTTACTATGTGCTTGCCTTTTTAGGAGGATCAGATTTCATCTTTCTAAGCTGTTCTTTTGTTCTGAATTTTGTTGGCCATAAAGAAAGGATATAACATACTATGCCAATATTTATTACAGAGAGGAAAGTATTTTCTAAGTTTTACTGCTTATGCCATTACTTATACCAGTATTAATTGTATGGTAGTAGTAAAAGAATATAAACACATTTATCTACCTCACATTTTACCAGTAAATTTGTGGGAGGGGAGGTCAGCTACAAAAATTCATTAATTGCTGACTTTTTAAATATTTTTTCAGAAAAGTTAAATGATGTTTTGTGAAATTATCATTTGCTCTAGTGACTTGAAAGTTTGTTCTGGATTGGCCTTCTCTCATTTTGGAAACAATGGCATCATTTATTTAATGGCCTAAATCCATGTATATTGTTAGAAGCATCATTCCAGTGAGCTCCAATGTTTCCTTCTTTCAAGTTACATAAGGCTATTTTTTTCTTAAATAAGGGTTAACTTTGTCTTGCTTTAGAAAGGCTGGTTCTCTGGCAGAAATCAGAGAGGCTTGTTTGGAAAAGGATTTGACATGCCTGCTCTCTCCTGCTCAGAACTGGCAGAACAAACCTCATATAAAAACCCAGCTACATCAAAGCCTGGGTAGCTCATCCACTCATATATTTTATGCTTACTTTAAAAAACAAAAAAAACCAAAACCTTTTCCTTGTCCTTGCACTACTTTTGATGAACTATACTTTATGTCCCACAACATTTCTTGCAGATTGTACAGGCAGTAATCAAGCAAAATACCTATATATCAGTATTTTAAGTTCTCATGCTCATTTTCAAAAGCATGTCTTAAATCCAAATTTTCAAACCTTCTGAGTTCCAGTTTGACAAATTTATGAAAAGCAGCTACATACCCTAAATGAAGATGATTTAGTTCTGTCTTTCACATTTTTTGTCAGTAACTTGCTAGCATGAACTCACTTTTCCTTCTGGCAGTAGAACAATACATGGCAAGGCAATGTAGAGCCTCCTTCAGTATCTTTTTAATACTGACAGAGAATTGACAGGCATATTTAACATACCCCTTTACCAATCAGCACAGAATATTAACTCTGTGTTGGGTAACTTCTATCCCTGACTCAGGTTAAACTGAAATGAAATTCACAGCTGAGTTTTTCTCATGGAATTGTCCTGCTGTAGAACCATTTGTATGCTGGTAACTTGTCAGAAATTACTCTATCGAGGACAAAACATGACTCTCCTATAATAGTCCTACACTTCTTAACAACTGTCTTCTCTTTACAGCTGAGAGCCTTAAAAGAGATGCTAATACCCCCACTGTAAGAGGGCTGACAAAAAATGGAATCCCCTGCCAGACAGTGCCTGCAACAAATGTGATAGTAAACAACATGGAAACTTGAACAAGTAACATGCTTGTTTATAGAAGCCATGGTAGCTAGCCATGGAATATTCTGAGTGCAAGAACAAGCTGGACTATCCATTGCTTTACAGGTTTTTCCTTAATGAAACACAGAGTCATTAGAATTTAAATATTTACCTTAGCCATGAAAATATTGTGGAATACTTCACTTAGCTGCTGATAATTCAGCAGTATCTCTAGTAAGCTGTTTTATCTGTTTCTACACTTAACCAAGAACAGAGGGATTTTCTCCTTCAATTTTCCTCAGCCTGGGAATATTGTGAGAATATTTAGCACTTCATGTTGTAATGAAATTATGAATTATGTTTGGACAATATCAAATCCAAAAATTCATGTCTGTAGCTTTCTCCAATAAAACACTGTACTGCAACTACAGTCAACTATGAAATCCTGTGAATTAATGATGGAAAAACGCAAGTTCTCTTGTGTCTTTTGTTTTTCTACCACCAGGGACAAGAATTTATATAGGAAATGTGAATTGGACAGAGCAAAAAGTACACACAGCAGCATTAGAACTCCAGTCTTATCTCTGTGGCTTAAACATCTCTGATGTCTTAATTAAAGTTATCAATTCTTGGTCTCTCATCTACATGAACACATGCCCTAGGAAAACAAAAGAAGATACATTTACCTATACTACAGCAACAGTCAGGCTGGACATTTATAATTCTGGACATTTATAACTCCCTCCCTCCCCCCCCCCAATATTTTGTTTTGAGGCAGGTGTTTTTTATGCAGAACAATCAGTCCCTTGCTGTGGCACATCATCAAAATCTGCTGTGATTTTGATAAAGCCGGAATGAGACTTATTACATGATCTTAATGGCTATGGATATGGATAGGACGTTTATGCACATGGAGTATTTTATGCACATTTCTGTGGTGTTTGCTGATAATCAGCACCATGTTTATGTGTTTTAATGGAAGCTGAAGGCACACAGTTCGGACTTCATGGGCTGACTTGGCAGTTTCACTCAGACAAGAATATACTAGATAACAAAGTCTGCAAATGTCACTGAAGTCCATTTTAGACTCTGTGGAGGGTTAAGTAAACATGAGTAGTAAGGGGGCTAAAAGGGTAGTTGTGAATTTCTGTTTCTAACAGAAAACACTGTTTATCCTATATTACTTTAGGGAGGAAGAGTTTAATTCCCAGTGAGCATTATAAAAGTAAACAAAAGTTGAAGTCTATCCAACTCAAAATTCTAAGCAATTTTAGCAAGCCAATAACATCTAAGCCAATATGACAACTATTTCCCTAAGTATTTAACATACCATGAAAATTAATAATGATAAAAGATAAAATGAAGCACTTAAGAGGACTTCTCACTTCCGTGTAATCTACAGTGACAATTTTATTCTGTAAGTAGTTATGAAAATTTACTGAACTTTAACAATGCTCCAAACATGCATATTAATTGCAATCAGTTGTCAGAAAATAAAACCAGACTTTTCCAGTAATGCTTGCCATTTCAGTATTGTAGGTTTTGAATATTTAATAACAAAATGAAAAGCATTTTTCTTTTTAAAGGGCCACAGCAGAAAATGTTACTACAGAATTCAGAAAGGTGGAAAATAAAAATACCTCCGTCCTTCAGGCAAAACCAGAAACCAACTACTGCAATGAAGCAGTTGTCACTTGAGGCTGGTTGAGCTTTCTCTCCGCAAGTATTTCATTACTAAGTCATTCTTCTCAAAGTCAGCGTGCTACCTGACATTCAGGAAACTTTCCCTAAACTACAACAGCAGCAATCCATGCCATTCTGCTTTGCCTTTTGGAACTGCATGTGCTCTTGATGCTCTGATTTATTCAGCTACCACGGAGAAATAAACTGCTACTGAACCACAAAGTTGGGTTCTTCAACCAGATCACCATTTGCATACCTATTGCTATTCTTGAACACCCGAGAAGATTCTGCAGAGATGCAAGATATGCTTACCCAGTTCATGTTATAGAAGCTGAACTAGAAAGAGGTAGCATTCAAGTACTCTGAATGCAGGTTCTCATTAGGATTCTAGAGGCTTTAAGCTTACTGAAGTTTGTTTACTTCCATCTTTCTCTTCCAAATTAAAAATATAATAACACTGGACTGCAATTGCCAACACAAATATATAAAAAAAGAAATCCTTAGTTTAAGAAATCAGCTACAGGTGGAAATATAAAAAGGAAATAGGTACAGATAGGAAAGCGGGGAAATACCAAAGGACTTGCACAATGCATTCACTGGCAAGGTACTTTATGAAAGTTCATGAGATAAACTCAGATAAATTACCATAAGATTTTACCACCTTTTAATGTTTGGCACATACACTGCACACATACGAGATTACAGAAGAGTATTTTCTTCCAGATTGCAGGCCAGTCTTTAGCACCAGCATAATAAGCAGAAAATTACATAACGAGAAAGCATCCTTCTACAATCACTGAGAAATTTTAAATATTATCCCACAGACCACTTGCATGTTCAGATACGTTCCTAATATTTTTATACCTCTATGTACATATGTTTAAAACTGGAATCAAGATTTGGCATGTTAAACTTACATCTGTTACATTCACAAATTATCATTGGCTTGCCATTTGAATGGCAGTTCCTTGGGTGAAACAGCCAGTTTATCAACAAGCGAATGTCTCACTTGCTATTCAATGAAATGGGAACTGCTGGTATACTTTTGTGTATGTACATTGGGATCATATCCAGATCTGCATGGAGTGTAGAGTGAGATTTGCTTTTACCAAAGTCTTAATTACTATATGGGAGTTCCAAGAAGGCAGTAGAGTTTATAGCTGCCATATGATAGGGGTTTTTTATTATTATTAGGGAATTGCCATAAAATATAAGCAATTCCAAAGCTGAAAGTACAGATTCATTTATTTTAGAAGGCCAACACATTAACTGTTTCACAGGCATATATTAAAAATGTAGTATTAAGATATAGAGAAGTTATAAGCAATTGTACAAAGTGAACATCAGAACATCAAAAAAGAACAGGATTACGGGAGAACACTGTAGGTGGGATTAACAGAGAAACATATCACAATTCCCACTCAAATCAGCACAAAATTACTTACTTATTCAAACTCTAACGATGTTGATAACACAGTCATTCCTGGAATGGCCTTGTAATGTCAGTACCATTAAAGCAGACCATAACCATTTGATACTACAAGGAAGAACTTATAAGTTCACTAGGAATATTTTCCATAGTTTCTTTAATGAAACCTCTTTGGTAAGAATTTTTGAATTAAAAATTCAGACTTCTACCCTGTCCCTTCAAGCTTTCACCCACTGGGAACTTAAGTAATTTTATCTGTATTTTATACATCTGTCATGATCTAAATATTTAATTTCTCCAAGCAGGAAGCTAGTGCAACAGTTGCACTATTAGCAGAACTCACAGACAAGAAAAGGAGTTTCTACATTAACTCTTACATTACTGTATTTGAAATGGAAAACAGACTGCGAGTATCTCCTCTGTCTCTGCTAAGAAGCCTTTCAGGCCTCGTGAAAACAACAGTGCTACTAACACAAAACAGTTCTTATCCTGAATTGATGAACCTTATGCTAGTAGTGGGTCATCTATCAGAACTGTGAAGGATTTTCGTCAGAATGAAAGAAGTGGGGGGAGACAAAGAGAAGGCAAGAGCAAGTGTGAGCAAGGGCACATGAGTGACAGCAAGTGAGGGAAAGGGAATGAATGAAAAGTAACTTCAACCTCCAGTCTAACTTTTTTTTTTCCTATTAATTTTAACAAAAGTACTTTAAAAACAGAAATGTAAAGAAACTCTTTCCACTAATTGCACTTTCTAAATTCTTAAGCCAAAGATTTTTCATGCAGTAATCTAAGCAAGAGAAATTTTTCCTCTGGATTGTTATTACTCTTTTCCCATTGCCATTTTTCACTGCAGAAATATATCAACAACTGCAAAAGGATTTGAGTAAACTACTACCTCTTGTACTGAATTGACTTTAATGAGATGAATGACAGAGAGAGAACACTAAATATTTGCAACTTTTCAGTACTAATGTACTAAAAATACCAATATTTAAATTGTTGTGAACTTCACCATGCAATTTTAACTTTGTAAGCTTCTTCACTCAGTTTTGGACATGTCTGGTTTTTAAGCATAGGTTATATCCTTCAACTATTTTCTGGAAATTAATTTGTAAAAGTCTCTAATAGAGGCAGAAGACATATGTTACTGAAAATATAAAACAGATTTTAGTGGCATTCTACCCATTTTCCTGAATACATTTTTCAGCTGCTGCCATCATTCTCTGGATGTCAAATCAGCATACTTACAGTGGATTAATATTTATCAACTGTATGAACCAGGCAAAAATACAGACACTCAGTCCCACAGAGGACTGGGGAGTAAAGAGTCCACAAATCAAAAGGTTATTTTGATTATACTTTCATTTGCAAGCATGTTTTTCTCATCTGACTCTTGTTATTTTCCTTATTATATTTCACATTATTTCATAGGTTGTAATCTTATAGACAGTCTTCAAATCTTTGCTGAATCCTGACAGCTAGTGGTAACCTCAAAGAAATTTATGTAGAACTATTTTCTGACATGTCATTGCATCCGCCAGATGTTTTACATATTCTCGGACCTGCGACCTCCGAAATATGCCTGTGAGTTTAGCGTTTTCACAGTCACATGAGAAACAGATAACTTGTAGATCTGATCAATTTGGCTTCAGTTATTCTTCAGTCACCAAAAAATATATTTGTTTGCACAAGCATATTATTGGTTTGTGTTGCAGGTATCATATGAAGTGTGAAAAGTCCCCCCTCCTCCCTTGGTAAAAAAGTGAGCATGATTTTTGGACCTTTTCATGGTCAATAACTAAACATGCAGCTTTTTCTTAGTATTTAGCTCAAGTGACAGCTGTTAGGAACTAAAAAAATTTAGAACTAGATTATGGTAACCAGAAATCAGTTTAGAGAGAGAAACCAAACGCAAACGATGAACACCATCTGTCTTCATTTTGAAGCTTCAGCATCTACCTGCTACAGCCAAAGTGAGAAGTCCTGGAAAATGGATTTTTCTGCTCTGAGGCAGAGCAAAAGAAAAGTAGTGCAAAAAAAGCCCCTGTATCACTTCTCATGTCCCTTTCTCCTTCTAGCCAGCAGAAGATTATATTTTTACATTTTCAAAATTATGTGTAGACTGGGTAATTATGAGTTCAGGGATGAAACAACAGCAAAGCAAATGGGGTTGCATGTCATCTCCAAAGCCATGTAAATATGGAGTAAGTACATATGATGATTAGTCTGCAAAGATTAGCATACACGCAAGCATTTAAATCAGTTTCAGAACTCTGTCCTATGATACTAAGAGAGTCCTTGAACATTTCTACAGGAACTCTGTATCCAAAAACCACACTGAGAAATTCTCAGATAATGTTGCATATTAGAAGAACTGAACACTTGGATTTGCTTTGCTTCATCATTTCCAAGTATTAAATTCATCATTTATTTCAGTGAGAAGGAAAGAAATTAAAAACAACAAAAATGTTTTAAAAGTCAAAATGTTTCATCTCAATCCTATAACGTGGCATATTTTCAGTGTAAAATAAAAACCTGAAAAAACCACCAAAGTCCTGGGTGAATATCATGCTGGTGGCACACACACTCCACATATTTTATAACTGACTCAAGGATGTTTGACTTGTCGTGTAAAATACTGATTAGCTTCTACATAAGCAGGATGTACTGTTAGTTGTCTCCACCTAACAAAGGTCAGAAAACATCAGTGCCAAAAGAGATAGAAAACCCCTAGAAAATATATTTCTCACCTACCTTTAACCTTTCTTGTTGATATCGATTGTTACAAAGAGATTCGGACTTCTATTGCTGCAGATTTTAAAAGGCTTGCAGGTCACTTACAATTACCCTTTAACACTATGTTAATGAAGGCATTGGTAAAACGGAAATTTCTCAGCAATAACTGCTACCGTCTTTGGATCATGCTATTCCTTGGTCTGAAATAGGCAATTGAAGTCACTGAAAGCAGAACATGTACAAAAACCTGAGTCATCGTTTTTATTTACAATTCCAAGTTACTAGCTCTTCTTCGGTTTTGACTAAGGTCACCTGAGGAACTGAGGGAAAAAGTGACATTCTACTGCCTGAGCGGGCTGCCCTTAGCAGCAGACTGACCATCACATCATTTCAATATTCAGGTTATTTGTGACTATTTTGAGGAATATGAAAGAAATTATTGACACCTCTTCGTGTGACTGTGTCTAAATGAATGTCACTAGAATTAGAAATGTCTCATAAAACTGAACTTAGGATAATACAAGCAAATGGATCATTAACATGCAGCATCTGATCCATCTGATCAGTAGTTACAGAATTTCAAGGTGGAACTGGGGTAGTTTTATATTTCCACAAGTTCATACAGCTCCATTAGAGCAGATATAACTTGATACAACTCAATTACGACATTTTCACACAGTATTATATATTTAAGCTTAATTTTTTAACATACTAAGTACAGCCAATCTAGTTTTCTCAGCAAACTTGGGTCTTCTTTCTCACAAGAAAACTGGTGCCTAAATTGTCTGTAGTTGTCTAGGAAAGAGCCATGCTTTCAGAAGTGCTCTTTCAGTCAGAAGGATATAAAGATAGAACAGCTTAAAGATTTGTAGGAAGATTTGGATTTAGCATCATCATAACTTGAAGAAAAGAGACTGATATTTTTGATTCTAGTCCTCTCACTGGTTGTCCTTGCATACTTTTTTAACAGGTTGCTGTCTCTACAGGTGCAACATCCTATTGCGTGTGTTACTTTTTCTCTCTCCTACCTGCAAACATCAATCTAATACACCAAAAAATGCTCAGAAACTTTGTCCATTGATTTATCTCTTTTTTTGGTAAAAAATAACAACAGTCCCTTAATTCTTTAAAACAGTGAGATGAGACTTTCAACCTGTATTTCCTAACACTTCCTATTTCCTCTCTTCCATCTCTCGGTGGTCTCAGGATTTTTCACAGTGACCTAAGATCACTAAGAAATGTCAGTTAACATCTTGGTTTAAACTAACCTAATCTACCGCATTCAGCTCACAGGAGTGCCATGAGGCATACTTCTTGTTCCTTCTCAGGATTTGCAACTTTTGCATAAGAAAATAGCCTGAGAAAATGGAGACAAACCCCTAAATCTGAGTATATTTTCACATAGAATCCTCTATTCTTATATATATTTGTTGCTAGTAAACCATAGGCATGTTAATATAGTTCTACTGAACAGCATCCTGCCTTTTTTGCAGGCGTTCAGACTGAGTATTAAGAGGGGTTTAAGGCAGCACTTTCACATACACACTGAAATTAATATTTCATCTCTCAAAATTAGGCAAGTAAGTGCTAAGTATCTGAAGATACTATACATTTGTGGGGAGACTTCTGAAAGCTCATCTGTGTATTACACCAATATTGCCTGGAAAAGTCCAATGCACACTAGTAGCTCAACCTCCGCAAATAGGTCACAGCAGCAGGGATCTGAATTACAGAAATCTGGGGGGTTTTTGTCTCAGTTCAACAGTTCTTCCTCTCTTGTCTACATAAACTCATCTTGCGAACAATGCATGGTAAAATATTGTGCCTCTAAATATTTAGCGTTATTGTTCTCTAAATTCCTTGTCAAAAAATATCTGCTATTGACTGCTTTCCCCGTTAAGTCTATAGATATTTTTCCCAGAAATTTCTGGACACTATCACATTAAAATCTGTTTTAAATATTGCTAGCAGCAGACTAAGACAACAACTAATATCATTACTTAAGGATTACTTGAATGTCTGTAACCACAAACTGAGCATTTTGTAGGACTTTAAAAAGACTTTTCAATCCAGAAAACAACTACAGTAACTCTGTAGCATGCCAGCTCTTGCATTGGACTGAATTGTGGTAAATCATTACTTTATAGGTGTTGGTTACAGCTGCATTGCCAAAGTGCAAATGTATTTCGTACTTCAAGAAGGTACTCAGTCTCTCCTTCGAGTTAAAATAACAACAACAATAATAACATAACAATAACAACAGCAATAATTATAAACAACACTAAACAAAAAACAGTCCATCATTCCCAACCCTTTGCAATTACTTTCAGTGTTGGCTGAATAAACTATTTTCACGGAGTTCACGGATAAACCTGTTAAGTAATTTATGAGTTAAGATAAGCTTGAAAAGAAAAGAGGTTCTTCAGGAAATTTAAAACCAGAGTCGGTCTTCATCAAAAATAATGCTCACTACTGAGATTCAGAAGCTTCAGGCTTTCCACACAGCCAACATTACTTTAAGTGTCTAAATAATTTTAAAAAATGTTACAATAAACATGTTTGCTGTTATATCATTGCTAATATATGCTGCTTCTATCATCAAATTCTAATACTTCATGGACAGATAAAACTCTGACAAGGTGAGCTCTCTTCAAGAGGTATCACTCTCATGGCTGAGATAGCTACTTTACTACTTAGCTAATTTTAATGCAATTATTTTGTTAGCTTTGACCTGGGATGCAGTTTCCCAAATGCTGAAAGCTCATTTCAAGTCTCTGCAGCCAGACATTCCTTTTCTTCCTCCTGTTAGCACCCTTTCCCTTTCTTACACTATCATTATGCTTGGGAGCAAAACACTTGGCTGAAGGGAAGGCAAGATTTCCATTTCTGACAGCAGCATAGACTTACAGTGGCTTTGGCCAAGCAAAACATGTATCTTGACTGCAATGAAGATCAGGCTCTCGCACATCAAGTGTTGTTAATGGCAAAACATAGGACTCAAGTGCAATCGCCCTAGGGATTCCAAGGTCATCCATTTGGACATAAGCAACTGAAAGCATTCTAGTAATAGCATCCCCCTCACAACATTATATACAATGTTCCGCTCTATTTATATTATGTCTCTATGTTTAAGAACAGAACAAATTTTGCACAAGTAGCAGTGAACATTATACAATGGGAAGATTATTAGCCTTCTTTCCTTTATCTAGGGCAACTTCACTTCTGGAAAAGCAAGCTCTGAGGTGAAATTTGCTTTTTGCTGCTTTGCTGGAGATGCTATCCCCTTTCTTCACAAATGAGACTTGCAGCAGATGTGCTGGGTACAGGACCACCTGGCTCACTCCACATCACGCATCATCCTCAGCATCCTCCCTTCCATACATGCAATCACAACCATATATATTGTAATTCCACCACTCAGTCTTTCTACCTCTCCCACTCCTCCTTCTCTTCTACAGCTGTCAGAGACTGATTAGAATGACAAAGAGCAACAAAAAGAAAAAAGTGGTGAGTGTAGAGAGGGAACCCTGTTGACTTGCTGCCTCAAGAATGTGTTTTTGTGCATTTAAAATCAGCATGATTGGTACAAGAACAGTATTCTTATATTTTGCAAGTTATCCTGTGAAAACATGTAATTAAGCAAATGACCTTGTTAAGCTTGAAGACCATATTTCCTGCTTCTTTTTAAACACATTTTACAATTAATAAGCCCTTCTAATTATTGGTGCAAATAAAAGAAAATAGCAATTTTGTTCCATTGTCACACTCCAAAAATTCTTGAGGGAGATGGAAAAGAGAAGTCTGTGCAATGCTAAAATCAAGCTGTAAGTTAACAGTCAGCATGAGATCGCTCTTGCATAAGTAAAGTATTACCACTAACATAAGGTAAAAATATTACTGTTTTTTTCCACTTACTTCTCTCCTCTCCTTGAGCTTTTCATTTTCAGATTATAGTTATAGAAGAGCCATTATAATCTGGCTGACAGCAGAATCAGTTACATATTATATAAAAACAGAATGTAAGAAATAATACAAACATTACACACCTGCATATCCACCGACTACACAAAACCAAGAACATTCAGAATAAAGATCGCTAACTAGTGTTGAAACAGGAATAGCATGCAAGAATCTCAGGCCACTGTGACAGTCAGATACAGTGACTAAGAACAAAAAGTGCAGAGCAACAGCCCTACCACTTCTTTTTGGTGACTTTATCTTAAATCTTTCTACAGAATGTGTTATATATAATGTACTTCCCTTTGATGTAGCAGTATGAGAAAGAACACAGTTCTCTCTTGCATTCAGCTCTTTGGGGCATAAATCACGGAAGTAAGAAGATTGTCTAAGGGATGGACACCATCATTGTCCATTGTCTAACACTGAATGGGTTCCACAGAAAAAATTTGCTTTTGACAAATATTAAGTTTATAGGAAACAAAAAACCCAACAAGAAAACAATAAAAAAATACTCACAGCTTTGGTTTGGCAAGCACAGGTGGTGGCTCCTTTGTGGGTGAAAGCAAGACAGCTGGAGGTGGGATGGATTTATCACCATTTGGCTTGCTGTTAATCATTCCATTTACTCCATGAATGGGATGGACACCATTTGTTTTTTCCTCAGACGAATTGAGCTGCAGTTGATGGGCCATCCCACTAGATCTCAGCTCGGTGTTGTTTGTTTGATGAGTCTCTGTATGTTTCTTAGGAGGAAGCTCAAGAGAGCTAATTTCAACTGGAGGAACTGGTGGGAAATGATGGAAATCACTGTTGGATTCTCTTGCCACTGATTCATGAGTAGAGTTTTCTGAGTTGGCTAAAAGGAATCAAAAACAATGTGTCTCTGACAAGTCATAGACAATGTACACGGTACATGGTACACACATGCTGCATTTTCAGCTTGTTACAGGTGAGATCTCTTTGGCTCTGTGTGAACATTTTTCTAGACCTCCTGTTGCTAATTTATGCTGAATTAGACACATGACTGGCTATTCATTTTCTGACTTTGCCCCATGCAAAAAAGCACAATAAGGAACCTTACGGATCCCTCCAAATCTATTTCTGGAATCCAGCCACTAAGTGAGATTGGCAAGTACTGACAACAGCAGCCTGAAACAGCATTTCCTCTTCCTGGAGTCTCAGCATCATTTAAGAACAAATCATTTAAAAATGCTGAAGGAGGTATGTACACATGGTATGTTTGCAATGGCAGCCGGATGAGTGCATTCCACTGCGATATGTATGTAAACATGTTACAAAACTAAACATATCATATCACAGTTTTCTATTTTACAAAAGGCATATGCCACCTTTGGTAGCATAATTTCATCTGCTTTCATTCTGCCTTTGCTACCAGCTAGTCTCAGAATGTTACTGATTAAAAATATGTCAGGCTTGTGGAAGGCACTTTAAAATTGTATTTTACATGAATAAAGATATTCAACTAGGAAATGGGCCAATAAAAACATTCAGTTTGCTTTATATGAATGCTCTGAGGTCCACAAAATCCCTGTCTTACAGCAGCCCTTTTCTATGAGGGAAGCAGACTGATAACTTCACAGGTAAATTAATTATCTAAGATCTATGATTAAAAATTCTTCTTTCCCTTCATCACGTACCTGAGCAGACAGTTAGTTGTGCACTGCTTGTTACTGAACCATGTTCATTTGTTGCTGTGCATGTGAAAAGTCCTGAATCTTCAGGAAAAGTTTCTGCAATTACAAGGGTACATATCTCTTCTGGAAATAAACAGAAAAATAAACTGCATCATAAACTATTTAAAGCACTATGTAATGTATTTGCATTTACCTTAGAGGACACCAGAAAATGCTTCTTATGCAAAGAAATGCTGGGAGGACTGCAGAAGAGCTTCCAACATAAATGGCTTTAATGAAAATCCCTTTATATCAAAAAAAAGTGAGTGCAACAAGCTGTTTTCAAAGTGGCCTGTCTCGAACAGTGATTCTGCAGTCGTAAGTCTGTGCAGTCATTTTACACACTCAGCATCTTCATTTTTATGCAGGATAGTACTAATTCATACACATCAATGTATTGGTTTTCATACACAATACTTGCAAGCTCTTTTTGCCCCTCTAAAACCACCAATAAGAATGTTGTGTTATTCTTTCTTTCCCAGAAGTTTTCTGTGTTTAATGCAACATTTCAGATCAAATCCCATTCTCAGTAAAACCAGAAAGCACTTTGTTATCACTTCCAGTTAGCTTTCCTGTGTAAACTTCCCAGAATTACAAACTATGGATGCATACATATTCCCCTTACGCAGAGTTTGGTAAGAGAATTTCCATCTCTGCACAGCAGTGAGAATAGATAAATTGAAAATATGCGACAAACCAGCATCCTCAGGCACTGTTCAGAACGCTGTGACATAGATGTATTCTGTGGCTGTTTGAAATCTGTTCATTCTACTTTGGTATGTCACAGCATATGCTTTGATTATACCAGGGCCTCAGTCAGAAAACTTACATGAAAGCTGGATTGTTCATATTTCAGGTTGGGTCTCTCAGTAATGTTTTCTAAATCAATCCCATCCATCCATAATGCACATTTTTAATTATCCAGGCATTTTTTTTCAGATTCTTCTAAGAAGTCACTTCATTTTATCTCTACTTGTAATAGTATTTAATATATATATAAAAAAAAAAGAATCACAGTATAGCCTATCTAAATAATCCTAATATTTACACAACACACCTAGATATTTTTAGACCTGGACTATGCTGCATCATGGGTTTCCTTAATTAATCAGGAGATTCTTTTGCTTATGCTCATTTTCTAGTCTCAAAACCAATGCAGAGAAGTTTTACAGAATTCAGTTTCATTAAAAAAAAGAAAGGATATTTACATGGAATCCTACATATCACAAAATCAATGGAATATAGCTAATAAAAACAAACTGACAAGTGAGGAAAAATACTTCAGACTCCAATATATCTTGCATGAAAATTATTCTGTAGCAGAGGTTCAGTAAGGTAAGCTTCACATTTTCTAGTTCAACGAAGGAAAACATTCTCTAATAGATTTTGGGGTTTTGTTTTGTTGCTTTGGTTTTTTGTTTAATTTTTTTCCCTTCCCTAATTTCCACTGTGGAATGGCAGACCACTATCTTCTTCAGACAGTTAACAAAGAAGTTAAGGAATTTTTCCAATTATAAATGACAATGTATCCAAAAACTCCTTGTACTGGAAATGGGCTAAAAATGAATGACTAATATTTGGCACAGAGCTGTTTTTCAGACAGCAGAACATGCTTTTTTTTTTTTTGGCATTACAAACCAGTCACTCTGTGTAGCTGCAAGAGGCATGTATGGTAATACTGTAGCACGTTGGATGCTATCTGACCCAGATGAAGATTAATGACTCATGAAAGGTCTTATCAGGAAAGTAATGGGTAACACCAGCTAGTTTTTGAACTACTGAGATCAGCTTTTTTTAGAGTCTTGGTGTGTCGTAAGCAGTTGAAGCTCTATTGTTAACCACACGTGCCTGCTCCTGGATTGAACTGACTCTGAGGATGCAATCCGATACATGCAGCGTACTAGTTTCCTGTTCATTTAACAGCAGAATTCTAAAAGCTGTGTATTTCAAGTCTGCAAAGGAAAATCACTCCCACCATGCTGAGATCTGCTGTTTGAATGAGGGCAAAGATACTGCAAAATCTACCAGCAGAATACAAAATACCAGCAGAAGTCCTGTTTTCCAAACAGGAAATATGCATTAATGCATAATGTTCTTCCATTTTTTGAAGTATGTAAAAAAATCACATGAGAAGAGCTGATCTTCACTCTTCAGTGATACAAGAATTCTAATGGACTCTGCCCTGATGTGGTTTTTTTATGGAAGCAGCGTATTTGTAAATTATACATGGTAAATTGCAGTAATCCTTGTAAAAGAAATTGAAAGTAAATTAGTGATGAGACTAATCAGAGTTTAAAACTCAGTTTTCTCAGCCAGATGAGCAAACTACTACGCGTTTGTGATTAGTCATGAGAAAACCGGCTAAACCGAAAACAGACCCCCCCCCCCCCCCCCCCCAAGAACTAATCAAAAGGCGGCTTGGGCAAAAAGCATGTGCAAACGACACATTGCCATTGTCTTTATTCATTTTTCTTCCCCCACACCAAGAATCACAAACCTCCAGGTGCTTGCTAAAAGGCTTACTACAATGAAAAGCATGGAAATAAAGTACTAATTTGACAAAAGAAACATTCTTTAAAGAATTCCATAACACATTCTGGATGCATAGTGCTCCGAGCATTTTTCTAGCTTTACATCCTGACTTTTGTAACTATTTTTCTTTCTGCTCCTATGTGAAGTAGAATCTGATGATGTGAAGTAAATAATGCCTGTTCTACTTCCCGGCAATCACCAGCTGACAAATAATTTCATCACAAAAATGTGTTCCAGAAAGCAGCTCTGAAATGCTGTTCTCAGGGCCTTAAAACATATTTAACACTTGACTAAATGAATACAAAAGCATTCTGTTCACTGAAACATGTAAAATGCTTAGGCATGCAATTACTTGACTATTTTGTCAGTTATCTAGAAAGAAAGATTACATTTTATGCAGTAATCCTTTCCCTTTATGGTTCATGAGTCCATTAAGAAGAATTATCTTTGGTAAGACAGAAAACTGTTGCATTTTAATAAATTTCATCTCTAGTGATGTGTTTACTTCAGAATGTTTCTATGTATTAAATTAAAAGTTGTTGAGTAGTTGTTATATTTGCACCTTCATCTCCAAGTGTGATCATTAGCTTCCTCCACTGTAATGCACATACAGCCCTGGGAAGTAAGTATGGTCTTTAATTAATAGTTGTTCGTTAGGATGCAAGGACCAGAGCTATTTCTATAGCTGCAGGTTCAAAGCTGTAAGTTTTCTGCTATGCCAAGACACGCGTTAGTCAGAGTGGTGGGTTCCTGGTAAAAATCCAACCAAACACAACCCTGTCATCTTGTAGACAACTTGTCTCTTGTTTTCCCTCTTGTTCCCCTAGTCATCAGATGTTTAACTACAGCTTAACAGCAAAGCAAGTTATCATCAGGTAACTTCCCATTTAGGTATCTGTGCATCTTTTACATACATGAGAATGAGGAAATGTGAAAATAAAGCAGAACTGAATACGCAGAGTAGCATAATAGATGGCATTGCAGATCTGTAGATACCTTAACTTGCAATAACACAATGAAAAAAGTATTGAATTTACCTGTTTCTGATGATCGTTATTGTATACAACTTTACCCAGTCAGGCAGCAGTTCTGGCTTATTTAATAGGCTTCATGCCACTCAAGAAATGAAGAGACAAATTTTAAAAAAGTATACAGAACCTCCTATGCTTGCAGATACCTCAAACAGCACTTACAAAACACTTCTTAGAAGAAAACTGAACAACAGCAAATTTGATTCTGGGCAATATAATGCAGTTTCAGGGTACAGAGCACAGGTTACAGCAAATGCAATCAATACCCAAGGTGGCTGCTAACCAGCCAGTTCAGGTACAGTGAATAGGAATTACATGATGGTACAATATGATACAATAATGACAGCATGGACTTCAGTCCCTAAAGTAGTGTTCATGTTTGAGGAGAAATTAAGCTATTTATCAGGGTGAAGGAAAAGTTTAATCTAAGGCAGTTATAATGATGTAGACGCCTAAGCCAGCTAGTCTGAAGTAGGTGTATGAATTGAAGCTGAAATCAACATATTCAGCAATGTAACTATGACGATTAACGTACCCCCCTAAGCTTTGAATATTTACAACTGAAGATGAGCAGCATTTTTAAAAAATCAAATAGTGCAAAATCAGAGATTTACTTTGAATTTGGAAGCATCAACAAGCAAGGAAAGTTGTGGTAGTCAGACTTAAAAGGGGTCACTGACAGTACAAGAATTCTGTAGCTCAGAAGCACAGAGGACAACTGAAAGTGTAACTGAGAAACGATAGCACATAGATTGATCAGACCACCTTATTTAATGAAAGATAATTTCAGTTTATTTTCAGTTTTTCTCTCCATTTGGCATCTTGAGCTATAGCTCATTGGAGATCGCTTTCTTCAAGCCCTTCTTTGCTGCCCAGCAGTGAGAGAGCGAGCTAGATTCTTCGTCATGATTCTTTTGTTTTCACTAAAAAATGCAAGGATCCAACATGCACAATAACGTACTGAAGTTTCTGTGTTTTGAATCTCATCAGCTATCAAAAAGCTGATTTTCTTGGTATGAGGGGGCAGTAAGGATTTCTGTAACATTTGCCATGTGTTTTCTGTTTCCAATAAGCAGAAATACAGGGGGATTTCTAAGGGACTTACACAGCACTTCCTTACACTTACTGGAACACAGCAGCCAAACAAGGAACAAGAAAGCACAATCCAAGAGAAGTGATGACTATCTTTTGGGATGTTTTTGGTGAACATACATAGTATTGTGCTTAGGAAAATAAAGCATGTATATGTGGCAATTCTCTGGCAATTTAAGAAAAATTACTTCATATAGTTTTCTTCTTACATGCCATTAGACAATTGTTTTAATGTAATTCAATACAGTTTGTGGCTGCCTCCAGACAGCTGAGTAATGGTCAAAATATCAACAGCTGGCAAATGACTCAATGGGATTTTTCATTCTCAGGCAGCCTGTTCTTTGAAGGATTCAGTCAGTATAAAGTCAAAACTTCCAAGAAAGAAGTACAGAGCAGGTAATTTGACAAACTGTGATGTTGGCTTTATGTAATCTGACTAGCTATTAATTCACAAAGCAGTCTGGAGAGATTTGTGATGCAAACTGATTTCTGTCTAGACAGAAAAAAGAGTGCAAAACACATTAGGATAGATAGAATGTACCCCAAAAAAAGTATCAAAAAACATCTCTTTGCTTCTTAATTTCTTACTTGTGTGAGTTCATGGAACATTTTTCTTTAAACAATTAATATTGACCTAGCAAAGAACAACTGATGTTTTTGAGCACTAGAAAGTGTTTATTGATGGTTGGACTTTAGTTGACATCCAGCAATTAAAGTCAACACAACTTGTTATAATTTATGTAAAATTCCACGGAAGTTGTACACTTAGAAAAACCTTTAGAAATCATGTCCATTTTTCAAAATTCTAAATACTTATCTAGCATAGGCATGTTGGTTTCCCTATCCGTCTTGCACACATATTCACCATCTGTACTGAATATCAGCTGTATGTTTGCTTATGGACAATTTCCTCTGCAGGTATTGTTTTGTCTGGCTTCTTAGAGTCTGAATTGCATCACAAACCAGTGTTGTACGTATTGCATTTCTAGTACCCTCCCAGCTTCCTGTTGTAGAAGAATTAAGAGCCCTCATGACATTCTAAAAATGAGTATTACTACTAATACACAAAACACTGCTCATCATTTATGCCAAAAGGAAATATTTACATTTTGCCCAAACTTTATTTACATTCCCTTTGCAAGCATGGAGTCAATTCCTACACAAATAAGCCAGTAAGTGTACTGTCATTAATTTTAGTGGAGAGTAAGACACTGCACATTATTTAATAGGGTTTAGTAGGAACTGATACATGCACAAATCTTACAGGGATACTAGTTGGCTCAATGAATGCAGGGAGAACAAAATACCACACTGAAATTCTTTCATAGGTTTTCGGTAGCAGGAAGGTTCTTACAAATACATACTACAATGGAATTACAAGCATGAAAAAAAACCCCAACAGGCTGCTGTCAGGCATTCACTACTGTTATGTCTATTAAACTGCAGCAATACAGATACCAAAATAGTATTTTGATATGCCTTCCTACTCTTGCTTTGCCACCTACCTTGAGAGTGGTATGAGATCCCTTGATATTAAGTAACTTTTATGTACCTAGGGAAACTCAAGAAATGCACCTTTTATGAAAGGATCCATTCCCTAGCATTCTTCAGAAGGCTTCAGGTATCCTCTCCCAGGGTCTGCAAGCTAACCAGACATGGGAATAAGAGCATTCAGCACCATTAACATGATGGTACAGGTATGTTAGAAGGCTTGTAAGGAGATGATCTTTTTGAACTCAGAATCCCACCTTCTATTTCCTCTTTCATGTAGTAGTTCTGAAAGGAAATTGCTAGGTTTGTGAACTGTCATAAATATTCTTACTTATTCCACAGTAATATCTATCTGTCAGGCCATACAAACCTTGTGACCAGCAGTTCTGAAAATTACTTAGTTGCCCATGCAAAAAATCTTCTAGCAAGAAGCATAATATACGATTTCCTTTGTACTCAACTATTCACAGAATGGAATTTGAACCTTTTGTTTCAAACAAACAAGCACTTCTCCTTTCTACTAGGTAACAGTGCATTCCTGCTCTGAAATATTTTGTTGATCTAGCATTATACACATTATGTTGCCTAAAGAGTGTGAAGGGGTAAAAAAAGATTACCAAATATAAGCAAACATTATTCATGATTGTGAGATTTGACAGAACAGTTTTACAGCAGCTATTAAAAACAAAACCCTAAGATATGCTAGTAAATTTGGACTTTGTAGAAACTTCGTGTAGTTTCAGTCCTTTCAGATCCTTTCTATCATGTTAAAGGAGAGAGTGAATGCAGTTTAAGTGATTTTGTAGAAAAGAAGCTCGTGATAATAGTGACCTAGATATACTAGGTACTATTCTCATAGCACTGGTAGATTAAATCTAGAAAAGATGATACAACTTGATCAGGAAATAAGTTTCTCTGGGAAGGGGAAAAAAGTCAACCCATTGATCCAATTTTTAATTTTTTTTTTTTAGATATCAAGAAAACAGCTGAGAGACTTACTTTGTAATATATATTAGAGGAATCTGTTCCAAGAAAGATACAGAAATTAACATATTTCAACACAAATCTATTCTCCTTTATTTCTTTTCACATTGAAAGGATTGATGTGATATTGAAACTCTCCTTGAACTGTTCTGTACTGTAACTTACAATTTTTAAACTTTACAGTTTGGGGTATGATTACAAACTACCAATAGCCTACAAACTACCAAGTTAGCACTTGGACATGTTTTAATTCCTCATTATAGGTTAATTTGGTTTTCTAACACTCTTCAATCCTTCACATAGCTCACATTTCAAGCCTCCATTAACCAAATCATTCAGTTACATGTATGCTGGGCATCAGCTGTTACTAGAGGTGATGATGCTGCACACCACAATTAAATATTATTAACTGTCAGGATACAGCATGTATGTGTGTGCACACACGTGTGTATGTATATGCATACATGTATGATGTTTGTGAAGTAAAATAGGTATACAACAATTTTGTGAAGCAGTAAGAAAATTGAGTAACTGATGAAGAAACCAGAAGCTTTTTCCCCTCTTCACCTCCTCTCCTTTCCACAAAAGCTACGAGAAAGCTGAATTTATCCTAGGATTAACCTTTCACTACTCTTTTCTAGTTCATATCTTCATAGCCACAACTGCTTTTTGAGAAACATCACTTAGCTGCTAAGTCTGTTCCCCCTGCAGTCAAAGACTGCCAATGCGACCCCCAAAGTTCAGAACATCCCCCCATTGATAAGGTCCTTCAGTTCAGAGACACTCTTAGAAAGACACCAGGTCTTAGAAAACTTTCCAGTTTTATTTTTCTACTCCATAATTAAAACTCCCTCCAAATTCAAGCATATTCAAGCAAAACCAGCCACCCTCTTAAAGCAAGGCTCAGACCATATCACTGTCTTCTCTTCTACATGTTGTTTGACTCAGAAAAATTAAAGAAAAGAACAAACATTCTCAGTCTTTTAGCTTCCACTTCTATTCAAGAAACCACCACAGCATATAATGATGTATAATAGGAAAATGAAGCAGACAGAGAAAAGCTTTTGTTGGAAGGATACTTTTTGCTTTCTGAAATCTAGGACTTTTTTATCTTGAGAATAGGCTTGAAAAATTCAATGTGCCCTTGTTTTTGAGGACTAGCTTTTACTTGCATTTAAGACAATTCACATCTGCCAAGCTAGACTGGCCAAACTAGCATTTAGTGGTTGGGTGTTATGAAACTCTTGCAAGTATAATTTGGGTAATGGAATTTCGTGGGATTTGTTCTTTTTCCTCAGTAGTATGCAAATTGCTCATTTTCTGAGACCAAAGTTTCCTTCAAAGTTTAAGCTGTGAGACTCTCCTCGCAGGCCCAAATGGAATTTACTGTTTAACTAATAAAGGAATTGAAGTAAAGGACAGTGTAGAGTATAGAAGGTGTGATAAAGAAACACTGTCTTTATGGGGGTTTCATATTACCAATGCTCAGCAGAAACACTTTTCTATTTATGGCTTCAGTACAAACTCAAAGAGCCAGTGAATCAAGAGATTATTTTTTCATATGATTCTTACCAGGTTCAGTTGCAGATCGTGGCTCTGTGTATCACATCATAAGGAGGGGAAACAAACAAGAAAAATAGTATTAGAGATTCCATTAATGAACAACAGTGTACTGAATGAACGTATTATACTGAAATAGTGTAGACAAGTACAGAATCTGTGCAGACACATTACAAAATAAGGAAGAGCTAAATTGTTTGTTGGCAGTAGCAGTTCAATTACTACTTCTAGCCATTACAATCACTGAAATGTGAGAAAGAGAGGACTCTATCCAAAACTCAATCCTGACAGACTCTAACACGATCTTTCCCCACCCTATGTGAAAAATAGCCGCTTCAGATTATTGCCTATGCTAGTTTTGGCCGAGTGTGGCCATGCTGGGTGTGCTAGAACTTCAGTACAAGCTAGAGCCAAAGGCAGCCAAATGGTATGCCACAGCTGATACTGATAATGTGTTTTACTCAATCCCTTTGGCAGCAGAGCACAGGCCACAGTCTGCTTTCACTTGGAGGGGCATCCAGTACACCTGGAATCAACTGCCCCAGGGGTGGAAACATAGCAGGAACCAGCCAAAACCAGCACACCAGGCTAGGAGCAAAAGAATGACTTCATTGCAATGATAAAGCTGATGGTTTGGTCCAAAACGACCAGGGGTGGAGATTGTAATGGATATACCTTTAAAATGTTGTAACCCATGATTTGAGTTGCATGCTATAGCAATTACTGTAGCAGGAACCACCTGAACCAATGGAGGACAAGCCTTACAAGAAACAGCGCATGTACAGCAGTGACCCAGCCTGAGCTAGCTTTAGTGCCAAATCACTCCATGCAACACACCACCTCTCCTGTCCAGAGTGACCACCATAACAGATGGAGCTCAAAAATCATGGACCAAATGAAGTCAACAGACATTTTGTGGGCATTTGTGAACGTTTTACACATATTTCACATGGGTGGTCCATAGACTAGGGGGAATGATATCTGTGTATCACATCAAAGATGGGAAGGGGGATGGTGGTTACTGAGGATTTATTGAATAGCAAAGACCTGACCATGATGTAAATGCTATGGAATAAGGGATGCAGAATGTTCTGGGTTTGACTGGGATAGAGTTATTTTTCTTCATAGTAGCTAGTATGGGATATGTTTTGGATTTATGCTGGAAACAGTGTTGATTATTCAGGGATGTTTTAGTTGTTGCTGAGCAGCGCTTACACAGAGCAAGCCTTCTCTGCTTCTTACACCACCCCACCAGAGAGAAGGCTGGGGGTGCACAGGAAGCTGGGAGGGGACACAGCCGGGACAGCTGACCCCAACTGACCAGAGGGATATTCCATACCATATGGTGCCATGCTCAGCATATAAGATTAGGGGAAGAAGAAGGAAGGGGGGATGTTTGGAGTGATGGTGTTTGCCTTCCCAAGTAACCATTACGCACGATGGAGCTCTGCTTTCCTAGATGTGGCTGAACACCTGCCTGCTGATGGGAAATGGTGAATTCTTTGCTTTGCTTACGTGTGTGGTTTTTTCTTCACCTATTAAACTGTCTTTATCTCAACCCACGAGTTTTCTCACTTTTACCCTTCTGATTCTCTCCCCCATCCCACTGTGGGGGAGTGAGCAAGCGGCTGTGTGAGGCTTTGTCATCAGCTGGGGTTAAACCATGACACTGCCTTACTTTTTTGGAGAATTCTGAAGTCTGGAGAATCTTGAATTTCAATGCCTTGTCGAAACCACTTAACATGAATGGGAGGGAGTCCTCTGACCCTGCATTCCAATACCACAACTTGTCCTTCAGATGCTGTGGAGTTTTGTAGCTCCTGAAATATAACAATCACAATTCAAATGAACCAGGAGCACTTTATATTCTTAAAAATTGTCTTTTCTTCCCTTTGTAATATTTCAACTTTATTTTATTGTGTTATTACATTTTTGCAATAGGCATTTTCTGTGAGCTGCATTTCATTCTGATTAAATTTAATATATCAGATATATAGTTTAAAATGACTGAATGGATTATTTTCAAATACATTCTTAATATGACCAAAGATGGAAAAGCTGCAGGACTGTTTAATGCCTCAGATCATAATAAGCAGATACTTGCAGTCTGAACTTTCATTTTTCATCCTTCTTCCACAAGGTGAAATTAAAATTTCACAACTAACTACACATTGATTGACTTGGTCCTGAGAAAGTAGCTGCGCTGCTTTCAGGTCAACCTCTAGAACACGGAGTTGCTTTTCCTGTGAGCCATTTATAACCAACCAAGCAAAATTAGACGACACACATGCTATTAGGATATATTAGCTTGCATATGGATGGCTTCTGAGACAGTGTTATGGCTGTAATAAATTCTTATGTATATCTGAAAAATTTCTGCAAGAGTCTAAATCTTTTATGAAGAACTACAATGAGAGAACAGAAACACTATTTTAAGTAACAGAATTGACAGTAGACAGCCACTATTTTTGCCTTTGTTAACTATCTTAAGATTATAAATCAAAGACTTTTTTATTGTACTGGCTGTCTCATTCCCTTTCCAGGTTATTAATAATGTTTTAGGCTTCGATGCAGCAAAGCATTTGAAGCTAGGTCTAAGCTCAGTTATCTCTACTTACTATACATAGATCTGTAGTTAATCAAATACATAAGAATTTTGTTCCATGGAAATCTAAAAATCTTTGGATTGTTCCCTGAAGTTTGCATAGGAAGAAATTTACATCAGCAAGCTGGAGTAAGTATATTTTTCTTGTTCATACCTGGTTCATTTCTTGTGTAATTAAAGTTTTGGTTTGGAATGTCCCAACTGGTTTAAGCCAGTTAATACCGGATTTCAGGGATAAGAGATATGAGGATTGGGAAGGAACAGTAGAGTTTTGATTGCTTTGGTAGTTACTGAATGAGGGCTGGATTTTATCTACTTCCACTCTTTCTAGGAAATTACCTTCCTCCCTATCTTGCAGTAACCACATTCTCTAATCCCTTGCACCTCCACTATTCATTATCCTGTGACACCTGCAGAATCAGTGCAGCATTATGAGGGATAGAATCAGACCTTTCTGATTTTTGACATAAGAAAGGGATTATGATGGAGCCAAGCTAGACAGTTGTGGAGAACAAGGCTTACTCTTCCATCTAGGCAAAACTAGTTGCTATTCCATATTAGCTTTTAGTCCACTATTTTTCTGAAGTAACGAGCAGAAATACCTTCTCTGCTTTATTTTGACTTCAAAAAGTGGTGATTAAATAATAGTTACTGCTTTGGAAATTATGTTTTGAGGCACAATGAAAATAATATTTCGATTAAAGTTGTATTTTAGAGATTTCCTACTGGACTATAGAAGTATGATATAAAAATGATTATGGATAAAACATACCTTTGTAAAAATGGGTGCAGAATAGACAGGCTTGGGTCCATCCAGACGGTGCAGGCATGAAGTAGGGCTTTGAACCTGCAAAGCAATGCAACAATGCTGTAAAATTGAAAGAATATTGGTTTCAATAATATGGCCTGCATATATCTATAAAATAACTCAAACACTCAAATGTACAGTCTTGTTATGGTGTTCTTGTTCTAGTTCTTGAGTGACATCACTGTTTCACATCTGTTTTATTTCTGAAATCAAAATACAAGCTTTAAAGGCTTCTATACTTCCCATGAGAATTTTGTATCCAACTGTCTTTGCCTTGAAGTATTTTGAGTTTGACTCCTGGTAACATCATTCAAGTAAGTCCTTTGCACTGAAGCCTTTTTGCCTCTCCTGTTATTACATCCCTTGACTGCTGTAGTAATAAAAAAATCCAGGTACCTAAAAGCTTCTTTAGTTTAGCCAAAGGAAGGGAAAAGAATTTACCCTGTACAGTCTAAAACAGAGAGTTTTATTTCATTTGGATTTTGATTTATATGCAAACTCTAAGTCATCCACAGTAGCATTAAAACTTAATACAAACATTGATTTTCTACATTTAACATCTAGATATTAAAATTTAATTTTCTCTAAAAGGCACAGAGAAATGACAGCAGTATTTTGTTTACGAACAAAATTTAAAACATTTGCTAAAACATATTGTAGGCATTCATTTGTATTACATTCTTTTGGATTTGGAGCAAGTCACTATTGAGTGATATACTCTGTAATTTTCATCACCATCAGCTGCTCACATCTTACACACACAGTGTGTAAGAATCCATATGTATATTTTTACGCCACATTTACTGGATATATACTTACTTTAAAATCAGCATTCTTAATATAGTAACATAAGTTTATAGTTCAATAATATAATTTCTCAAAATGACAGAGTTTTTCAGGACTTACTTACAAATGTTGAAATAAAATTTAAAATACTTTCACTAATTTAAAAATTGGTGTCTAAAAATACCTGCTGACTGGGCACAGAGATAGGTTGAATTACAGCTGTGGTGACTCCAGACTTTGGTGCAGAAGATCCTATTGTCAAGGAAACAGAAGTGGTTTTCTTTTGGGCCCTGAAAAAAAGGAAACAGTAAGCACTCTGTAAGATCTGAAATCAGACTATGATAGTTTGTAACCTGTAAGCTACCCTGTATTTTCTACATCTTTAAATATGTCATTGTCAGCTGAAAAGATCAACACTGGAGGAAGCTTGAGTAAAACACAATCTTTTGCTAATCTACAGTTTCATATACAATAAGAAGTACTGATTTAAGATAGAAACTAAAATGTATTTTGCTTCTTTAATTGTAGGCCTCTGCACGGTTGTTTTGGAGGCACAGGGCTGGGTGATTACAAATGAAGACTTAGTTAACTTACTTATGAATATGAAAAGTTGATATCATCAAAAGAGTTGTCAGGGTAGTACCAGACTTCTCTGACAGAACAAGCACATTAATACAATCTACAGTTATAATACTATACATTCATATCACACGAGAGAAGGGGAAAAGGCATGCCATACACAAATATACCCCAGATGCTTATTTAGACCTAAAACTACCACAGAATTTCCAGTGTCCCTTATCAAGAACATTAGCACAGCATTGGTTCTACTTTGCACACTTACTGTGGCATAGCTCCAGATTTTGATTTGAAAATTAAATTTTCACTTTCTGAATCAGTGGAACTGGCACCTGGAAAAGAAAGTATTTTCATTAATATCTCATATTCATGTACTGCTTTAATGTTTAAATTCCAAAGAAAAAATCATGCTACTTTTGCATTTCACTTTAAGAGCTGAGAATTCTCCGTCATAAACTACTGCAGTTTTTCTTATATGATAGAGATTGTAACTATATACTTTAGACAGTTACAGAAATTATAACCAACTATTCTTCCTATGCTTTTAGCTGTCTTCCTTCATCTTGAAGCAAACATGGCCAAAAAAAAAGCTGGCTACTACTACTCTAGTGGAAATGTATAATTTTATTTATTTCAATGCTACAACTTGAAGCTTAAGCAAAT
Organism: Strigops habroptila; assembly: GCF_004027225.2. NCBI lineage: Eukaryota > Metazoa > Chordata > Aves > Psittaciformes > Psittacidae > Strigops > Strigops habroptila. The sequence goes on from NC_044283.2 coordinate 40,261,404, forward strand.
ATATGGCTTATACACAGATAACAAATCTTCAACCTTAAGTAAGAGCAACTCAGTTGCTCAGACATTTTCAGACTAAACTTGCTTCCCATGATCTCCACAGTTCAGACTATTTATATTAATCTATACATAATATTTATGTACTGGTATTTCTTGCCAGGAAAGGCTTGATATAATATATGTGTTTGGCAATACCCTCAACTCACTTAAAGAAAAAAATATGAAAGCATTTATTCCCCTTGTCTTAATTTTTCCAAAGAACAGGTACTTCACACAACATTTATTCTAAACATTTATGCAGGACACATTATTCCTCAAAGGATTTGTGAGTACATATGGATAGCTGTATTGTAATACAAATCATAAGGAATTCATAATCTATATGAATAGGATAGCATAGACTGATTCTAATGAAACAAAGCTTGGACTGAGGTACCCAAATACCCCATTTATTTACAAAGTTCAGAGTACTTAAAGCAACACGTAGCACAGAAAAAGTAAGAAGAGAGAAGCAAATGTCAAGTCAGCAAAGTGTGTCTGCATGAAAGTATTCCTCATGAGCAAAGGATAAAGGTCTTGTGTGGCTGGCCCTGCTGCACAGAAGTATGATGCAGGAGTGTCACCAAGACCATTAACGTGCAAAGTAATGCTTGTGTGACAGTCTGGTTTCCTTAAAGATCATAGGGAAGGAGCCTAACGACTTGCACAGTTGTCTCTTTCAAAGTTACATGTTGTAAAACTTCAAGCCAGCACTTCCACATAGTAAGACTTTGCTGGATCTCAAGAAAGGAATTGTTTTATTCACTGCATCTCTCTACCTAGCTGTTTCTTTTTTAGCGTTGCTTCTGTTATTGTAAGTTCACACGGTATTATGTATGTGCACTATACCTGAGCATTTCTGAAAGCATGCTTACTTCTGTAAGAAAAGTCTTACTAGAATCTGTAAGATTCAGAAAAGTCTTGGGGACTTTGCTATTATATCCCAATGTGGGATGACAAAGCTCTGATAATAAAAAGGCATAACGAAAGAAACCTTATAAATGCATATCTGTCACGATTTAGCTAATTTATAGTGAAAAGCTTATTGCTTTGTTAATCAAAAGCTATTAAATCATTTTGGTATGGTATTATTCAGATTTGTTATGGCTATTTGTTATATTAATTTGATTTATGCTTTCAATTAAGCATTTAAATTAATTTCTATTAGTTACAAAACTGGTAAAAGAATGTTTGAAAATGCATGAACTAAAATAAAAATAAGTATTCAATTAATATAATCATGCCTAAAATACAGTCCTCCTCTAAAAAAATAATGTAATAATTTTACTCATGGTTAAGTCATTAACTTTCCTCAGAGAAAATAATATTCGAATTATGACTAATTTTGAAATGAAGAAATATCTTGACAATTGCTAGCAGTTGACTCTGGACAAAACCAGTATGACTGACTTTTAATCCGACCTAAAGTCAGTGTACCAAGTATGAAGAATTATATGTTTACACATGACTGAAGACAACTCATTTGGGGCAGCCACATTTATTTGCATTGGAAGGAAGTTCAGAGATGAGGCAGAGATTACTGCTATCATGAAAACCATTATTGGTATTACCAGTCAAATCTTTGATTTACAGAGGGTACTACTTAAAAGCTAACCACATGCCAAAAGCTCTGCTTGATCGTCTTTTTCCACTCTTTACCGTTCATTCTTTTACCATAAATAAATGGCAATCTACCCATTGATTCGTGGGACATTCCTTGAAATACCTGAATTAATATGATGAGGTGTTCTAAATGTTTTGCGTTAAAGGGAAGCAGAGGAACACCATAAAAATATCACCAAAGCGAACGTAATCTTAACATACAGAACCAATACCAAACTTCATCTTAGTTATCCTTTCCTGTGTGTATCAAGTATCTTATTATGTCACCTCTTACCTTCAATGAATATTTCAGCTGATGTACTATCTGCACCAACGGAATTTGAAGCCACGCAAGTATAGCGTCCAGTATCGTCTTCAAAGGCTTCTGCTATAATTAGTGAGTGAAGTCCTCCACTTCCAGAATGGATCTGAATGTCAGGGGAATTCTGGAGTTCTTTTCCTTCACAGAACCATCTGCAGCCCACACACATTTAGAAAGACAAAAAAAAAGAACATAAAGGATTGGTTCAGGCTCATCGCACGCAAGAAGACATTACACTCTGCTGCAAAAATCTAAATTGCTACTGAAATCAGCACATGGTGCTTTGAAGTGTTTAATGGCATTTGCAAAGAAATAACTTGCTGGAATAAACTTGTATAAAAGCTAGTGAGACATTTCTGAATGCTAAGGAAACTGCACACACCGACAATTTAAAACTAGTCCCTGTCCTGTTTTGGGAGAATTAATGCTTTCTGTGTGTCTCATGTATTGGCTTGCTTTGACTGTAGTCTAATCCATCTAATTTTACCTTGCTACTCCGTCCTTCCTAAAACTCACCAGTTCGCCACACAGGATGTTTGATTTTTGTCTATCATGCCCAGTCAACCTAATATAATCCCATGGTACAGCTTCCATGTTGCTAAACTTGAAATAGGTTTACTTTTGTCCCAGATCAGGAACATAAACTGGTTTTCTAGCTCTGGATTTTTAGGTATGTATATAATGCATGTTCCACTACCAAAAAGATGCCCCAACAAAAGCACCGGGTTTAGGTACAGGCAAAACAAACACTTATCTGGGATGACTTATGACTAGGTAAAAGTACAGCCTATTTTTTTTACGTGGGGTCTGTCAAGCATTTTCCAGGGCAGGCTGCCTGAAGAGCTGGTCCATGTTTTCAGCGTGCATTGCCGCCATGAAGGTACCAGATCCCATCTTTTTTCTGTTTGATTCTGTCATATCAGCAGTCCTATACTCATAGGCTACTCCATGAAGTGCCCATACCTCTAGCAGCCCAGCAAGAATGAGAAGTAGAAAATTCTTTATTTACAGGGGCTGCTATGCAGTTTTGCGAGGGGTGATAGATTGGTGAGTCACTAAAGGACAATCATTAGGGAACAGCCTTCCTTCTGTTCTCAAATTCACTATGTCCTGAAAACAAATTTTGCCAAGTCTTTCTGAGCTTGTTACTCCCACTCCAGTCTTACAAATGCACTGTGATCTTTACCACTTTTCCTTCCTTTCCTCTTACTCCATAATCTTCATCTGTGCTTTTCCATGTTCTCTCTCTGCCCTCCTTTCCCTCTCCTTCATCTGCCACCCCCAAATTCAAATCTTGCTGTGGTGAGGACAAAGACAAAAGGAAAAATTCTTGACAGCAAGCTTCAAAAGTGATCTTTCCTTCTCCCCTCACCCTTATATTTTTAGTTTCCTACTGCAATAAGGATTACAAAAAAAAACCAAAACAAAAAAACCCACATAAACTTACGGAGAGTCAATTCAAATTAAAAGATGATGGTATCTTTAAAAATAATTTGTAAAGACTTAAAATACGCCATACCAAAAAAATTAAAATTACATTTTTCCTTCAGTTTGTAAAGGTTTTAGGACAATTTTTGCAGTTACGATCCAGCAATACTTCAGAATCAACCCTTTTTTTCCCCTCTCTATGAGATGACTTTCCCCCTGCACCCCAAAACAAAATAACCCCAAAGAGTTACACAACCCCCCTCTGCCTATTTAGGAAAACCATGCGACGCTACAGGATGACAGATACGACATAGTAACAGTGAGGAGTCTTTAGAAATAAACTAACTGCCTCACTTTTGTTGTTCTTTTTTTATTAGTAAACTAGTTGTAATTAACAGAAGTAAAACATGTTACAAAACATTCTTCTGAAAATATTAGACTATAAAACTTGAAATTACATGCTTATTTTAGAATGCAGGGTTAAGAAACCTAACAAACAGATTTACACATAAGACAATTCCCTTTAATAACAGCTACAACTGTGGGCAAACTCTCTGTGTTTATGAACAATAGATCTTTTATTCCTGAAGGTGAAAAAATGTTGATAGTGGCATTAAAACCATATGTAATTGTCTTCTGTAATTAAAACACTAACAAGTTCCTTTTCTGTCTTCTGTTATGCCCAGACAGTGCACACAGAAAGTATCATTTTTGGAAGGAACTAACAAACTTCCATTTGTTTACTCAGCAGACCCTTTTGACCTACTTTTACAACTATTGGGCTTGGAGACAAATCTGTTCTGTCAACTCCACTGCCAAAATTAACATTTCTCTTCCCCCTCTTCCCCTCCTTTCCTCTCTTGTCACAAGTCCTCCTTTCTCCCAGCATGAGGACCTTTGCTACTATTTCTACTTATTAGACCTTCAGAGTCCTAACCTCTGTGCAGCCTTTCCAAAGTTACATTTTAAATGATATGCACAAGAGAGAGGTTAATTCAGTTTCTAGACAATCACAGACAAGAGCCTGTAATATGAGGCTCTACTTAACCATTAGTTCTATTTTTCTTTCTTTTCCAGAAACATCCTGCAAAGCAAAACCTCTCCTTCAAGTCTAATGGTTTTCTCAGATAGATCCCACTTGAGTTTCACACAAATTGTATGGCTTTCAACTGCCTCCCAACTTCCATGCTCACAAAACGTGTAAGAAACTGTGACAAGCATATGAATCCAAAATAAAAATTCCTTTTGATTTTTTTTTGTCAGATGATGTTTAATAAGTAAACTGTTTTATTATAAGGACAAGTTCTACGCTGTCCCTTGACTCATGCACAGACACAGCCTCAAGTAGTGGATCTATTCCTCAACACTGGCTGGGACTGAGACTCATTGCATCACACCAGTGACATACCACTGAAAACGAGTCCTGACCTGCTACATCAGACACTGTCTGCCACAGGGGAAAACGCATAAGTAAGCAATTCAATAAAAAATTACCTCAGCCATCATTAAGGTGATGTCTGATGAATGGGAAACAGGCCTGGTGTGGGGCTGCACTGTTTATTGTGGAAAGAAGAATTCACCTTCACAATGGGCAAGAGCAGAGTTATTTGAAATGAAGAACACTGGAATACACTTAGTTATATCCTCTTTTCTAATAGTATTTTTTTCTCTTTTCTGTCTATGTGTTGATAAACGGAGAGGATTAATTAACATGATTTTCATTTGGAGATTACATCAAAATTAAGTTAATGAGAAAATACTCAACTGAAATACTTGTCCTGCAATAACTTGTTAGCAGCCAGTCCAGTTCAAGAGAGTTTGTGAATTCAAAAAGGGGTCAGCTGATAAAAATAAATGAAGCATTTTTTCCCAAACACAGTCTGAATTTTCGTTTTCCATCTTTTATGTAGTATGGGCTATTATAGAGCACAGAATTGCTACCTACAGGCCTCCTCAGCCTTTCTGCCATTATACTTGGAATAGTCACGGTAAGAAGACTTTCTGCTCCTAAGGACTGAAAAATATTCAAAGACAAATCTTCGAAGCATTTTCTCTTTGTGAAGAGGGATCACCAAAGCAAGCAACAAATCACTATCAAAGGGAGACCGAGCCAAAGAAACCAGGTGAACTTACGGCTAAACATGGAAAAACAGCCACAAAGCAAAGTCTTACTTGTTTTTGCAAGCAAGAGAACTCCAGCTTTATGCTAACTAGGGCAGCATTAACTTATGTCCAGTCTACTTCGGCCTACTGACCCTCTTGGGCATAAGAGGATTATATTATCTAGCTGTGAGAAAGCAATAATGCCTCTGGAAAGCCAAAATACCCTAACCTAAACCAAAACCAAAAGACACTGAAAGTAACAGAATAAAGGTGCTGCAGACGCTTTGCAAGAAAGAGATTCCCTGTACAGAGAACATGGGTTTAAAACCACATCTATTTCGCAGGTTCTGGATTCCAAGTACAAACATTATCTACTCATCTTGCTATCCCTTTGTTGTAGGTTCTCAATATTGTATAAAGTGTGCAGATAGAAACCAAACAGGCAGAGACACCAACAAAAGGTTTTGCATATTTGTGTACATATCAGTCCCCAGAATAGAGCTCAAGCTTGCATCCTAGGTGCATTCCTGCAGGCCATGCTAGCATTCATGCAAATGTGTAGAGAATTGTCCCCTTGAAAGAGAAGAGAAACTGCTGTAAGATGTCAGACGAAGGCTGGCAAGAAAAATTTCGCATAAAAGTAAAACACATTTCATGTAACTGGAATTCATTTTATTAGTCATCAAAGTGTCTTGCCAAATTTTAAACACTGAATTTCTCTGTTCTTTCCTATGTTCTTCATTCTCTTTCCTCCATTTCTCTTCCTGCCTGCAGGAAGAGATGGAAAACTAAAATTCACTGTACCACTTTTCGCCTTGCCTTTTCTTCACTTATACTTAGTTTTCCCTACATTGTATTTGCTCTATGTTAAAACAATAGCAATTAAGCATTTAATGCAGACACCAAAACACAATCACTAGACTGGAAAGTTAATGCTCCAAGGAAGCAAACCAGAGGTATTTTGGTAGCAGGGGAACAATGATTGAGATCCTAGCTTTTCACGCTTCAAAGCCTACCTTGCTATTCCATTGCCTACATTGTTGCGCGACAGCAAAACTAGAACAGCCAACAAAAAGGGACAGTCAGATGCCAGGTGAGCAGCAGTTCATGCACACTGACATCAAGTAGCAATTCACACAATACATCTATCTTTTTCAGTCATCTTCATGCCCTCACAATCCTTCACGCTTGGAAATACATATGAGCACATGTGTCTGGGACTTTAATGACTGTGAACAAAATACAAACAGAGTTGAACAGTATACTAACTGAGTAAGCACCAGGGCCTTAAGAAAAACAGCTCAAGGTTCTCTCTAATGCATAATCCTGCTGGAACTTGTGTTTTTTGAGAGTCACTGAGGAGTAAAGAGGTTTTCCTTTCTGCACACTCTTAAAAGTTAATTTAAAATGGCAGCTGAAGTGAAGCTTTAAGATACAGCCTTAGGGAAGAATTGAAACAGGGAACTCTGACCACTACAAAAAGTGCAGAGAGATAAGTTGTAAATTAAAAAGTAATTTTATCCTTAGTGGTGTTAAGTACTTCCAGCAAGAAAAGTTAAAATGAAATACTCTGAAGTTCCTGTACTGGCAGAGTCAGCATTTCCATCACAATACTGTGTAACTTCCATTTTGGTTTTTCTCCGCTGAAGTTTAGCAGTCCAACACTTCCAGACTGTAAAACACTACTACGTAAAGAATTTAACTTGATTTTTAATAGAAATCAACTTTGTCATGTAAGATTTAGAGTACACTGCAGTAATCAGATTATTCAGATGCTTGTTCTTTGCACATTGCTCAATTTTTGTGCAATATATAATTTAATTATTTGTATAGGCAATTCATAAAAGTCACCAATAACGTACCTACATACTTTGAATATTTATGTTTTGTAATCTTTCAAGAAAGTTAAGATCTGAATGTAGATGCTGCTGCTTTGCCTAAACCTCCAGTTAAGCAATTAAAAAAGGCTCCAGATACTGAAAACCACAGAAGCCATTTTTTTAATTATAGCAAGTGTGTTACATTAGAAACAGTATACATTATATACTCATACAGAATTTAAGCGATTCTTCAGGTGTTGCACAGTGTTCTCCAAGCTCTCACAAATTTCAATGAGGACTTCACATCCAGTCAAGAAAATTGCATGATTAGGTACCTGGGGAGCAAAACTGCCCTCTCAAAGTGTAAAAGAAAATGGCAAGAGAACACCAAATGGCTCTATTTTCAAGACACTCGTCAACGTTTCAGCCTGCATTTCCTACAAGTTAATTGTGCTCCCTCTGAAGTCAAGTTTTGCATTGTGCCCTGTGCAAGGATGCAAAAAGGAGGGTGTGCAGAAGGTAACAGATGTGACCAGCTGAGTTATGGGCTACAAAGCTTCCAGGAACAATGAACAATGGCTTCTTGTCGCTGATTGCAGGCTGCAGCAGCTCCAAAGATCATGTTTTTAGATCATGTTTATTTCTGTCATTAGGAAAATTCCTTCCCTACATTCCCATGTAGGTTTTCCAAGGCTCTTTCTGTTTGCTCTACCTTGGGGTAAGGATTCTGCTCCACTTCAGCATTTCTTCTGGGGAAGTAAATGGAAAGTTAGCTTGAGATTTTGACAGCTTCAGACAAGATACTCAGAGTTACAGCCTGTAGCTCATATCATTCCCTCTGGGTACTGCAGTGTTCCACAGCCTTACACAGCTGGGCACAGCTAATTGTGGAAGAAAAACAGTATTGCCAGACTTGATTAAAAACTAATTGCTTGTCTTAAAATCACAGGATTAACTTTAAAGTTTGTAATTTATTTTTTTTTTTTTAAGATTGTATCTTGTCCCTTCTTTGCAATTGTTGGCCTCACTTCATAGCTTGCAAGTGGAGAAGCTTTTAAAGAATGTATTTATGATGGAGGCTTTTAATTACCCAAAAGATACATTCATGCATGAAAACACAAAAGTGATGCTAGAAAGTATGAAAATTGAACACAAAACTGAGCGAAGCAAAGATTTGTAATTGGCTAACTTTCCATATAGCAAATCCTTTACAGAACACTTTTCTTCTTAGGTTAAGAAAATTTTAAGTCAGTTGCTTGAGAGTTACCTTTGGTTATTTTGCATTTCTCTGGGAGTTGTAAATGCATGCCACTGATTTCAACTCTGTTATTGCTACATTATTCCTTGGCACAATAAGAATTTTTGCCACAAAATGTATTTTTCTGAAGTTACTGAACTTACTGAAATTCACTCCCTCAAAATTACTCCTACAAACTCCACCACCGAGGCAACAACCTCCTATAGCCTACAGTGCTTCTGCTTTACCTCAGCTTTTTGTTACAAGATATTTTTAATGGAGCACTTTAGACAAAACATTGCATACATTATAATATGAGCTAATAGTGACTACATCTTTTGGTAACTCTCTGTTGAATTAAGGACAAATTTGTCCTGAAAGACAAATTGTTATTTTTTAACTTCTGTTTTTTTAAATGAATCCTTACAGCTGTTCAGATTTCTTTTTTTTTTTTTTTTTTGTTTGAGAAAGTCTTAGAAGATGAGGCCTTGGTGTGGGAAAAGCATAAACAGTAAATTAAATTTTTCTACATTTCTCATAATTCGAATACATACCATGGAAAATTATAGAGAAGAACGTAGAGAAAAATGAGCTAATAAAGCAAAACCATTCTAATTCAGTAAAATTTCATCGTTACGCATTGCACGCTTCTGTGTTAATCCTGCTTTCTTATAGACATCTAGAAGATATAAATGATGTGACGAAGTAATGAAGTATCTGGATGTAAGGGAAAAAATGGTGAGATTGCAAGGATAAAACTGAATTACATTCCATGCCTAGAATGAAGATGTCTAATGCTAATTTTTTCGTTATAGAAACCAGAGACAATATAACATACAGACAAAAGGTACCTGCTCTATGATTTACTTGGATATGTAATCCAAAGCTCTTTAATCATGATTAATAAACATCTCTATTGTAACAGGCTGCGCAGGAGGCTAAGGTCATGTTCAATAATGGATACTCACTTCTTGCAGAAGTAACTTTTTTTAAAACTGGATATGTTCACTATTTTTTTTAGAACTCTGATTATAAGGAAAATATCTAAATTTTTAACAGAAGAACAATAAAGCATTTAGCAACTTTCTTGTTGAACTGGCTTCGAAGCCTCCTAAGTACATTTATGCCACACAGCAAAGAAGCCAGGGATGTGACTCTTGTTGACAGTACTGTGGTGCTGGGGCAAATGCATTTAAAGGCATCCAAATGAGATACTACATTTCAGGTAATCCTGTTTCATCATGCACAACAAAAAGACATCTGTGCAGCTGTATTTATTCAGTAGGAACAGCAAGGAGATCATATTTCTTTAAATGGCCAAAGAAGCAGTCAATATTAAAGGAAAAATCTGTATGTTTTCCCTCTCTAACTAGGATGAACAAATACTTCATGCTTACGAATATCTTATGCTTTAGAATAAAGATATTTATTCTAAAAAAATATTGCTTATGTTACAATCAATCTTCATATACGAAATAACAGAATGCTGAACTGTATACTGAATAACTTATTTTCTATTTCTAAAGTCCAAAGTTGAAATCCTACACCATATCCTATTTTGATTTATCTTTGCCTTTTGCCCCAAAAGATTTATCTTTCTTCCTTATCTCTGTCCATCACCAAAACACAATGTACCTTATCACTCTTGATCCTAACTGCATGTTTTCTGAACACAGAAGCATTGACCAGGTGCAGGTGTAACCCATAGATTTCACAAGCAGTTTCAGAAGCCTTGCACAGAACTTTATTTTCTGTATTTGGGCACAAGCCCATGCTATAAATGTATCATTTTCAGAAGCAGCAATTTAACTGATGCATCGATGTGGATAGATAATTCCGTTTGTTCTATATTTGGCTAATCATCACATCAAGAAAGAGAGAAAATCATGTGCAATTTAAGGATGAGTTATGTAGTGCAAACTGCAAACCACCTTTTACAACAAGCATGGTGATTATTTGCCACACATACACCAAGTTAATTAAAAATAACAATGTTTTCTCATTTCATTGAGTAGCCTCTATAAATGAATTTGGACATATATAAATTTACAAATTAGGTGTCCATGTTCACATATGTAAATAAAAAGTATGAAAAAAACCCTCAAGGATAATTTATCCGTAATTTAAGACACTGAAGTTTCCACACTTTTATCTGCAAGACATTTTTGAGAGCTGTTGGACTCCTTAGATAACTGCTGGTTAATGTAATGAGAATCTTCATAGCAGTCATTTTCTTCAGAAATATCATTAATCTTATTGCAGAACAAGTGATTAACAATAAAACAATATTTAATGTACAATTTCCCTACATCATCTCAGACAGTTTCTTCACACTTTACTATTTTCTGGACCATTATTTTGTACTTGACAAGTCTATAGGAGGATATTTTATACAATATTCTATTTGACTAAGCTTGAGTTCCTGCCGCATATGTGGTTTCTACCACCAGTTAAAACTCAGCCATACATCTGACATACATGTCCTAAAGTGCCTTTGAGATGAAGTGCATTCTGTGCAAAGATGGTTAGAACTTCTTTGCAGGTGCCTAAGACATAATCCTGCCATCTCACAGGTTAACCAGACAGAAGGTGGTTAAATTGGAATAATCAAGGGGAAAACTACTACTCTCCTCAAAAGACAGAGTAGGTACCTTCTGGTACAAATGAAGAACCAAAAGAACTCTTTGCTCCACTGTAATTAGAATTCCGTAGTTCAGTACTGAAAACAGTCACTCGACACCTTGGATAGCTGCGCTTGATGGTATGTCATTTTTCAAGCTCTCGTTACGTGTTGAAATTGAAATAAATTACCTTCAGAACAAAGCCAATACTGCCTCACAAGAAAATACCTTCAACTTCAGGAAACTAAGATGCTAAGATTGAAAAATTTCTTCTCTTCACTTAAAATTATTTTCTTCAGATATAAGATCCCAAAATGTAACTATAAAAGTCTGCAAATAATCAGTAAAAAAAAAAAGAGAGATTAGATTGGAAATACCAGTGAGCTACAATAACCCAACGGTTATTTATATATATCTTTAATACACATATGTTTATAATATACACATACATAAACATGCGCACACGTATATATGTTTTTTTCAATATCACTAAATACAAGATATGGCAAAATAATTGAATAGTTGCAAATTCCCACTTATTATTAGACCTCAAATTAAACTACTTAGGTTTGGAAAATGGCTGTTTGTTTCTTTGTTTCATGAATAAAGTTGTAAAACCACCTGTAGTCTCTCTGGGTTTCAGAGTTAATTTAATAAAGAAAAAAAAAGAAAAAAAAAAAAGAGAGGAGAACCCCAGAACCCAAACCCTGTGAATACTAATGGATCATCACCTGGTTCGCAATTTACAAAGTTATTTTAAATGCATTAAATAGGAAAGGAAATGGAAAGGAAAAGGGAAAATTCTTTGGCCTTCTTATCTATCTATCTACAAATGTAACTCTCCATAATGGGTCAGTAAAACCAAAACAAAAGCCAAGAAGCAGGAGAGCAGAAAAAGAACTTCAGAAGACTTCACGCTACAATCAGTAGGTGCTCTGGGCAGTGATAGGAAGAATGAAGCAAAGTACAAGTTCAAATCGAAACAGGCAGAGTGCATACAGCAAGTATACATTCATTTAATTCCTTTACATTCCATACAACTTTCTCATTTCGTCTTTTCAGGTTTCATATTTTGATGGAAGCTTCTTGTGAAATATCTTACACATTTCCATCTCCACTGCAATCTAGGCAATAGCTTGCTGCCAGTGACAATCAGTATGTAAGCTGCTCTCACGTATCAAAGCACGAAGACAGAACAGCTTATAAATGTGAAGAAAGATGAACTGCAGGCATAAAACAGCTGATTGCAGTTCTGTCCCTAATATTACTGTAGATGCTTTAATTATTTTTTTTAATATAAATCAGGTTTAAATGATTACCAGATACAACCCTTTGTTTTCCACACTTTTAGAGGTTTATACTCTCAGAGGATTATCACAGAACTGTGAAATACTCTAGGCAGAATTCAGCACTAAACACAAGAAAAACCCAGCACCAGAAACACGCGCTGTTTACATTTAAGTAGCTACTACATAGGAGCCCCTATAGTTTTAGGGCATGAAATGCCAGACACTGAGCAACAATTTCTTTTTTTCTTACAGATAATTAAATTGACTGGTTTTGTACAACTTCCTTCTTGGGCCTGGAACATCTTACCCTGAAGTCAAAGTGTGGTAGACATTACCCGCATTTCAGATTGTTCCACTAATTCATTTGTCGTTAAGTCAAGCAGACCCCTTCTGCTTGTGTCTGTAGTTGTGCCAGCAGAAAATGATTTGCTGTTTTGTTTTATGCAAAGATTATAATCTCTTCCCCGAAAAATCAGAATATTAGATTTCCAAAGCGAAGATGCTCCTCCGTTTTTTTCACCCTGTGACTAAAGGAACCCTTTGCTACACATGGAAATACTGCTTTATTTTCTATCGAACATCCTCAAATACCTGTTTAAACTAAGTTATAGAAAATAACCCATATATTTTAAAAAGTAGTCTCCAAATGCAGCCAGCTCTGGACTGAGAGTCAATAACAGGGGAAGCATACGAGAACAGAGTTACAGTTTAGTGCTTCAGAAAAGCCACACATATGATATTAGAGATAATATTCCTGGTTTCATACGGGCTGTTCTCAGACTCAGCGGGTGCTGGAAGAGCCAACTAGAGCAGCAGACTATGCCTCCCTTATTTCATTCCACTATTCCCTCCCTTCGTCCATTTTTCCCATTCGGTTAGGTTAGGCATACCCTTGTGTATTTTCAGTAAGAACATTCATTGTTATTTTCCAGAGCGTCTAGTACATGGCACATCTTGCTAAACATAAGCATTAGACCACTTGGTAACAACAGTCTAGACAGGATCTAACGCTTCAGAACAACAGTTCCCACTCATCTACAGTGAACGTTGGCAATCGCACAATGAATGTTCTCGTCTCTGAGGTAGGTGAATAAAATGAATCTCTAAAGAAAAGCTTGATGAATAGGACTTTCAGCCTCAAAACTGTAACTGGACATGAGATAATTAGATATGTTTTATTATTGAGAAACTGAGTAACTTTGTCCACTGTCTCCCAAAAAAGGTAAGAGTGAGGTCAGAACTCAGCTCCCACTGCCTTAACGTTAAGACCGTTAAGACCATGTCCATGCACTGACCAGGTCTCTAGAATAAGAACAGGTTCTGACCTTGCATTACCAGAGGTATTGTTAGCCATAAAATTATTATTCAATCTTTTAAAAAGCTAGCAGATCAGAACAAAGAGACTGATGTAAATTATTCTATAGCACTGCACAGTGATCAAGTACCGGAGTTTCATTCTTAGAGATCTGTTAGCCTACTGTTGCAGAAAAATTTTACATGGCCACCTGCCATTAACTCTGAGGGCAGTTATGCACCTAAGTCTCTGACATGTGCACTAAATAACTGTAACTATATTCACCTAAATTGCAGATACTTGGCTTACAGAGGCCTAGGTTTACATCAAGTTACCACTTCTGGTATTTGATAGGAAATTATCATGATCATGGAAGGGAAGAAAAGAAAGAAAATTAAAAGCAGTGAAGACAGTTAAAGCAGGTTAAAAAAATTGAAGAATTTAATAATCATCACACGTAAAATGCTGAACATTTTTCAGACCCAAAGAACTGTTGAGGCTTGCAGGATTAACACTATTTCTTGTCTAGCTGAAATGGAATGCGTACCATCTATAACTGAAATGCTGCTCTTAGCCATCCCTTCTAACTGTATATTCCTTTGACCAGAAATGCATTTTGAACTAGTGTGCTGTAATTGTTTTGCCAATATGGGGAGGGGAACCTTTTACAGAACTGCCCAGCATAATCGTACAGTGGAATAATGTTTTAAACTTTGAGGAAAGGACTATAAAGAGTTAAAATTAAAGAAAAAGATGGGAAGTTATAGGGGTAAAATTGCATTTACACAGTTGAAATTCTATACATAAGGTAGATCGCATTTAATACGATTGCGGTGAGTTAGTTAGTGACAAGTTCCTGGCTGGCAATGCACATTTCAGATGAAGCAGTAATGCTTCTCAAAACCATAATACTGGAGAAGAAGCTGGGAAGTATTTTAGACCAATTGCTTTAGTTCACAGAAAAAACCCAACAAAATTAAAACATGAAACCTTAATAACTTGGAAACCAATGATAACTAAAAAACCCATCCATCCAGGACGGGTAGCCTACATCCAGGGAGTGTAGCCTAATTCATACTGAAAACACCAAAGTGGCATCTGTGGAACTTGTAGGTTTACCTTGAAAACTGGCAGACATCTTGCTGGAGTTAAGAAAGGTAGAAAGCCATGACATATATTGCAATCACCGTGATTTTTATAGGCCCATTTAACTGATGTTTACAGAAGACAGTTATCTACATTATTGTAACTGAATAGATAAACCTTTTTATTTGCACCTGTGGCATTAGCTAAACTAGACCAGATCAAATACAAAATGAAGCCCTGCATAAGCAATACAAAACTGTTTCATTCTTATATGGATGCTGTTCCTACTATTATCTCCCTTTTTCTTACTTCCCAGTTACTTCCAAACTAGTCAGTAAACACAACTTTGCTGACCAGAAGATAAACCACTCGATTCATGCAGGTCAGGTCAGCAACTTGGTAGCTGAGAACAAAGGAAAAAAGCAGTCAGCAGTTTTGTCAGTGCCTTGCGTTAAGTATGCCAGCAGTCAGATTTTAGTCAGAGAGGCTCAGCCCGCAGAGGTGGGCATCACTCTGCAGTGTCAGAGGATGTAGAGAACAAGCAGCCCAGCACTGACTACAGTTCTCAATATTAGCAGCAGACTTGAGTGGCTGGGATGCCAACAGAGGAATCTGCCACCAATGAAGCATTCAAAATTAGGATGACCTGTATTCACAGTCTGTTTCATGTATTTACAGATAAGAAGAGCAGCGATCGTATAGTTAGAAGAGATGGTTTGGCTGAAGTTGGTGGCATATGGCTTAAAGCTCTTAAATTTCTGAAACTGATCATCACACTTTTCACATCCTAAACCTAAAACAAAGTCCTCATGCAAGCGTCCTCAGGACTATCAGGAAAATGAAATCAAATGAGGCTATTGTATAGTTGTGCGAGGTACCCAACAATGGATATAATCAAAAGTTCAGGAAAAAACCCACATGCCTTCTCTTTTCAAAAAATAAATCACTAGTAACCACTTACACTTTGGTTCTTGGGGTTTGGTTTGTTTGTTTGCTTTTTAATCAACAATTTTCTAATATTTTCTTGTTCATAAATTAAATCAAAACTTCGTAAATAGAGAGTATTCTGCACTTTGGAGTCTTGACAATTTTGTGGTTTGAATGTTTTTCTTTAGTACTGCCTGAAACAATAAGCAAAAGCAGAAATTCTGATAATTCAATTCTAATATTTTTCTTTCTATATGGTGTTTTCTTAAGTTCTGCTTATTTTGAACTTCTTATTTTCGCATTTGCTTGAGAGAAGTTAAATAATCAAGTCTCAGAAATAACGCAGCCGATTTGCTGCATTATTGCTATTTAACCATTTTAAATGGTTAATTTTTTTGTGAAAGTTTGTTCTTAACTTATGGACACAGTCTTTGTCAAATACGCTGAATTCTCCTTCATCCATACAGCTAATTCTTGCTATCTTGCTTGTATTCTTTAATTTGTAATTCAGACTCAGTGACATTGACTACCTTCTTTACGTAAGGACAACTGGAAAATTTTGAGAAAACTATTTAAAGAGAAATTCAGCAGAAGAAATTATTGAACCTAGACCTGAAGTCACCTGTATAATCATTGAAATACAGTGAACAATCTAAAAATTGACTTTGTTTCAGTAATAGTTTAATATCCAGAAAAGACAGAGAACTTCAGACCTTTCACAAACACACATTTGTACCATGTTTAATAGTTTCTGAGGCTACTGGTCTGGACTGAAACTGGAAGCTTTCTGAATTATTTTCCAACATTAACTAGCAGAACAATACATTAGCAATACTGATTCTACCTGTTCTGCTTCTTAATGTAGTACTATCAAATACATTTTCCACAGTTGCTGGTGAGAAAAAAAAAAAAAAAAGGCCTGATCTCTGTGTAACAGCTATCATCTTTACAAGTAACTGTACTTTTCTTTGGCATGCTGTTTCCTGATATCCTGCCTCAGAGGTAAGTACAATAACAGACATCGCAAAAAGCTCCCATTAAAAGAGCCAAAATAAAATTCAAGACTTTGGACTCCCAGATAACATCTGCGGTGTCTTAGGACAGATTTAGAGTGTGCTATGTGAGAGGGTCTAGCTGAAACAGCAGATAAGAGGAAGGAAAGGGTGGGGAAGGAAAAGTGCCTGTCCTTGGAGCCTCAGTTCTCCTAAGGCAGCAAAACTTATGCCACCATTTCCTCAGCATCCTTATACATAGCATCCCTTTACAGAAATTACATACCATAGGCAAAATCTGACCAACTTGGTTTATGCAAGTAGACACCTATTAGGTGAACTGCTGCATTAATGTGCATTTCAAAATCCACAAGGACTCTCTTTAGTGGAGAATTATATTCACCACTTAAGCCAGACCTGAGTCCTACGTATCACCTTTGCCTGATTAATAACAATTAACTTATGCTACCTGTTCAGCTGTCAGTTAAAGCACCTTTACACACACTCACTAGCTACAACACAGCATGGTTCTCACTTGAGACTTCGGTTTCAGGTTTATCAGACAAACTTATATCCATGGCTGCCAGCTATCAATACGGTATGATCCAAAAGCGTGCACGTACCCTTGCTTTGTGCTTTGCTCACTGCCTTTGTAGCTTGGTTAGTGACTGCTTACCCCAAACATTCATAACTTCTAAGAATCTTCCTACATACCAACACACAGTGGCCTAGCCAGCCATGCCTCAAAGCATACCATGTGTGTTTTTCACAACCATTATGAAAACTGCAACATGAAACAGTACCAAACGCAGGTTTTACTGGAAAATCAAAAATTCCACAGGAATCCACAGGTTGAGGGTCAACACTCCAGACTGCTTCAAAGTCTACTCCTTTTTTCAAAGACTAGGATTTATATATGCTTGCTGTGGCCCACGTAAATCCTGGAGCTCCTTGATCCCTATTTCCAGTCCTTTTCCATCATGCCTCTCTCTGTTGTTTGAAAAACTGACTAAAGAGAGGGGGTCCACTTTACATATGAGCAGTGCAATGCAGATTGCATCAGCGTTACAGTCAGAAAAAACATGTAAGTAGTCATTACATTTGAGAAGAATGACAAATGTCAATCTCACTCCAGATTAATACCTGCATACCCTCAGCACCCCTAACAAAGCTGACCTAGAGATGTCTCAAAGAACAGAATATTCAGTCTTTACATGAGGACACAGAGATATTCCCATCTTTACTATGCAGCAGAATCTTACCACTTCTGCTTCAGCTGGTCTGAGGGGCTCTGGAATTTGTTGAAGATGGGCACCATAAAGGCCATGCTTCCTTTTTTTTTTTTTTTGGTAGAAAAACTGTACTGTTTCCTCCGCACTACAATTAAGATTGTCTACTATGAAACCAGTTCAGGCTGCTTCTATGTATTTCATGTGCACTAACAGAGTAAAACTGAACAGTGACACAACACAACATAAGAAGCAGGAATGTCAAGGGACTGTAGTATACATTTTGACCTCTGGTTAGTTCTCACAGCAGCTATTCAGAAATACTAATAGCTTTCCCATCTGCATCGTGCGCTTCAAAGCTACGAAAAACTGCAAGTAACTTTTAAAAGTTTACACTATAGTTTCCACGAGGCAGAAATTAACTAACAGTGATTTGTGAACCCTGCTTAAAGGTTAGGGTTTTTTCTTCAGTTTTTATCCTTTTTTAAAGTTAAAGTTAAGAACAAAGTTCACATGTGTCCTAGAAATTAGAGAGAGAAGCAATGTTAAGCAAGAAACTAGTTCAAAAGGATGTACCCAGCTATATGACTGATCACTCTTTTTATTTGTTTGTTTCTGCCAGCAAAGTTTACTGTCCCAATAATGAAAGATAGCAAAAGCTTATCGTTGTTGTTTATTGGATTTGCTGTTGTAGAATAATACTTATATATAATTTCCAGATAAATTACTGTGTGTGCGGAACTACTGTAGGAATTGTTCTTCATCTTTACTTCATCTTCCAACCAGAGGCAAGAATATGTAGTAGCTTTCAATGCTATAACTTTTGATCTGTTTTCTAGATTTAAAATTCCATGGACTTGTTTTCCCATTTAGAAAGTAGCCATATAAAAACCATTTATCATCTAATACTCACATTTGAATCAGATTTGGATGAAAGTCTTATCTCAAGTGTTATGCATCACTTTATGGGAGAAAGGGTATACTGAGGGAAGAACAAGACCCGATTACCTATTTCAGAATTACAACACGCATAAAAAGAATAGTACAAAGTGCCTACGATACAGATTATTACCATCTCATCCCTCTGATTAGGGATACACCTTGTTCTTGATAATTACAACAGTTTATTAAAGTGTTTAATGAGAATCTTTTCATTCCTCTTAAGAGCAGCCCAAAATGCTAACTGTGAGAGCAAGTAATTAAATTGTATACAATAAAACGGTCATTGTCCTTCCTTTTTACTTTTCATACTTTAAATAACGCCTTTGGAATGGAACATATTTACCGTGATTTATGGAGATCTTCCCTTATCTCTGTCCTTCTCCCTCTCTCTCAAATCAGGTCACCAATTACCCTGTAACGTCCAAAAGAATTCCTGAGATACATTTGCTCTCATTTAAGAGAGGCATGTTTGTATTCTGTGCAAAATATTCAAAGAAGCCATTTCTCCTTTTATTCAAAGGAACATTAAAAACTATTTGTTCTAACCTTGACCTTACCATTAACTACAATGATCCCAACTCTCAGCCTCTAGGCAATTAAAAAAAAAAAATCGTTTGAGTACATCCAGCCAACAATTTCCACGTTAAAAAAAAAAAGTCTAAGTTGGAGCCATGTGGTCTCAATCAGGCAGTAAAAAACTCTCTGTATTTTCTTAAATGCACAACTGCAGTATGCCCATAACCTCTCTTTTAAATCATCTTAACCAGATCTGAATCACACTCACCACAAATGATTCGGTGGCCCTGGAATGTGCTGGGGTAGACAGAGTTACTCTGCAATGAACACATTTCCCACTTAACATTTCCTAATGTTAAGACAATAGTCTGCCGCAAAAAAAAATGTTCCTTAAAAAGTTAAAGCCAAGACAAAAAGTGACATCACAGTTCAATCATTCAAGGAAAAAAAGGAAAAAAAAATGCAACTACTGCCTAATAAATCAGTGCTGTGTACCACAGACCACAGCGAGCCAACACAGCCAACGAACAGCTTTGCTGGCTGAGGCAAACGGAGATACCACAAGCAGCTGGCAGAGACATGTGTAATTGTATTCACAGGGAGCCATTGAATCCATTAAGCAAGCCAGACTTGGAGAGGTTGGTCAATTAAAAAAGCAGAATAACCACGATTTCAGTAACAATCTGTGCATCCCCTTACACTGCACTACAGTATTTCTTACCACAGACTACCCTGACTTTTTGCACAGATGAGTAGGTATATGGCATCTCATAAAAGCTTATAGGCAGATCAGATCAAAAAACTCTTTTGAGGTACCTGCATTACCTGGATATATGCTGCTAGCCTTCTCCACTGCTCCACTCAAGTGAGTAGGAACAAGAAGCACCAAGCACCTTAGCTTACTCAGCACATTTTGGAAGGAGCTCCAAAATACTACTTACATCTAAAGTTATAATAGAGGAAGGGGAATGTAATTCCTTGGGGGATCATAAAAGTCAAGTTTAAGCAGCAAACGAGCAAGCTTTCCTTGACTAACTGTAAGATTCTTAAACGCCACTTCCTCTTTAAAGGTCTGTCTGCAGCCTAAAAGATTTCTTTCAGTTTTAATCCCCCCAAAAAACAATTTAAACATGTGGCCAAAGTGATGCGTATTTAAAACAGGAATAGGCCAGACTCAAGATGTTTGGATCCAGTTATTAGCCTTTTCATACTTCATGGATGTTGGAATTCAGGGGTTTGGTCCTGTACCAAACCCATCTCTGAATCCAACACTCATAGCGAAACCTCACAGGCAGTAGAAAATATGCTTTAACATATCAAAGCAGGAAAACCAGCACAAAGATGTCAGATTTTTCCACCACATCAATGAGAAAAAATGTCATTATAGCACCCATGTAAATTGTGAAACTGAAAGCAGCTGCTGAGGCAACCTGACATGGTGCCATCAGCAGGGGGGAGCCCAACTCAGGAAAACACGATTCCATTTTTAGCTCTGAAAAAGAATCTTCACTAGTTCTAGTGTGCGATTCCAGTCCAGTGAATAACTTGCCATAAATAGAGCTAGTAGCTGCTATAGAAAGAAGTGCCTTAGTACATGGCAAACAAAATGTGTACTAAACATCCCCAATACCCTAACATATTGCACACTACCCTGCTCAGCACTGTTTTGCAGTTGTTCCATAGTAACAGAATTTGGTGGATCAGTTTCACCAATTACCACACCAAGCAGGGTGTTCTTCCAAATGAAGGGAGAAAGTCAGAATAGAAGAGCTTTGGTTATGAGTTTCTGAATTAGAAAAAATCAAACTTGCAGATCTCAAGCAAACAGTTAATGGACTGTGCCTGCTATACTTTGCACAATCAGCCATTTGCTCATTCAGCATATTTTTCATGTGACTAGATTCACCCTGATAACCAGCAGTTAATAAGGTGGTAAGGGGAGGGTACCCTGTTGACACAAAATAGGGGAATAACTACTTGAAGTAGCTGATGAAGTCAGAGTTAAGGGAAGAGAAAAGAAAGCTTTCCTCTTTTCAGGTCTATTGTTTGTTGTTGTTATATGAGTACAGTCAATCACCTGGTATTTCCCCCTTTGTCAAATTTATTACACAGTTGAACTTTTGGATTTCAAGGGTTTGTTATTTATCACTTTATTAAGACAAACCATGTAGCAAGACATAATAGCATGCTGATAGCAGGGCTTATCAGTAACTTTAAAACAAATGGGTCCCTACCGTGAATTTCCTTTGACAGCTAGATGGCATTTCTGAAAGCAAGGCATTTGGGTTAACCTGCCGTTGCGCTGATCATTATAAAACTTTTTCTAAAAACAAGACAAGGAGATGAAAACCAAAAAGGTCCTTGAGACAAAACAATCCATTCTGCTAGCAAACTTAAAATGCAGCAGTGTTAACACTTCTATAAAGCAAAAACAGCTAAATCATTTTGCTTATTGGAAGAAAACCAAGTTTCTTTTTGCAATTCCTCTCCTCTCTCTGAGTCATTTATGCAAGCATACACTCTTTTCCACTGTACGTTAGCTTTCACTTGCAAACAGTAGACTCTTGAAGCTTTTTGTTTTTAAACACAGATTCCCGTGGCTCCTAATGCTGGGGAGGGGAGGAGGAGGTGTGTGTGCTCTGAATGAATGCCAATCATTTAAAACAAGTTGATTTTCGGTTCCTATAACCTAAACAGTCTTAGGAAGCATCTCATCCCTTTTCACTCCCCCATGCCCCTGAACTTCAGTTCTATTCGTATCCTCTGTGATACTTCCCAGGTTCAGCTCTTGCACTTAGAGCAAATGGGTTACTCTGCTAGTTAAAGTTACTCTGTACTCTGTACTACATGCAGTTTAAGACAAAACAGATTTACAGACAACCCGATAATAAAGACATTTGGAAAGCTTTACAGAATTGGACAGGTACTTAGTGATTTTGCTAAAACACATACATTCTTACAGTGCTTTGTGAAAAGGGAGAAACAAGGAATATTTTACTGCTAGGCACTGTTCCGAGACCACTGTAACTGAGCACACACTGTATGATTCACTCACATACTTTTTTCCCCTCCTCTATTGTAGTAAAACAGCTAAAGCACCTTATTATTCCTTGCATCTTTATACACACTTAATGCTGGCACTTACCGTTGCAGAACAGATGGACCCCTACCCCCCGCAAAGAAGCTGATGGTCTCCGGATCCTTTATTTCTTGACTACCCCCGTCTCTTAGCTTTGCTGTTCTAAATTCAGCCTAGTTCGCAGAAGAGCACAGAAAAAATTAATAGACAGCCAAGCTGACAAATTCCAGCCACTCACGATCGGCAGTGAAGACGTTCTCCCTAGTTCTGACTGATTCCAAAGAACAAAGCCTGCTGGCAATGAGGAAGCGGAGTTTAAGTCCTCTGGCTTCAGTCCAACTGTTGCTCTTGCTTTTCCTTCGGAGTACGTGATAGTGTTTGTATGAGCTTGTAATGCATGTAAGAGATGGGGGCAGGGGAGAAAAGAGGGTGTGTGTAAGGGGAGGAATGCTAGTCATATCCAAAAATAACATGAAGGAAGTAATGTAGCGATCCGTCTCCCCTCATTCTCTGCTCTTATCGCATGTACTGAGAGTGTCTCTACCCTAAGATTCTGATCTCAAGAGTAGGTAGAGAAAAAATTCCAATGTGACTTGCAGCTCATTTGATTGTGCCACTAAACTGTAACTGAAGAGCTCTACACTTAAAAATACACGTCATGAGATGCATGATTTAGCAGCAATCTACTTGATAATAGCAAAGCCAGAGCGCATTTCACACTGTGCATTTTTTTGCAAACTGGAGAGAAAAAACAGAAACTGCTACTAAAGTTGATTACATGTCAGAAAAAATAGCGTCACATTTGCCTTTCCAGAAGTTCCTAAATTCCAATCGCAGGTATTTCCAGGTACTGCTTATTGTTGATTTTTAAAATAGCAAATGTTGCAACTTTACAATATAATGCTGAAATAAGGATATAAAAGTCTCTACGTAGCTTACTTTCACCGTACTTTTTCAGACATTTTCCTAAACAAATTCCACATTCAGAAAGTACTCTCTGTCAAAAAGAAAATCAACAACCACAACACAACACAAACAAGAAAACCCCACAGAACAACAACAACAAATAATTAAGGCTTCCTTCCTGGATAATCAGTTACAATGTAACTATTGTCAGGGGGGTTTGTAAAAAGCTTTAGAATATTAGTTCAAATAACTGCAGGGGTTTAAAATCCTTCAAAATGGTCATGAATAAGTGAACAACAAATTTAAGGAAAAATACTATATCATTAGTGATAACTTCAATTTTTTTTTTTAATTACTTGTATTTAACCTGGACTCTGTTGAATTCATTTGATGACCCCTAAAACTACCCATACACCTAATCACTCTCTGTGATTAGTTAAAATTTCAAGGGTATCTTTACTGTATCCTGTAGGGCTTCAATCTCAAGCAAGTGCCCTTAAAATATTACAAACGAACACAATACCTTTTATACTTTTAGCATACTACATCCTACAAAGAGTAGTACTTTGCAGAGAGGCATATTCATTTTTAAAAGGTTTAATTAAACCGTGACAATATAAAGAAAGGTCAAAGCAATTTTGGATTTCATTTCATCTCATGCAGAATAGTTCAGCCCAAGATTTTCAGCCATCTGACCTGGTACTACCTATTTTAGAAAAGCAAAACTGGTTAATTTTCACAATGGATAGTTCTGAAATACTAATTCTCACACCAGAAATCAAAGTGGGAAAGAAGAGAGAAAAGAGTTAGAAATTAAGACTCCAGTGTGCCGGTTTCAACAATGATAGCATAAACTAGCCACCTGTTTACACAAGACTTTGCTCCTCAGTGTGTGAGACAGTATAGATCAATGATTTCCATATCCAGGGTCAGTACTTTTTCTAGACCTACCTTTTTTTCCTTTAGTAAGACTAATGGAGCTTTGGATAGGAGCTTAGGTTTTACAGAACCGATATAATACACTTGCTTGTATTCCCATTACATGAAAGAAATTACAGTGCTTTTCCAAAGCTAGTAGCAAAAACAATTGTTATGACAAATTTTAAAACTACAAATGCACTCTATGTTGAAGGTAAATCTCAGAAGCCTATAGAAACCATCTGGAATGAAAGGAAGTTATGATGATTTAAGTTTGCCTTCCTGCATATTCACTAGAGACTGAATTTCAATATATTGTAAAGCCATAAAAGATACAGTAAATCCAAGTTCTCTATCAGGAAGTTCACTGAGCCCTACTGCAATGTACTTTTCTGTGGGTACTTTACTCCTTGGTAGCATTACAGAGCTTGGCTTCCTTTGCTATCTTGAGGTTTGCCAGCCCAAATTTAACCTGACAAATTTCACAGGCAAGGAAAGATCAAGAACAGATAAGATTACCTAAGGGCTTTTAGTCCACACCTCATCCCATCTTGAACATCAGCTGCACTGAATTTGCTGAATTTGCTAATTACAGTTCTAACTTGAAAAACATACGCTTCAAGTGGACAACAATAAGCCCACATTGAATTTCATTTGCAATCGAGTCTCCAGACGAAAGAGGTTAGTCCAAAACCCAGTCTTAGTCTAGACATTTCATTTTGATTTGCTATTATGAAAAAGCACAGTCCTAAAAGGTTATGGATTCAGCAAAAGTATAAAACTACAACATAAACACAAAAAAAGTGAGCAAATAAAAAAGTACCGTGGAGAGCTGTCACCTGCATTCCTCTGTCTGAGCACTCCTGTCATAACCAGACCCAAACCTGTGATGCTGCTTTCAGAAGAATTTGAAACTCAGACAACCAAAAACTCAAATGAGATATGATAAAGTACGGTTGAGTAATTCAGTAGCTGATATTCCACAACATTTATCCATCAAACGAATCATTACTAGTATAGATATGACATTCTTGTTATTCTTTTCACAGATGACAAAGATGTGGCACAAAATAATACCTGGGATTCTTTATTTTTGAGTAATTACTGAATTAAAATATTGACTTTTTCAGGGGTCTCAGCTGCATAAATGATTTGTTATTTATGCATTGTTACTTAACATTGTTATTTAACTCAAACATAATGTAACCCTATCACATTTATGAAACTTGTGACAACTGTATATTTGCTAACTTGCAGTTACGTGCTCCAAATAACATCTTATTTTCTGCCTACAAAAAATTCAGCTTCAGGTTTCAAATTCTGATGAACATGTATCAGAACTCAGTTTGTTTTCCAACTGTTTTCATTCCTAGTCAAGGAAGGAAGGACAAGAAAAGATATATATTACAGTTTCTCCCACTGAAAGTTCATTCTTATTGGACAGAAATGGGACACTTTGTGGTAGTGACACTTTGACTGGTAAGATACAGCTGTCACAAACTGGTTACTGCTGAGACCAGATGGCTATAGTAATTCCTGAAGCATTAGACACATGCATCAGAAAACATAATCAGCAAAAAGTAATACAGATTTAAAAGATTCCTTAAGGATTGAATGTGTAATGTCAGAGTTGACTACAGGTAGCAGCTTCTAAAAAGCAAGATTTTCTCATATTACTATACCATAAGGCCCATTCAGAGAGGTTATGGCAGACCCTCCTGGACAGTTTGCATGAAGAAGCCATTATATTTAATTTTTTCCTCCCAGAATTACAGTATAATAAAATAAAGCCGTGTATTAAGAGGGAAAAATAAATCTTACTTGTTTCTCTTGAGCACTTACTAGACACAAGCTAAGGTAAATTGGGCCACTGAACAGTTTCAGTATCTCATACTCTGTACACACAAATGTGTTCCCGCTATAGCCTGTATAAATTTGGTGTTCAGCAGTAAAAATCACACAGTGTTTGGATATAGGGAGCACTCGCAAAACAAGGGCTATAATCTAATAAAAGAAACAAGACCTGCAAGAAGGTAGAACGCTAAGGTCAAACAGCCTGTATTTTCCCAATTCAAACATTTTCCTTTCAGTATCTACATATCCTAAATTATTCAAATGATGACCCATGCTGTGTTTATTTTTGATTCAGAAAAAATTTAAAGGTTTTGCTTTTTCTATCCATACAGCCTCTCCATTGCTCCTGTCACTACTGACCCAAAGCATGCTCTTTCCTGACCTCCTTCACCCTCTCCACTGCTCCTAAAGATTGGTGTTTGAAAAAGGGGAAGTGTTTCTGTGGCACAGGTTTAGAGGAGATTTTTCCTCTGCAAGGATGATGTGTGAAGAATTTGCATGTTCTGAAATTATTTCATATCAAAGAAGGGCCTAAAAAGCAGTTAGACATTTATGAAAATGAGACTTACTGTATTGTTCCAAAGTCTTCTCTGTCTCTTAGAGGGATAATGTAATAACTTCCCCCTTCCCCAAAAGGTTGAATAAACTTTTACAGAAAATATCTAACTCAGAGGAAATTAAAATTTTCATTACACTTTCCTTGCATGAAAACTTTCTTATTTGAAAGAAATAAGAATATACATAATTCTGTTTGTGGGGTCTCTAGTGCTTCTGTTTACGTTGTTAACTCACTTCTACATAAGCAGCAGAGATGCAGAAGAACAAGGTATTAGAAACAGCCTTATAGGCTGTGAATATGAAGGGATGTATTCAGATATCTCAGAATAACCTAATTAACGAGATCTCTTCTGCACAACCCAAGGTCAGAATGAGTATCATGCCTAAACTGAAGTTTCAAAGAAATTACAAACTTTTCAAACCCAATATCTATTAAAATGAACATTACCTACAAGCCACAGCCTCAAGCAGAATGCCCTCAAATTTAGTATCTCTATCATTCTGACAGTATGCATTCAGACAAGTTTGGTTTTCCAAATGCTTTATAGATGCATCATAACATAAAGCGGTAGAAATACCTATTTGTTACTACTACACAAATAAAAATCCTCCCCCTCTGCACTTAAGCCTGAAAGCCAGGAAAACCACCTGAATGATATTCCAGAGCACTGGAAGAATGTAAGAATCCTGTAGAGCTGGCATCTCTCATTTAGATGCCAACAGGAATTCCCCAAAGACTAAAAGGCCCAAAGATCATTTTAATAACTCTTACTTTCCAAATGAGTTGCTACATCTGATTTCAATGAACATTTGTTTACGTTTAGGAGGGAATCCATGCAGGTATCCCAAGCCCAAACAAGTCAAATGGCTGAAGTATTTGTTCACAGAGTTAAAGTATCATCTACTTCTTTTGTTTGTTTACTGAATCCATTGTAATCTCAGGATAAGTGCATAATAATCAGCCCTGAAATAAGTTCCATTTAAATTGCTGAGGGATTAAATATAAAAGCACCTTAAAAGGCTGCATGAACTAGGATAATGGTAGGGTGGAGTTGAGGGGAATCAAGCATTTCTAAAACTCTACTCATCCACTTGTTTAATTTATGCATTGTTCATATGATTCATACATTGGGGTTATTCTGCTTGAGGCTATAGCTCATGGGAATTATTCTTCTTAACTGCCACTGAGTTTGAGACTCTCATGCTTTCTCTGATAAAACCTATTTATCTGCAAGTTTAGTTCACCTTCATTCTCCTGTTGGGAAAACATACAAACCTAGAGTGTGAAACGGCTAATGATTCTCCACTACATTCTGTCTGAAAGTAAAAACCTAAGTACTTCTTTTTGGATAATGCACATACTTACTTATTTTCACAACTAAATGAATGCTTTCAAAGCATTCAAGAAGAAAATTATACTCCTCCTTTCATAAGAAATTGTAAATCCAGAATAGGGCTAGAGAAAGGTGTCGGATTTGGTTGTTAAAAATAACAAACTACTCCTAAAAATTGCTGTAACTCTTGTAAGGTAACCCTCACTGTGCTCCCTAGTTCTACCTCTGGTCTCTCTTTTTTTAAGTTTTTCTTAATTTTACTTTATGTCATTATGCCATGTTGGATAGAGCTTTGGGTGACATGGTCTCGTGTGAGGCATCCCTGCCCATGACAGCAGGGTTGGAACTTAAGGTCCTTTCCAACCCTAACCATTCTATGATTCTATGAAACAAAGTGTAGCTAAGCTAGGAAGGAAAGCCCCTATGTTTTCTCATGTCTTAAAGGTTCAGCTCTTGAACTGATGAAGTTTTTAACTGACAGCAAGGCAACTGCCATCCACTGAAAGTCATACAACAGTTTTAAAAAAAATAAGCTGAAATTTTTACATCAAACCCCTGCAAAACTATAAACATCCTGCCCTCCTCACCGTACAATAAACGCTTCTGTTCTCAGTGAACAGCAGGTTGAGAACTAGCAATCACAAAGCTTTAAAATGGGAAGAACAACCTCCTTTTAATGAAACAGTGATTAGTTTAAGCCAAGTGAAAAATGCTGCATTTTTTTCAAGACATCTTTATTAAGCAGTAGAAGCATCCAGCACAGTTGATAGTTAGCCAGCATTTATAAATTCTCAGAAAGAAAGCAGCTAAACTGAAGAAACAAACCCTTGTGCTGGGTTCTGATGCTAAATTAATCAGTACTCGAGAAGTTCTTACAGCCACGATATTGAGACTGTTTTCATAAAAGCCCGTCTGGTTCCTTTGGTTTACTAGTAACAAAAAGTGTGAGATGTTTGTACCAGTGCTTTATGTCCCAGTGCTTTGTGTCAGATAAGATGAGCATTTAAATAAGGCAAAAATCCATGTCCGTCTGCAAAGAGATAAACAACATGTATGTCTACATGCTTAAAAAGAGATCTCTTTCTATCACTATTGGTCTTTTGTAAGTAAGTTACAAAGGTGGCCACATTTTTTCCTTTCCAAGCTTTTGTAACATTAGATTTTTGAGAGATACTCTACATTAAAAAGCTGAATTTTTCTGGAAGGTTAAAATGTTTTTATTATTAATGAAACAGAAAAAACAGAAATTACATTTGATATAGAGAGTAAGGACTAGAAAAAACTTAGAAATTAATGATTTGCATAAAGGAAGCATTGTTATCAGCAGAAAATGAATTAAAAGTACATTTAAATAATCTATCCAAAGTATATCTAATTCTGTCTCTTTTTTTAAGGAAATCTCATTTGTTTACATACTCTACATATTCTTTAATTTTGGAGTCAACATATAGAAAATTTTTTAAAATAAACTCTGCAATGTCTCTAAGAATTATTTCCAGAAAAGTTATTTTGGCACAAACATTGAGGATTAGGTTGGGTGGGGGAAAACTTCCCAATAGATCACCTAGCAGAGATGCTGACTGGATCATAAGCGGGTCCCAGTTCACGCATCGCCTGGAACAGGCCTCCCTTGAACATCAATCAGTGCATTTTATATAGAATCAAGCTTGCTCTGGCTGTTTGGATAGCTGTGGAGTGAAGGCTGAGTTTTACCAGGCTGCCTGCCTCACCTACTTCTGGGACAAATCCCCTTTCATGATTTGAAAAAATCTTAAAAATGCTATTCAGGCGGATTAACTGTGCAGCAGTAATTCTTCAAAAGTAACTTGAGGTAAACCACATATTTCTATTCCTGAGTCCTGAGGAAAATGAGTTCAGGAAATGAGCTCATAGGTAGATTAAAAAATAAAATAAAATGAAAAAAAACACCCCCAACCAACAGCAAAAGTCATGCTTACCACACAGTGCTATTCCCCGTCTAATGCATTGCCGAAACCTTGAAGAAGGAGGTGTATGTGAATGCTGATGCATGGATTTGGTAGGGTTTCTAGCCAATAGTAACCAAAGCTGTACCCAACTTTTTTTTTGTTCTCTTTAATGGGATTTTAAAACTAAGGTTTTTTTGTAGACCCTCAAATGTTTTGTGTTATGAAGTACCCAGAGCAGATTTTGCTCATCAAAAAGCTATTTTAAAAATATTTAAAATAGTCAGCCCTTTCAGAATATCAGGCTATTTATTAAATATCAGGCTATTAAAACACATAACAATTTCAGAAGCAACATGCAATATACTTGTCTTTTGTTCGTTGTTTGTCTATTTAAAAATATATATTCCAATGTAAAGGCTATTTGTTGTTACCTCATGCCCCAACTTTTTCCCATTAATTGCTGATCCTCCCAGCTTTGCCTGGGTGTATTAGGGAACCTATCTGCTTCTTACGTACAGTTTCCAAAACAGCTATGTTTTTTTATAGCAGGTCCTTTTTTCTATTTAAAAGTAATACCTGATTTCCAATCTACTCTCTAAAAAACCCACTGATGCGCAGTTTAAGACATATATACCTGAACTGCCCCTTCTTCGAGTGCATATTGCCTTTCCCAAGGAACATCTTACAGTTAGAAGTAATGGTAACCATGTTTATCCCATGTTACTTATAAAGTATTACCTCTACCCTTGAGGAGGGTCAGAGATTTTTTTCTTTCAGAACTACCCCACATACGAAGTTTGTGCCCATTTGCAAAGCTAAATTATCCCAAATTCTGGATATGGTTTTCCTGCAGGCTCACTTCACTTGCAGTGGCATAGAGCACTGTTTTATAAATGTTCCTTAAATATTACCAGTTAGTTTGGGCCAATTCAGGGAGTGATTTCTTACCTGTATCCAATCCACCTAATACATATGACTTTTTAATTTTACAAGCAATAAAACCCAGGCTGTTCTTCAGGGAAGATTTCTTACAGATATGCATAATTTATGTTTCTGCTGCCTTAAGATGTTACAAAGCTGTGTTACACTAATTGCTTTCTCTTCCCCCTGACAGCATCAGTGTCAACCCTGAAACCTGCACCTTGCAATCCCTTCTATGCCCCCTAGCTACCAAACATTATACACCATGTTGACATCAATACTTCTGCTCTAGTACATACAAAGGTGACTCAACAGGCAGCTGGACAAACAAAATACTAATCTTGCATAATGATTTACACCAACAAAGAAGCCTTAAGCTCAGTAGGTGTATTAACATTGGTTTCTTATTTTAACAGAAACTTTAAGTAGTTAGCTTTGAAATCTCTACTTATGATAAATTCTGTTTGAAACTGGCCTCCAGTTCAACAATTATGCCAGAAAGAGATAGAAATATTCAGCTGAAGAGAAATCAAGACGGGAGTGTGGCCACACCAAGGAGATCACTTACAAACGCTGTGGAGCTACATCCAGAAGGCAAGCTTTCCGGAACAGTTGGGATTCTCTAAGATCATGGTTTCTACAGAAAACGGCTGTCTAACCCTCTGCTGCCATACACTTCCAGAGCTTTTCGCGCAGTGAGCTAGCATACATGGGGGTAGCTTTTTCCACCAGTCCTTTGAAATCCCATGCTTTTATAACTGAGGCTATTCATTTGAGTTTTGTGTTTATATTTGGTGGTGGCAAGATGAAAGAACAAACAAAAACAGGAACAGTGCCATGTCTTGATTATAGGTTTTACATTTTGAAGAGATAAGCTTTCCTAACTTCATTGCATGTAAAGTATCTCTACGACAAAGCTGAGCTTGTGAAGTTTTACACAGAAGGTATTTTCAGGATACCTGGAAAAGAGTTGATGAAAATGTAATGTACAAATGTCTGGGAAATTAATATACACAGTACATCAGAGGAGCTTTTTGAACTGAAGCTTTTATATGAGGACAGTCTTGTCCACAGAAGGCCACTTCTTGTAGATCAGCCACAGACACAGCAAGGGCTAAGAAGGAGATCATTGACTGGGAGAAGCTGACATACCTTACCTCTAGTGCACTATGCCTAAAGCACGTACCTTACCCCCAGCTCTCCTGCTGTGCCCTCTTCCTAAATGGCCCTTTAAAACAGAGCCCAGAACCTTTACTGCTTGCTCACATCCGCTCCCCAGAGATGTGCTTCCTCACCTGGGTGGGCTTAAGTAAAGCGTAGGTAATGCTGTCAACCAAAAGATTGCTCCTCAGCCTTAGTAGATACAGCCAAAGGGTGAGTTACAGCACTACTGGCAGCTAGGGCAGGAAGTCCGAGAACTGTGCAGGAAGAATGCAGGTACCCGCCAGGAGGCCACAGTCTGCTCTTTAACTGTCTATCCTACATACTTCACATCCCTTCAGCTTGCATTTGGAGATGAAGTGCTATCGACATGCTGTTTTCCTTCAGTCCAACATTATTTAACAAGGTAGTCGCACCTTGTTCATATGCAAAAATATGTCACTATGGTATGAGCGCTAGTAACCAGTATACAAAAATAAAAGCAGAGTGACTGCATGCGTGTTTCATGGTAGAACCTGATCACATATTGTATCATTCTGCAATGCAAGCTCTGAGCTAATTGCATGGCAAGCAGCATTTATAGTGAAAAAATGGATACTCCATGCATACACTGTCACAAATGTCTTAAGCAGATATCCTGCTGCTCTCCAGTGCAGTACTCATGATCGTTGCATACCTTCAACAATAGCCTCACAAACTGGATGGCAATCTGCCCAAGCAGATCTGGAAACACATTCTTAAAGTTTCACTCTTGCAGCATGGCCAGCTGCTCTATAGCAGCTGATGAACAAATGCAAAAAGCATCCACAAAGCATTCAAACACTCCTTGCTCCTTCACAGCTTCACTGTGCACAAAAGGGTTAAGCTAGGTTAAGAGGACTAATGACTAATGCAGCTGGCAAGAAGTTCTCTTTCCCCTCTCACAGAAAAGCTGGCTTTTGTTTCTGCATTCAGTGAATGAGCTCATGCAGCAATACCTGTTGGCAAATCGAGGCTTGTTGTATTGTTAAGATACATACAGTGTTGCCAAGTCCTTGATGTCTTCACAGATCTTTGCTATGCAGATGGGTATGCCAGGGACTCAGCAGATCATCAAGCCCACACAGTGCCAGAAGTAACGTCCCATTGCCACATGCCAGTCAGAGCTCTCGGGACACAGACAGAGCATCTGTGTTTGCCAAAGTTCGTTCACAGCCTCCCCTTTGGATACCACTGAAAATGCCTACTCCCCATTTAAAATGGAAGGCATTTTATCTTAAG
Organism: Strigops habroptila; assembly: GCF_004027225.2. Taxonomy (NCBI): domain Eukaryota; kingdom Metazoa; phylum Chordata; class Aves; order Psittaciformes; family Psittacidae; genus Strigops; species Strigops habroptila. The sequence goes on from NC_044283.2 coordinate 40,294,767, forward strand.
CATGTAGTAAATTCATGCAAAACTTATCATTCCTTTCCCTTCCCTTTGCTCCTGCCTTCTTCTATAACACATATCACTAATTTTGGTTTCTTACTACTTGTTGCAGTGATCCATGCACACGGGGAATAGAAATAAATTTACACTTACTTGCTTATTATATATTTATACAATTCCAAACACTGGCCCCTTGACTTGGCGAAGGCAGAAAGACACTGTTATGCACAAGCCTCAAACATAAATTAAGGCTTGCTAGGTAATAAAGCTCCATTTTCTGTAGGTGGTTTGCATACTTTGTAAAGTAGCCAAAAGCACAGATAAGGCAAGTTAAGTCTGTCTGTGCCACTATGGTTCCATCAACAGCTTCTCTGTTCCAAGGACAGCTACCTGGACAATTGAAGTACTGGACAACAGACTACAAATACTTTGAGCTATTTAAAGGTCATGATATGATCCATGTAGAGGATCTCAAATCAGTCTTAATTTTGCAAGCATTATCTCATCTGTGTACTAAAATTGCAGGTCTTCCCTGTAAATATACATTCAAAAGCAAAGAAGCATTTCTGGTTTCCTTTCCGTGTTCCAAATTAGAAAAAAGAGACTAGAAAAACAAGAACAGATGCCATCAAATAGGTAAGATAGATAAATACTTCACATCCATTATTAAACTTGTATCATAAAGCCAAGAGGTTCAAGAACTTGTTTTATGTTACAGCTACGGTTGACTTTTCTTCTACAAGAGGCAACTACTGAAATGAAACTGCAAAATGGGTATCGCTATAGCAAATTCTTGATAGCAGCTCATAGTTAATGCTGCGTTCCTTTTAAAAAGGAGGACAAGATTTTTCCTTTCAATATGTGTACAGATTGTAAAATTGCACATGAGATTGAAATATTTACATGCAATAAAAGTCATTTGTTTTCTGTTCACATTGCTTAACAGGAACAGAGCACAAGAACATTTTCTGCTGACACAGAACTTTTTTTTTTTTCTTTTTCAATCCCACTTTTTGTAATCTGAGAAAAAAAATTGCTAAACCATGGAAATGTATGTTCTGAGGTCTCCACTAGAGAAAGAGAGGAATAATTTCGATTTTAATCTGAATTTGGTTCTATTTTTTAACAAGTACTTACACTCTAGACAGAATTTGGTAACATACACAGGAGCCATAGGATTGGTTGACAGAGACTGTGGGTGCACTAAAGCTAACTCCACCAGCAGTTATTACACTCTTCCATTAGATTTTGCACCTCTTTTGTAACATGGATTCTCATACAAATGTTCTAGATAACCCAGCTCACTATCACTGTAAAGCATATGGCAGTATTGTTGACACCATTCCCTGGTCAAAGAAATACAAAGGTAAGCTACCCAAATGCCAGATCCTTCTAAGCACCTAAGTACAGGCAAACATTAGCTCAAAGCTAAGCAGGTAAATATAGAACTCTTCAACCAAGTGATTAATTATGAATGGCTGCTTTAAATTCCTGAAAGCATCAGCATACTACTGAAAACAAGCAGTTTGAATTTCCGTTTATTATCAGAAAGTCACTAAATCCCTCTTTCAATGTGTGATGACTCTCAAAGGAGGAAGCAAACGCAGAATATTACATTTTGCTTTAACATTTGTCATTTTGTATAAAAACCGGGCGGGGGGGGGGGTACGTTGGGGGGAGGGGGGAGAAGACCCTACGCATCCAAATGTATGGAGTCGGGTGGGGGAAATAATCCAGACAGTACACTAGAGTGCAGTACAGAGGTATCTGAGGCAGTGTCTGTGCCACTGCTGAACAAGGACAGGACAGCATGAAGATGTTATGCCCCTTCAACCTGGCAAAATTGTCTCAAAAAGTTTCTGAAAGTCAAGTGAAATTAAAATAATGTGTTAGGTATAAAGATTAGTATGCTCACAGATACATTACACACAAAATCAAGGCCATAAAGAATAAAGGGAACTATAAAGGGCTAAGAACCTTTCTGCTCTTCTTCGTAAGTTTAGCCATAAATACAAACTAATATACACACGAGGATGAAACTAAAAAATTAATTTAGGTAGGTGTGTAAGAAATTAGTATAACAAAACTCAGTGCAAAACCTTACAGAAGATGAAACAGTATTTATAGCATTCTCCAGGTAATTTGACTTAACCTACTCACTCATTCCCTTGTAGATTTCATCCACTCTTGATGGATGAACACTCTCACACCCACATATTTACAAGCACCAAGACATGTGTTTAGTGGTCTAGCCGAGATCACTTCTATGCAGTGTGGAAAACAGCGGATGCTTGTTTTCCAAAAAACAAGGCTACCAAGTCCTCCTGTTTTCGCTAAGTTTCTTCTTGATTAGCAATGATGTTGTTATGGCAAGTCTTTTGCTCTCAGATTTCTTCCTTTTGGGCTAACAGAAAAAGAAATAGCGTATTCTACAACCTTGTTCCTATCATTTCAGGCCATTCTTTTAAAACTTACCCTGCTGTTCCTGCTGGTGCTTACATATGCATTTCTACTCATGCTTCATTCATAGCAATCTTAAAATTGTCTCTACAAGAGCTCTTTCATTGCTGATAACTCCACTTTCCTACCCCCTCTTACCCCTTGAGAAGATCCCAGTCCTATACTGCATGGACTTTTGTTTAGCAGGATTGATAAAAAACGAAAACAAAACCAGCTTTCAAAATCCTATGGGTATGGTTACTGCTGACTGATATTTTCCCAACCAGTCTGTGCAGTCTGTTTTGAAAACACCTCTAGCCTGTATTACCAGAGTAGGACCAGGAATATAACAGCCATTCAATCTGATGAACAATTTGCTGTACTATAAAAGTACTCACCAGACAAAACTACACAGTTTACTATTAATACCTAGAGCCATAGTAAGCAACTCCTGGCTGATACATGCTTACAAAGCCAATGCTAACCACTTTCTCCCTGTACTCTCACAGAACCTGGCATGGCCTTTCCTCCTTGACTGCCCTCTGAAGACAGAGCTTTAAACGGTCCCTCAGGCCCAGCTATGTGGTGGGACTTTCAATTCCCTCTAGAAAAAAAGAGGGATGTATTCATGGACTGGACATTATTACTTTGAAAAAGCTAACTAGAAAATAGGTAATTCTCACATCTTCAGTAGACAATAGTGGCACTGATCTTAAAAATACCACACACACAAATAAGGCACAGTAGCCTCCTTCCAGTTGAGACCTTAGACCCCTCTTGGGTCATAGACTTCATCCTATAAAGTGGATGCTGGAATCTCTGTTGCTCTCCCTTCAAAACAGGAAAAAACCCCCAAGAACTCTAAGTAGTGAAAATTTTCACAACATTCAATGACTATTCCACATAATGTCTAATATTCAGCTGGATTTCAGATTATTTTATAAGTTTACTTCTACTTTTCCCCACAGGAAGGCTTTTATTTGCTAGTTTCTAAATTTCAGGCAAGAAATATCTAGATCACAATACTGAACAGTGGTAGGTGGCTGCTTCTGGCCAACAAAAGCACAAAGACTATTTCAGCTCTTCCAAATGAATGTAGGCCCTTCTAGGAACAAGATCATTGGAGCTCACCAGCACCTGCTACTACTGTTACTTACAGGGGATATCTAGAAATAATAACAATTATAAGCCAGTTCTCTTTGAAGCTCAAACACGGCTTCCTGCCTATTTTCAAATATGGCTGTGTGATATATGCTAAAACCATCAAAATGCCCACAGCTCCAAAAGACATGTTTACTTCAAGTATGCTGAGCATATTCATTGCAACTAGTCTAGCTGAATTAGTTTATAAGATAATAAAGATTTCTTCTGAGATGCTATTGCATGTAATAAATAGTTCTGGTCAGAAAGTAAAAAATGACATTAAAAAACAAGCCACTATGGATCTTTCCTTGTGTACATCTTTTCCAAGACTGAAGTTGTTAATAGTTTCTACTGAGCCCAGGGAAAATGTTAATTTATGATAGGCAGATAACTACCCATTTATGAACTGAATCAACTCTCAGTCTCAGCGATGCGGTCCTTCAAGCCCTATTTATGCCTTTGGAGCTTAAAAAAAGCAAATGAGAATGTTTTCACTAAGAAAAAAAAAAAAGAAAAAGGCTTTAATAGAAATGTTTAAGTATGCAATGACACTTGCCTTTTTTGATTTCAATGGCACTGGAGCTTTCTATAGCTATGAAACTATAATGGTTCAAAACAAGTCAATAATCTAAGTTCCTAATACATCCAAATACAGAGGTAAACAATTAACAGCTTAAAAGAAATACCATGGAAGTTTTTTATTAAGATCCTTAATCTAGGGACATTGCATGATCAAATTCCTTTCTTCTTCTGTAACATCCAGGCTTAATAAATACAGAAGTTTGTCTACCTTTTAATCTCATTTTATCACTCTGCTGGTATGCTAATCTGTCATCAAGATGTGGAAATCAGTGACTACAAATGTTAATTAAAATAAAACAACTCAGTTTTGATCCAAAGGAAGCCATGAAGTTCAGAGCTTCAATTTCTGTAAGCATTCTTTGGAAAGGTCAAGATCAAACATGTATAAATGCAATACACAATGATATCATTTCTGTGTAGCCATAGTGAAGTAGTGGAGAATTACCACTGTAAGATGACACACATTTCGTATGAGAGGAAACACTTGATATCTTGCTACCATGTAACTACATTTGTTTTGTCACTTTATTTGAGCGATTTTAAACATCTGTCTTACAGAGAACAAATGAATGCAATTCTGGTACAAATAAGCTGCAGGCATGATGATCCTCACAGGGCTACTCCAGGAAAGAATATGAAAGCACAAAGTGCTTTGTGACCAGTGTTTCAACTTTACCTGCAAGGAAGCTACTGACTCATTTTCTACGTATTCTTAATTTTTCTTGTCCTTAAACACTCATTTCACTCATTTGTCTCCACATTGCCAAGATCGTTATAGGGAAACTTATGAAAGAGAAATAATCTCTAATGTCATAAATCGCAAGCATACATGTTAGAACTTAATCACCCTCAGCTTTACGCCACTTTTGGTTTCCTAAAACCCATACTTTCTGGCTCAGTTTTATGGCTTATCTCTTTGGATGCTCTAAGTATATTCTATATTAAGAAATATATTCTATATTAATAGAATGTGAAAGGAAAAGCAGGCAATAAAGTATTTCACAGTTTATTCTTCTATCCAGAGTGAAGTAAAGGCACTTGAGCAACAGAATGAAGAAATAAGAGGCATTATTAGAAGGCAGATGTTAAAAGCTTATAAACAAGGGTAGTGAAGAGTCTTCGGTGTTTTTTCTTCAGTCACTGCCTGATTATGAACAAGAAAAGGCAGCTGAGTGCAGTTTGACTAAGAGGTCCTAAAGACAGCGAGGACTTTAAATAAAAGGCTCACATGAATTATTACTGAAGTGATGAATAAGTTAGGATAATTAAGAGTATAATTTTTTGTAAATATAAGTAATTGATAACAGAATATTAAAATGCTTCCTTCCTAAATTCTTCCTGAAGCAAGCCTCAGCACTTTGTAATACTTTCCTGTCATAAAAGCACTAAGTATTTACAACTTGCAGATGAGATCATACTCTAAAAACTTTCACGTCAGTGAAATGGGGAGGGGGTTTTCAGGAGAAGGATTTGCAGTACGGTGCTCTTGGCGTGAGCAAAGCTGCCCCAATGTGCCCTGCCTCTCACTGGCCACTCCACACCACTGGAACAATATTTGCTGGTTGCTATGTAGACAGAAGTCATTGCTAATTCATCTCATTAACAAGACTGAACCTGGTTCTGGTTGATAAGAATGGTTATTGTTTGAATAAAATGTGCTGATAAAATACTCCCCACAGGTAAAACTTACAGTTTTTACATGCTTAAGGAATGTCAAAGTCCTTGCAACCACTCATTTAACAGAAACTTTTATTTGCACATCTCTGTTAGTCTTGCTTTTTGGGAGATTTGGAAGGATGATTCCTCATGTTTTCCAAAGGGTACAAAGAACTTGTGGAGTATTTTAATCATTTCAACCCACGGTCTAAGTAAGAATTCTCAGTTTTACAATTTATTATTATTTTTTGTTTCGAAAGTCAGCTGGAGCAGCTGTATGTCTGACAAGCTGACTTTATGCATCTCATGAACAACGACTGAGGGTTCTGACCTTTCAGTATTACATTTGGAAAGAAAAAACATTACACATTACATACAAGCCTAGTAGGTTAAAAGTATTGCTAAGAAGTTAAGCACCCAGATGTTAGGAAATGCCAAATCGCAAACAACTACTCTTGAGAGAATTCTTTGAGCACATAATGATGTTTGTGAGAAGAAAGGATGGGACTGTTTGTTACCGGGTTTCACCAACAATTGCTAATGGCACAGGTAGGGCAAGAGTAAAGATCAGAGGGTTTGAAAGGGATCCATTCTCTCTCCATTTGTTCTCAACTTGATATCCATGCCCATTCCTGTTCCATCTCTTCCATAGCTTTGGCTTCAAACAACATTCAGACTTCTTTACTACACAGTACCTACCTAGTTTAAGAGAACTATTAATACTTTGCAGCCTTTGTTATTTCCTTTTACATGAATACTTCATAAGCATCTTCTTTTCAGAATTAACACCATGAGATAAAAGGTGTTATCATTGCTTTGCAAACGGGATTATAAAATACAATTTGAAATATTTAGGAGCTGTTTTTTCAGAGAATAGATAATGTTGTATGTATTTAAAGCAGCATTTCTATTACTTTCAGTTGCAGCTGAAAATGCTGACTTCAGTACCTCAAATAACATGCTTAATTTTCAGTGTTCAATCAATATGTTTTCCCTCTTGAGAACAAATTAGCTAAGAATCCTCCAAAAGTCCTTTCTTGATTGTACCCTTCGTCTGATGAATAAGATGGGGATAGGGGGAAATACATAGTTACATACTGTAAGGTACTATTTAAGTGCAACTTTGGTTTCTGCATTCCAAGTCCTTGACTTTAACTTCAATAATTCTTCATAATTGAGAGTATTTTTATGTTTCTTGGAACAAGGCAACAGGTATGTTCTACCATACAGCATCACAGAAAGGTACACAACTCATCAGAACCTCCTAGTGTGCTGTGAGAACTCCTGACTTACTAAGTATCAAGCGGCACAGTTGAACAGTACTGTCCTCAGCCATCCTGGTCCCATTCATTCTACATCTAAGCTTTTTGTCTAGGCAGCCCTAATCTTCAGATTTCTTACCACAGGCCCAGTGTTTCCCTGACCTCTCATTTGTTTTCTTTGTATTCCACATTCTTCCATCTGTCCCTGCTAGACTGCAGTTTCAGCCTCCTTATTCAAGCATTGCATCCTTCCCTCCTCCCCCAGTTCTCAAGGGCTGATCAGCTCCCAGTTTGTTCACAGCTCCCAGTAGTGACCTCTTTGGTCAATCAGTTCTGATCTGAATTGCACCATACATTCCTGACCAAAGCTTCTCGTCATGCTATCTGTTGTTAATTTATTGGAAAGCATAGAAGTCCATCAGTCCATGAAGGCTTTAGGCTGCTTGGACTGTGCTTCAGAGAAGAGCACTGCCTGTATGAACATAATCTTTGCTTTAGGGCAAAATTCCTCAAACATGGAACCATATATAAACCCAGGAAGAACTGCAGGTTGCAACTTGGCCAGCTCTAGGTGGATTTTCATGGGAGTGGCAAAAGGTACATCTCTAGCACAAAGGTTGCCCTGTATCAAATTTCAAAATATGCCCTAAAGAACTGGCAGGATAATACATACATTACTGGGCAGCATGTTCTTTTAATTCACGGAAACCGAACACCTAATTTTCTGCTCATTCCTCTCTTAAAAAGAAAAAAATAAAAATCCCACACCCTTAGCTGTCACAAAATCCTTCCCAGAACCTTTTAATTGGTTGGGACTTTTGAAGTTAAGGGATAATGCAGCCATAATCAGCAGGTCTTCAAAGGATAGAAACAATTAAGGGAGGTGTGGATGCCCCCAAAGAAATAATTTATGATACGATGTCATTACAGTATCTGGCATCATGAATCAGAATGCACACAGTACTAACATGACTGACGCCGATTCTCCCATGCTATCCATGGTAGAATTCCTGCATGGGACCGGCAGAAAGAAGGAATCCCACATTCCCTCCAATGACATCTTCTGTTGCAACAGCCGTCCTGCTCCAACAAGAGATGGGATCAGATTGCCTTGATGGAAGACAATAGTTGTGGGTCTGAGTCTTAATTCTCCCCACCCCACTGGATCCTACCGGTTCCTTTTCAAGTTGTATGAATATTGCGATTGTGAGTCTTTCACTTACCTTGGAAATATCACTCTCACAGTTCATATGGCAAATGTTATAGAGGGAGTGACATTTCACAAGCATTGTCAACTGAAGTGCACTTTCTGAAATGGAAGTTATTTAGTACATAATAACAAATTGTGATAGCTTTGCCGCCATAAACAGACTGGTGGCCAACTCTTGAGCAAAATCATATTTCACTGTTCAAATTCCAGCAGCATACCTTTTTCTGTACAATAAATAACAGTTCTTTTAAAGGTCTGTAAGTAACCAAAATCCTTTCAAGGTTGAACTGAAATCCCTCCAACAATCAAGAGCCTTCTCCTTCCTCCCCTCCCCTGGCCCCCAGTGCTATACAGATGCATACAACGGTCTCTCCACAAGGACTTTAAAAAAAACATTCAACTCACTTGCTACAACAAACAGGAGACACAGAAGATAATTGCAGGACCCATCACTGCACTTTTCAGGATTTATTACTGACAATGACTGTGCCAAGAATCAGTTCTGTTAAGTGAAATACTGCAAATACGTTATTTCAGTGTTTGCCTTTATGGTGACACATTTGCACTAGAGAGTCATGAATAGCATACGCTGTTCTCTAGTATACATTCCAGGATACTATTGTTCACTAGTAATAAAGGCCCTTCCTAAACCAATGGTATTCTGTAGTTTTTCCCCTCTCCCTGTCCAATTAAAGTATATTTTAAATAAATACAGCAAAGGTTAGACTGCAGTCCACTTTTCAAACAAGAAGTCTGTTCTCTAAGGTGACAATCTAATTCTAGAAAGCAGTGTGAAATGAAACTAGTGTCTCTAAAAATATAATACTTTTCAAGTTACTTGATACCTTCACTCTCCCAGAGAAAATTTCCTGCTCTGGCTGATGGCCAAAGAGATTATATAGTAAGAGGCCATATTCTTTTGCCTTTCATTATCTAGACATTATTTCATACTATTACAATGTAATCAAAATACTTCCTTTCTAGCCAATATTTGGCCCTAACATGGATCAACATTTTTTTCCATTGGTAATTTTAAGTAGCTCCTCTGAAGAAAACATCACTGAATCTCAGTATTTCTTCACTTTGCCTTCACGCTGTGAGAAAAATCAAAAGTATTCTGTTAGATTTGTGATGACTGCTCTCAAAGGGTTCTCAGGCTATAAGGTTTCACGAAGCATAAAATTAGAAAAGTGAAAAGGATTCAAATATTGGGTTGAAAGATAGTTTAAAAAAATAAAAAGTAGGCATACCTGAAGAGCCATTTATAGAGAAGAATATAATCACATACAAATAAGAAAAGCCATTCAGATACATTTAAAAAACTCACTATAATTATTTGCTGGTTTTCTCACTTACTGGAAGAAATGGGTTTTTTGATCACCATGTGGCCAATAGAGGGGTTTGCATGAGAGATATGGTGTGTTATGATAGACTAGATAGACAGTAGAGTATCATCTTTACAGAATCAATATCTGTTTGTATGTACAGCTACATGCATGTTTGCTAACAAGGGGCAGAATAAAGGAGTCAGGATTTCTGGACTCTAATCATGTTTCTGGAATAGGACATGATGCTCTGGTTACAACCTCCACAGCTAAGTACAGACGTCATAGTCATTCTCTACAACAGACTTCATGAAATTCTATACCACAGATGAGAGGTGGCTGTTGTTGGGGTGCCATGGAGCTGCAAAAACACAGTAAAGCTCAAGTCCAGTGAAAACTGTAAATCTACCGTAAGATTGGGGGAAACAGTAATAATAATGATGTTTGTACCTTGCACCGAGCTCCATCCGTTCAACTATGCCTTGTACTTACATCCTTGACTGATACTTGCCTTTCTTGTATCTCGGGGATATCTTTTTGCTCTCTGAAAGGAGTGAGTAACCAAAGGATCTCACAAGGTCTGTTGTACTACAGACTTCTTTACGTCTGTAACCTGGTTACATCAGATAGAAGGCCAAGCTCTTTTCTGTCCACTAGTTTGTTGCCTCTCAGTTATCTCTCACTGATGCCCATGTTTCAATACAAGGGTTTAAGACTTGAGAAATAAGTGGAAAGTACATTAATCTGTCAGACTCCTGAAATCAGTCTCCTAGTTTCCTGTTAGCTGTACTGCCTTTATGATAACGGGTATTTTGAAATTAGAACTGGTTGTGCAATATGCTTGCTTTCTTGAAGCTTAGAAGTAAAATCAAATTGTTAGAATACTGAAGTAACAGTCAGGAGCCTTCCTGTCCCTGGCTTGATCTCATTAAACACTGATGTGCTTCAAAATCAGCTTAGCGTGCAATCTCCTCCTACTTCAGTTAACTAACAAATGAGAACTGGACACTTACCACAGAGTTATCATCAGCTTTAAACAAGTTCCTTTGGAACAGAGTCCTTTTCTACATATTGTGTCTTTATTTATTCAGGACCTGTGTTTAAGTGAACTTTTTAGTACAGAGTTTCTTGCATTATAGGCAGTACTAAAACAGTGATTTCTCCTCCCACAAAAAACCCACTTGTAACATTAATAAAAATCTAAAACTTTCCCAAAGCTATTATGTAGAAAGACTGCATCTGTCAGAAATTAATCTCCCTGAAGCCTAAATGGTAAAACTAGAAGATTTTGGCATTCCATTCTTCAGCAAGCCAAAAAAAGGTTCAGTTTTATTCTATAGGATTCACTGAATAAACGTAACAGAACAATTGATTTAATTGATCTTATAGATGAAGCTATCCTGCTTCAGCTTATGCAAGTTTAATTTTAGAAGAATACCAGATGCCTGCAGTATTTTAGAAACCTTACAGTTCTCCTCCTTGCTTTCCCTTTGGCCCACAGTACAAGGTCTTTTGGGGAGTCAAGATGAAATATGCCAGATCGAACATTTGATACTGTGTGTTTGGACAGTTCTGTTCAAGCAGTTCTGTTCACTTTTACTTTTTAAAAAAAATCCCACGGTAGCTCTTTAGACTGCCTCGTAGGACTTCAAATAGATGGCAATCGAATTCACAGTTATTCATATATTTTGTTTTGCAGACATAATGCCTCAAAAAATATGAGCGATATGCTAAGTACAATGAAACTTGTATTCGCTGCAATAAACGTGAATAATGACTGCTTGAAGACTTTACAAAAGCATCTCATCTTACAACTGAAAAAATAGGATCTTAGCAAAACTTAGCAGAAGTATGTCAACCACTATTCCTGTATTTTAATTTTCAGCATGTATGATTCAGTAATCTTCGATATGTCATGCGATTTGTCCCCATTGTTGTTGGGTTTTGTTTCATTTCCATTAAAGTAAGGAAAAGCAAAGAACAGTTCTTTATGGTCCAGTGAGTGAACTTCCCTTAGATTGACAGTCATGTACCTTCCTCCTGAGAAGATTATGCTAATTATTCACTGCAGAACAAAGAAACCAACAAAGAAACTCCACATTTTACACATTTTATCTTCTAAACAAAGGTGCAAATAATTATTTTATATCAAATAGTACATCCATTTTAACTCACCACTGAAATCCCTTCTAGTTCAGATAACAGGTATTAAGAATTATCATTACACTTTTCAAGACTCGAATGAAAAGTTCAATGCCATGTTTCCATTTTCAGGATGCACTTAATACATATAGGATGAGTAGTAGAACAGCATTTAAAAAAAATCCAAAACCTCCACCACCATCCCCCCCCCTCCTCAAACTATCTTTGAGATTTGATTTGAAATATCCAAAGTTTTTGATGAATCTTTTCATCTTTACTGATTTTTAAGTCAGTCAAGGATTTAGTCACTGTTTTTTGATGAACAATGAGGAAAAAAAAAAAGCCTTTTTGTTCAAAGAATCTTATCTTAGATACCTCCTATATGACTAAGAAATTTGAGAGAGATCATATAACTAACTAGATGGCTTCAATTGTCAGTACAGGGAAAAGTACTAAGAAACAGTTTCAGTAAGTATAAATGAGCAAACAAGAAAATAGATCCAATATAATATGGCAGGCAAAAACAAAATGGTAAGTATGAAGCTATTCCCATTCTTCACCAAAAATTACTCAAAAAAGAATTCTTAATTAGCAGTAAAAAGGAGCAGAGTTATTCTAAGGAACAGCAATTTGACTCAACACATTTTATGTAGTAAGAACTTCAGAGTGAGGGCAGACCTGTTCTACTTGTGGGAAGACAAGAGAAATCAGCATCAATCTATGGAAGTGGAGTACAGCCTAATTTAGATGCAACTAAATGTCCCAGCTCAGCTGAAGCAGTTAAAAAAAAAAAGATGACAGCAAGACACTACAGAAGAGGTACAACCAGTCAAGACTCCTAATTGTATTCTAGTGGAAAAAGAGTAAGTATCTTGGTGAAACACCTTGCAACACATTGAGGAACTTCCCTGCTCTAACTGCCACTCCTGCATCTGAGTTTCCACAGCCTGCTTTGATCTCCAAATTGTACTTGAAAACTACACTGAATCCGAGGGGAAAAAAAAAAAAACAAACCAAAACCAAACTCGAGTTAGGTTCTGGATGTTATGCATGAGTGGGACTATCCTATAGTGTGAAAGAGAAAATTTTCTGAATAACTCAAGGAAAAAATAGGGAGAGATGAAGACTCTTGGTAGACAGATGTAAAGGGTTATGAAGTCACTTGATTTCTCAGATATTTGAGAGATACTTGCCCTTCTGTGGAAAGAAATTGCTGTTTCTTGAAATACAGGTTTTAAGAAATGAAAAAGGACATAGGCACAGATAGCAGTATTAAATGTTCTTCCACACACAAAAAAAAAAAAAAGGAAAGAAAAAGGTATCATTTAGGTAAATTACTAAAGTCAATTTCTAAAGCAGAGTTCCCCATTCATAATATAGATAAAAGAGCACACAATAAAATACTTCATCTGTTCTGTTGTATGTGATGGTCAACACACCTTCCCTGCAATGTTCTATCTGTAGTTTAATTACTAGAAATAAGTAAAAGACATTTCTGTTGAAAGAAAATATATAAGCATGTGGTTGGCACAAAAGGCAGCCAGATTGTGATACTCCCTCTAAACCTGCTCCTGGGAAGCTCCATACCTCAGTTTCAGCACTTCTGAGCAGGAGATAAGAATAGATTTTTGTCTACAGTAGTAGGAGTCCTTAAAGGGATGTCAAAACTAGATTGAACTAGCAAAAGAAAAAAAAAAATCCAGTAAGGGCAGTGCCTGAGGCCTCTCCAGCATTCCTAAGCAGTGGCTGTTCCTTCAGTTCTTTCATTTCACCCATAAATAGCACGTTTGGATGTACTGTTGCTTTCTTGCACTGCCAATTCACAGAATGCCTTAGGCATATATGGGAAGATCCAGGCACAGGGTCGGTGGTTCCTCATATCTCCCACTGTCAGACATTTGCATTCCAAGAATCTCTATTAGGTGTGTCAAGAGAACCTTTCTAAGGAATCGAAAGTTGCTTATTTCACCCCTGACATACCTTATCTAAGGAGGCTATTGCAGTACTCTTCATTCAAAAACACAGCTAAGCTGCCAAAAGTGCAGCTACAGTGTTTCCAGCTACCACTATGCAAATTTCAGTAAATATTAAAACCAGGCTTTTCACTGAGTTGCTGTTTTCTTATCTAGTACATTAGAAATAGCCCTGAACTTTTTAAGGCTGCAAAGAGCAACCGGGCTGTTTCCAGAACAATGCTCCTTACTTCCAGCTTGTGTCTCAAAACCAGCCAGCAACCTTTGCTGGCTGCAAAACTTTCATATTTCACCTTCCTTTTCAATCCAAAGCATGCAATTTCTGTCCTCATGTCATACACCTGAAGAACAGTCCTTCTGAGGACAAAAGCTGTGAACAAACATAATATAGTGGGCCTGCTATAACTATTAAATTAGGGAAGGCGTTTATTGAAAGCCAGTTTCTGCAGTAGTTTATATAGGAATTTGCCATGGGTCGTATGCCAGTCCCGGGATTTGGAGTATTAAATCCCAGGTTGTAATATCACACTATGCAAGGTCACATGCATCCAATTTTCAGTTTGTCATCCATACCTGGATTACAGGATGAGCAGTGCTTTCTGCGTCCAACAAGAGAATAAGTTAACCTCATTTAGGTTGTGTTTTAGTTATCTTGTTTGTTTGTTTGGGGTTTTTTTTAAAAGGAGGTGAGGGGGGCTTTAGTCAGTGATATAGAAATCCTCTGAGAATAAAGAGAGATTCTAGGCTGAAATTCTGAATCATAGCCTCTGAGTTTGCAGTCAGTAGCATGTCGCAGAATTGCAATGCCTAGCATCTGTAACAATTCCCCAGTTAACTGCAAATCACCATCTCCACCTACTTCCTTTATAGGTAAAGTCACCCAAAACTACCACTCCTGGGTTTTGTGGAAAACAGGCTTTTATAGATTCCTTCTGGCCATATGGCAAGCCTGAGGAAGCTCAGATATAATCAACTCTCCTCCTGTCACAACACTCCCTAATTAAACTTGAAAGCCCTCACCAGCAGCAATGCTCTTTTGGAAAAAAGGCAGAAAACATACAGTAATGGTTACCTCTGTAGGGCTACAAATATTTTCCCTTATTCTTCTCTGTACAAGAGGCTCACTATACCTATATCTCAAGCAAATCCTAAATGGAGAATTATATTGTCAATCTCTATTGTCCTAACGGACAAAGGATTGAAGTCTTTAAATCCAGGCAATATCAGTATTCATTTGTAATAAAGACTGTAACACACAAATGCTCCTTACAGCGTATAGGAAAGACGCATTAAAAAAACTAATTAAATTCAACATTCTAGCTTAGATTTTATTATACTGCTTCTGAACTATGATACAAGCTCTCCCTAAATTAATATCTGCAGAAGAATTCCTTCTAGCAGCAGCCATTCACAAGCATTCTTGGGGAAACCATCCAGTACAGAGCAAATAAGTCTTTTCCCTGCCGAGTTTATTTTCTTTCTAAATTTGCCTCACTGGTGACTGGTTAAGTATAATCAGAGTGTAGGAGACAAAATTCCATATTTAGAAATCCATTCAAGTGCAGAAACAGAAATTGAGAGAATTTCTTCATTTAAAAAAAAAAAAATATCACTTTGGAATATTATACCAGTCTATAATATACCAACTATATTATATTATACATAGTAACAAAATTAGATGTCTTAGCTTTGTGCATGAGAGATCTCAAAGAATTTAGGACTGTAAATCCCATTCATTCATGATCATGAAATTCACTTTCCGAGGACTGTCCACACAGTACTGTAAGATTTAATTTTTCTATGGATTAGTTATTCAGAATTACGGCAGAGTCTTAAAAAAAAAAAAGTTATATTTCTCCACTTTTTATTAATATCTTCAATTCTGCATAAGAACTTCTTTGGAGGACTTTGCCTTTTTTAAAAGCACTAATACATTCAGTATCAAGGGCAGGCAAGCCCCGTGGCAAGCACTGGAGCCTGTGGATAAATAGCTAAACAGCAGTAACAGCTGTAAATTTGATCTAGAAAATCCAATCAAATCTGTCATCATCGTGAACCCTTTGAGCCCCATGCTGGGCACCAAAAAGAACCATTGTGGTTTAACCCCAGCCAGCAACTAAGCCCCAACCAGCTGTTTGCTCACTCCTGTCACAGTAGAATGGGGGAGAGAATCAGAAAAGTGAGAAAACTCGTGGGTTGCGATAAAAACAATTTAATAAAGCAAAAACTGCACATGCAAGCAAAGCAAACCAAGGAATTAATTCACAGCTTCTCATCAGCAGGCAGGTGTGTAGCCATCTCCAGGAAAGCAGGGCTCCATCACACATAACAGTTACTTGGGAAGACAAACAACATCAAACATCCCCCCTTTCCTTCTTCCTTCCACAGCTTTATATGCTTATATGTTTATATGGTATGGAATATCCCTCTGGTCAGTTGGGGTCAGCTGTCCCACCTGTGCCCCCTCCCAGCTTCTTGTGCACCCCCAGCCTCCTCACTGGTGGGGTGGGGTGAGAAGCACAAAGGCCTTGACTCTGTGTAAGCGCTGCTCAGCAACAACTAGAACATCCCTGTGATATCAACTCTGTGTCCAGCACAAATCAAACACATAGCTCCATAGTAGCTCCTGTGAACAAAATTAACTCTACCCCAGCCAAAACCAGCATAGTATTTAACAGAAGCATCTGATTTTACATATTAAGAATAGGAAAAGTGAAAAGTCACTTGTATATCTTACATTGCATTTGTTAATTATCTACATAATTTCATTCCTGTTATTTTCTGAACTAATTGGTTCAGAAACTGTTTACACTCAGAACTACCAGAGAAACAGACTTCCAAGAAGAAGGGAGAAAATCAGAGTAAGCTTTGATGAGCTCCACATTCAGCTAAGTGGGAGATCTGATCCTGGAATACAAATTCTAAGCCAGCACATGTTTTAGTCAAACTGTACTGGACAGTAACAGAAATTCACTCTTCAAACACTTGAAAATTTATAAAAAATTAACTTACAGAACTCAAACCATGCATATTGCCCTACTTCTTTTTACCCAAAAACCCGCTTTAGCTGAAAATAATCATGTCAATTGACTTATGCATTATCTTTGTCTAAATAACTTGAGGTTTGTTTAGGGAAACTAAGTCAGTTCACATTCAAGCTTTAACTATGGATAATTGTTATTAAGAGATCCATGTTTCTACTTGATCTCTGGGCTTAAGCATGATATTATGAAGAATAGCTTTGTGCCCGCTCACGGTATTCACAGCCCAACACAGGCATGCAGGGTATCTAACTATAGCCATGAGTTACTACAAGCAATTCTACCTTCAAAAACAAAAAGCCAAACAAATTAAAACCCCAACAAACAAAAAATCCTTCCTCTTTTCTATACATCACACAGTGGTTGCTTGTCTTAGATACTGAAAGCATTTATTTACCTGACTGATAACA
The DNA here is from genome assembly GCF_004027225.2 of Strigops habroptila. Taxonomy (NCBI): domain Eukaryota; kingdom Metazoa; phylum Chordata; class Aves; order Psittaciformes; family Psittacidae; genus Strigops; species Strigops habroptila. The sequence continues at coordinate 40,311,944 of NC_044283.2, forward strand.
CAAATCTATTTTTACAATGTTCCCTAACTTCACTATGAGTAGGAACACATGTCTACATACAAAATAGAGAATAAGAATTTTCATTATTGATTTCGCACGTATTTGGGGCCATGCCATTGCATTTTAACTGGCCCCATTTTGATTAAATGAATGTACTTGTTAATCAAAGCAACAGAGAATTTATTTTTATTTTTCGGTGTTGAACTGGGTTGCACTTTGCTATCTCATTCCCAGCAGGAAACTGTGTGAGTTTTGCACTCAGCACCCTTGGAAAAGTTTACATGAATACAGCTTGTTTTCCTGCACAAAGAGGTGTGCTTCAATTCCTAAGGTTTTAGGGTGGATTTTTTTTCCTGCCTCTTAAAAGCAAAGCTGTCATAACACACAGGAACACACCTGACCAAAGACACCCACCTTCCCCTTCAGAATCAGGTATCTGGAAAGCATATACCAAGGGTAATAGATTCTGACAGCACCTGATGCTGTACCTGGCCCCTAATTATGGGTGCATTAATATTTTATACATTTTACTAATGTGTCACAGGGAAAAAAAAAATATAATGGAAGATTGAAATGCTAAGAATGCTAGATCATGGCCAAAAGTTAGACATTCTATCAAGCTTGTTATCAACTTGTAAATATCAAGATTAGTTTATAGGAGTAGAAGACCCTCAGTTCATGTCAACTCAGTTAAAAACACACCTCAGCTACTCACAGGGCAAATATTTAAGTGGTCCTCCTATAAGCAATGATTTACTATCACACAGGGCCATGTGTTATCTTAGGGGCCACATTTTCTGTGATATTAAAAGCATTCATAGTTAGCTATGGGTACCTGCCAGTTGTACCATAAATGAGAGATGAATTCTATTTGCCTAATCTTTTTCCCTTGGCTACCTGAAAAGCACAACCTTATCAAATAAGGCAAGATAAACAAAAGCTGTTCATATATTACACAAGCTGTTTATAAAGTACTGAAATGCTCACAAATGGCACTGCATAAGTGCAAATCTTCATTATTTTTATAATAGTAATGCATGCATGTACTGCAAGTATACATTATTAATAAGGTGGAACAATGAATCCCTTTGATTTCAAGCAGCAGGTTAGTGTTTTAGACTAAAAGAAACATTTCTGCAACAAGTCTGTTATGAAGCCAAGCCCTTTAGAGGCCTTTTAGTCCTCTATTTGCTTCGACCTGCAGTCAGCTGAAAACCTCCCAGTGTTTTAGGAGTGATTCTACCTGCTAATTACCTCCAACCCCTAAGCATTTTAGCTTACTACCCTTTTCCACAGGAAGTCTGACCTATTTGAGTTCACACTACTCCCAATCTTGAATTGTGTACTCATCTACACTGAGTAGTATCACACTAACTGTAGCATATGACTTCAGGAAAGTAAGATTATGGTCTATTATAAGCACCTTGACATGCGGTACTTGAGCATATCAGATAAAATATTTCTACACAGGCACTCACTCCTTCTGCAACTTGAAGGTATCTTTGTATATACAGGTGAAATTATCAAGTTGAATTACCCCTCCTAATTTATTTCATAAAATAGCCTATCTTCTCTACCCAGATTACCTAGGTGTATATTTAAGAAGTCTGCTATTTCCTGATTTACAGAAACATGTCATATGGATATTGATTCAAGTTTTCAATGCTTAAGCAAGTCCCTTACTATTTCAGTTGTTTGCAATTTGTCACTATTCCTATTGATCAATTCTCTTCTTGTGAGTCACCTCAGACATGGCAACTGACAGTAGCACAAGGCAGCAACAAAGCCTGTTTCTTGCATTAATACAAGTGGAAGCTTTCCAGAGGACAAAAGCTAAAACACACTTAAGTGTCTAAGGGGACAAAACTTCCATGAAGGTTTATTCTGTGCAAAGCTAAACTTTGAAATTCTGTTCACTCTGCTATCTTAAACTAAATGCTCTGTCCTCACTACAGAGCTGTAGATTATTTTTCAATATCCAAAAGTGTAAAAAAAATTTAAAAATCTTTTAATATTCAGCTCTTTCCTAAAGCACGTGGAATGTGAGAACTCGTGACAACATAAAATGTTTTGTGAATAAGTAACATGGTGAGAAACCATTAAATGCCTCAGATATAAACAAAATAGTTATTCTGCATATAGTGATCTGCAGAGGTTTTGTAAAGTTCTGCCTAAAGCAGGAACAACAGGCAGCTTTCATCATCATGTCTCTTGAACATCTCCCCCACACACTCAAAAAAGCTACACAGGATTTCTGTTCATTTCTTTCTTCCTATCAGCTTCTCTACTGATAGAGTGATGGGTTTCACTGAAAGGAAGATTTTTCTGAGGGTTCACAGAAATAACAGGTCTGTTTGCTGCTGTTCTTGCACTATCCACCTCAAAATGTGAGCACAATTGTGCAAGGTATCTCAAGGAATTAACTTTCCTGCTCGCTTTACATCTCCATGCTCAGGGAAGGAAATGCAGATATTACAGGAAGGACTTACTCTCTTATTTTCCTATGTGACAGGGAGCAGGTGAGCGAGGGAATTTCTTTTACTCTTTCCTTTACCTTTGCATGGGTTTGAAGTGCAAGCCCATGGCCTATTAAATGATTCACATTTACAGTCCACTTAAAACCCTGTCAAAATGTAGCACTTGTTAAAAAGAAAGCACTTTCCAGATGGGTTCTAGAACTAATAAAATAAGCATAATGTTCACTGCTGTTTAGCAATGTTTCTTCTATGTTTGGTCTATTATAAGCTTTTAGGCCATAGCCTTCTCTACCTCCCTGAAAGCCCTGTCAGCTCTAATTGCCTGAACTGAAGTCTAACATTTTCAGTCATCGGCTATGAATGTTTGCAGAGAATTCTTGTTTGTTGAATTCCATCATCCAGTCTCTAAAGTGAGCTTTCACATTGTCAAGAATTCATTTACAGAGTGTGTTTATTTCAGACATGACAAAGGTTTTTTATTAGGAAAGAAGTTTTCAAGCATCGTTTCAAAGTGGTAATTGTATTTACTTAATTTATATTTATAAAGCAACATAGTGTATCTTACAAAGGTATGTCCTGTTTAAGTAATGCTATTAAACTGCTATAATTACCCTTAAGAAACTTAAACAATCCAAGATGTGGTATTGCCTTTAGGCAAATGAGCAAACATGTCCAAGAATATTAAGCATAATATTTTACATAGGATTTGGAATAGCACTGCATACCTGTTGAACACTGATCAGTAATGATGCCAGAATTACTGACCCCAAACACTTCTCTCTATGGAAAACCTCACTACTCTGTTTCTCTTCGTATTTCAATATGAATAAAATAGTCCACTCCCAAAACATGTGGGTTCATTCCCACCTCTGTTCTACTTCTACTCTGTTCTACTAGATTTAGTTTTAATTTTCAGAGATTGGTACTTTCAATTAGTCCATGACAAGCAGATTGCTAAGGTATTTCCTCACAGTCAGACTTCTTGGCTATTGATGCTTATACTGGAAAGGCCCAGAGACAGTATACAAGATTTATATAAATAAATGCTGAAACATGAAATAAAAGCAGCCTCTTGGAATACTGCCTCTGGCCCTGTCTCAGTACCACTTTTGTGGGAAATCTGTATTTTAGAACTACTTCAATTAAGCTTAGCTTTTAAACTAAAAAAGTTGAACATGGACAAAGCTAATATAGTGAAATAGCTTTCTGAAGACATGTGGTGCCTTGTTATTTTAGAGTTCATCCAAGTCTCTTTCAATTTCTATGTAAATAAAAGGCAAAAGTTCTTTACATTTGTTTTCATTTTGCAGATAGCAGCACCATTTTTCTTATTTTAGCAGAGTAATTTTTATTAATTTACTTTGAAGCTTTCCACATTAGCCGTCAAGCGTAGAATCAGTTTAAAATGTACTTTGATAACATTTTCATCTAGTCTTTGAGTCTTTTTATAAATACTAGTAAATACATTATTTATTCATGGAGCATTAGCAAAGAACTTCAGATCTGTATTCTTTTACTAAGAGGCAGACAAAGCAGAACAAAAGAATAAAGAAGTGAACTGAGATGCTTTAAACTTGCGGTAATGTAACAGAAATACATCAGAGACACTAGCATTCAAAGGTAGAGAAAAATAAAGTAACTGAGCTGGAATTCTCTTCCTAATTCCAATTTGAAAAAGAACTCTCCCATTGTTTTTACAATTGCCTCTTTTAACGCCCATCTTCATGCACTGAACAGGCTTTATTCTTCCTATTTTCGGGAAGAAAAAACAAACAGAAAGTATGCAATTTTCTAAAACAAAAACTACAAAAGATATTTCAGCATTCATGAAAAAATACTAAAGTTACAGCTCTGAAGGAAGAGTCTGGTGATGCCCAGAGCCTGTATAACAAAGATGAGGAAACGCATACATCATGTAGTCAAAACTATTCTACAGGGACCAGAAATAAACAAAACATTAAGAATACCCCCAGTGTCCAGGATCCTCCTGGGGGCTTTTACAAAAAACAGACAAGCAAACACTCCATGTTCTCCCCAGGCACCCTCACCCAACCACACATTCTTTATTGTACATCTTTCAATATTCGTTTTGTAACATCAATGGATTTCTCAGCCTAAGTTCTCTTGCAATCTGTTTATTTTAGAAGACTTTCATAAATTATCCTGTTACCACAATCTGGAGTTTGTAAAGATCATTCCACCTAGGAAAGAGCCTGGCTCTTGAGATAGATAGATACCCCTTTTAAATACCATACTTTATGCTTTTAAACAATAAAGCAAGACAAAACAAAACCAAAACACATCCAAATAGAACACTTCGTTATTATATATTACAAGAGCATCCTAAATGCTGTTCTTAAGTAGAGGGATGACAAATCTTGAACATCCCTGTGGTTCTAAGGCAAAAAGACTACTACTTAGGAGGTGAGAAAATTGATGCACTACTAGCATTTCTCAGGTATGCCACACTGTTTTTGAAGGCAGATCGGTATGTGATCTAAATAGGCCTTAACTCCACTGTATGTTTTGCTCTGGATGCAGAAAATCCTGATGTGTGGACTTTCATTGCCACAAAATGAATGGAGAATGGAAAAGAAAATATCTGAAAGATGCATGTCATCTACCTAAAACCTGCAGGCCACAAACTACTACAGGCAGCCACTGCAATAGCTTAACAATTTGTGCTGGGATATAAACCCTCACTTCCCCCATAAAGCCCACTAGTCCAGAGCACTGTTCCAAGACAAACAGAGTTAAGGAGCAGTTTCACAAGCCACTGGGGTGACTTTCAACATTACATTCCAGATCTGCTCCAAAGGAAACTGAAACTGCAGGTGTGCCTGAAGATGTACCAACCTTACCTCAAATTAGCAAAAACAAACAAAAGATACAAGAATGGCATAGCATGGTCCAATAAACCAAGAGTATAAAAGGAAATAAATGAGAAGGGAAGAAGGGCTAAAAGAGTAGCAAGGTCGAGAGTGCAACAGCTATTATGTTGACTTGTAAATGAAAAGAAAAAAAAGCAAAAGTAAGGAAGGTATTGTTGATATAAGGAGGAGTAAGAAAAATATTCTTGTGACAAAAATAATGGGGATGTTGGCAGATAATATACAGATATTATATCTTACTTTGAATGCAAATAGAACGCTAAATGACAACACATTACTGCTGAGCAAATTTCTGAAATGAATGTACTACCAGATTAGAATGGCTAACAACATTTTTCTATTTACACTCAGCAATGTTACATACGCTGTTTTGTTCTTGCAGATGATCTGCAATGCTCCATACACAGAGGATAACATTTTTGACCCAAGGAACTCCTTAGGTACAAGAATCTTCCTCCATTCTTAGCAATTACGCTCTCTCTGCAGAAGACTAGTAAAACGACAGATTAGCAGGATTCTACTCTGAAATGATTACTAGAAGACTATTGTAGACTCCTGCATAAAAGTATGCTTATCGGGCAAAATAGTTTCATAAAGAAAACCAGTTGGACTACGGGGAGAATATAAGGAAAACATTTATATTTGGGAGCAATTTAAAAACTAACTCCATAAACTATCTCCCTTAGGAAATAAATAGAAAATTCTGGAAACACTTCTTGTTTACAAAACATTGCATAATAAAAAAGAACCACTATTCCTTGTCACACAGTTCTAAACATTAATGAACAATCATAACACTGTGAAATAATGGAATAGAAACTATTGTATAAATTAGGGAAGTAGTTTAGATCAATTCTCACTGTAAAATACTACATTTGGTAATAAACTAAAGTAAAACCACCACTAATATACACAATAAAGAGAAAATCCAGTAGACCAACAGACCACAGGAAAGAGTGAAAAGTAAGCTGTGCTTACAGGTTGTTAACATACTTTGCATACAAGTTTATTGGAGTTAAAACTAAAAATGTCACTTCATCCTAAATCTATTAATACCTGAATAAAAGCTATTAGAGACCCAGTAAAGCAACCAGGACTCTAATAAAGCTGTAAGATTGCTAGAACACCTAGAGAAACACATAAGTAGATGGATGTGTTAAAAGAAAAAAGGGGGGGGGGGAAGAGCAGAGGCACTTGGCTATACTTAGAGTATTAGTAATGAAGTTTAAGAAGTTTAAATGACAATTTTCAATAAGAAAAATTGAAAAAAAATCAGAAATAAACCATTTGTATAGTCAATACTACCTCCGGAAAACAGTAACACTTCAGTTTCTTCAACAGTATTGTTGCCTTTTTCTACCCTCTCTCAGATACTAGTTAAGCTTCATTTTAAAACACAGTCATAGGAAATGTGAAAGTCACATTAAACCTCAATAAAATATCCTATTTTTACTGTATAACAGATGTGGCTGTTAATGATTTTCAAGTCACAAGAGCCCTCTCCTGCCACACAGAGCACATATGATCCCTTTTAATCGTCTATCAAGTACTTCTGCAGTCACTGTAGCTACCATAATGCTTGCAGTCTAGTAAAGTCTGTCGTTAGGACACATTAGGCATCTCATTGTTCAGAAGCAAGTTTAGTTCCTGGGCCTTTTCTCAGTCTTGGGATAGCAAATACTTTAAACAAGTTAATCATAAAACAGCTTCACTAAAGTTTCCATCTTGAATAACCTAAGTATGTATTCAAACTCATGAAAATGTTGAAAACGCAGGACACATGAACCACGTGGCTCTAAACTCTAACCTAAACAGTTAAGATTTTACAAACGGAGAAATAACAGTTCTGAAAATGACTTATTAAAGAGCTTATACAAAAAAAAAAGTGAGGAACACACCTAAGAAACAGATTTTTTTGCGCTAAGGATGCCCAGGTTTGTCAAATAAGTTCCATTACTATACATACATAAATAGCTACTCACACTTGACAAAAAATAAGTAGCATTAAAGCCTTGACATTACAGAACTAGTAGAACACCCATACCTCCCTCCAAGCCACTAGTGTTTCATTACAATGCCAAAATTCACACAATGAGAAACTTGAGCAAAACTAAATGCTACCTCTAAACCACAGCTTTCCCACCTGACATCAAGCACCTAGTAAAGAAGCAGAAACTACATCTGTGACACCCTTTACATTCCTAAGACTTAAGAACCTACTAACCGCTGCCTAGTTAGTTCAGTCACTATTGTTTTATACACCTGGATTTCCACTTGGCCGTGTAGATTTATGTTAAGTATTACTTAATCTGACATCCGATGTTCTTTGCAGCTGTGCTTGATAGGAAGACTATGGTGGAAACATAGTTTATTGCATGTTTTTAGAGTTCAAAGCTTCTAAAAGCTATAAAACTGGGTAAGTTTTGTGAAGTTGTAGAAATCAAGGTAGTTGGGGTTTTATTATAAATTCAAGCACTGTACTTAGCATTTGTTTCTATATTTTCTAAGAAGAGTTCTGGATTACATGCAAGTAATGTTTCTAGGTGGTGATTTTGGGTACTCGTTGCAGTGAAATTCAGATAAACAACACTTATGAGAAGAAAAGGGTTATAATGAGAGCAAAGAGATTCCTTAAGGCAAAGAAGCCTTGTTCTTACCTGTAGTATGTGGAAAGTGCTTTGTCTTTTTTTTTTTTTTTTGGTCAAGTTGCTGTTGAAGAAAGAGAATATACTTTGCAGAAAACACTTCAATACCTGTTGTGCTACAGGATCTGGGTGAATAGTGTAAATACTTTAATCACAGCTTACAGCTCAGGGCAGATCTCAGAAAATACTTTCATTACAGCTGACAGCTCAGGGCAGACCTCAGAAGTAACCAGCTATTCCAATAGGGAGGCAAATGCTGAAGAGCTCTAGGTCACTCCTAGCTGGGATTGGCTAAAGCTCAGTGTTAACTTGGGTATTTTAAGTACTGCACTGCTGATGCACTTTGAGGAGAGCTACTGACCAAGACAATGGTTTTGCAAATAATATAGAAAATTTCTCTTTTGACTTATATTTTATATGCTTCAGACCTCCTTTAGAAGACAGATATCCTAGAACTTCTCAAACTACCCAATACTTTGCTAAGTCTTAAGGTGGCATCTGGGTTGTTTAGTCTGACCAGTTCAGTCTGACCACTAAACCTTCATTGCGATGTACCTAATTTTTTGCTAGTAGAACTAGTAAGTTAGGCATTGAATTTTGAGGAAATGTAGTGATTCTTGAAATGTAACTGTTTTCTTTTGGGATTCAACCTTAAGATTGTAGTTCTAAGTTCGTCTGTCATAGTTTAGTTATTTTCCTCTTGCAGAACAAAGCTACTTTATTCCAGTTTTGTCACTCAAACCGGAATACCAGTTTTATTTTCTATATGATGCAGCTATGAACATCCAAGGAACTAAGAGGCCTTCCTAGTCACATAGCCTTCAAATACACACTTTGTCCTTGCCCTGCATTTGAGGATTTCTTTGTTTATAAGAAGATTCTCCAACCTTGTTATCCTTAGCCTTCTAAGAAGAGCAACAGGTTAAGGCATGTTACTAACTTGACTTTGGATAGGTTGAGGACTTTGGAAAGTTTAGCTCCAAAAAAGCAATGAAAAGGGAAGAAAGCCAGTTATAAAGATTATTGGGATCCATAATAAAATGTGATGAATACAACAATAAGAACAAGCTAAAAGGTCAGAAATACCCAAGTAGTTTCTCTGGAAGTCCTTTTGCTCTGCTGTAGGTCTCCTGGATGAACTCATGGACACCAGTGCTTGATGCTGCCTAAATATCAGCTGTGCACATTACTAGGCTGAACAACTTCTTGATTGCTGGGAAAAATAACAATCTATTCAGTGCTTTTCTTGTCACCATTAAACTATTGTTATTTCATCATGACTTTAAGAACTATGGCTTCTCGTTATTTTATTCCCAGCTGAGAAAAAAAAAGAAAATCACAATCACTCTCTACTTTTATCACACCACACAGAGTTCTAAAAATATTATTTGCAGTGGCAATGTTATTGAAACTGGCTTTTCCAGGAAAAATCAGAACAACTGAAGCCTGCTTTTTGCAGTTTATTGCCGTGTGTGAGTGTAGAGACCATGGTAACCCTGCCTCATGCCCCTCTCTGCATCTCCTGTTCAGCAAGCTTTGCAAGTGCCAGGTGGCTTCTCTTACTCCTCACAGACCAGATAGCTGTTCCACTTGTTCTATAGCCCTTCTTTAGGCAGCAACATTAATATCCATTTCCATTTATTCAGCAGTTTTCACAAAATGTTTAATATATTTTACATCTTTTTTTCCTATGTCCACTTTCTTCAAAAACAATATTTTTAGGCATTTAAATCTTTCCAGTTCATATGATAATCTCCAAGGATTTTTTCCAAAGATATTACAAATCAGAAATTCAGTCTAATGAAACAGTTGTCGAAGTACAGTGCTTTAGAAAACTAGATTCTTTTTATTACCAAAATACAAGAGAATGGTCAATGGTATTGTATCACTGGTGTTTTGGTTTTTTTTTTTTCCCCTATCGCTACAAACTCAAATTTACAGAAATGTTCCAGAAAGTGGCACAAACAGCAAGCATTCTTCACTAGCCCTGCAACACCTCAGCAGTTTTAAACATGCTTGTCTTTCCCACTGCAGCATATTGGCTATTTACTGGATACCCAGGATATACCATAAAAGTCCCTTTTAGCTCCAGAAAGAGGGGTAATGATATGCATAGGTGATAACACCTAGCTGTTTGGAAGTTCCTAGTAATGTTACCATAATTCAGAATCCACTAATCCACTACCAATTTTTCTGCATGCTTTCCTATCTTCTAAAGGAAGGAACCCCCTTTTCCCAGGATTCGAGATAGGACTTTGGCGTCTTACCCAAACAGCAGGCAAGTATTTGCCGTATCCTTACACGGTTACCGCAGTCACTTAACTGCCTTGTTCTATGGGCCCCGCAACAACGCAGTAGGTGAAGCGCTCTATGCCTCCCTCACCCTTGTGCAGCTCGGCGCTCAGAAGATACCCAGCCTGCGAGAGCCCTTCCCGTGCTGTGTGCGAGTGACCTCCTCAGGCAAGTCGGCGTCATTACAGAAAGGTCACGGCGCAGAATTGTAGGGACTGCCAAAATGAATAGTTTTTGAGCTATAGCTGTGCCATATTTTTCCTCTCTTGAAGATCCATAATGAAACGGAGACTAAAGGGGAAACGTGTTTTTAGTGGGAACTTTGGAAAAGTGATTTTTGTTAGTAACTAATGTTTTAAGTATATTCACAAATTTCTGTGCTGCTGCCAGATAGAGAATTATTACTAATTACTAACTAAAACCAACTCAAGGGTGGACCATAAAAGTACATTAAATCATTCTTACCCCCCAAAATACATTTTGTAACTCAGTAGGTCTGAAATATATGTTAAAGCATAATAGCCTGATGGTGGTTGCATTGGGCTTGTGTAGTAAGGTTTTGGACAGGCTACAGGAATGGCTTCTGTGAGAAGCTGCTTAGAAGCTTCCCCCATGTCCAATAAAGCCAATGCCAGCTGAATCCAAGATGAACCAGCCGCTGGCCAAGGCTGAGCCCACCAGCAATGGTGGTAGTGCCTCTGGGATAACACATTCAAGAAGGGGGAAAAGTTACTGGGCAGGAGCAACTGCAGGGGGAGAGAGGAGTGAGAATATGTAAGCGCAACAGGTCTGCAGACACCAAGGTCAGTGAAGATGGAGGGGAGAAGGTGCTCCAGGTGTCGGAGCAGAGGTTCCCCTGTGGCCTGTGGTGAAGACTGTGGTGTGGCAGGCTACCCCCCTGCAGCCCATGGAGTCCACGGTGGAACAGATCTCCACCTGCAGCCCATGGAGGACCCCACGCCAGAGCAGGGGAATGTGCCACAAAGGAGGCTGTAACCCTGTGAGAAGCCCATGCTGCAGCACGATCCTGACAGGACAGCGACCCCAGGGGGGACTCACGCTGGAGCAGTCTGTTCCTGCAGGACTCTGCACCCTGTGGAAGGGACCCACACTGGAGCAGTTCATGAAGAACTGTAGCCTATGGGAAGGACCACATTGAGGAAGTTCATGGAGGACTGTCTCCTGTGGGAGGAACCCAGGAGCAGCGGAAGAGTGTGAGGAGTTCTCCCCCTGAGGAGGAAAGAGTGACAGAGACAACACGTGACGACCTGGCCACGACCCGCGTTCCCCATCCCCCTGTACCACTGCATGGGGAGGTTGGGAATTCAGAGTAAAGTTAAGCCTGGGAAGAAGGGAGGAGTGGGGGGAAGGTGTTTTTAAGATTTGCATTTATTTCTCATTATCCTACTCTGATTTGACTGATAATGAATTAAACTAACTTCCCCAAGTCGAGTCTGCTTTGTCTATGATGGCAATTGCTGACTGACCTCCCTGTCCTTATCTCAACCCACAAGCTTTTCACTGTCTAGTTGAGGGAGAGTGATAGAGCAGCTTTGGTGGGCATCTGGTGTCCACTCAGGATCAACCATAGTGGTTAAAAACATTAAAGCCAGCAGAAACAGTGTTTCATTGTAGTAAAAGGATATAGTCTACAGACTGATTCTCAGTACCTAAATGGGCTTATTAATGACTTGATAAGTAGTACACTGGAAAAAAAAATCTTCCTCTCTTGCTTTCTTAGCAAGAAACTTTCTTACTAAGTTTGCTGTTCAAGTTATGGAAGCGTTTTCAAAACTCAAATACTAGGAAAACTATGTTTCTTTGAGGTAACAGGTATCACGTTGAATTCTCACCTGTAAGAAAGACAATTTAGTTTTTTTTTCTTGTAGATGCATTACCTGTGGATATGAATTGCAGAGTAACTTTTTCTCCCTGTGCCATCTCTTGGCATGGAGATGGGGAACGTGCTTTTGTCTAGTGACTGCAGATGGAGTCTAGGGTGACTTGGTTAGGTTAAATATCTAAACTACAGATGGGTAAAATTAAGTGACAAGGTCTTTAGTATTGATTAGCAGGTTGGTTCTAGGTTTTTTTTCCTCTGAGGGTCATCTATCTGTCAGCTGCTACTACTCTATTTTACAAGTCAAAAGAACCAGTACAGGTATGTTCATTGTCATATTACCTAACCCAACAACAACAAAAGAATTCCTAGAAGTTAACCGCTTGTCTTGCCCTAGTGTCCACATCAGGCAGGCTGCAATACCTTATTGAGGGAGAAAGAAAAATCTAAGAGAAGAAACACAAGAAGGAGGATTCCCTGGCTGTCATAACTGTGTGACTTCTACAATTCCCCTGTCCTGTTTCATGGAAGTCTGAAGAAGATCTGGAAGCCCTTTGCACTCATAACTGTGATTTTTGTCCTTTTTTCCAAGCAGACATTAAAACAAACAAACAAAACAAAAAAAAAAACCAAACAAAAAAAACCCCCAACTAAACAACTATCAATGATATGCCTTGGCTGTCATATTGTTTGATGGGCATTACAAATTTAGGCATTACAATTCTATTTTTAGGGTAAGCTTCCTGGCCTGCTGGCAAGGCTCATAATATAAGTCCTTTGTTTAGCATACTTAGATCTACAGCTTGTCCTAGTTCGGAAGATCAGTTGGCTTCTGCTGTAGGACAATCTAAGCTTGAGTACACAACCAATGTTATGCTAAGGCACAACTTTTTCCACTTTGTATACAAAAACAACTGAACACATTTGATGTCTCTATAAATGACCTTTTGACCCCATAAAAATTTCAGCTTCTCAATATTCAGCTTGCTGGGATACATTTCACTGAACACTCGGATAAGGATAAAGGCAATACTGTTGTCTTCAACAGCCACCAAGACGACTCCCTGGAGGTACTTCCTACAGTGTAATTTTTCACTTTGGAATGAAAGCATATATAAGCACATATAGCCATAATCTGACTTTTCAAAGCTGTACTTTGTCAATCTTGTTGACTTCACAGCAGGAGATAAGAAGAAATTTAAAGCACAACAAATGTTACAGGAAAGTGATTTATATGTTCCTTTAAGCAAAGGTTGTGAACTTTAAAAGAATTATGTTGTCTTCAGATGTAACTAAACCTACAGGAAGTTCTCAGTGGGGAACTACAAATTCCCTCTTGTCCAAATAGGACTTTTTGGACAAAATTTTCCTTTGAGAATATCAAATATGCTTAGTCGACTTTAAACCAAAATAGGTTGTGAGGAACTATATAGGCTAGAGGAACAATCTACCCCTGTGTGTGATAAGTGTATCCGCACTAAGTCTCAGACCTGTGAAGTGGCAAACACTGCAGTGCTGGACGACCTTAATTTCTATTAATTTGAGAAGGAAAGGAAAACAGTGGAAAGCATTATGAATTATTAAAAATAAAAAACCCAAAACACCTAAACCAAACTTTTGCAGCAGTTACTTTTACATTTTGTCACTGAACAAAAACAAATATGCATAAATTTCCCTGTAAAGATTCAAAAGAAATTTTGCTAGGGGATCTTAATGTCTTCTAGAAATGTCTTACACAAGAGGATATTTCGCTAGATTTAGAAAAATTTAGGTTACCTCATAGTATAGACTCCAAATCCCATTGGTATGGTGCTTGGAGACATTCTAATTGACAGAAAACGAGTATCAACTGCCTGATATGTGCTCTTCAGGGGCAAACGGTGAGCCTTTTGCTTAGATTAATGAGGTTATCAGTCACACAGAATCTTGTTAGAGCAAATTCCGTTCCTAATTTTGCAATGTGGCTCTTGAATCAAGGACTTCATTTCCAAGCAGAAAAAAATGAGATGCTTCAGAGAACTAAAAAGGTCAGAATCCGCTACTCCATGTGCTCACTAACACTGCATGATCCGCTGTTCTTATGTGACTACCTTTAAGCAAGTCCACTGTGATACCTGTCCTTAGTTACGTTCCACAATCAGAAGATGATGATGTCCAGTGACTTAGTTAAAAGGCATCAAAGGCATGCACTTACCTGACATCAGGGACTGGATTGCCAGCAACTCTGCACTCCAGCAATACTTTGTTTCCTTCAGCAATTTCCTGGCTCCGGAGCTTCTGAGTGAATTGAGGTGGTGAAAATTGATTCTCTTCCATGTTGATGAAGGGGTGGCAAAGGAAAGTTTCGGTCTGAGTGATGCTCTCCCTTTCAGAAAAGTGTTCTCCATTGAGATGAACTCCAGGTAATTTTGCCTCAGGCTCAGCCTCTTGATGTGGCTTGTCAAACTCCTGGTTCACCGAGGTACTTTCAGCTAGTTGTTTCTTTTTAGGAGACAGGTATCCACTATCTGGAGAAGAAGAGTCCCCATCAGGACTTCGGCCTCTTGTCTCTGATGCCTGTCTAAATATAGATGACAGTTCCTCTATGAATGTGGCAGCTTTGTCACACAGCTTGTTCCTGAAAGGAATTTCTCCCTGGGATGCTGAGTCAGACTTTGGGCTTGTCTTAGCTACACCTGGACCATCTTCCTCCGAATGTTTCAGGCTTCTAATGAAGCTGGGACTAGCAGTTAGCAAAGGTGAGGTGCTTGCTTGCTTCCTGGAAACTGTGATAAAACTACCTGCTGTTTGAGGTGTGGTGGGTTGCTCTTTCTGATTGCTTGGGAGAATGTGACTTGCGGCACATGAACTCAGACTGCTTGCTTGAAGCTTCTGTAAAGCATCTTGCTCGCGCAGTTTGGCAGCCCTGAAAGAAGCATTTTCTGAAGTGCTAGAAAGAGAGGTGTTGAAATAATGGTTAAAGTCTGGTGCTGCATTCTGATCCTCCTCCTCCATGGAATTGGCAATAGCTTCCCGAGCTATGTCAAGGCTCTTACATATCTCTTCCTGGGTAAGGAAGGCAGAAAGTTCATTTGAAAAGTCCCCATTCTGTATGTCTGATAGGGAATCAGAGAAAAAGTCATGGTAGGAGGAAGCTTCTGACATATTTTCAGGATATCCCTTGTTCATGCCTCTCTCTGCACAGTAAGCCTCCTTCAGCATTAAAGAAAGAGGCAATGCTTGTCCATAGCTTCTGTCTTGCATCCTGGAAGACACAAATACAATTCCTTAATGAAAAAACTTCTCAGTAAAAAAAACCTCTGTTATACCCTGGTTCCCATAAGCTAGACACAAAACTGGGAGAAGAGCAGAACCCAACCGTGCAAATTGTCTAAGTGAAAATGAGAACACTCAGGTTCATTTTTCTCATGCTTCTTCCTTCAGAACTATGAAGACATCCTTCATACATTGCTGAGCACAAGCTCAATTCCACTGGACCCATTTGAGTGATTTGTTATTTCACATCAATGCTATTACACTTATTTTATTTTTTTTTTTCTTGTTTTAGGCTTATGATGATCTGGGGAATATATTTACTTTTCTCTTTCCTATAACACTGCCTTCCAGGTGCTAAACCATCAAATTCAGAGAGGCAAAGTACTGTAGCTGAAAGCATTATGAGAATCTACACACAGATGTTTGATTTAAAAATTCCAAGTTATCCTTTCTGTTTAATGTTGATGTGTTTAATATTATTTTACTTCTTGTGTTAATGTTTTTAACTTGTTACCTTTCAATACAATTTAGTAGCACTTTCCTTAACACTGATACATGGAATCTCAAACTACCGCATGCTAAAAGTAAAACACTAAAGAAATAGATTTCACAACCTATGTGTCACTCTGCACCAAATAAGTGTATAATGTATATTCTGTACCAGTTTCACAAAGTACAGAAGCATCTATACATCTCCAGTTTTCCCACGTTATTTCAGAAGGAGGATGCATGTTCTCTATCTCTGTAAAGGCAGAAAAAGCAAGAAACAAGACATCAGGGAAACCAGTCTTTTCCCAAGGGAAGGACCTGCCTGAAACTCTCTTTTTAAAATTTATTTCTCCTGCTGCTCACTAGATTGCGGGTGATCTATCTTAAAACTAATTGCTGCTTCTTGCAAAGCATTTAATGAAGTTGAACATCAGTGGTTTTAATTAACCCTGAAAATGCTCCTCTCTTTATCATAGTTTCTATGAGATTCATTTGAATAATCTGTACAAGATTTTAAAAAATATGTATTCTCTCAATGGCCCAAAGTATTTCCTCACTGATAGATAGGTGGCTTGACAGTCACGGGATGTACTCGGATGTATTTTACATCAGCTCGTGCAAGCTCCAATTACCTTTAGTCACTTCACCAGGGCTTACCCAGCATGTAGTCATTAACTGACTGATAGATTATTGGAATTCTTGGCCTGGCATATGCATCTCCTGATGTGCCTGCTTCTCTTGCCAACAGATTACAACTCAACACATAAAAGAGAAGTATAAGGAAAATAAAACATTTTAGGATTTTACATGTTTTTTATAGAATACCATGATAGGTTTATTCTTCGCTGGGATTACATCTTTCTTTTCTTTCCTTTTATCTGTGTTTACAGGGCAACAAATTTAGCTGCCATGCCAATCTCTTTCAACAAAATCTAAAAAAGTATATACAGTATAACTGGCTGCCACATAGCAGCTTTAAAGAATGAATCTGAGAAGCCAAGCAAACAGTTGGTCTAGAGGCTCAGCTGTTAAGGCATAGACTGGATGAATGCCAGAAAACTAAGGGTTAAACCTGGAGAGTTGCTTTCTCCTTCACCTTAGTTCTTTTTTAACACTTTGTATTCAAATGAACGAGGGGGCTAGTTTACTGTTTAGATAACTCAGAAATATCTGTGTTTCAAATGATATCTTTATTTAAATCTGATTCATACTGGTTACTAGCTTGCTCACATCTCGAACGGATACATTACATACTCAGATAAACTTCTCTGACTTTCAACACGAAGCTGCTCTGGTGTTTGTTTCAATGGTTTACGGGTCGAGGGCAATCTTACCGATTGCTAGTCACCCAACACGATGATTAAAATGAACGTATTATGAATTAGCATACCTCCTCCTAATACTCAATTTTATCGTTAGAAAAATATAATGGCTACATATGTCATAATTTTCAAAGCCCAGTGTCTAAATTTAAGTAAATCAATCTGTAGCTGGGTGCTTAGATAACGATGACTAATTTAAACATGTGCTGATTATTGGCAATTTCTAATGCTGATAAGCCTTCTTGGTGAGAAAGGTCTGGTGCCTAAATAAGGATTTATATGTCTAGCTTTAGACAGCTGAATGGAAGCTTCCAGTAGAAAGACTTTTTTTCAGCCACACTGTAATACATAAAGCCACTATTCTTTTACAGCAACTTGTAACCACAGCGAACTGAAGATGAAGTATCGCTAACCCTATCAAGTAGCATATAAGGTCATAATTAGAAATTTCAAATGCTATTTCTAGCTTCTCCAAGTTAGACTACAAAGTATTTATAACAGGTTTCATCATCATTACTCTCTAGGTAACCTGCAAAGGAATATACTATAGCATTTAAAGACACAAACATAAAATACAATGTTGCATGCAGATCAGTGTTTAGCTATACTTCCAGCATTATTATGTATAAACCGTTCTGGAGGTCCTATTTGCTATACATTTAAAAATTACTCACAAGTAAACACACATTTTATTATCATGCTGTTTAAGTATCTGTTCAGAAAATAATACAGATGCTCTAAGGAAGAACATGGTAAATAGTAAATTCAAAACGTACTGATTACAATAATCTCAGAAAACATTTGAATAACTAATCAAATTAAGGTATTCAAGAGAGAAATAGGGAAATATGGCAAACCATAGAAAATCAAAGGACTCACTTCAAGAGAAGTATACGTATCCTGAATTTGCGGAACCTGTCCAATGAAACATTATTACTTCAAAAAATATGACCCAAAGCCGATCTGACCAAAGGAATTATATGAAGGAAGATACATTTATCTAGTGAGACCTTTTAAAACATAAAAGCACATGTTTTTCCTCTGACTTTTGAAATCCTGCAAAATTACTCCCCAAAGTACAGTAATCAAATTTAGCAGAAAATACAAGACAGACCTTACAATGAACAGACCAATACGCAGAGTCTCAAGTATAATTAATAGCGGGTAAAGTTGGTTTTTTTCTTTCTGTATCTAAGTTGGCTTAAAGTTGCTCCAGCAATTCACTAAAGATTGCTTGGTCCTCTGTAAGCATCAAGAAGACTGTGGCCTGTGTGTTACATCTGTCCTCTGTGACTATGTAATTCTTACCCCACTCATCTATATTTGGTAACTGAACTCATGTTTCAGCAGACTGTCGCTATCTGGAATTCCAGTAGAAGCAACGTTAGGCCTGGAAGAGGCACGAAGTTCTGCTGCACTTACTACTCAGAAATTCAGAGTACTTAACCATTTAAATAAACATTTTTTTATTGTATTTAACACAGTATTTTAGGCTGGTTTAAAATATTAATCTGCAATTTTAGAGAGTGATTTTTGCTCATTATTAAAGGGCCTACCTCCACAGGTCATAGGAAACACAGTGTATAAAAGTTAATTTTAAAAAGTAATTTTTTTCTATGGGATTTTGTATTAACAGAATTTTATTTTTGAACAAAATTATCTATTTTTATGACAATAAATAATTGGCTTTTCTACTAAAAAAGATACTAAAATTTTTCTACAAAAAAATTAATAGCTTCCTTGTGCACCTTAAAATCCTCCAGGAAAAGAAAAAAAAACCCTCACAAAATCATAGAATCAATCATTTAGGTTAGAAAAGACCTTTGACATTTTTAGAGTTATCAGCCAAAATGGTACATCACTTTGTAGTAATAGGTAATTATTAATCTGTAACCACATACTTTATACGCCATATAAATTTACCTACTGAATTTTCACATCTCAAGTGAAGTAATCCTATAATCAGAAAAGAATTATCTCCCTCAGAAATGACACACAAAATCCCTGGAAAACATGCATGCTTTAAAAAGACCCCACAACTCTGACACATGTATTAATGCTGAAACAATCAAAATGCATTTCTAGTTTCTACGGCCTTGTAGGGTGTAATGAGTAACACAGTCAACTCTCCCTTACTGTCTTTGTAAGGAAGTACTTTCACTTCATGAACTCCTGTGAGAGTTTTGTCGCAGGGAAGAAAGACTTTCAGTCCAAGAGCACACTTGTACCTTTTCAAGCACATCATTTCCTTTGATACTCAGTGAAAAGAAGCAAACATGAAGACTGCTGGTTTAATCTACAGACTTTATCATGTAATTTCCAGAAATAAAAACAATGTGTGGGTAGGATTGTTTCTGCCAGATTGCAGCCTTTAGGGAGTCAAAGTCTCTAGAAGAGATACGAGAAACTGTAGCTCCAAATAGATGTTATAGATCTCCATCCCTTCTGCCAGCATCCATTGTATCTGCTCTCTAGTTTGAACTAATTTTGTGAGCTGGCACTTGTTCTTAGTGCAAGGTCTTCTACACATTGCCTTGCATTCTTTACTGAAGTTTATTCCTTGGCAACAGAGGAGGGGCAGTGGGCCCACTGTTGTGACAGAAGCGCACAAGAGACTCATAGCTCCCTATTAGTTTCAGACCAATTTAGGTGTTACCAAGCACCAGTATTACACATTTTATTTCAGGAGTTAATATAGTACTTTTCTTCACATCTTCATATAGGCAATCACTGTCCCCTAATTAGAGCTTCAACAGATTCCCTGTTGGATTAGGAATACCTACTTACTTCACAATGTATATAAACCCCATTCTCATGACTTGGGGTCCTTACCGTGTGGTAATGAAATTGATAAAAAGGATTTTATTTCAGGTAATTTTACGGTGATTTCAGTATAGAAGTGTGTCAGATAAGAACAGAATTGTCATTCTAAAAATTCCAGACTAAAAATTGTATACAAAAAAAGAACTAGTCATCTAAGAGTTAACCACTGTATGCCTAATTTTTAAGCAGTCACCCCACAGCGGGGATCCAGGTCCTGTGTCGGGCACCGAGCCTCTCCACTAAATGCGTAAGAGTTAGCTACCTTGGAATGGGAGCCAAAAATAGCCTGCATACTAACAGCAACAAACTGCCCTGGGCTATCTCCAGCATTTTCTACAGGGAGGGTGTGGATGAAATCTTGGTTCTCAGAATTATGTTTAAATTGTCACTTCTGTGAAGAAAATATACCTGCCTGGATACACCTACAAAGATCATTTTTAAAGGACCTGAGCTTTTATGAACACAATTGCACTGGTGATTTGTGTAAATCAGGTATGCCTATTACTTTTTGTACAGTGTGGTAGAAACATTTGCCCCAAAAGTGAAAGATCTGTGGTCAATATATTCTACTGGCTTCAAGTGTTAATGAAATACTTGTCATAACTTGCAAACTCATTATGGCAAGGTTTTATACACCTGTATTAAGCCATGAACAAATTTTCCCTAATGTCATTCTACTAAGATTTTGGGAATGCTTGTATCTTTTGACCTGCGATGAATCTCTTGGAAATTTTCTTAATTTTTGATCAAGACCTTCCATTTTCTATCGCAAAAATAATGCCTATGCTCCTGTACAATGGTGGTAGACAGCACGAAATCACTGTAAGCAAATGCTAGAGGGGCTAAAACTTTGGAACAATTACACAATTTGAAAGATTAACACGTGCAATACTGTGCAGTGATGTACTAATTTAGCATTTACATGTAACATGTAAAAACTACTAATAACATACAAACAAGAAAAAGGATATTATACCAGATATGCTCACTCCATTCCTATTACAGTATCGTGGCAAATTCAACCGACGAACACAACTCCACGGAGATAATACTTTCACTACCAATAGATTCGATGGAGCATAGCTAGACTGGTCTCCTGAAAACCCAATAATAGTTTCTGACACTTGTCAGCCCAAGTCATTCAAAACCTCCTGTCACAAACTGTAAAGCTATTCTGGTTGTACAAACTTTCCATTCCATCTGATGAAAATGTTACATGGTGCAAAAGCTTTTAATTGTTAATTGGGCTAAAACCAAAATATACTAACAAGCACGGGTCTTTACCCTAGTAATTTGTGTACTTACCTGAAAAAGCAGGAAAACACTGTAACAGTCCCTGTTATTTTGTATCTTGCTCTAAATAGCAGCAGGATAGAATAAAAGCAGATAGGCAACCTCCAAGACCTAAAGTCAAACACCTCGTCAAATAAGAAACATTAAGAGCTGTTTCTACTTTAAGCAGCAGAGACAGATAAAAGCCCCTCTACTAGTTGCCACAGAATCTTCCACTTATTTTGAGTCACTAACAGACATTTTTTTTCCACATCTGAAAGTTTAAAAAAAAAAAATCTAGTTGCCTGTGCTTAAACATACTTGATCACTGCCTTGCTGTAGTTTGATGCTATGCATGGCTTTGGATTGTTGGGGTTTTGTTTTCTTTTCCCTCGGCATCCAAACACGTTAAATTTTGCTTGTAAATATATTTGTAAATAAAATTATTATCTAGCTAGAGCTAATCCATGTTTTTATAGAGTGCACTGGAAGCACCCACCTGTCATATACATACATGAAAGTGTTAAACATAGAGGAATAGTTAGGCAGTGTCAATGGTACTCAAACATCATCTTCCCAAGCTTCTGGAAGTGTTTCTCTGAGGATCTTCCTAGGAGGAAACTGCAGAAGTGCAACACAGAAGTTCATATGCCTTCAGTTTTGCTAGCAGTGGTGCTGGTACTTGGTCTAGAAGAAATACAACAGTTGTTAAAATTAAACTGTTAAAAGATTAGTAATAATAACCCACACCCTTCTTTTACAGAATACTTCATCAACAAAGTAACTGACGGGCTGCAAGTAACAACAGTTCAATAAATTTAAAAATATCACAACTTTCCAGGATTACCACAGCTGTGAGTAGGAAAGGAAACCATAAAATGGAAAGGAAGGCTAATAGGCAACTCACAAAGAACTAATACTGTTTCTTAAACTGTGGAAGAGGTGAGTGCTTCTCAGTCCAAGATCTGTAGTTATCTAAGGCCTTGCTGAGGCAACCTACCTCAGACTGAGAAACCTGTATTTCAGCTTCCCTTTGTCTCAAGACTACTAGCACACTTGTAATACTGTTCTCTCTCAAGATGCTGTATTTTTTAATCGATCACTAGCCAGACAGGTAAAAACTGAACTCGTGGGCAAACGGCCACTTAACTGGTGAGTGCCCCCAGCATCTCTTAAAATCTCAACAGAATTTTGTTAGGAATTTGCACCCCTGTGTACACTGTGATCAATACACTTCAACATTTGCGGCTGTGGAGCACACTGTGCTCTCACAGGATTATCGCACGAAGGTAAAGAAACTTAGCGCAAAACTATCTGATCCTTGCCAATGTAGAGATTGTGCCTGGGGTAGAGATGCACAAGTTACCTGAGAGCGGGCAGTGGCCTGGCGTCTGAGCCTGCTTTTAGCCAGGCCCCGGCGTTCATCGAACTCTTCTACATTCAGGACGCTGTTTAAACACACTCGTTTCTGAGCCTGACTTTCGTCTTTCCGAGCCTTCCCACTCACAGGCCCATGGACGCGCTCAGCGCCCCAACGCGAGGCGCTGAGGGAGCGGGGCGGGACGGGGGCAGCGGCGGGAAAGGCGAGGCGGGCGCTAGCCGCCGGCTGAGGGGCGGCGCTGCCGGAGGCGAGGAGGTCCCGGGCAGACCCAGCGAGAGCGGCTGCCTCAGGCGGGGAGGGGAGCCCGGCAGCCTCTCCGGGTGAGGGGGAAGGCGCCGCGGGGAGAGGGCGGGGAGCGACCGCTGGAGCCCGCCGCCCCGCCTGACGGTGGGGAGCGGGAGGGTGCCGTGCCGCGGCGGGGGTCCCGCGGCTGTCGGTCAGGGGGTGTTGCTGGGGAGTGTGCCACCGAACTTTTCGGCGGGGGGCAGCATGTACGGTAGGCCCTGCACTGTTGACACGTTTGTTACAATTCTTCGTCAGAACAGAGAACATGCGCAGACAATCTGGTTTACAGGTACTGATGTTTTTGTGGTAAAACTCCTTAAAAATCCATATAGGCTAGGCTCACATCTGTGCAGAAGGCCTGGAGAAGAATCACTGCCTGATTCCATTAAAATGCTTAAGGCATGCTGTAAAATAGTATTAGAGGACAAGAAATGATGTGTCAACAGACTGGAATTGACAGTCTTCGGTGATTAAGTAGAAAGCCTATTTCACGTTTTAGCACTGGGGAATGCATACAAATAAGAATTTAAGCAAGCTATAATACAGCTGATGTTAAAGCACAAAACCTCAAGAAATCTGTTTCATGTTGAATTAAGAAACACCTGGGAAAGGAGTGAAAGTTGCAGACAACAGGACTGAGGCAATCCCCCAAAGGTAGAAAAGACAAGGATAAAATTTGGCAGTGTAGCACGTGGCAATATAGTTGAGATTGGATACTCTAGCTTGTAAAGACTTCAGAGCTTAGAAGGTAAGGATTTCAGATTACATGATAAATTTAAGAAATCTAAGCACCTGTGTTAATGTGTCGGCTCAGTGTAGCCCGACATAATTTTCTAAGGAAAGAAGTGAAGTAAAATGTATTTAAAACACTCTAGTGGAAAATCTGTGTCATCAAAGTTAACATTCAAACTTAGACTGACTGATACCTCATGTTTGAAAGAAGAAAAGCAAGCTGTGTTAGGTAGTTAAGTGTCCTATCTGCACAAAGGAGAGTTAACACCGGTCTCATTCTTAAATTGAGAGTTTTCTTTTAAGTACTTCACATTCAAGACCTTAATTTTGTCTAGTTTCATTTAACTGGACTGCTTCAGCTGTTACTCTTCTCTAAGCTGATTTTGTCATGTATTCTTTAAATGTTAGTCATATTAATGTGGCTTTACCATTTCTTTTATTTGGTAGATTAATCACACTTGGTAAACTAATTATCACTCCCCGTACCAAAAAGTTATCCATCCCTCTATGCCCTGTTTAAGTATCTGCTTCAGTCCCACTCACGTCAGCTATTGCCTGTATATCTCTGTGAAAAAATAAATTTAAAATGAATGCAATTTATATTTTTTAAAATAAAAATATTTACACCTACACATATCATAAAAATCTCACAGTGAGAAAAATGCTTTATAGCATCACATGACATCTTTTTATGTTGTACATACTAAGTCATTGTCAGAGAGGCTCAGTTAGACTTTCCTCTTCATAAGGAAAATTATTTCTATTAGATTAATTTTAGCTGCAAGCCTAGAGTGCATATTTTACATGTTTATATTCATAGCCAGTTATGTACTCAGATTCGTTCTTAGCATGTGCAATGTGTTTGATCTGAGCAGGCACAGACAGCGCTGAAGTTCAATACCAGATTAAAGCCTCTTTCTTTACAAGGGGATTAACTTGGAAAAAGGAATGTGCCTCCTTCAACAGACTATGAAATGCTGATCTCTAGGAAAATAAATATTCACTTCTCCTTTTCCCTTTATCATAATACAGCTTTACATTGCTTTACCTTTTTAACAGCTATTGCAAACTGTCTTTTGATTATGCCAAATGTATTCCTGCGGTCTGTAGGAAGGCTTAGCGTGCCACCTAAAAACATGTCGGTGCAAGATAAGGGTAGACAGCTGTGTATTGCTGCCAGAAGTCTTTGCTAAACAAAGACAAATGTGTAAGAATATGACATCCATACTTCTGGAAAGAGGAATGAATGCTGAAGGAGGAACACAGAACAGCTGATTACTTCTGCTGTTAACCTCAGTGGGACTCAATTTAAAAAAAAAAAGAGTGAAAACACAGCTGGCTATTTAGAATGAACTGCTGAGAGATTTGTCAGCCACTAGCTTCTATTAGGGAGACACTTAGCTTGGGGGTATTTTTGGAAAGAGTTTCCATGGAGTTGAAGAGACTTCAGGCCTTTTGCTTTTTTGTGATTGGCCAACAGACAGGTGCTGAAAAAGGTGGTGGCAGAAACATTCCAGACAGGGTGGATATTGTGTGGACTAGCAATGGCAACTTGGTTTTTGTTTTATTATAGGCTCTATCATGTAAAAACGTAACAGAATTTTTCCTTTCCCTTTTTCTGATGTGAAATGTAAAGAGGTCAGACAAAGCACTGATTAATGTCAGTTGAAAATACAACCGTGTTTACAGTTTGGGAGTGGTGTATTCTGCCATAGCACATGTTCAATGGCTTAAAACTAAAACCATCTATTTTTTCTTCCAGGGTGAAGCGTTCTACATACTTCTGATTTACAAATGCATATTTTATGTTTAAAGACCCTATGTCCATCAAACAGAAATGTATTATTCCATTATAAAGGAATCCTTTACTTTTAGAGGTAAAGCATGTAGCAAATGAATTATTTTTTAAAATAGGTGCTTTTAGGCATGACTTTAAGCCTCAGAACATGGAAGAAAGCAGGACTCTTTCAGCGGCGATGAAAACTTGTGTGGCAGCACCAAGAATCCTTGTGCTTCTTCATTTGGGAGGCAATTTATAGAGCTTGGAGCCCCAGATTTAATCCACTTGTTCTGTGAAAAGAAAGAGTTACAATTTTGCCGGAGTATTGATTTTGTACTGATAACTACATGTCTCCCTAGGCATTACAGCTTCAGACCCAATGACTAAACATTGAGGGGTACAGTGCTGGTATTTTGGCTGATGGACTGGAAGAATGGACGTCCAAGATTTGTAAGTAAAACAAGCTGTTAAAGACAATGTGAAATTTATAGAAGGCATTGAGCATTTCTTAACTAAAATTTCCCAAATACTTTAGATTTAATTTGATTTATCAGTAGATTCAAAAGCAGAAAAAAATCATTGAAGAAAACCAGAAAAGAATGAAAGATGAAGACAGAAAAAAAGAGAAGAAACAAGGGAAAAGCCTTTGCATTGACAACCAAATTAAACAGAAATTTAGGTCTGGAATAAGTAAGTTAAAAGATTTCCTGGAAACATGTCAAAGTAATTCTGTGAAATATACTGCAGAAATGTCTGGTTTGAATGTCTGTTTTCAGCTCTTGGAGGAATAATCCCTAGGTAAAGGTAAGTGTACATTTTTTTGTGGTTTCTTTGGACAGGATGGCAGGAATTAACTGTATGAAGACTGGAGAAGAACATCGTAATAACCTTTTCCTAATGCAGTGGCATACTGTTTTCATACTAACAGCAACGTTTTGTGTGCAGCTCAGATCACTTCAAGAAAATTAGTTTGTGGGAGAGGCATATTCTGTATTTGAGGAGTTTTCTAGGCAGAGTAATTCATCACTTTGGCATCATCTGAGTTTTGTAAGAAGTAGTTTTTCTTGATAAGCATGTTGCAGATTATGTTGAGCCAGCTGAGTAACAGAAGAGGAAAGATTGCTTTAAATATACTAAGGCACAAAATAGAACCGTATTGTGATTTTTGAGGGTGTTTTTATTATATCAAGCTTGCGTATCTTAGTTCATTTCTGTTTCTGCTAAAGTCATATCAGTGATGATGAGCACAATATTCTTCACATGATGAACAATAAGGTGTAAAAAGGGCCATGGGTGAGGTATGCATCCAGCCTGTGTAATGGCCTGTTTTCTGCCTACTACTCTCCCTCCACAGCATCAGCCAGGGGCACTGGTACTGTATCAGATGATGTGTTGCTGTTTTGTGGTTGCCCAGACTCAGAATCCATTCAGTTTGGGACTGACACTGCTCAATTCGAGCTATTTTGATGAGCCCACTGATATACTCTCCGGAAATGAAAGGAAATTATAAAGAGCTTGCAGTAGCCTTTGGTTTGATCCTTTTCATGCTAATCATTTCCATTCTTATACATACCAGCTGCTTCTTGCAGCTTTCTGTTTTGTTTTCAAGCTGGATCACCTAACAGATAAAGTTTAGTGTATCATCAGTTAATGTAGAATAACTGGGAGAGTAACCCCTACCAATGAAGTGGTGACAAGAGTTAGCAGTGGGCTGGCAGCAGTAACCATCTAACTCAGATCAGCAGCTGCCTCTGGTTTATAACACTGGAAGTCTGGAATGATATGGGAGACCAGGGAAATGGATGCTGCACATTTGCAGACAGAACATGCATGCATTTTCTTTTCCAAGTACATATGCTGATTTCTATACCCATTGGGACATCTGTGAGAATCACTGACTCCTGATTTGTGAAAGTTTCTTCCATAACAGGAAAGAATCTTAAAAGCAAAAGTATTGAATATGACACTCATTATGGCTGGCTTTTATTGTTTTGTTTTTTTTTTCTCTCCAAGGCAGAAGTGTGAAAGATCTAAGAATAGCCATTGAAGCAATGAGAAGAATCCATTCACTGCTGGATAAACAGCATGATTTACTGGAGACAACAGATTATCAGAGGATTGCCAAATGCCTTAGGTATTTTGGATTTGAGAATTTGGCAAACAATCTGGATTTTCCATAGGTTGTGTCTATAAAATAAATTTTCTTTTCCATTTTTCTATTTTTTCTGTATATATTTGCTGCTGCATAGCAGCAAATTCTTTCTCAAAATAATAAGTTACAATAACAACAATATTAGCAGTGAAACCCCCAAGAAAGGCTTACTTAAATTGCAAATCAAGAACTGTAAAGTTCAGAGGTGCCCTATTTAGAATTGCCTGTACTACCTGTTGTAAGCAAATAATGAAATGAATGTTAAAATTGTCTTTCCTGAATTTGAAAAGTACAAAATCTCCATAGAAGGCCTCTGTAATAGTATTATAAATGTAATTCTATATTCCTTACAAGGAAAAAGGCAAGAACAAATTTTATTACAGGGAACTGACTCAATAATATGTTGTCATCAAGGCTTTAACCCCTAGACCTATGACATTGCTGCCATTTACAAATATTCCTAAATGCCAAGCACAGCATGATTAACTGCATATCAGAGAGTGGTGCTTGATACCTTGAGATGCACTTTCTCTGTGAAGCGTGTAAGCTTTTGTAATCAATTTGTTTCCCAGTGTCCTCCAGAAGTTTGCTCAGATTTACATGACTCTCCAGCAATCCAATTCCATTTAGGCAGTCAGTAATCCTCTCTGTAAATGATGCTGCTTTTTCTTTTCTAAAAAGCACCTACCCCTTAGCTGACCAACTGTGATTTTCTTTACTCTTTTGCCTAATTAAAATTGCTCCAAACAATGAAGGGTAAAATTCTTTTTCTGCCATTTAGCTTTTAGCACTGCCTATCTAGCTACAGGGGCTGTTACTTCTTTTACTGTCCAGCAGCTTTCTAGTTGTGCTGTTCAGGCCCAGAATTTTCAAACTACTTCACTTGCATCAAAAAGGCTGAATCATAGAATCATAGAATCATAGAATGGTTAGGGTTGGAAAGGACCTTAAGATCATCTAGTTCCAACCCCCCTGCCATGGGCAGGGACACCTTGCCCTAAACCACGTGGCTCAAGACTCTGTCCAACCTGGCCTTGAACACCGTCAGGGATGGAGCATCCACAACCTCCCTGGGCAACCCATTCCAGTGCTTCACCACCCTCACTGTAAAGAACTTCTTCCTTATATCTAGTCTAAACTTCCCCTGTTTAAGTTTGAACCCATTACCCCTTGTCCTACCACTAGAGTACCTAAGGAAGAGTCCCTCCCCAGCATCCTTGTAGACCCCCTTCAGATACTGGAAGGCTGCTATGAGGTCACCACGCAGCCTTCTCTTCTCCAGGCTGAACAGCCCCAACTCTCTCAGCCTGTCTTCATACGGGAGGTGCTCCAGCCCTCTTATCGTCCTCGTGGCCCTCCTCTGGACTCGCTCCAACAGCTCCATGTCCTTTTCGTGTTGAGGATGCCAGAACTGTACACAGTACTCCAAGTGAGGTCTCACAAGAGCAGAGTAGAGGGGCAGGATCACCTCCTTCGACCTGCTGGTCATGCTTCTTTTGATGCAGCCCAGGATATTAAGTATTTACTAATTAGCACCTTCCTGCCCCACCTATGTACTTTATTTGACACCTCTATTAAAGAAGCTTAAATTTAATGCTGTGTTTCCTTTATAGGTCAGGAATTCCACATTCTTAGTTGAAGAGTAGGTTCTACCACCACCATTGTGTTTTAAAGGGGTGTTAAAGAGTATGATAAAGGAAAGCTAATAGAGGTGGACTACATTATAGTATATGATAGTTGGAAATCTGACAAGAAATATCTGACTTTATCACTGTTTCAGTGTGACAGCAACCATAT
The DNA here is from genome assembly GCF_004027225.2 of Strigops habroptila. Classification (NCBI taxonomy): domain Eukaryota; kingdom Metazoa; phylum Chordata; class Aves; order Psittaciformes; family Psittacidae; genus Strigops; species Strigops habroptila. The sequence goes on from NC_044283.2 coordinate 40,341,377, forward strand.
TCATAATTTGATTCAGGATATATTCTCAGATGTAAACCATATAAATTGATGAACCCTTGAAGGTATTTGGGTCTTTTGCAAGCATATCACCTCTCTGATAGAGTATTTCTACAACAGATCTTGCCAAACTTTCACAAAATATGAACCATGACCTAAGATTTTTTCTCATGTACTAAAAGATTTTTCCTTTAAAAGTATTTATCTGGAAAGATAACTGTTATTTACCCAAGAAAGTAATATTAGGAATATATTCATTGTGTTGTCTTTTTTATGTTTTGAACACAATGTCTGAAAAAGAAAACAGCTCCTAGCACTCGATCACCAGTGATAAAGGGATCATAGTCCAGGATACCCTGTTCTAACGTTGTTTTCACCGAGCATATGATAACTTTCTGAAAAGAGGTCTTTCCTATGTAATCAATAAGAAACATGCAGCAGAGAAGGCACATGCACATTTTCTAAAATATTCTTTCACTACATTTGCAAGCTCAGGAAGGTACCAAATTGCATCTTCAGGTATAAGCTCCAGAAACAGTACAAAATAAAAGATAGTCTGCAAAATCCTGAAGCTAACAAATGGAGTTGCTTTGAAATTTTGTGCTTCAAAACTGCAAAATACATGGGTGTTAGCTCTATGTCAGCTTTGATTTTTGAAAGTTAATACGCAGATACTGAAACTTGCTTGAAAACTAATTCAACCCAAGCTCAGATATGGCAGGGACCTGAGTGTACTAATTGGTGTTAATTTCCCTGACCAGCCTCACCTGGAACTTTCTCTTATGCTTCCCAATCATGGGACTCCATTTAAGCTCCATGTGGTTGCAGCTGGTTTGTTTTAGCCCTGTTTCTGAGTTACTCTGTGGGGTTCCTGGATTGGCTTTGGCTTATTTCTTTGCCTGGTGGATCTTTTGTTGTCCCAGCACTGCTCTGCTTGCTTGTCTGCCTCTGGTGTGGCCAGACTGTGCAGTTGGCCCCTGCACCGCCAGCTTGGTCACTGGCCACAAGTGGCCCTGCACTTCCAGCTCCCCAGCAGCTGCAGTGATTTTTGTGGCTGTATCATAACGAATTTCAGTTACAGTGCTTGATTTGATTGTAGTGTATTTTCTTGTAGCTGTTACAAGCATAACTGTAAATTGTGTTTTTAGGTATCTCGTAATGCTTTCCCAGTTTTTTGCTGCTGTATTAAATGAGTACAACAGCAAAACAGAGAACTTTGGCTGGTTCCTATTGATTGGTTCTAGTATGGCTGATATGAAACCAGAATGCTGACTTCCTCTTTTAGAAATTGGTAAGTAAATATTCTATTTTTATACGCTGACATACAGTGTAACTTCAACAAACTGTTGCATGGATTGCAGGAAGATTTGAAGGGCCATCTGTGTGTTTGTGTGTGGGAAAGCATAATTTCATGTAATAACAGTTTATTGTGTCCTCCACCCAGTGCACCAGTAAGCATTTAGCTGCTGTTCCTGTGTTTGCATCCACTTGACAGTTTTACTCTGTGATAATCATGAGCTTGAAAGAGTAAGGCACATTTAGTGTGGTTAGCCTGTGAACTTGATGCATGTGTAGGATAGGAGTAATCAGAGATTTCAGGTGGCTGTTACAAATCATCTGTACTGAATTGGTACAACTGTATTTTGCTTATGGATAGAATTTAGCCCAATTCTTGGTGAATTTTCATTACGGCTTAAAACATACATGTTTAACACCAAAGCTAATTCAAATTTTTGAGCCCTATGTGTTGTGTTACATAAATTTTGCAGCTTGCCCATGCTGGCTGAGGAAAGAGGCTTGGAAGCAAAGTATAGAATTATAAGGGTAAATCTTTATTCATGCGCATGAGGCATCCCAGCCAAACTGGGACATGCCAAATGTGGTTTTATGCAGGTTTCTTATACCTTTCAGGTGTTTGGGTACAACACAATTTGACTAATCACGGACATATACATTACTGATTACTAAACACAGTAAAACTTTGCAAAGCAACTATGTTTCTGCAGTGTCATCATCTGTCAGCATTCTTGCTGCTTGTCCATTGATCCAGATGTCCCTGGAGTCCGCCTTGCTATAGGACTTATCTGTGACACCGGATGCTGGGAGGTTTCATAGGTGTGTTGGGGGGCTAGGATGCTAGCATTACGTTGAGTATCTAGAGGTGCTTTTTATCCTCCGTGAACAGCTCTAAAAAGCAAAGTCCTTATTTCCAGGGCTGGGCTGTCCTGCTGGTGCTTGTGGTGGAGTGGGCTGTGCCCTTTAGTTTGATTTACTTGAACGTGAACAATACCAAAGCCTCCAATAAAATTCCACTACCTCATTACATTGCAGTGTATAATGTAAACTAGTATATATTAACAAAGTTAATACGATTTCATACTGTAAAAACTGATTGATACAATAATTAGGGAAGGAAATTTTCAGGGAAGTCATGGGTACAGCCTTTTAAAATAGAGGTTTCTAAAGAAAGAAATAAAACTAGCTAAAAATACTCCTGTTTTCCCCTAAAAATATTCTCAGAATTGCGAAAAGGTTTGAATCTTTAAGAAACACCTACCCAAAATTACAGGTGGGTAGGATCAGAGACTCTGTATATACAAAGTGGAAAGATTTACCAGGGTGAAAAAGGATCTCAATCATTAAAAAATTTGCTGAAGAGCATGGCTGAATTTTTCTTTAATATAAAGTAAGACTTCAGGATTTTGGATGTTTTTCTGTAACTGCAAATTTATAGAGATAGTGCTTAAATAGCTCTAGTATGAGGAAGCTCTTTGCGTAGGTTGGAGAAGAATTGTGTGTGCAAACATGGCTACACCTACGTTTTATGTCATTTATATTTAGACTTCTCGGGTAGTGAATGTACTGACTCAGAAGTGGCATCTTAATGGGTTGTGATAATAGAAGAACAGCCATTTGCATGCTTGTCTGGAAATGATGGTAATTGCTTCTGCAGCAATTATTAGCTTATGCAGAAAGTGTCAATGCGGTATGTATGTAATTAAAAGGCTTATAAGGACACATTTCATAACCAAGATGGATATATTTCAGAAAATGCACATAGAATTCTATACATCATTTTATTACTGGTTTTGAGGATATTAATGTACTTGAAAAACGCATAGGGAATCTAATTTCAAAAGAGCCACATGAGAAAGGCATTCTTATTTTATGACAACAAAACCAACTTTTCTATTTGATGTCAAATTCCTTGTCTCTCCTTACACAAAGGATAAATGTAGCCACATGCAATTTAGGAATGATCAACAGATTTTATACCTGGAAAGCTCGTTTCGTGCCCTTAAATTTGATACTGTATCTCAGAGTGTCTTTTCTAGGAAAATGCTTGGGCTATTGAATATAAAGACTATAAATGTTCGTTTTCTGTCACTCGTAAGACTTTAACTTTTGATTCCTTCTGTAAAGCAGAATGAATCTTCTTCCTCTTCATATAATATTGTATTTGCAATCAGTGTGAATTTTTAACTAATGTCTTTAGATATTATTGGGGCTGAGCATGTGTCTCCATTAGGTATACAAACAAACACACATACCACACATACATATAGACACAGCTGGCCACATAGGTCAATAGAGTTGGAGAAACACTAAGCACTCACTGGCTGATCAGGAAGAACGCCCTTTAGTGGGGAAATACATACACTTATACATTGCAGATCCCACCTAACTGGGCCTGTGCACTTGGCCTGTCCAGTGGCTGGCCACAGATCCTGTTTTTTCCCAGTTGCCTCCTACACGGACACACATGCACATGGAAACAGGTCTCTCAGTTGAGCCTGAGACCTTATGGCCTAGCCAGTATTTGACCTGGACTCCCTGGTAGACAGCTCCTCCTGGGGTCTTGCCCTTAGAGACATGCATACCTGCCTCTCAGGCTGCTTCACCTGCTTGCTGGCAGGTCTGGCTTGATAGTCCCTAGGGACTGCATGCTGACTTTTACATACTCTTAGTCGCTCCTGCTTCTGGTTCCACAGACACATGGAGCACTGTGATCTGTGGTCCGATGGCAGTTCCTGGCACTCAGACCTCCATACCCACACTTGCACACAGATCAGGTAGTCTCTCAGCCAGGAAGGGGATTAGAAATGGAGTTTAATGAGCAGACAGCACAGGCTGTGCTGATTAGGTGCAGGTGCATGACTAGACAAGCATTCTGCCCATCAACCTGTGTACATGCAATCCCTCTAGTTTTCCATGATTTTTTGGCCTCTCTCTTCCCTGATATCTCCCTAGTTTCTTACATTCATATTCCTAGAAACTGAATTGAAAAGTATCAAAATCTAGCTGATCTGAAGACATTGAGCTGAGAGTTGGGGTTATTCAGCCTGGAGAAGAGAAGACTCTGGGGAGACCTTATCATGGCCTTTCAGTTCTTAAAAGGGGCCTATAAGAAAGATGGGGAAAGACTTTTTAGCAGGGCCTGTTGTGATAGTGTGAGGGGTGATGGTTTTAAACTAAAAGAGGGGAGATTCAGACTGGATGCGAGGAAAAAATTCTTTACAATGAGGGTGGTAGAATATTGGAACAGGTTGCCCAGAGAGGTGGTGGATGCACCATCCCTGGACACATTTAAGGCCAGGCTGGATGTGGTTCTGTGCAACCTGCTCATCGCAGGGGGCTTGGATTAGGTGACTTTTGATGGTCCCTTCCAACCCAAACTATTCTATGATTCTGAAACTTTAGCTTCATAGTAACTCTATTTTAACACTAAGCAAAGATTTTTTTCTTCTACATCAATGCATGTGCACTTTTAATTTTCTCTTTTAATTTTCCACCGTCTCTTTAACAGATCTCTGAGAAATGTGGTGAAAGTTCTACGCCTGGTATTAGACCAGACAAGCAGAGGCTTCCTTATGGTGTGGCCTTTACACTTATTACTGTTCAAAAAGTAATCAAATCATTACCAGATTTCTTATCAAGACTTTCTGTACTTTGTGTTGGTGCAGTAAGGTTAATGAAAGAAATTAAACCATTCAAATATGTAGTTTAATCTTCAGGTCCACAATTTCTCCCATTCAGACATGTTGTAGTTTTACTACCACCTGTATTGAATTTAGGGCTAGATTCCAGAACCAGTAGAGGCACAACTTATGCAAAATTTTAGTTTGTGCAATTATTTTTAAAGGAGAGGGCTTAACTTAGGATAGGTGGCTCCTGACAGCTTCAAGTAAGTGTTGGGGAAATTTTATTGTACCCCTTGAGGAGAATTAAATACACATTTGTGCTGAAGTATAAAGTGATTTAATGGACAAAGCATTGGACAGAGTCCTACTGGTGTAAGTGGTTCTACAGGGAGTCTGCAAAGATGTGGCATGAGCTGATTCCTTATCTGTGCATGCGCCAGCACCGCTCACATCATTACAAATCAATACTGTAGCATTTCTTAGTTTATCAACAAGGGAGTTGGTTCTCCCGTATATAGATTCATTCCACCTCTGGCCTTCCTGTTTCTGTTTAACGTGGTTCTGGAGTTAGGCTTTCCCACTGCCAGGACCAGGTCATTCCTCTGTCTCCAATTACTATTTCTGAGCAGTTGAAAATTGAATTTCACCTTCAGAAAGTGTCTCAAGTTAAAATTTCTGCAGCTGTTTTTCTGTACTAGATGCTTGATGATTTTAGGTACTCTGGTTGATGCTTGAAAAAATGGCTGTCTCAGATCTTCATCTCAAGCATCTATCTGTACCCCTTCTCTCTTTGCCTCATGCATTATGTAGAGAGATCTAAAAGAATGCGTGTGGTGGGTTGCCTGTGGCCAGCTGCCACATGCTTATGTAGCTCTTCTCTCCCTCCCTCAACAGGAGCGGTGAGAAAATAGGATGGAAAAGCTTGTGGGTCAACACATAGACAGGAGACTGCTTACCAGTTACCATCACAGGCAAACCAGATTCGACTGGGGGAAAAGGTAATTTTATTTATTAAAATAGATCTTGGTAGTGAGAAACAAAAAATAAAACTTGAACCAACACCTTCCCACCCTCACCCTCCCCTCCTCAAGTCAACTTCATTCCTTCATTCTCGACTCCTCTATCCTTCCCCATCCCCTAAGTGGTACAGGGGGAATAAGAGTTGCAGGTGTTAGCCAGGACACAACAGTTTTTCTTGACGCTTTGTCCCTTGTCCAGTGTGAGTCCTCTCCATAGGCTGCAGTCCTTCAGGATAAACCTGCTCCAATGTAGGCTTTCCACAGGCTGTGGTTCTTTCAGGACACATCCACCTGTTCCAGCATAGGGTCTTCCATGTGGGGGGCCTGACCTTGGTGTTTGTACTAATGCTCTCACTTTCCACCCCGCCACCATCACACTTCTGTCTGAGTGGTATTTTTGTTCATTCTTAAATAGATTTTCATGGAGGTGGCATCAGCTTCCTCAGGAAAGTGTTTGATCTGCCTTTTAGTCAGGTGAACAGCAGGCCTAAAATACACTTTTCTGAACCAAAATGCATTATCCAAACGGACAGAGAATTGAATCTAAACGTCTGTCTTCAGGACCTAACTGAAGTTATATTAATAACCTCTTGAAGTGCTGGGCTAAAGATCATCTCCCATTTAATTTGAGGAATAAAGGAAATGAAGGGTTCCAATTATTTCCCAGATTGTTACCTGCCACAGAAAGAGAAAGTGTGTTGAGAGGAGCAGGGGCTTATCTTGGCTAGCCAAACAAAACAATTCTGATATGCTGGAGCACTATGAGTGTGCTACTGTAAACGATAGTGTTTCCGGAATCTTTGTTCAGGTCTCAAAGGAAATGCAGGATATGGAAAAGACCTCTGATCTGCTTACAAGACAAGTGTTACATGTCAGTTGTCTGCCAGTGAGGCTGTCAAAAATTTACCTGGATCCCTGAGACTACTTACACGTGTAACCCCAGCGGTTTTCTGCGCTGTATCCTGCACAGGTATCTAAGCTAAAGAGGAGCAGGGCTGATCACTTCTTGGCAAGACAATTTGATACATAAACTCTGGGTTTCTAAGTATTGTTTCAACAGTATTGGGGTACCCAGGTTCCCTTGTGAATTGAGGCTTTGCAATTTTAAACTCAGTGATAGAGGTCCAGTACTGTTCCCACTAAATGGGAAATGTTCCCACATTTAGTGGGAACATTAGGGAACATTTGGGAACATTTAGTGGGAAAATGTTTTCCTACTTAAGGCAGCAGGCCGGTAGAAGAATAGGTTGTGGTGAATAAAGGGATGGAAATAGGAATTAGTATTTTCTCCACTGTATATGCAACCTGCATTAACAGTATGTTCTTAAGCAATGCAGGCTTAGTAGCTTTGGACCATCAGCTGAAGCTGCTGCGATTGAATAGCATCATTTGATGGAAGCAAGGAAATACTGGCTGTATGTTGCAGTATCGTGTTCAGCCACGCAGTTCTTTCAGCACCAGGAAACGAAACCTGAACTTGCCGGTCAGGCCGCCCCGCGCCGGGAATGGAAACCGAAAGCCGGTGGGACGGGCGGCGGGGCCTTGCACCGGGGCCGCCCGCCGGCGACGCCTTAAAGGCGGGTGGCGGCAGAACCCGGCCGGGCTGCGGAGCGGGCAGGGGCAGCAGGTACTGTCGCGGTCAGGCTCTGTTAGAAGCTGTGGTTACGGTTGCCTTTAGGCTGCGGTTTGAGGCTGAGACTGGGATTCGGATTAGGGCTGGAGTTGGGATTTGTTTTGGGGAGGGCGATGTGCTTGGGTTTAGGCTTGGTGCTGGAGCTGGGGCTTGCATTGGAGCTGCAGTTGGTTTAGGGCTGGAGAAGTGGCTGGACAGCATGCAGGGGGAGTTTGCGGACAGCAGGGGAGCACCCTTCGGGGTGGAGGGGCAACAGGGGTGCTGGCAGGATGTCAAAGCCACCTGGTTGCCGCTGCTCACACTGTAGCTTCAGGTACCTGAGATGTTAGTTCAGAAAAGCACGGATGTAGCAAAGTATTTAAGCCTTGCCTTTTCTTTTTTTTTTTTTTTTTGGGGGGGTTTTTTTTTGTTTTTTTTTTGTTTTTTTTTTTTTGTTTTGTTTTTTGTGGGGTTTTTTTTGTTGTTTTGAGAACATCTAACTTCACATTTTCAGATATGGAAAGTCACACTTGCTTAGGAGATTGCTGAAGTAGTGGTGGCCATTTCATAGGTAAGTGACAATTTCAGCATGCAGAAATAGACAATTCATCCCAGAATGGTGTTCTCGAGCCTTTGATGTAGCTTTTTCAATTTAGATAAGAAAGTGGAGAAAAGGCTCAGGTTTATTGCAGCCTTGACAAGAAGTACATATTCAGATACACAAAAGGTGGTTTTATGCAACTATATGTATATAAATAGTTACGTTGTGTGAAAATAGGTACTAAAGTTCAACTGCGAAGTGATGTTAAGCACACCACTGTAATATAGCACGCTGTACAGTATTTTACAAGTAGATAACAAAAATTATGTTTTTCTTTTGTTTTCTGTAACTTCATTTGGTAGGGGTTTAACACAAGGTGAAAATCAAAAAGAAATTGCAACTTAGTTTTGAGTTTGTGAAATCTGAAAAACAGAGGTTGCACTTTAGTTTCTTTTGTTAGTTTTTAAAGAAAGGTTATAGGACTAAAAAAGACATCTAAATAGTCCTTTTATGGTCTCAGGAAAAAGTATAAACATATCTATGGCATATGAATATTGCAATGGCAAATGCTACAACAATGCTGTACTCATGGATACAATACTGCATGAGGCCATTACCTGAGCAGAAACTAGGGGAAACTGAAGTTCATAAGAACTGATCTGATGTGGTAGGAACTGTGTAGGGTTATCCCAAGCTGCTTGTTCTTTTGCTCAAAGGAACTGAACATTGTGACCTTGTAAAGTGGGGTGTTACACTAACCATTACAGGTGAGTTGCTCACTCAAGATTTGAGAGAATCCTACCCTTGATGGGGAGGAAAGGAGTATAATCTAAAATGAATCTAAAAATAAAAAGTGGGATTGATACCAAGCAATGATTACCCCCATCACACAATGAAGATGTTGTGGCATGCCTAATTGCAACTAGACTAGTACGAATGTTGTGGGTACTTGCGGGTTGTGGGTTCAGGTCACTTGAACTGGGAAACATGGATCATTCCTTGGAGTGTGCCATGTAAATATAGCTAATACAGCAAATTATGACCAACCCCCCAAAGATCCTTTCAGGCAAAGCCCGAAATAGATATGTAATGCTCCTCTTCAGTAAATTTTAAGAAAGACAAAAGCTGATGTTTTCCTTATAAGTCATAAAAATATGTATTGAATTTTAAAGTGAATAAATGTCTCACAGGGATGTTCATGAAATGCTTTCTTTAAAGTTTTATTCCAGCATGATTAAGAAGTAGATAATTTAATGGTTGAAGCCTCAGAGCATACCATATTCCCTGAAAGTTACCTCTTGATTAATTAGAGTTTTCTTCTTTTGGATGCCAGGATCTGTGATGGATTTCAGGAAAGTTGTTCATAATGCTGCAGATGAGAATGCTCGAAATGACGATACGGATAGTGAGTATAGCGACAGTGAGAAAATTGGCTTCATTCCAAAAAAGGAGGATAAAGAAAGTGGGAGCACAAGTGACAGTGCTGAAGAGGATGAGTCTGGTGACAAAAGAGATGCAGCTGTTGAGCGAATGCTGAAAGAAGAGGAAGATAGAGAAAAAGAAGCTGAAGACATAGACTACAGTAAGGCTTACAGTATTGTGACAACTGAAGAAGTGACAGAGCAGGCATCGCAAACTGAAGGCGAGGCGTTCAGAATTCTCCATCATGAATGTGATTCCCAAAGTCCTGGTGAGGAGCTGTTATTAGCTTGTGCTCGTGTCCTTGGCTTTTATTGCAGTCTCTTAACTTTTGGCTCTTTTGTAATTAATAAATGAGTTATGGTTACATGGTTCTATCAATAACCATGTATGTGGTTATTTTAGGAGTAAGAAAATGTCTTGAATATCTGAGGCTACACATGTGGGCATCCCTATCAAGAGCTCAGTAAGTACAGTGGGATTCATGGAAAGAAATTTAATAAATGGTAATAAAAATGTTTTCTTTCAATTAAGTAGATGTCACAGTGTAGTACCCCTCAGAGAAAGAAGCTATGTGCTTATTCTCTGGATTTGTGGAAAATCAGGACACTGGAGGCATGCTTAGGATTCCATACTTCCTCCACATGAAGGAAGATTCCTAATATAACAGAAAGACTGCCCGAAGAGTAGGGACTGTCTGCACATTTTAGGAACTGATCTACAATTTTATCTGTTGCTACTTATTCTTTTTCAAATTATCTGTCATGCCTTTTTTGGGGGCATCTTTCCTCACATGGTTTAAGGCTACTACTTTTACAGTGTTTAAAACAGTTTTTCAATGATATTTTCCTTTTCATATATACCTTCTGTGGTTTTGTATGTCAGTTCTCATGCATGATCTGCATCTCCAGATTCTGATTCCTTTTCCTGCTTGATATGGAAAAGTATTAGCAGTAGTGCCATTCACATTGACAGTGAAATGTTGCCTCTGCGTTCTGGAGCTGAGTTGCTGAAGAGATTAGTATGAATTAAAGGCAGACAATTTACATGTATAAGATAGAAGTTTACACAGTTTTTGTTCATGGAAGGCTACTCATTGCATCAAATAACAAACTGGACCTGTAAACCAGAGGCTGATTTTCCCAGTGGAAAGGAAAGCTGGATCTTCTCAGGTGTGGATCCAAGGTGATGTGTATCAGGCATTTTTGACAGCCTTGAAGAAGACAAGCATGGTCTTACCATTATAGTATGGCTGTTCTCATAAATGCATTACTGTTGTAACAGACAGTGTAGTATGTAATAGACAAACACAAGAGCAGATAACCTTTACTAGAAGGTCTTGCCTCATCTTCATTTGGACCTGCAAAGTTCTTCTGAGTCCTTGGTCTGTCCTGGGCAAAACATTGTACCCATGGACTTTCATGGATTCTGAAGAGCTGTAGAACGCACTCAGTTCTCAGGATGTATTAAAAGCTACTGAGCTGCCGTCTGTTTATATTTGCCATCTCCAGTGCAAAGGATTTGTTTCAAGTTTGACCTAAGACTGGTTAATGTAGATTTTATCACCTTTCGTAGTTTTCTGGAACAGGAAGGGGATGAAGACTTCTTTTAATTCTTTAGTCTCTTGAAGGAATGTATTGTGATTGGATTCTTCTTGCTGCTAAGGTATTTTTCTTGCCATACACATTCCTTGGATGAGGGAGGTCGTTGTCATTGTCATGATAGTTGTTGATAACCCACTTGCCATTTTTAGCTGGAAACTCAGGGAGGAAGGTTCTCAAAATATATTTTGTGGTTATCTCCTGTGGGATATTCCTTAGAGCAGACAACACTTTCCGCATAAGTGGACAAGGACAAGAGGTGCCACAGGAGTCACAGAAGCTTCAGATACTACAAAAGTATCCCAAGTTGTAAAGGAGGCAATTACTAATACATTCAATACCTGAAAGGATTGCAAGCTATTTAGGACTAGCCTTAGACCCAAGAAAGATGGTTTGCTATTGATAAAATTAATACATTTAATCTTTAATTGATTTAATGAACAAAACCGTTTATTTTAAAATCTGTTAGTAAGCAAATTTCTTCTGTCTCATGTCCCTGACTTTTCTTGGACTAATGTTCTGTACGTGCTATTTCTTTTTCTTTCAGGTATGTCAGTCTGTTAAAAGACTTTGTTGAGTCTGAATTCTTTGTAATAGATGGGGATTCCTTACTACTTATGTTTTTAGATGAGACAACACACTATCTGAACTTCTTCTATCAAATTGAATGCTTCCTGCAGGATTTCACTGACAAAGGAGCAAAATATGTCATTGCTTTCTTCAAGGTACTGAACAAATAACATTTGTCTGCTGTTTAAACCACTGCACTCCTTCAAAAACATCTGCTTGATTCTAATCAGGATTAGGAAACTGCTCATTGTGTCAACAAAAGTAACCAAATAATTTCGTTGTTTTTATTTCCCACAGGATGCAGAACAGATGTACTTTCCGTATCCTCATTTTCTTTTCTTACGTACTGCATTAATAGAACACCTGAGGCATAACACAAGCATCACTGTTCATACAGAATTTTCCAATTGTTTATCATCCCAATGGGAGATTTTCCTGAAGAAAAGCTATCCTTACTTCATCATTGTATCTGACATAGGACTGAGCTCTCTCCAGACAATTTGTCTATTTTAATTGCTCATTCACTGTCAAAGAAAATCAACGTTGTGCTCACTTCAGGACAGGAGTATGATATTCTTAGAGTTTACGGATATCATGTTCAGAGTGTGTATAAGCACAGATTATTTTTTGTAAAGGTAAGTTACACAACTTCTTTGTCAGTTTGCAATAACAGTGTTAGTTCTCCTTAGCAGATTTAATGAAGATATCTCAGTGTAAGTATTTCACATACTAAAATTATAAAGCACTGATATGTGGCTCATTTTATGTTTCTCTGCTGGTCTTAAAATCCTGAACAGGCAAACATTGCAATTGATGGCAAATTCCTGCCGTGTTCTCTATCGTCTCATTTCACAATCCTGTTCACTTAAGATATGATAGTCTCAAATACAGCCTTTCCCCCATCTTCAGTATTACATGTCTTAGTTGACTTGTAATATGCCAGACAAAGACTAGCATCTAGGCCAGAGATATGATTTTATAAAAGATTTTATTTAGAACAGACGTTTCGTGGAGGCTGAAGATTAACATATATCTGAATGGTTTCCGTCTGGGGCTAGTAGTGCCTGGTGCATTGTATCTATTTACTTTTGCATATAACTTTGACTTCTGCACTTCTCAGCATGAACAAGATCTGCGATATGCCTATGGAAACCTAGTCAAGTACAAAAATCCATTCATGTGTCTATATGAACATTTCAAGCTGAGCCTGAAAAGCATACAACAAGAGGTAATTTGACCTCTTTGATCCTTTTTCTTTTTTCTCCTTGGGTTGGCTGTCTTCCTCCATTCCTCTACCCGAAATTCTCTCCTAGCCAGAACTGGGGACTCTCTTCCTTATGCTGAAGTGACACCCTGAGTCTGAGAAAGTCTCCTTTGTGCCCAGTCTTCTTCACAGCAGCTTGAAGCTGTTTCTTTCCTTAAAGTTCATTCAAGTAGGATGGTTCAGCTGGAAACCAATCAATGGGGTGCTGCTTAAGGGCAACTGGCTTGTAGAAGATGGTAACCAGCACATTTGGCAGAAATCACTATCTGGTCCAGCAAGCTGATTTTTTTCAGACCAGAGGATGAGGGCCTTGAGGGGCTGAAAAAGGGCCCTGGGCAGGTGGGAGGAGGCCCCAGGGATCAGGCAGAGACTGTCAGGGCTGTTGGTACCCTTGGGGACATGAAAAAAAAGGGCTATTTTTACTAATGTTTGTGCCCATTTTTCTTTCTGTAGTTTTCATATCCTTTTTTAACCTTCTCTGATGGAACTTAGTAAAGAATAAGACTTGTCCTTCTTTTTGTAATTTTTATTATAGCAGTTATGTGTGCTATTCATAATGTTATGACAACAGGTTCACCAGATTGTCTGTCTGTTGAAACAACTGTGGCCTGAAGGATCTGACATTCGGCGTGTGATCTGTGTCCTTGCTTGTGCTGTGGGATTAAAAATATACAGCAACATGTTGGAAAATGCAAATAATTCCATGGGAACAAAGAAAAAGCGATCAGCAAGAGTAAGAATTTTTTTAGATATCTTTTCAGCATAGTGACCATGTACATTTTGCTAGCAGAAGAGGTGGCTGTCCTAGATCTCAAGCTGAAGAGGGGCCCAGATGCTTCCTTTGTGACTACACTCTATAAGTGGTCTGGTTTAGGTAATTACTATGGCCACAGCTTTTCCAAAGGAGCATGGTCACTCTGTGGGCAGCACTGTGCGCCCTGACACAGTGACTGCTGCTGGGGAAAGCTTCACCTGAGGAGCAGTTATTTCCACAGGGAATTTTACCTTAGAAGGTAGTTGTGCTCATTGTTTTTCTTTTCCTAACACTCGGTGGCATACTGGCTTTTACAGAAAAATACACTTTTCCTCAAGGTAGCAAGATGTTTCAGATAAACACTTTTCTTTCTAGATGTCATGACATCATTTTTGAGGCTGTACTACAAGCCTTGTATTTTCATCAAGTTAACACAGATGCAATATGTCAGTAATATTTTGATAGACAATGTATTCGGTGGACTACAAGGGTAGCTACAAGTGGTTACCACACAGTGGTTACAAGCTGGATTTTTATACAGATTTTTTGCTATGCAGTTGAGAAAAGAATACAGACCTATATCTAGAGAGTAGCCTTTCCTCTTAAAATAGCATTTCTAGTCAGACACACTGACAGTTGTTTTTGTCTTGATTTTCATAGTCATATGCTTTTCAGAAAAGATTTTTTTTTTACATTATTAAGTGAATGTTCAATTTGACTTAAGTGTATCCACCAGTAATTACAATGCACAAATTGTTTAAAGATGTCAAAATTATTAGCTGCTTTAGAGGTGAACACAGTTAGTTTACTGAAGGATGTGGTTGACTTTTTATGTGTCATCTCTCAACAGGGAAGAAGTAAAGCCTTATCTCTAAAAGAAGCAGCTGACCTCTGTAGAATGCAGTGCCTTGCAGTGACTTTTCTTCTTCGTATGCCTCTTTCACAGAGAGCTCAGATTAGGATCATGAAATCATGCTGGACTAAGCAAGTTTTATCATTTATAAAAATGGTATGTGTAACACTTGTCTTACTTCCCCTGTCATCAGGTGCAGTTGTCAATTCAGTTTTCATTTTCCTTTATATGCTAATTTAGTCATTTGAGGAGATCAACGAGCATAATGTACCTGCTGGAAACAATCCTTACCCGGTTCAGGAATCTTGTGAGCCACAGATCAGTGGGGTTAGGAGAATGTTTGGGGCAATATCTTATACTTGACCTCTCCTTAGACCTCTCCAGTTAGAGAGCGTTAGTGTTCGCGTACTGGGCTAGGTGGACCTTTTGGTCTCATCCAGTATGAGAAGTGTGATGGCAGGCCTTTTTCTTGTTTGAAGTTGGTTATTCTAGTGCAGGAGAACAGTGAAGGCGGTTTCCTGATTGCAGAGAAGCCAAGTAACAGTGTGTTGTTTTTCCATGTCAGTAGAACCTAGGTAGTTAACCTTGCTTTGGAGATGCTGTGATCTCTCTGCATGAAAAGGTGCTCACTAGGAACTAATTGTTTTCTTTATTTTAACAGCAACAGTTGTGTATGCATTTTGCTCTGACACAGCTAAGCAATACAAATGATTGGAAATTGGATTTAACTTACCTGCCAGACTTATATGATGATTCACTGCTCATAAATCTTGCATATTATTATGAGGTCGAATACAATAAAGGTATTTATCTTTGAACAGTTTACTTTGTTACCTTTCTAACTTTAGTAAGCTGCAAAATGAGAATGAAACTGCTTGTAGAAGCAGAAATGAGCAGTTTTCTAATTACCCATGTAATAATGGATACATTTTATGGCATAATAAGGAAACTTTTTTCTATAGCCAAGTCTAGAAGATCACATGTGAAAGTGTCTTTCACCAGTACTCATTCAGAATACTTTACCATGTCCTGTCTTCGATGTACCACCTGTACTTACGCAGAGGAAGAGTGATATAGCATAGGCAGTAAGAGCTCTGGGTCACTGTTATTGAGTATTCTCAACCATTTGTTTTTTAGCCAGTTTTCTATCCATTTCATTTTGTCTTAGTGCAACACAGTCAGAATGGAAACCAGATACTATCCCTACTGTCACTGTGACATTGGATAATATCTTTAATTTCAGATGAGACTGGTTCAAACAAAATCATGTATTATAAATACGTGCATTTGGGAGCTGGAGCTTTAAGAACACCATTAGATGTGTTAAGATTCACAAAAAAGTTACAAGAGCTGACAGAGCAAGGAAGTAGGGGAAAAGATTTGTAGCAGATGTTCTTTCAGAGTAATTCCGTTTATCTGAAATCCTCTGGCATGAGTTTGTCTGATAGTAAACCAGAACACTTTCTTTATGTGTCTAGTCACAAGATGTCCTGTATGTACTTCAGTAAAGCAAGGGTAGAGGAATTTTTAAAGGAAATATAAATTAGGAATATGAAATGTAATACCTATTATTAGGCATGAAAAAGA
Organism: Strigops habroptila; assembly: GCF_004027225.2. Classification (NCBI taxonomy): domain Eukaryota; kingdom Metazoa; phylum Chordata; class Aves; order Psittaciformes; family Psittacidae; genus Strigops; species Strigops habroptila. Next base: position 40,357,516 of record NC_044283.2, read on the forward strand.
AAGTTCAAGATCCTACCCTGCAGGAGGGTGAGAGAAACTCTTCTTTAGCTGTGAAGCTTGCAGACTTCTGCAGATAGTTTAAATCTGATGTTTTTGCCAAAACACATCTGTTTGGTACATTTACTTAGTTATACCTTGGGCTATTAAAAACTGTGAATGCATATCATTCTGTTCTAATTTGTTCTGACGACCAAAGGCATTGGATAAGACTGAAGTCTGTGTCTGATGCTGCATAGGTGAATAGGTAGGGTCTGTTTGAGGAAACTTAATTTTAAAGTGCCTTTTTTTTTTTTTTTCCCTTTCCCTCTTTCTTGCTTCCCTGTGCAGGATTAAAGTTCAAAAAGGAATTGGGGAAAGAAATGGAGGATGAATACCAATGTTTATGGGACACTGTAAGAAAATTGACTGTGAAATACTGTTTTGGAGATGCTTTCCCAATACGAAACACCTCCCAACCATTTCTTGATCAGCAACATACGTTTTTTAGAGGTACTGACAACTCCATGTATTAGAGAGTTAGAGGCATGATCCTTGTTTCTAACACTAGAAGTTCTAGCAGTAGTGATCTGATTTTATCCTGATCACAAATCTTATCCATGCTTCATGGATCCTCTCCTCCTTCTTTTCAATCCACTAGCAAAGCTTAATGCTGATGCCAAAATAAGTGTGACCAGGCCTTATAGGTGAAATTCTGGCTCTACAGTAGACAGCAGAAATATTGTTGCTGATTTCGGTAGGAATTGGGTTTAGTTCCATGATTGCTAACCCAAATCTATTGTATGTATTGTAAAAAAACATTAGGATAAGTGTAATACAAATAATAGTAAAAAGCAAAATAATTACTCATAATTAAGGTAACTATTATCCTGCAGGAAGAATGCCTCTGAAGAACATCTTTGTGTATGTCGATGTTATACAGATATTGGGCATGAGAGCAGCAAACTAAGTGAAATAAACAATTGTTGCCCTAATGGCAGGAGTCCAGCCATCACTGTAGCTCATATTGCAGTCCCTGAGGACTGTAAAAATGTGGCTTGCCCATAAGTGTGTTAAATTAAACCACCATCCTGTTTAGTAGCCTGTAATTGGAGAAGTGCAAAGTTGGCTCAGAGATTATTTTCTTCCCTCACTTACAAGATCTGTTCTGAATATCTGAAAGGAGTAGGTAAAGATTTTTGCCTGATATCTGACATTTCTTGAGAACCAGTTTTGTTACAATCTTCAAAAGTTTGGTTTTATCTTTAGAAGGAAATTCAGTAAAAGCTGGAATATAATTCTACTTAAGTTTGTGGGTATTCTTCTGCTAGTTTCAAAGATGTCAAGGGGGCAAAGTGGGTTCTCGTGGGCAAGAAACCACCCAGTTTCTTTGTTATCTGTGGGATATTAAGACCTCTTCTGGCACAGCATTTGTGTTGCCCATTTCTGTCTCTCCTTTTGACACCCTGGAGACTGAAGTTGTGGCAAGACTTCAAATGTGGGACGGATGAACATTTCATCTCCAGTCATCTAGTGCAAGTGCAGTTGAAGGTGCATATTTAGGAGACTATGGTCTTTATGGAATCAGTGCAGAAAGTGGATGCCTGTGAGATGGGATAGGTTGTAGTGTTTGAAAAGTTAGTGTGGTGTCTAAAATGGATCATGAGAATATCTGCTTGGAAGCATGATGATGTCTGCTTCTTTCTTCTTTCCGTGTTCGAGAAGAAACAGGAAAAGGGGAATTAGTGAAGTGCTGCTCACTTGTAGCAAATTTTGCTTTATAGACTTTATACTGTCACTTGACAGAATTTTCAAGTATAATATGCAATTATATATATTCTTAACTAAACAATATTAATTATTCTTTTTTACACTGTAAAGAGTATGAAGGAAAAATTCCTAACATTGGACTAATTTCAGTGGAATCTGATCTTGTTGAAGATTATGCTGGAGATGTTTTGAAAGACCTACCTGTTTTAAAAAGGTACATATAGGAGTTTTATTCTAGTGAAATAACATATGTGCTTATTTTCTTCTTCCCTGCGCTTTACATCCATATTATACTCAATTTGGACAGATGTAGAAGTTCTTTTGCTATGACTGGGTAAAATTTCACATTTACATGTATTGCCAACAGATTCAGAACAAGAATGGAGAAGAGTCAGTATGTCCATATTTTCTTATGCTCTTATTCGCATTATAGTCTTTTGATTCTTATTTTATATTTTGGAACTGTTTTTCTAAATGTACAATTTGTCTTTGAAAGGCCTTATTCTAAATTGCAAAGTTCAGATTAATTTCAGGAAAAGGCAAACACTAAATGAAAATACTGGAAAAGTAAGAAGAGAGTATCCTTTACATCTGCTCTGCTACTTGTGGAACTGGTTTCTGTGCTGCACAATGAGTGTTTTTTAGGCAGCATGCAAGTTATCTAGTTGCCTTGCATTTTGTGATTAATCTGTATGAAAATAAGTGACAAACTGGGGTTTTACTTTGTTTGTTAGTAATTCTTTCTGAAAAACTGAGGGAAGAGGAGCCCTAGAAAGCTGGATAATATTCAGGGATCACCTTCTCCAAGCTCAGGAGCAATGCATCCTCACAAAGAGGAAGGTTGCCCAGAGAAGTTGTGGATGCCGCATCCCTGGAAGTGTTTAAGGCCAGGTTGGATGGGGTGTTGAGCAATCTGGTCTAGTGAAGGGTGTCCCTGGCCATGGCAGGGGGGTTGGAACTAGATGATCCTAAAGGTTCCTTCCAACCCAAACCATTCTATGATTTCAATATATTGACACAATATATTTGGTGTAGAATTAAACCCTATGTTGGTTTTCTGCCACAGTAAAATTGTGTTTTGATAAATATCCTTGTGTGTGTGTGTGTTTTGAATGTTTCATTAGAGATGCCAGAAGATGCTTATCTGTTTAATGTTTGCTCTGTTTAATGTTTGTATATTTCAGCAATGATCCTGCAGTTACTTCACTTATTAAACACAAGGAATTTGATGAGCTTCGTCACTGGCATTCTGGCAGACCTTTGACTGAGGAATATGAGCGAGTACGGTGCACTGCTGATGGTAAGAAAAACTAACACAAAGCCCACGTGCCTGTGTTGGCTAGAACAATATCGTAAACGTTACTGTGGTCTTGGAAAAGGACTTATTTCAGAGAATAGTTGCAGCTCTACAAATACTTGTCAGACCGGAGCTACTGCAGTAACTAAACTACACTTAAGCTGATGTGCCTGTGCATTGTGTGTATGCATTGTGTATTATCTTAAATAGGTCTAACAAGTATAACAGAATGAACACTTGGGGTAAGATGTTCATGATACATTCCCATGTGCTTATCTTTCTGACTGGATGATTTTTTGCATTCTTCTGTGCACTGTGATTTCAATGGGAAGTTTAGAGAGTGTAACCTGTGGAATAGTAGCTAGAGCACCTTCTGTAATGTTGGAGTTCAGGGGTTATGTCCATCTATTCCAGCTGAAAAGAGGGCCCTCTCTCTCCTGTACATGAATGCTCTGAGTGCTGGCATGTGCCATTTCAGTCTGTCTCGTGAAAAACAGATCAGAAACTGACTCATCATTTTGATTTTTAGGGCAGAGAGAAATACCTAGGCTTGAGTGCAGGAATATTCATGTGCTCAGTTCAGTATCTTCCATTGGCTAGCATACATGTTCTTCCAGAAGCTTTATTTATTTATGCTTTGATGATGGACTCTTGTTTTTGTGGGGAAGACATCTGTTTCTGATCATCTGAATCGCCTTTGGAAGACACCTTCCTGTTTTCACAAACTGTGTGAGAAGCCTAGGCATATAGTTATAATAGTTATAATTTCTTTCCAGGCATCCTGCTTGTGAAGTTTTCCAATATTTTAAATGCATGCCTATCTCTCAGATAATTCAAAGTACTATTGGATTTCAGTGAGTCTTAGTAGCCAACCTCTTTCAAAATGTGGTTTTGGCCTTTAGGTCAATGAGGAAATTTAAGGAAATTTATCCATTGCCCAGTTATCTTTTCTTGGAAATAGATTAGGCTGGAGTTCTGTCAGAGTGTTTCTCAATCAATTATATGTTTGCAGCGAAATCCAAAGGTCCAGCAGAAAGAAGACAAATTCAGAAGTTACAGGCTTTTCGTCATTTTTACGGGAGCACTTTGGAAGACGCCACTTCAAAACTTATTGTTCATCAAGAGGATGTGTCAGGGAGTGCTGATGCTGCTGTCAAGAAGACCCAAAAGAAGCATGTGAGTATATTCAAGTTGCCCTTTCCAAATCTTTTTTCTCTTATCCAGGAAAGGATTTCTACTATATGAGTCCCACGGCTGAAGTTTTATGTTCTCAATGCACTGGGAGTTCTTGGTTGAAGAGATTTAAATTGCCTTTGTACTTCAAATTTAATTAGCTAATTGCAAAATGTGTTTTCATTCCTAGTTAGGATTAGCCATGAGTGATTATATTTTAACAGGCAGAAGTAAATAAAAACCAAATAAATAAATACAGTCCTCTGTAAAGGCTGAGAGGTTTTGGCTCATGGCCAATATTATAATGTGGAGTGAAAGAAAATGAGGTTAATGAATTTAATTTCACTTTAAGAAACTGTTGAGGAATACAGGAAGAAACATTATTCAATTATTTATTTCCCTGCATTATTTGGAAACATTCTCTGTGAAAGATCCTTTAGATATTGCAGTTAATCCTAACTAGGTGAACATTTTCAGACATCACAGGGTTTGTAGAATGTACTTGCATACTCATGAACAACAAATACTGAACAATAGTAACTTGAGTACTATTTCACAATAGCCTGTACTATGGATTATAGATTATGGCCTGTTTAATTACCTGTAAAAGTCTGTATATAAAATAATTTTGTTAACTTCAAGTAGCGCTGAATGCTTAATTTTATTTAATTTATTGAAAAGCATCTCAATATAATCAGAATCACCTATGTATAAAGTAAGACAACTGCTATTTTATTTTTCCACATTTGTGCTTTTTTATACTGTTTGTGAAGCTTTATACCGACTTAAAATTAAGCTTTTTTTGAGGAACATATATTGGGATTCAGAAATTGTATCTCCTTCAAAATGAAGTACTAATTTAAATGATTCACAAAACACAATGCATCACACAGATTAATTGGAAACTATGTTGTACCTGCTCTGAGTTTATGGCTTAGCTTTTTTTAATGATGCTTGCACACAATGATGATTAGTAATAAATATTTTCCTTTTATTGGGTAGAAAAGTAAAGTGGAAAAAATTGCAGAGGAAAACACCAGGCGATTAAGAGCTAAGGAAGAAAAGAAAGAAGAGGAGCAATGGAAAGCCTTGTGTATACCAACTGAAAAAGAAATAAAAGCAGATGTGACTGCTGGAATAAGTAAATTGGAGAAGTTTCTCAAGGCTCTTAAAAGTAAATCTGTGAAGTTCAGTGTAGAAATGACAGGACTGTCTGCCTGTTTAGAAGCGTGGAAGGAACACTGCAAAACACAAGGTGTGATAGCCAAATTCATGTTCATTATTCAGCTTCCACACCCTTTCACCAAGAGTGACTGACTTTGGACATTCTCAGCTGGAATAAAGATGTGTAAATACAGCCCTCTTTCAGTAGCATGGAAGGTGGTTTTAAGTATTAACAGGCTCTGGCCCGCTTTTGCAATTTGAAGATCCTTTGAGTCAGCTGTAAAGTAGTCAATGAACTTAGATTGTAGGTGTTTTCTGGTTTTGCTTTGTAGACATTGCATACATAATTTATCTTATTGTATTTATCTTTAATGATTATGTATCATGCACACTAAAATACATCTATATTGCAGAGGATTGTTTAATTAGCTGAGGTTGTTAGCTCACAGTCTGATGACAATTTGTACAGAGATCTGTGCTGCCATGGTTAGTGGCCTCCTGTTTCACCAGAATTAGCTTGTTCAGTCCATACACTCAGCCAGGAGGGTCAAACAGACACTGCTTTAAATGTGTTGGGGAGAGTTGTAAACACTGGAGTGAAATATGTTGCTAATAAGTTTGAGTGACAAATGTGTCGGTCAGGAAGGTGAAATGGGGGAGCTCAGTTATTGCATGGATGTCAGAAGTAGAACTTCTTTTTATAGCTGAGTGTGCAGAAGCAGATAGAATTATTTGGGTGCTTGGTCTTCAGTAGCACTGCTTTTTAGAGGTGGGTTTTCTTTAAATAAAATTCATTTTTTCATTGTCATAAATTTGTTTGGATGGATGAGGTCTGTCCTTAAAAATACCTAATATTGGAAAATTCCCAATGATAGGATCAGCTCCCAGATATCTGTAGGCTCTTTTTTTTTTTTCCTTTGTAAGGCAGCAAAGATAAAGATTTAAGCAAAGCTGTTCAAGTCATGAGGAGACTTCATATTCTCCTTGAAAAATATCAAGATATGTTGGAGAAACCACATCTAGAAAAGCTGACCAGATGTCTTAGATATCTTGGATTTGAGAATTTGGCATGCTCCCTATCTGGCCAGGTAAGTTTGTAGACTCTAATGGTTCTCCTATAACTGGATCTGTGGCTGAATATCAACAGTTTTTCTTAAGCATTGAGTAGTGTGTAGAAGATCTGTATTGGGCTTATTTTATCTTTTATTGTGCCATAGATTTAGGAATATCTATTCTTGCTTAAGATACTAATCTTTTTTAGTTCCAGGGATCATTTCTCTCCTTGACAAGAGAGCTAGCTGGCACAGTAGAGCACTTCCCTTTTAGTAAACAGAACTTTGTACAGCTGCAAAGACACCCCTTGAAACAAACATGCATTAATATTTGCTCTAGTTATATCTGCCTGAGGCCTTAGACATCTCTGAGAGGTACCTGCTGTTCAATTCATCACATCAGCTGAACTCTGCATGTTAAAAATAACTCTTAAAGGCTAAAAGATGAGCAGCTGCTCTCTAAGTGGCCCAAATGTGCTACTTTAGAGAAGGAAATCTTTGAGGCTGCAGTAGATGAAAACTATTTTGTTTGTTTTCGTCAGTTATGGTATTACTGATTACCTCTGAAGGTAACCGTTTTAGATACTACATTGCTTGTCCTTCCTAGCACAGCTGAGACCACCAGTAGCTATACTGAATGTGGCTCAGAAGTAATTTCTCTAAGGATTGACCTTTTGCTTTTCTGCGTGTTAGCAACCTGCCCACTGGCTGATTTAATGTTTAGAGTGGTTTGACATCTTTCTTGGTAGGGAGAGGGGATGCTAAAGTGGCTCTCAGGCAGAAGAGGTAGGGTGTAACTCACAACCTGCAGAATATGAATCAATAGCAAAAGGACAGAAGACTGTAGTGAACTGTAAAACCAATACCAGTCACTTCAGTGTCTCATTTTTCAGGCACAGTAGAGTTCAGAATTTTTTGAAGCTTGTTTCTGAAAAGTGTTTATCATCCTTCCTTGAGGATCAGGACTAAGGTGAGGGAGGAGGTGATTTCTTTTGTAAGAAACTTTCTTCTGTTGAAGCATGGAAATTATTTGTCTCTTTCTATGTGAATTCAGCTAGCGTATGGTGATTGTTTGCGCTTGGCAACATAGTTATTTTAAGGGTGTTTGGTGCCCCAAGTAAATTATATTTCAGGATTTAGGATCTGAGGTCTCAAAAGGTCTATTGTAAAGGTTTGTGGTGATAGAAAGGGTATGTTGGCAAGTTTAATGTCTTGCTTAGAAGGGCTGAACATCAGTCAGTGGATTTTGGACCTACTTTTGCTTTTGCAGCTACTTGTTTCTGATGATTAATTTTGCAAAGTTGGGGGAATTTTAGGAATAACTGTAAACATTTCTTTCAAGAAATTGAATAAGTTTTGAAATCTCCATCCTTGGAGATAGTAAAATCTCAGCTGAACACAGCCCTGAGTGACCTGGTCTAATCGCATCTGCTTCTAGCAGTGAGTTGGATTAATTTACATCCAGACATCCCTGACAACCTAAATTATTATGTGATTCTCTCATCTTTTAATGTATGTTGTACATGTAATGCTTTTCTATAGAGATTTCAGAATCAGTTGTTGTAACTAGGCGTGTCCATGAATATTAAATTTGGTATGTCTTAGGGTATACAGGCATTGTTTAAAAATATAGTGCTAGATGAAATCTGGGCTTACACTCAGTCTTTACATTGAATTTCCTTTTGCCACTGTGATTCATTGCACGAGGGGTCAGGGCAGGCTGAAGTAAAGAGGCATAAATATATAATGAGAAGGCTCTAGCAGGCAGTAGCTTAAAGAGGCTGAGCTTTGCCTGCTAGCCAGATTTGTTACCTCTTCTGACAACAAAACCACTATCAGCACTGGTTATGGAAGACATACTGTTTTTAGGACATAGTCTCCTTTGAAGAGATACAAGCAAAACACTGATATAAGGCTATTATGGTTTGGGCTTCTGCAAGAAATTATTTTAAAGTCACCTGCACTTTTGTATGTTTTTCAAAGCTTGCAGAGTTCCACAAAGCAAAAGATGTGCCATTTTCTCAATTTCTTGCTACCTTTCAAACCAGATTGAATTTTCATTTGACCTTATAGGCAGGAGAAAGTAATGATAAGAAGATTAGCAACTATGCTATCAAAGTGGGTCCAGCTCGCTTTCAGCTACAATACATGGATTATTACTTGCTCAGAGAAGAGAGACATGATCCAGATCCCCGAGTGCAACATTTCATACCTGACACATGGCAGGTAATGAGACGCAAACTTTCAGCATAAAATTAATGGAAGTTACCGTTGATATTTTTTTCCCATTTAAAAGTACCCATTATGATAAGAGGGCTGGAGCACCTCCCGTGTGAAGATAGGCTGAGAGAGTTGGGGCTGTTCAGCCTGGAGAAGAGAAGGCTGTGTGGAGACCTCATAGCAGCCTTCCAGTGTATGAAGGGGGTCTATAAGGATGCTGGGGAGGGACTCTTCCTCAGGGACTGTAGTGGTAGGACAAGGGGTAATGGCTTACTCCAACCCTTACTATTCTATGATTCTATGATTATACTACTTGTCAAAAATAGTATTAACAAATTTAACTTTGCACTAACTTTAACAAATTCAGTAGATAATTTTGTACTGCATTCCATATTCTTCCTATACTGAGAGCTTTTCTAAAGAGCTTGGCATAAGGAATTCAACATAAGAAATGCTGAATCTGTGGGATTTCACTGCTTCTTGCTATATGTAATGGTGGTAACACCCTATGATCTCTGGATAATCTCTGACTATTCATCCTCTGTTCATTGTCCCCAAACAATTACCCATAGTATGACTCGAGAAATAACCTCTCTGTCTAAAGCAGAGTAAGTCTAACTCAGATTTTTTTTTTTATTACTCGACTGGGGAGGCCATCTGAATTTGCTGCTTTGCATCTCCATCTCTGCAAAACAATTGCTTAAAAACCAAGTTGGAATTTGGCATACGTGCTGATAGAGAAAGATAGGGTTAGTACTATTTCTGTTTCCTCTTCTGTACCCCTTCCCCCATCCTTTCACAGACATGCGTAAGGTGAGAGAGCATGGAGGATGACAGTAATAGGGAAGGAAACAGATTACTAAAAGCTGTATAGGAGCAGAAGAGAGATTTGGACCATACTGATGTAACTATTATAATGCAAGAAAACAAATATTGCCTTATATAAAACAATGAGAAATTTTTTACTGTGAGGGTGGTGAGGCACTGTAATGGGTTGCCCAAAGAAGTGGTAAATGCTCCATCCCTGGCAGTGTTCAAGGCCAGGTTGGACAGAGCCTTGGGCGACATGGTCTAGGGTGAGGTGTCTCTGCCCATGGCAGTGGGGTTGGTGTTGATCTTAGGGTCCTTTCCAACCCTACCCATTGTATGATTCTATGATAATGAAGCTTTTGAAACTAAATTATACATTGCTTAGTTAACTGTTTTATTTTTTAACTTGAATATATCCAGGTTTGGATTCAGAAAGTTTTGGTATCAGTATTTCAGACCAAATAATTGAAATAGACAAGTTAGAATTTGTAGTTCCTTGTTCTTTTTTTTGTTCTTTTTTTTTTTTTTTTCCCCTCCCTATTACCAGTGTAAGAATAAAGAATAGAGCCATAAACCAGCCAGGTTAACTCTGACTTCCTCTAGTCTAAAATCTGTGTATAAAGTCTATGTGCAAAAATAGGAGATGTTTTCATAGAAAGAGCTGGTTTACTCAATAAGAACTTCCTAGCAAGACATTTTGACATAAGTAACTTCTTTTCTCTTAGCGGGAACTTCTTGATGCTGTAGATAATAATGAGTCTGCAGTGATTGTTGCTCCCACTTCGTCAGGAAAAACATACGCATCATATTATTGCATGGAAAAAGTTCTGAAAACAAGCAATGAAGGGGTTGTTGTGTATGTTGCTCCTACAAAGGTAAGGCTGCATCAGCCTACTACATATTCTGTATATATGACTATGATATTTCTCAGTGTGATTCTGAAACTGTTTGGGGTAGCTTGTAACACTACTCTTGTTGCTATTTTTTTTTTTTTATTAGAAATGGAATCTTTACATTCTGTTTTACATGTAAACAGCATGTTTAAAAAAAATCTTAAAAATATTTAAGCTTATGTAGAATTTTTGTCTATTAATATCTATACAGCTAATTTAAGGTCAGAATTGCTAATATATATACAGAAGTGCTAAAAGAAACATTTTTAGTAAATACTGAGAATGCCTCAAAGTCTACCAACATGGTAAAGTAATATTTGAACAGAACAATGACCCAGCAAGTCGTCTTTCTCTCAGTAAGTTCACCATTAGATACTTCGAGAGACAATTTATGAAACTCTAGGCAGTGGGATATTTTTTAAGGAGTTAAAAACTCATTGTTTATAGTTAAAAACTGACTTAAGTGCTGAGGCCCAAATTTTTTATTTCACCCAGAGCTTACTTTGATTGCAGTGGTGTGAGTTTTGGGTAGTGAATTACATAACAACCTCTATGGATTGTTTTCTATAAGCAAAAATATCAAGTACCAGATCTTTTTAAAGTTAACATTATTGACACTCTAGACTTAACAGAGCATTACATGGTATGTATTATAGTCTAGTATGTTAATATCAGTGCCAAAAAGGAATGCTTTTATATGTCTCAGAATACCGTATGTCTTTAGAGATACACTGTCTGGTTTTGTTAATGACCTGCTTTATTTAAGGCCCTTGTAAACCAAGTGGTAGGAACTATATACAGTCGGTTCACCAAGAAACTTCCGGATGGATTGGTAGTGTGCGGAGTCTTCACGTGAGATTATCGCCATGATGTTATGAATTCTCAGGTATCTTTTTATGGGTTTTTAACACATAGTAATAATGACTTATGTATTCTGTCTGGCTTCTGAAAATGTTAATTCTAATTACAACAACTGTGCCATTGCTAAATACAAAGTTCAGGAAAAACTTAAGCTTAGCTGTACCGCTTACTAGAAAATTTCGGTATATGGCATATAACCTTACCTACTCGTCCTTAGGGGGTATGCGGTTGATAACTTGCTCTGGTTAAAAGGAAAAACATTAAAATCTTTTGGTTGCCAACACACAGCAGGTGCCTTACAGAATTCCAGATAGAATACATCAGTAACCCTTCCCGTGTCCACTGATGTAGTCACTCCATCATAGAAGGTCACTAGGTTGGTCTCTCTTTTAGTGGAGAGCCCAGAACCTGAACTCCAGGTGTGGCCTCATCAGTGCTGAGTAGAGGGGAAGGATTCCCTGCATTGATTTGCTGGCAACACTCCCCCTAATGCAGCCCAGGATGCCATTAACCTTCTTTGCCATGAGGGCACATTGCTGCCTCATGTTCAACTTGGTGTCCACCAGGACCCTCAGGTCCTTTTCTGCAGAGCTGCTTCCCAGCTGGATGGTCTCCAGCATACACTGGTACATGGGGTTGTTCCTCCTTTGGTACAGGAGCTTGCACATCTCCCTGTTGAACCTTATGAGGTCCCTGTCAGCACATTTCTCCAGCCTAGGTCCCTCTGGATGGCAGCATGAGCCTTTGACATATCAGCTGCTCCTCCCAGTTTGGTGTCATCAGCAAGCCTGCTGAGGGTATGCTTTTCCCCATCATCCAGGTCATTAATGGAGATGTTAAACAGGATCAGACCTACTATTGACTCCTGGAGTACAACTCTAGTTACCGGCCTCCAGCTAGACTTTGTACCACCAATCACCAACTTCTAAGCATAGCCTTCCAACCAGTTTTCAGTCCAACACTTTCACTGTCTGCTAATCTGGTCCATTCTTCAACAGCTTGTCTATGGGGATCTTAGAGGTGTTGTCAAAAGCCTTACTGAAGATAATATTCACTGTTCCCCCCTCATCTACCAAGCCAGTCATTTCATGATAGAAGTTTGGCAAGGTTGGTCAGCATGACTTCCCCTCGCTGAATTCATGCTGAATGCTCGTGATGACTTTTTTGTTCTTCATGTTGTTTTTTGTTCTTCATGCTTGGAAATGATTTCCAGGATTAGTTATCTTCATGGGGATTGAAGTGAGGCTGACTAGTCTGTAGTTAGTTTCCTGGGTTTTCTTTCTTGCCCTTCTTTAAGATAGCAGTGACAAATCATTCATGTAATCTTGCTTACCTTGAAATCAAATACATGTGTATGGTTTTGAATGCTTTTTAAATACAGGGTCTACTTGTAGCTGATTAGTCAGTTTACTTGAAAATAATGCTTTACAAACCTTTCTTCTTAGATACTAGTGACCGTGCCTCAGTGTTTAGAAATCCTGATGCTGTCTCCTCGTTGCCAGAAGTGGGCCAAACAGATACAATATGTTATATTTGATGAGGTAGGCATCTTCCGTAGTAACCAATGTAACAAATTTATGGACAATCTGGAAGAAAAATGCCAGTTTTTAATTGCATGTATTATTGCTGGCAAAAAAAAACTACTTTCAGGAATATAATTCCAGACTTAATTACTTTTTCCTGTTCGCTGATTGGGTTTATATGCTTCGGTGAAAGAACTTAAAACTCTGTTGGTCCTCAAAAGGACATATATTTCAGTCAAAGCTACCAGGAGCTTCCTTTACTTCTCTCAAGCCAGTCAGCTGAAAAACTAAAAGCCACCACTGTGTAGTCTCAGTGGCACAAATAGAACGGTACAGACTGGGATTGTACGGATTTCACATCATATTGTATTTGTCAGTCATTCCAGGGGAAACGTCGATGATTAATCTTGCTAAATTTAAAATTCCTGCTGTGTTTGTTCTTGTGTATAAAATTAGTTGCTAATAATGCCAGTATCTGGGGTACGAACAGTGAACATAGTATTGAAATTTTACGCTGACTTGCTATCCAGCTAAGTCTGGAGAGGGATTTACTGGACATTTGATTTGCATCTTGTGGTCATTTGCTACAATATGAGAATCATTCAGTATTGATCTTGCCAAACTTTGGTTTTTTGTAAAACACAAACCAACTTATGTTCTGGGTGCACTTTGATAAGGAATGCTTCTTATTTTCTTTTCATCCTTTTTCCCAAAACCATAGGTCCATTGTCTTGGTGGTGAAATTGGAGCAGAGGTTTGGGAGCACATTTTAGTAACAATTCGATGTCCGTTTTTGGCACTCTCTGCTACTGTCAGTAATCCAGAACACCTAACTGAGTACGTGTGGAATTTTCTTGCTCACAAGAGCATATTTAAATCAGATATGAGTGGGTTTAGATAGAGAGATCAACTACTATTGGGAGGCAACTGATTTGGAGTTACATTGCGCTATATATTATGCTACCCTTACTCCCTCAATTGACAAGAAATGGTACTGTAACTCTTAACTCCATCATGAGAAAAAGCGCTACTTGTTCCTTCAGACCCTATAATTGAGCTGTGCAGAGGAATTTTGGAGGCTTTTGCATCTATTTATTTGAATTGCCAAAGCCTGCTAAGCACATTTGCCCATCATCCATCAGAGAAGACACCTGCACTATATTTATATATGTATAATGGTGCTATTTCACATTTTTTATTTGCATCCTGGGATAAGCTTGAGAACATTGCGCTGAAGATGGTGACGGGGGACTGGAAACTATATAGGAGAAACTGAGCAGACTGTAGTTATTCATCTATTGTAGCTGTAGCAGTTTTCTTAAAATATATTTTGCCACTTATTTTTATTTTATGTGTGCACTGTAGGTGGTTACAGTCTGTGAAGAGGTATTGGCAATGTGCTGAGAAAAGAATAGAAAGAAGCTCTGCAAACTCTGAGAAGAACTTTTCAAGAAAATATAAAGGGAAATCTAAAGTCCAAGAACAAAAGCAATCATACCGTGTTAGACTAGGTGCGTATCAGAATATTTTGTAACTAAGAAATAAATTCTGCAAAAACTTTTATCACGGTGTGTGAACGTGAACTTAAGCATATTCTGTTTTGATTTTTTTTTTTTTTTTAAGTAAGAGCAAGTCTTGCAGGAATAATAATAATAAGCTTGCCTTAAGCTTTTTAAAACAACCAAGTACATCATGACAGCATTTTTGTCTCTTCATAGTCTTGTATGAAGAAAGATACAATGATTTGGAAAAGTATGTGTGTTCTCTAAGGAGCAGGGATTTTCTCATTGAATACTATCATCCGTGTGCTGCATTAACAGTGAATCACGTAAGCATAATACTGGGGTCAACATTGCATAGTACCTGTTGCAATTAGGCAGCATGGATTCCATCAAAATGATTCCTTTATTTTTGTCTTGTTTAAACTCCTTGCAGATTGAGAACTACGGTATTCCTTCAGATCTTTCTCTGTCTCCACGAGAGAGCATCCAGCTTTATGACACAATGGTAAAAGTCTGGCGAGGGTGGCCGAGGGCCCAGGTGTGTATACACAGCTGTGGGCAAAATGTATCAAAATAAACTGCTAACAAAGTACTGCAATGTTTTATATTAATGTTGTTTTCCAGGAGCTAGATCCTGAGGCATTTGTCTGTTTCAAGAATAAAGTAGTAATAAAAAAGGCAGATGTGAGGAAATACGAACAGGAACTGAAGAAAGAACTTAGCAAATGGATTGTTCTTGGCCAAAGACAGAAGGTAACAGTTATTACTGGGCACTTTCTTAAGAATGTGTACAACTTCGATATAATAATAATAATAAGTAATGATATAATGGAGTTTCTTCTCCTATAATTATTATTTATGAACTACTGCTGTACTGGGAAGATAAGCACTAATATTTGTGGCATTTCCATAAGCATTTTCAAGGTGATATTTTCACAAGTTTTTCTGTGAATCAGACTTCTGATACTGCTGTGAGATTTCAATTCCTGATTCCTTTAGGTGCTTCCTACAGTTAGTGAGAATATTGTACCATAGCTCTGCTTCTTCAGTCTACCTCTACCTTTTGCTGCTCATTTGAAAGCTTTCGTGTAACCACAGACAGTATGTTTCCACGTAAAAGATGAAAATTAAACCAGTGAGCAAAAACTCAAGTCCCTGATTGGAGGTCACCTGTTCCTTTATCATAAAAGAGAATATGAGGAGGTGGTGAATTGATAACAAGAAGAAAACAAAGAATATCTGGGAAATAAATTAAAAAAAAATCACAAAACATGACACTTAAATGTGAAAATAGATCAGAATCACTATGTTAGTGATACTTTATTATTTGCACTGTGATGGTAGCCATGAATGCTACAACAATTTGCATTTGGAGTTCTCACCAAAGTCAGTTGATAGCTTGCAGACTTCTTAGTCTGTAAACTTTATGTGGCTATTCCAGTTCTGAATGACTGAAAAAAATTGAGCTGATGGAAGTTGACACAGGAAAATGGAGGCTTTGTGGTTTTTAGCCTGCGGTCAGAAGTTTCTGTCACTAAAATCTCCACAATACTACTTTGGTCAGGTGAATGAGCTACTGGAGTGCCTTAAGCCAAAACCCGTGGATTGCTCAGAAGAAGAAAAGTGGAAGCATTTTGCAAGCTTTGTTAATAGATTACATGAGATGGATAAGTTGCCTGCTTTATTTTTTATGTAAGTATTTACACTGCATATGTTGTGTGTGTATTGCCTATATTCAGAAAAACGGGTATTGGAGATAAGCGTTGATATAGCTTGGCGTATGCCATTTATATGGTATTTGTTACCTTTGCTTTAAAACTTACAAAGTAAAGACCTACAAGCTCTATCAACCCATGTATATTTATGGCACTAAAAGTTTCACTAAAATTAAAGCTGAGAGCATTTAATTGCTGTATAGAAAGGGTAGAATCCATGCACGGGTGTCTGAGAAAATTACAAGGACCTGAACCACACCAAAATGAGAATCGGATTCTTGGTTGCTTTGCCCCAGTAAAACTTCTGGAAAACATATGCTGTTTATTTAGAGGTGCAAATGGAGTATCTAGGGGCAGGCTTGGTAGAGAAGAGGGTGGAATGAGGTTCTATTAATGTGTGTGTTTGTTATATGGTGATGGTTCCACTGCACAGTGACATGCATCAGTCATCCTGCTTTCTATATATGTGAGGTGTAACTGTAACATCAGACATGCACAGCTCTGAGCCTAGTGACAATACCATTATTGTCAGTGATATTGCTAATATTAGCAAAGTAGGCACATACCTCAATGCCGGACTTAATGAAACAAAGCTGCTTATCAGTAAACAGTGAACAGTTGTCTAGCACATATTTTCACTGTAATAATGCAGAGAAACAATCATGTAAAAATGGGAAGCTTTCTCATCTTGGTATGAAGCGGTGCCCTTCCTTACATTGGACACTCGGGGTAGAATGCTCACTGCCATTCCAATGCTCACATGCTTGATGCTGATAAAAAGGCGTTTCTGAAAGAACTGGAAAGGAAAAAGCAAAAAGTGAATACACATATTAATGGCCCATCTCAAATCACTCTAGTTCCTGGTAAAGTATTTCTTTACTCAGTGACAGCCTAGTTGTAACTTAATGTTATGACTAATTTCAAGCTGAAACTGACAGTTCTCAAAAGGACTCTTAGATATTTGCAGTTCCTTCTGTAAGGAATAATTTCAGGGCTGCTGTATGAACTGCAGCATCATTTTGGGGCACTCAATAGGAAGTGCCAAGATGCTTCTCCACAGGGGAAATGGACAAGTGCCTTCCTCTCATCTGCCCTGGAATGATGGGTCCTTAGAAATTCTTGGTGACGAGAGACTGTGAGCAGAGTAAAAATATCCTAGACAGTTGATAAATGATCGCGGTGAGGCAAGAACACATCCCAGACCAGTGAATACCTAGTGGTATCAAACTGGAGGATAAGATACAGAAATCTGTTCTCTAAAGGTCTTTGAAGGCACAGGTGTAATGTAGCAGCACTTGGCAGACTCCCCAATGTCTTTGTAGTTAGACAAGGACAGGAATTAGAAGTAAAAAAACCCAACCAACCAACCAAAAAAATCTCTCTAGTTAAATGTTCCAGTCCTGAGCAATTGTGATAAAGGGGATAAGTAGCTCTCACAAGTAGCAGACAGTGACTTGGAGATTCATTGGTGCTGGTAAGCTTTTTCTCTCTAAGCTGTTACTGATGAATGATTTTGCAAAGCAAAAGATGGTGTTATGTTAGCATGGAATTAGTGGAGACTCCTGGGAGAGAAGGTATCAGAGCTGTAGAAGCCAAACTGCGATCGCAGCTACTGATGGTAAGGAAAAAACAGTAGTTAAGAGTTCGCTTTTCTTTTCTTAGAGCCACCAAGGAAAAGAACAGGCTGGCAGCATTTTAGTATTCTTCATGGCTGAGTAAACTCAACAGTAGAAATTAATTAGAACATACAGTCTGAATTTCAAAGGGGAAAAAAAAGAGTTTATGAAAAATGACTGTTACTGAGCTCTGGTATCTGTGAAGATGAGAAAAACTGAAGTAAAGAGAGATTACCTCCTAGCCTTAAAATCTGTATTTGGTCTTTCTGGATGAAAGGATAAAGTCCTTCAATTTTTGTTCCTGCTCTTGGTGACTGCCAGATTTGAATGACTTGTGAATATTCTAACAGACTAGGATGCACCCCTACACCATGTGTTGCCAACACCTTGTATGACATTAGTTAACAGGACCTGCTGCTGCAACAAGAACAGAAAAATACTTTTTGAGGGTGAAGCTGGAGAAGTCTTCATCCCAGATAAACTCCGAATAGTCCAATACTGAAAAAGCTGTGTAGAAGACCAAGACAGGCTGAGACTGATTCTCAGCTGGGTAGTTGAGAAGAATTAAAATTACATAACCTGCAGTTTGCTTTATCTGTATGTCCAAGTGCCCTGTTTAGGGAAAGGTAGAGTTGAGCATGCTTTCTAGAAATAATTTATTGGCAGAACCATTTTACATTTTACCACTCAGTTTTGGAATAATAGCAGCTTGAAAGTGAATGCAGCCGATGATTTGGATGTGGAATAGAATCTAATCATTAGAAGCATATCCTCAATTATTGTCAGATGATAAGAGTCACTGCATACTATTATAACAATATTACATATAAATAAAAACTTTATTAGAGTTCATCTAGCTGATGTATATTGTATATTATTTGCTTTTAAGATTTAACGTGGATACAGTGGAAAGTGCAGCCAGGAATATATTCCTTTATTTGCTGAAAAAACAAAGGCGTATACAAGGCTCTGATATTGAGCAGGAAAGAAACCGATTTAGGGCCAAACTAAGAAAAGTGAACAAAAGGGTAGGAAAATTCAACCCTGCGTAAGTATTATAACTATATATTATTAAAAAGGTTAGATATTATGATAGAGGGTCATTTTGTGATAACTTGTTTCTGAGGAATGTACCTTTCAGCAGCATGTTCATCCAGCTTGCAGTATAATCGTCCCTGTTGTTCTTTCTGCTCTAACAACCCACACAGTAGGAGTTGCTGCGTGGCAGGTTTCAATCAGCAGTACCCAGGGTATTGTTAGGCACCAGGAAGATACCGCTGTTACTGACATTGTGTAAGGTGCTGGCACTGCAGCAAAAGAACCAAAAAGAGAGACCTGAGTACATGAGATTGACCAACTTGGATTAATTTGCTATTGAGATATGAAGATACCAGAATGGCTCTTTCTCTTTTGTCACGGAGGTCTTAAAAACCCTGGTGCTGGGTCAGCCACTGTGGGAGAATATTTTCATAGTTCAGCCTTGCCATGGCTGGTTGAGGTGGCGGATCTCTCAAGTGTAGCTTCACCTGACTGGTGAGATGTTCTTTGAGTATTTGTCAGCTTTTTGCTTGGACTGTACCGTATTTATTTCACCCTTAATGTTGAATTTTCTTGATTTTGTAATCATAGAGTACGGATTTCTGTAAGGCATTTGGCAATGAAATATGGCTAATAGTCATCTGGACTGTTAGGAACAGAAAGCATCATGATTTTGTCCTAATCATAACAATTTACAGTGTATTATTTGGACATAATACCATGAAAGAATGAACTTAGCTGACTTTAATAAAACTTGAAAATCCAGTAGGAATTTAGACACATATTTAGACATTGAAGTAGCTTGAAAATCTGCCTCTAGATAGTTTTCCCTCCCCTCTCTTCTTCAAGTGCTGTTCTAAATCCTTACAGTCCATGTCATTATTGGCAGTAAATCCATTACATTTCTTTTTCATGTTTAATTTTTCTACTATGCGATTTTGTTAGCTTAATTTGCTGAGTGAGATGCTTAGAGTTGCTGTCTTCATCTTCCTTCACTTTTGTGTATCACTGTAACTCCTCCTCTCTACGTCACCCAGAATTACTTGCTACTTTGCATATAAGCCATGATAAAATGAAGCTGTTATCAGTAAATTAACGGATTTAATTTAATTAAATCAGTAAACTGTTTGAGCCTACAGTTTAAAAGGGAATGAGTCTGAATCTTTCAGTACCAAAGTATAGTTTAAAATTGAGAAATGTATGTGAATTACAGGAAAAAAATATTTTTAATCGTATATTTTATACAGGGATACCAAAAAGGTGAACCCCAGTAAAATGGAAAACACTGTGGTGCTTTTGACTAAAAAAACCCAATTGGAAAAAAGACTTAAAGGGCTAACTGATATCCCTTCTTCATGTACTTACGCCAATCCTGAAGCGGTGGATGAAGATGTAAGTAATTCATTGGTGGTTATAATATGGTTATGGTTTTTTATGTCTAAAATGCATGAATTTGTGCATAAATACATAGAACTCATGTATGATGCAGTTGTACTTCCTAACAGTACATATTGAGTTCATGAAACATTGTGAATATTTCCATTTACATTTTATTCAAGGTATCAGTCCTTAGATAACTTTATTTTTAAGATGCATGGACAAATTTCATTCTGCCAAATGGGAGGAGGTTGACCTGTCCCTGTGCTGGGAGTCCTGGGATGTACGCTATAATGGATTGATTTACATGAGCTGTTAGCAATGCAATTCTGTTACTTGTGGATTCAGATCTCAGACTCGTATTTTTCTGACTGAGCCATCAGAAGAGGCCATTTGGCACCTTTGTTAAATTATAAAAACATTTTTAAGTCCTTCATATCTCATAGAAATACTAATTAATTATTTTGGGTTCTTAAAGTTCTAGTCCCCATAAAGCAAAATTTTCTGTGCTTTTCAATGTGTTTATGGCCCCTGAGAAAAGCAAAGGTGAGAAAAGCACTGAAAATCTGCAGATGTCCATCAGAAATATTAATGTGTATATTTGTATACAAATAATTAAGGAATAATTGGTGAAAGAGATTTGTATAATGTGGTTTCCAGCAGCGGTGGGTGACTGGGCCTTGATCCAGGAGATCCCCTCAGGTCTAAACTTCCTGAAACATGACTGTGGTTCATATAGCTGTCTCTTCATGGCTAGGGGTTTTTTAATCAAAAGAGTAATTGTGATATATAGCTCTTAATTCAGAGAAAAGGTGCTCAAAGTTCTGATGAAGTGTCTTGATAATGCTTTTGGCTCATTGTGATGTGTCTTGAAAGACAGGAAATGTCTGTGTTTTGGGACTGAACTTGAAAATGCTCATGATTCCTTATGCTGGGAACTTGGGATCCCAATGTGATTTTTGAACCACTGTCAACCAGCATGGAAGGAACACTGCTTCCCACAGTTGCACATGGGTAAAGTCAGTGAAGAAATAGCTTGGACTTTGGAACAGATGACACTTAGCTGTACAGTGAAGTTCAGAAAATACTGGAAAAGCTTAATTCAGTGCTATTTCTGAGTTTGGGAAAGGAAAGCATCTAACTGCATTGTGAGGTGAGATGGTGATACTGAGCAGGGATGACAAATAAGCAAAAGAGTATCAGATTCACGAAGCTACTTAGGAATTTGTTCTGTGATAGCTGTATTTCTGCGGCACTTGGAACTTCAGCAGAGAAGACTTTTTCATTAACACTTGGTTGTGGTTAATACTTTTTATTTGTAGACTTTGATGAAGATTTTTCATCGACTTAGATTTGAGAGAAGAGGTTATCTGCAGCAAAGGTTGGCACTGAGGGGCATTGGGTATCATCACGCATCTATGTCCAGCAAGGAAAGACAAGTAGTGGAGATGCTTTTCAGGATGGGCTATATCAAGGTTGGTAAATTGGGAACAGTTCTTCTTTTAGCATGTTAGTTTCTCCGCATACTAAATGAAAAAATACAGTTTAGCTTTCAGCAGTGGTAAAATATATTGCATTTACTTTGTCATGCTAATTTAAAAAGTGTTGACTTCTGTCAACAAGTGATGGCCACGCTATTCCTGATACAGGCCAGGATGCTGCTGGCCTTCTTGGTCACCTGGGCACAAGCTGACTCATGTTCAGCCAGCCACCAGTTAGCACCCCCAGGTCCTTTTCCACTGAGCAGCTTTCTAGCCACTCTGCCCCCAGTCTGTAGCATTGCAGGGGGCTGTTGTGGCCCAAGTGCAGGACCCAGCACTGAGCCTTGTTGAACCTCATAAAATTGGCCTCAATCCATTGATCCAGCCTGTCCATATCCCTCTGTAGAACCTTCCTACCCTCCAGCAGATCAACACTGCCACCCAACAATGTGTCATCTGCAAACTGAGCAAGGGTGCATTTGATCCCCTCATCCGGATCATTGATAAAGGTATTAAACAAAACTGGCCCCAGTACTGAGCTCTGGGGAACACCACTTGTGACTGGTCACCAATTGAATTTACCTCCATTTACCACCGCTCTTTGGGCGCACCCCAGTTAGCCAGGACTGCTGAGAGATGATGGAAAACGGCTTGGAGAGCACTTCCATCAGCTCCCTCAGTATCTTTGAGTGGATCCCATCTGGCCCCATAGACGTGTGTGTCCAAGTGGTGTAGCAGGTTGCTGACCATTTCCCTATGGATTATGGGGACTTCATTCTTCTCCCCCTCCCTGTCTTCTGGCTCAGGGGGTTGGATACGCAGAGAACAACTGGTCTTACTATGAAAGACTGAGGCAAAGAGATCATTAAGTACCTCAGCCTTTTCCTCATCATTTGTCACTGTGTTTTCCCCCCATACCCATTAAAGGATGGAGATTCTCCTTAGCCCTCCTTTTGTTGTGAATGTAATTATAGAAACATTTTTTACTGTCTTTTACTGCAACAGCCAACTGAATGTGTTAAATGAACTCTATAGGATTATAGTGTTTTGTACCGTCTTCATGGAATATTTGAATTCCTGCTCAGTTTCAATATTTCAATTTGTATTCCATGAAAGATGTGGTATAAACTTTCGGGATACAAAAGTCTGATATGCATATAGAATAGCTATATGAACTATACTAAAGAGTCAAATTAATGTGTGTTCATTGCTGTGTTAAATTCATCAATGTTTAGCTATATAAAAAATAATAGTAGAATTCCTGCTGATATAAATTGGATATCACAGGTAGTTTTGTTTTATATTTAAATGGATATTGCCATTTCTAATAGAATTACTCATGTTCGATATCTTACAGGTAGTCACAGCCACTTCATCGCTTGCTCTAGGAATCAACATGCCATGTAAATCTGTTGTCTTTGCTGAAGATTCTGTCTTTTTAGATGCCCTAAATTACAGACAGGTATGGAAATAGAACACCTACTTTTTCTGACAGGAACAGTATACATGTAGCTGCCATCACACACAAATTCAGAAAAAACATCTTTTACATATACTTCTGGGTATGTTCTGAGTTGTAGCTGTTCATTTTGGTGACTTTACTAATGTTTCAGAAACGCCAGCCCACAAATAATGGATGTAGTCAAAAGACCTGTTTCAGCAATGGAAGTATTACAGTTGCCCAGTGGATTAAAGGCATAGATTCAGCTTTCAGTTATGGGAGCCAGAAAGACAAAAGCTGTTTTGTTCTAGCCAGAGTTTTACAAATGCATTAAAAATACACTAGAAGAACATGCAGTGGGGATTTAATGAGGAAAAGAAAGATTGTTGACTGGATTAATTAAGGACGTTTGAGTTCTTTCCGTCTTGGAAGTGGCACTCCACACAATGCAGCACAGCAGTGTGTAGATGAGGTTGCAAATGCAATAAAGCAGAACGGCTCCAGTCATGGCACAAGTTACTAGGTGGGCTGAGAGACTCTGACCTCTTCACTAGTTCCCATTTCCTGCTCTTGTGCTACTTTTCAACCCTGCATTTTCATGAAGTATCGTTAGTTTGCCTCTGGTTCAGGTGGCCATATAGGCCAGATACATCTGATGGCAGGTAGCTGAGAGTCAGTGTGAGTGGATCTGTGCAGTAGCCAAACCTAAATGCATCTCCCTTCTGCTGCACATAAATGATATGACTCCAGCTTTGTAACATCATCTGGTACAAAGGCCAAGTGCCCATAATGGACCTGTCCAATCACTATTGATCCAGGCAAGGGAGTACTTTCTTAGGAAGCTCCTCTCTACTCCTTTTTCATATTCTCTGCTCTTTATTCACACTGGGACTACCCTTTGCCCCAAATCTACCCTGAAATAATTCAGAGCTAAATGCAACTTGAAAACAAATCTGGTGTGTAGGTACAAAGTTAAAACTTACCTTGGAGCAATATGAATATTAAAAGGACACGTGAGAGAATGTGAGTATCCGGACCAGTGTTTAGGTCTTCTATCAAATATTTTGAGAAGTAAACCACCACATTTGTAAACCAGCCATATTTGAGGTACAGCATATTTTGCACACATTATTTTAATAATTCTGCATAAATGCTTTAAGACTGTATAGGCGGTACCAGTGCACACAACGTAGATATATTTTGTTTTAAAATGAATAGTATTTTAATAATATAATTATTAATAATTTTATTCTTAGATGTCAGGACGTGCTGGAAGACGGGGATATGATATGATTGGAAATGTGTTCTTCTATGACATCCCAATGCCCAAAGTTGAAAGACTTATCAAATCCAACGTACCTGAGTTGAGAGGCCAGTTTCCTCTGACTATTTCCTTAATATTGAGACTGATGCTCTTGGCTGAAAAGGCTGATGACAAAGAGGATGCCAAAGCAAAGGTTTAATGTTTTTTTTCTTAATGGTAATTTAATGAAATGTCTCCTTAACTTGAGCAGAAAGTTATGTACTTCGGAATTAAGCAATCTGCCTCCAAATGAAGTTGCATATTCTGCTATACTGCTTCTAGTACCTGTGCCATCTTCTCCTCAGTATTGTACTCTCCATTTTTATGCATTTATTCTTTGCAATAGATATTATCATCGTATCATCAGAAAGAATGCTACTGTCAGGAAGGTATTTTTACTGACTTTTGTTCTATGCAACAGTTGCATTAACTTGGAGAATCAGAAAGTCTCCCAATACTTAAAATTTCAGCTTTATTTGAGGAAAAAATGTGAACATACATTTCCATAGGGAAAAGGAGAGCTATGAAATGCTATCTCAATTGAAACAGTGAGAAAATTTGATGTGTTACTCACTTGCTTAAATCTAACTCACCTGTTACTAACTCTTTGGAATCAAAAAATTCTTATTCTTGCCTTTTAATGCAGTGATATAAGTAAGCAACCCATGACCATGACTGCAAATTGGTCAGAGATCTCCTCTTGTAATTATTAAGGAACTCTTACTTTCAGATGATCTGGTTTTTACATCCACTTTAGCATATAGACATTTATTTTCAAGGACTCACTGAGTGAATACAGACATAAGTCTTCTTAAGATAACAAAGTAAATTGGTAAACTTCTGTGTTAAAATATTAAAGTGATATTAAAGTGTAAGGAGTAATTTCAAAACTTCCTGGATTTAGTTTAACGATATTTAAATCCTTGTCTTTTAGATCTCTATATGAATTCCATGCAACTAACTTTACAAACCTTAGCGTAAATGTAGAAAATGAGCACACATTTGACTGAGGATGGACCTTTCTCACAAGCATTTCCAGGAGTTAGGCATTCAATTTACATAAAAATACAACATAACCCTGCCCAACATTTTTACCCTGAAAAACAAGTATTGAAACAAAACATAGAAGCTGAATATTATATTTCTCTGCTTGTTACAATATCAGCGTTTCCTTGGATTTCTAAATTATCTTTTTCTGTTTGTTTGACCAGGCATTGTCAGTGTTGAAGCACTCACTGATGTCGTTCAGAAAAGAAAGATATGCTCAAATACTAAAAATTTATTTTATGTTTTCCTTGCAATTTCTGATCAAAGAGGTAGGTTTTAACTCACTCTTATAAAGGAGAGCTCTTAAATCTACGGATTCTTATTTGTTTGTGTTAGTATGCTTTTATTTGAAGACCCATATATTTTATATTTCATAGCAATAGGCTATTTCTTTCTGTTAGAAATTGAAGAAAACAGATAAAATTAGAGCACCCTAAGTTTGAGGTTAATTCTGAGCTACTTCTGGAATAAACTCAACAGGAAAAGTCTTGTGGTATGGTCTATATAGTTACAAATTGATTAGGCAAGTAAGAGCTGTGTGTTTCTATTGTATATGAAGATGCATGCATGTGAAATAGCAGGGGTTTAACGCATGCTAAGGGTGACATGTTGAGAGAAATTGTATCTGTAACAAAAATTTAGGGAAGACTGAAAATTACTGGTGTATCCCTCCATGATAATACTTTCTTTTTTGATGGATGCCATTTTGGAATATTTGAATGCATGACTCCATTTGGCTTACAGCTCAGGACTACAGGCAGTGGGACAACGTGGTGACTCGTTTTTCAGAAAGGACAAATTTTTGCCTTTCAATGGAGATTGAATGTTCTCAATGGGTGCTCATGCATTAGGTTGAAGGACTATTCTGAATGCCACCATTTTATATTTCTGTCATGTCCAAGTTCATCCTTCACAACTAAGTGTGTTTTGCTTTTAAATTAAATAGGGCTACTTGGATCAAAAAGGTAAACCCATAGGATTTGCTGGACTTGTGACACACTTGCACTATCACGAACCTTCAAATTTTGTTTTAGTGAGCTTTCTTGTGAAAGGTTTATTCCACAAATTGTGCCAACCGATTAAAGGTAAATAATACTCTGTGCGTTTTAATTGTAGTCTGTGGTGGGCTCTGTAACCCCAAGGGTTCTGAAATTTTCCGATGCCTTCTTGCTGCTGCCATCTTTTGCTTGCCTAGCCTTCATCCTCACATCCTTGGCCTCTGTCTCTACACACTTGGCATATGCTTATATTTCTCATACATATGGTAATGTTGGTATCATGAATCTAAATGTATTGTCTGTGAAACATTCCGATGGGCTAAAAAGGAATGCTATACATAGAAAAATCAATAATTCTGACTCCAGAGCAATATTTGAATGTCATGTAGACGGTAAGGTGGATGACCCCTCCAAATATCAACAGATTAAAAAAAATTAAGTACTACTAATGTCTCATTACACAAGTCAAATCCATTCTGTACAGAGATATGCTGCAGGATGTGAACATATAAGAATACAGTATTTATTTGTACATAATATTAGTTGCTTAATTATCTACCAGAGTTTTTTTGTATGTAGTGAGTTGATCTTTAGCCAATATAACCTCTGCCATGACAATGGCAGCTGGGAAGAAAACTCCTGAAGAGGAGTTACTGGTTTTTGTTTTGTTTTGCTTTCCTTAATTTTTCTTTTTTTTTGTCTTTGACACTTTCATATTTAACCCAAACACTTTCTGTTTCAACATAGGCTCAGCTGTTTTTGCAGAAGATGTCCTGGAAAAGCTAGTGCTCATTCTAGCCAACCTCTTTGGGAGAAAATATCTTCCAGCCTGCTCAGTGAAATACAAACACACATTTTGCCAGTCAAAGGTAGATGAAGCTTTGGTCTTTACTGTAACTTATGTCATGTACCACTTCAAAGCATTTGTTGCCTTTTGTCAGACTAGTGCCATTGTGGATGTACAGTAGCCTGGAGCGCCAGCAGGTAGATGGCTGCTCAGCCGCTCTCTTACTCCTCCATCTCACCAGGATAAGAGGAGAAAATAGGATGGCAAAGCTCATGGGTTGAGACAAAACCAGGGAGATTGCTTACCAGTTATGATCATGGGCAAAACAGCCTCAACTTGTGGAAAATTAAATTAATTTGTTGCCAATTAAAATGGGGTTTAGTAGTGAGAAACAAAAATCTAAAATTTCAGCACCGCCTTGCCCCTGTCTTCCCCAGGCTCAACCTTGCTCTTTCATTCCTGACTCCTTCCCCTTCCCCACCCCTTCCCCAAGTAGTGCAGGGCTGATGGGAAATGGGACATGAGAAATGAGTTGTTGTGGTCAGTTCTTAACTCTCTCTGCTGCCTCTTCCTCCTCACATGTCACCCTTGCTCCAGCGTGACTCCTGTCTGTGGGCTGCAGTCTTTCAGAATAAATCTGCTCCAGTGTGGGCTCTCCAGGGGCTCTCATTCTTTCAGGAAACATTCAGCTGCTCTGGTGTGGAGCCCCTCACAGGCTGCAGTGTGGATATCTGCTTCGGCATACTCCTCTCCACTGAGATGGCTGCAGGGAAATCTCTGCCCCACCGTGGTCTCTTCTGCACGCTGCAGGGGAATCTCTGCTTCATCACCTGCAGCACCTCCTCCCCCTGCTTCTCTGATCTTGGTGTTGGCACTACTGCTTCTCACTTTGCCTGTTGGACAGTTTTACCCTTTCTTAACAAAGCTTTCCCAGAGGTGCTGCACCTGTGCCTGGTGGGCTCAGCTTTGCCCTGTGTTGGGGCCTTGGATCCGGCTGTGTCCA
Source organism: Strigops habroptila (assembly GCF_004027225.2). Lineage (NCBI taxonomy): Eukaryota > Metazoa > Chordata > Aves > Psittaciformes > Psittacidae > Strigops > Strigops habroptila. Next base: position 40,385,563 of record NC_044283.2, read on the forward strand.
TTATGGGGCAGCCCTTGGCCTCTTATCACAGTGGGCAGCCATGGACTGTGTCTGTCCCCACCCCTCTGCCAACACCTTGACACCTCATGCAATACAAGTAGCTAGCATAACGAAGAATGTACTTACTGGATAAAGAAGCCTTCATTTAACCACAAAAGTAACAGTGAGCACCAAGTTAAATGAAAAGTACCAGTTTATTCAAGTATGTTTCAGTGATGACAGATGATTATACAGTTACTGTCATGATACTGCAAAATGTAAAAGTATAAATGACACAGTGTTTCTTTATACAGTACAACTCAAGTACCTCTTTCCCAAATGGCAATTTATGACTTCTCTTCACTCAGTTAGAATTTTGTCACTTTTGCGTCTGTCTAAGGAGCCTGTAGCTTTGTGAGACCCAAAAGGACACCAGCATGCTCTGTGGCACATGACACTAGGCTTAGGGCTTTTTCCAGAAATGGGACAGTATTAGTAGGATCAGCATTAACGATAGTTATGCACAAAGTGAACTCTCCATGGGTACAGGCAGCAAGTGAAACGTTTGTAATGTGCTCCTGTTGGCTCTTCTAGGCAAAGCCTTAAAATTTTTGCAGGGCAAAGCTACAGCTGAAACCAGGGAAACTTCTGGGTGAAGATGTTTATGTGGCCAGTTTCCAGCAAGCATTCTGAGATGAAAAATGTTATTTATTTATGAGAAGGGGCTAGTTATGTAGGAGGGAATAACAGGCCTGCTGTGGCAATGGCAGCCATGTCTGTCATGTTGGTAGGGAACCTGTTGAACACCAAGATATGCAAAACAAGAACTGGGAAAGGCAGGTCCTTCAAAAATCCCTTTTTAGGGAGCTGAAACACCTTTAATAAAGCAGTTTGTCAAGTACTGTGTGAGTAAAAAACTAGGAATTTTATACTTGATGCTTGTCTTCCGTGCCTTTTTCTGCATGAAATTTGTGTTTGTCTTTAGCATCTATTAATTCTAGATGGTCAGGAAGCCTGACAAGCTGGGTAAAGCTTGGAGCTGTACTCTTTCCTTCTTTCTACCAATATGCTATGTGTGTACTAATACGTTCTATATGCACCAATATAGAACTGACGCTTTTGGAGAAATAACCTGAATTAAGCAACAAATGGCATGTTATTTCAGGTCTTTCTAGAAGATCTGCCAGCAGACTTTGCAGAGGCTGTAAATGAGTACAACACCAAAGCAGAGGAAAATTTTGCTCATTTTCTTCTGACAACTACCAAGCTGGCAGATATGGAACAAGAATACAGACTTCCACTGTCAAAGACAGGTAGGAAGTGAACAATCAGAGCATATCCATAATTTGTGAAATTGATCGTATTAGGAAATTTAGGCTAATTCTTATTTTGTAAAGAAAAAGAATGGCGATTTCAGACAGGCTAATAAAGAGATACAATTTCTATTTCACTTTTGTTTTACAAGCATTATAGATGATTGTACACAGTAGAAGCTTTATACAGGAAAAGTTTAATTTTAGTTGCTATACTTTTATTTTGTAGGGGAAATAAAAATCAAATTGACTTGTTTATAAAAGGAAAAAATATATTATTGAATAAAAGCCTTTTTATGTAATCATCAACACATTTGCAGATCCTCAAATGCCTCTGCTACTTGAATTCAGAGTCTTACAAAGGTTAGATTTTCAACATCTGAGCAGCCTTAAGGTTGAAGGAACAACTAAAGACGAACATTGCACCATTTGTTAATTCAGTTAAGTTACTTATGCCAATAAAAGATGTTCAATAACCAAAGCAATATGAAGAGGCATAACTATAAGATTACCATGCAGTATGGATTGCCATTGGGTGAAAAATATCACCTACTACATAATCTCATCTTAATTTCTGGAAGAGAGCTACAAAAGCAATGTATTACACCACTACCCCATTGCCTAGCTCCTCTGAAAATGACAAGCCTTCAAAAAAGTAAGGAAGCACTTTATTTATAGCAGATAACTGTATTTATTCATCTTCCTTTTTCCTTCACTGGTACATTGATTTTTTTTTTTTTTTTTTTTTAATTCTCTGCTCTGTACAAATGGGAGCGATAGGGGAAAAAAAAGAAACAGCCCAAATCGCCTTACAAGCTACCATACCTTACCATCTACTTTGAGTTTCAAGTATGGTGATAAGTGGGTCATAGAAAGCTTTGTAGTAAAGTGGATGTCAATTTAATACAAAGGTGAGGCACTGGGGGAGATAAACAGACAAGGTGAATGCAAAACAAGACTGAATACGACGATACGGCTTGAGATGGTAAATAGCAGTTATCCATTTCTAGTACTGACCACTGGAAAGTGCTGCATCATGGTATAACATTAGTAACACTATACTGAAATCCCATTTTTTCATATTGAGTTTAAGTTTGCTTATTTTAACAATGGAGGGACCCCACACCTTGATATGTAACCTGAAAAACGTAGGAAATGAAGAGCTGTAAATCACAGAATAATGGAATTCCAGATGAGAGAAGCAAAGCATGGGCTGCCTAGCATGTTCAGGATATATATTCCTTTATATATGTTAGTGTTACTAATGCTACTTTTACCCAGGGTGTGAGCTATGGAAATTGAATTTCCTTATTCTTGAATAGGAAATTCTAACATGAATGTTAAAGTTTCTGGTTTAAATGGAGATGTAATATGGTTTCATTCTCATTTCATTACAACAAGTGTAACTACAGCATAGTTATAATACACAGCAGAAGAGGTTGCAGCATAAGAATTGAAGGTATCATTAATAAGTTGGAAAGAATAAGTTTCTGTTTAGGAAAGGAAAATCAAAAGTACAATTATATTTAGAAGTAATTAGACAGGTCTTCTCTAGACAGTGGCTGAAGTTTTAGGCTGACCATAAACCAACAGAAACGCCATAGATGGCAAAACCAGAAATCCATAATGGGTTGCATAAAGCAGAGCAAAATATGTGACAAGCTTCACATACTTAAGTTCTAACAGGGCCTCAGTTAGAATATTCATTCTTTAGAGCTCTACACTTCAGGAAAAATGTTGGCTGGGAGTCCAGAGGCTAGCAATAAAAAAATATTAGATGTCCAGCTCTTAAGATATGTGTGTACAGGTTGAAAAACCTGTTTTTCTTCAATGTAGGACAGAATAAAAGATGAAGATAAAATAAGTCTTCTAGCACTAACATTCCCTTTGGTTTTGGCACAACTTTATGCTGTTAGCAATTTTGGCTACAGATGAGTCAAGGAGAAAAGCTTAAGCTACAAGGCGGGGATTAAGGCACAATTATTCTCACCATTAGAAAGTCCTTTCTTATATTCTGTAATCGAGTAGGCATTCTTATGAACAAAAGATATAAACATCTATCAAGAAGGGTTTAAGTTTAGAAGATTAACTCTATTTCCTGTCATTATCTACTGACTAAAAACTTCTGGCTTTTAGAATTGATTGCTGAAAGGGAGCTTAAGTCTGCATAGCTTATATTGTATTTGAAACTTTCTGTCTAGATTTTACACCCAAGAATTGGCATGGCTCTGAACTAGCATCTTATTTGATGGACACCACCAAAAGCGTATTTGCCATCTCACCTTTTGCCTGTGTATCTGGAATGGTTGATAACGATCTATTTCTTGGGGAGAGCATTAATAAAGTAAGTTATTTTTTCATGGGGGCAGAATTTTATTACAGTTCAATAAAAATCATTCTTTATTACAGTCTTCTTGCCTCTCTGTACTATGATGACCTCATGCTCAAGTGTCACTCTTTAGGAGAAAGTAGCTGAAAGGTCTCAAAATCAGCACTGAGTAGTAGCACATTATCACAGTGCAAAAACACAAACAGATGCATGTAGGAAAAAAATCGGTAGTGGGCTTTCTTGCAAGGCCTCTTCCTTTCAACTCCAAGACAAGTAAAGTACTTTAATACTATATCAACATGTTTATTGTCAGCTTGCATTTTCCTGTGGTCGTTTATATGGGCTTTGTAGCATTGGGGAATTATCACAACTCATAATTCTGTTATAGAAAAAATGAAGTTCCTACCACTGGGGATCTGAAATTTGCCTTGACCCTTAAAATGTTGCATGCTTAAGGTTGATTAATATATTCCAAGCTTCACTGAGAGAATCTAAGCACATTATCTACACATGGAAACATCGTCATCTAAAGCTCATGAGAAATCCAGCAGCCCAGTAAAACTCCAGATAACTTGGAATGACTCAGAGCTGCATGGGCAGTGCACGTCACTTTACTGACAAACTCTCCCTGTGTTCACAGCCTACGTTCTTGCACAGATTTTTGGAGTGGTCCAGCATTATTAGTGTGGAACTTCCCAGCTGTGGGAAGGTGTAGGTTTGACAAAATTAGACACATAAACAAAACCACAGTAGCTATTCAACAGAAACGTTGTTGTTTTTCAGGCTGTCTTACGTTCCCTTGGAGTTAATGTCACAAACTGCCCCCTTCTTTATTTGAACAAGTATGATAACCAAGGAAGGAGGCAGCCACTCAATGCATATGCACTGGACTTCTATAAGCATGGATCCTTGATTGCACTGACAACTGATAACTGGTATGTACTACCATTTTTAATACGGTGAAGTGGCAGTATTGTTTACAATAGGGTACACAAGTACATTTTTTTGCTTTTAAAGACATCTTCCTCCACAACTTAGGGATGGAATAGCTGTTAAATCTAGACTGGTTGACTATGTTAATGAGAATAAAACATATATTACATGGAAGTCCAATGGCAATGGCTGTAAAGTATTAGCCTGGTATTCAAAACAGTACCGTAAATGGGAAGTCTTGACTTCAGTGATGCAGGTTATTTTGACAGGCTCTTTGGAAGTTTTACTTAATCAAGGTTTTTTCACTATGAAAGAGATCCGGAAAGTCCCTAAAATGAGGAGGCTCAATGCAGTAGTTTAGAAGGTGGTAACATAGTAGCAGAGAGATGTCAAAAACTTGGTCAAATAATGAAGACAGAAACAGACTAAAGGAGGAATTCGGTGTTAAAAGATACAGGCAAAAGAATGTGAAAGAAATCAAAAACTTCAGTTAGGGAAAATCTAGAGCATAAGGGATGCAGGAGAATCCTTTCTACTTTTGACTCTCGCTAGCCTTCTGTAACCTTGTTCATTAAATCCCCCTCTTTCTAAAACTTCTAGCTTGCTGTTCTTAATGAAGCCATTCACATACCTGTTTTATTCTTCAACCTCAGCTCAAAAAAGCTCAACCACAAGCTCCCTCTCCCAACTACTCTGTCAACTATCTTTATTTTGCCTTCATGCTCGTAGCCAGTAACTTATATTATGAAATACCACTTCACTCTGCTCCCTGAGGGTGCTGTTGGGAGCATATATTATCTGCCTATTTTGTAAACTCGTCAAAGCAGATTCTAAGAATGATTACAGTGCACATTCCATGCACTGTTGTGGTTATAGTAGCAGAGTTTGGCACTAATGCCACATTAGGAAGAGGTGAGGAAATACACATTGTAGAATCACATTCTTGATTCTATCAAGCTGACCTAGTGGAAGGTTCCTCCCATGGCAAAGGGGTTGGAACTGGATGATCATTAAGGTCCCTTCCAGCCCAAACCATTCTGTGATTCCATTATTTTCAATACAATACTAAGCAACTAGTATGTCAGTGTCTGAGGCCATGGCATATTCTCTCTGCATTCTTACCCAACGTACATGGCAGGGTTTATTAAAGGTGAAACAGTACGTGCATATCCATCCTAATTTTGCGTTTTCTTTCTTTAGGTTAAATGAAGGAGATGCTTACTATGCACTCAAGGAGTTTTCACTCATCATTAAGTCTATGGGGTATGATAAACTCATGGTTTATACTATACAATAGATATTTCCTCTTTAAAGCAATTTAAAGTGAAACAATGTTCTTTTTTTAAACCCCAGAACATCACTGAGTGAACTGTGTGATGATCCAAATGACAATGTTCTACTGGCATTTCAACAACTGGGCAAAATCTATGAAGAGAAACTGCAGTGTATTACCTGAAGAAAAAAGGGTGAGGGAGAGGGAGAAGCAGCAGTACATAATAGTCCTACCACACAGTTCAGCTGCCTTTTAAGTTAGGAAGTGACTAGGTCTGAATCATCAAATATGTTTCATAATCAAGTTTTAGTAATAGCCGATATTAGTAATACAAAGTTTACTTCAGAACATTAACCTTTATAAATTGACATTTTAAATAAACTAAATAATTGTTTCTCATAGGTTAACAAACAAGGTAATGGCACTTTTTTCCCTATGCAGTGGTATATATGTTAAGGTAGCTCTCAGAAACAAGCTGAACAAATGTCACAGTTCTGGCAGCTGGTGAGATTAGCCTCTCGGTGGGACAGCACTGGAAACTTTCAGCACATTTGTGAAGGATGTTCAGCAATTACTTTGGCAATTATAATCAAATGGATTGTTTTAATTATATTCCAAGGTTTCTATGAAGTTCTGAAGTAGTACCTTCATGAATTGTTATAAAAGCTTTTAAACTGATCTGCAGTTTTAGTCTACAAAAATTTAAGTATAAAGAGTTTTATATCAGTACAATGTACTTTGATTAATAAAATGTTCCAACCATAGCTAGAATTGCTTCATTTTTAACCCAGTCTATCCTTAAGAGTCAAAAAGACCCAGGACACTTCTAGCATACTTGTCAAAAAGTCCCTTGCAATACAAATTATTGAGTTTAGTGAAATATATTTCCTAACTATTCTCTTGGGTTTTGCTGGGAAGAACAGTTTTCAACAGTATTTTCTTATTATTACTGAAAACTCTTCAGTTGAACACGACATTTTAGTCTACTTGTAGTCTGATAATATATTACATACATACTAATGTTCACGTAGCTTTGGAGAATTAGGCTTTGACAACAAGCCTCATTGCCACACACAAATTTATAGTGATGACCAAGACAGTGATGCAAGTTATTCTCTGTTGATGATGAGTAAAATGTGCATTAAGGACAATTCAGAATCCCATTTCTTCAAATTACCTCTGGTGTTCAAATGATCACTGATGAAGTCTGTAACCTGAAATCTCTTTAGGCAGCATTAAACTACATGCAAGATGGTACTAGGAGATACTGGGGGGAGGGGGGAAATCTGTATGTAGTCAGGTAGCGCAGCTGAGCTACCATCAACTGACTTAAACTTCTTCCAGTTTCTTAACGTGTGAAACAAAATGATGACAGAAATGGATCATAGTGGGAGAAAAAGACCGATCTAACTCTGCCTGGAAAATAAAATTTACTCAAATTATTCTTTACTGTCTGGCAAGTCATGCCATATACAGATACATCTTCCACAACTCTTCCTCAACTACCTCAAGGTAAAACTGGCTTTACTTTACCTTTCCATGTTCATGTTTCCAAAAATAAATGGAGTAATCTTTTTATATAAGACACAATTAACTGACCAAGGAATAAAGTTGGAAATTGGTCCTACTGTGTTCTCCGTTATTTGACCAGTAAGCATGAAATCCTGGATGAAAATCAAACTTACTAGATCTGTCACACTGTACTAATTTTATATGCAGAAGATTGTAATGTCTCTTAAAGCATTAGTAACAGAACATTTCCATTTCAATGATGTATATAGAAAGCACCTTACTCCTGTTACAGCTTTTAGTAAGGACTCAATAGTGAAAGATGACCAAGTGATTAAGTCACAATGACCAAGGAATCAACTTGTGAAAATATCAGAAAATCGGTAATTCTACTCATCTGTTACCTGGGTGGACTGTAATTACTGTGACCCATAGTGAATGAAACATCCTACTTACCATTTACATGCCCTGGAAAACCTGAATGCTGAGCTATAAGGCACTTACTTAGACAACAACTTGCCATGTTTGAAAAGCAGCCCTAAGACTGTACCGAACCCACATACCAGCAAATACCAACTGCTCTCCAAACCAGCCTATCGTAGTCTATTTGCTTTATGTAACAGTGTCTTTTCACTAAGAGACGAAGTATCTGCTTTAAAGATTAACTTTATCAGACTCTCATGAAACACTACTAATAGGAATGGACAAGATGTTAAGAAACTCCATAGGGTTTCTGAATAACCCTTACTCCTTAGGATTTTTTTTTTGTCACTGTATCAGAGAACAACCATTTTCTACAACCTTCTGGCAACAAGTTTTATGGGTGCCTTATCTGTCTCTCTAAAATTGTTCCTTTGACTTCAACCTCCACCCATGACACTGCCATTATCATGCTCAGCCTTTGTCTTCCAGTGATTTAACGCAACACCTTTTCAACACTTCTCTCCTACATGTGCAGAACATAAGAACTACAGAGACGAAAGCAGAGCAACTCTTAGCAGAAAAATTGACATACAGTAAGACTTAAGAGATGAACATAAAGAACAATAAAACTAACAGAGTTTTCAGCACCTTCCTTACAAGAATGCAGAAGAAAAAGGAAGATTAGTAAGTTTTATAAATTCTAGAAATCATATTTCAGCACTTTTAATAGAGGAATGCACTGCCACAGAAAAACTGAGGTAAAGAACTTGATGCAAATCAAATTAAAATGAGGCCACATTTCCTAAACCAAGAATAGTATTTCTAAGTATTCTGTCATAGTAAGTATATTGGTAAGCCTTACAGAGATTTAAACTTCAGTAATATTTCTCTTATGAAGTTACAAAGATAACTTCCAGTTGAGAGTGAAAAACTCTGAAGGGATATTAAATATTAAGATGGTATTTTTGCCCTCACTTCACATCATATTTCAAAGACTAAAAATTCAATGAGTTCTGGATCATTAGTACAGTGAGAAATGCCATTTTCCTTTTTTCCCCTACCATTACACAGATTTTAAAAGGAGATTTTTGTGCTTTAAAAGCTACATTCTCCTAACACTTTTACGAAAACAGCAAGTTAAGATCTTGTCCTCTGACTCCCAAACCGTTGCTGAAAGCAAGTGAAAATTACTTGTGACAGTTACTTTTCATAAAGGCAGCGTTTCCAAAGTGTATCTGACACCCTTCTGCAATGTAACAAGACCACTGATGTGGTGCTTCAATTTCAAAAGCATAAGAGAAATTGTTGAGATGTCACTAGGAGCTAGACCTTCAATATATATTAAATACAGCGTTGGAAAAAAAACCCCAAACCCGCAGCTAAAGGGACATATGCAAACCAATTTTCAGTAATGCTCTTCAAAATCCTTTATTCTCCCCGTGGCTTTCCTCCTTCCCTCCCTCCCGGTGACGTGAATGGTATTGTCTGTGCTCTCTTACTAATGTAACCCTAGTGCATGTGCTGCTGTACTGAAACATCAATATCCTGCTCCTCATCATTGAGACTGCATTGAACCCATTGCCTGGGACACCCCTGTCCTCATCCCCATCCCCCCCACCCCACACACACCCACCCAGGTGGCGCTTATCAGAAGGTCTGCCTTCCTAAAGATACAGCACATATGGCCAGACTTGAGTCTTTAATAACAACTGTCAAATGACAGGTATTCCCCACTTCTTAATGTGTTAAGGAATATTTATTTAATTTCAGCCTATTTAAGTATAGCTATTTTCCATTTCACTCTCTCTTCATTTCTCAGATTTTATTCTACTAGATATTTTGTCTTCAGAAACAGAAAAATGCTCTGATTCACCGCTGGCATCAGTAGAGACAGATGTTTGACTTAGCTGTTCTGTGTCAGAATCGCTGTCACTTGGCATTCCTCCTGCCTTGTTTACCATGAACACAGAACCTCCTGAAGATGGATCATTGCATGCGCCAAGACCAGAACAAGCTGCATTCTGACATGGTACAGATTCAGGCTCGTCTTCCCTTCTAGGACAGGAACAGTTGTTTTCAGCAACAGTTTCACTTTCTTCCTCTTTTACCTTTGTTTCTGGTTTTGTTGCTGTAGGAAGTTGAGTGGAAGATGCATTCTCATATTTAACAGGAAGGATGACTGAAAACAAAGTCTGACTACAAGAATTACTACCATCAGGAAGTGTCCCTGCACTTTCAGTTTTCTTAGATGAGTTCATAGGAAGGAGTGAACCTTCACAATTTGGTTGACTCTGTCTAGAAGCAGGCTCCGCACACTCTGGAGATACAGGCTTCCCTAGATTCAGAGGTGTTTTGTCAGATTTCATCTTCTCTTTTTCCGCTTTTTCAGTACCATTTCCAGGCAGAAACACGGAGGAAATCAGCGAATCAGAGGTATTTCTGAGAGTGTTTCCAAATGAAAACACTGGTGAGGGCAATGGGTAACAGGTATTTTTGAATGAAAATACAAAATTAGCGGGCAGGATGGGAGACTTGGTGACATTCACCCCAGCTGCAGTGTTGGTCTCTGAAGTACTACAAGCTATAGCCGTGGACTCTGAGCTGTTGGCTTTTTGTTCCCCTGAGACAGATGGTTTCTGTGTTCCATATCCTGCAGTTTCCTTTGCAGAAGGTGTTTTTTCTCTCACGTGAGATGATGTATTTTTGTCAGATGGCTTCTCAGATTGGCTAAAAAATGGGGATAATGGTAAAACCTTAAACGAATTGCTGACTCCTGATGCTGCAGAACCACCTTTTACTGAATTGCCAAAGGGAAATGAAAAACCTGGCTTCCCACTTTCTGCTGTGCCTAAATCAGGACTAGTTGAAGCATCAGAAACTGTGGGTCTGGCTACAGGACCATGTTTTTTAAATTTGCTTTCATCCTGGTTGTTGGTTTTATCCGCATGATCACATTTTTCTAGGTAAAACTGAGGGAAAACATATTTTGTGTCTTTCTTTTTAAAGGAAAACATACCTGCATCTTTAGTAAATGTGGATACTGAGTTGTTACACGCACCGAAAGTAAAAGGTGAAGCAGAAGGTCCCTCTGCAGAAACATCTAGACATTCTGAATTTGAAACAGTAACAGCTGCTGATGCTGCTGGGTTTAAGCCCAATGAAGTGCTAGAGTTTGTGTCTATTTCTTTGGAAACAGTAACGGTTGATTCCTGCATTGGCAATTTTTCTTTAGGCCCTAAGTCTTTAGAGTTTTCTAAGGCTGGAGTGGCTGCTTCCTGGGAACTTCTCTCAGGAAATAATTTTAAGTCACCATTTGTTTCAGAAGAGTTCATGTTTGTGGATGGGATGCTGTGATGACTGGCTCCAGAAAAGGTTTTCTCAAAGCCATCTGCTCTTTGCAGGATTCCCATTTTCACTTTATCTGGGCTATTTGCTTTGGGAGGTGAAGATGCAAAAGGAGTTCCTGAGGACCTAGCCTTCAAAGCCCCAGCAGTTCCAAATTTATACTTTTTATTTCCAGATAGAGTTTGTGTCTTGAACTCACTGGTGAGCTTCTGATGTTCCATATAGAATTTGTAACGTAACTCCTACAATTACAGCAAAGAATCCCATTAAGTAAAAGGGCATTTGTGGATTCAGAGGTTATCAAACTCACGTAAGACTGAAGTTTTCATATTTCTATAGCATCTATGATGTATATTTCCATTGCTGCTGGAAGGCAACAGAACATGAGTCACGAAGGGAAAACCTTCTTTAAAAACAACTGAACAAGATGCACATGGAACCACGAGGAGAGTAGTTTTGAAACAGGAGACTACAGAAAACTGTATTTAAAGTCACCACCAAAACATGAAATAGCTAAAAAATACCACCTTAGACATTAAGTAAGTGACACATTCTCAAATTGCCATGAAAAATAACCACCTGAAACAAATTTGGGGGGGTGGGACGTGGTGGTGTGTGTGAGCGAGCGGCTGCATGGTTCTGAGTTACCGGCTGGGCTTAAACCACAACAGTGGTGTTTTGGGTTTGTGGTGGTTGGCGGTTTTTTGGTGGTTTTGTGGTGGGGTTTTTTGGGGTGCGGGTCTGTGGGTTTTTTTCCCCTAGATACGATAACTAAATAGATGGCATTCTCAAGGAGCACAGAAAAAAAAAAGAGATGCAAAAGAAAAATAATTCCGTCTTTAAAGGACGAAAGCAACTTTCTCATTTAATCACCTGCCACTAGTGTTCTTGGAACATGCATCATGTGATGCGCTGCCAGCCATGCTTCATCAACTGTAACTAGAATCACTGTACAGACCAAAATTCACTCAGCCACCCACATGGAACTGCTAAGTGAAAAAAACCCAGTTGTACAACTAGATCATTGGAAACAAACCAAGAAAAAAACTGGATTCATTTTCATGTCAAATTATTAGGAATTTAGGCAGTAATAGAAGAATGAATTCTATTCTCTCCAGAAAACAGAACACAGGCAGATGACTTCCTCCTTCTACAAACTGAAAAAGACTAGACAAACTTATTTAGAAAGTTGTGTCATAACAAATAGTAACTTAGCCATACTTAAAACAGATGTTCAGTCGTACCTCATGACTCATGTTTTGAAACGTAGACATTTCCGAAATCGACATTAGGCGAGTACAAATCCTGCTGCCATCTGCCAGTGCTTCCTCCTGTCCTGCTACAGGCTGAAAAGTATTTTGCAGCAGATATTAGAACTCACAGAATCATAGAATGGTTAGGGTTGGAAAGGACCTTAAGATCATCTAGTTCCAACCTCTCCTGCCATGGGCAGGGATGCCTCACCCTAGACAGTGTTGCCCAAGGCTCTGACAAATTAGTACAGTGTCGTAGCCCCATAGTCAATAACTTACAAGAAACATGCTGGGTCTGTTCTTCTGGTCCTGCCATTGCTTGATGCTATTTTTAAAGAGAGTATTTTTTGTTGGGTCCTCATTTCCCCCAGAAGGTAGATCTAGTAGAAAGAACAGAAGAATACTGATGGAGAGCATATTAAGTATAGAAAATACCGAAAAGCTCCTGTGCATCTAAACATAGATTCCAATTAAGAAGTATTAAAAGTATATTGCCTGAAATGAGACCTCAGTACTTGTCAAACTTGTGATATAAAGCCAGAGGCCTGCGTAAGGTTTTCTAAATGTCTAGAGATGCCTGCCCTTATACAAAACCTATCGTTTTCTCCTATGAGGTAAAAGCGTTTAATCAGAGCATAGTTAACATTCAATTACACTACAACAAATGCCCATCAGTTCAGCAACACGTTCCTGACAGGGGTCATACTGGTTATACAGGATAATTACGATACTTTCCCCAGGTTCCAAAAATATACCCTAGGGACTTTCTAGACAAAGCGTATTCATAGAACGCATTTAATGGCCCTGGATGAATTTATCGCCCATTAATTTGCTCAGATGCTTTTTTACCACTTGCATGCTTTTGCCATGCAGATGGTTGATTAGCAATTGGCTCCACAAGTTGCAGGTTCCTATCATGACTTCTCAAATCTTGTCCTGTATTAGGTCCTTCTTCCCTACCTTTATCAGTGCCTTTGTCAACAGGCATTAACTTCAAAGCCAAGATTTTACTAAGCACAGGTTTGATATCCATCTTCTTTTGAGTACAGTCTGGTGTTTTTTCATAGCTGGATGCTATATTCATCAGGTCAAGCTGAGTTTTCATTCTGGAAAAGGAAAGAAAGAAAAAACAACACAAAACTTTTTTAAACACTTTCTTAAGGTTCACATGCCAACAACTAAATTACAGCTGCCTAATAAAAGAAATATTTTGAAAAGAAATCACAAAGAGGGAGAAGAAATCAGAGAAAGTCTTCAATAAAGTGTCCAGTTTCCTAGATCTTTTTTCTTAAAACTTACTATCTGACAATTCACTTGAATTAGGTTTCATACACAATGGAAGTTGCAAGAAGTAGTGCCTGTAGCTAAGCAAAAAGACTAACACTCCCTCCACCCGCTTTTCTTAGCGTACTATACCCAAATCTAAATTATACTCTTTCTTCAGAGGGCATTGCTAATGTTAGTCTGAACCACAACGTATTTTAAAGAACTCCTTTTCCAACATTCTTTCTTAAATTCTGCTTAAAAAGTGATAAGAAATGTAATTAAGAATCTTTAGGAAGAAATATACAGCATGTTTGCACTGCAAACACAAAAATGAAGACACTGCAGGATCTCCACACATGCTCTTAAAGATTTTGGTTAAATCTCCAGGCTTGCTTCAGTGTTCCTGAATTTAAATAAGATATCTAAAAACATTCAGTCACTGTGTATAACGAATTCCTAGACTCAGTGTTTTGCAGGATGCAGTTCAAAAGATTATCTCTAATCCCAGATAGCACATCAATAAATTCTTGACAAATTTCCTAAACTTTGGAATACTGAGCATCCAAAAATCTGAAAGCATTCTAATGTCTTAATTACTAAATATTACTTTCATTTTAAGTCACTATATCTGACCATATCCAAAGTAACTATTTTCTTAGTTGTTAATGTTAAAACTAACAAAGCATGAAAAAATATATATACCTTGCATTCAAGCCACAGGCCACCTATAAATAAAACAAGAATTTGTAAGATATGAATTAATTTTCCTCGAGCTCTCAAAAGAAGATTATTGCTTTATCAAAATACTTCAGAGACTGAACTCCTATTTTCATTTCACAGAACTATAGGAAATTAAACCTGCTAACATTCAAAGAGGAAAAAAGAGAGCATCCAAATGTAAAAATAAAAGCCTGTCTGGGTGAATGATGTACCTTGTAACATTTTGTGTTAAAGACAAAAAGCGCTACTTCAGAGCCAAATGAAGCTATTCAAATAATGAATCATGACCCGTATGGTTCTCATTCAGTTTGGATATTCGGGTATTTGTAAACATTCAAATGAAAGACTACATGTATATTTTGGTGAAGGAAGCCTCTGCTACCTGCTCTCATGGTGCTATTACACCAACATTAAAAACAGTTGTCTTTTAGTTTTAAATCAGCCAGATAATGGCAGTATGGAGTGCACTGCGCTGTAGTCAAATGACACTTCCCAAAGAATGGGTAATGAAAAGTAAAAAACCGACTGGATTATAGACTAGCTGCTTCCCTCTAAAAACCTGATGATCTCACTGTACTGAGTCTTAAAACAACAAAACCCCACCTCACTGAAATGAGTTGTGTGCTGCTATGGGGGATAGGTGGAAGGTGATAACTGTAACGTGTACTAATCATTGGAGTCAGAATATTCCTTCCAAAAGTGGAAGTCGCTTTTACTTAAAAGTGAAATTTTCCTCAATAAGTTGTTACCAGAAACTTGGGCAAACTAAGTATTTTCTTAGCTTCTCATTTATCTGAAAGCAGCAAATAGACTCACTGCAGAAACCAGCAATATGCTGTGGTTTCTTAAGAAAGCACAAGCCTTGAAACTGAACACAAAATTCAGTAGTTATTCAAGTATTTTGCCCCATATCTACCATCTGCTTAAACTCCGTACAACTGCAGCCAGTGTTTGACATAAACATTATGAAAAGGTCTATGCTAGCTCAGGTAATAGTGAAGATTAAGCTTGTGTCTTGTGTTCATCAGAAATAATGGTTTTTTCTTCAATTCCCTGAAACGCTATGAGGGAGACTTTCAGGGTCTTGTATACAGAAGTGCACATACTATGTAGTACAGCGTATGTCAGAGGTACCTGAGGTAGCCTTGAATAGGCTCGTATCTCCATCGCACACCTTGGTGCAAAGTTCACAGGTTTTTAAAAAAGTGTTAACAGCCTTAGCTTGGGTATCCCAACATGGTACTCTGCTGTGCAGCACTAGCAAGTTACCAATTCTGCCTCCAATCTTTCCCCAAACAGCATTTTTAGCGTCTTAGAAGTTCAAAGATGCAATGGAAGTGCTTAATACAGAAAGCATTTCAAAATAAATATAAAAAAGCAAATAAATGTGAGAACTTTGGAGGCAGGACTAGAAAATGACTCCCTACCCAGCTTACTTTCACAGCTGGTGAAAATATAGCAAGTGTTACAGCAGCAGCTATACAGTCGATTTAAGTAGTTTTCAGTGAAGAATCTAAATGTCCACTGAACTCACTAAAGATCAGTGATAAGCTACCAAGAAAGTATTTCAAACTTCTCTAAAATGAAAAGCGCTGTTATTACAAAAAAATATGAAGTGTTAAATAATTTTGGTCTGTATTTTTTGTTTGCTGAATTTGTTTTTCCTGATCCAGTAATTTTCATAATCATAACCTACAATACAGCAGGCTCTGTTTGAGGTCCATTATACAACTGATATTAAATAAGAAAAAGGCCATCACCTCTAGGAAACGCTGAGGATCACACTCGTGGACAAGCTTTTCACAATCCTTCAAAAAATTCTCAATGGTCTTCTTGTGAGTTTCCTTCATTTTCTTCCAGATCGCAAATTCTTTTTCTTTTTTACTTCTCTGATTTTCAACATCTTCTAGCAATTGCTGTTTCTTCATTTCCAGAGTTTTGAAGATTTCTCCAAATTCCAGTGCAATCATGTCTGCATCATTGTTCAGCGCCACCTAGAAGCACCAGAACATGAAACCAGATGAAAATACAGTAGCAATGTCTTTAGACACTTCCCCAGTTAGGAGGAGGAGTCACTAAGAGTCACTTCCCTAAGGAAGCTCATAGCACATTTACGCCACAAGAAGCACGAGTATGCTCCATGTTGTGATTAACCTATCATGAGAAGAGAAACAAAACCACACACATATATCTACATATATATAATATCCAACATCTGTAACTCACATCCATATCATTCAGTTGATTTGAAATTTCATTCGTCAGCTTCTCATTTACCGTTCTCATTTTTTTCAGACTGCTGAAGAAGGTTAACTGCAAGACAATTGAAACACTGATCATGGCTTTATCCACTCCATAAAGTGAATACATTTCAGTGGTTATCTACAATCACATCACAGGATGCACCGTACAACACATTAAAGAAAGCCTGTGATTCAAAACATCCCTTAATAGCATTTAGTGCTTTCCTGGTTCAGCACACAAACTTTCTTTGGCTATTTCTCTGAGTAATGTTTTTAGGCTCATCTACAATGCATATTGCTAGACTTGCTACAGGGTTACTTTATAGCTAAAACACTGGTTCCCTCAGCCTTCGTTTCCCACAGACATGCAACTCCCCTCAGACATGCAACTATCTCAATGTAAGTTCTAACACTGTTATTCCAGTTTGACAAGCAACTACACGATATTCACAGTTTTTTATGCTTCACACTGATAAAATAGAAAGCTGTCCATAACCCAGTTATTGTTTGGTTTTGAACTAAGATTATCACTGTTTTTTCTTCCTTTACCTCACTAGAGTGTCACTAAGATTTAGGTAGGAAGTCTAGTGCAAAGACTATTTTCCATGGATTTCTAGAGTGAAGTGCAATTGGTGATGGGAGGGGCAGGAGGGAAATCAGTGCAAAAGCAACTCTTAGCTTAAAGAATAGTCAGTAATGTATTTAAACCTTTACACCTATACTCTTCATGCAGCAGTTTCCATTACTGCACAGCAGAACTGATGCGTGCCACGCCACTCTGCACCCCATTTGCATAGGGCACGAAAAGTTCATTCTACCCAATTTTGACAAAAATCACAACCACTGTCACTACAATCAGCCAATCAAACATTAGGCCAGGCAGCTGCTTTCTTCATGCAAAGAGGAGTGCGTTTTGATTTTACATTTATTATTACTTACCTAACCCACCTATTTCTAAACATGTAATTATCTGTAACCCAAATTACCTACGCCAGCTCAGAGAGCCTATAAACAAAGTATCTGTGGGTGGGGCTTTTGTTTTGAACTTGGAAAAACTGGATCTGGACATGCAATAAACTCTTAGCATCGGTGTGTTTTTTCAGCAAAGAGTGCAAGTCTA
The DNA here is from genome assembly GCF_004027225.2 of Strigops habroptila. Lineage (NCBI taxonomy): Eukaryota > Metazoa > Chordata > Aves > Psittaciformes > Psittacidae > Strigops > Strigops habroptila. The sequence continues at coordinate 40,403,269 of NC_044283.2, forward strand.
TATATTAAAACAAAACACTTCCCCCTTCACTCCCCCACCCCCCATCTTTTCAGATGCTTTTTAAGTTGCGTTCAGATCTGTTGGTACTGTAAAATCGCCTGGTCCCCTGTATGTGGTGGATGAGGTCTGACAGCACACCCCGGTACTCCACAAACAAATCCGACCTCCTGGTTCAAAGAGGCGTAATCCCTCGCTGCCTCCCGCCTGCCCACTACACAGCATTTTTCCCTGCATTTCTGAGTGAAAGCATCCCGGCCAAGGATGGATTCCCTGTAGGACAGCCCGACCTCCCAGCCCGAGCCCTGGCGCGGAGGGGAAGCGCCGCACTTACTTTTTCTTCCTGGTACACAGCGTCTATGAGGTTGACGGAGTGGAAGATGCCTTGGTGCTCCTTAGAGACGCATAGCCCGCACCCCGCCTGGCGGCACATCCGGCAGTAGAGCTGCACCAGCCGGCCCGGATGCTTCTGGCAGGTTCCCCCGAGGGCCTGCAGGGACAGCGGAGACCCCGGCCCCTGCTCTGTCTCTTCGGCCTTGGCGGTCCCGGCCGTGCCGGACCGGTAGAGCCTGACCAACTCGGCCAGGGTGGTGTTGACGGGCAGCGCGGCGGCGCCGCCCCGGGGCAGCGGGCAGAGCTTCCTGCACAGCGGGCACGACACCCGGGCGCCGGCCACGTCGCCCGAACCCCCCCGGGAGTGGCGGGACTGCCCCTGGCCCCGTTGCTGCTGCAGGCGGGCGGCCTCGGCCGAGGCCAGGCACTCCAGCACGCAGTCCCGGCAGAAGTTGTGCGAGCAGAGCGGCAGCGTCACCGGCTCCTCGAAGAGCGACAGGCACACGGCGCACGTCAGGCTGGCCTCCATCTGCAACAAGTAGGTGGGCGGCCGAGAACGGGGCCGCCACTCCTGCTGCCCTGGCTCGCAGGCGGCCCGACCAGGCGCTCTCGGCTCGCCCCGCTGCCCGGCGCCCGGCTCGCAGGCTGCGCCCGGCTCGCAGGCTGCTCCCGGCTCGTCGCGCCGCCCCGCCGCCTCCAGCGTGGCGGCAGCGAGCGGCACCGCCGGGAGGCGGCGGGCCCCGGCGAGGGGGCCGAACACCCCTCAAGCACCCAACTTCACCCGCTGCTCCCAACCGCCAACTTCCCAGGAAGTGGAACCCGGCCGCGGGGGCAGGGGCAAGCAGAGGCGCGTTCGCGATTGGGGGAAAGGCGAGATTGACACCGCCGCTGCCCAGTCAGAGCAGCCGGGGCCGTGCGGCGGCACCATGGGGGCGTGGCGCGGGGCTGCCCGTGTGTGACCGCTGGCCCGGGAGGGGCGGGGCGCGCTGGGGCTGGGAGCCGCCCCCCGCCCGGCGTGTGAGGGCTGCGCTCCACGCCGCGTGCGGGGCGGGGCCGTGACTGCCGCCATGTTGTGCCGAGCACGCCGCGGGGTTCCCGCCCTGCGCGCTGTGGGGCGGGCTCGGCCTCCGCTCTGTGGGAAGTGCGGCGCCAACACGGCGGTGGCGGTCGGGACGCGTCCGAGTGTGGAGAGCCAGAGCCAATAACTGCACAGTGCTGAGGTACGGCTCATGTTAACTATCTCTGACTACCGCTGCAAAGTCATAATGTAATTTAAGCTTAGGGTTTTGTTAATGCTGAGACATTGGAATAGACTTATGGACTCATCGAATGGTATGGGTTGGAAGGAACCTTTAAATATCACCTAGTTGTAACTCCCCAGGTGTGGGCAGGCACATCTTTCATTAGATAAGGTTTCTCAAAGACCCATCAGACCTTGAACACTTCAGATATGAAGCATCCACATCTTCCACTACTGGGAAACCTATTTCAGTGTCTCAGCACCCTCATTATAAACAATTTCTTCCTTACGTCCAATCTAAATCTTGCCTCCTTGAGTTTAAAACCACTGACCCTTGTCGTGTCACTACAGGTCTTGGTAAGAAGGCGCTCTCAATCTTTCTTATAATGCCCTTTATTTATTGAAAGGCCACAACAAGCTTTCCCTGGAGCCTCCTCTTCTCCACACTGAACAGTCTCATTTGGAGGTGTGGTGGTACCTACTACTAGTCAGCTCCTGAATTACACCATCTGGGGCATCCCAGGAATACCTCAGTGCTCTGGAGGTTGGTACTCAGTTAACGATTAAAATGAGAGAAATGCAAATGAAATTTCAAGGTTTAATCTTCTGGAACTTCTCTCAAAGCTATATAATGCTGCTGCTTCCAGGGGTTTCCAGTGCGTGGCGCTAACTAAATGATGGTTTGGCATACTTGATTCCAGTATTTTCTTTAGTTTCAAATGGGAAGAAGGAAATGTTATTAAGTATGTGGATACAAAAGCGCTCTCAATAGACTGGGGTAGATTCTTAGTTTGATAGTAACTCAATAATATTGAAGAGCATAAAATATGAGGTAAAAGAAGTGTGAAAGAAAACAAAGAAATTACTTAAAGGAAGAAATCGTGCTGCTTGAAGTAAATAAAACAAAGTTTTTCTTCTTTCCAGTGTGAAAGTGAGTAGGTTTTTCCAGAGGCTATGGTCATGTAATGTTTGGGATGTCTTGAGACTAAACAATAAACATATGCTTACTTGCAGTTATTTTACTACTTGCTTCATTAATTTCCACTAATCATAGAAACAGAACTTTTAATTAGAACTAGAGATTATAATCTTGTTCCTGCCAACATTTTTTCCTATCTCAAGAAAAATTTAATATTAGCAAATGCTTAGCAGTGATTTATCTGTTTAAAAAAAATCAGAACTACTCTGTTCTCATTTTTTAGAAACAGAATAGGCATCTCTTACAGTTAGTGTATTGTGTATAGCTTCAATTTCTATTTAGAATAGATTTATACAGCCTTGAAAGTTCATCTTCTTTAGTAATCTTCAGCATCACCAGCACAGATAGCAAGTAAAGCACTCTCATAATGCCCTGAAGCAAAATGCTGCAAGAAAAAAAAAACATTTCTGTGATTGTATGTTTTCTTAATTTTCCTTCTCTTGGTGTGTGACAAGGACTAGACTGATGATGTGAGGTTTTGTAAAATATTGCACTGTTTTCCTAAGGATTCTATGCTAAGATGTTTGTAATTTCACATACCTTGGGCTTTGCTTGGCCACTTAAAGGCATTCTGCCACTGAAATGTTGGAGCAAATCTGTTTAATGCTTCTCAAGTTCAGTACCAAAAAATCTTGAGCAATTTCTTGCCGTTACTGATGCTTACAGTTGGATTAGAGCAACATAAAAAAGGTGGTGTCTTAAGAGGAATAATTCTTCTGAAGATTGAGACTACATAAGCACAAGGCTAAACTCAAATTTTTATCTCAGTTTTGCGTGAAAGTGGTATCAGCCCAACTTTTCCAGACAGTGTGAAAGAAGGTCGTACCAAATAGCGTAGAAACTATTAATGCAAACTACTCCTCACCATACACTGTCCTGCCCTGTTTATATCCTCCTCTTGCTATAGGGGAGGGACAAAATCACACAGAATGAGAGTTGAAAATTCACTGCTCCCTGACTGAAGTCAGCCTTGGGCTCTGAAAAGATACACTATTGTTTTTACACATTGCTTTTTTTTTAATTCCTTTTTTTTGTAAACCAAGTGATTGAAGGGAGATTAACCCTCTGTATTTTTGTGGCAGGGCTTGGCACAGTCTGTGTGGTACCATGTCTGAATATACGCAAAAGTGTGTAAAAACTTACTTTAATGTCATGAAAGAGTGATTTCCCGTATCTCTCTTTGTATCGCTGTCGTATGGTCATCAGGTCAATCTCACTCCTGGCAATGAGAATCCTTATAACTGTTTTGTTGTGAAACCCAAAATCCTAAAAAGAGAAGATGAGAGGATACTTAGCAGTTGGACAATATGTGTTTGCCTATCTGTATATGCTTGTGTTAATAGCTAATAGATAAGCCAATTAATTAGGCTATCCATAAAGAGGTCCAAGATTTTAAAAGTCTAAGCATTCAAAGGTTTTATCCTACAGAGTTTTCACATGCTCAAATAATAGAATTCATGTTACTGGATAACAGAGATTCACCACATCTCAGTGTTCTAACCATGAACCGAAACTTTTGAAAAGAAACACCTGATAAACTGCCGTCAGTAGTCTTAGGTACTCAGTTTGTAGGTAGCTGTTGTGACTGTCGTCGTCCAGTCCATTCAAACTGTACTGAAGCCAGCAATCTATCTCACAACAACTGCTGCCAAATGTGAATTCAGAGATTTTAAACCATTGATGTAAAATTTACATGGCTTGTATTCAGCTATGTTTTATAGTAACTTTGTCCAAATAAATTTTCCTACTGTAATTGTGGAGAATAGGGACATCTAGTGGCAATCAAAGTCGTAAGAACAGAATTAGGGGTCGGGCTACTAATGAACAGTTTGGATTGTTTAAAGCTAAATCGTAGTTTTATCGGCTAGCCATTGACACTGAGATCTTGTTCTCAAAAAAAACCTCAACCAATAATGAGATGTGATAAAAGGCTGCATATAGAGAATTTCATACGTGCTCGATGGCTACTTTAAATCTGTCTTATAAACCATTATATACTACACACTTAAAAGGTTAGCCTTCAAAGAGTATGCTTTAGTTTTACATAACATAATGCCTCATTATTTTCACTAGTGAATGAAAAAAAAAGGAAAATGTCTTCAGTGACCTTTAGTAGGAAGAATTTGTAGGTGTTTCTTTGCATTTACCCACATTTCTTCTTCTCACTCATTTGTTTTAGTATGTTAATACTTACACACAAAAAGAACCTGCATATATACATTGAGTCCCACAAGAAAGTACAACCAATTTTGTTTATGTGACATTAATTTATGATTTGATTTTTAGTGATACTTTTGAAAACTCTAGAGACAAAAATTGCATAGTAAGAAAAGTGCACATTGAGTTCTGCACAGCAGGGGGAGATATAATCCATAGAAAAGAAAGGCTTTCAAGTAACAACAAAAAAAAAGAGGCCAAAGTTACCAGACATACTTTTTTAAGGAATCTAAATATTTAACCTTTTACTGTTACTATTGCATCCTAACTGTTGCTTAGGCACTACTGGTTTGAAATCTATGTATGCACCAGTAGTTTTAAAACACACAATCACACCTTAAAGATTGAACGATCTGATTTGTAAGTACTTTTTTAAGAATAATCAACCAAACATAAAGATAAGGAAGCTAATTTGTGTGGTATGTGAAGAAGAAAGACTACTTACATGAATTGCATTGTAAAGCCTGTAAGCAAAGTAGGAAGGCTTGTCGCGAACACAGAGAACTAGGAGAGAAAAGTTGCAACAGGTAAACATAAGATTATTATAAAACAATTTCTGTTTGCATTGGGCATCTATGATGTCTCGTCCAGAGATATTTTGTAATTCCTGGAAAACTTGGGGGAAAAAAATCTTGCTTTAGTTCATTAATAATGATCAGTATAAAGCTGGGTAGTGTTGTCCATCACTCAGCTTAAAATCATTTACCTGTCTTCACAAGTACAACTACATTTGTAATTTTAAAACTCTGGTATTTATTTTGGGTGGGTACCCATTGCTGTTGCATCAAGGGACTTACTAAATATCAGTGAATACGCTCACATGACATCTTTGTAGAGATATTATTATCATTATTCTATGAATGGAAAACAAAGGCACATAAAGCTTGGAACTTGTTTATATACCACTGAAGTCCTGAAAACTTTGCCAATCATTTAATGTGCAGAATCAGTCGGTTATGCAGTTATCATTGATCACACAGAATTTGTAATCGAATAAAGAACAGATACCAGTTCTGCTCAGTCTGAAGCTAGTGCTGCATATATACATTCTTAGATTTACACAAACATGGAAAAGTATTTCAGATATTATTTTCTAATGGCCTTTGGAAGTTTAGCTACACAGTATAGGAGAGCAAAGTGGATAAAAAGATCAGAAAAAGAATATACTTGGTGCATCAGAGATACCATACTAGATATTCTTCAAGAGATTACTGCTAGTGTAAAATAATATTTTTACTTTACCTATTGCAACCAGTAATTCTTGAAAGTATCCATCATAACATTCATTAATGGCATCTACTATGTCTTGTCCAGAGATATTTTGGAACTCCTGGAAAACTTGGGGGGAAAAAAAATCTTGCTTGATTCTAGTTCATTAGTAATGATCAACTTGCCTTTGTTTTTCCTTCTTACCCCCAGTACTATAACTATTGAGTTATTTTTTTTCCCCATTTTTTCTCAGTGTTTCATTAGGCTTATATAGAAGCATAGAATGGTTAGGGTTGGAAAGGACCTTAAGATCATCTAGTTCCAACCCCCCTGCCATGGGCAGGGACACCTCGCGCTAAACCACGTTCCCCAAGGCTCTGTCCAACCTGGCCTTGAACACCGCCGGGGATGGAGGCAATCTAAGTGAACAGCCTGAAATCTGCCGTCCAGAACATTCTGTCTCTGGGTTCTCCAGTATACAATGAATGCATGCCGAAACCTCTGTTTCACTGGGAGCTTTAATAAATTCTCTATCTAGCAACCTCTGGGTATGAAACTTGTAAGAATGTAAGAATGTCCTTAAGACAACCTCCTTGCTCAGGTTGCTAAAATGGGCATAATGCATGTATCCAGACTTACACACGCAAATATACAGGGCTTGCTTTCTCCCTTAGGAAAGGGGGAAAATATTCAACTCACTGTTTACTACAAAACTTATGGAGGACTGTATTACATGCAGAGCCCTCAAATCACTGTTGCAGAAAGAGAGCAGATCATAAGCACGTGTGTTACGTTATGTTAATCCTATCATCACCAGCCTTACAGAAGTCATGATAGAAGAATGAAGTTGTTGATCCATGATAGCAATGTAGTTCTAAGCTAGTGTTAGAAGTTGACATAAGAAATACAGCTGGCTACATAGCGTTAAACAGACTATTTTTCCACTGCAGAGCAAAAGACATTTTGCCATCAGGCAGATACAACAGGTTTCTTTTCTACAGTGGAAGATCTGGATGATCTCACATAAGTTTCTTGCCATCTGTAATTATGTCTGATTACTTATTTTAAATAAAGATGTCCCATTATGTTTCTGTTTCTGTGTGTATGTTTGTTATGAGAGAGCAGATGTGGACCGTGAAGTGCTCCCATCAAAAACTTCTTTTAAACTTCCAGGGAAAAGCTACAACACAGCAATGTGTTTTCACTACAAACATTTGTTGAAAATATGCCAAGTGCTTCTCCCAAGGTGTTTTCCCTCATGACAGAGAGTTACTTATGAAGAACATAATTAAGAAAAATCTGCCTCATTGTGTTGTGTGTAAACTCAGTGCAGGCATAGCCTATGTTTTTCTTTGGTCATGCATTCTTCTCTATGTTACTGGGCATCCTGATATCTGTCCTATCTACAGATGTCCGTAGTCGTCGGGCAAAGTTCCAAAATTTTACATTACTTCCAAAATCCCATTAGTATCAGTGGGAGTTTGAGAACTCCAACAGTTCACACTTAGGTTTCAGGCTAATACCCTGCTGCACACTGAGCTGCTTGGTGTGTAAACCATGGTTTTATTGAAAAGTGAGATTTTTCCTTTCCCCTAATCTGTTTAAACAGCTGAACTGCTGGATTACCCATCCACAACTGCTGGTAACTCTTGTTGCAGAGAATCATTTGCAGCATGTTTTTGTGTTCGCCTGTTTTCTGCTGACATGCTTCCCATAGAATCTAACATACCAAAAAAAGAAAAAAAAAAAAAGGCAAAAGAGTTAAATCACTTTTCAACATTTATATTTGGTCTTTTTAATTTTTGGGAGGGGGATATCTGACTATATTTACCATTGCGTCCTGAGCAGCTGTAGAAGGATCTGCATAACCTTCCATCCTTGTTCCCTGGGGGAAAAAAGATACACATATGGGTTTTTAGTTTGGATCAGTGTATTCAGTGGTTGAATTTGCAACTGTAGAAAATACCTTCAAGTTGTCATGTTGTATCTTCACTTCCTCCAAGAAGAGGAACTCTGTAATGACCCATGGTCTTGTGAGAGGAAGAAATGGAGGAAGTGGATAAACCTACCCCATTTTTAGTCCCATTTTAAATGAGCTTATACCTTCCCACCGCCAACCCATCACCATTTCTACTAGTATTGATGTTATATTGCTTACTACAATACATAACTATGAAGGGAAAACAAGGGTAAGAGTAACATTTGCCATTCACTTATTATTTCTTATCAATGTGCATATTACCAGAAGAATCTTTTCTCATTTTCTTTTTCCCTGCACAAACCATAGGAGCAAGCACAACAAATAATGGGGATTTTGCTCGCTCATAATCGTTGTCTGGAATTAAGATCCAAGACTACGAAATTGTTTGACAACTTTGATACATAAACCGCAAAAGAATACTTCTAATTTTCCCATACATTTAATAGCTCTTGAGTTACACAAATCAAGGTGATAGGCTTTAGTAAACGTGCTATGATCTGAATTATATAGTCGGAAAAAGAGAAGAGTATATGACTTTTGGAATTGCTTTTTTAACCGTAATTGTCTTGTAAGGATACAAATAGGCCTTGGATGCAGAACAATCTCAAGTTGCATGTAATCACGGCCTTAATGGTACGTGTTTGAGGCAATTCAGTTTAAAATTTACAGTCATTTTACTCTGTGTGTGAAAGGGAGGATTAAAATTATGTATTGGCTGTCAACTTGTAGAATGACTGATTTGTAGCTCTTTCCCATTAAAAATGTTAATTTATATTTTAATTAAATGGTAAGAATTTCTCACAGTGGAATTCCTAGTAACAAGATAAAATACTTGAAGGAAATTATGCTGGAATGGGTGCCTGAAGTTAATATACACAAGAAAACAGAAAAAAAAGACAATAAAACTATTACTATACTCTACATGAGTCAAATGCCCACCTTCCCCAGTAGCATTTAACAGTAGCTACTCTTGGCATAGTTTTGCTGGAGAATCCCACAATATGTATAATTAAATTTTAAATTGTATAAAATTATCATATTTCAATTAATACCCCCCCAGACCTCTTTATCAATATTTGTGGTTTAAGAAAATAAGGACTAATAATGTAGTCCCAGATAATTTATTTTAAATTTGATCTTTAGATGAGTAAAATGTGTCTCATTGTTTTAATATAGATGAGAAGTGAGGTTGCTTAACCTGTAGCTCTTCATTCTTAAGCAAGGATGAATTTTCATTATTAGGGGGAAAAAACATCCAACATTAGGAAAAAATACTTCCTGTTTATAGCTTCTACATTTGAAACATTTGCTCTTTATCTCTGTATCTCAGTGAAGCCTGCTGCTATTTCATGATTTAGTAAAAATGTTTTGCCCAGACACATACATAAAAATACAGATACACCTTATGTATGCTGTTACCTCCTGGCAGTCTTTTTGTCATCATTTGTTACTTTTGTTTACAAAGGACTTTTAATACAATGAGCACAGTGACTACAATGAGAATGGGAACTCATGATCTGGCAAGGATGACCAACATTGTAACATAAAACTCCAAATTGGTAAAACTGCAAGACTTGGTGTGTTAATAGTGAGAATTTGCCTGCGTGCAAACATATTGTGGTGTAGCGTATGCAGTAGCACAAAGAACAGAATGTTTAAACAGAGAACTATTTGATTTTTTCTTTCATAGTCAAATGTGGATGTATCTCCTTTTTTACATAATGCCTAGACTGGATTATGAATCATGTATCCTAACAATGGAGAAAAGAGATCTTTAAAAATGAAAATCTCATTTGTACATGCACACAGACTCCTTTTGAGATGAGAAGGATTGAGCAGAGGGCCAGCAGTTGAATATCCAGGGACTTATTCAATAAAATAGTATGTTGACCTTTGCCTGCATCTGAAAGTGAATGTCAGAGTTAAAGTAGATGAAGGAATTCAAGTTCTCTTCCTCTTTTGCTTTCCCCTCTCTTTTGTTCAAAAGTGTAGCCCTATTGAACTAGCTGTAACCACAGTCACCTTAAAATTTAAGACTACTCAAACAGTATCAAAAGTTACTATGAATTTTTTAGAAATGCAAGTATACCACTTGTTCTTACAGTACCTGAGCAAGGTTCATGAGCGTATCTCTGAAGTGACCTGAAGTCTCAGAATCGATATCTTGTTGAAGGTCATTATTATATTCTAGGTTAAACCAAAAAACATATAATCTAAATCACAAATGAACATACTCTGAAGAGTACTAATCTAGCAAGCAAAGGAAAAATAAATAGGGTGCAAATACTTGTCTGTTTTCTGTGGTGATTGTTTCACAGTAACCCAAAGCAGGTTCTACATGGAGCTAGCCATGGGGCTGGCAGGTCTGCCTGGGCCCTGCCAGGTGGCTCTGCCTGCTGGGGGGCCTTAGCCTCTGCTCTGCCTCACCTCTTCACCCACCCATGGGTCCTGTGTACTGGCAGGATACTCAAATGCCTTGTCAAGGCAGGTGAGTGGAGCATCCAGCCTGAGTAAGCACTTTCGGAAGGAAAACAGCTACTGTGCTTTTTTTGAATAAAGTGTGCAAAAGTTTCTGAAAAACCCCAAATGTGGCTTCAGGGTATTTCAAATGTCATAGGCAGCAATACATCTCAAAATACTGTGACGCATTTTCACAGTAATTTAAAATATTCTGCTCCAGCCTTGTAAATATAGTTATCGGAGAGGAGGGGAAAAGGAACCAGTTAGTATTGAGAAGTCACTTTTTGTAGTTCAGTTCCTTGATGTGTGCGAATACATCCAGAGCACACAGTACAACTACTGCTTTGCACTTGTAAGACACTTTACGCATTAAGTAGGCTTCTTTCATCTGGAAGATCTCCATATTTGTTCTTGAGGCTAATATGTCAATTAGGCATTTTTCTTCTGTGTCTACTCCCTGTGTGGAAAGAAGTAAGTATGAAAAGATGTTAATAGAAACCACAGCTTTTAGAAGAAAGCAATGCTGTGCTTATCAGAAGTAACAGAAGAATCAGTTTCTGCTGGAGCAGTGCAGTGTACTTTTGCATAGTCTACCTATTTAAATAGAAAATTATTTTAGATGAACATTAGAACCCTGTATTTCAAATATATTCCTACTTAATCTGAATTTCAGCATGTACAGTGACAAGAGGGGGATGAAGCAAGACTGGTGTTGACAGAAACATAATGGGCAGAATTTTAGAGCTTTAGTAAGAATTTAGGATTTGTTGAAAGAAATCAGATGCGAAGATTGAGCAGACATCCCCAGCAAGCGAGCGTTCAGCCAATCTGAAGTAGATATGAGCACAGTTATTAAGTTTTGCTGCCTTTTGAAACAAAAAAAAAAAATAAATTTTTATTTATTTAGGAATATTAACGGTCTGTAATGTCTGCTGCAGAACTTGTTATTTAAGGTGAGCATCACGGCCATGCATGCAGAGCTGCAAATCACTGTATTTTCCCACAAAATTTGAGTTAATTTTATAAGCTTGAATTGACATAAGATACACTTCATATGCTGCTTCTAATATGTGCATGTATAGTGTTGGTGAGTATTCTGCATTTAGGATAATGGGAGAATGTGACATCGAGCCTGAGCCTGGAGACACACGTGGCCTGTTTTTTACTTTGGCCATATAAATCCAGGTCAAGATAGAAAGCTAAGATCAAGATAAGAAAGTCTAACTTTGAGCCACATTTAGAAAAAATGTAACTTTAGCAATCTTGTCAATAATTTTAGTCAAAATAATGCCTGCAGTGCTACCAGTGGTATTTCACAATTCTTTTAATGCCAACCACAATTAAAAATGAATCAGCAGTTCTAAAAAATACATTGGTTTAAGTGTCTGAAGGACAAGAAAAAGACTGTTTGTTTGTTGTTTTTCTTTTTTGAGGGGTTTCTCAAATTAATTTTGTTTGTGACATACATACATGCTTACAGGATCAGGGCCTCTTCCCTGTATAAATATTTCTTCAGTTACTGAGTTTACCCTGGGTGTTAAATGGGTTGTATTTATTACATGACAGGGATATTATTGATGATGGTTTTAGCATACTGATGAATAAACTTCATATAGCACTGTATTTCTGATGACCTATGACTGCTATGTAGTGGACCCTATTCCAGTGTATTAACTTCCAGCTGTTTATCAACCGTTTGAATGTAAAAAAAAAAAATCAATTTAACATGTTCAGAACTGTAATTAGCGACTGAGACTCTAAGAAATACTCAATTTGACAGCTACCTTCAAGGCATGCCAGAGCTCATGGGCATCATAGGAGGCAGGTGGATACATCAAGCCAACCATGACTTCTTTGAAGTGATGAGAGAGATTCTCCTTTAGGTCTGTTACCAGATCCTTGAAAATAAAAAGACATAGACAGGATTATTTCAGTAGTCATGCTTGATTAGGACAGCTTTAAAAATGTATTTGTGATTTTCTCTGCAGATGAATGAAGATGAACTGTTGAAGATGAATTCTGGCTAAAATTAAGGAAGAATTACTTAAGATACTCTCTTAAATAGTACCTGCTTCTTCTAATAGTATGGGTGAGATGACAATAGATGCACAAGCTAGCAGACCACATAGAATTGTTGATTTTTGGTTCATTAGAAAACAGAAGAAAATTCAGGGGTTTAAGTGTGACTACTACTTAAACGCTCGGAAACCTGAATACCACTGCAAAGCACCTGCAGCTCCCTGGGCACATTCCCTGTGTGAATCTGTGGGAGCAAAGCACCTTTGGAATTCAAATCCCATGAACACAGGCAATTTCTTGGGCCTTTTTCAGTGTTACCTACTATATGAATAATTTAAATTGTCCATATTGCTTCTAATACATAAAAATACCTGCTTTGGGTTACTGGAAGGTTATGTGCTCCAGTTGGTGTGTATATTACATTCAAAGTGAATTCACTACTTTTGACAGATGCTGGATTAATAAAAAGGAACCCTCATCTTCCCCTGCATGTGTCTCAGTACTTGCTTGCCAGGTAGCTGAGTAATGGATAGGAGTTTCCTTCCCACTCTCCCCTTTCCCGATAGCATCCTTCAAAACAGTGCAAATGCCAAAGCTTGTTAGTTACACTGTTGCAGTTTCTGATTAAGAGGATACATACTTGTGCACTCATTTTTTTTATATATCTTGTGTACAGTACTAGGCAGCTGTCAGATATTTTCTGACCTAAGTCTGAATTTAAAGGAGTACCAGAAACGGTTCCCATGATAGAAACTGTTATTTTCGGAGCTGCAGCTTTTTCAAGCCTGTAATTTAGTTTTGATACATATCTGAATATAATTAAATTAGTTGCTAGAGCAGCAATGCAGGGGGACATACACACATTAAAAATTAAATTTATGATGAAGAAACATACGCAGTCTTCAGTGAAAGCACATTAGATGCATTTGACAACCACTAAATCACACATGAAAAAGAAATTAATTCATAAAGACTTTACTTCTGACTACATGCCTGTGGGAAGATGGATTAATAATAGTTAAAAATTACTCCTGCAGTCAGAACTAAGGAAAGTACTGAAAAATAAGAAAAGACAACTAAGTTGTCATTAATAGCATTTCTTAATCGTCTCTGCTGTAGAGAGACTGGAAGGCTAATTGTAAGAAGAAATCTTAAGGCCAGTTCAGGGTTTTACTTTCTTTTTTGTATATATTTCTTCTTCTAATGTGTCACACTTTACATTTGTCAAATGAATGAGAATAGTAGCTACCATATTGAGCAGACTGAATTGAAATTAAGAGGGTGGAGGATTGTACTGACTGACAGGTTTATCATAGATGAAACTGAGAAGGCTAAAATTGTTACTGCCTAGCTGTGTCTTCTCTGTTGTGCAGAGTTTGCCACTCATAAGCTGGGACTGCCAAATGGCACATTTGTCCAATGCAATATATCCCTTAATATGGATTACAGCCAGTGAAATGCTATCACCAGTGTATGCTAAAGTATCTTCTGAAGTGTAAGCTGCAGCAATTCAGGGCAAGACACATCCCATCCTAGAAAACTGCTCAGCTACCCAAAGAAGAAAATACACTGTTCTACTAGTGAACAGATTAATGGCGTAACAGACTGCCACATCAGCAGTTACTGTGGAGTTTTTGAATGATCCATTTCTAATTAACTCTAATTAAGGCTGATGGCTGCATGGTGGTATTTCTGCAAACTCACTGTCCTCACGCTGATGGATTCAGTGGCAACCATACACTGACCTTCAAAGCATTTTCCAGTGAGCCATTAGTTTTTCAGTCTTCAGGAAAAGAAAAAAGCTGGATTTTTTAATGTTTGGCTGGCTTCTGTTAGGGGAAGGGCACGTCTGGTCAATTCAATCAGAGCATTTTTCTTTACCTTTCCAATAGTATCTAGTTTCATACAGCACTTTTCATCACTAGATTTCACAGGAATTTTACAAAAGGTGTTGCTGTTATTTTCATCCTTATGTAGCTGAGGTAAGTGATGAGAATGCAGGCATTGTAACTTCCCCATATTCATTTAGTTAGCAATAGTAGATCTAAAAATAGTGTGAGGACAACTGTCTGTGTGTGTGTTTTTATATATAGTAAATATGGATAATTTTTTTTTTTCTTTAGAAAAGCTGACTTTTTATGTCTTAAAAGAAGCTTATGGAAGGTGGAAGCGAGGACAGGTGGCCTGGGAAGAACACAGGCGCATTGTCCGGGAAGCTAGGGATCAGGTCAGAAAAGCTAAGGCCCAGTTAGAATTGAGTCTGGCCAGGATGGCCTCACGCAGAGAGTTGTGGTCAATGGCTCAGGGCCCAAATGGAGATGGCTAATGAGTGGTGTCCCTCAGGGGTCAGAGTTGGGGCCGGTCCTGTTCAGCATCTTTGTCGACGACATGGACAGTGGGATTGAGTGCGCCCTCAGCAAGTTTGCTGACAACACCAAGCTGTGTGGTTCTGTTCATACTCTGGAGGGAAGGGATGCCATCCAGAGGGATCTTGACACACTTGTGAGGTGGGCCGATGCCAACCTTATGAAGTTTAACCAAGCCAAGTGCAAGGTCCTACACCTGGGTCGGGGCAATCCCAGGCACAGCTACAGGTTGGGTGGAGAAGAGATTCAGAGCAGCCCTGCAGAGAAGGACTTGGGGGTGTTGGTTGATGAGAAGCTTAACATGAGCCGGCAGTGTGCGCTTGCAGCCCAGAAAGCCAACCGTATCCTGGGCTGCATCAAAAGAAGCGTGACCAGCAGGTCAAAGGAGGTGATCCTGCCCCTCTACTCTGCTCTCGTGAGACCTCACTTGGAGTACTTCGTACAGTTCTGGTGTCCTCAACATAAGAAGGACATGGAGCTGTTGGAGCAAGTCCAGAGGAGGGCCATGAGGATGATGGGGGGGCTGGAGCACCTCCTGTGTGAAGACAGGCTGAGAAAGTTGGGGCTGTTCAGCCTGGAGAAGAGAAGGCTGCGTGGTGACCTCATAGCAGCCTTCCAGCATCTGAAGGGGGCCTACAAGGATGCTGGAGAGGGACTCTTCATCAGGGACTGTAGCGATAGGATAAGGGGTAATGGGTTTAAAATGAAACAGGGAAAGTTCGTGTTAGATATAAGGAAGAAGTTCTTTACTGTGAGGGTGCTGAGGCACTGGAACGGGTTGCCCAAAGAAGTGGTAAATGCCCCATCCCTGGCAGTGTTCAAGGCCAGGTTGGACAGAGCCTTGGGCGACATGGTCTAGGGTGAGGCATCCCTGCCCATAGCAGGGGCTTGGAACTAGAGTATCTTAAGGTCCTTTCCAACCTTTCCAACCTTTCCAACCCTAACTATGGGGTTCTATGATTCTAAATTTTTTTAAACACCTTTCAGAGATTCATAAATTTAACATGAAGCAGCTCAGATGAGTATTGTGCTTAGAGTATGGATGGGATTACATGGGAGGAGGTCTGAGAATGTTGGTGCTTGAGATTAGAATATTAATCAGTGCGTCAGATAGAGCTACCTGTAATTGCTGGTATGGTGTTTCTCTTTGATGTTTCAACCCAAATACAATACTACTTTAGTATGTATTCCAAAAACTTTAAGAAGTAATGCAGAATGCCACAAAAGCACTTAGAGGAAGAAATAAGTCTGTCCAGAAATTCTGCTTTGGTAAATAAAGGAGGAGAGTGAACTAGGAACTGTTCCTGTCCCCCTTTTTTAACACTGTGAGTGGCAGATATACTTCTACGGTAATATAAATGATAATATGAAACTTTCAGAGGTATCAGTAGTTACATGAGCAAAGTTATGTGCCAATCTGTTGGTGCCAGCCAGCTGCCTGCCAGGCTTTTGGTTCCAGTGACTGACCTGAGAGAAGGGCTGAGCAACTGCACTGGAGACAGGAGAGACAGAAGTAATGGAAGTACAGAGCGCTGTGTCATACCCTGCCGTACATGTCTCTGTACGCCTCGGCAATCATAAGCCGCTGTGAATTGCAGCGCTGCGTGAGGATATCAATCAACACATCTTTTTCACAACCTGTAAAGGAAACATGAAACAGACTCTAAATTAACAAAGTGTTGTTACTTACTTACATTTGTGATTATTCATGTGTTATTCAAGAAAATTAAAGTTATTTATTGAAAAAACAGATAAATGGATTAATATCCTGCTGGTATTTACTAACATCAGTGATGTTTACAGTGCTTGTATACCTTTCATTTGCTGGTGTAATACTAGGAAAAAGTGAAGTAGCCTGTTATTATCAGATGCATCACTATCTCTCTCAAGCTCAGTGGATTTGAAAGTATCGATAAAACAGAGGCTTTCATCTATTCAGAGCTAGGCACACTAGCAGAGTTTGTGGCTGAGCCTGGGAAGTCATACTTGTATGCCCTATTGATATTGAATAGATTGTCATTTCAGGATTAGGGATCTCTTTTATGGGGATGAAAAATTATGATCAGACCATTTGAAAAATTGAAAGATACATGTTTTCAAAGGAACTAGATAAAATAAGTTAGGAAGTTTTTAAAAAATGTAATATTTTAATCCATTTCCAAGGGCATGTTATTGAAGGTTACCTATGATCTTTTGCTTGATGGCTAGAGAATACTGCTAAACTTCTATAATGAATCAGTATTTACTGCTTATGAAAAAGAATGAACATATTCTGAAAATTATTGTATAACTTAAAAATTTTTCTTTCATTCCAAAAGTTGGCTCTTGGAAATTTCAGGTGCCTGAGTATTTTAATGAAATTCCAGCATAAATGTATCTCCAGGTGTAAATCAATTGACCTTATCACATTTGCAGCAGAGATGAATTAGGCTGGAAAGCAGGGGGATCAGCTAGCATCTGAATGGAGTTAGGGTAGTCTCTCAGGTTTCTACCACTCATTTTCATATAGGCATATATATATGTGTGTGTTACAGATTTCACATTCTGTTCCTATTACAGCTTTTTTAGGCAGATTTTATGATATGATATGACAGGCTTCATTTTGACACAAATGTA
This sequence comes from Strigops habroptila, assembly GCF_004027225.2. Classification (NCBI taxonomy): domain Eukaryota; kingdom Metazoa; phylum Chordata; class Aves; order Psittaciformes; family Psittacidae; genus Strigops; species Strigops habroptila. Next base: position 40,420,686 of record NC_044283.2, read on the forward strand.
ATTGGACATTGAGTGTATATATATATTTTTTAAGGTGGCAGAGGAAGTCTCTATTTGCTCAGTATGCAGCAGGTTGAGTTCTCTTTCTTCTGGATCATCTAGCCACAATTACACTAGCTTTTTAGTAGGAAAGTGATTTAACATCAGTCTGATTCATTTCCATCAAACTCACAAAATGGAAGTATTGCTGCAACTGTGCAAAGGATTTCTTATTACTTTTCAGAAAAGAATTATCACTAGGAATCTGTACAGTTTGTATCTTCTCTACAGTAAAAACCAAGAAGAATTCAGGAAATGTTTAAAAACCTGAATAACTATTCGTTTGTGTAGTATCAGTGGTATCAGTGGGACAGTATGTGACTGAACATCCTCACAAGAATGAATGTCATGTCCAAGATTCAGAGTCAGGTTGTCGATTCCTGTAAAGGCTGTGGAGACTTAAACTCGGAAGCTGAACTTTTTATTTTGCCAATTGTCCTTGGAATTACAACTTTGTTCCATGGATTTTGATAGGTAAATGAAAAGCGAGGTTAACACACTTGTATTTACAGTATTAAATGAAGACAATAATCTCTGCATTGTCAGGTAAGCAGCATGGCATTAAAAGTACTGCTTGAAGTTCAGCAAAATGTTTAAAACTTTTCATCTGTAGCCAGCTTAATCAAAAAGATACTTCAGATTCTCCTTGATCAATAATTTTCATTGTGCTTCATTTGACTTTAAACCCGAGTCCTTACATTTCCATTAAAGAAACTGAAAACAGAGTGCAAGATTTGGTGCTGTACAATCTTGTGAAAAGCCCAAGGGATATAAAAATTCCGATACAGAAACCAATTTTAATGTGAGTAAAATGTTTCAGACAGTAAAAGAAAAGAAATCAATATTCTGACCCTCAGCAATACCAACAATGTTCAACAGGAAAAACAATGATCTAAACAGAGAAAAATGCTTTGATGAACAATTTTTTTGTGCATAGACTGAAAGCAAAAATTACTCCTGAGTGAAATATATTACTATAAACTTTCTACTCCATTTATTTGTATTTCTTGATGGCTGATTAAAAGACTTAACAGTTCCTGCTAATAGTTAATTCTTGAAGTTACAGATACAAACTTTCCTTTTTTGGCCCTCACTGTAGTGATGTGACAGAGAGTTCTGTTTTCTTATTTTCTCAAGCAAAGCATTCATTACTGTAAGTGTTGGTAGAGATTTTAGATTAATCTTAATCACCTCTTAGTTTCTGTAAATGCAAATACATTATTTGTTTGGACATCACCGGTGTGTGTTCTTGTGATAGCTTGAAGAATCAGCAGATTTGGTGACATTTTTAAGTTTATGAACTTTTATTTTGCCTAATGCTTTTTACTTTCTGAGAGCTTTCTGACCCCTCCCTCCCCCTTCCCCCCACAACAACAACAACTACAAAAATGTTAGAATTAGTCAAGACACTCACTGATTCCCTGTAGGGCTCCTCCTAGCAACTGGGCATCCATAACAGGGTTAAAATTCGGAGCAGGAAAAATGGTTCCTTGTGTCTGCTAAAGGAGAAAGCAGCCTTTAACTAAGGTGTCTTACATCTGTACCACTGTGTATATAATTCTGTTGAAAACCAACATTCATAACATGAAATTGTCTTCGCTTCATGGGGAACAGGATGCAGAAAGTTTTTAATTTATGAAACAGAACTTAAACTTGCAGTAAAGTCCTGGGAAGACAGACAATATTTGAGGAGGTTGCCCCTAGCATGAGTTAGGCCTGGAAAAAAATAAATTAATGCTGAATAATTTTTTTTTCATTAAGATGTAGTCACATTTCTGTGTCTCTCTTCCAATCTTTTTTTTGAAAATAGTATTTTATCTTTCAGAGTTAATCCACGATACCCCTGACAGTCTTCAGTATCTATTTCTCATGGCATTTCTAATTTGAAAGGACTAGTGAGAAAATGATGAATTAAATGTATAGGTGATTTCTAAATACATATATAATATATAATCACTATGTAATATGGTGATTTTTTAAATAAATGATGTTACTGCAAAGTGTCAAGTAGCTTTCTGATATTCCATGCAGAAGGCAGCACCATTTTTCTAGTTGCTTTCTAACTCATTAAATTACAGTCAGTTCATTCTCAGTGATACTTTAGTTCATTTTTAAGAAATCTGTGAATAATAAACAGAACTGATGTATTAATTTTAATAGAATCACAGCCCCATATGCATACAGAAGAAAATAACTGAGGTTGAAAGTCACTTCACATTGTCCCCTGGTTAACCTCATTAGTTCCTCTCAGGGTTCTACCTGCTTTTCCAGATGCACCAAGTATAAAGATTATCTTTTATAATGACTCCTTGTCTCAGTCAATACATGATTAAAATGACACTGTTGACATGTACATTTCAAGGAAAAATGGGATATATTTTGTAAATACAAATTGGGTATTTTATGTCTTTAATACCTCCTAGAATCAGGAGTTACAATGGTTACACTGGTGAATTTGTTTGCTCGCTTTACATACACTTCAAAGCTGTTTATGTATTATGCCTTCAGTAGTAATGACATACACATACAGATTTTGTGTATGGCTGCTAATCAAGGCTTCCCTGGCTTGCAATTTTCACAAAGGAATTAAAAAGCACCAAGCAAGAAGTCAGTATTTTAGATTAGAAGGAAAACATAATTTCTTAATATGTTTGATCATTACTTTAAACCCACCAAGCAAAGGTAAGGGCAACAAATTGTCAATGGCTAAGTGAGGTAAAGAATGTACGGTCAGAAATTTAAGATTTTTAAAGAAGTTGCTTTAAAAAGTACTAACAAGGCAACATGCCTTTACACAAGGAAGAAAGTACTCACTAGTAGAGAAATATTCTCCTGCATTTTACTCATTATTTAAATACAAGCACCTACTTTTACAACGGAACATAAAATAAATAGCGCCTTTTTGCTCACTAAAACAATCAAGAAAATAATGAGGAAAAAAATTCTTTTGGAGATATGGAGATAAATACTGGCCATAGAGAAGACAATGAGACCATGCCAATTTTTACAGCTTCATACATGTTGTCATATCTAAAATGAATTGCAGACTCATCTTAAGATACATGCTCCATCCCATCCTCCTTTGTCAGCGTGGGAATTGTCTCTGTAGCCTGGGCTTAACTTGTCCCTTAGTGTATCTCTAGGGCAGGGCTCTGCAGATACTAGCCTCAGAAATTGAGAGTTTATATCCTCATGACATCCTAGTTACTGACAGCATACATGCTGCTTCAGATCTTGTTCACCAGAATTTTCCTAGGCACATGCCGTTTGCAACCGTACGGCGTTGGAGTGCTGGCTGGCTGGGTAGTATGTGAGGCTCCATTTCCTCCCCCTTGTTAGCATGTCAAATAATGCTGTTCTTAGCATTATTTGACATTATTCAGTCATCACTCTCTATAGCTCAGGAGACAGAAATGCTTGAGCTCTGTGGCTGGTGAACTGGACAAACCAGCTCAAAGCTTACTAATAAAATGCCTATGGAAAGAAGTGCTAGAAGACACTGTTAGAATTCAGAATCAAAAATATATATTGATACATGTTCTGAGTTAGAAAAAAAAAAAAGAAATTTAGCTTTCTTAGTCTAATTCATGCTCCCCAAAGTATCCGAGACATAAAAATGCTCATCAATCTTGAGAGGAAAACCAAAACCAACAAAAAACTAACACATCATCAAATATTACGTTAAGGTTGCCAAAACAGAAGACATTTTGATGGGAGTAATAATAAAGAATAGTAGGGTGCAAATGGATGAAAGTAACAGATATGACATTCAAAGACTTTGAGCCTGCACTTCAAACAAAAGGAAGAAAGCAGAAGCTTATCTGGCATTCCATGTGAGTGCTCTCTGAACCTGTCACAGCCCTTCCTGGTGTGAGTTCGGTGTGATTACACAGCGATAGCCTACCGCTGGCTGTGTGTTGTAGCCTTTTTCTTCTGTGTCCAGTAGCAAATAATTTAAGAGTGCTGTGTGATATTTACTGTGGAAGGAAAAGCCAAGGAAATTTATTGGTAGTTCAGTGGGGACAGTCATTGATTCTTGAATGCTGCAGTGCTGTCTGTGCCTCTCTGAAGTAAATCCCGTGCGGACAATCTATACACCTGTCACAGAGGACGGGGCCTTAGGGCCGTGGCAGCAGGTGGCACTGCTGTCCTGTGCTGACAGGTTGCTACACAGCAAGTGAGAAGGAAAAAAAATTGCTTCAAAAGCAATACACAAACCAAGAGACTGATTTTCTAAGCAAGTGACTGCCCTAATGCCCTTTAATGCATTAATGTTTAATGGGGAGAGTGAAAGCATGAAAGAGATGGAGTAATTTTAAGTTGTGGAGCAAGACTGAATGCTTACAATAATCTCCTGTACTGAGAGATAAACTTAGAGGTTGTGGCAGGAATTTGTTTTGCAAAGATTTGTTACAATCTTGTCATATTTTAGAAGCATCTGTGGTCACAACATTCTTCTGCTTGATATTCCTCAAGAAAACGAGGAAATACATCAAAACAACAGTCACCTTGGGAAAGCTGGGGCTCTGCTTCTGGGATGTATGGCCCAGGGTGCAAAATCATGCTTCCGCCCAAAATTATACAGGGTTTGCATGCCTAGACATGCCTAGGAAATGCATACCTAGCGGCAGGGTTCATCAGTGCACGAACTGAGAGAGCAGAGCAGTAGAGGCATTTGGTAACTGAATGAAATTATAACAGATTGAATTTTGATCAGGAAGCAAGCAGCTACATGGGAATAGGTTGTTCCTTTCCATTATCTTTGGTTAGAGAATTCCTACTGCCCTGTTTGGAAGCAGGTCATTTTTACAGTTGATTTAACACCTGAGCGTAGTTACACTTACTGCTACTTCACTTCGTTCATTTCCCCTGAAGTCAGCTGTGACTGACCAATAAACTCCTGTAATGGAAGAAGGCTCAGAGGAGCTGGGTAAGGCCAGTGTGCCCGTGAAGCTCCAGGAATAATGCAGGATGTGACTGACCACAGCTGTTGTGAGGAAAGCTGATTTTATCTCAACACAAAGGGGACTGAGGGTGGCCTTTGTTTTAGATAAATAGCTATCAAGAGTTGAGTGGATGAAGTGATAGTGTGAATGTTTATACCTGAGTTCATTAGAAGGGTGTGAATGTCTCCCTGAGTTAGCCAGACCAGCATGAGGGGAATTAATACTTGTGTGTCTCAGCCCAGCACAGTGTAAATACCCAGCAACTAGCAAAATAATGCAGGAGAGTGCAATGGGTTTGAGCTAGCTTCAACCCACATATAGCTTCCCAGTAGAGAGTAGTAATGGAGATCTCATCAATATTATATTTGTGTTGTGTTTTCAGTACATTTTGTACTCGTCTGCTAGATTGAAAATCCTGGGTAAAATCACTTATCATGAAACAAGTAAATTTGATATGCTACAATAAAACCTCCATGTATGGAACGTCTAAAAGAACCTGGTGAGAAAATGTTGGACTCTGCCAGTAGGATGGCCAGTTTTGAGTCTATGGCCATTCTGTTTTGCTCACACATCTTAAACTCTGAAAAGCATAAGGAACTTAATAGTATGGTCTTGTGACTTTTCTTCCACATCGCTTAAGATGGTCACTACAATGATGCTAAGTCATTCCCCTGTTGAGATTTTTCTTACTTAAAGTTTAGTTTAAAAAATACATGTAATTCTTCCAAATATCCACCAGAAGATCCTGGATATCAAATAAAATTTATGTGAAAGAAAAAAGTTACCTACAGAGAGAAGGAATAAACCATTAAACACCCTCCAGTGAATGAAACGTCCAACTGGGTTCTGAGTAATTCAAGCAACAGCTCCCCATCGATCAGGATGAATTATTAGGAAGGCCATAGCACTGGTACCATCATCAGATTCCAACAGCTTTGAGGCAGCAAGCACATTACAATAACTCCTGAACATCAGTTGAAAATATTTCACAGAACCAGAGAGCACATCATAAATCAAAGTGAATAAAAACCAGCAGAATCACTACAGCTTCCTCTGCAGAATAGAAAACATGAGGTGGCAACTGCTATGAGACAGACCATCAAGAATTACCGTGATGATCATCTTAAAAAAAAAGGGGGGGGGGGGTGTCAAGACACCCAATTCATACTTCTATCAGAAGCTATCTTAGATAGAAACAGCATAAAAACCAATTATTGTTGTGCCCAGCAAGAGCAGTAGTAAATTGTGAGAAAAATCAGTACAGAGCATGTTCTGCACCTTCAGCACTAGATTGCTATAGAATAAAGACAAAAGAATTCAGAATAGGATCAGCAGAACAGTGGGAGAAAGGCTAGGATTGCACTGACATCATCTTTCCCTTTCTTAAGGAATAATTTGACAATTGAAGTCATTATTGTTTAATTGTAGTTCAGCACTTCTAGGTTATAATGTTAAGAGTTAAATTCCAGCCTTTCATCTAGAGACTTAAGTTTCTTTGATTTGTAAAAAAGCAGGCTCTTTGAAAGTTAAACTTTTCTGGTCAGAATTCTAAATGTTAATTCAGCTTTAGTCTGCTGAAGTTTGCTTTATGAGTGAAACTTTTTAATAGAAGAAAATCTTCTAAAATACCCCAATTTCCCTGTAAGTCCTTAATCATTACGCTATTTTAAGTCCCATGTATGCTTATATTGAAGAGACAGGGACTATTTCCATTATCTGGAAGGAAGGCAGGCTCTTACTGCTTTCTCTGACCCTGGGTTTAATATATCTGAGTTTCCCTCTGTAGGAAGGTCCCATTGTAATTACTTAGCTGTAACCAGCTACTGTATACTTAATAGTAAAATTCAAGGCAGTACTATCTCTCGAGACTAAACCAAGTATGCTCTGTGTCTGCCTTCTTCAAATGAAAGTGATTCAGAGGTTTGCTGGAGTACAAAATAACTAATTGACATAAGTGCTGAAATACAAATTGCTAAAGTCAGGAAGATGGCGAGACTTGGTGGGGGTGTGGAATAAAAGGGCTAAGATTCATGCTCACATCAACTTTGTGATCCTGAATTTTACATTTAAAATGAACATTATGTTGCTGTTTGCAGTGAGCAGAAATTACACTTTATGGCAAAGCAATGAAAGTTGTGTTGCAGTTGTCTTGGTGTTGTCAGAGGAAGAGTTAGGGGTACGCTCACTGAATTTAATTTCTGTACATACAGTGCTGTCCTACACAAGCAGAACAAAACTATGATTCAGAAGTAAACAGAAATCTTTTTGAAAATTGAGAAGAACAGGAAGACATTTCTGGATCACTTAACACTCTTAGAACTTTATCTAAGTCTCATGCTTATTGTCAGTAGAGGTCTTTTTTATTGATTTCAGGGAGCTTTGGGTTGTGCCTTAAATGAGCTAAACTCTTTTCACTTTGCTGAGTAAAGCAAGGAGAGCTTGTTGATGGACAGTGGAGGGTCTCCAATGTGGTCAAAAGGCTGGAGCAGTTGCCATGTAAGAAGAGAGTTGGACTTAGCCTGGAGAACAGACAGCTTTGGGGGGACTCGACAGGTGCTCTGCAGTACCTGTGTGAAGAGCATCAAAGCCAGGCTTTTTACTGAGGTACATGACAAATGAAAGGCAACAGTCATAAAACAAACCAGGGAATGTTTTAGCTGGATGTGAAGAAGATATTTTTTTACTGTGAGGATAACCAAGCAGTAGAAGTTGTCTGAAGAGGTGGTGGAGTCTCCGTCCTCAGAGGTTTTATTAACTGAACTGGGCATATCTCTACCCCCTTGTTCCAAATGCAGCGTTGACCCTGTTCTGATAAGAAGGCCGGGCTAGATGACCTACCAGCCCTCCATTCAATCTCATAATTCTGTAATTTCTTTCAAGGCCAAAAATTAACAGGAATTTCTCCAATAACATTCTAAAAATAAGTAAACATTATCAAACACCCATTGGTCTCAGTGACATGGGATTGAGTGGTACGGAAACTTTCATTATGCTCTGGGGGCCCACTCTGTAGGGTGTACACCAATTCAAGACATATATTTTGAAGAATTATGAATTTTTTGCAGGATCAGGCACAAAACTTTACATTCGTGTCTGTGATCACTGGTGCCCACTGTACATAATGTAACTATTTGAGTTATGCTGGTAAGCATTGTGTACTTTGTCAGTATAAAACCACTATGAACTTCATGAGCAATTTATTTATGCATTTTCATTTCCGAAATGGAAACTAGTGAAGGTACAGTGAGCATGAAGCCTAAGAGATTTGACTATTAGGAGTGACAGACTTTGATACTTGCACAGAAAATAAAGTCGTTGTTTACGGATATTAAGTGACCCTAACTATGATGGCTGTATGGCAAGCTACAGCAAGCCGGTTTATCTTTACCAGTCATAAATCAATCACATTAAAAAGATGTCTTTCCTAAATGGGTTTTACTTATAGTAATTTAGAGCAGATCCCGTAGTAAGTGAGGTGTTCACTAATCCAGCAATTTCAGAATGTAGTTACTTCCCAAGGGGGTATTAGCATCCATTGCAACTGCAGACCTGAACTTCTAAGCATCTGGAACCAGAGCAGAGTCAGTACAGACAGCTCATTATTCAGCTTTTTCATGGAAAATACAGTCATTCCAAAAAAAGAAAAAAAAAAGAGGGAATATCTAAATATTGCCTTAAGGCAATACTGCTGGTGTAAATGTACAGAACTTTGTCAAAGTCAGTTAAGCTTTGTTTTAACACAAGATGATTGTTAAACTTAGATAATGTCCTAACTCCTCTCTTACATAGATATCCTTCATATATCTTCATTACTAATACACTGCATGTTCCCAAGATCTTCATAATGAACCTTGTAGAAACTCATGCATTCTTCTCTGGCTTTTCCCAGATCTGCATATATTTAGATATATTAATTAGGTACAGTGGACAGAATACAATAAAGTTTTCCCTCAAGTTGTCTGCACTCACAAATATCACTCCTCACAAGTGCATATATAAGTGTTTTGCTGGCCAAACAATGTCCCATTCAGTTACTCAGTTTGGGTGCAAGAATGTGGATTTTGTGGCTATTAGGATGGTGTGTTGTTTTGAAATACGTTGTTTTGTGATACAAATGGTTCTGTGAGTACTGCGGCTAGTAACAACTCGTTTCTAACAGGTTCTTTTGACTTTCTATTCCTACTTTCTCTAACCACAAGAGCACTTAATTTTCCGTTCTTGTTCCTTGAATCAGTAGCTACACTCACAATCCATCAGGTCCTTTCTGAGTAAGCTACTGGCTAAGTAAAAGATGTGACTGAGTCCAGAGGATGCCTGTGCTGCTTGGCTAATGCTAGGCCAATAGAATATGTGACTGTTGACTTTAAACTGCTGTGGTTTTTTTTACTGGAAAAAGCATTTGGTTTCCTCACCTCCACTGAGAAGTGATTTCAGAAAACTTCAGAAGAGATTGCCATTCCTCTGCCAAATATGATAGAAATTCACTATCAAATTCAGTTACTGGTAGGGACAGATGGATTGACAAATCCACAGCCAAATTTTCTGAAGAATCCCAAGGGGAAGTGCCTGGTATGGTCACCGAGAGAAGAATTCCGCAATTTAAAAGACTGTTTTAATTTTGGTATCTGGATTCTAGCATCCCTCATCACAGACACACCGGTTTGCTGGAACACTCTTTGGCAATTTGGCCTTTTTATGGGTTAGTTTAGACCAGATGCTGTATGTGAGCATGGAGAAATGGTTTTCATACTGTTTCTGCTGCAGCATCCTAAAGAAAAGGATACCTATTATTAAGGCGTAAGAAAATCAACAATATTTTACTTTTTTTCCTCCAAAGTATCCAAGCACCTAAAGGTAAGGCAAACAGATCTCTAGAGGTGATTCAGGGATTCTTGACTTCAAGGATTTTAATCCTCTGTTTGATGTCAGTATACCCTCATCTACAAAAACACAGGTCTTTTTCCAGAGAGGTGGTCCAGGTGGGCTCTTCGTATATGTATCTATGTGTCTGCACATGTGCATTTAACTCTTTTGAAAAGAACTGGTTCCAAAACAGCTGTGTAGAAAGAACAGGTTTGTGTGGTGTTGGTGGAATGAATCAAAACAACAGAAGAGATTGGAAAGAGACTGAGAAACGATATTTGCACTCTACCTTCCTTCTGTGCGAGAGCAAGAAAGCCATAGCTTTTCCTGTCCAAAGCCATAAGCCGTTCAACAAAAGTATCAGTAAAAGTTGAGGCTGCTTTTATCCAATTATGATGTGTAAAGTTCAGGCAATTTAGTCTTGTGATGGAAAAAGCAATCTAAAGTATGAACAACCTTCTAATAATATTTGTTCAGTAAGTCGTTCTGCTGATAACAAAAGTCACAGTCAGACTCCTTAGTCTGAATGTTTCCCATAGGGAGTAGCTACTAAAATAAAATGCTTGCTTTGTTAGCTAACTACATGCTATAAGCTGGCTCTACTTTTGCAATGATATTCTTTGGGTGCAACTTTATTAAAGAAAGATTTCATGAGTATTTTGATTTATTGTGAGTGTATTGTATGTGTTACACTTCATTTGAATAATATATGGCACAGTAATGGAAAGGGTACTTGTAAATATAGAAAATTCTTTCTTCAAAGCCTCCCATCTTTCTCTGTGTATGTATTTTAGAGAGGTCACAGATGTAATCTTTTCTAATTTTTGGTAGTTTTACCTTTGTGGTACTGTGGGGAGCCATTTTCTGTACGTAATCTCTGATAATGTTGTCCTGCATTGCTGAATCTGGCAGAACTGCTGCTGTTCACATTTTGTACATCTCATTCTTGATCTTGAGGGATTCCATCCTATCCAGTTGTTCATATATAACATACGTAATTACTAATAAGGGTAACATAAAATATTAAGGAGATAATCTTAAAGAACCTAGTAAATTTTGAAAGTAATACTTCAGATTCTTTTTTTCATGTTTCTTATGCTTCTGAAGAACGATATATTAATGTTTTGGGATTCCTTGCAAATATACTGAAGTCTAAAGTGTGCTTTTAAGACTTTTCTCAATCTCAGTTTGTGTTTAGGAAGAGTAGACAAGAAATTAATGTGACAGCCTCACCACTCAGTCTCGTGTAAGCCCTGCTTTCTTGCTTGCTGTTTGCTACAAGTGATTTTTCTGCTGTTTTGTTGCTGAGCCTCACTGAGAAAGCTGCCACTGCTCCATGACTGACGTTGTCTTGGAGGAACCAGCAGACATCCAGGGGGAACATTTGCATGGGTTCTGCACTACATGTCCCCATTCTTTCTGGATGCCTTGGTAGGGAAATCTGCTCCACTAGTTCGGATCTAGTGAGCTAGTTCATACAAACTTCCAATTTTCCTCCATTCCCATCCCACAACACACGGAAATGGGAATAAAGAATAAATATTTACCCAAACTGGCAATCCATCACAATACTTTTCAGAGAAAGCCGTGTAATGAGGTTTTCTTGTCTTTCCTGAGACCAATAATGCGCCCCATTGTCTACAGTTGCTTCTTGCTCTCTTACTTCTGTGATTACAAAAAACAAAAAAAGGGCTAATCAGTGTGTCTTTATATGTTTAGAAGCAGAGGGAATAGAGAGACGTTATTCACACCATTTATTTTTGAGTATTTTGGTGCAAATCAGAAGATCGAAATTAGGAACTTAAGTTCCCTCTCTGCTCAAGTGGTCTGAAAGGCTGACTAATGCATAACTATTACATTAATGAAGCCTAAAATAGCTGGTGTACCTTCCGCAGTTAAGAATTAATGTGTGATCTATTATATTTTTTATAATAGTATCAAACTATTGCAATATTATTACAAATATAAATATTAATTTTAATGACTTAAAAGCAAAATAATTTCTTCTATGAGTTGTTTGATAATGTATTACCATTAGAATCAGGCAACATACTATATGCAGATGCAGTGTTGGTTATTTAAATACAATTGGTCTCAATAAATTAGTAGAAGAGAGGAAACTGAACTTCCTGACTTCTCCAACTGAAATGGATCTACTAGTGTTGTCAGATGGGGTTCTTCTTCCAGTCTTCCTTTAATTATGAGGAATAGATTAGTTACATAGTAATTAAGAGAAAATAAGAAACAAAGAAGAGAATCCCTTTTCAGTTCTTAAGTGTTCCAATAAACAGCGCAAGATCCCAAATTGCAGAAAACCAAACACGTTAGTAAAACCCATTCAATACGTATTACTTCAGAAAAATGAATATATGCAATATAATTTTATAGGAAGAAATACTTTACTAATGAGATTGGAATAATTGGTGCAGTTATATTTTTCAAATAAAATAAGTAGAGCAAAAAATGTTAATCCTTCAGAAAATTCTATGTTGATCTTAAATTTATTGAGAAGGCACATGCAAAAAGCGTTTGAGAGGAGTGAATCAGTATTCCTGTTAATAGTAGTTAAAAGAAAGTCCTTCGTGAACATAATTATCAGTATGCTAGGTGCAAAAGCAATTTCATATTTTGCTGTCATGAACTAGTAAGTATAGCAGCTTTCAGAATGGAGATTTAAAATTGCAGTATGAACTGTTGTTTTCTTAAAGAATGCTGATGAAACCATTTTAATATTGCTACACTTTATTGATGGGGAGCAGTAATTAATAGCTTTTCTGTGTTATTTTGCCTTGTAGAGGTAGCATTTCTTTGCTTAAAAATACTTTCCACCTTGTGAACCAAACCAAATGTTTATAAATGATAAAGCCATTCAGTTACTTTATGCAGTTATAGACCGTATTGTGAAAATATAAACCCGCCAAAATAGTGCCATGAATCGGTATCTTCTGAATAACTCACATTTTTATGTTTAATACAGTTAGGTGGTAATATGCACTTTTGTGTCTTATGTAACAGCTAGGTGCAAGTATAGAAAACCCACTGAGTCTCAGAAGGAGATGAAAGACAAATTATTTTGTCTTGAAAGATCTAAAATTGTGAGATTAATTGTATTTTAATCTTCATTTCAGAACTTCATATATACTACAAATAACCCCAGAGTTAGACCCAAATCACAAATAAAGTCACTCTACCTGAGATTAATTTCTACCAGTGGAGGGAAATAGATCCCAACATGGGTGGCAACAGCTCAAGAGCAATGAAAAGTTTTGAAAGATTTCAGAGAACAGATCATTGTACTCACATAATCTCCAGAATACATTTTTATGCAAGTCTTCAAGTTCTGTTGAGATGAAAATAGTAGCTTTCCTAGAATAAAACTAACAGTTCAGTAAACTAAATTGTTATAGTTAACTCTTATTCTGTTTTGGAGAATTGAGAGAAACCATCCAATCAAACTGATACCAAGTACTTTAGGCTCCAACGTAACAATGAAGCAGGATCACAGCTTGGTACTGTACGTTTTGTAGATTTGCTGTGTACTTAGTCATTAATCATATGTGAATAAGTATGATTATAACGTAAGTAAACAGAGTCATTAGCACGACACCCTCTGTTCTGCTGTGTTGATTTTAAGAATCAGAATTCAGCTAGTCACAGAATGAAACACTCACCTACAGAAAGTGCTTGTGTTAATGATTTACTTTTCAGGTTGGGTTTGCTCTAGTTCCTTTTTACCTTGTGCTGAAGTTGCTCAGCTCATCACTTTTTCTAATGACTATTTGTTACCTGGCAGACATAGGAAGATTTTTATAGCCCTCATGTGTTACCTGGAGTAATGAGGGCAGACCCTTGGGCCTTAATGGAACCATGTAGATGCTTCATGCAAGTTACAATTTGTAAAATCCTTCAAAGAGCTGATTGATTGAAAATCGTGTAACATTGCTCTATTCAAAGACATACAGAATCCAGGATATCCAACTGACAGCAAAGCTATGTTTTTCATAGCTAATAACATGTATTTTTTCTGTTACTTATACCTATTACTGTGATAAACCATTGAGAAAATATGGAATTTTATCAAAAAAAGAAAAGGAATATAAAATAAAGGTGCAGGATCAGTCTGTATATCCTCTAGTACAACAGGAGTGGAACACGTGGGCTACCATTATCCTGATATGGTACCAGTATAAAGAGGTAATTTTTCTTCAATGGTTGGGCAGGAATAGTAGCTCAAAATCTGAGTTTAATTACTTTTTTTTTTTTTTAATTTCTCTTAATGTATCCATCACATGCTTTGTAGCACTTCCTAAAAGCTGGTGGGGTTTTTTTATCTTTTCTTACAGTTTAGGAAGACTTTGGAAAGAATAAAAAAATAGTTTATTTTGTAGCCTTAATATCTTAGCAACTCTTCTAATCGTTAAAAACTATCTCTGGGCTTTTATGAACTTGGTGGTGTTGATTTGAGTACAAGCTTTTGCATGTCAGCCTGTCTTACGTATAAGGACTGCATGTGTGTGCTTAGAAATAGCTGGAAGAGTTTCACGTATGCCTGTAAAACATGAGATTCAGACTGGCATGTCTTTGCTTTCTCTTTTTTCATGAGGGCTGCCGTAGATATTTTTCTTTATTAGATTTATACCAAGCACTTCCTTTCATCTCTGTAACTCAAGTGCTCTTTGAGGATAGCTGGGGAATATAGTCCCACTGTACAGCTAAGCAAAATGTTCCATAAAGAATCTGGTCTGATCGGATGGAAGATGGCACACGCTTAAGGTGGTACCTAGAGTAGGAACCAGTCTCCTGGCCATACGTATTTTATAGCAGTGATAAGAATGGGAGAACATTTTAAGCCTCTCTTTTTCAGACTCTAGTTTTACATGCATTTCCTTGCTGTGATTAAAATGTAATACAGCTAATCTTCAGTACACACAAAATGGATTAAGTTTACAGGATTACAGTTTTAGTCTGCATGTATCAAAACCTTCAGTGGTCAGGAACCATGGGGTATAAATAAGTAGACAAAACTTATTATTATGAACAGTCTTATGAACGGAACTTATTATGAAATACTAATACCCGGCATATAATGTGAGGAAAACACTTAACTGATTGCTGAACTGAATTCTGGATTTAATGACTCTTTCTGAGAAAAGCTGTGTGAGAGTCTAGCAAAATGGCAGAGAATGTGTTCAACGGAACGGGAGGTTTCAACCTCTTTTTCCCTGTGAGTGTCCTTTGGCTGTCCTTTCCTGTCATCTCCAAGGCAAGAGGCAGGGCTTATGACAAGGAAATGCATAACCTATTTGTACACGTAATGCTCAACAAAACGGATCCAATATTTGTGTACCAGAGTGAACATGTTGAACCTAATCTCACCTTTACATTTCTTTCAGGACTTGGTAGGTCAGAGGTATGAGTAAGGGGAGAACCTTACCCTGTCCTTACATAGAAAACCGAAGAAGTTGTGTTGCAAGTGGTTTTGATAATCTCACGTTTAAAAAAGATACGGACTACTTGGAGAGACTGCAGAAGAGAGGAGAAATAATTACTTACACAGGAACACAGGAATCACTCAGTTTGTATAGACTAAAGAATAGTGAAGGAGACCTTAACAGTTCAAGAAAATAAAAGCTGATGCAAGGGGAAGTGAAAAAATTAATTTGTTCTCCTGATCATAGTGGACTGGACAGATGAAAGGCTCTTTTGCTGTTTCCCCCTCTATCTAATCTCTGCAATTCTCACCCAGTTATAGGGTGAGATTTTTATTACTGTTCTGGGCACCTGATTGCTTTCCTTCCTCTTTTTCTTGGTGAAGAGGTTCCTGTTTCTGTTCCTTCTTAATTTTCTCCTCTCTCACTTTGTTACCTGTTCTTCCTTTTTGGACAGACTTAATTCTTTTCTGTAGGAGTGAACTGAGGAGCGGTCAGTTTCTCTTCACGTCCTCCCAGAAAATGGAATTTCACACCTGTGCTAAAGGTGTGAAACTTCCTCTGTTCTGCTCACTGATGTGCTTAGGCTTAGACATTGCAACTGGTAATTTCCATGTTGTTCTAATGGAAACCTTGAGTAAAAATAATGAGACATAATTAATTTCTGATTAGAGATACATATACTTCTAAACCAGAATGGTTTAATTAAAGTGAGAAGTAAAAATGATTTAATATGAAATTATTCTTTTTGTTTCCCCTGAAAATTAGGTTCTAGCATGTCAGTTGCGTATAAATTAAAACAAAAATTCACATTATCGGTATAATAAGCTTCAGGTATTGCTCTGAAGTCTCTTCAGATAGTCAAAATGTGGATGCTAACAAACACATCTGTACTGCTGGTTTTGTGTATTATTACTGCAGTGCCAAGCAGTAATGTGTTAAAAGCATGGGACTTTTCAATCTGTGCTGCTGAGCATGCGATTTACATGGTGGAAAGAAAATCTGAATAAAACCAGAGCTGGTGGAATTGTTAGCGCCCACCAGAGTAGAGAATGCATGAGCACACAACAGAGGTCACGAAGAAGTAGTGGAAAGGTAATCACTACCTCTGGTGTAATAGTAACAGTCTTGGGCGTTTGAAAAATGTGGCAATGGGAATTACACTCACTGCAGGAGCTTACAATTGTGTAGATGAATCTTACTATGATTAAGCAAAGTATTTGGTGGTAAATACAATGAATCACTGTTAGATCTATGAGTCAAATTTAACTTTCTCAACTCCCAAGTCTGTACTTATATTACAAAATAGATTTGGGCACTTATCTACCTGTCAATTTGCCCTTACGGTTGCCAGGGCAAAATTCTGCCCTTTCTGAGCATAGGTGTACGCAGGAGGCAATATCAAATACAGTGAGGACTGTGGAGCTGCTAATCTGAGCCTTGGAATGGTGACCACCAGCTGCGATTTGGGATGGAGCCAGCAACAGAAGGCTGAGCACATGAAGCAATGGGGGCTTTTAAAGAAGAGAATAGGGTTGAATGAGACAGGGAGTAATGAAAGTTAGAGTGTGCATAGCTTTCTAGAAACAGCAGAAGTGTTATTACTTAGTGAATGTAAAATTATGTTTTCACCATTGTGTCAGCAGAATTTAGAATTGCCATTTCTGGTGGTTCATCAGAAGAAGGTGGCGAAAAAAGTCCTGGGCCTACAGAGTGCTTCTCAATCCTGAATATCACTGATTTGGATACTGTGGAATTATACTAAGCTTGCACCGATGTTTTCCTGATGGGAAAGGAAATGAAGGAAAGTTAAGGAGCTGAAAAGAGTCTCCAGATTTTTATGACCTGTAGACTGAGAGAGGATCTGGGTAGCTTTTCTGGGAACAAGCACAGTTCATCTAAAAACCCCCAATCTTTCAGCATATCAAAAGCACAGATACCTGATTTAACAGAAAGTACTAAAATTAGTGAAGTATAACAATTTAAAGAAATTTCACACACATACAAAATAATTTGTTTCTATGAGAAGCAGTTAAAGAATTTTTGAGTGCAATGAAAGGATTGGCAGATTCTGGCAGTCTCTGTGCAGTAGATTGCAGTTCTGGTGGATGAGATCCCCCTCTAGCTCTGCTGCCTCACAAAATACCCCATTCTCAAAGCTTGGTAGGTAAGTGAAAAATAACTGTACATCTCCAGCCACGAAAAACTTTTCATTAAAGACCTATGAAAGCTGTATAAAAGTATTTCAGATAGAATTTCTGTCATTTTTGGAATGGTTGTATTTGAATAACCATGGACACATTTTTTAAAGTTTCACACTTTCAATATAAAATTGGAATGAATTTAAAAAAAAAAAAAAAAAAGCCAATGACAGTGGCTAACCTAATACTGCAAGGAGAATTGCATTATTTCAAAGTATTTTTCTCTAATTACCATGGAAGGAATTTTTCACTATGATAAAACTTCCCAATTATTTGCTTAAAAAAAAGAAGGAAAGGGAGGCAGCCAAGCATAATTAATAGTGTTAGCATGTAACTTTAATGGCAGTGTGTAAATGCCAGTAGGATGAATATCTGACCTTGGTATTGTCTTCCTACAGACATTTAACTTCCTCTGTTGTGCTCCCTTCTGAGAAGCAGAGTGTCTATGCCAAATGAGCAAAATGCCTATTTCTTGAATCTCCATTATTACCATGGCAACTGGTAATTGGTTTGAAGAATTATTTCACTTATAAACTGAACCGATTTTTGTCCTTTTTACCAGAAGATATTTTGTTTACAGAAGTTAGTTTAAAATGTTTAGTCGTGGATAGCATGGTAAACTGTGCAACACTGATGGAGGGAAATGTCATTGTAATTGTTTTTATGACTTTAAATACAATACATATTTGTCAAACAAATACATAGCACTTATATTGCCTCAGACGTTGAGTATACAATCAAGCCATTCTGCTTTGCTTAATTTATTATTCCTTTCTTTGGAAGTTGGCTTTTTTTTTGTCTGTTTCATGGTTTATGTCTAATCCTATTTCCCTTGTTTATATCTTAACTATTGTATTTCCCCAGATTACAGTAAATCTGAGCAAAAGATTAGTGAATGAAAAGAGTAGACTTTCAAAGGAGCAAATTAAAGGCCAGGTCTTTCCACAACCATAGTTATTTACAGGTTGTATCTCATGCTGAGCTATATTCTGCGTATTCTACCACTGCTTTGTAAATTATCCTGAAATTTGGGAAAGTTTTTATCATCTTCAGGCTTTATTGAATATTCAGCTTAAAGGATCATTTACTTGAATGAAAACTGTGATTAACTTCTTAACTCCATTTTTTGTATCAATGTCTTGCTTCAGAGAATTACCTGCTAACCATTCATATCTGTAGCACCTTCTACTCAATTATTATGTTTAATATTTTGATTTATTGCATGCTGTCCCCAGAAGACTAGTCTTTTTCTCTTATTTTCCAAATGAAGGAAATAGTGATAAAGTGACTTACTTGATGTCACCTAGGAAGCAGTAGCAGAGCTGGCAGCAGGCGTCAAGGCTTTCAGATCTTTTAGTAAAACCGCTCTCCTACAGTTAGCACAGATTCCCATTTGCAGGAAGACTCGCAGAAATGCTGGTCTAGTGAAAACAGTCTATACCTATATCAGAAACCTGTATCAGAGGACTGAGACTAACGATCAGGCATAACTACCGCACAGTCTAGTTGGTGTAAACTATTCTAGGTTTGATTTGCTTGAGTGAGAGGGCTTATTAACTCAGGCTGAGGACAGTGCCAACAGCTCTGTACTGTGTTTGGGATATGAGGTTATACATAGAATCACAGAATAGTTTGGATTGGAAGGGACCTTAAAGATCATCTAGTTCCAACACCCCTGCCACAGGCAGGGACACCTTCCACTAGACCAGGTTGCTCAAAGCCCCGTCCAACCTGGCCTTGAACACTGCCAGGGATGGGGCAGCCACAGCTTCTCTGGGCAACCTGTTCAGTGTCTCACCACCCTCACAGTAAAGAACTTCTAATGTCTAATCTAAATCTACTCTCTTTCAGTTTAAAGACATTCCCACTTTGGGTATGTGCTACATAGCCAAACATACCAATACACACCCACTTTGGGTATGCGCTACATTGAGGATTTTTGTGCCACACTCTGTTTTGTGACGAGCCCAGCTTTCTTGCTTTTTTCTTGTCTAGTTGTGGTTCAAATAATTGTCTGCTGTCCATTTGAATAGGTGTGCACATGTCTACGCTTAAGTCCCGATGCTGGCATCTCTCTCAATTACACTTCATGTATACTAATGTAAACTGTAGAGTTCTCAAAAATATGATTGCTATGGAAATTGAAAGGAGCTATATTGTGAAAAAGTAGATGAAAGAACTTGCATAGGAATTTAGAGGGAAGTTTAGGAAACAGAGCTGTACTTTGAGGCATAAGGAGCCCTTGCAAGGGTCCATATAGAAAAAGGCTCCTTTCACCCTTAAAATGTATGAAAATGCTTTCTTTTAACTTTGCCTTAGGAGTTCTTCTCTTAGCAATTTCTCTCTAGTCGTTTCTCTTTGACAGCTCAGAAAGCTAAAGCAATTAGCATTTGTAAGAAAAAAACCTAAGCTTTAAATATGTTCCCCATAGGAAGGAAATATTTGTATCAACTAAGACAGATTTCTGCTGACCTAGAAAAACTGGCTGTTGTCCAGCACTATATGAACTATTTCTTTATTTTGACTTTTTTTAAGTGAATGTTAGGCTGTTCAAAAGGTGGTTGGGCAAGAGAATTAGGGTATTTTGTGGAGAAAATTAATTTATGCCTGGGGCAAATGTAAACTTACAGAATATAGTGGATCTATGGTATATTCGGGATGTTACGTGGTGAGCTGGTGGAAATACAGGTGAGTGGAAATGCGTCCTCCTATGAGTTGTTTCCTTATGCTTAAGCAGAACTGTTCTGAACACTACTTAAAACATTCTTCTGGATGTTTTGCATAGTGCTCAAAAATGCCTAGTTTTATTAATTTAAATCCACTTTTGCTAAAATGCCGTAACAGAGCAAAAGGGTATTTCTTTGAGAAAATATACACAGAAAGGATAAAAAATAGGAAGATGCCATAAACTACATAATTATCCCAGCAGTAAGGGTCCTAAAGCTGCTGCCTATTGCAAAACGAAAAGGAAACAGCCACCAAATTTCTTCACTACTAATTTGTGTAGATGGCAGCAATGTTTCATAGCATTCTTGGTCCATTGGTGTTCCAGTTTAAAATTAATACAGTTCTCTGGCAATACAGCTATATAAGGATGAAATCTTGGTTTTGATTAACACAGTGTTTTATTAGTAGTTATATTTTTTCATGGCAGATAAATCATATAGACATGTAACTTATCCGAAAACAGTTTCAAAGTAAATCAGATAATT
The DNA here is from genome assembly GCF_004027225.2 of Strigops habroptila. Taxonomy (NCBI): domain Eukaryota; kingdom Metazoa; phylum Chordata; class Aves; order Psittaciformes; family Psittacidae; genus Strigops; species Strigops habroptila. The sequence goes on from NC_044283.2 coordinate 40,441,376, forward strand.
ATACGTGCAGAATTTACTGCAAGCATTTCAAGGATTTGATACATTTTACGAAGAACATTTAAGGTTTAGTTTATTTATACAGTGAAATGCTCGCTATGCTCCCATAGACAGCACATTACTTTTTAAATGAAATATATATAAATAAAATACAAAGTATTATTAATTTAGGCAATTTGTTAAGCCCAACTGTGTTTAGAAGATGTAGCTGTAACTTTCTACATTGATGCCTGCTTTAAATATTATAAGTTCTCATGTGTTATAAGTTCTACCAAAACCAGCATATACAATGAATCAGTGGTTATAGACCACTGATTTACGCAGGCGCTTGTAGAAAACATAATGAATGTATGATTTCTTGTATGCTAAGCTGTCAGAGAGCTGCTTCCATTATGCAAGCACTTGATCTTCTAGAGGGTGGAACATTTCTCTCCTGCATGCTTGTACTGACAATGGATGTTGCTCATCTCCCATGCAAGCTCTCAGAAAGAAGCGTAGTGGCTGTGGGTGTGTATGTGGGACAACTACAATTCATCTGGAGAGCGTAGCTTATTTGTGAGCTTTTCTTTCTTGCAAGGAACTTTTCTGTCGCAATGACATGCTTAAATCGATTAACACGTCTCCTACCATTAAGACTGAGAAATACAATTAGCAAGTTGTTTACAGCAGAGCTGCAACTGCTGTGACTAAAGTGTTATTGATAGAGTGAATCAACTTCTGTGAGAATTGTTTTCCAAAGATGATAATAAAGGTTTGATATGATGCTATAACTTAGTCTTGATTGGGTCAATGTGAAGGTCAATATTATTGCTTCACTGTCAAATTACTTCACATGAAAGTGATATGATATTTTGCCTACATTATTCCACACTGTTAAGCCTGTTTTTACCTCTTTTAATCCTGAGCAGTTCCACTAGCCTTCGAGCCTAGAAGTTGCTTGAAGCTAAGCACTGTTGAAATTTCATTTATTTGGATGCCTGAATCTGAAGGGAGGAATGGTAATAACTTCCATACTTAAGGTAGAACAATTTTCTGCTTGGGAGTGAAGTCAAAAGGACATACGTGAGATGTGGTGCGCACAGCAGAAGAAAGAGTAAAATTAATGCTGCCTCTTTAATAGCCTAGTGCCAGTCGTCTGGCTTTTAAAATATTTGCCAATGCTGATAGTCACAACTCATGCATAAACAGGAGCTGATTTTATCTGGCTTGTGCATTTTGTGTGTGTGTGTGTGTTCTCCTTGTTGCCCTAGTAACTGGAGTAAGGTTGGCACTAGCCTATGCACTTTCATCTGGAAAAAATAATATTTTTTATGTCTAATATACGTAAGGAAGAAAGCTTCGAGGCATTACCAATAACATAAGCCTAACTTTCCAAAGTTGGCTATAAAAAGTAAGAACCATCTTAAACCCCTCCCCCACGTGGAGAATATGGCTCTTTGTTGTGATAATTTGAGGTTACAGGTTATGATTTCTATATTTTGGTCATTATTTGCAGTGTTGTGAGAAAGAATTTATAAAACCACAAAATTTGCTTTGGGATGCGTGATTTGTGTTCTTAGATACGCAGTCAATGGGCTGAGACCCCACGGGAAAGTTAACTCACCTGTCTGTTCCTCCATCTTCCCTCTGTAAGTGCATATGATGATATCTTTTATAAAGTTACTTAGATGTTGTTCATGAAAAGCATTAAGAACACATATGCACATATGGCTTTATCTTGTGTGCAATATATTATCCTGTGAGTATAACAAACTTACAAAGCAGGAGGCAGGAAAGACCACAGTAGGCTGAAAATAAACACTATGAACTCAATTTCCAGTATCTCCATGCAAGAAAGATGAGTCCTGTTTCTTTTAATGTTGGTAGGAAGGTTAAAACTCCATTTATGATCGGTCTGATCTCCATATCAAAAGATCACCATTAATTGTCATGTGCATTCAAAGGCAATTCTGCAGAATTTATGTACATCCAAACAAAATTTTCATGGTCCTCTGTACGTGGAATCTTATTTTAAGCCTGAGGATGTATACAATCATACAGAGTTTTCATTGCGTAAAAACTTGTGCAACTTGGATTACACTTCCTTCTCATTCTTTCCAAGCTCATTATGTTTACCAAAACAGCTTATATGTGCCTGCAGTATTTAGGTACTGAGATGAACATTCCTCCACAGAAAGTAGCCATGAGTGCATGCTGCAGTGAAACCCATTTGTCAGATGTTTTTAATCAATATTTTATATTTATTCCTTTACACTTACTCTCTTTTAATATTTTCCTTTTGTGTACCTATCAATAGGAGGCCTATCCAGTAACAGTCTTTGCATATTTTTGTTGTGCAAAATCTCTAATGATGTTCCCTTCGGTAACCTCAGTAGCATTCAGTCCAATTTCTGCAAAATCTGTCATCCAAACTGTAGTCAGTGAATCTATTTTCTCTAGTCTGCTTTTTTCTGTTTTCTATTGCATACTGCTTCAAAATGTTGGACAGATGACTCATGTAAACGTTGCAGCCATTTCCCTTGAATACTATAGCCTATGTTTTTGATTCAGTATCATGCTCTGACATTTTCCTCACCACTGACTGACTGAAGATTTCTCAGAAGAGGCTATAATTTGAATACAGCCTTGTGTTTGCACTCATGACAGCTGTTTATCTTTGAACCTTAACTGCTTAAAACTTTGATTACAGATGTTTCCATGTTTCTCTGGCCCTAACTCGGGTTGGTGCATTTTGGCGTTTGTGGCATATATGCAGCTCAAAAGTGTAAAGCAGTCTGAGTCAAGGTGATGCAGCTGTGTTTTGTCAGAGCTGGGCCTTGAATTTGTTAAGCAGCTAACCTCCAAGGCTGAGAGGTGGTGGGGAGCTGGCAGCAAGGATTGCATGCAAGGGTTACAGCACAGACCCTTGTATGCCCTCAGCCTAGTCTGGATGTGGGGTGCTCCAACAGCAATCCAGTATGTCTAACCTGTTTGAGAAGTAGCATATTGTCTATTAATCAGATCAATGAGAGTAAACTATGTTATTAAACAAGGTTTAACCGTGAAAGAATGGTTTTATTTTATTCTATTCATGTAAGGATAAAAACATTTCTGTGATGAAAATGGGCATGGAAGGAGAGCACACACAACCACATTTTAGAATATATTTTTCAAACATGTTTGTTTGCTTCGGTTTGTTTTTAGTCGTTTATTCGCTTCAGTGTTTTTCTCTTCAGGAGTATGACAGCCTAAATGCACTGTTGTACCCCAAGGCTGACATCACCTGTGAAATTCTCCTCATCCTCCCTGCTGCTTTGCCAAAGCACTTTCTGCCTCCTCCACTCCCTTTACATGGCAGGGTGTGAGAAATGCAGAGTAAAAACAGCTTTGTAACTCCTGCTATTTCTTGGTCAGTCTGGAAAACATGAGCTTTCTTTCCAGTCAGGTAAAGGATTAGGCAATGGGAAATCACAGGATAATAGAAGTTTACTGTTCAGTTGTTCCTCCGCTCCTCATGAAATCTTCTTAATTACCTCTTCTTTTGTGTCTCAATTAGCATGCATCTTTCAGCTTGACTGACTTCTTCTGTCACAATTCCCTGGAGATACAATGGTATCTTCATAATCACCTCACTTGACTTCTGTAAGCTTCTTAAAAAAGACAAATATGTTACCACGGATAATTACATGGGAAAGGATGATGTTGACACCCATGTACAATTAACTTCACTGTGGTCCTTTCTGAGGACCCTGCTGTACCAACAAATGCCCATTACTGGGCATTACCATCTAGCAATTGTCTGTGTGCCTTGTGCAGATCACTCACCACCAGGATCTTCTTAATCTCAGGAGATGGATCAAGATTTAAGAGCCCTGAAACCCTTTTAAAGGAGATGAGACCTGTTCCAGTTAAAGCAAATTGCTCAGTGCCTTTTCCAGTGGAGGACAGCCACCATTTGCAGCATACTAGTTAGCTACCAAGCACTAGCAGCTGGCAGTGTTGATAACTCATGCTTTCCGACACAGGATGGTTCAGCTGCTGCACTGTAAGCTTAGTGCAGATCCCAAAACTTCATCTGCGGCCGATTGTCCCTGGAGTGCGGTGCCAACCCAGCCCAACCCCAGCCCCCCGTCAGCAGTGTTTCATGAGTGCAGAAAGAGCATGGCACATACTGAAATCAAATTTCTTTCATGAAGGACTGTCCTCATCTTCCTTACCTGCTGATGCTGTAGCTAGTGTCAGGGTCTGTGCTGCTGACAGACTCACTATGAGAGCTCCTTACAGGGCCTAATACACAGCAACTGACTCAGAAATACAGTTTTGAAATCATTTGCAATGATTGATATTACCACTGAGCATTATGTCCTTTTGTTAATTACTCTGTCTAGAAACATCTTGAAGCAGCTGGGTAGGATTTAGAATAGCGACAGAATAATTGAGGCAGTCTGTGTATTTTCCTTTAAATTTCACAGTTACTTAGTGATACCTGGTTTCTTCTACAATGAAAGGGTTTTTACAGTTTTGGGGAAAATAGGCCTAGAGAAATTATGATTTGATCTTTAGTATGAGGCTCTTGGTTATGCAGGTACTAACACCTCGATCATTTAAGAACAACATTTAATGAGCTACAGTTCAGGGGAATTTGATATTTGTCAGACGTTAGGAAAATACAATACTTTAATATGCCTAAACATTTTTCATGAAATGGAGCTTTCCTGGTAAAAGAATTTCCCTTTAGGTTTTACCAAGTACAAAAGTCAGGAAAGTAGCATGTTTAACATGTTCTCAACTGGTGCCAACCTACTTCTGATGAACATGAACTACCTTTGATCTGTTCAGCTGCAGGAAGGATACAACTTCACTGACTTTGGACCAGAACTCTTTGGAAAAGTGAACACCTGAATAGCATGTACTTGCAGAGCAGTAGCTTCCAAACCAGTGCAGCTCTGCAGCTATAGAAACACATGCTGTACTGTGTGTGGTTCAGCAGACTGCTAAAAACACAGGGTTTGGACTTGCAGTTAATGCTGTTAATCTCCATTAATAATGCTGTGAAAATCTGCCTAAATTTTTAAAGTGGTGTATACTGTATATGAAGTTATACTGCTTTTATAATTGTTTGCACTTTGTGATGACCTGGGCAGTGCTTTAGAAGAAAATTACCCAAAATGATCTATCAGCCTGTTTAGTAGATAACTGCACACATTTTGCTAGTTAATATGCAGTCGTGCGTTGGGGCTTTTCTGGCAATGCTTGTACGTTCAAAAAGGGTAAACAGAAGCTGCTGAATCCTTAAAGGATGCAGTAGAACGTGTGACAAGTATTGTCTCAGTCCTCCCACAGCTATATAATTATGAACACTGTGTATTGGAAAGGAGGATAAAGCTACTTCACTATTCTGTTAACATCCCACTTCTATTTAGTATACGAAAAGAGAAGGGTGTAGGCAACTGAACCAAATGTTTTATTATTTATCTTTAAGGGAAATAACACTAGAGGCTTGTAATTAAACTCTCATGACTGAGTCCTTGGCTACAACTACAGGCTGCACTTCGAGTCTTTCCAGTACTGAAAAGAAGGGAAAGAAAGGAAGAAAATTGCTCTAAGGGGGCTGGCAGATAATTTATTTTTTCTTTCCAAATTTGGGGTATTTCCAACTATTATTTCTTTAGTTGTATAGGTAGAGTTGGAGGGAAAGGAAATGAAAAATCCAGCAAATGGTATTTTCTTTGGGTGAAGTACAGCTTCCATGAGATTTTTGGGGAAATATTCCAGAATCAGATCAACCAGCATGCAAGTGGAGCCAAACGCACTGTGCCATCAGGCCTCCTCTCTTTGCTGTGTTTTTCTCGTGCTTCTGCACTGTCTTGCTAGGCTGTGGAGAAAAAGCATAGGGGCTAAAATACTGTCATATATTCATAAGCATTTCAGATGGTGTGTATAGATGAAGAGATAGCAACACATTCCAGCATCCACTGCATAGATATGCTCCCTTTTCATAGAGAGATATGTCACTTGAAACCTTGCCTGATAAGCTAAGCTATAGTTCTAGGTATTAATGTCCTAAAATTTTGAGGTGAAAGCAGTTCAACATGTGGATGTAATTGAAAATTTAAAGTCCTGTGCTCTTTTTTGTCCTATTCTTATTTACAGTTCTCAGCAAATAATTTGGGAAATAAGAACCATGTTATCACGACAGCAGAACCTTGATGTGAAGTGGATTTGATGATATACTAGTGAAGTTTATTTCCAAGATTTTAGAACTAAAATATATGAAATGTAGTTCCCAAGTCTCATTTTAATGACTAATCAGATGTCCTGATTTTCAAAGTAGCTCCGCTTCTGGTGTCTGCCTCCAAATCTTGGCAGTGGCATCTATACAGAAATGGAGACAAACCACTCTTCTTTTTGAAACTCGTCTACCAGCGGTTAATGACTTGTTTAAAAAAACAAAGCAAAATGCGACCAACCAAAAACCGTAAGGCTGCAAATGACTGCAGTTTTGAGTCTGTAACTAGGAGGTTTTCAATAAACAGAAGGAAATAAATAGTTTTTGAAAACTATTTTGAAAGAAAAAGCTTTCATTTTCTATAACAAATAATGAAGTTTGAGCTGAACTTTTATAAGATAGAAATATCTTACAAGTATGATGAGACGCCATAGAGCTGAGAATCCAACAATAAGTAGCTAAAATGTTAAGTGGAGCTGCTGTAGGTACAGTAGGTAGAATTCTGATTAGCCTCTCTTCTGAGGAGCAATGAAGTGGTGACAATCTTCTGATGTCTCTAGTTAATCAAGAGTTTGGAGAAAGAGAAGTCAATAAATACAGAACCAAGTGGGTATAGGGAGATCCTTTAGCTATTCACAATCTGCATGTAAAACTATATTGAGTAATGAGGTATAAATGCCAACAGGCAAATAGATACAGTGGCTGCCCTTGCAGTGTTTTAATTTGGAGGTTTTCAGTTTGAGGAATTTTCTGCATTTGGAGTGGAAGAACTACAAAATAATGGGAGCTTTCAGACTGGTAGAAAGTTTTGCAAGAAAACATAATCAAGAGAATTGAGATCTTCTGTACAAGTTTTTTAAATCAACAGCTACTCTTTTTATCTGGGCCTAAACGAAAGACAAACCTCAGAGCCGTTTGCTTCAAGTAAGCACTTACAGAACTGTACATATCACTTCTTCAGGGATTAATTTAGGTACTCAGTTTTATCGAATTCTTTCTGTTCTGGTTGATATATATGGCATATACATTTACAATACCTGAATTAATAGCTTACATGATTTTCTTGTTTTTTATATTACACACTATCTGCCATACCTTAGACTGCACACTTCTGTCTTTGGTGTTGGGCACTTTTGGACATTCAAGGCTCCTGCTAAAACTTGTTAATTTAAAATCTTCGATATTTAGTTTCGATGATGGTTTAAAAGTTATATACATAAGCCTTTGTGTGGTTTTGCTCCTTGTCTTGTTCCTCGGAAATGTTGGTTAGCATCAAATTTGTCCAGGGTTCAATATGGAAATACTGTCAATCCCCAGCAGAGATCAGCCATACAGCTGCACCTATTCTGTGTCATTGTTGTTCAGGAATACGGGGAAAAGAACCTGCCTTTGAAGAGCTGATGTTGAGAGGCCCTTACTTGCTCTTGGCAAAGGGAACAGGAGTTAAGGGTACATTTTTTTCCTTGCAACTTCCAGAGAAAAAGCAGGAGAGTTGTTTTGTTTTGTTTATTTGTTTGTTTTAAATAATATTAGTATTTTAAGTGCTGTGATTGAGACTAGACGGCAAAGTAGTCGTCTTATAACTTCATAAAATCCAGCTGTATGCAAACATTGAAGAAGGGGGTGCCACATAGGAAGAAGTGAGTGAAAACTGCTTTAAGTAGATCAGTCTATTTTGCTCAAGTACATTACTGAAGGCAACATTGTTTTGAAAGAAAGCTTGTGCCAGAAACTGTCAGCACTGGAATTATAAATAGCTTTTAAATTTGTTTTGTCACTTGCTTACTTCTAACTTGATTAATACTGAAATCCCTCATCTCTCACTCCAGTTTTGGAATATGTGGCAGGTGAGTTTAAGGTCCATTTTTCTTTTTTACCACAACACTTTTGAAATAAGCAGAAATTAATGTTTTTGAATAATTACTGATGCAACTCCAAACTATTCTAAGGTAAAATATTTGGCGAGAGAGAGAGGGAGGATGTAGTCAGCCGAGTACATATAGATAAATTCTGTAGTAAAGATGTGATGGTTTCTGCTGGCTCATGGCTCAGACTCTCTACCATCGAGTGAAATGTGACTGTCTAGCTCAAACCAGAATTTGTTGTTTCACTTTCTGTTGCTGCGTTGCTGCAGCCAAGACTTGCAGAACTAAGCCAACCCCTGGCTTAGGGCTAGAGATCACAGACACCAATATGGAGGATGACCAAATAGCGTTTTATTAAACAACAGCAAGCATTATATGCCTTTCGGCCACACGGAAGTACCTGTGCTGACCCAATCAGAAGGCAGGTTAACAATTTTTACCTTTTATGGTATCGCTGAGCCTCGCCCCACAATTCCCCTCTCCATGCTATGGGGCTTGTGAGAGTATCCGGGGAGGGGCTCTCTCTTTCCGTACATCGCGATATCTTCCGGCCGCCAGACCTTAACTACCTACAACTTTCAAACAAGACCTCTTGTTTCCGTCTCTCTCTGCTCTTAGAGGCAACTCATGTTTACAGTTTGCAAGATCTCCTTAATTTCCATGACAACTACTTTGGAAGTCAAATGTACAGGATTAGTAATTCTTACACGGTCAAGCAAAAGAAGAACAGAGAAAAAACCTGTTTATGAAAGATGAGTGGCTTTAAAGTTTTTAATAAACAGGGGCTTGTTTTTGACCATGACAGAAAAAGCATGTAAGACAGTTTCCTGGCTCTGAGAATGGCCAATAGTATGTGCTTGGAAAAGAGTGTAAAAGAAGGCCAAGAATATAACAGCTTTTATCTTTATGGATTTTTTCCATATATTTTTTCTGCCCCCCCCCTTTTTTTTGAAATTCAGTCATTATGGCTCACTCAAGAGAAAGAATGAAAAAATACATATATGTGGTTTTAGGTAGTTTGTGCATCCAGTTCTCTGTAGAAAACATGCAATATTTCTTCAGATGTATTGGGAGGTTTTGGTGAAGTTAGGCCTGGCAGAGGTCAGAGAAAGATGAATGTGGGGCTGTGGAGCAGAGGAAGCTTTGGGAGACTGGCATGGAGGAATATGAAGAGACTTGGAAGAGTTCTGAGAGTCTGCAGGAAGAACATGAGGGAATCGGTGAAGCTCAGAAGTGACGTGAGAACTGGCCAGTTGGTCATAGTGGCCTGTTGGAGATTGCTGGTGAAGGGAAATTCTTGGTAAGGAAGGTGAGCTGGGAGTGCTCAGAGGATCTTCAGTGACTGAGGAAAGTTTTCCTTCTCTTGCTTGCAGCCCAGCCTGTCCCTCTCCCAGTACTCTTGATAAAAGACCACTATACCTGCACTTGCAATGACCTTCTCCATTGCCATAGGAGGATGCTAGCACCTCCCTCCACTGCTCCTTGTGTCTCTTGGGTGGCTGCTTGGGAAAGGAGCAGCCTTGCATAAGCCCAGGATTGGGCTGGAGTCCCAAAACAGTAGCTATCTCTGGATACAACTTGCTAATGCTCATCCAGAGACTGCAGGAGGAGGGAGGCTGGTTTGACTGTATAGATGTGCATGGTACTCTAACAGCTGTTCCTTATTTCCTTGGTATAGGTGAGCAGCTAATTAGTCACCTGTGTTTGGCTTGCTTTTGCTCAGGGTGGCATAAGTTTTCTCTGGAAAAATAGATCTCTATTGCTTGATCTGATCTGTATTAGAGAGCAGTAGTGGCAGAGTAAATATGACTACCAATCTTTATTTACTGCAGCCTCCACCCCCCAAAAAAAAGAATTGTCAACTGCTGCAGATTTTGGCTGTGAACATATTGTCCAGAATAATGCATTAGTAAAAATAGATTAAAATATGTTGCTATATACATAGGGTTTTTTATATAATTTTCTGTTGCTGTGTATAGTGCATAATATTAGTTTAATAGGAGACTCAACAGACACTGATAGATTTTAAATAAAGTATATGATGTCCCCAAGATCTAAATTTATGAGTAAGAAGTAAAAATGTTGGGTTTTATTAGCAGAATTGGTTTACCATTAAGGATTTTGTTTGCTGCATTATTTAGATGAGAACAAAAGTGGGAATGAGGATAAAACCACGCTATCTGCCATGTTGCATGGCAGGCACAGTCTGTGATGCTCGTAAAAGGTAGCAAGAGCTGTTCTTTGCAATACAGATTGTGGGTCACCGATACCCACACAGTTCCTGTGCTGTTCCACTGCATTGGAAAGCTGTGAAAGCCTGGTATTGCTAACAAAAAGCATGTATTCATTAGGAGAAAATGACAAACCTTTTGCCATAATCTTTGCTTATGTTGTAGCGGTAGCCAATGGATCTACTTGTGTAAATGTAGTGATTTACTGGTACTGCAGTAGTAACATGTAGGAGCTCTAGCAGGGCCATGCAAAACCAAGGAGGTTTATCTGTATTGCAAAATACATGAAAAATACTGAATGTATGTGAAAATCAGTTCTCTGTGTTAGTTACCCTGTATGTACTGAAGTGACCAACTTAAGGCACCATTAAGTCCTGCTTGCCTAGTTATTTGGCATTAACTAACTAGCAGATTTCACTGGTTACTTAATGGTCTATAAGATGATGACATTCACGTTTTCTAGAGATGTTACATGATATGTTTCGTACTTCTGCAATATCAGTTTATTATAAATGCTTACAGCTTCTGAATTGCTGCGGTTCTACTCTGTTACTGTCTGTAAGAGCTACATTGGTACCTAATAAAGTCCATAACTAGAAAAGTGTTATGTGGCTTAGGTTTATGAATGCTGTGCCCCACTTTTGCTTTCTTCTTGTTAGATACTTGCACTGCATTTGAGTTGATTCTGGTCCATTAAGCCTTGTAAACCCATATGCTGCTGCTGTGTACACTCATGTATAAATTCCTCAGGAGCTGAGGGGGAAGATGGTCGTAATGGCGCAACCTCAACTGGTTTTGTGGAAGACTCAGCTTTGCAGGATAAGTCAAGTCCTCTACACACCAGGTGTAGCCAGCTGACAATGCTGCACATGAAAAGAAAACTATCCTAACAGAAGCTGGCAAGTAAAGCTTTTGTTTCTTGGTTAGGAAAATTGATTATAAGTGCTTACTGCAATAGTAGTGACAAATGTAATGGAACTAGGGGAATGAAGAGGGGAAAGGAAACAACAAATTCTACAAGGAAGCGTGCATACAATTTGTAATGTTAAGAGCAGTATGCTTTTTTGTGTGTGTGTTTGCAAACAAAATCCATCATAAAGGTAGCTTGCAAATACTTTTTCTCTTTGGGAAGTCTAGAAAGAAGTATTTGGAGTATCTGTCGAGTCCTGTGTGACAGTATTTGAAATGCATTGTTTACCCTGAGATAACTAAAAATATCGTGCAACTATAACTTGTTTTCAGTGTTTTGACATTACAGGCACCTTTTATGACGTGACTGTGTGCCAGAGGTGAGCGTTTAGAGCATTAAATGTCTGACCTAAAGCCCACTGAAGTTAGAGGTAAACTCCCCACTCTTCTGGCATTGTCCTCAGTAACCACAGAAGACCATGTGATCAAGTCCTTGTATCTGTTGAACTGATTCAGACCTGTTATATACTTCTCAGAATTTTCTTTAATTTTCACTGAATTCTGTTTCCTGATACTGACCTTCATTTGCTCTGTTTGTCCAAAACCTAATTTAGTGCGTTTAAGCACTAACAATTGAGGCCCTGGGCAATTTCTGGGGATTAATGACTGATTGAGGGGGTTAATGGCCTGAGGCAATGACACAGGGCCATTAACTTCATCCACAGAAAATTTCTCAGGAAATGTTTTAGACTGAACTTGTTGCTGCTTGGCACTCTGCAGCTGTGCCTGAATTGAGGGAGGGTCACTCGATGGGAAAAGAAATTACCTATGAAGTCTGAATTGGTTTGTTAAAAGCTACTATGACAATTTTGGTTTATAGCAGCTCTACAAGGCCTGAACTAAAATGGGGATAAGGCAGGAAAATTGGAAGGTTTGTTCTGCAGTGTGCTCTGCAAAAACAAGGTAGTGGACACTTCCTCTGTTTTATCTTAAAAACGGAACCGAAACCAAGAAATTATTTCAGAGGTTTGTAAAGCAAGTGATTCCAGTTTCTCTTATGGGTTTGAATATTGCACTATTCAGAAGTATTCCAAAATACATCTTTAAATCAGAATTGCCTTCCGGAAGTATCTGATACCCATGACCTTTTAAAATTACATTCCCAAGTCCTTAAATATTAGCAGAGATACTCAAATGCATGGGAATTAGAGATGTTATTTGTATGTTGTCCTAATCAAGGTAAGCATGTATCACAGACACTAAATTTACTCCCATACAACTGCTTGAAGTAAGGTGTGTTCTTACTGCCAGGTTGGGAGTCAGATTGTTTGAATGACCTGCCAAAGCTGAACCAAGAATATTCTTCCTTGGAGCTTTCCAGAACTTGGTTGGATGAGGCCCTGAGCAACATGCTCTAACTTCAGAAGTGGCCCTGCTTTGAGCTGGGGCTTGGACTAGATGATTTCCAAAGGTATCCTCCAGTCTGCATTATACCCTTATTCTTTGCTTCTCCGTATATGTGGCAAAAGCGGGAGTTGCAATTTAATCCTGCTGGTCTAACAGGACCTTGAACAAAGTAAACACTATATTAATAGCATAATAATCTCCTTCAAATTTGTGACTTCCAGTGGGATATGGGTTTCTGAAGTCTTTAGCAGATTTTAAAATCCTTCCCTTAGATGCTTTGCTTCTTATTTAAGCTAAGGACATGCCTGCAAAACTTGAATTAGTGGTTATGCTTATGTTTTTGCTGGTTTTCACAATATTGCTGTCTTTCATAGTTTGTCATGGGAACAAAAGTTAAGTGGCTTTTGTCAAGGTAAGTGCCTTTTGAAAAGGACATTTGGAAGTATTTGTGTGCAAGCAGTGAGTTTGTAGTGTACCATAACTCATCACAAGACTGTGATTCCAGGTGTGCTGCCACAAGCCGGCCTCTTCTTGTAGAGCATGTACTCTCTGCACTCCAGCCCTGCAGAGCTGCTTTTCTATTATGCTTCCTATTCTAATTTCCCTCATGTAATATATTTAACATGCTAGGTTTTCGGTCTGCAATGCCCGTTACTTTGACCTTCACTCTGCCTTTTCGGCCTTCACTCTACTTCTCTTTTCTGGCTTGATTTGAAAAAGGATATAATAAAACATTAAGAGCAGACATGTCATATGAATGAGCCATGAATATCTGTACCAGCTGAGGAATTTTATGCCTCGGTTTTTAACTAGTGTTGCATCCACAAAGCTTGGCTGAATACAGATCACTAACCTGTTTGCTGCTTCTCCAAATAAAAGTTGCAGCTGACAGCTTTTGCTAAGTGTTAAAGAATCATCAAAGTGCCGGTTGTTGTACGTTTTTTCCCCCTTGTTAACACAAACTTAGGGAAATTGAGAAATGTATTACACCAGTATTTTGAGTTTTCTGCTCTTTGAATTTGCAGCATTTCTGAAATCAGGCTTTGAAATGTAGCATCAGCATTTTTAGTGACACTCTTCTTTACCTTATTGAGAAAGAAAAGACAATTTAATGAACGTGAAGCTTATGGAAGGCTTTTACCCCAACAGCACAGGCTTCATTCAAAGAACTGTGGATACTTTTTCCTGTATTATTTTGAGAGTCTTAAAAACTCCTTAATGGTCTATATGAGCAGCAGACAACATAGAGCTGCACCACATACCACTAAGTATTTTTTTAGAGCTGAATCACTGCAATGTATTTAAAAAGTGGATGCAAAAATCTCTGAGAAGTGATTCAAAGCTACTGGATTAATCTTTATTTTTGACCCAAAGAAGGTTTAGTGGTGCCTGTTTGGGTAGGGAAGCTCTGGGAAGCTCTTACCAGTTTCTCAGTGTAAGAGTTCTTCAGTCTTTAGCAGATCAGACTACTTCCAAATGATTATGCCGTGGAGGATGAGTGGCATTCAGTGATCATTATCTCTTGCGTTCCTTTGTTGGTTTCAGCTGTAGTAATGTCTGTCACATCAAGCTGCAAGGTAAGTTTCCATATGGGATATACTGAAAAGCAGACAAATGGTATATATGTGGATTAGAACATTGTTCTGTGTATGTTTCTCTCCAAACATATATTTTGGTGTCAGTGTGGAACACAAAGGAACTAGATAATAGTTAGCTAAATTTTACCATAATCAACACATGGAGATTTGAGAGCCCCACTGCCTTTCTGTCCGATAAACCTGATAATTCTGCTTTACACTCTTATATTTTCTTCTAAATCTTCTGGAGTCTTATATTGTTTTCTTACCACCTTGGTAACTGCAGGTTTAATTCTGCAGGTCCTTCTGTGAGCATACCAGGTGGAAGCCCTGGCCCTGCTGGGTAGAATGATATCTGCGTTTTGCAGAGATCATGCTTGGTTTCATTGTGCAAGTGTTGAATGAAGATATATTTGTTTCTCTTGAGAGATACCATTTTCTAATTTCACTGCCTCTCTGACTACTCTCATGAGGAACTAAGCCTATGTTGTTGTTGTATCTGCATAACAGCACACAACTTAAGAGTTTTGACTGTATTGCTTGAAGAGGAAGTTTCTTTTTCTAGTTTCATTTATTCCAGGTGATGGCAGTAAAGGACCTTTGCTCTTTCAGCATATGGTATGGAGTACAGAAAGCTTTCAGACTCCTACCCCACCTCCAAGGGAAAGAACTCCCTTCTTCCATTCCTGTTTCTTTCTTGCAGCTCATTATGACATCCATCATGAGATGGAAAACCATCATGGCTTGGATTGTAGGCTGTTTGGTTTGTTTTTTCTCATTCTTAATAATTAATAAACACAGTATCTATTTTTCCCTTGCCTTTCTCTGTGTGGGCCTCTCATACTGTATATGCTAGTATAACCTTTCAATATATTCCACATAATGCAAGTTGTAGTGTTTGCTTTTGGTCTTAAGATATTTAAAACTGCCCCTGGACGTTTAGCACAGATTGTGTGTTAAGGGACAGAAAGTGTCCCAATAAAGCTGTTTATCTGGGATTTGTCACTCAGGCAGATGGTAACATCGCAAAGTTATGTCAAAACCGTTTTCAAAATGAAAAGCCTTGCAGTAAGCCTGGAGCATACCTGCTGGAACTGGAACAAATCAGCCATTCACAACTAATGTTTTATTGATGGTCTAAAGGAAAGGAGTAAAAAAAAAAAGCCCAGACTAGAAAACACTTACAAATGATTTCAGCATGGCCTTGAAACTTCGTTTCTTAAGCTTATATTTAATGAGCATAGGGCAGGATAGAAAAGTGACTAGCTTCCTACTTCTCAAATAAGACATGGTGATGCCTGTTAATCGAGGATGTGTTTTGCCTTTGGTTTTGATTATACTGAATAGTGCTCTCATGCCATCAGTGGAGGGGGGAATGAGCCAGATGTTTTCCTCATGGCAAAAACAGAGTTGGGAGCATCTGCTGAAATCTTTACTGCTGTAGATTAACTCCAGGGAGGATACCTGGCCCTATGGAAAGGTAAAGTTTTGTCCATCTCAAGCTGGCTGTAGCTTAAGGCTGGCAGTACTGAAAACAGTCTCGTGTTTTAATTCAGATGGAAAATGAACTTTTGAAGCAAGTCTCCTGGTTGTGTCCTTTTACTGAGCTTTGGTAAGTAGTTTCCCAGAGTGTGAGCTTGACTGATTCTGGGCAAAGCTTAGCTGGAAAATATGTTCTAGGAATGCATCTAGTGCGCTCTGGTCACAACAGAGTTGGACTACAGTTAGCACAAAGGGAAAATCTCCTGAGATATTTCCAGTGTAGATGTCAGGTCCTCAGCACCAACCATTTAGCCTGATAGATCTCCTCCTGCTGGGCTGCTCTACTTGCTAGTGCATACTCAGCTTGTGGCTCCCTCTGGCAATGAGGATATTCACACAACACATGGTGTCAGTGGCTTGTGTCACACAGTTTAGAAGGAAATTTAACTCCACTTTATCACTCTTAACCAATTGAACAGGCTAGAGATTAGGTAGAGAACTCTGTAGATCTTCAATTACAGATCTCAACATACCAAATGTGATCATTTTTTGTTCAGAATGTAATAATATAGGAAGACAAGTCAAATATTTTCCTTTGAAATAGTTTGCTTTGAGGTCAGTAGAATTCAAGATCTTCAACTGCAGGAAGTTAATTCTTTTGCATTCACGGAAGAAGCTGGAAAACAAGCTGCCATAGAAATCCAAGCTCGACTTTTTTTTTGTAGTGCCAGTTGACCTGATATTTTTTTTTGACCGGAGGGATGATTGCCCAGTCAGAAGAAACTGAAAGCGTCTAATCTGTATAGATTCAATAAAGCATCTGATATGGTGCCACATGGGAAAGCAGTATGTAGATTAAGATGGAGACTGAGATAAAATGTGGGAGTTATGTATGCAACATAAGAGCAAAAAATTTATTTTTTTAAGCAGAAAATTAGTTATACTGACAGAGGAATTACTAAAATAAAAGGAGATTTCAGGTGGTGTTTCTCTGAGCTTGGGTTGGGAGCTGAATTGGGACTCATCATATTTAATAATTTCATAAGAGATTGAGGCAGTAAAAGTGCACTTTTTAAATGTACTGCTCAATGTACATTTGCAGTGCGTTGGCAGACCCTCAAGAAAACGTGGAGAGCAAGAACAGAAGAAGCTGCACAGCACAAAGAACAAAAGGAACCTAAGTGTGATGTAATTCAATAATAAATCTAATAGTCCAAAGCACGAGGCAAACACTTAAGGATTAGTAAAGTAAGGATTAGCAGTAGGAATATCAGTTCTGCTTATTCATGTTCAGGAGAGATTGTGTTTAACTGGAATGGGTTGAAAGAAGGGTTGATGGTATTACAGGGCAATAAAGAGTTTGTCTCAATGGGACAATTAAAAAAAGCTTCTTAGCTTGGCAAAATAAAGACTGAGAAGTATGATGACAATCACTGAGTATTTTACAATGATAAACTTGGGCAGAGAAGATAATTTTTGGGTAATGAATAGTGTTGGCACAGGAACAAATAAGTACAAATGGTGCATGAATATATTTAAGTGAAATACAGCTAATTGGAGTAGCAATAATAATAGTAGTAGGTTTTCTGATACACTAGCGACTAATATTCTGGCCTCCAAGGTCTTTCTAATCTTACAGTTTTATTAACATATTCGACAATAGAACAGTATGCCATGAAGAACAGAATACAGTATTCTCAAAATCAGAGATACAGTCCAATTTGTACACAAAAATGTTCCAGAAGTATTTGGGAGAGTAAGCAAAACATTTGAATAATAACTTTCCCCTTTTTTATTACTTATTACTGGATAATTAAGTTATATACAGAAATATAACTACTCTGCAGAAGATGACCTTTCCTTAGCAAATCCAAGTTTCAGGTTTTTTAAAACTCCTGTGTAGTTAGAACTGCCAGCCATTGTTGCATTCAAAATCTTGTTTATAGGCAAAACTGAACACCTCACGTAAAGCCAAGAATTTATTGCTAATATAATTGAAATCTCAGTAGTCTAATCCAAGAATCATTACTGGTCCAAATGCAGTTATTACAGAAAGAATACATCTGTGCAGAAAAAAATTAATAATAATGAAAACAGAGTTACAATTGTTATTCACACATTCCTTATGATGGAAAGGGTCAGAAACTCTTCTGCTTTCTCTTCCGCTACAGTTCTGTGACATAAGGTCAGTGGTTTCCTTCTGGTGGTGGTGAGGGTGTTACAGTGGTTTGCTAGCATATGGACTCCTTTGCTGGGAATAACATTATATTCATGTTGATGGTTTCTTCTCCGTCACTCAGGGATCTGTTTGGGGCTGGTTTTGTATGTTTGCTAACACTCTTTTATACCTTTGTGTTTTTTTCATTGGTCATCATTCTTCATTGGTTTGTAGCTCCACTTCACATCCAAATTTTGTGCCTTTCACGTGTGTTGGGCACTACTTGTTTGATCTTTGTAACACATAAGCCTGCTTTTGTCTCGTTCCAGGTCCACTTTTCTTTTAGTGACCACTGGTGAGTTGTGTATAGCTGCAGGTTTTCCAGTACCAGGCCTGTGCCCCACCTTTTATTTTCTCATGCCTATACTCTCAGACTGTATTGCAGGGGGGTTGGACTAGATGGCCTTTGAAGGTCCCTTTCAACTCAAACTATGCTATATAGATTCTGTGATTCTGTTTCTCTATATCTATTTCTCTGTTATCCATAAATATCTCATTCCACATGGAATAGCTTCTTGTTACTGCTACCTGTATGAAAACCATGATTGTACTATACAAGATAAACACAGGTAAACCAAATTAACCCTAGAACCTGGTCAATTAGGAAAATTTGCTGTTAGAGCTAACCAAAGTAAAAGGAGTTTGCAGGCAGGTCAAGATAAGGTCAGAGAGACCAAGCCGGACAGTGCTGAAGCCTTGCAAACTCAGTACACAGCACACAGCCCATTATTACAGGGCAATGCAGTTACACCATCTTTACCCTGAACATACGATTTCACGCTACAACCCAGTCTTTACACAAGCTGTTATTAGCTCAGAAACTGGGGTGGGGAGATTCAGGCATGATGACCAAAATAAAATTAATGACATTTTTTTGCTATGAGGAAGCAGTGTGTTATTTTTCCATCACTTCTGCCACTTGAATAATATAATCCCCAAACACTGTGGACACCTTTCTGGGGCCTGATTTGTTTCAGTGTGTCCTTGCCATCCTAACGAGATTGTTTCAACCTGTCAAACTCTGTAGCATATTTACACAACATTTTTTTTATTGCATGTATTCTGAGTTTGACTCTTGTTCCACAGGGAGCTGAGTGCAACTGCCAAACGTAATTTTATTTGTCACCTTTAACAGCCATCAGCAAAATGGAACTATGTCTGTATGTGATGAGCTAGAAGCAATGCAAGGCTTCAGATGTGACCAACTTCACGGAGAAATTTCTCTGACTATCTGAATGTCCAGGATTTTGACATCTCTCTCTCTCTGGTTGCACTGTGCAGCCATCCTCCAAAATCACTTATTTAGGTGGGAGAAAACCACTTAAGCCTAGATTTACAACAGCATTAGGAAGTAACAGAAAATTAAGATCTACAAACTGTTTTGCAGAGGGAGATTGAGTGAAGACTCAGAGGTTTTGCCTCAATGCACCTCAACATAAGGCCTGTTTTTTCCATTTTGTTATAGAATTGCAAAGCTTGTACAGTTATCTACACAAATACAGCATCTTCAACTTCTCATTGTTTTTATTTAGCCAGGAATAGCTCTGCTGAATTGCTTCTACATCCTTTGTGATGGTGCTTTACCATCATATTGTTTTGCTTCTTGATTCATTTCTTGTTTTGTGTTTTTTTTTTTTTTTTTGTCCTCTATCAACCTTTAGAAAGAAGAAACTCACCTTTTGTGAAGCTCTCCCAAAGCAGTGGTAGAGGGACATATGCTTAGTGGGCCACGGCATCTGTGAAAGAGCCACTTTCTCTTAGGAAGGTACAGAATGACAGTGCCTCCCTTTATCAATCAGTTTTAAGAAGTGAAACTCCCTATTTCCACCAGCATGGCAAGGAATGGGCCCCATGTGGTGTCAGAGGAGTTCAGTTAAGTGTGTGACATCACCAGTTTTCTTCAGAGCAGAACAGTTTCTTCTGAAGAAGGGACTAACATCACTGAGCAACAGGTCATTGATGAGAAGACCTGGTGCGAGTCAGTGCTTCCAGGTCAGCTGAACTCTTGCACAGGGCAGTTTGTCTAACATGTACTCCTAAGTCCTTGTAACCAAGTAAAGTGAGACTTGAGACTAGAAAGTGGCCAGCCTGGGAAATGAGAAACGGGAGAGAAATGCAGCTTGTACGTTGAGAAAATGTGTCCAGCAGAAGTGGCAATCGTAAAGAAGGATTTATACTCCAGTGGAAGCCAGTCTTTTGTCAGGAGAGCCTCTGGCTAGGAGAGGTAGGTGAGCTTGACGTCTGAGGTGGTGATGGAGAGCAAGAGTACACTTTGGGTTTTTGACAGCAGGTCTAAGTATAACTGCAAACAGTGTGAATTGCTTGGGGGCTAAAATGCTTAGGCCTGCTGTAAACATGAAGTCAGTGTTGTGTTATTTTTAAGCAGTATGAGAAACACCTGTTATCAAAAATGAGTCATTATTCACACCGGTTGTTTCATATTATCTTAGGATAATAGTAGTTCGTGGCTTATAAGTATTTTAGTTTCCTGAGTGGAATCTTTTATTCAGATGTAGACGTTGGCTGAATTAATGACCTCTGGGACGTGCACAAGCACGTTCACATTCTTAATCTTATTTTGGAATATGTTTAATAATACCTAGCTGTGTGCATCAATGTCTGCCTGTCACCCTGTATTTACTCACAAACTGTTTAGCTGCCTCTTCTTAGCTCTGTTTGTAGCTGTTGCAATGCAGGAATGATGAAGTTTCAGCTGTTCCAGTGATGCCAAGCTTATCTGCAAACACCCCAAAACACTAAACATGCGTAACTGACAGCACTTTTGAAGGATAGGGGAGTGGTTGGAGGCAGGCAGATTAACACAGGATCATGAACGGATGTGGCTGTGAGGAGTATGAGGTTGGGAGAGTGGGTGCTGGAAATCACACTTCCCAAAGGGTGCTCAGTTAAAGATGTGGCAAGTATCTGCCAAGCACGATGCAGCTGTGCTGGTGGGAAGGACGTGAAATGCTGACAGTTCTTGCTTAAACCAGCGAGAGTGGTAGGTATGAAGAATCAGCCAGGCCAAAAATACAGGATATAAGTACACTTAATGATGCAAATATTCGTTCATGGGGTTCCAGGACAGCACATTTTCTAAAACTATGAAGTAAATATGTATTGTCTTTATGATTTGCTTTCTCCAAGGTCAAATGAAGGGGGTGGGGGAAGATCTAGAGTCACCTACAGGTGGAACATAAAGTGAGGGACGAGTCACTTTTGTTTCATCTGCTACTAGAAGGATTTATTCTTGGCAGGAAAACAAGTCGTCTGCATCTTAACTTGATTCAAAGCGTAAACTGAAGCTGCTTTTTACTTTTTGACTGTTTCCTCCATGATGAGACCTGCTGACACATCATGAAAAGATGGCAGGCAAAGCAAAAATCAGCAGAAAGAGAACTTGAAACTGCAAAATAAAATAATATAAAAGACTGTTCCATACCAAGGAAGGGTAATTGAATGTGTGAATAGTAGGCAAACATCCCCCAGTTAAAAAAAAATAAATGCTGACATCAGGTATTTCTTCTTAAAAAAGGGGTTATGGAATAAATCATCTGTCTTAAATTTCTGGCAGTGGAAATACTGTAAGAGATCTTCGGGAGGAAGCTGTTGCTGTGCAAAAAAGGCAATTTGGGATGAAATATTAATGAAATTACACAGCAGACAAGGAATAGGGTATAAAATGAATTGTCACTGTTCTCTTGAAGTTTATTCCATGTAAGGATTTGGGCATTTAACAAGAAAAAATAGTAACGAAGGAGGAGCATACATTATTCTTTTCTTTCCAAACAGGCTGTTGACAGGTAGAACTTGATCAAAGAGATTAGCTAACACAAAGATCTTAAAAATAAGAAAATGACCTCGTATTATTTCACTGACTACTATTTTCTCACTTATAGCTGTGTAAAACATATAGCTATGTAATTTATCATAGAAAATACTGTATATATTATAAGGACTCTTAATAGTGGCACTATATGCAATATTATAATAAGGTTATAAGGTAAATTATTGACCTAAAAAGTAGACTGCAGCACATAGTTTTATATGAAACATATATGTACTAGAAAATTATTACTGTTATTCTGGATGGCAGTGGTGCTTTTTCACTGGGATTTTCCTCCATGCTATACAAATTCATATGATATTTTCAGCACTTACTTGAAATAAAATATTCTTGCAAGGAAAAGGGTTTCATAAAAATAATGCAATCAATATTTACTTGAAAACACGTTCACAAATTATTTTTTGTTATATTTGCCTTTGTGCACCTACATGGTCATTATTAAAAGAAATAATAAAGCTCAGTATTTGAAAAGAATTGCCAAGAAGTAGGATTTGTGTTTATATGTATTTCCATTATACTGCTTGCTATTGCCTAAGTGGCAGACAGATAGGATTAGCTGAACAATCTGTATGAGAATCCAACTCTGTAGAAGCACCATTAAGATCTCCCTGGTAGAGATCAAGTATTGCTTTCACGAACACCGAAACACTGAGGAAGGGAAGGCTAATAAAGCTGCAGGGAATAAAGGGTACAAACAATGGTCACATCTTACATGGTCATCTGAGTTGCCATTGCCTGTAACAGAATAGCTAGTAAACAATATATTATTTTATGATTCTTCCCACCTCTTCTCTTCGTACTTTTAGTACTTGGAGTTCTTGGCAAAATATTTCTGTAAATGTTTCCATATTTTTAACTGTCTGTGGAGAGTTTGAATGAATATTTTAAGCTGAACTAGCTCAAATGAGCTACATAAATCACATCATATATTTTAGTTCCTGTGAGAGATGAATGTGATCCTTCCACCTTTGAATATTTTGCCAGTATGCATACCTGTTGTGCATATGCAGTCACATTTCAATTTTGAAAAATTCTGCAATGCATCATGTTTTCAGTTCACTTCAAATGGGTGTATGTGTCAGGGGAAGGGAAAAAACAGCACAGTGCTGGAACAGTCGTGCGAGTTAGTTAATTGCATTATTTACTCTCATGCTTTATTGCTTCCTACCATCTTCATTTCTAAACTCACAAAGTCAAATCGCTTCTATGTTGAGGACAGGTGTGCCTGGGGTCTGAACTCCTTGGAGCAGCTAAAGGAGGGAGTAGTTTAATGCTCTTTTGTTTAGTAATTGGTAAATTAGCGGAGGCTTCAGTCAGTAACATAAACCTATAGAGCTCAGATGAACAGAAGATAGGCTATGGCATGTGATTAAATGGTTTTGTGGTGGTGGAGAAATGGAAAAGAGGCTGTGATTTGTGAGCAGTGGGTAGAGCTGTGTATGTACAAGTGTACCCTGGAGAAGCAGGAGCTGGAAGTTGGGTTCTGGTTAGAGCACCATGTGAGAATGTGGTTCCCAGGAGCTCTAAGAGTAACTTTGGGTTAGGTGTGGCCCAGACAGCCTGTTTGACAAACCATGGGGTGCAGATAGGGTCAGTGTTACGATTTTTGAGAAACTGCCAATATTTAAAGAAGGATTGTTGTTTTTTTTCTTTTTGTCTGTGTTTTTAGAAAGTTCACCAAGGTGAGATAAAGGCAATGATTAAATGAGTTGGTTTTGTTGTCTTTCAGTTACTTGAGTTCCTTGGAAAAACATTCTGATTATCTTATATTGCCTTTCTAATAGCTATCATAGGCTTAATAGTTGGTGATTGACTAAACTACCAAAAAATGAATGTTTTTTTGTTTACTTAATATTGACTTTTGATCTTAATCTGCAAGGTATAGGAAAACAATAAACTAGACACAATAGGCAAATTAATCTGTAATTAAACATACAACTCATTGCTAGGGTAATACATGCTGTAGGTTCAACAAATAGCTGTAAAAAGTTTTCTTGAAGAGTTGTGACGGGATTTTTTCAAAATAACTAAACTGGCAGCCACGGATTTTTAGTGATTTTGGCTAAAAATAACTAGATGGGTGTAAAAGTTATTATATAATGAAAAGATAAGTTAGGTCTCCTGCCCATAATTTTTCTTGGGAAATGGACTTCTGTTGCTCTGTAATATTTTTATGCCCAGAGTCCTTAAAGGAAGCAATCTGAAGAGACTGCATGGAATAGGAATACCAGCTGTGAAAGGAAATAAGTGCTGGAACTAACTTCCCTCCACAAGCCCACACATTTTTTGAATAAATAGAAGAAAAATTGGAGTGCCTTTAGCAGCCTAATTGGTTATTTCCTGTCCTTCTACTGTCATGCTCCTAAGAAAAACCCAGAACTCCTGGTTAATGTCAGTGTTCATTGGCTTACAGCTTCCAGTCTTAAATTTGTTAAATGATTTTTTGGTCCTGATAATTTTTGTCTTTTGCGACTTTATAGTCTGTGCTGCTTTCAGGGAATGATGCCAAAAAGGTAATTATTAGACTTAAGTAACTGTGGAAACGTCAGTCTGAGGTCTGAAAAGAGCTTTTGGTATGGTGTAAGACAATAGCATAGATTACCCCTCACAAACACTCTGTCTTGCTAAACAGAAATGTCTTGTTCTGTGAAGGAACATACTATGTATGAAAGTGTGTAGAAACAAACAGACACAACAAGAAAAATAAACAGGAAAAAAACCCACACCAAAAGAAAAAAAAACCCCTCTCAAGGAGTGCTCAACCTCCCAAAAACAGGGGAGATGAAAACAAATAAGGATGGTCAGTCATCCTTCAAACAAGAATTCTTGAGACTATTTTATTGGCAAGTTAAAAAAATACTTGTCTGAATGCAGACTGTTAATACACAGTTTCTTTTTATCTTGTTCTGCTTGATCTGTGAAGATGCCGTCTGCATTCCTTCTGTCTATCTTACAGCTCTGGGAATGTGTAACAATATGCTGCTGTGTAGAATCACATTTACAAGTGACAAAATCTTTAAACTTTTTTTATCTAAAAACAGTTTTTCAAGAAATTAAGTTGCTAAGCGATTTCTGAGAATTTGACGGATTAACTTTATGTGTTCAACAGTTACCATTGTACTACTTTACTTGATTCAAAATGTGAGCTACCATCACTTTGATCGATGAATTGAACAGCCATCTAGTTTCATTACCCAACAGTTCATTCAAATGCATCTCTATCTCTGAAATCTTATCAGCAATAAAAGTCAAACTCAAGAAATATGCTTGTGCTTTTTATTCCAGCTCTTTACAGGGCAAGGTGGCTGTTAGGGGCAAAATTCCTTCTAGGTTAGGCTCGTACAGACCTATTTTAACCAGCTAATATCAGAATAGACTTTAAAGGTAACAGAGACTGTGATGAGCTCTCAGCCAATGCACATAGATACTTCACAACCTGTAGATGAACTTGTTTAATGCTTTGGGTAGGCCTGTTTGAAATCTGTCAAGTTACTGTATGTTTCTGTGTGGCAAACCTCTAAGCAAATTTATTTTTATTCAGTTAGGACAAAGTAATTATATATGTTGGAAATGTGAGGAATTATTTCTTTTGTATCAGTTCTAAAACTCACTAAAGGTTGTTATTAATGAATACTTTTTGAAATAGATAGTCTTCTGTCCTGGATCAAATTCCTCCTTGTTTGTCACAGTGAAATGGCACAGTACGCAGGGATGATTAAAATAGCTGAAAACAAAGCTTTGAGGTGGATATACCTTTAAAAATTGATATGTGAATGAAAAAAAAAACCCTCACCCAAAACCAAAAAAGAGGTTGGGGGTGGTGGGTGGGGGTGAGAATTCCCTCATCAGGGGTAGTTTTGAAAACACTTTTGCACTCCAAATCAGAAAAATGAGTCAGAGGACATCAAGTTACTTGTTGCCGCTGGCAGTAATCTCTAGTTTCAGTCAACTCAGCTTCAGGGCTTAGAAAGCCTGTGCAGAAGAGCCAAGTCTCCTCAGAATTCAGCAGTAAACATAGCTGTACCATCCAGACTTCTTACAAAATACGCTTTTTTTTAAAGTGTGCTCTTTTCTTCTGTGAGCCACCTGTGCTCATATATACAGCCTGGTTGGAACAGCTGGCCCTGAATCTCTGATGATTGAAATCTCTTTTGTTTCTCTCTCATGGCTTTAATAGCAGTTGTAGTTCCTTTTTCTGTTTCTGATCAAAGGTTTCTACTGAGAGCTGACATGGAGGGAAACCAGTTTTTGATCTACAGGTTGGCACAGTATATCGATCTGCCATGACTGTTGCTCAGTTTAGTTAGTGCGTTGGTTCCTACTTACACTGGTGCTACAGTTCCCAGGCGATGCAGCCCGCAGAGCAGCTTGCATTTTATAACTTCCATCTCTGCAGCTTCTGAAGTCGCTGCTTGACAAGGTGGTCTTTAAGTGAGGTTGAGCTCTGGAAACATCCTGTCTACGCCAGTATGGAGCTATGAAAGCTGCATATTATTCATATTATTTATATTAGCATAAATGCAATTTCCTGCCAGTTGCCTCCATGAAAAGTGTGCACAAATTTAGGTCTGTGTGAATCAGGAAATACCTAACATTATTAAAGTAAAGGTTTGGTTGTAAAAAATACAGTTTCAGGTGAGAAAAGAAATACACTATTCAGTCAGCGAGGGAAGGAAGAGAATCAGTTTGACTCACTTGAGTGCTGTTATATTTATGTTGTATTTATGTTATATATTGCAGATGTCTGCTATTCACCAATGAAGATTTTTTAGAACATAGTCATATTTTCTAATTTATAAACCAATCATGTTTTCTAAAATATATTTAAATTACACTTTCTCCTTGAACCTAGCAAAAACATTACTAGTATTTAGAGACCAGTGCAGAAACTTAATTTGGCTCTGTAGCCAAATACCATTTTTCTTAGTAGGTGGAAGATGCAAGTGCTGGTTTTAAGTAAGCAGCAGTGATATGCACTCAGCAGTTAATGCAAAAATCCCTTCTAAACTCCACGAGACAGATATCACTATTTATATGATGCAAAAAGGTTTTAGTTCTTTTTCTAATAAATGTAGTTGCTATAGAGATATCCGAAACTCATCACTGTCTCTATCTACATCCTGTGACCTCCGATTTCTGAGGAATAGTTCCCCAAACATAGTAAGAATTGGTTACAATTTTCCTCTTCCTAAAAATTGCCCTTTCCCTCTATGTGAATTGCTCAAATGAAAGAGGTTGTCTGCCAGTGATCTAGGCACAGTTGTTGGAAGTTATTT
Organism: Strigops habroptila; assembly: GCF_004027225.2. Classification (NCBI taxonomy): domain Eukaryota; kingdom Metazoa; phylum Chordata; class Aves; order Psittaciformes; family Psittacidae; genus Strigops; species Strigops habroptila. The sequence continues at coordinate 40,468,393 of NC_044283.2, forward strand.
TGCCACTAGCAAAACAGTTGCTCTATGAAGAGAAACCATGTCTCTGAAAGGCTGTTTTTCTGCCTCTGTGATACAACTGTTGGTCTCTAAATGCTCAACTGGCCAGCACCCTCCTCTGCAGTGGCACGGGGAAGGCACAGTGTTTATTTCACAGCTTGCACAGGGATCCAGTTCCCAAGTATGGAATTCTCTAGGCTCATTTTTTGCTCTAAAATTATATCAGGGTAAGCAATGGTCTTAATTAAGACAACGCTGACAAATGTGTTTGTTGCTAGTCACAAAATGAAAGAAGCAGGATGTCACTGGTAAAAGAGCTCACAGGGAGATGAACTCGTGCACTATTGAAACATGCTTTTACAAATGTGATTAGTGTGAAACCTACTATACAACATAAAACCCTGAGTATTGAGGAGAAGAGTGGGAGATGTCTGGGAAGAGAATTGTCTGGGATTTTCTCTGGGAATTGTCTGGGAAGACAATTGTTGGAATTCATATGCATCCTGAATGCCCGTAGCTCAGAAAAATTTTATGACGCCGACTCTCAAACATACTTGTATCGTGCTTCTGTGATTCTTACAGCATGCCACAGGGCAGCTGGGCATGGATCCATTTCCACTTCACAAAGGGAAGTGGAGCTCTGTGGCTGTGTTTCCCTCAGCTCTGGGTCCTTTACCTACCAGTGATGGGGAATCTTTTCTGTAAAGCCACACAATACGTCGCAGTGGCACATGCTTTCATTTCGCTAACCCACTCAAATGGATGTTGTGTGATGTCCGTTTAATTTGTGGTTTGCACAAATGAATCCCATTTTTAAGAACAGAGCAACCAGCACAAGTGAAATTTGTTATGGAGTTACAGAAGAGATGTAAAAGGTAAAGAAATTAGTAGGCAAATGGAAAACAACAAACACCATATACAAACTTCTGTCAGGCTGCTGTAGTTTGTGATACATAAATACTGGCAATTTATTTCTGTTTCATTTAGCTGTGAGTTCTGTTGGCTGCCATTTCATATTTTGTTTGTGTTACGGCTCCTCTAAGTTGTATGGAGTTTTGTAACAGAAGAAATCTATTTTAGTTAGCAGCTCTACATCTTTCAGTTTTGACTCTGTAGTCTTCCGTAGCTAATTGTGTTCGCTGCTACACTGATGTTCTCCACTACCTTTATTTTTAAAATAGCCATCTGTTCTTAAAAAAAGTTGTGAAGATTAGGAAGTTTACTTTGTACGTGTGTTGGCACATATGTATGAGTATTTCTGTGAGTTCAAGTTTAATTTGGGGGGGGGGGGTAGGGTGGCGGGGATAAGGAAAAGGTTGAGGGGGCTTTCAAGTTTGTATCATTATATTAACCTGACTAAGCTGCTGTTTCTAGCTCAGCTGCCTGCCTGGCAGGTGCACTCTAGACAAAACTTAGCCACACAACACACTGTATTTTGTCCAATGTCCTTGCCCAAGATGAGGATGTTGTCCATATCCAGCCTGAACTTGGACTCGTCACTTGCAAATAGCTGCATTTTCTTTTACTGATTCAGAATGCAATTCAGGATCATGTGTAACACAAATCAAAGGCTTGGAAGGGAAAGCGTTAATCTCCAGGACAGGTTCAGGCCATATCGGGTGTTGAGGGGAGGTTAAAGGGAGCAGGTGAAGCTATTGCAAGGCACAAGGAGGTGGCAGTAAGAGCACCTATCTCAGCTGACTACCAGGTGGTTATGTTGTTTGAAATAGTGGGGAGGAGAATGGGGTGTGGTGTGGGGATGTGTTATTGTTGAGTTATGTTTAACTGAGTGAAGAAGAGAAATTTCCTCATAGTTTTATGCCTGCTTTAGGAGAAAATAGGGATAGTTTGTTTTTTTTTTTCTCTTGTGGTTCTTCATGGCTGTTTCAGCTGGTATGATGGTGCTTGTGATTCAAAGGAGCTATGTAGGTACGTATTTTAATTTCATTCCACTTCACAGTCTGCGTTTTGTTGCAGAGATTTCCCCCCATTATGCATTCCTTTCTCGATGTAAGTTTCACTTTGAGCTTTGTAATACCCTTCCATGTCTGTAAACTAATAACTCAGGCTAAGTCGCTGAGTGCTGCTCCTATGAGTACTATAAGTTTTGTAAGTTGTTCCAGTTCAGCAACTGAATATTGATTTAGGGAACCTGTGTCTGTTCTTTGGGTTTAATTGTTTGTCCATTTGTAAATGAAGTCCATCAAAAAATAACATAAAGCATGGGAAGGCAAGTTACAGTTGGTGGGTTTTGTTGTGCTGTTCTAAGAAAATGAGCCCTGAATAAGATGAAATGCAAGACATTGTTTTTCTTTATAGAGTGCAGGAATTCATTCAGGGAAAAACAACCTCTAAACTGAGGGGAAGCAATGTTAGTTAGAATGGGAGCCTGCCTCAGCACTATGCTGAGGGTAAGTCATGGTGTATTGATGTGGCGCGGCAGGAGCAGATTGGAGAATCTGACTGCAATCTCCTTTCATTTACTACCATGCTGGGTGGCTAGGGTAAAGCAGCAATTGCTTATATGACTAAGGAATATTGAGGAAGTACCGAATGAATTTTACCTGTCTTCCCTTGCAATTTAGCTGCTGGAAATTATTATGAGCTAGGATCATAAGATCAGTTGGTATGAAGAACTGTCATTGGAGAACATCTGTGTTTAAATGATCAAGCAGTGCTATCATAAAGATTGCTTAATTCTTATAATACGCCCCATATATTTGTGTGTGACTAACGGTAAGTAGTAACAGCATAACAGATGTTAGTTATTTGTGTAAAATTAAGGAAGTGGCCTAGATGTGGGGCTTCTCAGTGTAGGAGGTGATATAAAAACCAGAGGGTGGTATGATGGGGGCATATCTGAAAGGCTAGATAAGTCAGCATACTGCTTTAATGTCTGGAAGAGTTCCAGGCTTAACGAGCATTCAAGCTCTTTTCTGCTGTGGGAAAAACATAATGAATACTGACAAGCCTGGGTTGCAGGTTGGCTGACGCAGCTGTCCTCAGGATTCAAGGGCTTTAATAGTTACCCGTCCCTGAGCTCTTCACTGGTTTTGGGTAACCCTCCAGCCTCAGAGTCAGTATCTTTCCTGACAATGAAAGCAAGCCAAAGACTTGGAAAATTGCTTTCTCGCTGCTTCTGAAAGTAGTAGGGTTAAGTAGTGTCATCTTAACAACCGAAAGCCCTTCTGCGTTTCAGTGTCCTATGCGTAAATGTCAACCATTGTTACATACTATTCTGTAATACAGGTTTGGGGAGGAGAGGGAATGTAAGTTTAGAATGCTACCATCTCTGAATAATTGTAGAATAAACTTATTTTACTGAGTATAGCTTCTAACATTGGTGAAAGGAACAAGTGGGTTGCACAGCTCTCTGGCGTAACACTGCTGTTTGTCACAGCAGTCCTTGTACTGATGGTAAATAGGACTATTTTAAATGTGCATGAAATAGAAAAAGCCAGGACAGCTACTAGATGAACTATGATGCTCTTTTGCTGTTCCTGTAAGTTCATAGTTATGTAGCAAATATTTGCTCCTTTCAGATGGGTATGAGACATCAGGAAAGAATTTGTTACTCCGCAAAGATGAAGGTATGGAAAAAAAGTAGCAACTACAGCAAAATATAGAGGAGAAATGCTAATTTTTGTTTCAGTTGGGGAAGGTACAGCATGATTTGTCATCCGTGATAAATCATGTAAGCCTGTGGATGTCTAGGTGTGAGACACAGCACTGCACGCTTTTCTGTGTATTTAAAACAAGTTGCTCAAAACCCCCTGTTCAACAAGAGATACCACGTTGTGTATCAACCCTGACAGTCACTGTGAAGAAAGAGCTCTCGGAGGCATGTGGGATGATGATTTATTCGCGTGAGCCAGTCCTAATGGCTGGCAGCATGATTCTTCTCTCATTCAATCCTTCTGTAATGTGCTGTGCACCTATGATTCCCAGAGCACAGACTGAAAGATTCTTGAAGTCTGACATCAGTTGCTTCAGACTGCAAGTTTTAGAAAGAATTTGAAGCAGAACCCATGATTTAAGTTTATGCTCCTTGTTTGACTAATTGTGCCGCAGCAAGTGAATAGTAAAATGTGGCTCTTAACAGGTGGATTTGAATCTGAAATAGCTGCATTGGCAGGCGAGACACCTAAGGGGCTCAGAACGGTAGCGCCTCCTTGCATTCAAAATACCCTTCTGCAACCCTGGGTCACCTTAAAAAGCAGTAGAGGGTAATAATGTTTTGTAGTTAAAGCTATTGATTGTGAGCGACTCTGACTGAATGCACAAACTTCCTATGTAACCTGGGACAGTAGTTGCTTTGAACAGCAACAATTCCTGAGTGTCAGAGTATTTTGGGGATTTAGTGGTTTGTTTGGGTTTTTTAAAAACAGTTGGCCAAGAGGCTGAAATCTGGGTTGTCAAATGCTGTTGAATCCACCTTTTGTGGGTGAGGTGCTAACAGATTTTTCTTTCCTCACTGATGATAAATCATGCTTGGTTTAGGGTGGGATAGGCCATTGACCTTGTCTGGTCTAACCCCTGATCAACATGCTTATTTTTACTGTATGGGGGAAGCAGTATGTAGCATTTTGATTCTAGCTGAAGACATTGCAAATAAAATACACGTTGCTTTAGATAGGTCTAGTAAGTAGCACAACTAATACATTAACAATACCTACATCTCATGTTTACTTTCAACTTTCACCCCTACCTAGAGGTGTGAGAGTGACTTCTGGGCTTTGTGCTGGCAACCCCCTTGTCCCCAGTATTCCACAATAGGTGTATTTGCAGTTTGGTCTGGATCAGTCACTGCTGTTAGTGATTTCCTTTGTTGCACAAGAGTAGTAACTCTTACAGGAGAAATTGAGTTCATGTATTGTTCTCAAATATGAAACTTACAGAGTTAAACTCATGTAAACCCCAAACAAACAAAAAACCAAAACCACAACCACAAAAACACCAAACCACAGCCAAAAAAACCCCTCCAACCCAAACAAACAAAATACCAAACCACAACCCCCAAAACATCAGTCCTGGATTGCTAATTAAAAATCAGTAACGCTGGGAAATGTTTAATGTTTCAATCCAGTTTTTGACAAATATGATGGATCCCCTAGATAAGCTCATATGGAGTGATGCTCAAGAAGTCTGGGGAGGTCTAAAATGGTATCTGTTCTGCCACTATTTTTGTAGTTGTTTTGAGTCTCACCTGTCTTTATAGATGACCTTGGCTGAAAAATGGGATAGGTTGAAGGGCATTTACTACTGGCATGAAGCTATCAGTCTCCAGAACAGCCTTTGGCTTTACAGAGCACTGGTGTTTAGAAAAAGGACTATATTACTAGAGCCAAGTGAAATTTAACAGTATAGAGTGCAAGGTTGTTCCCTTAAGAATAAAGGAAACTTTTTGCTGTGAGATATGGCTTGTCACCTTGTTGCACTGGTAAATCGTAGGAAAAGTATGTACTTATAATGCTAAAGACATTGCTGAAGAGCAACTGGTCCCAAGGTGTGTTGAGTGAGAAATGTGGCAGGAGATGTTGAAATACTGTGCCGGCACAAAAGGTGAAGCCTTTGAGGTAATGTGTACACTGTTGAAATTTCAAACTCAAAGCTATTTTTCACCCCTCACTTCTGAAGCGATCTTAGGACTCGGAGATTTTGAATTTTGTTTATCCCAGCAAAATTGAGCCTGTTGAGGCATGCCATTGCTCTCTGCTATTGCACAGCAGGGATAAATAAATGGAAAAGAGAGAGGGAATTAGTGAGGACAAATTTGTATAAGCAGACAATGGACTCACGTAGGCTACAAATTAGGAGACAGAATCTAGTTGTAAGTGGAAAGTGATTATTGTTCATACTTTGATGGGGGTTGGGAAGGAAATCTTGTTTCTGGAGAGGAGCCTTCATAAATCTAGACTTTATTATAATTGACTTCTGCAGCAGGCAAATTACGCTTGTGATCCAGGAGGCCTCTTCTAGTCTTTCTCTTCGTTAGTAGGAACTGTCTTGCAGTTACATGATCTACTTGGCTTTAGCTTTACAGCAAAAGAACATAATACTGTTGAAGGGAGTATTTGTAAATTCTTGTGTAACAAGTGCTACATTTATCAGTTTGTGTAAATGAGCTCCTTTCCATCCACCATGGGAAAACAAAATTAATCTTAGTATCCTCTGTGCCAGAAGGAATATCTGGAATGAAAAATATATTCAGTAATTTTACTGCTGGTAGCTATAGCATCACTTTTCTGATATATTAGTGATTTTAATAAAATAAATTGAAACTTTCAGCCAGTTGTTGTATAGAAGAAAGTCAAGGAAAATGCAATGGTAATGATTGGAAAGAACTTTTTTTATTTTAATGAGATTGGGTACATCTTGCTAGCTACTTCCTCATGGGAAACAATATATTGTGTAATGCAGATTTTGTAAATCCCATTAATTTCTCCCTGAAGTTGCACCCTCCCCCACGGCGGGGAATACTAATATTCTGAGTATGGAGGAGGCTGGCATCAGTTTAATTACCCAGATGGTCTTCTTGGTACTGCTTTGAATGCTAGCTAAGCTGCTGCTCCCATTTCCCCCACTACTGGAGACTGCACTCTCCTGAGCAGACAGGAACGCAGTCTGGAGTTTATGTATGTTTCAGTGTAGAAAACTGAAGATCGCTCTTGGGGTGGGGAAAGAAAAGAACAAGTATTATGGCTCTAGACATTCTTTCTTGGATTGGATCCATGAGGTTGGATTTTGTGTCTGAGATGCTGTAAAATAACTAACTGGGCAATTCAAGTGCCTTTGAGAAGACCTTTTCTGGAGTAAGCTGAAGCAGAAGAGTACCTCTGTGCACTTGCTCATGAGGAAAAATAGTTCGAAGTTTAATTTTAGTATAATGTGAAGTGTATTGCCTTCTAAATAAAGACTGCCTTGTGTCTAAAACACTTAAAAGTACTGGTTTAGTCAAAGCAGTATTAGTTTTATTAAATAAGCTCAAGTTCATTCAGTCTGTCCTAAACTCATGTGACCTATACATATATTCCTGCAAACTTACGAGATGTGCACTTTTTCCCAGCTCATATTGCATTCAGCCCAATGTAAAGCTAAATATCCTGTGACTGAATGTTGATTTTTGTGGGAGTGCTGTATTCACTACATTTCAACTTGGATTATGTGAAAATTGGACTCCTGTTTGGATGCAGGTGCCCTCAGAAGAAAACTTTTTTTTCTTAAAGGGGAATAAGTGGTATAGAGAGCTATAAACCCACAGACAAAGTGTGTCATTTTAGAGTGAGTTTCAGATACCGATGTGTTGCAGGGTTTTCAGTATAACCAAGTCCCAAAAATTGGCTGCCGCTGTGCTGTGTCTTAGTCCTGCCTCTCTGGTGTGCAGGACATTGGGCAGCAGTGGTTCTTCAGGTTGTGCCGTCTTGCTGCCCAGCATGTCGCTTGGTGCTTGGAGTGTGCCAGCACTGACCAAAAGCAAAATTAGTTAGGAATCTTGTTTACGAAATTGAAGATAAAGGGCTGGTGCTTTCTGGGGGTGTTATCTTCGTTGACTTCCAAGGCCTCTTGATTTTAAAATCAAGACTCCACTTTTTCTTTTCTATGTTTGTAATGTGTTAGATAGCCACTGTATAAAGCTAACAACAGAAGCATTGCAATAAAGGAAAATGATCTTTTAGAGGTGCAGAACTTGTGAAGAACACAATTTAAATTGATGTGATGACATCATCTTTGGCCTCCAGTGTGCTTTCAGGGAATCATCTCCTTTTCTAGTGAAGAAAAGCCTTCTTTATAATACATGGTTGCATATTTTATTAGGCACTTTGTTTTTAAACCAAGACTTCAATATGTTTTGTGTAAATTATTCTTTAGTAGGCAAGTTCTGTAATACCTTAAATGCATGAGAATATGCTTTAGTCAAACTAACACACTTTTCCTTATGTTTTATAAAAATAACTTTAGGAAACTGCATGTCTTTGGATGTTTTTATATCGAGCAGATTTGTTGTATCACTTGCGGTCTTGATGCTACAATCCAAAGCACCAGGCTAGTGAAACTCTTAGTCATATTACTTAATTCTGTTGTAAGTTCTTTCGAGAGAAAGAAGGGGAGACTATCACTGCCTGGCTATGGCCAGCAGGTTTGGAGACCTGGCAGCCCGCAGGGACTTCTCCACAGAGCTGCTTCCCAGCCTGATAGTGCCCAGCTTGTCTTGTTCTTCCTTTCCAGGGGCAGAGCTTTACATTTGCCCGTGTTGAACTCCATAACATTCCCACTGGTCCATTCCCCAGCCTGGGGCCCTTTGATGACAGCTCTGCCCAGGACTCTGTTGGCTGCCTCTTAGAGGAGTGGGACCAAGGTTAGAGCTAAATTGGTATAAATATCATTGTGAAGTAAATGAACTATTCCAGTGTGCATCCATTTTCTCTTTTCACAAACATTCATTTAAAAGAAATAGTTGTGTTGTGTAAAGAGTAGACTGAAAGCAATTCAGTATTATAAAAACTAGCATGGTGAATAATCAAGAGTATTCAGATAGCTGGTAGTGTTACAGCCACTATGAAAGGATGTGGGGTTTTTCATTGTGCTTCAGGATTGTTTATGAGAGGGAGAGCACTGTCACTGAAGCTGCAGTGGTAAGGAACTGTGGATGCTGATGCCCAACCAATACAAGGTGTTACTGCTAAAGGGAACAATTCTCATGGTGGATATGCCAGTAGGTGGAAAGGGAATAGCTGTTATTAGCATGGGCAGGCTACAGTGCAATGAAAATGCTACTTGGATGTTCACTGGTATTTGATATGCATCTCTTGGGGTGAATGTTTTGAAGACAAAGTCAACAAGGAAAGGGCTGCTAGACTTCAACCTCAGCAGGAAATACTTATGAGCCTTGCAATTTTGTTTTCAATACGATGTTTGCTTTTTATAATGGATAATATCGTACCTACCTCTGCCCATAGGATGATGTAGCTCTTCAGAATGATACCAGTAACATTATGATATGAGAAACAGATCTGTGGAGCTGGTGTATTTTATAGAGCCATTTTTATTGATAATGTTAGTATTCAAAATCCCCATGTGGAGCAATCATTAAAGCTCATTTAAAAACCCTCAGAGGGTTGCTTATAGCTCAAATACAGTGCAAGGAATTTAATTCTTAATTATATACAGAGGGATATATGAAATAAATTTGCAGTCATAAAGCATTTCTTGATTATGAATCCATAATATATTGTTGTTTCTTCAGAGAGTTGAAAAGATGCCATTAACATTAAGAGATGAAAGTATTCGTTAAATCAGTGGTTCAGCACTGGGCTCTTAATTTGATAAAAAGAGACTTAGAACTAGGTAGCTGCTGCACTGCTGCTTTTCTGTAGCCTCCTCTACTGGTCATGATGGTGACGCTTTAATAGCGAGTTCAGTATTTTCCAAAAGTGCAAAACTTAATCCTTTAAGCCACATTCCTTGTTCTAAGTGCTATATGAAAGTGATAAAAAGCAGTCCAGAATTAATCTGTCCAACCTGGCCTTTCGCTCTGCAATGATACTAAATGTAGGCTTGCTAGCAACCACAGTGAACACATGCTTGAATGATTCAGTGCTTCGGCAAGGGTCTATTTAGGAACAACATTGCCTGGTCTCTGTACCTGGACTCACACAGCATGCACTCAAATACATTAGTGGGGTGCTCTATTTGAAGCCAAGTCTGAAATCATGCAGTAAGATCCCATTCCATGCACCCTATGAGAAGGGGGTGCCAGATTCTGCAGTGACTGCTCTCTCTGTGCACTACTGTCTGCAACCTAAGACTAGTATGTAGTGCAAACCTGACTGCTGGTAAACAGTAATGTGATAGAGCCTAGGACTGTAACTCATCACAACAAAACTAACCTTGGCTGTTTTCTCTGTGCACCACACCAGTTGTTCATGTAGAAGCACTCGATAAGACTAACTGTGGCTGCCTCTGGTGCTGGTGTCATATTTTAAAACAAATAGAATAACTGATTTCTATGGTCTCAGGAATACTTTAATGCCATGCTTTATCATACAGAGCCATTCTCTAACCCAGAATAACTAGTTTAGTTTATTTACCTACATTTCTAGGAAAGCTATGTGTGTACTGGCCATGTGACAAAATCTGTTTACCCTAAGCCCGGGGAATTTTGTTTTCTGTGTGCTTTGGGGGGTTATTTTAACAGAGATGAGTTGGAAATGAAATACTTACTAAAGAAAGGCAGCTAACCCAAACCTCTAATTATCTGGAAAACTTCAGGCTGAACATTCAGCACTGTAATTACCTCAAAATTACTAGCTGAGGCTGGACAAAATATTTTTCTTTGGCATTTTGCTTTATGCCTCTAGCTTGAAAGAGGAATTAAACCTGCAAATGCTGGAGGTACTGTCAAAACAAGAGAACCGAAACAAGAAACAAGCTGCTTTTTAATTTCTGTGGATTTTTCTCAAGCATTTCAACTTGCCTTCTCTAAAATAACTGCAACATGCTATATTATTTACTGTTGATCTTAATTAAACTCCAAGGTATTGTGCAAGGATGTGAAATCAACAAAGCTGAACATAAGTAAAATGGCCAGCATCTGGAAGTAGACAGCATTTAAGTACAAACACACTGGGAAGTATTTCAGCCTCTCTTCTAGTCTCAAGGGCACAGTGAAATAGAGAGCCTTGCAATCTGCTCCCTTGGAAAGAGGCCTGTAGGATACATCTGTGATGTGTGGCTTTCCTTCAGTCATCTCTAGGCACAGACATAGGAGACGATTGGTAGCATGGTTGTGGGCTATTTGTACCAAGTGAGTATGAACCCAAAGAAGTACCCAGTTGTCAGTGATTCTAAATTATAAGTGTGAATTGACCTGGTACTGGAGAACTGTTAGTAGTTGGCCATTAGTGCATCCCAGCAGTGGGCTTTAGTGTTTCAAGGTTAACTGGATGTCAGAGGAGTTCAGACATTGCTTGTGGTCTTGATTTATGGTGGGCACTGGTGAATTCCTAACAGCTCTTTAAATGTGATTAGTGAATAGATTTAGATCCTGAAGCAAGGTATCTGGGCAGCTTAAGTTCTCCTAGTCAAACCATGTATGCTGCGGGAGACTTCTACACAGACAAGGGCATCCTGACATGCTCCTAAGCTCTTCATTGACAGTATGGAAGAAGCTCTTGATACACTTTTGAATTAGTAGTTCCCCACTTATGACCAACCTTAAATAGGACAGTTTTTTAAGTGTTTGCCATCAAGTAGCTTATTTGTGCAGTCTCCATCGCGCTTGTTCTACTTGAAAGTTACAGTGTCTGCATCACGCTGTAGAAGTCATTTTAAACAGAGAATGCAGATATCTTCCCTGGAGTACACCATGAAAGAGGTTTCAAGAACTGCCCCCCACCCCCTTTTTTCTTCATAAGGGTGGCTATTTGGAACATGGTACAGAGTATCACCCTCAGACAGATAGAAGTCTGTGCTCAGACAACATAGGGGTGTTTAAAATGCAAACATGCCCCACTTTGAAATGCACTTACTGACAGGTGTAGAATGCTTTACTGGGACACTGGTCTGCATGGCATCTAGGAGCACAGAACAAAGGAACTGTGAATCCTCAAGGGGAAAACTGACTATGTGACCTAAAACAATCCTTACCATTAGGGCAATCATTAGTGTAATGATATCATTAGATGCACAGATCTTTGTTAATCTTCCAATAAACCTGTCTAGGTACAAAATCTGTAGTCAATTCAAAGCTGAAAGAGTTGTGCCTGAACATGATTCTATTGTGTGATTCTATCTAGCTGGGGATAAGTGATGAAAGGAGTGTAGGGATTTTCTGGAATATGACTTACCTAATGGGATTTTATGACTTTGCTTTTTTGTACTGTTTTTGTACTTTTATATACTGTTCTTCAGATGTCAGCTTTTAGAGTTTTAGAAAATATCTGTAGAATCAGATCAGACCTTGCGCAGTGCTGCTCCATCAATTTCCATTCCTATACTCTAGGTTGGCAGTTGTTCCTGAAGGCTCTGTGCTTGAGAGGTGTGGTTCATAGTCACCCCACGGCTTAGAAAGACACTTTCAGATGGACATCTGAATGGTAGATTGCTATGGCCAAAATTCAGGAAATGGAAACTGTTTCTACAGCATAATGCTTAGTGACTAATGCTTCCTGACCTGTAACATTTCCTTAATGCTTATGGTTTTTAGCAGCTTGAATAACAATCTGTAGTTTACTTAGCAGGTGAGGAAAAGGGACATAGATGCTGGTTTTGATAATTTTACAGTAATATTACTGTTCCTTAAAACTGTTCACCACAAATGATACTGCGACATAATGTCAGGAGAATCAGTGAATTGAACAGAAGACAACATGATGTCTGCTGCAGTGCGTCTCTGCAAATAACATTTTCTTTCAGTCATGGGGCCAAGATTTGGAGTGAATAAAGTGAGGATTTTTTTTTTTTTTTCCTGAGTCACATTAGAAGTGAGAGAAAAGACAAGGAGGAAGAAATTGACAAGAAAAGGACTTCGTGCATGTAGAAACCTGAAGAAATCTGAATGATGAGGAAATGTTGGCATGACTTCTCAGGTAGTTTTTTTGGTTTATTACTTATTTTTTCATTTATCTTTGCAATGAAAGTGAAACTACTTTATTACTTATTTCAAAACCCCCAAACTGCATGTTGCTTACTTTAACTCTGATGTGGTCCCTAAGGAAGCCCAGTAAGTGTGAAAGATGCTCATTCTTCCTGAGTTTCCTGAAGTATTCAAGAGCAAAGGAGTAGGTTACGACTTCCAAGCCTGAGCAGCCTGCGCAGCCTGTGTCTGAGAGACCCAGCTATAGTGTTTTCTGTTCACAGAGTGGGAACTTCGTCACCCCATTAAAACAAACAAAAATACCCCACCGTAATCCTGTATTTATTTTTGTCTTTCCCCTGCCAGTTAGCTCTTGTAAGGCAACACAGCAATACCTTGGTAAAGAAATGACACAATAAGTATTGGAGGAGCTATTCACAGCTTTTCAGACTAGGCGTTAACCGGAGAAGCAGTGAAGAAAGCAGTGTCTGTTCCGTCTCTTCCATCTTGCTAAAGCGAAGTGTGGGCATTGGCATCTCTGAATTCGCCTCAGATCAGGGCAGGGAGACTTGTGCTGCCTTGTTGCTACTTGGCTTTTGTTTTCAATCAGCTTTGACACTACAAGCAATAGTGTGGGTAGACCCTGTGCTCCACTGGTTTACTCCCTTTACTTGTAATTGTTGCACCAGAAGATTTTCCTGTGCTTCCAGAGGAGGCAGAAAATTCTGTTTGTCTTGTGCATAGATGATGCCTGGTTCAATACAGTTCCTTCAGAAAGAGAGGCATGTATTTCTGACAGGTTGATTTATGCAGATCCCTGGTGACTGAGCTGATGTTCGCCTCTTATTTCCTCTCCTCCCCACCTTGAAATTGCATTGCTTACATACAAACACATCTACACTTCAACAACTACTTATCATTTTCTAAAGATGCTAATAAAATGGGAATAACTCTAGCATGAAGAGGCGGAAGGCAATTTGGATGGTGCTGGTTTCTAGTTGTTCTTACCTATGCTTTAAAAAGTAGCTGAGGAGAAACTAAAGAACAAACTCTGGTGAGACAGCAAAAGAACAACAAATAAAACTGGTAATGAATAACCTGAGAAGTAAATGTGGAAAGCAGCAAAACATGTGGAAATGGAACAGAAAAATTGGACATTTCTTGACATAATAGGTATTGACATAGCAGACCCTCAAATGATTATCTTTCTGTGTGGGATGTGTGTCACTGAATCATTTCCTACCAAGTGTGGTAAGATTAAAGCACTGGGGATATTTAGAAAGGAAATTATAGACAAGACACAGAGAATGACCTTTATCAAGAATGCTTTTTTCATCATGTGAAGTGCAGCTCCTTACCAATAGGGGAAAAAAAGTAGCATCCTACCCAGAGAAACAGGAACTAAGTGTGGAAAAAATGTTAAGTTTTGGAGCTGACTTTTCCTGTCTCATATGGTAAAGATCCTATGTATACTTCCTTCCTCATTACATCAAAGGAAGATACAGTTATTTGAAAATTATGGTTGCCTTCCAAGAAATGGGATAACTCCTATAGCTCTCAAATCTAGGCTCTGTTCAGCTGCTCTGCAAAGGAACTTCCAGAAGGATTGCTGCCACAAACAGTGTTGCGGGGGGGGGGGGGGGCCACAAAAAAACCCCAAACCAAAACAATATTTTTTGACCGTGTGGTTTTATTTTTGGGTCAAATTAATGTCATAAACTGTTTAATGTGTAATTCTGGATCCCTTACAGTGAAACAGACCATCGTGCTAATAATATGTGAAGTTGTGCTGCTTTTTTTGCTTCTGATTTGAGCAGCTATTACTGTTGTGGCTTGCCAGAAGAAGCCTAAAGCAGGAAAGATATTTGTCAGTCGTGGTTATTTATATCATCACAGCACCAATGGGCTACAGTATAAGTGGAGTTTGTAATTTTCTTTGTTCCCATCAGCACAAATCCAACTGTTCTAGTTTGTTCAAGTGGTGTTGGTTCAGCTAATGATTTAAGATGGTAAGGTTGGAAGCTGTTGAAGTTTGTTTCATAAAATAGAGCTTGTTGCCAGCCTGCAGTCCTACACAACTGGCATTCTGGCACCTATCAGCTGTGCAAATTACATAGTATAAACGTTGAAAAGCGAGAAGACTGCAGTAGATAGCTGGACCTTTGCAGACAGCATTTCTGGAAGAAGCGGGATTGATTATGCAGTCCCTTAGGCAGGGTATTACGGTATTAGCTGACTTCTGCCTAGTCAGTTTGTTTGCCTGGGTTATATGAGCACTTCCCTGTATCTTAAATCTATATGTTACAGTCTCCTTACTAGCATTCCTCATTGGTAATTACCCTTTTACAGATGAAGAAGTAGGAAGGGATTCAACCCAAGAAGCAGAGGAAGCTTGTGGAAGGGAAGGGAACCTGTACCTGAAGTCTTAGGTGCATGCTCTCACCACCCAACAGCTCTTTCTCCCTGTTGTAGGGTGACTCCTATTGTATAGAATGGACAAGAAGAGAATGGGAATGAAATGGGAAATTTAGAGCTTATATAGAAGAGAGGCAAACTGAGACTTTAGTAGGTAGCTTTGTCGGCAGAATAGGTAGGCCGTATCAGTTGCAGAAAAAAAGCCATTACCCGGAAGTGCATGGTTAGTCTTGGCAGTAGAAAAAGAGTTTAGCAGAAACTTCTGGATATATCAGACTAGAATTTTTAAAATGCTCGTTAAAGAAAACTGGTATTTCAGTAGAAACTAAAATAATTGCCTCTGTATTTCATTTCTGTCATCCTTCAAAGCTGCAAAGAGGTAAGAAATTACAGCATTAATGTTCCCACTAAAGTTGAGTGAAAACTGACTCTATTTCTAAGGAGGGATATCCACTACAGTAATATTGCTGTAAAGTAAGCAGTTGGAATTACATTTGTAGAATTTATAACCTGAAACCAAACAACCTGAATCCTTTCAGTATTCCATTTCTATGTTCATATTTTAATATCTCTGATGCTCATATTCTATTTTTATGGGCTTGATGGAATGCCTGCACTAGTTGGAATGCTTTCAGGAAACGGAGTTTTATTTTTAGATCAAATGAATCTGATTCAGGGAAAATCTAGTCCTGAACTTGGCAATTACCTATTTTTGAGCACTGAATAGCACATCTGAGGAGAGAGATGAGCCGGACTTTTTATTTCACTTGTTACTCAATATGCAGGGATGTGTCGGTATGTGCAGTGTGTTTTGCTTCCATTGACATATTAGTTTGTGGAAAATTGCAATATATAGAAAGCATTAAAATATGCCGACTATCAGTTAGTGTTTTGGGCATAGCAAGAGCATAATTAATTGCATATAGTTATTACTAACTCATAGCAAACTTTTGTTAGTGGAGAAAAGGAAGTGATGACTTGTGCCCTTCATAGGAAGGAGCATATAATTTTAGTCATTCCTGTGCAGCATCTAGCACTAACCCTGATTGTACCTTGGAGGCACATCTGTTAAATGGTTTCATTGCATTATGATAGCAATTTTGCTTTTCAGCAGACTGTAGCTGATAGTAGTAAGGTGATAAAAAAGTCTGTCTAATTCTCAAACTTGTAGTTGAATTGTTTTAAAACTTGAGTTATTAATGGGACTCCTGGGGCAAAAGGGATGCGGCAAGTGATGTCTCCTGGGAGAAAGGAGCGATGTTCTCCACATAATTTATTCTCCCGTGTTTAAGGTGACTGCCCATAAGTTACAATGAGCAAAGTGCACAAATGTTTCAGTGAAATGTTGCTAGCTTTGATGTTCTACTGCATTTAGGTCTTATAGCAGAGAACTATCTAGACCGTTACCAAGATTTACTTTACTCTCACTCTATATATATGTATATAAAGTCCCTTTGACTGCCAGGCCTTGTGTGTGGTGAGGTACATCTCTTTGTAAAGTAATATGCTTTACGCTGTGAGGAATTTACTTTTCAGTGTAAAGTAATGCTTTACACTGTGAAGAACTGCTAGAAGGAATAGATGATTTCTTTTTGTTTGTTTTTAAATAGTAAGAAACTGAGCAATTTAACTTCTTCCCTATTGCCTACAGAACTTCTTTAAACCTCACAAGAAGGTAAAAACTATATGCAATTAGCATGGGTTTTTTATTTTCTTTTTCTTAAATAAAGGGCAGTAAAGGAAAGCTTGACTATAGTCTCTAAAGCAAAAGATCATCATCTTATTGAAAAGGAGACAATGTAATTTAGAAGGTCATCGAGCCAGGTTGGAAAAAGCTTTCATGAGATCTGATGGCACTGGTCACCAGCACTGTGATTGATAGGACCTTGTCTTCCAGACACCAAGTACCAAGTTGCATTCTTAGTCCTGTATCATGCTATGATGAAAACCTGTATTACCTCCAGTGCAGACACAGACTCAAAGCAACGTTTATACCGTTGTTTTTAGCCACCATAAATTAGGAGAAATATTTTGAGCTGTTGAAAAGGATCTTGAACTAATTTTATAGCTGAGGTCCAATCAGATAATGCTAGTCTCTAAAGTACAATCATGCATTCACAGGAGAAAACATTAATATTGCTGTTCACCCCAGAGGTGACTGCATTTCAATTCGATATATTGTTTATTATCGTAATCATCTTATCTTTCAAGCTTTGAATATATTTTGGAGGTTTTGGAAAGAATGAATCTCTATAGACACAGTTCATTGCCATTTATAGCAATATGCCTAATGGCATATGCTCTATTAGACATAGTCAAAGAAGATTATGCTATTTGGTGGGGGTGGTGGTGTGTGGGGGAATCAAACCTTTTTTACGGCTTTGACTTCACAGGCTTGTCATAATGGGATGGTTCTGGAACAGCCATATGGCATTCCTGCAACAGTGCCTCATCTTATCCAGTGCAAGGTGCCTGAATCAGCTTCCATTGACATCAGAGTAAACTGGTGAACTTGCATCATCTTAAAATGGCTGTAATGGCTTCATCACCCTTAGAGTTATGCTGTTGTGAAAATTTGCATTATCATCCAAGTTGAACTTTAAACTGACTGCTTTGTCCTTCTGGCATTGACGCACTTGAGAGTTAACTGCAGCGTTAATACATAGAGTGCTTCAAATACAAGCAAGGCTGTGCAAAATTCTCAAGTCCTTAGAGATTATTTGAAAATGATACATGAAAAAGCTTCAACCTTGAAAGTAGTAAACTGACATTTGAATGTAACAAAGTGCCTTAAAGCTTGCCTCTAAATTGATTCAGTCTTTTTATAAGTGTCTCTCTGCATATACACACAACTACGTAAACCTGAACATCATCTATTTTTGTCTGTTGTTATGAATTGGCATTTTTACTGCCTGAAAGGGGTTTGTTTTAGAAGGTACAATACTTAATAATACACTTTCATCTTTCCAGTGAAGTATGCTGCCTGAGAATCTATAAGAAATAAGATGCTGTGTCAGTCACTTTACCAAAAGTGTTGTTTGAACTAAATTAATTTCAAAACGAGAACTTAAACCAGAAGCTATATAAACAGGACATAATCAACATTTCAAGGCCAGATGTCTTCTGCAGTTTTTCAAAATGTCCATTCTCTAATGTAACGTATTTTGGAACTTTGGCCTATAATTGAGGCAGAAGCTTAAACCTGTACCTGTTTAAACCTATGTACATGTCATTAATCAACTTGTGTTGCATCAGCTGCTGATTCAGTTTTGAACTGTTCTAAATGTAGTTTGTACCAGTGTTGGTTTCTCTGACTTGGCATTAGGCAGTTTGAAGAAAATGACCTACGTAAGGGCAGGTACAGTTTGCCGAGTAATTCCCAGTCCTCATTGCCTGGAAAGGGAAGACTACAGGGAAGCGCACAGAAACTTGTTGCTTTTCCACGTCTGGATTTTCTGCTGTAGGGAACTAAAGCACACATTCATATCTTATCCTGGCATGCAGCTGGACTGTGGTTAGGGTATGTGCTCCAGCACTGGGGCTGAGATGTAGCCAGTAAAATTCTGGGCTCCAACACAGTGCATATTTCTTTTATAAGAGCAACCAAATTGTTTGACAGACCTTACAAATAATGTCTGAGGGTTAACTGAATATTTCTGTCACCAAAAAAAAAAAAAAAAAGGCCTTTGAATACGTAGCAGGTATTTCAGAAAACAGTAAAAGGAAACTATAATATTGTATTCTATTTAAACAGCGAAATGACCATGTCTCATGAGGGACTCTAATATTGGCCGTTTCCTTACAGTTCCAGGACAAATAAAAGTACGTACGTATGTGGCATTCTTTGTCTCAAAACTGTATTACTTCCACTGCTTGATCTCCTAGTGCTCTTATCTGAGCTGTTAAATTGTTCTGAAGAAGTGATTCTAGCTCACTTAATATAAAAGTTCAAAAAAAGTTGGCACGCATGGGAGGAACTTCTGTAAAGCTTCTCTTTCTCAGATTTCTCAAGGAATTTGGGTCAGTTTCCTTAGGCAGGGTTGATAATAAACTATGGAAAGTGATGGCGTTTTATTTTTCACAAGCTTTTCCTATTTTTCCTTTCTGAACCGTACAGTGGCTTTTGTTTCATATTTGGCAATGACACTGTATTACCTTCTCTAAAAAAATTAACAGATATGTTCCTTACATATGTAGGATGGTAGTATTAGGGTATAACGAAAGGTATCTGGGATTAAGGCCTTTCTTGTATGTAGTAACCAACTTCTTCACAGGTAGAAGAGCTGTTGTGAATGCAAAGAGGTGTACGAACTTCTTTTTGGAAGAGTTTAGTTTTTCTAGAATCTGTTTATCTATTGTGTTCATATTTTACATATATTAAGGCAAGACCCTAAACATCAAAGTAGCAGCGATCACATTCTCATGAAGACAATGAGAGAAAGCAGCAGCAGCAATGAAAAACCAACAGTGGGTTTGAAAGGATGTAAAAGAAGGCTGCAAGAAGAATGCAGGAGGCATGGTGCTGCAGGTTGGTACTTCTGGGCAGAACCAAGTTCACTCATGGAAAATGACAGTGATATGCAAACCTCTGGGTGCTCACAGTCTGCTTTTGCAGTTTGCAGTGACAAGGAGAAGTGGGAGTTAATGCAAATCTTTTCCAACAGACCTAATGGAAACAATTGCAGTTGCATGTTTTTGTCTTCTGGGGAATATTAAGGAAGATTACCAGTCTCAGGAGAGTGAAGTTCATAGTCACCGGTTCCATAGGTGTCCCTATGGAATAAGGGATAGAATAAGACTTCTTATTCTGCCTCAGATCAGCTGAGGACATTCTGCTGCTTTTTTTAAACTCGCACAGGAGGCCAAATTTTAGGCAGCACAGGCCTCACTGTAGCTCTGAGGTATCTATCGCCTTTAAAAGTTTCAATATTGTTGTGGATATATGGGTATTCCCAGATTTAGTCTGTGCTACAAGTGAACGTTTTATGTACCCTATGCGACTAGGGATAGAGACATGACGACTTCAATATCAAGAAGATTCTAGAGTGAATTTAGCAGGATTTAGCCCCTGTGAGTAGTTTTAGGGTAGGATTGGCCCCATGCTCTCTTTTGAGGACATCTGTAAGTAGAGAGGATAGAGTTGTTACAAGTCTACCATTTACTAGCACAGACTGCTTGTCTACTGGGTTTGTACCTTTTGAAGTATTTTTTTCAGTGTAAACACACAATCTTTACAGGATGGCCTAAAAGCAGTGACACTAGATGTTTTTCACTTTCAGCTCCTCAGTTTCTAGGTTTGGCCCTTGGTTTTATTGCAACATGAACACTGGCTAGTCACTAGAGGGCGGTAACATTATATGGTGAAAACAGATTACACCCAGGTCTGAGCATTTCAATTCCCTGCCGTTCTGAAATGTCACAGAGACGTGAAGTGTGACTATATATTCTTATTAGATAGTGTTGCATTTAAGGGTTAAATTTCAATTATAAACTCATGAATGAAAGATAAATTGTATCTGACACTAGGTTTCTGTTGAGGATGGTGGTATCTTCCTTTGAAAACCTAAAGTCAGTTTTCCTGTATATTTTCATTTGATGGCTATTTTAATTAGTTTCTTAAATTTAATTCCAAAGACTGCCCTACCATCACTTTCAAGATATGAAACTGAAAAGGAGTAATAATTTCTAATCCTGACTATTGCTGTTTGATAGTCATAGAATCAACTAGGTTGTAAAAGACCTGTAAGATCATCAAGTCCAACCTAATGAACCTGTAAACTTAGCATTTAGCCCCATGTGAGGCAGGAGATGAAAAACAAATGTCCGGATTTCTCACCTACTCACTGATGAAGTAGTATATTCTGAAGATAATTTGAATTAGTATTTAGAAGAAATATCACATGCTTGGGTATTCTGGGGCTATTTTGACTGGGAGGAAATAGTAATTTTTGATTTGGAAACCCTAAGAGTTGCTCCTGGCCTGACAAAAAAATTAGCCAGGAGAGTAGCTGATAGATCTCAGATAAAAAAAGGCAGTGTGTGTTTAGTAATCTTCTGAAAAAGAAGACGTATTGGAGGCTAAACGTTTGTGTAAAATTGAATATACTAGTTTGTATAAAGTAAACAGTTCTGTTTCCTGTAAGTGCAGACAGCTGTGAGTGTGGGTTTAATTCCCTTCCACCTCCAGGCTGTAACCCCTGAAAATATTGTTATGCGCAAAGCTTTCATGACCAAACCTAATATAAAATGATATCCTGCATAATTAAATGAAAATTTGAAACAGAACAGCAGTTGTTTAATGGAGGTCTGCTATATTTAAAATATAATCAACCTAATTGTGAAGATACCTGATTTTTTTTTGTTTGTTTGTTTCCCAGAAATCAAATTGCCTTAGGAATAGTCTTTGAATATTGTTCATCCAAACATTAATGTCTGCTTCTGCTCTGGTACCTGGAATGCCATAAGAATGGTTCTTAGCAACACCACAGCTCAAGGTCATCAGCAGAATGAAAACAGTAGCTGGAAACCAAGAACCAAGCCTTGATGGCTCATGGTCTTAACACAGGGGTGGTACTATTGAGTTCTTTGGCCATGTTTCATTGAAGAAATGAAATATTTTTCAGGTACTAATTGGAATTTTAAGCGCACAATGTACTTTTATGTTTAGTCTGCTTTCTTGCTAGGCTAAAACACAGTTGAACAAAAAAAGTTGAACTATGTTGTAATATAATACGTAAATCCAAAGAAAAGACCTGGAGTTAGTCATGGGTGTTCCACCTTAATTCCTTTTAGCTCATCAAGATGGCATGGGCAAGTCCAGTGCTAAAGGTATTGTGCATGTAATCCGCAAACATCTGTGGGACGTTGGCTACAGTTCCTGTACAACTGCAATATTGAATTCAGAAACTTATATTGAGACTTGATGCTGATTCATTGGCTGCTGATGCCAGTGATGTACATGAGTTTACTAGGTTAATTTGTACGATTTACATAAGATCTACTCAGTGTAGTGAGGGGAGTGCTGCATTATTAATATGGAACTTAAAAAATATAATTGAAAAGAAACAGCTGATGTTTCATTCATTAAGGCTATACATTTTAAAAGAAAGCCAACATTTAAAGTGACCATTTAATCACTGTCATGTATCACTAAAAGAACCCTCTATTATGTGTGCTCGAACAAATGAGCTCTAAATGAGAATTTTCCTAAGTAGAGCAAAAGAAGGTATTAAGACCTCAGTTAGCTGATATGCAATTTCTTAAAAATATTGTATTTTTTCTCATACTGATGTTAAGACACGGCTGCAATTTTCAGCACTCTAGGCATATTATTTCCTGGTAGCTCCTTTTTGTCATCTATGAAGAATTGTACCTCTAAGATGATATGATATACATGAGCTGCAGCTATCACTAGGGGAGTGTTAAATGGAGATAATCTGCTGAATGTAGTAAACTATCCTCCTGAATGTCTTGCCTGGAAAAGTGAAAAAAAAAATGAGTGGATACAAAAAAGTGAACAATCAAAAAGGGAAGAACTATATAGTCCCAAAATACAAATTCCTAACCTTCTAAATACCCTGTTGTGTGTGCAAAAAGTAGTTTTGAAGAAAAGGTGACTGAGTAACAGTAATAAGGGGTAAGAACCAGTCATCTAGAAAACAGTAACCTTTTCTACGTGACACCTCTGTCAATGCAACAGCAAAGTGTTAACAGAAAGAAGCTTGACATATTCTCTGAATGGAAAAATGCATGCGTTCCTAATGCCTGTGTCTTCACTGCTGCATTCTTAGAAAAAGAGTTAAAAGTCAGGCCTCTAAGCCTTGCTCATGTCATTCTCTGCAGGGAATTTTCTGAGTACTTTTTTCTGTTCAGGACAGCATTTTCAAGGAAGAGAGTCATCAACTTTCCTCTTTACCTGGGTCACTGAGGAGTTGTCTGCTGCCTTGTATCGTGTCTGCACTGCTCCATGCCCTATGGGAATATTGAGAAAAGGAGCTATATTCCCATTTCACTGGTATGGTATTTTATTCATACCTTTTCAAAGGGGCTTTAAATGTAATGAATCCTGAAAACGATGTCAGCAAGACTTTTGGGAAGGTTACTAAAGCTTTGGACTTTCCTTCCCTGCCTGAAAGAGACCATGCTGAGTGGGTAGATTGATTTATGTTTTTCATAGGCAGTGAATTAAGATAAAGGTAATCTAATCTCTGAATATTTTTATAGATATTTAGTATTACTGGTATTTAATTTTTTATCACAGGGAGACTTATTAGCAGTTTGTTGTAGCCAGGACAACAGAAATAGCCTGTAGAATACTGAATTTTGGAGGTTGCTTACACTTTGTCTTTTTAGTTTCATGTAAGAGAATGAAATGCATATCCACTTGGAATATGCATTTTTCTAACTACACAGGACTGTTAGCTTGTACACTGAATTACCAAAGCTCTTGGCCTGTATGATTTCTTACAAGCTAGAAACTTAAATTGTGTGCATTCTGGTTACTAGATCATAGTAGGGTCGGTTTCTAGGAGATAAATATTTTGCCAGTCTCAGAAGACAATTCTGAAAGTTGTTGTCCTCTGCTCTCTTTATTCTATTATGTTATGTTTGTTGGAAATAGCTTTTTCACTCCCTGATGATTGCTTGTCACATAAGCTATAACGAGATTTGGATGAAAATGGTAGAATGAGAAAAGCTGCATTTCAATAGCTTTTTGTAGCATTCTGTAAAACTGGCCTGCCACCTCTTCCTGATTTATAGGAAGGCTGGTTCAGTATAAACTGATTTGAAGAAGTTTTGAAAGTCTCTGACTTTTAAATTTTTCTGCTGAATGTATACGTGATGTGTTTCGAACTGTAATCCAGCTCCCATTGAAGTCTATGGCAACGCTGCCATCAATTCCTATGGTGCAGAAGTGGACTTATAATGAGCTGTTTAACATTGCACTTATCTAAATTGTCACAGCTTTAAAGATGTAGTAAAAGACTGGTGAGGTTTGGGAGTGACTGAAGGGCCTGTAAATGTAATCAAAGAGACCAAATTGTGTGTGAGAAGCTGTTTCATCTCAATCTCTTTCATCTATGGAAACCTGATAGAATTTGTTTAGTAGATTCTGGCATACAGAAATGCATAGTCAAATGCAGTATTTAGAATGAGTCTTCAGAACAAAACCTGACAGATGAATAGTTTTATAGTTAAGCAGTTGTAATTCAGTAGTTTTAAGTTCTTCATGTTCTGTCATAAAACTTCTGATGAGAAAGTCTTGTTTGTAACCCATACCTAACTTCACTTTCTTATCTGTACAATAATGGACCTGTATCTTTCTTGGAGAGTATCTGAAAATACATGCTTTAGTATTTATGGAGGGTTTCAATAGAGTAGTGATAAATAAGATAAAACATGAAAGCTACCTATGATATCTCGTGTGTTTAATGTAAAAATGTGTTTCCTATCCCTAATCTTAATGTGTTGTTCAGAATTACGAAGAATTACATAAGAACTGATCTCAAATGGAAAAGGTTTTTATTCTTTTTTTTTTAATTATTATTTCCCCAGGAGTTTCTCTCAGCTTCTAAAATTCGATTTGACTAAATACATCCAAAGAGGTACTAGTTCAGAAGAACAAATAATGAGATTTTCTTATAAAACCCCCCCCCACTCCTTCCCCCACCCCTCCCCCAAAAAAACCCAAACCAAACAACCAACCCAGCCCCTCTCCCTGCCCCAAACAACCAACCAACCTGACAAAATATGAAACAAATTGTATTAGTTACGGTAAGTACATTTGCCAGTACAGTAAATGAAGTATGAAACAAGTGTGGCTTCATCGTCTTTTGAAAAGGCTTACTTACAGAGGCTTTAAAGATAGAACTCCCAGTATGTATATTGTATACATTACCACAGACTGTCAGCAAATGACCCGCGCAAAGGTGGGAAGAGTTGCAATGTACATAATGCAGAACTCATCTTGGAATTGCCAGAAGTTGTAAGCGAAACAGCAGCTGTGTTTCCTTGAATTCTGGGGTTCTGAAAAGCAGTTCAGAACCAGTACAATTGTAATAATCAAAGCTTGGCTGGATCACTGCATGTCTCTTCAGCCCCAGTGTATTTAACTGTGGAAGACTTACAGGAGTTTTATAGGCTGGCACTGCTACAGAATTTAATTTTTTTATTATTAATGAATGAGATGCTGAAGAATGAATCATCCAAAATATTACTCAGCATCGTCAGGCTTTGCCATATCTTCTTTTCTGTTACTTAGTATAAATGTGTTGAGCACAGATGTCAGTGTTGAGTGCAAACATCTGTCATTTGTTTGTAAAATAATGGATAAATCATCCCTCTCCCCCCCCCCCCCTTTTTTTTCCCCTTTGTCCCAAGATATGAGCCTGCGTTTCTTTGATAGGATGTTTCCCTGCACTCAAACATTGTGTTGCACAGTTATTCTAGCACCAGTTCTCTTGCAGATAGGCTACCTGTCCTCCCACCATCTCGGTCACTGTTAATTTAAAATCTTAATTGACAAAATTTGATCCTTAAACTACGATTGCCTGTGTAGGAAATATTTGCTAGGAAGACTCTGCCTGAAAACGTTAAAATTCTAGCAGTGCCTGTGCGGTTTAGAGGCAAAATTTGGGGTTGGGTTTTCTTTTCTTTAGCATCGATGATTTATTTGCAAGATGAACAGGCACATGGAATAAGATTTTCTTTTTTTTTTTTTTTAAATTTAAATACAAATCCTATATTTATGCCTGTTGTAATAGGTACTGAATAAGATCTGTCTATTCACCTTACCATGTGGCATCAGTCCTATGAGTTAAATTCTTGTATTCAAGCGAACCGAAAAGCAGGAAGAAAAGATTTTCCTGAATGCCAAATCTTTCCATTTTCCACCAGCCTTAATAAAGGCTAATTTTAGTTTCAGTGGAGAAAACTTCTGAAAAGTCCTGAATGTAGTTTTCTGTTATTCATGGTTTCCTCATATGTGAACAGCTAATGCTTCTGGAGACCATTCTGAGTAAACTATTTGATAGGAAATTGATAGAGGTAGGAAATCATCTAGAAAAGCAGTAACTTTATCTTTTAAGTGCTCATGAAGTTATACAGGGAAGTAATTAATAAGATAAATGACTGAGAAATTGTAAGATCATGGAAGAGCGTAAATTAGAATCTGATAACATACTGTATGAGAGGTAATGTAGGGAAACTATTCTTAATCAGGTTGAAAAGTTTGAACATTGTAGTGATTTATTTATGAAACTGGTAGAGGGTAAGCAAGAGGAAACATGGGTCTCAAATTTAGGACAGTAAGCTGAAGGAAAATTGACATTGATTCCTTAAAAGGTTGGAATCCCTAAGGTTGTCCTTAAGGTAATGCTTTCCTGATCTCTTGCCACTGGGTGAAATAAATGCCAAAACCCCAACGAACCAAACCCCAAAAGGGGAGACTGTTGACATCATCAGTGTATTCTGACCTTGTGTTCTTAATGGCAGTATCCAGATGCATCTGGGCATAGAGTAAGACTCACGAAGTTACTTACAAGTAGTGTTGGTGTGGGGGTTTTTTTGTTTGTTTGTTTGGTTTTTTTTGTTTGTGTGTTTTTTGTTTGGTTTTTTTTTTTTTTTTTTTTACAATTGGAGTTATACAGCAGTTCTAAGTATGGTGGGTGAAATTTAGTCTGAACTTGAGTGACTGCAATGCTGTTTTAACAGGAATGGCTGGGCTGAAGCCTAAGCAGCTGGGTTTAACCTTAAGGTTTGGAAAAATTAGATATTACACTCCTATGGATGCTTTATTCTGGATAATAACAAAGCCATGAATAACTAAGGAAAATGGTTCTAGATATCTTTGGCAAAAAAATGCTAAGTTTTGTATTTACTTATGTGCCTGTGTTGAACTAGGCAAATGGAACAATAAAAACATAATGAGTTAAATTACATTTCTTTGCAATTCCTATTCATACATGTGTGTAAATGTACATACACTTATATGTATCTCTCAGCCCCTGGACACTTGCATGTATATTTATACATGTATTTCCCAGCTCCTGGTTGCATGGTAATGCTACTCAAAATATCTGCTAATATATCATCAAACTTACAGATGTAGCCTATCACTGACTCTCAGGAGTTATTTACTCTGTTTTAGCAGACCGAAATCATGTGAGTGTTCTGCTGAGAGAAAAATCAAGGGCATCTTAAAACTTGCATTTCCAATTGCTAATCAAAACCGTAGTCTGTTCTAAAGCCTCTTGAAATGAATACATGTTTTTTTTTTTCTCACAAACTTACTTTGGATTTGACCCATAAGGATTCTACAGCGTGGCATGATAGATCATGATAAGATATGCTTTCCCTAGCTGAGGCTTGCAGTATTTGCAGGCTCTCTGACTTCTAGCCATCCTGCTTTTAAGAATGATTTGACTTTTAAATTTCGTCTAATCACCAATACTCAAATGTACTGTGTCCTTCTGATTTTGATAAGAAATGATCACTTCTGTTGAACTGCATATAGTAGTATCAATAGACCTAATTATATAAAAAGCAGCTGAAAACCTAATCTTGCAAAAATTGTGTGTGCACACATTCGTATATTGTGTGTATATGTATGTATTATACATGATATATATAACTGTTTATATATGTTATATTTTAATGCTGTCAGTATTTTCCTGCTGTTTATTTTTGTATACAGCAAAGTTTGTCCCTAGTGATCAGCCACTATGCTAACTAAAACTGGTTATCTAATAAAAGTGATCTTAAAAATGTGAAATCATATTTCCCTGTAATAAATGTTCCATATTGATATAGTATAGTGTGTTGTCTTTTAGCCTTTTTTTTTTTTTTTTTTTTTTTTTTTTTTTAAGCTCGGGGGGAAAAGCTTAGAAGATGCAAAGGTGGTCACTCGCCACCTCCCACGCACAGCCTGATGCTCAATGTCTGAGCAGTGGCTACTTCAGAAGAAAAAAACCCTAGTTTTTATTGTTGAATATGATATTATATGGCATGCCATGAAATATCCCTTTGGCCAGTTTGAGCCAGCTGTCCTGGCTGTGTCACTTCTTGCCTGCCAAGTACCCCCAGCGTACTTGCTGGCAGGAGCTGAGAAAGGAACTGAGAAAGCCTTAAGTTGTGCAAGCACTGCGCAGTTTAGCAATAGCTAAAACATTGGTGTTAGCAATGCTGGTTTAGTAACAGATCTAAAACAGAGTACCACATTGGCTCCTATGAAGAAAAATTGGCTCTTACGAAGAAAATTAACTCCCAGTACAGCTCTCTTCTATTCTTATCCACTATGGAAATGTATAATGATTTCTTCTTAGCAGCATTTCCTTAATAATTACTTCCTCTTGAATTGTTTTCCTATTCACAGATTTGGTTTGGATGTTGTCTTTACTGCTGAATGATTTTGTTGTTTATAAAATTTATTCTGAGATAGACTGACCAGAATAATGGTCTATCTGAATGTATATACAAAAAGAACCCAACACGTTTGTTGGTGTCTTCATTAACTGTGCATGCTTCCAGTCTTTGCCGTCTTCATTGACCTTGACACTCGGTTGTCTACACTGAAGCCTTGTTTTGTTTTGTTTTTTCCTTAGTTTGATGTACGTTTAAATTCAAGAAATATGACTCAGTAGTTCATAGTACTTTGTTTATTATGCATTACCTTGTGTTTGTCAAATCTGTATTTCAACTCCTGTCTTCTCCTTCTTGCCTACATTTGCATACAGAACTCATTATTTGTTGGAAGTGGATGCATAAATGATATGAAAACAGATGAAGTAACTTTGATTTTTAAATGTGAGAATATTTACTCTATGTGGTGAATAATTAGCAAACTAATTAAGACCTTTTCTACTTTGGTAGACTAATAATGTGATGAATTTCTGTAGATTCTATTGTATTGCTTCCTTGGGCAGCTGGTAGGGCATACAGTTCCTATATTTTATGTTCTTATAAGCATATATCAAAATAAGCCAATTTTATACTGAGAATGGTGTTTCCTAGAAAGTCTTTACATGCATTTTGCGAACATAATTGTCTTATGTAGAACTGGTGGAGTGATGACACAAAAATCTGTTTGCAGATGTGTCCTGGTTTTCTGCATAGGGCTGCTGTCATAGGTGTCTGGGTAACTGTATTGAAAAAACAGTACCTTGGCTTCCCCTATGTCAGGCAGACTCTAACTCAGTCTTGTCTGGGTTGGGAACTGAAGGGCAATGCTGCAGCTTCTCCCTAGGAAGCTAGGAATTGGAATAAAATCTGGGCTTTTGTAAAAGAATGTGGGAGACGTGGTATATCCAGGATATAGAATCTTAAGTCTGAATTTATTGATACTGACTCTGTATGTGTGGGAGTTTTTCACTACTGATTGTTGTTTACAGAGCCGGCAGAATTACAAGCCCAGATTTGGTTAAACAGTAGCTAGAAGAATTTGTATTTGCCTATCTTTAAATACCTTTATTTAGGATAATGTCTTAATGCAGCTATACAGAACAAAACAACTTAGTAAAAGACTTCAGCTTTACCTTTGAAAGCTCCTCCTTCTGAAGGCTTTGCTTTATGCTTGTAAGGTGTGCTCTACATATGCAATAGCCTATTAAAGTTTCTGCTAATGAGCTTTCTCCTGCAATTCTGCTTAGGTTGATAAAAGTCCATAGTTGTTTTAGTGCTGGTATACTACAGCTCTTCATACATTTGAAAAATCTTAACATTGATTTTTTTTCCATAGGGTCTTGATTTGTCTGGAGGAAAAACATTCCACTTTTATTTCAGTTGCTCGTAGGGTCCCTCCCCAAGTGTCATGGAACTCAGGACACAAAGAAGTTAATTTTTTTCCTTTCTTCACCTACATTTGCTTATCACTGATATATCATTACTGATCATTGAGGAAAAATTCTGTATACACCAGCTAAAATTTAAGCCTGTACTGAAAGCCAGAAGATCTTGAAGCATGTGTTCAGAGCTAACTCTGAACCTTCCTGATTCAGCAAGTTCTTAAATAATTATATTCTTATATTACTGGTCAGAGTCACTTTCCTTTTATGTAAGCACTCTGTCATTTTCAGTTACAAAGTTTGCTGATACAAAAGGACTATACATGAACAACTCTGCTTTTGGTGCTTTTGATATTCTGGATCTCCTGCTGTAGTGTATTTGGTACTCTGTCGTAGCAGTAACCTCTAAAAACCAACACACGTCTTAAATTATTTTCTTTTCTCAGTTATTCACTGTATCTTCATCCCTAAATCTCACTCTGGTTTTGATCTGTAGCTCTTTCTATGTCACAAAAAGGTGAAATAAGCACTTATCATTAAGCAGCAGTTACTATTACAAAACACTCAATTTTAAATTGCCTGAGTGCAGAGTAATGCATGAGAACAATTCTGTGATGATGCTGCAAAGGAAAATCCTATTGAGGATCCTGTTGGCTTCCGCAGCATGTAAATGTTGGATGTAAATTCAGCTATCTATTATGAGGATATAGAGAGACCTGAGGATGATTTATGTTTGCGTTGCTTTCCATTTTGGTGATTTAAAGCATACTAACCTCATGCATACATTAAGGAAGCGATGTTCCATTTCTAGTGGAAAAAAAAATGCCAGGGATTATGTAGAACGGAGAGACTGAGATATCATGGTCACAAAGTTGGTGGAAGGTGTTCTGTTGTATGGGGAGTGGGTATGGTTAGTGGCTGGATGGTGCTAATTACCGAGACTGAATGTGTTGTGTGGTTAAGACATTACTGATTCAAGACTGTTTAGCAGATCAGGACTACCTTTTTTCCTTTCAGTAGGACAGAAGGGGTCATGTGCAGCTGTGGTCAAGTTGTACAAGGTGGGAACATTATGCTTCCATGGCCAGAGATAATGCTGAGTGTGGCCAAAGTCCCTTTAATGTTCTTTCTCATATGCTGCTCCAAGCCCTGTATCGCTGGGTAAATTCACATCTGAGATGCTGCAGGCCAGACGTGGCCCATCAAGTATTTTCTGTAGTATTACAGGCAGGTTTTCTGTCAAGCCTCCCCCATGTAGAAGACAGCATACTGGTACAAATACTATTGTGAATTCAATTGTAGATGATGTAGCAGGCTTGCTCCTCACCAGTATTCACTCTGATGACATCTGGCCATCACTACAACTTCTGGAGGGGGAAAAAAAAAACCCCAAACCCACCAGAATCCCCTGCATGACACCTCTGAAGATCACAGAATAAAAAAAGCAGATGATTTCTGAAACATAAAACAGAGTTTGATGCAGAATATTGTCTGAGGCCTTTTTCAGACTGCCTATAAACCAAACTGGAATGCACGTCTGTTCAACTGATGTGGCTGAAGTAATCTCTTAGCATCACTCACTGACAGCCTGGACTGATTGTAGGGTGTGTTCAGAGCACATATTTTTGCACATGCATAATATTGTTTCCTTCATATACCAGAAAATGGAACAGCAATTTTAGCTATTATTTTGCAGTAAGTGTGCTAGAAAGATGAATGCAAACCAATTACAAATACTCCATTCTTAAGTTGGTTCTTGTTTGAAGGCTTTGCCAGCTCTGTAATTGCTCTCAGACTAATCAATTATACAAATTTTCTTTTTACAAATAGAGCAAACTGCTAACCTGATTTCCTGATTATTGTTCTTTTATGTTTTCGTAAAGCTTTTAGATTAATTAATTCCTAGATGATCATAATTTTACAAGCATAGAGGATGCTTTCTGGAAAGCAGTCATTAATCAGTGTAATGTATGGCCTCAATCACATCTTGTGTCTAAAAAATATGCTTTTCTATTAATAATTAACTTGCACTATGCCCTGCATTTAAGAAGTTATCCTTGTTCCTTGCTTGTTTGTAAAAGGCAAATGATATACTTACAAACTTCCTTCAGAAGCTGTTGAAAGTCAGAAATAGATGATGGAAAGTTAAAGTTATCATCTCTCATTATTTAGCTGTGGGGGAGATAGTGGTAGAGTAAAAATGTTCTTCCTGTGTCAGCGTCAGTATCTATGGATCATGCTATGCAGGGCACATAGGGCAGACTGCAATTTTTAGTGACAGATCACCTATGTAGGGTGGTTTGTGTGCTTCTCCCAAGTCTTTAAATGAGTTCAGCATTCTAACCCATTTCAATCATAAGCTTGCAAACTGATTGTTTAGCTTTCATGTAATGGATGCAAATATTGGATTGTTCTGGAATTAAATATGTAAGGTCTTTTGAAAACTTACATAGATGTATGGATATGTATGTATGTCTGTGTGTTGTCTGTCTGTCTTGGCTTGGTAGGTAATCTACTTGGAGGTCATTTCTGACTGTGTGTGACCTTGAGAGTCTCCTGAGATATCTTCTCTCAGCTCCCTTAATTTTTAATAGAGATACTGATACCTGCCTGCCTTTACATTATGTATAAGTTGCATTTTCCTTTGCAATGTATCTTGAGACTTCTGGGTGAATAAGTTTCATCGAAAAGAACAGAAAAACAAGTAACCTGCTTTCCATCCTGATTCACATCCTCTGGACTTCAGATAATGCTGAAATATAGTAGAATAACAAAGGACTAGAAGCATAGACTGCTTACTTGTGCTATATAGCCAGATGTGTTAGCTTTAAAGTCAGCAAAGAATCTTGCGTGTGTTCCCAGCTGTAGAGAGAATGGAGAGTTTTCCTGTCATTTAAATTTTAATTTTAAAAAAAATTCATTAAAGCATCTAGGTTCTCAAAAATTATTGGAAAAAGCTTGATTTCAACAAACTGAGATTTTGCAACTTGCAAAAGAAAAATCTAAGTTTTTTTGTGAAATATCTCCATGTGACATATCTTGGTTTTCGTTCAAAATGAATGTGTGGAGTTTTGGTCACTTTATTCTGCAAAAACTGAGCTACTGAAATGGTTGTAACTGAAGTGAAAGAAGTTTGCATTTGAGCTCTGCAGCCTTGATCACTGTGCCAAGATGTTCCCCATAGTCAAATGTAACTCTAGATTAGGTACAGTGGAAGTGGTTGGTTTCTGAAAGATTTTCATGGGAAGTAGTTGGTGTCTGCAGAAAAAAGTAGCTTTTCAAAGTTTGTATTGCACATTTTGGTAATTGAGAGGTTCCCAGCTTGCTAGCTTGACAAAAGCTTGCTAGCTGAAACATATTTTATTCTGATAAAACATGCAGGTGTCTCAAAAGTGGTATTAGTTGTGAATATTCTTGCTATCTTTGATGGAAGAAGCTCCCCTCAGTGGATTTCCTCTCATATGAAGCTTGGCAACCTTGAACTCACATGCATATTACTGTTTGACCTTTCAAGAGGAGGCCATTATGATGTTTGAACACAGGGTGTTTCATGAAAGTGACATCAGGAAGCATGAAACATTACTACCGTTAAAATGAGGCAATACGTTGTCACTTTCAGAACTGGGATTTTAGGTTTTGAATGAGCTTTTTTAGTATTTCACTAAAATAGTTAAATTTTGTGTAATAGGTTAAAGAAAAATGTTTACTATGGATACAAACTTGGGTCTTCTAGCATCTTTATTGTAATACACTTCTGTGAGCATGTAACTAAACTGAGAAGACCAATTCAAGTGTTTAAAACAATAACAGCAACTACCCAGACTTTTTGATCAAGTGACAAGCATAGCTATCTTCAGGCTAGTGACCAAACTTGTTTCAGGAAAGTGAAAATACTTCACATGATGATTAATCTGGGCTAGGATAAGAAAAGGTATCTTGAGAGCTTATAACTTCAGGATAGAAACTACTACGCAGTGCTATTGGGTGGATGTTGGTGTGAGAAAGAAAACAAGCTTTGCTTGTTTGTATTTATTAGTGTCCTAACGTGATGGTATTCTATTGCACTCCTGAAACTAGACTTTTTTTTTTTCCCCCCCCTCCAATGGCTGAAAAATCCTCTATGGAATTAATTTAGATCTGTTCTTTTACAAAACGAATTTGTTAGGACAGAAGAAAACTTACTGGAGTTCATGCAGGGGGCTCTTCCTCAACCAGGCCTAATGTGTGCCACGGTGGTCTGTGCTATGTAATTGCTCCTTAGGTTCGCTAATACAGATTCAGTACTAATCAGCTTTAATTTTAAACCGTACTTTAATCTTTACGGCATTATAAAAATACACGTGAAACTTGTGAATGTTTTTCAAGCCACGGTGAATCTGAATCATGGAGAACTACAAAGATTCGTAACTGCTTCTTGATCCAGATTGTTGCACATAATAAAATAATACCTATAATGTTTTGGAGATTGTGTTTTCACTGAAGTAAATTAAAGTGCATGTAGTCAGGGAATAGCTCCAGAGAGCTGCAAGTATTTTTAGTTTTAGCATTTTAGCTCCTCTTTTGCTTTGAAGGTACCAGATCATTTTGAAGGAGGCAGTGAAGGGGAGTGAAAGAGAAATAAGTTACTACAGAAACCATAGACTTAAAACCACCTGCTGCTTCCCCCTTTTATTACATTTTTCTTGCAACATACACTATTTGGGGAAGTTATGCGAGTAGAAACATGAAGTATGAATCCTCTCTCCCTGTCTGTCAGCCATTCTTATAATTCTCTTGGCTTGTAGTATTCTTTCCTGTTAGTTAATAGTATTTATATTGCTAACAGCACAGGTTGCTGTTTTGTCATGGGCATGGCTTCACTCCCTTATTTCTGCAATGTAAATGTTCATTCTTTTTAGAATTAGTTATTGCTTGGGTGGATTTATTGTTCATGTCAATGTGCTTACACCTAGGTTTCTGGACTATACATCATTGGTGTTATTTTATCTAGTGTAACTTTCACTGTCATAATTTGATGGGATTTTCATTGTTTATGTTGTTTCATAGGTTAGGCAGGGCTGAAATGTTATGGAGGCAGTTACAAGAAAGATGTGCTATTCAACCAGTTGGGGGGGGGGGGAGGAGGAGATTTGGTACAATGCTTCTAAACTGAAACTAAACCTTTAAGAAAGCTGAAAAAAAGAGAGGATGTGCATATGATGTTAGAGGAGATGCATTCATGGAAGCGATTGATACAGTCTTACCAGTAAACATTCTTTTCTTTTATCCCTTTGAGACACAGTAAAAAAGGATGTTTGCTTTTCCGGTTCTGTGGGGGGAATTTGCTTCCTGAAATTCCTTGAGCTGCAGTCGCTGGATACTTACAGGGCATTCAGGAGGGTATCCCAGTATCCCTGTATGCTTGTGCTGTGCTGCTTCACTCACGCTTTCCTCTGCACTTGCTACTTCTTGCTGTGAACAACAGGTTGCAGGGGGTTAGATAGACCTTTAGTAAGGCAGTCCCTAGGAAGTAATTTGAAACTGCTTGATGCTCAGTGGTTTTTTAAAATTAAGCTAGGTGTTTGGCTGTCTAAAGGGAGACAACAGCGCCTAAACTTGGAAGTCTTGTGTTGATGAGGATTTTTTCAAAGTTTCTTACAATTAATGGCTTTTAAATATAATTCAAGAAGCCTTAGCATGAAAAGGCAATATGAAATAGAAACAAAAGCTTTTTAATTAATTAGAAATGCTTTTGGAACTGGCAGATAACTTTCCCTTGGGGGCCTCTAAAATATGCATAAAACGCTAGTGTTCACAGAATAAACTCTCACAACAAATCAACGAGCTTTCTCTTTAGACTCAGTGCAGCACAAAAGAGAGCTCCGAAGGAGTCAGCTTGCTGCCAAAGTAATTTTTCAGCACTCTTTCCTCATGTCTTCTCATTTCATTAGGTCACTAGCTTACGAACATAATTTGTTCTTTCTATGTTTTCTTGCTATGAAAAGGGATAAAAGACTGGAAGCATTGTGCTAAGTTCCCTGAGGGGCTCTCGTTTCAAGAATGAGGGGTTTTTTTTTTTTTTTTTTCCCCTCTGTCTGAAAACACATCTGCCCCACCTGAGTGCTGTGACATAAGCCTTCCACTTATGCGCTGTCCTCAGAATTTACTGGGGAATCTGTTGTGGACCTGCGTTTCTTGAAATCCCAACATTGCAGTTTGTAGATTTAACACATGCTCTGGGTGAGGAATGACTCAAAACGTCTTCATGCAGTTCAGACTGAGCTGAACTGTACATTTAAAGAAAGCAAGCAAAGACTTATCCCCCATATCTACAGTAGGTAACCTATAAAGGATATTGCTTAAAACCACACAAACAAAACAACCCAAAACCCCCAAAACTGAACCACATACTAAGGCTAAATCAGAAAAGTCTGTCTGCCTCTCTTGGGTGCTCTCTGGCAGAGCTGCAGGTAGGGTTTCTTTATATTGTGTACCATATGTTGCATCTGTGAAAGATAACATATTGATAGGCCTGTGACCTTCCATAGACTGAAAGCAACAGCACCTTGGTATTTTTTAAGAAGCTGGTTCTGTCAGGTGAAGAACAACATGAAGAGCAAGTGGTACTATGGAACATGTTGATTTTCTACCCATCCCTGCATCAGTCATTCAAAAATGTGGTGTGATCTGGTGTGTTCATTGCTGCTTTATGTTGGGAGTACATTTATTAAGTTCTGAAAGGGTTAATGGGTATTAATTAAGCATGAGTAATTTGAGCAGTAGTAACAGTGTAGCAGCATTTCTCCTGGGCTGCTTATATTGCTGAGAAACCCAGGCAGAATGCCAAGCTAATGTAGCTATGCAGATCTTCTGAAATTTTGATCTTTCTGCAGGATTATACTTTTGTGCTATGTTGAAATCTCTTTACAGATGAAACTACTGCGTGACTGGCTTTACCATATCCACACAGAGGAGTCAGATGACTTCAAGAAACAATCAGGACTAATTTTATACTGAAGGAGCATCTAAAGCATATCAATTTTATCCCATGTTCTGTAATGACATTCTGATTGTCCTTTTACAAAAATCCTCTGGTTGCAACCAACCTATTGACATAATAGATTATGCTACAAACCACAGTGTTTGAACTTTCAAAGACTTCATTAAACTTCTATAAGCTCTTTACAAACGCTTCTTCAAAATAAGGTGTGGGCAAACATGACAAGTTGTTCTGACCACTTTCTGTCTGCCATGAGATAAAGTATAGGTAAATTCGAATGAGTATATAATATTTGTATTAGAGTAATAGTCTTTGTTATTTGGGTTTTTATATATTATGTAAAAGGATGGTGCATGTTTAAGGCCACATTCAGGGTTAAAACCTGCTGATTTATGATTAAATTATGTTTCTTCATACACTTTAAATTAGGTAAAAAAATGAAAATACGCTCAGAAGTACTCTTTTAGGAATAGATACTAGTAGATCTCCAACTAAATGTTTTGCATTTTGTCTGTAAATGCTATACTTTGCATGCAATAAATTTTCATAAGAATTTTATTAAATATTTTTAAAAGGGATTTATACTTAAAACCAAGAAGCTCATGTACATCAGGAGAGCTCATTTTATTATCTCTGTTGCTTAGCTGTGAATACTTGTTATGCAAACTGTAGCATCATCAG
The DNA here is from genome assembly GCF_004027225.2 of Strigops habroptila. Classification (NCBI taxonomy): domain Eukaryota; kingdom Metazoa; phylum Chordata; class Aves; order Psittaciformes; family Psittacidae; genus Strigops; species Strigops habroptila. The sequence goes on from NC_044283.2 coordinate 40,505,819, forward strand.
GTGGAAAAGACTGGAATTTGTTCAACAGGATGGCATTTATTTAGAAACTATATGATGGCTGCTTCCATGGGGTTACGGGAAGAAAATGATAGTCGTACGATCAGCGTAGAGGCAGAAAGTTGCGGGGAAGTTCAGCAAATAACAGTTGAATGCTTTAGATGCAGCACAGAATCAGGTGACTGTTCTGAAAGATGAAAATGCTTGGCAGGAGGAAAGATGCTTTCATTGGATCAGCAGTCTGGGAGATAATGATCAGCAAAAAATGTGTACAACCTCTGACAGTAGCATGGGAAAATAGTTTGTTTCTCCCCTCCCCCTTTTTTCTGAAGAGGAGAATGGAAAATGTGATGATATTTTTCTCTCTGCTTCCTTGTCGTGCAAGTTATGACATTTTGTAACCAAACAGAAGGCAAATTAATATCAGTATTTTTGTGTGCAAATTCAACATCTGCTTATTTACCAAATGTATGGATCTTTTTGGAAATGCTCATCTTTTCCGTTTTGACAAACTCTTGCTGCAGTGATTTGTGCAGGAAGATGCTTCTCCAAACAATAGGCCCTTTAAAAAATTTTATTAAAGAAATACTTTAGAAAACATATAAGGTCATGCAATGAATCCCTGTATTGTACCATAACCAGACCACTCTTTCTGTTAAGAAATACAATTTTATTTCATTAGCATTAGAACGTAAAATGTCAAAACTTAGAGATAACCTTTTTAACTGAAGTTCTCCTGGATTATAGTCTTTTCAAATTGATTTGCTATCAATTTATTGAAAGCAGGTATAAAAACAACTTATAACTACCTTTTAAGGTTCTTTTTTCTGAACTAAACTTCCTGACAGAAATTAATTTATTAGATTAATGTCAAAATTTGCACTTTTGCTTCACCTAAGGGATGTTCTTTATCTGGGCATTGTTACTTTTGCCTTCCTTCATCAATGATACACAGCTGCGTGTGTTATCATGGCTGTCATACTCTGAACTGGAAACATAATTCTCTCTTAATAATGCACCTGCTATGAAGCACATCCTTAATGATGAGATATTCATTTTTCAGAAAATGGTCCTAAAAGTTACACAAAGTTTATAGAAAGTTTGCAGGCTGGATTGCCCTCATCACTGCTTGATTGAAAATGGTGTCTGATAACTCTTCACTCATGAACTCATCTGTGTGCCCTCTACATAATCAACGTCTTTTTGATTGGAGATTTGGCTGTGTATCAACTATGCAATTCAAAACAGTATGAAGGAGCATGCTTTTCTTGTTGCAGATCTTGATTATACCATTAAAAATCAAACTATTGCTCTTCCCCTTGTTTTTCTAGAGAGTAGAATTCAGATTGAGTAGATACAGTCTTGTGAATTCAGACAGTTTATTTCCACCAAGGTGCACTTGAACAGCCTGTTCTTTATTGTAATAAAGAAGACTTGAGTCAGAAACATAGGCACATATGATATACTGTAACTAACATACATTTTTCCATTTATGCTCTAGTGCTGGAACTGCACTAATGGAACATTGTCATTAAAGAAATACACAATTGGATTGTCAACTAAATTTAGTTCACTGGTACAATTTCTGAAAATTTAATTATTTTTTTTTTCTTTTCTTTTCCAGATGTTTTCTTGAGAGAATAATTCTGGTTTAAGAAATGAGCTCCACATGCTTCAAAGTGTTCAGACTCCCCCCCTTTTATTTTGTTCTCCCCCCCCCCCCAAGTTATTTTGAAAATGAAATTTTTGCTGAGGTGCAAAAGTCACCTAAATCCCCCTGAAAAATACACCTCATATGCTCTGGTTAGCATGGAGAAATTCACAAAGCATGCCACTGAAATAAATAAAAGCTTTATAGCTGACTAAAAGGATGCAGGATAAGACCTTCAAGTGTAATGTATTCATGAAGGCCTATAAACTAAAGACAGAGTGTTTGAGCTGATCTTTTAGCAGCTGTGATAATGAAGGATTAGTAAATACTTTTGAACATACCTGAAAGTTGGTAGGACTTTTATCATTCTAGTCTATGATCATTTGATTTACAATAATGTAATATACCATCACAGCAACTTTTCTGCTGATGCCAAGTACAAAACAACTCTTGGAGAACAAGAAGGGATATAAACGGTATTTGACTGTTTTTTGCAAGTCTATAGGAACTTCAAGACATTTTCTAGGACAGATCTAATACAGTAGGATAAGGGCTAGGCAAACATTTATTATTCTTGAACTGCTTGTGTACGTGGTACAAGACTATCATACATTTTCAGAAACTTGTTGTATTTTGGCTCTTTCTGTCCAATGCGATATTATTCCAGTGTATCATTTGGGAACAAATAGCCCTACTGTTTCATAATCTGGCCTGCATCTGTTAAGAAATCTTTGAACAGTCTAAGAAGACGAGAGCTGTTCAACATCATCAGGTTTTCTGTCAGTGTAGATCAGGCAGTGTAATCAGCCATATAGTCACTAGTGTAAACTTCTGAAGACTCCAGTGACTTCTACATTAATATTCCCAAACTGCAGTCATAGTCCTTAATCTCTGTTTATGGGCCACAGCAATGGAAATGCCCTGTTACCAAAATGCTCTGCTTTCCATTTGAGGTAATTCTCTTTGAGGTAATCACTCATTCCTTTGAGGTAGTTCTGATGCACAGTTTTTGTATGCCCAAATGTTTTGAAAATTGAGCCACCCTCACTGAAATGAGAAAAAGTAGATTTAATAAATCAAGTTTGAATTTTAAATGCTGTTCTTACTAAAACAAATGGATCATCTTACCACTCTTGATTTTCTCTTCAGCATGTTGGATTCAGAATACTTAATCCTATAGGGTAGGCAGTCCTTTTTTCTTTGGTTCCTTTCATTAGATGATCAAAGAAACATCATTGTTAATGACTATCTTCATTTTAAACAGCTGTTTGATTAGTAGTTTTTTCTGGTTTTGGAAAATTTCAACTTCCATCCGTAAAGTGTAATTTTGTTATTATTTTTAATTACAACCCTTCTTCTTCCTTAAAATAAAGCAATAGGACTCAGTAAGTATTGCATATTGTGCAACTGACATCATGTAAAGCAACAAAGGGCTCCTTTTAAAATTTTGTTCTAGAGCTTCACTCTTCAAAGGATTATATTTTTTTTTTCTAGCTTCAAGCCCAGCCATATTTATGATTAATTTATAGCCATATGGTCATCACCTTTGCCTTTTTGTTTAAACAGCTCTTCTAAGAATTTGGTGTTTTACTACCATGACTAACTAGAAAAAAATATTAGACCTTCCACCTCCATCCTGGCAGTTGTTGATTCGTATTAATGGAATGTAGATAACTGGACCCATACCAGGACGTGTTTGGGAAGATAGCTGATATAGCAACATCAATACTTGTTTATCTTCACCAGAAATGTGAATGATTTTTAATAAATGCATCATTTATAGTATGTATGATCTTTCTCCTTTTGCCTCTCCAACCCATCATCTTCCATCAAAGAATATAGATACTAAACCTTTTCACTTTGCACTGTTGAATTGTTTTCCATTTCTGTCTCTAATTTCTATCTTATCCATTCCCATATTTTATTTCAGTCCTCTGTTCACTGATGCTATCTCTCTCTTCAGATTTTTAATTAATATTGGACAATAAGATTAAGCAAAAAATCTGCTTCTACCTGCTATGGGAGAAGACAGCAGACAGAGAGGAAAGAGAAGTAGCTTTTAAAGGGCATCTCTTCCACTGCTTGTCCCCTGTAGATTCATATGGAAGGAGCAGACTTCACTGGTGGAGCTGACAAAGCATTACCCGGTTTGCTGATGAGACAGAAGGTGAAGTGAAAGCTTTGCTGCGTTAATCATTATCATGATGAATAAATAAATTTTATTAATGATTCTTTATTTGTAGTATTTAAGTAAGTATACAGTATTTATTTTACAAGCTGAAGAGAACTGTATAAGCACGTGCTGAAATAATTCTTCCTTTACACTAGAACCTTAGTCTTTCAGTGTTTCATGCATCTTATTAGCTGTAGGTTAATCCCATTGAAGTTACCCATGTGCTTAAGTTTGCTTTTGACCTGGAACTAGCAAACAGTTGTGTTTTGGAAGTCTTAGATATTCTTGTGGGATAAAACCTTGCTGGCCCTTCCTTGGATACCAAGGAAGTCTGAAAGCCCCAAGAAGCCTTGACCATGCCTCTTCATGCATATTGAACTATATCATCTTGTCCTTTTAACCTCCTGTTTCTCAGAGAGAAAAAGAGAAAGTGTAGCGTGTCCCCTGCAGTGTAATGCTTCAGCTCTGCTGAAGGCTGATAAGAGGAAATATTCTCTAGTCTTTTAAGAATGTAGAGGTGCAATAAGACATCATGCCAGCGGTAACAGAAACCATTGTCTTAATCTGGCTTTCGGCAAAATAGTTTATTTTAATGTTGCATACTGAGTATGTATGATCATAGTGAGAGATATTGTTTATCTCGAGATATGTGTATTCAGCTTTCCTACCACATTTCTGAGAGCCTGAATATAAAAATAATGATTTTCCTTTTTTTTTTTTCCTCTTTTTATTTACTTGCTGTTGGTAGATAAAATAGCAGAGAGAGGTTGTTAAGAATGCATAAATTAAAGCACATGAGCACATAATGCAATGGGTGGAAGGAAGTTACTATGGAAACTTCAACTCAAAGTATTTGTTAACGTTAATATTCCATGCTTATTCTTGCATTAACAGGTGTGTAATGAAATAATTGTTTGAAATATAAGGTAAGAGAAATGTGTTTAAAACCAGGAAGTTATTACTAAATAGCAGTAACAATAATAAGCAAACCATATGGTTTTGTCAAATAAGCCATCCACATCACTGTCTTTGCGTATCACTGGCCAAAAACCCCAGAAAATTTGTGATCATTTGTTATTTTGCCTACAAAGATGGGACAACACGAGCTTAGCATAAATGAAAATATCAACAAAGATACCAAGTATCATTAAGTTTTCTGTGCTATTAGAGGTATAAGATACAAAATGGTTGACAGAAGACAGACATTATTTGTTTTAAAGAAATCAGCATGCCCCCTAAAATCGATGGCCAGACAGGTTATGCTAATGTAGCCTTCCTGCTATAGTGCCAGATGGTAAAAGCACAGTGTACTAAGCTCAGTGCTGTGATTTTAACAAGCACAGAGAGACTCACAGGCAATCAAGAGTCAGCAAATGGCCTGATGTGCTACTGAAAGAACATTCATAATGTTGTGTTGTTTCACAGTGAATGCAAATCACAGTTGTTCAGATCTCACCCCTTCAAGAATATCTTCTTTGTGCCCATTCTTCTATCAGAGCAGTGAAACAGAAACAGTTACTATTTCTGAGTCATGTCTTGGGATTCTGCACGGGAGTACTTGAATACTTTAGTAGAGGAAAAAGTAAAGGCCGGTAGTTAGGAAAGTGAACTGGAGTTCAAGACATTTAGTTCTTATTCCTAGTCTGGTTCTGTCTGACTGTGCTTACTTGCTACTGTTTGGTGAGTGTCCCCAGTATATGGAAGGATGTTTCTTCCTCTGTTTGGTTTGCAGGCTATGCATTAGGTGTAGGGTCAGTGTTAACTGAATTGCTGGATCAGGGAGTTAGCCAGACATCCACACTGGCTTTTGATCACCGGTCTGTAAAACAAGTCATCCAAAGCATAGATGGAGGGCATGACTGAAAGAATACAATTCAGATTTTGGTGTGTAGATGAGGAGATGCTAAATGGGAAGGTGTAACAAGCTGTGGAGCAGAATGCTCTGACAGCAAAAGGGTGGATCTTTGCACTTAAAGGGAAATGGAGATTAGCTGTCAGGAAAGCAATAATACTAGAATTTAAGAAAGGAATCAAAACTGAGAAGAACAAACAATACTTTACAAAGGTCTTTGACAGAAAACTGGTAAGAAGCCATCAACAGAAACAAAAGAAACTGCAAATATTCTTAGCCATCAGGTTAATGGATGTACTTTTTGCCGAGCTCAGCACTGCAAGGAAAGGTGTGCTCAGCATTCAGCTACACTTGGGGTAAAACTGGACAAATGAATGTGCATGTTAACAAGATAGGATATGTTTTTAAGCACACAGAAGTTTGAGGCACTGAAAAAATTGGTACTGTTTTTCCCAAGGAAACACGCAAATGAAAATAGAGCAGTAATAAGTATTTTATATTGTTTGACTGAATTATTTGTTAGTTAGAATCTAATTTTTATAATTGATATTATATATGGTCTCTTTGTGCTGTTGAGCAGAGTGAGAATCTTTTGTCCTCTAAGAGTGTTTTATATCTGTCTCTTTAGTTAGGTTTAAACTATATATTTCTTTAAGAAATATGAAATACATTTGTAGAGTAAAAACATACTGCTTTGAGAAAAAGCCTGCTATAGTAGGAGAAAAGTAGTACAATCCCAAATCTTGGGGAGAGGCAGCCATACAAAAAGTTTATGATACCCCATGTCAATTGTTCCAAAACATGGTGTCTATATAACTTGTAATACTCAAGTTACCTTGATTCTTGTAACTGTAACAAGAAATTTTCTCATTCTTCATTCATCATGAATGTATTTCCAAACTGTATTAGATAGAAGGGAAAAACTGAGTAACAGTTGATCAGAAATATTTACACTGGCCGCATTGTCAGCAGGGGTAACCATAAAAATCTGGAAAAGTAACTATTGTGCAGCTTTGCTTGTGTGTTCTGAAGTGCACTAATTGGGTCATTCTTCTACTATGCATCTCTGGTGTTTGCCTGTATTTCAAAGCAGCAATTACTTAGCCAAATAGCTGTTTGGGATCATTTTTAAAAGTCACAGTAATATTACTGCCAAATTTGGAGGAAAACAAAACATTCCTTGCATCAAAAATTACCATGTGTTTAAATAATCAAAACATTAAAATGATCCAAGATGGAGCAGCTTGATCAAGTAATATGGTGGCAAATGGATAGTACTATTTTATCCTCACTGGACTGCATCTTCAGTGGTTTTGCAGAAGCTGGTGATTTTTTTTTAATAATATGCTTTGATATTTGGTGTTTGTAAAATGATTATGATTATATAATATTCTGCTCAGAAGAACAAATAATCTCTGATGGAATCGATTCTGCTAAGCAGAAATTGCAGGTGTTACTTTGCATTACAATAGAATCAGTGAAGACATCCTCTCCATTATGTCCGTCCATAATGCTACTGCAATTACTATCAGCATCATTACTAGAGTTCTTTAAGTTATGTGATTAGTAGTTATGGAGGCTATTAAAATAACTATTGATTCTATTGATTATTTTTAAAAGATTTAAACATGAGTGCAGCACATGTAATTGCAGTTTTGTTTTATCTGGTGTTTCATGTTCCTCTTTCTTTTACTGAAGTGTATTTTATTTTCCTCCTCATTTTCTTCTTCAGTTGTGAGGCTGTGCAAGAAAGCAAAGACTTCTTAGAGAGAAATAACGTCTCTAAGATGCTGGAATGTTTTGTCAAAACCAGCATTCTAATTGGATTCTCCCTCCCTCTCCTTTGCAGTGCTTGCCTCCCATCTCTGCCACTGACAGCAAAATTGCTCATCTGGATACCATATTCCTTTTTATTATGGCCTCCTTTGCTCTACTTTCAGTTCTGCCCTTTTTCTTTCTTCTTAAAATTGTGCCTCCCGTTCTCCCCTTCCCCCCTCCTTTACATTAGAGAGTTTCTGAAGCTTTGTTTTTCCCAGCAAAAACCTGCTCCAAAGCCATCCTGCAGTAACAGCTCTACAGCCCTCTGTTGCGTACAGGCAGAGAGGCTTGTCCTCTTTTCCATCTTGGTTAGGTCTCTGATGGCTTCTGGTATAATACTAGGTTGTTCCCTTATGACTTCACTCTCACCTTGAGGAAGAACTTTTGAAAGAGGCTTTGCTTTACAGCTCTCTGATAGTGCCACATAATGCTGAATCAAGAAAAGAATGCTAATAAGTGGATCTGCTATAAGCTTTCATTATGAGCCTTTGTTTCTTGCAAGATGAGCACAAACTACTTAATTTTCAAATGCAGCAAGCACTATTTGTGAAAGTTAGCCTTTTATGTTTCATATTCTCAGCAGTTGCTTTGGTCCTTTTCTTTCTTGCCATATTCGTGCTATAATAAAACTATATTATCCATTTGATGATACTTGCTTTCTCTGATAACCTTTGAAATGCAGGCATTTTTAAATCTAAGCATATATATAATGTAAAGAAGGTGGCTTTTCTGTTTAGCTTTCTAAAGAAACATCTCCTCCTCCTGTGAAAAGCAATACTGTCACTGCTTTTATTGTCAGTTCTTTGCTTTACATGCAAAATTCCTTCTCAAATCCACTGTGGATTTTGGGGCAACCCGTTTTCAGATTTATAGCATGTCCTTAACAGCATCCCATTTCAATGAGTGCAGTTCACATCCCTCCACAGTAACAACTGAAAGCCCACAATTTTCACATCAGTCCATCCTACTTTTAACTAAGGTGCGTGTTTTTCTTGTTCATCTCAATGGAAGATGGGTATTCAGTATTGATATAAGTATTAATAGTAATGTAAACAACAGAAATAACAAAACCTTTCTCTCGGTTACTGAACCAGTACTTGAATGTTTTCTGCGTGATTGTGCAACATGAAATCCTTAGCTTTCTCACCACAAAAATAAATCAGAACCTCTGAAGATTATGGGACGTTCTGCAAACTTTCAAGTACTTGGGCAAAGTTAAGTCTCTAAAGCAACATATTAAATCTTCTATAATGTGTTAGGAAAATCTACAGAATTCAGTTCTCAATTCTCTATTAAGTTGTAAAGGGTAGACTGTGCTATATAATACTTAGGTATCAAAGATACTTGCTCCACATTATATCCTATATCTTTTGTTTTATTTTCTATTTTATTTTCTTTGCTTTTTGATGTGTGATAGTGTTTGGCTGTACTTCTTTGGTTTTTTAGGTTTCTGTGTTCCCACCAAAACTGAAAGTTCAAGATGTGTGACATTAAGAGGGAGTTTAACAGCCAAAAAGAGAAGAAGTCTTATGAAGCGTGGGGGTCACTTTGTGAAATCATGGTGGACATTCACTGAAATGTGGGGAGACTCTTGTGAACATATTTATCTTTGTGATAATGGGAAGTGAAGTCCGAACTTTGATCTGGTGTGCAACATGGATTGTCCCTAATACTAAGAGGACAAAGATTAAATGAGTGTTACATAATTTATCCTCATATTTCTAAACAGGTAGGCTGGAGTAAGGACAGCTGTGGCACTGAGCTGTCATGTGGGAATAGATACAGAGGGAAAAGGGTTGTAACTGCTCTCGACTGACATCTGAAAGTCTTTGAAGCTGTAAGAAACTTGGACTCCCCAGTCCAAAATCTGCTTCCTCATTATGCCTCTTAAGGACATAATAGGGACAACTTTGAAAAATAATGGGTATGGGATAGACTGCTTGTGAAATCTTGTGATGGGAATTGGTTGATGACATGTTACTTTTATGAACCAAAGTTAGTAATGAATGCATTTGTGACTGACTGCTTAATACTACTATAAAACCTGACACAATGGGATTGTTGTCCATGATTAGGGCTCAGAGAGTATTTGGTAATAATGAGACAATAATTAGTGTTTCAATAAGAGGGGACTATAAAAAAATAATATGGTAATTTCTAACAGAACAAAAATATGTACTTTAAAAGTTTTGGAATGGCTATGTATATTCAATTGTGCTTTAAAAAACCAAAATCTGCTAAATACGGCCTTACATTTTAGGTTTTGATTTAATATGTTTTAGTCTTAAAATGCGTTAAATGTTACTAGACTTGTTCTTTGGAACAAGCATAATTTTCTGAATATGGGTCTGTAATGCATTTGCAAGCCTGTATTAAGGCTGTTCAGTCTTGTTATATTACAAATAATAAATATTAGGTCCTGATAGCAAAGGACATTTATATTCTCCAGTATTTCTAGCCCTGTCATTATAGCAATTTTCTATTACACCAGAACAACCAGAATGTGCAAACGTAAAAAAAAAAAAAAAAAAAAAAAAAACCAAACCAAAAAAAAAATAGTTAATGAAAAGTGAAATGCCAGAAGGAATTGTATTATCTAATTTGGAGAAAGTGCAAAAATAAACAAACACATAAGGCCCGCTTTTAGTACCTTTAGCACAGAGAACAGCAGACTGTGTAAAAGATGTCAGTCAGTTCCATGAACTGCTCTCTGCAATTAAAAGCTGCCATGCAAAAAGAACAGTGTTTAGGCACAAACCTTTGTATCCAGGGATAAGCATGCGTTATTGTTTTATTTATAATGGTGATTGTCTTCAGAATATTAATTTGTGAAAGGGGACTCCAAAGCCTCTATGGCTAATGCCAGCTTCTGCAAACACACTTTCCAGTGTATTTCAGGAAAATACTAGGAAAATGATTATTTATTTGGAGTCTTAAGAATCATTGTACTACTGAGTATACAGTGCTCTACCTAGTCAAGAGGTCAGAAAGGGTTAGCAGAGAATGAGTATCCTGTTCTCTAAGAAATTTTATCTTTAAAATACCATGCAGAGAATAAAGGATGTGACAAAAAATGGTTTTTCAGAACTGGCTTCCTATTTTTGTGGCATTATGGTAACTACTTTATGTGTAATATATAATGTTGTGGTCGTATTGTTGCTGAGATCAAAATAGTTGTAGGCACAGATGAAGTATCCAAGTATTTTTCGCATATATTCATTTCTGAATCTTTGTAATAATGAACATAATTTCACCATGGGAGGGTTAAGCCCTGACATAGGTTGTCCAAGAGATTGTGGAATATCTATCTTTGAGGATTTTCAGTACTTGAGCTGGTAAGATCTTGTGCAAACTGTTAAACTGCTGAGTTGCTCAGTTTGTGATCTCCAGAACTTAAGCTTTCCTATGATTTTCTGTAATGTAGAAGTGAAATTTTGGAGCTGTCCATGTGCACATTCACATTGTCAGCATACATGTGTAATGCTGGAGCTCAGGGAGAAACATGTATTTGTGGTGCCCATACCTGCTGCTCTTCAAGTTCCTCAAGGAACATATAGAACAGTAGAATCATTTAGGTTGGTAAAGACCCTTCAGATCACTGAGTCCAACTGTAAACCTAACATTTCCAAGTCCATCACTAAGCTACATCCCCAGGTGCCACATCTACATGTCTTTTAAATACCTCCAGGGATTTAATTAAATTAAAATTCCCTGGGCAGCCTGCTCTGATTCTTCGTGAAGAATTTTTTCCTAATATACAATCTGAACCTCCCTTGGCACAACTTGAGGCCATTTCCTTTCATCCTATCACTTGTTACTTGGGAGTATGGACCAGCACCCACCTTGCTACTACCTTCTTTTAGGTAGTTGTAGAGAGTGATAAAGTCTCCCCTGAGCCTCCTTTTCCCCAAGTTAAACAACCCCAGTTCCCAGCTGTGGTAATTTACAGATCAAATATATCCACTCTGGGGATTTCATACTGTATTCTCAGCATGGAGATTGCCATGCTGTTGAATCTTTCAGTTCTTAACACTAACAGCAGTTAAACTATTTTAGCTAGCGTAAGTGGAAGGAAGAGAGCTATCATGATGTCCGTCGAAGGGGTGCACAGGAGGAAGAGGTTAGACCACTCTCAGGGAGATCTGATCACAGCCTTGAGATGAGTCCTGAAAATGAGGCTAGTGATGAGTCCTTTAGTTCTTCCCAGCCTAAATGAATGGATTAATGTGGCACTTACGTTCTCAGAATATGAAACTTTCATGTGCTTTGCTGTAACCAGCTAATTTGATTACCATGGCAAGCAAGGAAAATTAAGCTTCAGATCCTTCAGTGAAGCTACGGGAAATGGACAGAGAAACATTTGTCATTAGTTTGGTTGTGGCTAAAATTAAAAAAAGCAAATAATAACCCTTATCCATTGACTGCACAGCCTTGGAGGGGAAGACCTTCTCTGGAAACAAAACAGAGGCATAAAGTCCATCCCAAAGGATGGAGGGTCTCTCTAGAAAGAAAAAGATTCTTCCTTCCTGTGCTAAGAAGCAGGTTGAGATGACGAATAAAAAGAAATGTAAATAAAAAGAGAGAAGGTCTCTTAGACTATAATTTCAGGAAACTTTTAGTACCACAATGTGACTAAACCAGACAGGTAGATGTATATGTGTTTAAAATTAAAACTGTTTTAAAAATAAGTTTTTTAGCTATTAATTGTGGGCTATGTTTTGCCATTTTAGACATATAATTTTATTCCAGTGATTGAATCCCTGAGACCCTGTTTAGTCATTGAGTGATCCATTAGCCAAGGACTGTGCACATTAGAGAAAACCACATTTAACCTGTGTTGAAATCTCTAGTTACCCCATCATCTGCTGCCTAACACCATATTCCTGCTGCTAACATGCAGCATAAACCAGATTTGAAGTCTTTGAAATGCCACAGCTCATACTGTCCTTGGTTCAGCTTAAACCGACACATGCCTATGTGCCAGTTAACAATCAAACTTGCTTGAGACCTGGGTTGGACTGCATCAGACTTGTACTGAACAAGTGTATGTCATTTTATTCAGAAACTTGTTAATTATGTATTCAGGTAAGAAACAGAAGCCATGCCATTCCACCGCTGGCTTTTTCTTAGGAAATTAAAACCCCAAATCTAGATTTCCCACGTCTAGTACTATTGATGTTTGGGCTATATTCTGTATGCATAGAGGGTAAATCGCACAAGACTTAGCAGTCTGAGCATAATTATTCCACTGAAATGTTTTCCATGAAGCATCAGACACTTAATTTTATCAGGAGATGACATTTAGTGTGGGGGAAAAAACCAAACATTTATTGCAAATAGTTGTAAGCAATTTTCCATCCTCAGTAATTTCTCAAAGATGACTAGCAGTCTTTAACACTTATTTCTCTCCCAGTACTCTGTACCAATACACACCTTTGAGATGAGTTCACTCACCTTACTCAAAGACTATCACGGCATTTCCAAAACTGTTTAAAGGTATGTCTTCTAGAAAACAACATCAGTTTCAGCAACTTGGTCTTTATCAGACATTATAGCCTCATGTATGCTTCTCCTGTACACCTTTTCTAGCAGTCCTTTCTTCGCAGCAGAGAAATACTTGAAAAAAGGTAGAGTAGACCTTCATGACAGTTTCTCTCTTTTATTGCAGACATGGGTAAGCAGTGGAGCTTTAATATCTATTGGTGTTTGAGTTATCACTTGCTGAATTTTGACCCCAGAGCTTTTGATTTATTGAGACTCATTGCTGCCCTCCTCCTGTTGGGAGAAGGAGAGCTAGCTCTGTTCGTTTCTTAGAGATTCATGAGAGATTTTTTTATTAGTCCTCATATAAATTGGCCTAGAAGATAGTGATTTGAAGAAAAAATTATTCTCTGTGATAACAATACAGGCTAGATTAGCCAGGGCAAGCAATGTTTACTCTTTTAATAGCATCAGGATAAAAAGGATGCTGTTCCAATATCTATAGCTGAAGAGGGGGTGAGGAGGTGAGGTCCAGTGTGGAGGCTGGCAGCGGAAGTAATGTAAAGGATAGCAAGCTTATCACCACTGCACCAGGAGGTGTCTCTCCACAGGTTTCCAGATGGGTGAGCTTTGTATAAAGGCCAGACCTCTGGTCCTAGGGAAGACAACTCCTAGCTCTTGGCACAATACATAAGCTGAGTGGACAAAAAGGTTTCGGTTTTACCTCTTTTCCACAGCTATGTTATCCAATAAACTTGCCTTGGATTCAATTTAGGCCTGGTAGGATTATAGTACTATGCCTCTGTGCTGAAGAATGTGGCAGTTTGCCATTTTAACCTATGCTGTGTGTCTAAGCAATTCATGCCTAGTCATCTGAGCCACTTTTCACTGTATCTGAGCTGGGGAATAAGTAAAAAAACAATAGATGTGGGAAAGGCAAGCTGAACAGAAATTTCAGCTTTTGAATACTCTGTTCCTTCTATCAATCCCTATTTTTCCCATCTCAGATTTACAACTTTACTTGCTCAAGTGTAACGAAACTTGTATTTATTTATTTTTTATATGAACTCCAACAAAAAAAAAAAAGAGATTCAGCTCTTGGAGAGATAAATCTAGTGCTGCGTTTATGTGCTTTCTTTCAACATCTGGGCACGTATCTCTTCTGTCTCTTCAAGGACTGCTTTGTTTATAACATTACTCGTTGTTTTAGATAAGTACTTGGCTTCTGAAGTTGGCTCTTGTAGAGTCTGTTGCCCATGAACCCACAAAGGCAGAAGCGCATTTTATCCTTTTGACTACTTGGTCTTTGTACTGTAATGCATTTGAGAGATGGAGTCTCCAAGAAAGGACCAAAACAGCGTGAATAGCCCACACCTGGGGATGTACTCATTAGGTACTTATATTCTACTTCCCATGCCTTCATATTAACAGTTTTCCTCTCACTTAAAAAAAAAATAACATTAACGGTCAAAAACTATCCCAGCAATAAACACCTCCCTCTTTCATTCTGAAGTATGGGTATGACAGAAAGGAGGAGTCCGAGGGATCTTATGAAACTTTACCAAGAAAGTTAGATGCAACATTCTAATATAAAAATATAATCAATTATAGTAAAGGATTGCTCTTTCTGAAAATATGTATTTTCTTTCTTCTGTTTACCTCTAGGACTGTTACAGCACCTTGTCATCTTCGTACTTTTATAAAAGCCTAAGCCAAAGTGTAGATGACTGTACTAGACTGAATATCTAGAGGTTGGTGCTTTGTTGCAGAAAGTTGTAGCTCTCCTTGTTTCCATGTAGGTTCAAGGTAGTAATGACTAACCACATATCTATATGAATAGTGAAACGTTTTGGCCTTCTTGCTGATGGAACCATCATTCTCCCAAAATTGTGCATGTTTACAACCCTCTCCCAATAATTTCTGCATTTAATATGTAGTCAAAACAGGGTTTTAGTACTACTTTTACTACTACTTTTTACCTGGACACTGAAGCTGGCCCTAAACAACTGTATTATGGGAAAATTACATTATCCCACTTTCAGAGCTATGGAAACTAAAGAAAGAGGTCACAGAACAAATTAAGGTCATAGCCATCTTGAGCTAATTCAGAGATCATGTTTTAACTCAGCAAGCAGTTTCTTTGCATGTGTTCATTCTCTGTTTGTTCTTTATGCATTTTTCATGTAAAGTCATGCTCTTCAAAGAACTGGTTATTGTACATAACACCCAGGGTTTTTTAAATCAGCTTGCAAGCTGCTTGATCCTTTTTGTGCTACCTGCACTGTAGGTGATCTGTAGCTACACAGCTTGGAGTGTATAGCACCTGAGGCAGGAGGTTGCAGAAGCCAGGAGTTCCCATTCTTTGCATTACAGTAGGTGCTGATGTACACACACACCCCCCCCTCCCCTCCCCCGTGAATATGGGACACGTGCTGGTTTGTTCATCTAAGTCCTTTAATTAAGACTGACTGTCTGTGGTAATACATTTCAGAGCAAGGTGCTGAGGCAGTTGATGGTCATAGGCCCAGATTCAAGCTTGTGCAGCAAGCTGAACAGCAATACTGCCGGAAGGTTTTCTCATTTCAGAGGATTCATTTATGTTGGGCCAAGAGAAACTGAAAACAATGGCCTAAGTATCTTTCTGCATTTTGTACTCACGTAAATTTAAAACATGATCTTATTTCTGAGAGCCTTTTTTGGTGGAATGATGGGCTGTAGATCCTACATGAAAACCCATGCCTTAAACAGGGACTTTTTTACTTAAAGAAGGACTACATCTGCTTTTATGTGATTTTAACGTGATGCATTAAGAAAAGCAGTTTCACAGGTGGTTGAGAAGTAATGAACGTTTGGCTACTGCAAAAACTCACATTAATAGAAGTTTGCTTAGAAGCATATCCAAAAGTAAGCAGGACAGCCATCAATGCTGAGTGTACTTCTCTGGCATATCATAGCACATGATGAGGCAATAACGTATTTCGTAACGTCTTGTTAGATATTGATGCAATTTATTTTACAGCCTACTCTTTTATGGTACTTGATATCAAATTGCACATCACTATACAGCAGCAAAATCTGAAAGTGACAAAATAGAAGCAGCTGTGAGATGCATCACAAAGATGACACAAAATGATGCGAAACAAATAATATTTTAGAGTAGAATTACCCCGTTTGCTAGAGATATTTATTAGAAATACTTTCGCTGCATTGATTATTCACAGCCCAGATACTTCATAGTATAAATCGTACTATATAACAATATGTTTTCAAAACCAGAAACCTTCTGGTACTGGACTGTTTCTTGGAAAATTTTCCTTTGTGTGATTGATTTTAAGCAAGAAAGGAGATAAAACCTTGTTATTAACCACTTGAAAGAATTACAATGTGGAATAGTCAAGGTTCTTTCAGATTTTCTTTTTTCCTATTCAGATGGGGGGAAACTTAACTAAGATTCTTCCATTATTGCAAAGAAAACCTCTGCACCCCCTTTCCCACCCTCCACCCCTCCTTTTTTTAAAAAAAAAAGGGGGGAAAACAAACGTTCAGAACAGAAAAAGGAAAGAAGGATTTTAGGCAGAACTGAAATTCAACATTTTGACAATTGTACCTGTGAAAGGGTGTTGAGTGAGAGATATAAAGCTTTGACTAGAATATAGTAGTCTGTATGAAATGTGGTATTTTACTTAACCAGAAGAGAGATGATTGTCAGTCCTGACAGTATTTATGACTAGAACTCACACAGTTCCATTTTTTTCTCTGGTTATGCCTCCATAAAACTTTCTTAATCTGTGGAAATTTCTCATGTGGCACTGCTGCAATAAATTTTTTAAATGGTCAGTTAAATGAAGCAATTCTCTATAATCATTTCTAGTATGTCTTAAAGGTTTTTCAATGAGGATAAGAAGAATTTATAAAATACAAAATGTTGTTTAGAATTGTTGACTGGTACAAAAAAGTAGCAGTGAGTTGTTTTTTTTTCTACTCAAAGTATGCGAGGTTTCTAAATTATTAAAAGCTTGCTTTGTAATTTCCTTTAAATCGCCTGGTTTACATTTTGTTTTGTAAGAAATCTGCAATTACTGTAGCCCCCCGCTCTTGTTTACTAAAACATTTTTCAACTGGTAACAATATGGGGTTTCTGAATGCAAGAACCATGATAGAAAAATCTTCCATTTGCTTTAGAAAAAAACCACCCACACTTTTTGTAATAACATATTTAGTATGTTTTGAATATGCTATGTGACTGGAGATGAATTTATAGCATGTTACACTCCAAGGGTTTAATTCAGACTCATGCTGGGGTTTTATGGCTGTAGATCTCCCTGGATTGCTTCTGTGGTGGCTGTTTCTGCCTGAAGATGCATGTATTTTTTTTCAGCTTGTTCTACCATTTTTTGCTTTGGCATCTTAAACACATCCAGTAGCTGTGACAAAGGAAGAAATTATACCTCATTAGTGCATCATTGTACCTCATGAAGTGCTGGTGAGTTTTCTTCATGATGTAGATGCTTTTCATTTAAAGCTAGGCTTCCTGCTATGGTGTTCTCTTTCTCCAACTGTGAAAGTAAGGCAGTGCATATAAAAAGAGCTGAAGTTACTTTAAGGAGCTAAAGACATAGTCCCTCCTATTCATACTTTTAATTTTGCTTTTGATTTCCTTCACAAGCAAAATTATATCTTGGCTGAGGAAAACACAGTGGAGATACCAGAAAGCAACCTAAATCTGAGAAATTACAAAACCATGGCAAGCTTGTTTTCCTAAAATCCACATTCATGCATTTCTGATATTAACATGATTCCTTTTAATCTTCAGGAGTTAACAACATTGTCCTGTGACACTGAAACACTTTCAAAGGTTTATATTGTTATGCAGCAATACATAAAGTGCTTTCTATGACATTATTTTTTAAAGTTACCTTACTAGCTCTTCATACCCAGTTTTGCAGAGTATCAAACTGTTAGTTCATTCAGCTAATAACACTTGATCTGTTCAATTTAGTTTAGCGAAGCTTATAGAAAAACAACAGGAAAAATAACAAGAAAATAAAGATGAATTGCTGAATATTAGAGAAGTACGTTCCCCTGCCTCCGGCAGTAGCTGCCAAGCTGGAGAGCTGTCCCATCCCCTCAATTAGATTGAGTTTGTATTGATGCCTGATTACCACTAATTAAGCACTGAAAAAGTTTCACATAGGTTGGAGCTTCAGGCTACAAATGAAGGAAAACATGCATGGTTCAGTGTGCCTTAACAATCCTGTGGACAGATATTAACTCCTTACATTATCAATTCATATTAGACAATCTCCTGAAGAGCTGCTGCTTAGTATTTGTATGTGCCCCATTATATCCTTGCAAATCAAATCACAGGCACAGATAGTAAGTGCTGAGTAAATCAATAACTGTTTAGCTGTCTGTTTTTCAGTTACATTCCTACTTGCATGTCAGTCTTGCTCAGCCAACGAATGAGAAATCTCTAGGATATTCCTTATTCTATACACCTTTAAATATGGTAAGAAATTAATTTCTTTGCAAGCAAAATAGTTCAACAGCAAATTATTGATTCAGCATCATCTCTATAAAAAAACCCCCAATGCTCAAATAAAAATTCATGTCAGATTCTCTGTAACACAACTTCTGGGAAAGAAACGCTCTATGTATTGCATTGAAGCTGTTATTTAATTGCACACCAAGTCAGTTCATGATGTTCTCTTGCAGCCTCACATATGTGTTGAACAGGAAATGCAAAAACATTGAAATAAGCTCAGTGGGACACTGTGTGTCTCAAAGAAGATGATCAAGCACCGAAAGCCAAACCTCTACTGTATTTGCCAAGACAAAGAGAAGGAGCCAGCTTAGAATGACTCCTCTCATCTTTTCCAGGAGCCATACAGGTGATTTAAAAGCCTTATAATTGATATGGCAGAAGATCAACAAAGAGGTGTAAGGCGTTTATGGAATCCTGGTCTCTGTACAAGTGCTCTTCCGCAGGCACCAGCAGAGCCATCCTCCCTATTCAACACCTGGGAAAGCTAGCCAGAGTGGTGGTAAGTCTCCTCTACAACTCATGTCCTTAAGTGTAGGGTAACCTCTGAACTCTGCAGATGGCCTCAGTCCTATTCTGCATTGCTATTCATCAGCTTGAATGTAAAGCTGCAACAGGAAACCGTGGGAAGATTTAGATCACAGCTTGCAGTCAGGAATAGTTTGGTGAGACCAACTGTTGGGAATTTAAGTATCTTAAAAACTGGAGTGGCTTGTGCTGTGGGATGGTACAAAAATGCTGAATACTAGTGCATGCTGTCACTGCTTTACTGCATGTTAGACATACTCTGTCATACCTTGGTACATAATTAAACAAAAAAGAATGTTTAAAGCAGATAGAACTGTATCTCTTGACTGTACTTGTATCAGTGAAAAAAATCTCTAGCCTGTGAAACATACTGGAGGGGCCCTTTTAATTGATTAATATGATCAATTTATTTGTAAATATTTGTAATCAGTATTGTTTTCTAGGAGCCTTATGTAGAGTGCAGTGTGCCTAGTATCTCTTGCCTACAAATCTGATTCTTTTGTTTATTAATACAGAGCCTACATGTGTCAGATTTCATGTTGTTGCATTGCTATGCTTGGCTGCTCAAGCAACAGTGCATAATCACAAAGTTTTACTCTTAGGTTTCCTACAAAGCAGGAGCAGTACATGGGGGATGGCGAATGCCTTCAAATACATCTCACGCGAAAGCAAGGTGCAGCCCTTTTGCACCTGATCCTAGCACTTCCTCATCGAGTTTGGTACTAGTGGAACTACTATTTGCAGTGACTGTGGATATATTCAGTGTATACTCACTGTGCTTTTCTGTTTCCCTGGATGCCCAGCTGGCATATTAAGAAGTAATCTCTGGGCAATTGCCAGATAGGATATAGTTTGCTTCCTGGAGATCAGTATCTCAGGCTGGGGGAACTGCACTAGTGGTTCAGCGCTTCTGCATGAGTGCAATTAATTACATAGGTGAGCCCTGTGTTTAGACATTCTTTCATCCTTGATCTGCCTAACAGCATCTCTGCTAGGGATTATCTTCCCCCTTTACTGACTAATTTGACAACAGACTTTATCCATGTCTTTTGAGATAAAGATGAGAGGCACAGGGCTGTCTGTTGGCATTCTGAGTTTTGTAGTGTTGGCTTTTTGTTGTGGTGGTTTTTTTGGTTTTGGCAGTTTGTTGGTTTTTTGTTGTTTTGTGGGGTTTTTTTTGGTTGGGGGGGGGGAATTTGTTTGTTTGGGGTTTTTTTTGGTTGTTTAAAGCCTTTATAATGTAAACTCCATTATGAAGGATACAAAGGAAGCCCCCACTGCAAGTATTCTAATCAAAGGAGAGCTCCGCTAGTGCTACTGAGGACAGAAATTGTGATGAGCTCTGTTCTGCTCTAAATTACTAATTGACTTTTTCTAAAGAACACCTACTAGGAATCCTGAAGTTTTATGGCAAATGCTAAACAGCAGCTGTTTTGTAATTGTGCTTTCCATTCTATACTCCTTGCAAATATCTCTTTTGAATAATAAGCTGGAGACGCTTTCAGTTAAAAGCAGTGCAGATCAGAGGAAACTATGTTAATGTAAGAGGATAGGTCTTAAGCTCAGAAAGCCATGAAATTTATGGATGAGTTTTAATAATTCTCCCTCTAAGGTTCTTTTATATGGAGGTATTTCTATGGCTTGTTTTATGGCATGAGAGGCTGACATGCTGTTGTGAGCCTTCCATGATGAATATCTGCTTATCAGTACACAGAGAAAGAAGTAATTACAGCATTAATACTGAGTTTTATGTCATTAAATCACTACTTAGATATAAACATAACTTACATTAAAAAAAATGTTTATCAATAGTGAATCATCATTGATGATCATCTTGATAAGTCAGTAAATTTACTGGTAACAAAACTTTCCTCTGGCCAGAAACAGGCCCCTTGCCAAATTCTCAAGTGGACAACAGCTGCTGTGTATAGGCAAGTACACATACCTGCTTCTCTGCCTGTATTTAGTATCTTTCTTTTTACTTAGCCAATTCACTGGCTTGTGTAGACCGGTGTCAACATGCATATATATTGCTTACCCCGGAGCACCCACTTCATATATAATTGATACAAAACATTTTATATTATTCCAGAATAGATGTATGGTGTTATTCTTTGGTGTTATTACTGGTTAGGTGTTTAAGAAACATAAAGACAGAAAGAGAGTTAGAACACTGGTAGGAGGAATACTCAAAAACAAGAGATAGGAAAGTAGTAATAGGTTACAATTTTGAAGATGTTCTCTCTGAATAACTTATTTAACACTTTAAATAGGTGGCCTGATTTTCAGCTCTGTCAAGCTGTTTTAGAAATCATATTATAGGTTTAGGAATGTAATTAAAAGTTTCATTAATATTTTCGTATAGCTCCAAAAAATATTTTGGGGGAAGAAAAAGGTGGTTGCAGGGGCAATTACTCCTTAATATTATGTTTTGATCGGTATAGGATTTTGAGCCACTTGAATCAGCTGTGACATCCTGGGTCAAATTTAATCCACAGATATGCTATACCAAAAATCTGGGTTTAGGTTTCAAAGTGCAAAAGCAAAAGATTTAACAAAAGAAAATCTTGATGCCATTATTTATGCATGGGCAAAACCTACACTTGCCTGAGATGGATGGTTCCAGCAGTGACTGGCAGATGGGAATGTTACAGAGACCGAACTTCATTGTCTATAGACAGCCTGAATTCACCATGCCTGCAAGCCTGTTCTGCACTTGCCTCGGACAACAACAGGATCATCTGCAAAGGAGACTACTCTGTCGTGTTCTCTCAGTGGTCTGTCCTGTGGTTTGGCTGCAAAGGCGGATAGGATTGAGTAGTTAAGTCAGACATGCAGGGCAGATAAATCAGCTCCTGCATGCAGGGCACTCCCTGTGGTGCATCAGCTACTGCATCATCCTGGACCTAAATGGTGAGGAATACTTCGGGAGGTATGTCGCACAGGCAGCTGGCCAGCTTAGCTTTGGGACTAGTCTTATACTTCCATCTAATTATAACTGCAGACCGTCTCCCTTGAACCATGTCTGATTGGGGGTTCAGAGAATGCAGCGTGATAAATTGCTGCTGGGTTAGAGGTCTGGCATCTTTAACATTTATCCACCTTGGTAAGAACAACTGTAAAAATCACAAGGCAATGAGGCCTCTGGTTTCAAAGGGGACTGCCTGCATGGACAAGGCATGCAGGACCTGCCTCTGTGTGAACTTTTTGAGCAAGGAGGCATTTTATATTAAATTGTCTTTTCCATCATCTAATTTTCTTGCCTTGGGAATTCAGTTGTGAACTGACCCCAGTCCATCATGCTATACATAAATTACTACCAGAACTTTGAAGTTCTTTCCACATTTAAAGAGGAAGTTCAAAAGTATATCCTGAAGCGATTCTGGAGAGATATGTTTTAAAAATTAAAGGAAAAAGCAGGCAAGAGATTCAATATCCAACTGAGTCTTGTATGAAGGAGGACAATATTAACAGTGATTCAGAATATCAATCATGTCAAAATGTGCTAGTAGGCAAGACAGCCTCCCTGCACAGTTATATATATGTGTTTATTTGTAGATACAGATGTGCACTTTCACATGTATGCAGACAGGTATATAAACAAAACCTGTGTGTGTTTGTTTTATGGAAACATTAATGGAACTTTTTCTAGCTTCTGAGTATGTGAAACTTGCTAAATAGCAATTTTCCCCTGTAGGTAATGGCTTTCAATTATGCCATCCTAACAGTGCTCCCCCATCAGGTTTTACATAAACAAATCATTGAACATTTTGTAACAATTTCTAAAATGTAAATTATTTACATAGAGAATGCTTATTGCTTAGGTGGGTGACTCCAGTAGCTTATAAATACTTTAATAACAGAAATAAATAATTCATGCAGATTCCTTTTTAAATCTGTTACTATGAAATCCTTTAATATTCTGAGTAAACATGTTCTAGGGATTGTTGGCGTTTCTTGAATGTATGTAGGATTCTTTATTGCAGTGTCTAGTTGAAAACTACTTGCATGCAGAGAGCCCCCAAACTAAACAAAAACATTTCATGACAAATAAGTTCTCGTTTCAGTGATGTACTTAGGCCACACTAAATTTGAGCACATTCTGAACCCCACTCAGTTCATTAAGGGCTCAGCACAAGCTTAGGTACTGCTGAATTCAGGAAGAGTTGTATGTGCTCAAGTGCTTTCCTGAACAAAAGCCTAAACTCTTGCCAGGCTTCTGCAGCCTCTAAAACACCTCCCTGAAGGCAGGTTTTATGCTGCAGACAGAACATGCCCTAAGCGCTGTTGCAGACTATTTAGCTGGAAGCTACTTGCAACTGATGTGGCACACTCTTTGTTCAGGGAGTTTAAAGGAGGCAGGAGTGTGTGGAGTCACTATTAGGTTTCCCTCTTCCCAGCTTTTCCTTATGTGCAAAACAACCCCCTGTATTCTTGTGGAGAGAGAAACCATCAGATGTGAGCAAGTCTGACAGAGAAGAACCTGCTGCCCTGCAGTTCTGCACTTCTCATCATCTGTGCAGAGCAGAATGAACAGGCTCTCCTTCTTGCATGGTTCTGGGTGTGCTTAATCAATTAGAAAGAAGCTCTGGACGTGTCTTACTTCTTTGATAATTACTATTCTTTTGCTGTGTTCTTCAAGCATTTATAATAACTCCAGAGGAATCTAAGCTGGATTTGCAGTACTAAACGGGAATTTAACTTGATTTAACAATTGGAAACTTAGCTGTTGACCTTTTGTTGGTGGATGCTATTTTTTCAGCCTGAATCTTTCCTATGTTTCTTCAATATCCATATTCTATATGGGGTTTTTACCCTTCTTTTGTCTCTTTTATGCCTCTCCCAGCCTTTTCCCAATTTTCTCTTTTATACTTACAGCCTCTTCTAACTGCTCCATTATACCTTTCTCCTTCCAATACTAGAAGATGCCTTGCAAAATTTAAGATAGACTATACATACATCAAGTATATATAGATAATAAAAAGCAACCCAAAACAAAAAACCCACCACCCTCCCTGAAAGAAAGCCCCAAACCTACCTACTTGTATTACCTATCCCCACCCTAATTCTTTTGGTTTATTTATTTACCCTACTCATTTGTTTTCCTATGCCACTATATTTAAACCATGCCAACAGAGTATTTGGCTAAATGTGATTCTTATTTCGAAACAGAATAAAAGATAGATTTCTGTTTCTTTAAAGAAGCAGCTGGACTAATATTCCTCAAAAACCAATGTTGGAAATACAAAGTCAGAGTAGTCTAGTAACAGTTAATCTGTTTCCATCTCCTCAGACTTCTAAGCTGACAAAATAAGCAAATAATCTATCCACGCTGATGCCTTGGGACATGTTGGCACACAGATAATTAGGAAGTTCTTTTCCAAGAGAAGGTCACTGTGTTTTATATAGCCTGAATATGCTAGACATAAGGACTGCCAGTGATTCAGCTAAAGACATGAGCCAATGATGTGCTGGCTGAGAGGGTTCATCATCGTTATGAATTCAACAACAAATCTGATGAGCTGTTAGGACAATTAGGGTGATGATATGCTTCTTCACAAATATGCAGAATCATTATGAAAAGGGAAATTGACGAAACCATTAAAGCGAATGTGAACTTGAACTGGATTTTTTAAATTAAAGAGGAATTTCCCATGAAGAATTGCGGGACTGGTCTGTTACATTATACATCACTCATAAATGCTTGTAGAATCACTTTTTGATCACAAAAGTCAGAGATAAAATGAGAAGGTAAAAAGTGTGCTAGGTTTGTAACAAAAGAAGTATGTAATTTAATGACATAACAGGAAGGGATTAGGTTGGAAGGGTTAAAAGCCACGGCTCCTTGGAAGAGGAGTAGCAGGGACTGTTGGCATTGTCAGCATAATGATATGGCCAAGTAGGGAGGGAAGCGTGGAAGGAAGGATGCCAGGATAACTTGCAAACCTGGTCTAAAGACCTGGTCTAACTCCACCTATAACACTTATTAGGGATTTATAGAGTTAGCATTTAACCAATATGATAATGTAGAGAAATTTAAAATCTATCTTTTTTTCTTCCCCCCCTATTTTTTTTAAAGGTTAGCTTTAATAATGCATGTACGTAAATTGCTCCAACTGTTCTGGACTCACAGTGCTATATTTAGTACATTGAGAGTATTACTTTTGGTACTTTATCTGACTTATATGCAGGCCAGAAGAGACCTCAGGATGCCCTTACTGTTCTGTGATATTTTGAAAGATTGTCCTTGGTTTTGAATGTCCACAGATGCAATCAGTTATTTCCCTTTGACACTGCTATTATTACATACATATTCCATAGTTCATGTGTGCTAAATTTGTTATTGATCTTTAGAGTAGTATAAACAGTGTGCATTTATTTACATGTATATACATGCATGAGGAGGTAATTAATTTACTTGCTATTGATTTGGTTTTGATTCTAGCACACTGTTCAACATTACATTTTGTTATTTATGCAGTAATGTTCTGATGAAAGTTGTAAACCCAGAACATTAGTAAGCTTAGTTTTGCAGTCTTGGTAAATATATTTTTAAGGTAGATGCTCTGAATGGTACTCTCTGCACCTACCTTTTTACGGGGGAGTATAAAATATAACTTTTTTCTGAAAGTACAAAGCATAAAATTGCTGAATCTACCTCAGCATTCTTGACATCAGCGTCACGACTCCGCGATAGTCAGGATTCAGAATGATGAGGTATCAATCTGCTAAGTTTAATCAGTGAGGAGTCCCAATAGTACTATTCAAATATTTTAAATGACATGTTTGCTATTGTACTGATGTGTATGGCTTGTCTACCAGGAATATCCAGTCAAACCAAGACCAATTCCCACAAATTCAAAAGCCAGACTGCTCAAATTAGCCATGTGTACATGCTGACCTCTGAGTGGTTTGAGTTACAGATGCTACTAAACTATGGAGGCAATCCAAGATTCACTATGTGTTTATGCTGTCTCATAGACTATACATAGATGTGTATTTACTCTTGGACATGCATTTAAATGGATTGCTTATTCATGAGCCAAGTTCTGCATGAGCAAAAGAGAACCCTTCTACCCTGTTCCTCCCGACAGCCTGTTTTGTGTCAGGAGGGATAGTCATGCATGCTGTATACAGGGACCGTGTTTACAGCTTATCATTTTATATTACAGCACCACGTAAAACCAGGAAGAAAGGTTCCTTCTGAAACATTTTCTTGTATCAGATTGTCATGGTTTTAGCCCAGCTGGCAATCAGGTGTCACGCAGCTGCTCGCTCACTCTCTGCCCCACAGTGGGATGGGAGGAGAGTCAGAAAAAAAGTAAACCCCATGGGTTAAGAACAGTTTAATAACCGAAGTAAAGTAAAAAATAATAATAACAATAATAATAATATAGTGAAAAGGGAGACAACAAAAAGAGAGAGGAATAAACAATAAACACAAGTGATGCACAATACAGTTGTCACCACCTGCTGACCAATACTCAGCCCGACCTGAGCAGTGATCGGTTCTTTTATGGTAACTCCTCCCAGTTTATATACTGGGCATGACGTGCTGTGGTATGGAATACCCCTTCGGCTAGTTCAGGTCAGGTGTCCTGTCTCTGCTTCCTCCCAGCTTCCTGTGCCCCTTCTCACTGGCAGAGCATGAGACCGAAAAGTCCTTGATCGGAGTTAGCATTACTTAGCAACAACTACAAACATTGGTGTTATCAGCATTGTTCTTGGACTAAAGTCAAAACATGGCACTGTACCAGCTACTAGGAAGAAAATTAACTCTATCCCAGCTGAAACCAGGACACAGATGTATCAGATGACCTTTTTCCTTCTATTTTTCTGCTAGTATTTTTACACGTGTATTCAGGTGAAGATGAGTTTTGAATGAAACTCAAAGTGTAACATCGTCATTTTCAGTGGGTGTTGACAGAAATGGCAATCTGATTCATAAACGCAGAAGAAAATTTTCATAGAGTTGCATATAGTGTACAAAATTAATTGCTGTGTAGAGCTATTACAATGCAATAGATTACTCTTAAGAGTGTATTTTCAGCAGCTCATTTAAGACATGGGAGATATATTGTGCCATGGTTTATACAGCAGCATGTGTAATGGCTTGGATTCCTCTTGCTATGATTGTCTACATTCCTTTTAAGTTTGCATGTTCTATTGTGTGATTACCTGAACATCATATTGTACCCACTAAAATTTGAATTTTGTTAAATGTAGTGGTACTCTCAGATTCTAATACGGATTTCCAAGCATTCTGCAAAGATAATATTGTTCCCCGTTATGCCCATTTTGCAAAGATATTTGAAGTAGGAAAAGGAAGCATCTCTCTGAAGTTCCGGGTTTAAACTCTGAAAATAGGACATTGGCTTCTGAATCACTTACGCACTTTGAAATAATTATTCCAATGTCCAATATTTGGTTTTTTTACTTGAATTAATAATTTCAAACCAGAAGGTAAATAAAAGTGAATAGTTAGATATCCGGGTAAATACATTCACTTCTATATTAGTATTAAGGGATAAATGCTGAATAAATGTATAAATTTTGTAGATGAGAAATGTGTGTAATCATGACATTTAGCAGTGATTATTTAATGTTAAAACATTTAAAGTGCAATTTGTGACAATATATTAAATTATATCACATTTGCAGTTCATTTTTTAATTACAGAGTATTGTGAAGAAAAGTACATGAAATCAGCATTTTTGTTTTATTTTCATGTCTGTTACAAAAAAGGAAAAAAACCCCTCTATAGTAAGTGACATGTTGTAATGAATTCTTTTTATATTCAGAAGAATTTTGCTGTCTTTGGTCAAGTAGTATATAATTTAACAGATTAACAGCCCTCTGTAAATTAGCAGAGAGCTAACACAGGGCAGTGCTGGACAGATCCATTCAGCTGCTTTCCAGTTACAGGTATGGGTCCGGCTTTGCCCTCCTCTGCATGCAGAATGTTGGCGTTGGTGAGAGCGATGATTCCTCTCTCCGCTGCTGATAGTTTTGGGAATATGACCTGGATATAAAAGCTGAAACATGCATCTTCAGACCATTTGAAACTCCTGATAGCTAGGAGCTAAGGCCAAAACCTTGGCTTGCACTGAACAAGGAAAGGATATTTGAAGCTTTAAACAGACTTTTGACCTCTACAGGACCCTATAGGCATCTTATGAAAGATAATAAGAATGAGCAAATTAATCTGTTGCACTGTTAATAGCATAGCTAAAGAAAAATTACAAGGACACTGGGGGAGAGGAAAATCTACTTGAATAATGTGAAGGATGTGTGAAAAATTGTATAGGCTCTGACTTCCTCCATTAGTACTAGACTCTTGTAAGAAAAAGAAAAAAAGGTAGGGGTAGAGAAAAATGGGGAGGCGTGTGATGATATGCACCTGTTGGACTATTCTGATACTGGTATTTGACTATGTCATTGTGAAATAGCACTGGCAATTCCAAGTATATGTGTATTTTTTGAAACAAAATAGGAATAATCAGTTCTGTTGCTCTGAGGATATATTTTCTTGTACTAGGTAGGAATCCATTTGGTGTCACTTTGGGGTTTTTTTTTCAGTGTATGACATTTTGAGAGGGAGAGGCACATGCGAAGTATATTTATCAACAGAGCTGTAAATTTTTGCCTGAATTTCACATAAAATATATTTGTGTGTCACATATACAAAAATATTTATACATATATATTCATGTAGGCTAAATGTTTGAAAAAAAATTAGCAAATCATTTAAGAATCAGAAAGCATATTGTTTAACAAAATGCTTTGTAAATGCTGCAGGAAATGGGAAGTCGCCAAATTTTTGTAAATTTATACGTGGTCTGTAGTCTATGTTTAGTTGGAATTCCTCTGAAATTACTGGGAATTCTGACAAACCAGGACTGTGGGGAGAAATTCTGGCAATTTTAAACTTAATAGAAGCAGCATATTTGTTAGAATGGCAACAACATTTAATCACAGAATGCAAACCGAAGATAGGAAAAAGATGTGCAGTTAAACTGATTGCTCAAATTATATATATATATTGAGGTATATTTTATGTATGAGAGAATGGAGAAATATGACAAAATTGTTGCCACTCTCATGAACAGTTTCAGTTCTGACTGTACACGTGTAGCTTGTGAAAGCATTTAAGTCTGCAGTTGGTCCTTCACCTTTCTTTTGAGGATTCTCAGAGATGATGCTTTGAAAGAACAGGTTAAGTAAAGACTGTAATGAACTGTAGATTTATAGTTCACGAGTTATACTTAGTGTCCATCCTTCCATTGAAAATAAATTTCTTGCTGCTGGAGGTTTCAGCTAAGTTCTGTTTACTCACAGAGTGGCTGGCAAGCTTCGGCATAGCTTGGTGAGGGCCGTGAGGACATTGGCTATGTATTTCTGTGAATCCATCACCAATTCCATTCATGAAGGCTTGGTGACTGCATAGTATGGGAAGAGGATTCTTTCACTGCAGTGACGTAGATACAAGTGTAATCATAATTGGCAAAACCTGCTGTCTTTGGAAGATGGTGACCATCTCATTAAAATGAAGCCCTGATGTGAAGCACAGGCCATAATCTCTCTGGCTATTCACTCAAAGGGAAGGTGTGACCTAGAGGGCACTTGCTATTCATATAGCTAAAACATTCTAAACAAAAATACTGACCTTTTTACATTTCGAAGATTTTAAAAGACTAATGACACTTGGTGGTGAATATGATGTACTTTTGCAGCTGTAATCTTTCCCTATTGTTGGGGGCTCTGTGCTGTTAACTGATAAGATATCAAAAAAGAGTTATTGATTCCCCAGGTGAAAAAAATCCATGTGTTCACTTGTGTTAAATGATTACAGCTTCACTGATGTTGATAAGTATGTTTTGTCACCTAAGGGACTGGCCTGGGAAGCCTAATCATTTTTCAGTAGCAGTTAAATAATTTACAGACCCAGAGTTTTCCATGATGGATCAGCTATTCAGACTATTCCTGCTTGTCCCATATAACAGTTCAGATCTTTGATTTGGTTGAGATACATACCAAAAAAAAAAAGGAGGAAAAAATAATTTAAAAAGGCTATTAGTCCCTTTCAGCAACCAAAACATAGCACACTTCCTTCAAGCTGACTGCTCAAGCTGGCTCTTCCTCATAACACATTCACTTGCAGAATCTGTCCATACTGAGACACTGTCTCTCACCAAAAGACACTCTTATACCTTGCCATCTGCTATGTGCTGCCTGTTCCTGCAATAAAATGGCTCCGTCAGATTTGACAGTTATTTCCATTGAGACTGGTGATGGAGTAAGCTTCAGAAAAGTATTCCTTTTCCCACTTCTTCCCTCGGATTGATTGCGTCTTTACTTTCATATGTAATCCTAAGTGACTCTGGTGGATCTTCTAAACAATGAAGATTGATGAGCAGAAAATGTTGTGCCTGAACTTCGTCATTAGGTAACAGTATAGAAAGGGTTTGCTTTGAATTTCCTACATTCTATCAAACTTTTGGTAGAGTTGCTTGTCCTCACTAGAAAACCACACCTATTAAGTGGACACTATGCATTGTCAGAAATATGTAGCAATGATGATGGAGGAAGGAGGGAGTGAAACAGCAAGAAATAACTATCTGCAAAGATCATAAATAGCAGGGGTGTACTGTACATGAACAAAATACACTTTCATGAGGTTCAAGGAAATTACAACTTTGTCATATACATATTTCTCTCGGATCTATCAGCTAAGACACATAAATACTAAGCTGACAGTTCATAGTTCTCCTTTCCCAATCAAATGTGAACTTACAAATATTAATCCTGTATTTGTTCCAGTAGGATAGCAAAAGGAGATATGTTAGCACAAATTAGCAACTTCAGTGACTTCTGAAATACTTTTGACGTGTTCCTTTGTCACTGTGATGCCAATTTTATGTTCAGTCTTCATTTCATTTCCCACATCATCAGTGTTTGCATTTTGAGAGCTAAGATAGCTAAGTCTCTCAGCAAGCGTCAGTGACACACAGATGATTTCCAGTTCCATGTGCACCAGCTGCAGCACATCTTCAGTGAACACCATGGATAGAAGAGGCTTAGATGCACCAAAGATAATGCCAGTGCATCTGTGCATAATCTGGATTTCATGACCTCAATTCGTTCCATTAGCAGTATCTACTGATGTCTCCACCACTCCTGTCAGCCAGACACTTCAGGTGCCTTGCCCTTTTTTGTGGATGAGGATTCTTCACTGTAAAAATGTCCAGAATTAATAGGCAAATTAAAAGGGTGTGCTCTCAGATATTAATTCACTAACTGTGAATAGCAAAGAAGCATCCTAATACAACAGATAACTGTTGAGCTGCTGTAACCCTAGACAGGACATGTAAGTACAAACATTATAGTGCGTTCAAACAAGTCCTGTTAAAGCAGGGAGCATGCTCTGTATCTGTGGTAATTATGGCATCTCCGTACTACAGTGGATACGCTGCACGTGTCCAGACTGTCATGCATGCATGATTTTAAATGCACTGTAATAATTTATACAAGCTGAGGAACTGGCTTGGTGTGGTTTGAAAAATAAATTCCCTGGTGATTTGAAGATACGGGCCTAGGACTTGCTAGCTGGAGCCCTTGCTAATGATCTGAGAAATAGCTGCTAATCTAAACCAAATATATAAAGCCTGCAGGCTTTCCACAATGGCTTTGGGAGTATATGTTTTCAAAAGCCTTTCTGAATACATTTATAGACTGTGCATGTATGTCTGTACTTTCCATGTAGGTGGGGTTGTCAATATTATGCTTGACCTTACCGTGCAGTTGCTTTTAGCATATGCGAGTCAAACCAACCATCAGGAAATCCATTTTCTAGGATGGGGCCTTCTGGCGGAGGATTATTTTATATGAAATTACTTTTATTCCTTGCTACTATGCAGTTCTTGGGACAGGAAGGGACATTGTGGTTTCACAGGAAAACAGTGGCCATTAGAAATAATAATCTTTTTCCACTTGGGGAAAATGTTCTAAGTTTTCTCATGTGTATATGGGAATTTAAATGTAGGTCTTTTTCTGAAGAAGCTCATCTGTGCTCTGTTAGCTGCCTGCCTGACGTAGGAGCACAGCAAGCATTCTGTGAATTACCATTTTCAAGTGTGGATGTTCTAGAAAATGGAGAGAATGCTGCAACGTGTGTCTTTCTGTGTTATATCTGCAGAGGCTCAGATCTTCTTATCGGAAGACTTCATACTTGCTTCTTTTAGCTTGCACAGTTTATCACAAAACCCCAAAGTTTCTATCAGGATTTGCTATCATAAATGTAGCAGAAAGCTTATAGATCTGGTACTTCAGATGTTGTATTTTGACATAACCTTGTAGGAACTCTGTGAAATCTTGCTGGTTTACAGCAACTGATGATTTTATGGAGGTAGTCACTGTAATATGTACTTACATGATTGTGTTATTTTATAGTCTTGTCAAGAAGGCATTTCTGGTAGCATCACAGATTGTTCAGAGGAACATGCCAGGCTCTCAGTGCATCTAAAGGAATATTTAGAAATATTCATGTTCATCATTTTGTATTAATTCAGGCATGCAATGCTTGACTTGTTTGTGTGATTAACTGTTGTTAAGTCGTCGTGCTGTCACAAATTCAAGTGCTTGGTATACTTTTTTTTGACTGAAGAGGAGGACTGCTCCTATTAGAAGGCAATGTGAATAAACAGTAGAGAAAAGATTAATGCATTGTCATAATCTGTAGTTATAACAAATGGAAGAAAGCTACAGAGAGTAGGAGCACAAATGGTTTTTTTACATCAGAGGGCATACAGTCTTCTCAATTAGCCTTTTCTGATGGTGTATAGGTTACTGTCCTTTTGTGAAAATCCTATTGTGTTACTGCTTATTTTTGTCTGTATTGCACTGCAAGGTGATCTCTCAGCTGTTTGGAATGACAGTCCGGTATTGCCACATGCTAGGAGCTTATTAAGTAGAGAAAAGAGAGACCTTCTCTTTCCACAAGAGTCCTGTACCTGCGGGCAGTCATGCTACGCAAATTCTGTGATGGGAGACTATATAGTTAGCATTGAGAAAGATTGTGCAGCTGGAGCACTTAATTCCCAATTTTGTGGGGTGATGATAACTTTCTGGCAGATGTAGGCAAAGTGGTCTCATATCAGTAAAGCTCCTAAAGTAGATTCAGATCTGTGAGGGACAGAAATAATGTGCAGCAATTTTTCTTTGTCTTTGTCACTGTACCTTTTTGTTGGCACCTCTTTGATCTATGATCAGTTCCAGAAAAATATTTTACTAATTAATATTTCATCTGCTTGGGAACCTCAACAAGTTACCTCAACGGCTAACTTCGTCAAACCTATCTCTAGTACTCATTCTGAATCTTTCGTTAGTTTTTAAATCAGAGCATACCAAGGGATCCATTTGGCTAACCCAAGAGAGTTTGCCTTCCCTTTGAGAAATTAATGAGAAGCTACACTAAATTATGTTCACTGTTTTTGCTGTGGGAAACCTCTGAAAATAAAAGCTCTTTTCCTCACTTTTATTTCAGAGCCTTATTTTTTTCTTTGAGTTATTCAAGTTAGTGATTATATGATCTTTGTTGTTTTCCCCTATTACAGGCTACGAAGAATGATTTTACAGTTTAAGGACTATTTGTTTTTTCTTTGTCTGCATGGTATCATTCTTTATTATATCTTGTTATGTCCTGGAAAGCATTTGAAGAAGTGCTATGAGGTATTTTAGTGACGTGACAGTTTTGGCCTTATGTCTCATTATCTGAAAGACAGCATCTCCAGCAGCACAGACATATCTCATTCTGCCAAGGCCCAATGTAGAACATAATGTGTGAAAGAGACACAAAATGAGGGGAATGGATCTCTCTCTTGCTTAAAATGCTATGGGTTTTATTCCTTAGAGTAAATGACTGTATTTTATAATTCCAGTTCTGGGGATAATAAATAACTTTAAGCCACTGTAGTGACAGGACAGTACATCTGTGTGAAAAATGAATCATTTAGAGAATAAAAATGAGTAACATCACTCTGAATTAAGTGCATGAGCCCAGAGCCTGAGTTACTGGTTCGATATTGAGACAGTAGAGTTCAAGAGCTTCCTTTGTGCTGGTCCTATGTCCTATGGCCAAATATGCTAGAAAATGTGACCTCAGAGTAGAAACTTTTTGGATCTGGCTCCGAAACAGAGGTGGTAGAAACTCTGATATTCTGCTTTCACCTTCTGGGCTGGAGACCTAGAAGGTGAAGGCTCCAATGGCAGCTCTTGACACGTGCGACCTGGTGCTGAGGACATGAGGACATGGTGCTGACCTTTGCAGTCAGTCCACTCGGAGATCCTGCTGGCTGTGGGATCACCAGCCTCAGCTTTGACGGGCAAAGAAGGTCTGCATGCACCCGGCAATTGTGTTAGTGCTTGAAAACTGACCAGTAAAATGGATACTCTGTTGTTAGGGCTAATGGTAATAAGAATATGTATTCGATTGAATAGATGCAGACACTGGAAGCGTGCAGAGGTTGTTCTTCTGTTTTCATGGGGGATAGGGCTTTTAAAATATATGTTAATTAGAATTGATTAAAATTTGGTAGTAAAGTTTAAGTTCAAACTTTTTTTTTCAAACAGCTCTTTGGAGTGTCACTTTTTACAATGACCTGAATTCTAATTAAAGAGAGCCCTGCTATGTCTTACAATGTCTGGAGAGGTCACAAAGGGAGAATGGCTGCAGGTTATTGATTTCAGGGCCTAAAAACCATTCAGTAACTATTATCTGTAGTCAACAGATTCACAGAACTCATGCTGATTAATTTCCTTATCTGAAAGCCATTCCTTTTCATACTGTAAATGATATCTAATGCTCCCTGAAGGGGTCTGTCGTTTATAGATTTTATAAGTGAATGAGAAAATGAATGCATTATTTTCTTGCCTTTTTGTGATGCTGTTAAGTTATTCACAGAATGTTCCATTTTAATACAATTTATGCTTTTTACCAGCATTTTAACATTTCACTGTATAAGAAAAAAGTGAGCCTTTTATCATTCATATTGGAAAAATAAAAAAGCTTAAACCTTAATCCACTCAGTCAGTAACTGTTATTTGATCTTAAAGGATGGCACTCATAAACTATAGAAAGGCAAGGGCTAAAACATTCTTTATGGTGTAAATGTTACAGGGCATCTCATATTTATCAAAGGAACCATCATTATGCAGAGCCATTAGAGTGGATATTCATGACACTTTATCAAGCAGTATCTTGGAATTTTATATCAACTCTATGAGCCTGAATGAAGCACCTGTATCTTTTCATTATAGTCCACTTTTCCTCCTACTTAAATCAACTCCCTGTGGAAGACTGTGTTGTTGCATAAACATATACAGCTGTAGCAAATGATTTAATGAAGACCATAAGCGTGGAAATGAGACTATATAAGGTCTGGCTGGGTTATCATTAAAGTGTACATGCTGCTTTGTTTTACAATATTTTGTAGCATGTTGTGTACCGCACTCTATTCACAGGTTTGACTCATATTTAAGTAATGTTCTAGTGCTGTGGGTACTTTTTAGCTTCTTATTGGTGAAGTGCAAATTAATGTTTACTGCTTATTCAAAAGGATTTTCCCAATGTTGCTTTTTCTACTGATTATTAGCGTGAATCAGTTACGAAGCTGGCCAAACAGCGCAAGTTCGGATTCCTCATAGGTTTAGGAATCCGTGATTTTTGTGATGCTGGTTATCTTTCAGAAAAGATAAATTAGTAAGTGTAAAGAAATTACATTCTGATATTGATATTTTCCTGAAAGCCTTATCTTCATGTAGGGGCGTGGGAAGTTGTGTCAAAGGCAGGCAAATGAAGAAGGGAATAAGTGCTCTTTAAGGCAGTTCCTTTACTGAAATAGCCTTGCAGCACCCTAAAACCTCCAGAAACCTGGTCGAGCAAGGGAACATCGCAGATAGAGAGCTCTACCTCCACCACCTGAACTTGTATCATGCACTCTACCCAAGTGTTTCATTTCAAGGAAAACCAAGATCTCATTCTAAAATGCAGTTTATTAAACCATGTATCTTATTCCCTGATTCTTTAGGAACTCTTCGATTTACATTTTCTGCATACAAGAAAAATCATATGAATTAAAAAGATGTTACAAAGCCTAAAATCCACCTTTATGCAGTACATAACACTCAGTGCAAGGTTTTTTTTATGGTATAAAGATTTTTGTATTTCAGAACAAAACCCAGTTAATAACCGAGAGAAAATTGAGGAAACTTTCTTTAGTGATTAAGTATTCCATAGTTATCCAATATATGAGTTCTTCTGATTGTGACCATAGTTAAAAGGAAGCTAGCTGCTGTTATATTGGTCTAGCTTGCAGTTTTAGAGTTGGTCAGATTTCTGAAATGCTAATACATTGAATTTTTAAACTTTCAATTGTTTGTAGCAAGTAAATAAAAAATTTCAAAGAAAATGGTATATTTTTTTTGTCCTTCCATCTTGGGCCATACTTTTGATTTGCTGCAGGTAATTATATGTTGTTTACATTTTAACTACATTATTAAAATACTGGAAATTTTCTAAATTATAATTGTTAATTCTTTCCTGACATTTCCTGACATTAAAAAAAAAAAAAAAAAGTTTTAATTTTTAAATCTTCATTTTCCTCACATGTATTTGTTCATACTCTGTGGTATAACTGCATTGTTATGTAAGGGTTTATGAACCTAACTAGAATAAATTCAAACATTTGAAGCTCAGAAGTAGGTGATAGTGACAGTAGCTAAAATGTATTTAAACACACTGTAAAAAAATGACAAATGGGGATTTTCACAGAGATGTAAACAGTTTCTGCTACAGGACTGGAGCTGTAATTAGCTGTTTCAAATGATACTAGTTATTCCAGTTACCACTTTTAGTGTCTACATATTGTTTGTGGTCAGGGGGAGGGGGGAAAGGAGGAAAACCTTCAACCTCTACTCCCCACTGTTGAGAAAAAAACCAGCCTAAATAATTTCAAAGAATGATACATTTTACGCTGTAATACTTTGTACTTCTTGGTGAAATGGATTACAAACAAGTACATTGCAAAGCCACGTATGACCACTGGATTTATTCCTAATTATTGGCATTATGTTCAGGGAGAGAGAGCTACTCAGAAATCACTACCTCACTTCTCCTGCCCACTACTTCCCAACCAACCAGCCAATTTGAACTCACTGAGTGTTCATAGTTCAAGAGATGAAGACTACAACACACAAGACCAGGAAAACTTAGTATTTGCTCAGTATACTGTAGGATCAGGCCTATCTTATGCAAGGAGTCAGATGAAGAATTTGTGAATGTTCATCTAGAAATGAAACATTTGTTTTCCTAGTGGCACCATTGAAAAACGTACCTTTGCTCTCAGAGAATTGCTTGTGTTCTAGAGAAGCTAGTCCAGCTACTGAATGTTAAAATAGAAAGAAGTTGTTATACTACTATCAGTTTTTCTATTAACTGTTTGATGGTACTGTTTAATTTTTCTGTTATATAAATTATAAAGAGAGAACTCCTTTCCAGGCAGTGTTTTGCAACTGCAAGGCTGCTGCCTAAACAAACCCTGATGTGAACTGCAGGCTAGCTGTACTGTGACCTGTCTCTGTTGCCTCAGAGGCCTCATCGAAGGCACAGCGAGGAACAAAGTGTTCCTGTATTTTTCGCCTGTGCTTGCTTAATAGGCTGAAAAGAGCAAACAGCCTCCTACAGCCCAGGCACGTTCAGTTGTGCAGTGTAGTGCAGCTTGTACGCATACCTTTGCACACACATGGCATGAGTGCTCTTCGCATAGCGTGTAGGGAGGGAAGGAAAATGGGGAATCTGCTGCTGTAGGAAGAGGTAACCGCAGCTGTCATCAAGAGCAAAGGGCTGAGCAGGGCTCTCAGCAGCACAGGGCTGTGGTGAGAGCTGGTTAATGAAGCGTGACAGGTACCGGACGTACGAGATCACAGCACTTGACAGGCAGACTATTTAAAATGGTAATGAAGTCAACCCTCATCTCATCTCGGCACTGACACTCCTCACCATTTGCCTGTGCCACTCATTCTGTACAGATTGTCAGGTGGATATCAAAACAAGCACGACAGACAAATAAATACAGGAATCTGAGCAAATACTCTCTCTCCTGCAGGAATTGTAGACCAATGTGACAGACAGGAGCTCACTGCTACTGATAATCGTGTTTTTATTCTGTGATTACACACTCTGGGTTATTTCTTTTCATGCCCTGCATTTCAGATTACATATATAGGTCTGTGGTAAGCTCCCCAAGTCATATCAGTGTTTAAGAACATAATTTTAACTCACTGTGTTACATCAGATAGTGTTACATCAGATAACTGTGAATGATTTCTCTAAAGCAATTTCAGGGGTAAATCTCTGTGGTTTAATGATGAAAGTGTATTAGCTAAGATTTAATAGATCAGCTATTATTAGACCAGGTAGCTTGAATTGCTGTTTTCATAATTTTTCTGCTTAAACTGGCTGTATCTAGGATTAGATGGGAAAACAAATCACATCAAGATTTAATTTTTGGTTTTTGCATTTCAAACTTTTATGTTAAAAAATATGCAAAGTCTGTTAGGTCTTCATGTAACTCTTACTAGCAGAAGTGATGCCTTATGGCCTGGCCACAATCTGTTGCACAGACACTCTTTTCTCTAAAGCAAGGCCTGGTATGTTTCTCAGTAGGCATAAAAATTACATCCATGACAGACAGCTTTTTTTCCTATGTCTGGAGTCATAGATGTGAGTATCTTGACAGAGAACTTTACTGACTTTGGTAGGCTTTGGACCTGGCTTATTACTATTCTAGTTTTTATTTAGAAA
Organism: Strigops habroptila; assembly: GCF_004027225.2. NCBI lineage: Eukaryota > Metazoa > Chordata > Aves > Psittaciformes > Psittacidae > Strigops > Strigops habroptila. The sequence continues at coordinate 40,544,719 of NC_044283.2, forward strand.
TTGAGACTACTAGTAGTTGTCTGCAAAGGAAGCTATATGAAAGAAATATTAGTTCTTCTTAATAATGCAGTTTGAGATTATTGCACTGAACAATTCAAAGCTGCATTTTAGAATATTCTTGTTGGCTCTGATTTCCTCTGCTTTTACAACTACTCAACTACTCTTTCACGTGTGGACCTGTCCGTGTTTACCTTCGCTTTCTTTATTCACATTTTTTGTTTTCTCAAAAATTCAGCGTATATAATTTTAGCAGCTCTGGCCAGTTCCATGTAGCTGGTGTTGAAATGGAAGCGTGTGGTAATTTCACTTGCTGGGTGACATCAGTGACACTGATCAGAAATGGAGAAGAAGGCACAGATTGGTGCTCTATTTGGGCTTTGTGAGTTGAGATAAATACAGAGGACTTTGAATATGTACCTGAGGTGCATCAATGTTGTGTGTTTCCAGGACAGGTCTGGCACAGTCTTCTTGAGAAAAGCTTTTTAAATGAGAATTTCTGTGGGTTTGGTTTCGTTGGGGTTTTTTCTTTCAAATGTGGAAACATGGACATATTTTGAAAACAGCTACTTCCTGGTGTTTTGGCAGTTTTTGGATCAGCAGGGAATGAATAGTAAGAAGCACTTTTCATCTCTTCAGAAGTGTTTGCATTGAAGCTCATTCCTGAAAGTAGGTGAAGACTCCAGAAGGTTCATATTTTGCCCAAGTCAGCTTGTTCCTCATGTTTGTTTCAGAGGTAGACCATAGGGAAATATTTGACTTGAACAGGCCTGAGTTTTATATATGCTTGATCAAGGCATTATGTTTCCAAATTTAACAGATCAGTGTTTATAAGCTGTATTTGCTCAAAATCCTTTATGCTGATTTAAAAAAAGTATTCTTTCTACTGTTTGAAGAGTTTGGGAGTTTGGTTCTTTTGGTTAATGCCACACAAATTATTTATATGCAAAATCTGGGAATTAGGATTGGAAGTAGTACATTTTGCACTCCCTGTATATTGTACCCAACTGAAAGCATTAAAAAAACCCCAAGCCCTTTCCTGACATGGCCACACTAGTGAATGTCGTACATAAATACCTGACAATTTTTGAGACAAGAGCCTATCTATATTTACTGACATACAGGCTTCAGTTGTGTTGCTCTTGCCTTACAGTCTGCACATATTGTGTTTTAGTGTCTGAATGTATTTGCTTGTGGTATTTCCTTGCACTCAGTAGAAGTCCAGTGTCTCTTTCCGTAAATTCGGATACTCTTTGGACAAGTATCAAAATGTATTGCTTTATTAAATTAAGCTCATGAGTCTCACTGTTAGGCTCATCCAGCTTGTAATGAGAGGAAATGTTTCCAATTCTGTGATACTTCCTACTGGTTTGCATGGAATATTTTGCTTAGTGTGTGGAAATGATGCTTGAGTGCTAACAATTGATGCGGAAGTGCTAATAATTTGTGAAGGAGTTTTTTTCATCTTTGAGTAGATCTCAGTTAAGAGAATTTGTTCTATTTAATGCTAGTTAAAAGAAAAAAAATCCCTCACTATTCTCCCACTCAAAAGTCTTTTCATTCCTCCCAGAGACCTCTTCTTAACTGAGGCAAAAAAGAATGGTTCTACTTTTCATTTGCAGAAACAAGTGATGACAATCACATTATATCAAGCTGATATGACTGGGTATGAATTAGCCTTGTAACTATTTTGTGTTTACACAAATACAACCGTTTAGCCCATATTTTGGAGGAAGAAAATGGGTAAGTGATATTAAGGTATTTTCCATGTTTGAAGAAATGTCCCTCAATTCAAGAAGCAAATGACTCTCACCTTTTTGTGGAAATGGCATTTTTGTGAATGAAAATGAGACATCTTTCAAAAATTCTACCCTAAGAAACATCTCTACAGAGCATACGATTACCACAGCAATTTAATGGGAAAGAGGAAAGGACATTATAGCTGTTTTGGTATTGATAGGGATTTTCACCCTTGCTTTCTCGTTCTTCACAAGCTGTTTGAATTTCTAGTCTGAGGACTATTTCATATGTCCTGGTTGGTATTTGGTATGTTTTGAATCACTCTCAAAGAACTTTTTAAAAAATACTGTATTTGATTTCATAATCTCTGAGTCATTTCATTTTCTCTTATGAGGTCCTAGACATTTTCACCTTTCCTCTCCCGTGGTTTGATGTGTAAAGGAGGGGCAGACTCCTTACGTCTGACAGATATTTTACGTGCTGCGCAAGCCTTCCAGACTGTTCATTGAGATAAATACAATACTTGCAGATTGATTTAAGCATATGGTTATGATATCAGTTATGTAAACGGTTAAGGGAATTTGGGATCTTGCAGATTTTTCATCTTTGAAGTTGTTACTTGAAGTTCAATTATGATCTCCTCCTTTCAGTTACTTTATCTTCTGTGTTGTTGCAGTTTAGCAATAGTCTGCATGTTGTACACACAGTGTCATCTTTTTCTGTAACATAAATCACTAAATCCATGCCGTAGATCATTTGCCTTACATGGTTTTTTGCAGCCACCCTATTCCGAACTTACGCTGCTTACCTAAAGAAACCTGTAATGCCACTGCACAGCCTCTCAGCTTTGGCGTTCTAGAGATAGCTTTCTGATGCACTGTATATTTATTTACTGTTCGTTTTTTGTCATTCAAGGTTCTTGAACTTATTGGCCACTTACCAAAAGAGAAAACATTTAATTAAACAACTTCCAAATTCAGCACTGCACTGGGGTGATATTTTTAAGGTGAAATCATGTGTACTTTTCACTTCCTGAAGCAAAGTCCATGTACAGTTATTGGACTTACTCCCTACAGCTCTCCTGGTTCCAGATCAGGACATTATGTAAGGAGATGGGCAAGGCTCATCTTGGGCTTATAGGTGCAGTTCTAATGGATGCTGGAAATAGTTTTTCATTCCTTCTGCCTGTGTCCTTCACACTCATCCCACTCTTCCTCAGCTCTGCACTTCTTTCCTTCCACACTTTCCATCCCACACTCACCCCGTATCTCCCAAACAAGACACAGCCCTTGTGCCCCTTTTCCCGTTGCCCTCTGTTCCTCAACTGCATATTCTGCTTCTCCCTCCCACTTCCTGACCTCTACCTTTCAAGAAGATAAATGTAATTTAGGCTTAATTAGTGATGAATCTGATGTTCTCTATTAATTTCTACTCTCCCATCTTCAGCCAGATGGCGAGGGTAGGTGGGGCAGCTTCATTTTTGGAGTAATTCTTTGTTTTGACGGAGGTCTGGGGTTTTCTTAATGTATGCAATTCTGAAAGCACGTGTTTCCAGAGGCAAGGACGTAGAAGAATGTCTTTGTCTAGAAAGATTGAGTCTGTCAAGATTAGATCTTGGTGCTTGTAGAAGTTCACTCCTTAGCCTCAGGCTGGCCCAAAATAAGTCATGCACAAGTAGGCTTTATTCCTGCAGTTAAGATGTGGCATTGTGCTTCAGGAATGAAGCTGTCAGCCTTAGCCCTTATGCTTTAGACAAACATGTAAAAAAAACACCCCTTTTCCCGTATTTCTTTCAAAGGAGGGGAAAATGAAATCAGTGTTAAGAAGGCTAGACCCTTGAAGTCTGTCATCAACTGGGATGGTGCCAAGGGTCAAAAAGTTAGTTCCCATTGCCAGTCTGACTTTTGACTTCAATATGGGTTGAACGAGTCCCTTAGAAAATAAAGCAGCTTTGCAGCTGAATGGATAAGCTCCATGGCAAAGAGAAAAGACTACTGTAGTATTTTAAAAGAAGTGTTTTCTGTCTGCCTTCAGAAGTTGTAATTAACCTGTGTGAGGCCAGAGCTACGTATTATAAAAGTGAGAAGTATCTGTGCTGTCTGTAGAAGAGGCAGTGTAGCATTTAAAAATATAGACTTTTAAGGCTTTCATTTTAAATGACAGTGGCATGATCTGTAACTGCAATATACTGCTGTAAACCATCTTTACAGTACTCTGTATTTCCTCTGTGGCTATTTATTCCTCAGTGGGGTCTGAAAGAGTAATTCAGACAAATTTCATTTATTGTTGCTTCACGCTTCTTCGCCACAATAATATGCTTACCTAACAGGTTAACAAGTATGCCCTTCTCACTTTACTGAAAGGATTTAACAGGTCCTAGAAAGTACCTTCCAAACCTTACAGTACTCTCCAGATCTTGCAATAATAATAATGTTCCCTTTCTCTTGTTGATCTTTTTTTCTTTTTCCTCTCCTACTTTATTGTCACACTCAGCCTTTTCTATAACTTCTCATAGGATGCTGCCTTCAATCCCGTCCCTTCAGCACTCACATTATGGGGGTTTGATTTTATGTTATGTATATAATAATGTATTAAACAAGAATATTAGCAGGAATAAATAATTCTAACTTCACTGGTGCTGAATATCTAAACATTTCTGTAAAAGTTGAAATTACTTCCCACAGTCTACAGATGGAAATGTTGAAATTACAGGACTCTTAGTTTATATGGTATTTAAAGATATAAAGGGAAGGTAGGTGTAACAGTGATGTAGAAAACTCAATAGTTTTTTTCCTTCTGGTTTTATTAAAAATACTCTTTTGAAAATATGTTTTATAAACCATTTTAAACATAAGAAAGTTAGAAGGTATCATCCATACTTCTGTAAAGTTCTGAAAGAATAATGAAATACATGAGATCTCTGGTTGGTTTAAGTTCTCTTGTGGATTAGCTGTTCAGTCTTAATAGAAATCAAGATACAATCTAATGTGTAAAAAGCACAGACTGTACTTTTTTGTTTGATTATTTATCCTTATGCTTTTGAAACTAGCTGTCTGAAATCTTGAACTATATTAATTAATTTTGCTTAAATGTAATGCCAAAATATATATTCTTTCATCTCTTAGGTGTCTTGGGAGTGTGCTACTAGCGCTGGACAGGTAACTCTGTAAATGACATAGGGTGATTTTTTTTTTTTAACTAATAAACATTCCAGAAAACAGGGGTTTCTCTGCTTTCTACTTATTTGTATTAATGCAGATGAACTGCATTTTGGTTTTGAATTGCAGCAATGGCAAAAAATCCAAGAACAGTCTAAATTTGTGTCCAGTTATTTTTTGTCTTAAAAAAAAAAAAAAAAATAAAAAAAAATTGTATGTTAGAAGATTCTGTTTACAAGTTTCAGCCATCCAATTAGAGATGAAAATCCATGTGGCTTAAAGGCCACTTGCACATCGTAATCAACAAGCATCAAATATCAAGAATGAACAGTAAACGCAGAGGGTATAACTAAGTCTTTGAGTAAACTAGAAATTGCGTATTTGCGTATAATGAATGCATCCGGAGATATAATAAATATAAAAGAAAAAATGGGTGTTGTGGTTTTTTGCATAATTGTTTCCATAGTCTGAGTGATTACTTTGCAGACCATTTCAAACTTGGTATTCACAGAAAATGAAACTTAAATTATAAGCCTGCCCTTTGAATTTTCCATACTAATTTTCTGATACTACTGCACAGTAACAGCTTTGTCCCTCTTCGTGAATTTTCTAGATTTGATATTTTTCTCCTAAGTAAATCTGTGTAAATGTGACTGGTGTGTCATAGGCCACATAACCTTAAATGCAAGGGCCAAGAGTCTAGATTTAGGCTTTGATGCAAGGGTCTCCATAGTACATCCTCTCATGGTTGTGCTTTATTAAGCATCTAGTTCATGCCAGGAGTTGCTTCCTTTCCGTGTATGTAGGATTCATTACTGTGGAAAACAAAGAATCAGAGGTTGTGGTGGTGATGGTCATGGTGGTGGGAAGTGCGTGGGCTGGTCTCCCTCCGCTCAGGGAATCAGGAAGGTGGGAAGAACTGTAAAGTCCCTGTCAACCCCAGAATTATGTCTCACATATCAGGTGCAACTGCTCTGCTTGGGTAGTTCTTCTGCCTTTCTGTCTGTGCTCCAACCCAGGGGGCTGTTGACGTCCTTTTTACAGCACCTTTTTATCCCTGCAAAGGAAAAAACTGCTACTTTTATCCCTGCAAAGGAAAAAAAAAGTTTTTTTACATTGTAGAAAAAAAAAATTAAAAATCTCATGTATCGTCTGTGACCCTAAATTCTCTTAAAGATTAGAAAATTCAGCCTCCTATACCTTATTCTTAGTGTCTCTGAGTACCTGTTTTTTACTTACACATGAAGACAGTAGAGGGATTAATTAATTTTAAATAGTAAGAGAGGAATTTATTTCAAAGTATGACATTACTTTATTCCATTTTGCAAAATGAAGAATTCATTATGAAATCTTATGGGTGGATTCAGAGTTTAAAAATTTGCGTAACTTCAAAAATATCTGTAATTTTTATGGTAGTGACTGTTATCAAAGTGTGAGGCATGACAAATCCCACACAATGGAAAGGCTTGTGACAGGTTATATATTGGGCATGATCAACTGAAAGAAATGACTTAATGCCATCTCAGAACCATCAGCTGTTATCTTTGGGGATTTTTATCTTAATAAAGTAGAAGTACTGAAATACCATGAGAAGGGAAATAAAGGAGTGGAAGGGAGAGCCAAGATAAGAAATTTTAGATCAAGCCACTCAGCTTCAATCTCTAAAAATACTATTTGCAAGCACCTGGAAGGTTGCAAAGAAATCAGTACCAGGCAACCTGGATTTGTCAAAACCAGCTAATTTCCTTTTGGCAGATTAACAGGCCTTGTTGTGAGTTACAAAGCCATAGAAATCATTCATCTTGAATGTAGTAAGAGATATCTGTCTCTTTTGACATCTTCATAAATAAACTGGGGGGGGGGGAGGGGGAATATATTCTAGTTGAAACTGTTAAAAGGTAAATGTAAAACTCATTGATTAACTGTACTCAAAGGGGTCTTATCAGTGATTTACTGTAAAAAAAAAAAAATCTGTTGCATTCTGGGAGGGTCGTTTTCAGGTCCCTAAGAAAGAAAGAAATAACGGAATAAAGAATGTGCTTGTTAAGGGTATAAACGCATTAGAGGGTAAGACTTGAATTTGAAATATTATTGGAAAATCATAGGAAAAAACATTTATGATACTGGATTAATGTAATATGGATAAGTACAATCTTCTGTTTAAGCAATGGTAATCAACTACACAAGTTCTTTTTGGAGAGCAACCGGTAAGTTTCGTGGGAAAGGACTGACTGTAAGTTACCAGCACCATGCCATTGCAATAAGCAACAGGCACAACCAAGGGGATGTCTGTGACACAGAAAGTTTTCTTCTTCTCTACCCAGCTTGGTGAGATACCAGTAAGAGTGGAGCATCCAGTTTGAGGCAGCACACCATAGAGTGTGCAGGGAAAGAAGAGAGAATAAACAGTGGGCAGACTTTGAGCAGAGAGTGAAAGAGCTGGAGTGATCAAGCTCCAACCAAGAAAAGAAAAATCCAAAACAAACATAAAAGAGAATGAGGAAACACAAGGGGAGAGTTTAGAGCGTGTGAAAGACATTTGCAAAACCAAGGAGATGTTAGAGAGCCCTGTTACCTCTATTCTGATGATTCTGGACAAGTATCTCTGCAGGAGACCTTTGCTCTTTGCAGTTCTTGAGTACAAGTAGCATTATATGGTTTTGTTTTTAATAGCATTTGCATATGCTTATCTGTATGCTTTCTGGGTTACTCTTTTAAAAAAAATTTTGGAGTTTAGTTTTTGGATTAAGGACCAGTTTGCAAAATGCTACTTTCATCAGACTAAGTGATATTTCCAACTGATTTCCATTAACCTGATAGTATGGAAAAACTGCATTTTAAAGTGCTTAAAGAAGAGAGAAATGCATTGCTATTTTTCTTCTGTTCTTAATGAAGACCCATTGCAGAACTGTTGAATCATGTTCCGTTACAAAGTGAATCAATTATTTTATACATTAATATTATTTGTACATTATAGTCCTGTTTCACAAAACAGCTCGTTTCGAAGGATGCTTAACTTTCTCAATATGAAAGCTTTTGATTTTTTTCTTTTACTATTCATTTGGTTGGTGAAGCATGGGCAGGCTAGCTGACAGGTTGCTGATGATTTGTAGCACGGGAAAGATCTCAAAAAATCTGTAATTTAAATAAATAAATCATAGAATCATAGAATACCAGGTTGGAAGGGACCTCAAGGATCATCTGGTCCAACATTTCTTGGCGGTGTTTAAGACTAGGTTGGATGGGGCTTAGAGCAACCTGGTCTAGTGGAAGGGGCTATTGGAGCCATTGGAGCTAGATGATCTTTAAGGTCCCTTCAAACCCAAATGATTCTATGATTCTGTGATCATACAGTGAGTAAAATAATGTGTTGCTTATAGATGTACAGCAAGAGCTCTAGTTTTCCTAATCTGAGGACTAGGATAATGGCTGCACACTTGAAAGTGGCAGAGGAGTTTTTATGATGGGTTAGTTACCTGTGGAGTTGATTACTAGCTGCAGTGGTGATATCCTGATCGTCAAGCATCCTGATCATGACAACTCAGCGTCACTGATGAAAAACGCCCCGAGGAATTTCTAGACACTAGTCTGCAGTCTTTATTTGGCATACGTCACTTCACTGCCTACGCATGAACATCCCAGTTTGGTGGATGGGTATCTAATGTTCGAGCTCAAACCTCAAATCAGTTAGTGCTTCTTCCTGCCTTCCTGTCTCTCCCACTTCCTTTGTCCCTGCTGCCCTCTGTCTTGAAATTTATGTTTGTCTTATGCCTAAAATATCAGGTTACCAATGAATTCATGCCTTTTTTACCATCTTTTGTTATTTATGCCTTTTATGTTATTTAAAGAAGGGTTTAATTCTCCTGCTAGCCTATGATGTTAATGTAAATCGTATGACTGTCTCTATAGACCACTACAAAGAACAGCTAACGCTGCAACACTCCTACTGACCGCGGTTCTGATCGCGTTGGAGTGCCCTTGCACATCACTTTTGCAAGACCTATGTTTTTGTAAGAATCTGGGATGCAAACATTTAGCCCTCTAGCTTATGTACAATTACAGTTTCTTCCTCAGTGTATCATGTCTGACTGGATATAGTTTTCTTAAGGTTTTCACACTGAAAGTCTCCTTGGTTCAAAAAGGCAATACTGCATCATTTTCTTCAATTTTTCTTGCACTGTTTTTATCTATGTTCTTGGAAAGGTCTGGATCATCAATATTTATAAGACTCCAGGAAGTCAAGGCAAAAGTAGTAAAATCTAGTCTACCAAAAAGGATCTTTATAAGTGAAATCCAATGTGTGTTTTAACTCCCTTTGTAGGAAACACTTTGTAATGCATCATTTTCTGTCTAGCTTGACTATAGTTTCTATTTAGGCTGTTAAGTGTAATATTTCAGTTGAAAACAATTAGTTCTGCTTGCACAGTGGCTTAGCCTCAGCAATTTGTTTCTGTATTTAAATGACAGACCTACTACACTGCACTTAATTCAGCAGTGCTGAGTGATTCAGCAGCGCATCAGGTCATGGTGAAGATACATGGCAAGGGATGACACCAAAATGTGGCTTGTTTTCCTCTTCTCTTACAAGGAAGTGTGAACCGTAGCTTACCGTCAGACTACATGAAACTGTGGTTCTTGGCTCATGTTCACCTGCCATAGAGGTCTCTGTTGGAAAGTCGTATTTTAGGCAAACATAATAAACATCAGTGGATCAGAGTGAAGACGGAATGAGGAAAACTAAAACACAGTATCTTCTTAGCTGTTACATAATTTTTTTAACAATCTTACGTGTCTTCTTATTACTTCTTAAGTATGTGGAGCTCCTATAGACCTAAGGCTATGTTTTCATGTTTCTGGCTGAAATATAAATCTTAATACAATTTATTGTGTTATCAGCTTCAGATGGATATTTCAAACAGCAAATGTGTGAATATCTAGCAAATAAAATAACATGGTTTTAATATACCTAAATATTTGTCTATCAGAGAATTAGACAAATGAAGTAAATAAATGACCAGTAGACCATTTTCATCTCGCTGCCAAAGTTCATTTAGTGCCCACAGTCCTTATTATAATATGTGCAAAAATTTTAGTCTAGTGGACTTCTAAGGATGCAGCTGTTGGATTTCTTCTACCTTCCTTTTGCAGATGGTAGGCATCCTTCCCCTTTTCCCAGTCAATTGTTGGCATAAAAGCTACTAAAAGCCCACTTATTTTGTATGTTTTGCATATTTTAATTCTCTGTTAGTATTTCACTAAAAAATGAGATAATTTTTAACCATTAAATTAAGGTGCTTAATAGCATGGATCTCCCAAAACCCTCTAATCTGACTTTTGTCATTTTGTTGAAACCAAAGAATTTGCTGTACGCTGTATTTAAAGACTTGTAGTATAAGATGAGCAGTGTGATTGTGTGCATAAAAAGCCATGTTTCCCTAAAGCAGCTGAGTAAATGTTTGCATAAGTAATTGCATTTGCAGTTGTCTGTATGTGCCTTTAGGTATCATAGGAGAGTTAACCCTGCTGGAAATCTTGGTCGACGTGGTGGTCTTAAGCTCTCATGAGGCAATCTAACACGAACTTTCCTATGGTTGAGTGATTGAATTCTAAATCATGTTTTCTTTTCCAGCTTGGTTTTCAGTGTTTTGCTGAAATATTCTCTAGGACTTTTAAAGCCATTTATAACAAAAACTAAAAACTAAACTATATAAAAAAAAAATGTGCATGCAGGTTTGGTTTGACAGTTGGACAGAAGTTTTTGCTGGATCTTATTTTGTCGGAAACATTTTGACCATCCATAAAGCATAACTAAGTTTTACCCGATTTCTTCCTTTTGAGCTAACGCTTAGCACTATAATACATCCCAATACATCCTCTCTATCTGTTGCCAGCATGATTATATAGAAAACCTGAGCATTAAATTTTGAATTCTTTGATTTTGTTAAAGAGACTGACAGAGTTACGAAAGAAGTTTGTGGGAATGCAATTCTTCTTCCCCTTAGAAAAGTAATTTTAAAATAGAAGTTAACATTATTTTCCACTTTTTGCTATTAGTAGATCTCCTGGGTACAGTTACCTTGGAAACATCATATTCTAAAGGAATAAGAATATATGGAACATTTTCTTGAACCCATAGGTAATGTCTGGAAAAATGATGCTGCTGATGGCAGTGGAAAAACATTCAATTTAGCTGAAGCAGAAGCCCGACCTCTGAGATGAAGTTTGGAAAAAGGAGAGAAATCTGGATTTCTAATGTCCATAGTTGAGAAGGCTTGATGCTTTCAGACCTCTCCTTTAAAAGACCAACTGGTGGCTTAGTGGAGAGGCTTGTATTCTTCATCACTTTATCAAGTGTGTAAAGATCCTCTAAATTAGAACACGATTTGAATATAATACATACATTAGAATATAATTGCATAGTTTAGTTGCAAATAAATATGATGCAATATTCAGGTCTAAACTCAGTGCCTAATTATTATTTACAGGTGTTGTGAGTATAACAAAGCTGGAGTAAACACTGTGAATTCAGCCTTTCTGAATTACTAAAATCATGGAAGCATTATTGCTATTAATTACAGTTCATTTAAGTTTCTGAGAGCTGACATTGGCCCTTGCTTTGTTTTCCATGAACCCTGTTGGGGAAGAGTGGGATCATGGTCAAGTGAAGCTGTTAAAAGGCTTCCTAGAAGTCTTTCTTGAGTGTGCAGGATGAGATTTTCTTAAAACTCCAAAAAGGCACTTGAATCTACGTTGTACTTCAGATCTACACAGGATCCAAATCTACAGAGGATCCCATGAGAAACATAATCCTTATTCAGCATTTTAGCATTTTGAAATCTGTCTGTATGTTTGAGAGCTGCATATGGGTTGTTTCTTTTGAAAGGGGGACTCTTCAGATGGGACTGACTTGAAGACAAGATCCTAGCAGTGACTGGAAAATACTTGTTAAGAAGCAGAATAATCCTACCACCTGTGAGGCTTTTGAGTTTTACCATTTCAGGAGGTAAATGTCTGATTTACCATTTCAGGAGGTAAAACAATCTATATTGTGCGGATTCATTTACTGAGAGATTTGATTTTATGTTACATCACATACTGTTTGCACTTTATTAAAGGGAGGAATAGGTAAAGCTGGCTTTTTACAGTCATCTGACTGTAAGGCTTATTCCTTGTGATTGACAGTCTGTTAAAGCCTGTAACAAAACCACCAGTGGTGCAGCAGATGATCTAGTTTTCTATATTTGTAGATCTCAACAAAGGAAACTTTCAACAGGTCTCATATAGAGATGCACACAAAGAGATGGAGTATATAGAAATGTAACATCTTTGGGTAAAAATCAATTGATCAATCTGGAGCCTCAAGTGAAATCATCTTCAACTCATGATGCTAAGTCATGATACCAGTGACATAAGTATATAACAAAGTAACAAAGCAAATACTTGCCAATGGCATTTTATGTGAAACTAATCTGTAACTTGTTTGTTGTACTACTTCTTTTCAAATTTGATTTTTCAAAACTTTACTTTTCTCTCAGAAACTAACAGAAGTCTGAATGAGGGAAAAGGACATGTTCTCAGAGCTTATAGCTGTGTATTGAGACCTTTTTCTGTCCTAGCTCATTTTAGAATAGCTTATCTTTGAATTTATAACTGATAAATTGCGTAGCATTGAAAACACCGGAGAGCAGAACAGCTTCAAGTCTGGCTTGTGGGACGGAGGAGGTGTTCAGGCTTTAGCCTGGGATATAAAGGATCTCAAAAAGTGATAAACTAGCAGTGCAAGGGGAAAAAAATACACACAAACAAACGAAAAGCCTAGAAGAGAAAGGTATTTAAAATTGCGTTTAAGGTTACAGGATGGACTGTGGAGATGGAACTGGGAGTGCCTTTAAAGAGATAATTAAGATTTTAATCTATTATTGAGAAGGGGAAGACTGGGGTTTGACAGCATGGTATTCTTTGGGGCTTTTTCCCCTTTAGGTTCATTTTACTGATACCCTTCTCAAGGAAAAGACGTTCGCCTCTCTCAAATGCTGTGTATGAGTCAGCTATATCTTACTTATCCCAAGGTGCAGGAACCATGTCTTTGACTGTGTCTTGTCATTGAAAGTTATCCAGTTCTGTTAGTTCTAGGGAGCTGTCGTGGTTTGAGCCCAGCCGGTAACTCAGAACCACACAGCTGCTCGCTCACTCCCCCCCCCCCACTTCTTCCTCCCCCCGCTCCCGGAGGGATGGGGAGGAGAATGGGAAGAATGCAACTCCCACGGGTTGAGATAAGAGCAGTCCCGCAACTAAGGTATAACACAAAACCACTACTGCTACCACCAATGATAATAACGATTAGTGAAATAACAAGGGGAGAGGATACAATTGCTCACCACCCGCCGACCGATACCCAGCCCGACCCGAGCAGTGATCTGGGCCTTCCGGGTAACTCCCCCCGGTTTATATACTGGGCATGACGTGCTGTGGTATGGAATACCCCTTTGGCTAGTTTGGGTCAGGTGTCCTGTCTCTGCTTCCTCCCGGCTTCCCCTCCTCCCTGGCAAAGCATGAGACTGAGAAAGTCCTTGGTTGGAATAAACATTACTTAGCAACAACTAAAAACATCGGTGTTATCAGCGTTGTTCCCAGGCTGAAAGTTAAAAAACACAGCACTGCACCAGCTACTAAGCAGGAGAAAAATGACTGCTATAGCTGAACCCAGGACAGTATCCACCCCTTATTCCATACCATTCACGTCATGCTCAGATCCCACATCTCTCAGCACACCATCACCCCTGTCCCATATATACACATATATATACACCCACACCCACACACAGAGAAAGATATCGTTCCCTAGTCCATGGACCAATCCCTGTAAAATTGCTGAACTCATCCAGTCCATGATGTCAGGTTCCATCTCTTGTAATAGTCTTTCAGGGCAGGAGGGACGGTACATGGTGTTGGGTTGTTGCCTGCTGATGATACCGCCAAACTTGTCTGGTCACTGCTGAGCTCATCTGGTTTCCTCAAAATTCATTCTTTGTTGAGGTGATGATCGGAGGGAAGTCAGGGTCAATGGCTGGTGACCTGAAGGTATCTAGCTGGTGGGCTATAAAAGTGTTATAGAGCAGGCAACAGCGTACAATTGAGTTCATTGGCTGTTTTCCCCCAAAATCAAATCCCCTTGAGGTACACATCGGACTTCCCCATCTTCCCGCATTACCCACCAAGTATATCCAGGTCCCTGAGCAAAAGCAACCCCACGAGTGGGTTTGCCTTTACCTGAAGCAGGAATAACCCAGACTGTCTTCCCCAACAAATTCTTTATGTGCACCACAGGAACTTTATCCCCCTCTACAGTACGTAAAAGTTCTGATTGGGCTGGGCCAGCCCTGTTGGCAGATCCCCTACTGTTGACCAACCAGGTGGCTTTTGGTAAATGTGTATCCCAGTGTTTGAAAGTCCCACCACCCATTGCTCTCAGTGTAGTTTTTAACAGCCCATTGTACCGTTCGATTTTCCCAGAGGCTGGTGCATGGTAGGGGATGTGGTATACCCACTCAATGCCATGCTCTTTGGCCCAAGTGTCTATGAGGTTGTTCCGGAAATGAGTCCCATTGTCTGACTCAATTCTCTCTGGGGTGCCGTGTCGCCACAAGACTTGTTTCTTAAGGCCCAGGATAGTGTTCCGGGCAGTGGCATGGGACACAGCGTATGTTTCCAGCCAGCCGGTGGTTGCTTCCACCATGGTAAGCACATAGCGCTTGCCCTGGCGGGTTGGTGGGAGTGTGATATAGTCAATCTGCCAGGCCTCCCCATATTTGTACTTCAGCCATCGTCCTCCATACCAGAGAGGCTTTAACCGCTTGGCTTGCTTAATTGCAGCACATGTTTCACATTCGTGAATAACCTGGGCAATAGTGTCCATCGTTAAGTCCACCCCTCGATCATGAGCCCATCTATATGTTGCATCTCTGCCTTGATGGCCTGAGGTGTCATGGGCCCACCGGGCTAAAAATAATTCACCCTTATGTTGCCAATCCAAGTCCATCTGAGCCACTTTAATCTTAGCAGCTTTATCCACTTGCTGGTTATTCTGGTGTTCCTCAGTGGCCCGACTCTTGGGTACATGAGCATCTACGTGGCGTACCTTCACCACCAGGTTCTGCACCCGAGCAGCGATATCTTGCCACAATGCAGCAGCCCAGATGGGTTTACTTCTGCGTTGCCAGTTGCTCTGCTTCCATTGCTGCAACCACGCCCACAGGGCGTTTGCCACCATCCATGAGTCAGTATAGAGATAAAGTACTGGCCATTTTTCTCGTTCAGCAATGTCCAAGGCCAGCTGGATGGCTTTCACCTCTGCAAATTGACTCGATTCACCCTCTCCCTCAGCAGTTTCTGCAACTTGTCACAGGGGACTCCACACAGCTGCCTTCCATCTCCGATGCTTTCCCACAATACGGCAGGACCCATCAGTAAACAAGGCATATTGCTTTTCACTCTCTGACAGCTCATTATATGGTGGGGCCTCTTCAGCACGCGTCACCTCCTCTTCTGGTGACATCCCAAAATCTTTGCCCTCTGGCCAGTCCATGATGACTTCTAGAATTCCTGGACGACTGGGATTTCCTATTCGAGCTCGTTGTGTAATTAGTGCGGCCCACTTGCTCCATGTAGCATCAGTTGCATGATGTGTAGAGGAGACCCTGCCTTTGAACATCCAACCCAGCACAGGCAACCGGGGTGCCAGGAGGAGCTGCGCTTCAGTTCCAATCACTTCTGAGGCAGCTCGAACCCCTTCATAGGCTGCCAGTATCTCTTTTTCAGTGGGAGTATAGCTGGCCTCGGATCCTTTATATCCCCGACTCCAAAAGCCAAGGGGTCGACCTCGAGTCTCCCCTGGAGCTTTCTGCCAGAGGCTCCAGGTAGGACCATTCTCCCCAGCTGCGGTATAGAGCACATTTTTCACATCTGGCCCGGCCCGGACTGGTCCAAGGGCTACTGCATGAACTATTTCTCTTTTAATTTGTTCAAAGGCTTGTTGTTGCTCAGGGCCCCATTTGAAATCATTCTTCTTCCGGGTCACGTGGTAGAGAGGGCTTACAATCAGACTGTAATTTGGGATGTGCATTCTCCAGAACCCCACGACACCTAAGAAAGCTTGTGTTTCTTTCTTGTTAGTTGGTGGAGACATTGCTGTTATCTTGTTGATCACATCTGTGGGGATCTGGCGGCGTCCATCTTGCCATTTTATTCCCAAAAATTGAATCTCCTGTGCAGGTCCCTTGACCTTATTCCGTTTTATGGCAAAACCGGCCTTCAGCAGGATTTGGATTATTTTCCTCCCTTTCTCAAAAACTTCTTCCGCTGTATCACCCCACACGATAATGTCATCAATGTATTGCAGGTGTTCTGGAGCTTGCCCCTGTTCCAGTGCAGTCTGGATCAATCCATGGCAGATGGTAGGGCTGTGTTTCCACCCCTGGGGCAGTCGGTTCCAAGTGTACTGGACGCCCCTCCAAGTGAAAGCAAACTGTGGCCTGCATTCTGCTGCCAAAGGGATTGAGAAAAATGCATTGGCAATGTCAATTGTGGCATACCACTTGGCTGCCTTTGACTCCAGTTCATACTGAAGTTCTAACATGTCCGGTACGGCAGCACTCAATGGTGGTGTGACTTCGTTCAGGCCACGATAGTCTACTGTTAATCTCCACTCTCCATTAGACTTTTGCACTGGCCATATGGGGCTATTAAAGGGTGAGCGGGTCCTGCTGATCACTCCTTGGCTCTCCAGTCTGCGGATCAGCTTATGGATGGGAATCAAGGAGTCTCGGTTGGTGCGATATTGCCGCCGGTGCACTGTCGTGGTCGCAATTGGCACTTGTTGTTCTTCGACCTTCAGCAACCCCACAACAGAAGGATCCTCTGAGAGACCGGGTAAGGTGGACAGCTGCTTAATTTCCTCTGTCTCCAAGGCAGCGATACCAAAAGCCCATCTATACCCTTTTGGGTCTTTGAAATACCCTCTCCTGAGATAGTCTATGCCAAGGATGCATGGAGCCCCTGGACCAGTTACAATGGGGTGCTTTTGCCACTTCCTCCCAGTCAGGCTGATTTCAGCTTCCAGCATAGTTAACGCTTGGGATCCTCCTGTCACTCCAGAAATAGAAATGGGTTTCACCCCTTGATACCTTGATGGCATCAGAGTACACTGTGCACCGGTATCTACTAGAGCCTTATACTTCTGTGGGACTGATGTGCCAGGCCATCTGATCCACACAGTCCAGTAAACCCGATTATCCCTCTCCTCCACCTGGCTGGAGGCAGGGCCCCTCTAATAGTGATCACAAAATTCTCCACTTCTGTCTTGTAGAAAGGGATTAGTATTCCTTATCACAGGAGCTGGAGTAAAATCAGCTCTTTCGCTCCATCTGGGAAACTGCTCGCCAGAGACTGGAGCAGCAGCTTTCCTGGGAGGATCATCCTTGACCATTGTTCTCCTCTTCAGTTCACGCACCCGTTGCTCCAGAGCTGAAGTAGGTTTTCCATCCCACTTTCTCATGTCTTCTCCATGATCCCGCAGGTAAAACCATAGGGTGGCCCGTGGCGTGTACCTCCTATATTTTCTTTCTCGAGCAGTAGGGCGCCTTCTGTTAATAGCTGAGACATGGGTTGGTACGCGTGGAGAGCTGGATAGATCGGATAAATCGTCTCTCAATTGTTTGAACTCCTGGGACAGTTTTTCCACAGCTGAAATGATGGAAGGGGTGAGATTGTCTTCGAACTCTCGGAGTTGACGAATCAGGAAATCCACTGTTGGTGATACTCCGTCATTCCAGGTCATTGATGCCAATGTGTGGGCATATGATGATGGCGCACTCCGTGTAAGTTTCCGCCACATGGGTCGTGTACATTCGACTTCATCTGGGTCTACGGATGTGTTCCTGGAATCCGGCCTACGATAGATCATCTCTATAATGGCTGATTCCCTCAGGGACTGGATGCCTTTCTCTGTCGTGGTCCAGTTGGCTGAGCGATTCGTAATATCGTCTTTGTAGGGAAACCTTTCCTTCACAGCTGCCAGGAGCCGCCTCCAAAGACTGAGGGCTCACTTCTCTCTTGCAATTGCTTTGTCAATTCCTCCTTCCTTAGCAAGTGATCCCAGCTGCTTGGCTTCCCTACCTTCTAGTTCATGACCGTCAGCCCCATTGTCCCAGCACCGGAGCAACCAGGTGACAATGTGCTCCCCTGGAAGACGGGTGAAATCTTTTCGCATATTCCATAGTTCGGTTGAGGTCCGGGGTCGAGAAGTGACCTCTTCTTCTTCTTCCTCTTCCTCTGACCCACGTAGTAGTAACTCTTGTTCAGGTGCTGTTGCATATAGTAATGGCACTGGGTCTTCATCTTTCTTCGCTTCGCGGGTTGCTCTTTGTGCCTTTCGTTTGCTTTTGCTTACAGGGGCAACAGACATTGTCACAAACTGGACATTTGGTTTAGCTGCAGTGTTTGTCACTGTGGTTGGAGTGGCTGCAGTGTCTGCCACTAGGATTGGAGTGGTTGCAATGTCTATTGCTGGGGTTGGTGCAGCTGTTGTGCTTGGGAGTTGAGTAACACCAACAGCTGCATTATCTGTTGCTGTCGGGGTTTGAGTAGCTACTGTGCTTGTCACTGGGGTTGGTGTAGCTGCAGTGCTTGGAGTAGCCATATTGTCTGTTGCTGTCGGGGTTTGAATAGCTACTGTGCATGTCACTGGGGTTGGTGTAGCTGTGGTGCTTGGAGTAGCTATATTGTCTGTTGCTGTTGCGGTTTGAGTAGCTACTGTGCTTGTCACTGGGGTTGGTGTGGCTGCGGTGCTTGGAGTAGCCACATTGTCTGTTGCTGTCGGGGTTTGAGTAGCTGTTGTGCTTGTCACTGGGGTTGGTGTAACTGCTGTATTTGAAGTTGGAGTAGTTGCGTTGTCTGTTGTGGTCAGGGTTTGAGTAGCTGTTGTGCTTGTCACTGGGGTTGATGTAGCTGCTGTACTTGGAGTAGCTGTGTTGACTGTTGTGGTCAGGGTCTGAGTAGCTGCTGTGCTTGTAGTTGGCATAGCTGCGTTGTCTGTTGCTTTGCCATCAGATCCAGAGACATTTTTTTCCCTTTGAAGGTGCTGGATAGTGTTGAGCAGGGCTCTGTAGGCATAGGCCAAGCCCCAGCACGTTGCCAAAATTTGTCCCTCTCTGGTATAACCAGGACGACAGCACACCTCGTTTAAGTGTTTTACTAGTTTTTCCGGATGTTGCACTTGTTCAGTGGTGAAGTTCCAAAGCACTGGAGGGGCCCACTGGCCTAGGTACTTGCCCATACTATCCCACACACCCTGCCACTCATAACTGTCCAGCCTCAGGGAAAATCTCCTGGTGGTCCTCCTATATCGTCGTCTAACCCTAGACCAGATTCGAACCTGATACTGCTGAATTTTTGACATTAAACGAAATAGGATGTTCCTACGACGGGATGGCCGTGGGTAAAACACACTCTGTATATTTGCCAACATGCTGATCCCCAGCACAATCAGCAGGCAGGTTTCAAGGGTACTCAAAGGCCATCTAAAACCTTCAGAACTGTCAATTGCTGTTGCAAATAGGCTGGTGGGGGAACGGGGGGTGAAAGAGAATGCTTCCTTTGTAAGTTTACCCCCCGAGGAGAAAAAAAAAGATATGCAATTGCTAAAATATTTCATTATATACCTCCCAATGTATAGTGGTGATGGCCACGCTGGAAGCACAAACCAGACCAGTTTCATGATCAATGAGTCTATTGTATTACAAGTCATTACCATGAAGTACAGTGAAACAAGAACCTTAGCCCAGGCCCCCCAGCCGACAAACGCTAAAACAGCAAATAGTGGCTGTAAGTAAGGTACAACATGCTGAAACTCTGAGATCAAGCGCAACACGTCTGAGAGCCAAATAATCACCATTGTGACGAGTAGTAACAATGAATGCTTATCACAAATATGATTAAACACACTCTGGTCAGATCTGTCGTTATCTCAACCTTTCGTGCCCCACGTTGGGCGCCAAAAAGAACTGTCGTGGTTTGAGCCCAGCCGGTAACTCAGAACCACACAGCCGCTCGCTCACTCCCCCCCCCCACTTCTTCCTCCCCCCGCTCCCGGAGGGATGGGGAGGAGAATGGGAAGAATGCAACTCCCACGGGTTGAGATAAGAGCAGTCCCGCAACTAAGGTATAACACAGAACCACTACTGCTACCACCAATGATAATAACGATTAGTGAAATAACAAGGGGAGAGGATACAATTGCTCACCACCCGCCGACCGATACCCAGCCCGACCCGAGCAGTGATCTGGGCCTTCCGGGTAACTCCCCCCGGTTTATATACTGGGCATGACGTGCTGTGGTATGGAATACCCCTTTGGCTAGTTTGGGTCAGGTGTCCTGTCTCTGCTTCCTCCCGGCTTCCCCTCCTCCCTGGCAAAGCATGAGACTGAGAAAGTCCTTGGTTGGAATAAACATTACTTAGCAACAACTAAAAACATCGGTGTTATCAGCGTTGTTCCCAGGCTGAAAGTTAAAAAACACAGCACTGCACCAGCTACTAAGCAGGAGAAAAATGACTGCTATAGCTGAACCCAGGACAGGAGCTGATGTACCAGTAGGGATTAAAAATTATGGTAAGGCAGAACATCAGTTGTGTGCTTACTAGAAGAGCACAATTCAAACAGATTGTTTAGTTTAATGCCTTCAAGTGACCCCTTGGAGAATGTTTATGTACTTATCTCCAGCAATACAGTGTGACCATGTATGTGGTTAAGGTAGGTCCATATAGTGCTATGGAAGTCAGTATAGCTAGGCAGTTTGACGAATGTCTGAGCTAGCATATGCAGGGGTAAGTGCCTGAAGATTGCTCCTAAAATATTACCTCATGCTCAGGGAAAAAGGGAGCCAGTCTGCTTTCAGTTTAAAGAGACTTGAAAAAAACAGAATGAAAGGCTGATGCGTCAAGTCAGAAGTGAAGAGAAATATTTGCATTTTCTGTCAGTTTAATCAGAGATTTGGAGTCTTTATCAAGCTCAGTTGATAAGAGAACAAAAAGATGCAAAACCAAAGATGAAATCCCAATTAAAAAATAAAAAACGTATTTTACTGTACAGCTTTCCTTTGAAAAGTATTCAGTAATTTCCTCTGGAATGTGTTGCATTATTCCAAACAGATCTTGTCTCTCTCTGAATTCATAATTATACCTGAGCATCGTAGGGACTACAGCTCAAGATTGAATTTTATGTGTAGGCATCTTTATTCAGGCAATAATGGTAAACAAAAGCAAAGCTCTGCAATACCAGTAACAAAAGAACATTTGGTAAAGTCCAGCTCTTCAGCAGACCAAGCTCAAAGAACCCATGGGTTCTTTGTGCCTATCCTATGCATCTCTACTCAGTTAAGTTTAACAGGCTTTTATATATTGTACCATTTATTTCCTAAAGGCTGTCTTCTGCCATGAAAATTTTATGCTTTTATTGACTAACTAATTGATTTAGCCAAAAGTCAAACAGATATTCAGGCTCTTGATGCTAGCAGCACTTCGGCATTTGGTTCACATGAGATATCTTCAAATGCTGTATGAATAATGTTTTCCAGCATGCGCGTCCTCATTGTGCAGTATGACTGGTTGCGTTATGTGGATCCTTGCTAATTCGCTGCCAGATAATAACGCATGTTGCTCATTCGTCTATTATTTAGCATTTTATCAAGCATCCTCTTAAGCACCCATCACTTCAGTTGCAACAGTTACGAGGCGTATTTTTCAGGTCAGCTCAGTGTTGCGTTAATGTGCGATTAGAACTCTTCATTGTGCTCCAGCCTCTTTCCTCCATGAACACTCACTCCTGACAACAAAAGTATTCGTGTATCACGACAATACAGGGTTTGTGTACATGTGGCTGGCTGCAAAATGTGGGCTGCAAAATGTAGGCACTGGAAGAACTGAAAACTAGCTGACTTTTGGAGTGTGGGGTGGGTGTGCAGGACTGGCAGCTCAAAGACAAAACCAGCCCCCTTCCCACACACACTTGTACACATGGGACATCCTTCTCATTTGTGCATAGCTTCTGTTGGGAAGCAGGAAAGGCTGAGATATTTATACCCTCCACAGCTTTGAAGGGCCACCCTAAATGGCACCAGTGAAAACTGCTCTGCCATGTCAGAGATCAGCAGGTTGTGTCATGTTTTTAAAAGGTCTGCTGCCTGCTCTCCTTCCCAGCACCAATGGGCTTTATAGTGGCAAAGAATTATTCCAATCTAGGGAATAATGTTCAGCTCCACTGCTCAGTGTGTATGCAATTACATAGGTAATGCCAAATAATACAAAGTACATTTATCAGGTAGATAAAAAAAATCACAGAGGTACAATAACACAATGCTGCCTTAGTGAATCACCTTTCCTATTTAGGACCATGATTTAAAGATTGCCACAGACCGTAAGCTAAAGCAGAATGTTTTTTTGGAAGTGGAGAGAAGGGTAACTTTTTTTGCCTACTTTAATTCTGGAAACTTCCTTTCCATTTCAAGTAGCTTATTCAAGTTTAATCATTAATCAGGGGACGAAAATGTCTAGTTGTGATATTGTTGGGAATTTCAACTTTAATGATACTATTTGTGCCTGTATTGAGAAGAGAAGTATCCATGGAAACAGTGCAGTAATTCATAAACTGCAGAGCTGTATAAAGTCTTTTTACTGCAAATATGTGTCATCAAGAAAACTAAGAAGACACTTTTCATGTCTGTGTGGCACAGCTGAAGAGTTCCTCTCAATTTTAAGTCATGGATTTGAGCCATGCCAGAGTATAGAGAATTATTCAGTATTTTGTGATTTAATGAATTGAGAAAACCAAACCAGAACCACAACTCCCCCACCTTCCCAAATAGGTAGCCTACCACAAAAAAGCCTGAAATTTAATTTTCACATCAACCAAGTCGAAGTTGTAGTAAACCGGCTTTTATAGTATTTTTTTTTAAATTATCAGATAGTAGTGAAATAAATGAAAAGAGGACTGTTCTGCTGGTATCTGCCCGGTCTGTGTTCCTATCTAAGTCCTGTTAACTAAGCATGAATCTACTTGAGTAAGGTAACATGACAAAAAATGGTAATCTAAGCACTCTAGAGCTTGCTTTGTAGGACAAAGATTTTTGTAGGTTTTTACACACATGTGAACATACAATTTTACTCAAGTTAAATACCAAACAACTCTGTTGCTCAAGGAAGTGCAAAAGATGTTATTTCTGCTCTATTCTTGTAAAACAGAATTCAAGGAAATGGCTTTCTACACTTGGGCATTTCAAACACCACTTGTCTAACTTTGGTCAAGTCAATGAAGACCACATGTTCAAAAAGGTGATTTCTCCTTTCTGTTTTCATTCCCAGTGAATAATTTGTGTTGCTGTGGTCCTGACTGGAGGACCATTGTGGATTGAGTGAGCCCCATAGCAATGAGTCTGTGTGGATGCAGCCCTGCTCTGTGCTGTGCTGCATGCAGGGCACCCAGGCCCATGCTGTGCTGTGCATGTCCTTTGGCCACAAGATAAACTTAGTCTGCAGGCAGCTCCCACCCAGTACCAGTGATTATGCCACCTGCGTGTCTTTGCCTTTATCTTAAAAGTAACGAGTTATCATGTGAAAGGCTTTTTGTTTGACAGTAGAAATGGCAACTAGTATGATTTTCTCTTAAGAAAATCCTATAAGAACTCAGAAAGACCAAAATGAGGTTGCCTTACCATAGATGGGATCTGCACAGCATGCCGTGCCCTTGTTGGACATCTGTGCAGTGCTGCCTAGCTCAGGGTTTCCAGCACGCGAATGGACATAGGATTGTCTATTTTATTTATTTTTTTATAGTTTTAGCTCCAATAAATGGTATTTTAAGGGATACTTTGCTACAGGGTCTGAGTGCCTTTAATGAGATCATAATGAACTACCACCTACTGGTGCAAATTGTGTATGTAAGCCAGGTAATCAGCTTTCTAAAATGCCAGCTGGTTTAGACATAGCTGGCAGTGAGAGCTGAGGCATTGCTCCGCACACATTGAATTTTGCTTTGAATTTGGCAGTTCAAATGCTGTTATGCTGTATAGGTGTCTGCTACTTTATTCCGACATTTCTGGTTTGCTTGTTAATAACTTATACAAACTTCCCTTCCTCTGAAGAATGGCCCTATATGCTAAATGTCATCACATTTTTCAAATAACCTTCATTTTCAGTTACTAAGATAAGCTGCTTTTGAGATAGATCAGGTTAGAAATGTTTTAGAGGAAATTTTGAACAAGATGAGCAGCACTTTTTCTTGAGGCCTCTGAATCAAAAATAGCTTTTCCAAACCACTTTAAATGAGGGTAAAGTAAATTTTGCTGTCACAGTTCAAGGAGGCAATATCTGAAGTAGAAATAACCTTTTTAATGGGAGTTTTAAGCAGAAGGTACAGTTGAGCTTATAATACAGTACACACTTCAACATTAGTGTTGAAAACTATTCCTATACTGTCTTAATACAGTTTTTACCAAACAGTGTTATACAGTAATTTCTTATTTCCAGAGAAATAACAGGTTGGACTTTTCAGTCTTGCAATACCTTCAGTTTATTGGAGCACTGAAAGCTGGCATCTGAAAAATAGAAAAATTACAGCCTGACATCCACATTTAACAGCCAGTCCTCAAAAGTGTGTGACCAGACAAGTAAAGCACTATTAGCAAGACCTTAGACCAAATGTAAAAATGCAATTCCCTTTGATGATAATAAGGCAGCACTTGCATATGTAGTAGTATGGTGCAGATTAGCAGTTGCCTGCTCTGGATACCTGATTCTGAAGTATGGAGCCAGCACAAGCAGTGGGTTTTGTCGCATACCTATCCTACTTGTATTTGTAATATACCTTTCTTGTCCACATACAAATTTTTTTTACAACAAAATTCTTTGTTGTACAGATGAGCAGTTATGGGCAGTTCTCATAGGCTGATACACAGTTCCAGGTGTGATTAAGTGATGTGGTCACTGGATAGTTGCTGACAAGGAACTTAAGAGAAAGTTCCTGATTTCCCTCACCATTCTTCAAACTATAAAGTCCCCTTCAGCTGGAGATTCCTGTTTTCTGTCACCACTGTTCAGGAGACACACCTTTCTGAGAGCCTGCAAATGACTTCATCAGCACAGTTAAGCCATGGGCGTAGCTTCTGTTGTCCTCGAAACCCAGAGCCTTCCCAGGTTGCATTCAGCTTGATCAGTAAGTGACCATCTGTGTTGATAGTCCTAGCCCTTCTGGTTTCAACCTGTGCTTGTGCTTTGTGCTTCCAAGGCTGCTGTTACAATTCTGCAATCATTCACTCTATGCGTTGTCTTACTTTAGGCTCACTGGTAGTTCATTTGACACAGAAATGGTTTCTTAGGTGTGTGTATGTACGTTAGTAGCTTGACTACATGCTGTTAGTATCTGTCTAATAATAGTAATGTAACTTACAAAGAAGGATCCTTAAAAATGTTCTTCTCTACGTTACAATGTTTTTTAACACTAAAATATATTATTTTTAGTTTACTTTTAGTATTTTTCAGTGAAATTATTATTATTTTTTTAATGACCAGGGAAATCTCTTAATGAATGTGTGACCTTGCTATTTAGAGGACTGTCTCTCATTTTGTAATAGTTGCATGTTGATAATCTTAACAGAAAATACTGTGGCTAACTTTTCTTACTTTAGTTTAATATGATTTTCCCTATTGTTTACACCAGTTCATATTTAGAACTATTAGATCATGTTTTGTATAAAATGTGTCTTTCCCTCATCTGTCTAGTACTGTAAGTACATACCTATCCTACTTGTATTTGTAATATACCTTTCTTGTCCACATACAAATTTTTTTTACAACAAAATTCTTCTTAATATTTGATTTTCATAACAATTTTGGGTGCTTTTTCTTCCCTTTTAATTATTTCCCCATTCTCATGCCAGCATAAAGCAGAATGCTTTTTATAACTGAGGTTAGATCTTCTCAGGAGCTGCAGATCAAAAATAATCCTCAGAGAAAGTAACTTCTTTGTACAAAGTAAGTAAAAATGGATTTATATTCATTAGTTGCTTTCTTCTCTTATCAGTTATGAGAAACCAGGACTTCTTAGTATTTAAACTGCCTAACAAGCTGATATTGATAATCTTCCATATCTGTGTGAAGGTATATGAAGAAAAGCACAGATACTGTACTTAATCCAAAATTGCTTAAAGGGGAAGTGGAAGACATTTCATTCTGTATTGATATTCAGATGTTCCTAGTAATTTTAAAATGGTTTAAAATTATGCCACTTCAACCTGCAGACCATCTTACAATCTGCTATCATAAGCTTTTTTTTAAAGTATTGAGAAAACATGCTTTACATATCTTCCCATCTTCTACCAGGTAATTGTGGAACTGTAAAACACTTGGTCCCAGGTGGGCTTTCTGTGTGGAATCCAACTGATATTCTCCTAAACTAGCTGAGCAGGGCGTTAAGTCTGTAAAAAGTGAAAGGTTGAAACTCTAGAGTATAACGAGATGGGACACTTCGCTATGGTTGCATTGGGCTTTTCTTCCCTTTTCTCAAAAACAGCTGTAGGACTTCCTCCTATCATGAATTCAGGAATTTTTCCGAAGCTCTAAATTAGAGAAAGTGATTTGTAAAGAGATTTTATTTCTCCCCCTTTAAATAATTCCCTGAACAAAATTGTCCATACCTGCTTTTTGGATCCTGAGTGTTGAGATGGGGTTTTGGATTTCTTCACAAATTTGTTCTTGAACAAAAGGCTTGGCATGGATGGTGCACTGTCCTTTTGCAAGTTTACTCATAATTGTTTTCCCTAAAATCAAGAATGTCTAGTTGTTTATACCCTGAGTTATTGAGATTGTCTCACCTTTTCCATGTCTCTGATCATCTTCACTTGGTATTAACTTTCTCCCTGAGCACTGAAGGACAATCTTCTATGCTTTCAAATCTATTTCTAATTGCTATTATTTCTGACTAGATTTTTAATTCCTCAGAAATTCTATATTCTATCTTTGGTTTGCCTGTTTCACTCTGTTTATAATATAACAGGACTTACAGAGACACACGTACTGTTGCTCTTACAGAATATTAATCCTAACTTAATTAAGTCTCCTTAGATTCTGACAGTATGATAATTTTGGACATAACTCATGCGTCTTGAACTAATGAGAACATGGCTAAGCTGATTGGTAAACTTGGATCTAAGTATCCAATTATGCCTGTTTATGTTGTTATGAAAATACATAGTGCTTGGAGTCTTCATAGATGATGAAATTAATTAATCTAATTTTACTGTTGCTAGTTGCACTATGAAAGCATTCACTACCTATTGCGCATTTCCATACATCTTCCTTTTCTCTGTCATCACTGAAGTCCATACAGGCAACTTCTTTGGCATGTTTTTGAGAATTTAAGTTTGGAAGCGTCCATTTTCAAGATCTGCATAAAATACATCTTTTGTGTTGTCTTACTTTTTCTCATTGAGAGCTTATGTACAGTTTTTCGCTTTTTCTTTGTATCCTTTTCTAATAATTCATTAGTACCTTCCAAGCCAAAGCCTGCCAATTGCATAATTTTCATGGTTTATGTTGTGCTGTTTAATGTCCACCACAGAATTATGCAAATATCTTACTGGAGAGATCTTTCGATATAATTTCTTGCAAAGCTGTGGTGTGCAGATAGTTCTCTTAGGGGTGACCCACCACACTACAGAGAATCCCTGGCTTAGGGAAGCTTCATGCCGCGTAACTTGTACCTATAGTGTACAGCCATATGTCATATCAATAGTTTTCCACCCAGAATGATTTCGGAGTCTTCTTTGCGAGTTTCACTTTCTTATGGGTGATGTTTTGCCTACTTCCCATTGCTCCTTAGGCCCATCCCTGTCCTTTAACTTTTCTAGAAGTATTCTCAAAAATTTGTAAAATTAAGATTTTCAGGCATTTCTCTTGCCAGTTTTGCAGTCTTTATTGGTTTTGTCAATTTTGTAAACAAGAAGAGAATCATTGCTTATAGTCCAGTCACTATCTTCTTGATCCAACTTTATTCAGACTAAACAACTGACCCGAAATTATGATCTCTCTTTCTCTCCCCCTACTCCAGTCTCTCTTTTTTATGGAATTCAAAGGAAAATAGCAGGGCTAGAAATGGATGAGTAATTACTTCAAATGGATCTGCAGCCTGCTACATGCAGTAGATTAGCAGCAATGTAAGTGAATGCTGATTCAAGTGATGTGAAAAACAAAGCCACACTGAACAAACAAGTATAATAAATAATGCTCAAGCTATCAGTCTAAGAAAAATAAGGTCCTTTGTAGTCATGTAGAATCCATTTATTAAAATGAATCAGTCTGAGTTACGGACTTTACCACTAAGGAAAATCTAAAGAAAAAATCAGTGTAATGTATCAGTTGTAAACAACTAGATTTGTATCACTGCCAATAAAAAATAACAAGCTTCATTTTTTTCATTCTCAGATATAGCAACTTATTCAGTGATTCTTCACCCACAATCCTTCAACAATAACTGACAAACCAGCTCATCAATATCTAGTTAACAGCTTTAATTTGGTTTACTGATTTGTTGTATCTCTGTAGGCTTCTCTATCCCTTACACTAACTCACATTTATCTCATGTTGCTGTTCTACAATGATTAGTGCTGAGACTCTTATACAACCTTTGCTACTCTAAAGGGTACCTTTCACCTTTCATTTTTTAATGTACTGTTTAGTTTGGGTTACAGTGAGATGGAGAAATTAAACCATAAACATTAAATATATAGTTAAAATATTGCAAAAGGGTGTATGGATCAGCCTGTTTACTCTGCATAGGCTATAGACATAATTATGCTAGAGAAGCATTTGTTTTCAGTCTAGGTTCAGGGACAGATAACACTGTTGTCTTAGAAACTTCAGGTTCACTGTGCTCCAGCTCGATTTTTCAACAGAAATGGAAAAACAACAGATTTACATTCAAAGAAAGTTGTTCACGGGAACCACACACTTACAGTTTCAAAAGCATTGATCTTTAATGCGCTATGTTCATTACTGTTGGAGCATTCCGTATCCCCTGTGCTTCCCTTTGCAGTTTATTCTCACTGAATCTGTGACTTGTTCATTGAGTAATATTTGTTGGAGATATTGTAAGGATGAGCACTAGCAACCCTTTAGGAAAACCAGGTTTTGACATGCAAAGCATCCATGTTTGCCAGCTGTTTTTATTTGAAGAAGGTAAGGAATCGGGTCACTCACATTTCCACTTGCAAATATTTTCTGGGATTTGAAAAAAAAAATAATCAGATATCATACATTAGGGTTTTTGCAAAGCCATAACTGTTCGATACTTTTTTTACAAGAGATAAAGAGACTTGCTTTTGTTATGTGTGACATGTGCTTGGGATGGCAGAGGAAGTAGGGAGAAAAATATCTGTGGTTCTAAATCCCTAAGCCTTTTTGCAGCCCATGCGTGGATGTGAACACTGCATCACAGCACTATTCATCATCAGCACAGGGTGAAAATGACTTCCAGATACCTCAGCCAGGGATTTTCAGACAATAGTAGGAGCGGGAGCCCGATATTTCTCAACAAACCGCTAATGAGAAAAACTGAAGTAGACAGATGGTCATGATGATACTAGTGTGACTTATCACATCTGTGTTCTGTAACATGTAAATACTGACAATGCCATATATTTAAGCAAAGCTGCTTTGTTCTACCAGAAGCAATAAAGCTCATTGCTGTGAAAGTACTGATCAGGTCCAGTCAAATTTCACCTGGGAGATGTGTTAAGGTCACAGTCTCTCCACCCCTTTTTCCTGCCACTCAGTGCATTTGAAAGAGGTGTCAAAGCCAGAAATAACCCCTCTCCTTTCTCTTCTAGTGTTTAGGTTGGAGAACACTTTCATTGACATAGCTTCTAAATTTTCCCAGTAGTCACTCCTAGTTCTAGGTTGGTGAATCTAAATGTGGTATTTTATCACCAAATCTTAAACCCCAAAATACCAGCAATAAGCCATCAGAAGTTACCAGCCCCACTACAGTGTGGGTCCAAGTCAACTTTGTAAACTGTTGGATGCCATCTGAATATGATCAACTTCACAGACAACAACCTTTCATATACATTATCATGGGTTCGAATTCAGCAGCAATAACATCTTGTGCCCAGTGTCAAACAAGGTGAATTGCCATCACTGGAGGAATAAATTCAGTTGAATCCATTGTAGCGCAAGGATAAGCAATGATCACACAATTAAGCTGGAAGTAGTAGCTTTTGGATGTACATGTTAACATTACAGCATGCTGCAGGTTGAATCCTCTGTGTGGGTGTGGAGGGGAGGAGAAGAGGAAGAGCTGGATTCATATTTTCTTTTAAAATTCCACTGATTTGCTCAAAGGGCAGGATCCACAAATGGCATTAATTAATGCAGTCATACTGGTGAGAGACATGTATACACTGTTCAATACAGCTGAGAGTCTGACATGGTTTGTCTATAATTTGTTATCTTAACTAGGCTGTTTTACATAGCTACACTGAGGAAATAGTGGCCTTAGGCTGTAGTACTGTAGAAATCTGCATTTTCTGTGGAACTGTGTCTGTGTAGGTACCTGTCCTTTTATATAACCATTCCCCATGCAAGCTGTTCGATGACTCACTTTTATTGGCCGTTAGGCAAACTAACCACAGCGGAAAGGGTGGTATTCCAGAGCCATTGCTCCATGAAAGTAGTAGTGTTGTGCTGGTCTACAGAGTAATTACCTCTGATATAGAATACTGTCAGCATCGTGTCTGTACTAATGCTGATACAGATTTTAAACAGCATTTATCACAGTTTGGTAAAGCAAGTAAGTTGAATCTCAAGAATAAACTTGCCAGTCACCTCCTTCCCCCACCCTGAAAACACTTTAAAATTCAGTTGTCTCAAAGCTCTTGTGTGTGTTTGTTTTGGCTTTGTGTTATTTGATTTCTAGCAGAACATTGTGAAGTTTATGTAATTTTGGGCCTAGCAGTTAATGTGTCCCCTGCAGGCAGACTCTGTATGAATTAGAAAGAAATTCAATTACTGAACTACTGATAACTTATCTCAACAGAATGCAAATGGATTAAGATGGCTAAGTGTTCACTCACTTATAAATGTACCATTTAACGAGAAAACATGTTCTTAAAGAAAAACAACAATACAAAAAGCTATTCTGATGGTTTATACTTTTAGTTTTTTATGTATTTCATATTACGCTACTTACAAAGCAAACTATGGTGACTTTTGTTAAAATAATTTAGAATGAAAGCCATAAAAACGGTTTTAAAAACATGCCAAACAATTTATTATGTTTCCCAAATGGATACAGTGGAAATATTTTCTCTTTAAAAAATATGAATGACTCTTTTGATAAAAGGTGTTTCACATTTTTAATACACAGATTTGTTTTTCTAAGACATTATTTACCATAGTACTGAAATTAAGACTTCATTTTATGTGAAATATGGTCATCTCTGTGTATGATCGTTAGTTATTATACATGAAATGAGCTGATTTCTTTTTTCTGTTAAAAAAAACCAAACAAACACACCTTTCATGCAGTTTTTGAGCTGATCTTAATTTTATATATATATAAAAATTGGTCTGTGAATGGTGTGTGTTCCTCATCTTCACCACCAATGGAGGCACTAGGTTTGTTAACTTACATAGTTAACGAATTAGCCCATGTTCCTCTATGGGCTTATTCACAGTGCATGTAGTGTATATAGCTGTAGGCTCTTCACTGGTGCATTTCCTTGAGAAAAACAAAGCAGAACTCTTTATTATCTGTTTTATAGTTATCGTATAGGAAACTGTCTTGTCAGGTAGTTTTGGCAGACAGTTTAGGCTGGAATTAAACCCCTCATTTAAATCATTGGCAAGAATTTGGGTATTTGATTCATTTCAGTGAACCTTTAGAAGCAAATTTTTAAAGAAATATCCCTGTATAACTTTTATAAAAATGATATTTCTTCAGATCATAAACCATTTTTTTTCTATTTCACAACAGTAAAGACATTAAATGTGACTTGTAGTTGTGGGGTTAGAAGAATGAGTTTCATAAAAGTGTTTTTATGAAATAAGGTTGAAAGAAATAATGAATGATATATATGTGGTGTCACTAGCATAGTGTATTATTATTGGATTCTTCAGAATGTGCAAAATGTGTTTGAAAACCAATATCCTGGTACTGGGGCTTAGTCCTACAATGTATAGGGCTTTATAACCCTGTCAAAAAAGGCATTAATATATATATTTAATCAAAAGTATGGAAATATTTCAGTTAGGATTATAGTCAGGACCAATCCTGCAGTCTGCTTACATCCCATTAAAGCAGCAGCTGTCCGAGACACAACCAAACAGCTTCACAGAGGAATGTCAGCATGAATGAGAGGCTCAGTGAACAGCACTGGGTGGGCTCTGCTTGGGAGCCCAGCTGTGCAGCCCCATGCGTGGCTAATGCAGACTGCATGCCCAGCTCCTTGTGGCTGCCTCCCCATAACCGCGTAGGCACAGCCAGGAGCCTGGTTTGATCCAGTTGTAGTGGTCAGTTCAGCAAAAGCTAGCTGCCTGATAGATTCAGTAACATCTGAATCAGGACTTTAAAGTGACAGTGTACATGGTCACATTATCTTCATTTTTCCATGTTTTCTTCCTTCAACCAAAGGTTTTGACCTACTAAGACTCTGTTAAACAAGCATAGTCCTGCACTTTAAGAGAGGTGAAGTGATGTTGAAAACAGCTGGAGTTTGCAGCACCAACCTATTGGTGGATTATGACTACTGTATCATACAAATTACAGGACCAACTTATCAGAGCAGAAAATGTTTCTGCACATGAATAAATTCAGGTATATGCTATGATATTGACAATACATTTATGTTTCTTTTTATTCTTGCTTCAGAAGCATTTTATGAGTCAGATAATGTGCTAGTTCATCCAGAATAATAGCTAACCTACTATACTCATATACTCCTCTGCCAGCTTGATGGGACCATGAGAGAAGATACAGCTTAGTACACACAGCAAAGCTGATAGTCAGTTTAACTACTAAGGTATATTAAAGTGGTGAGAAGTTCCAAAATAGTACAGGAACAAATGGTTAAAAAGAATAGCAAAGAGTTTCTTAAATGTTTATGGCTCTACCATTTTAGCAGATTTCTGTTTGCTTCTTTTTCTCTACTTTTTCATTCTTCCCTTTCTTTGTAGACTAGTATCATCTAGATGGAGTGGATTCATATACCTTGTGTTTTACTTTTTCAGTTCAAGTGCATGAAAGCTAAAAGCAGATCTGTCCAGAGGATTTTTTGAAACCCTTCCAAAGCGAAGTCTGTTTTCTGGGGCTTTCTGTAATGTGTTTTGCCACATAAACAGAAAGGGTACCTGCGGGCTGCGCACCATCAAGAGTTTGCAACATTTTTTTTTAAACTTAAGGTGGTATGTTCATGTCTTCAGTCATTTGTGTCTGTGCTGGAAGTAACATTATCAAAGCTTACTTCCAGTGTTCTCAGTAATATTAGCAGTGAAGATGCCAAATAACATAAAAATTCTAGCACCTAAAGCACCTACAAACTGATTCTGATGATTTGATACTGAAGTTGCTAAGTACAATGTCTTGCCATAAAAAAATACTGTTAAAACCGCAGAGAATTGTTTCTCTAGGCAGTCCTAAGCAGGTGACTACACCACTCTCTTCTCTGATGTTTTCATCATTTAAGTAGTTCCAACAGAAGACGCTGAAGTCTAATGAACCAGTCTTAAGTCCTTTGCTCACCTCAATTGTGGCTTAGTTTTATGTGACAATAAAGGAAAGACAGTTATAAAGCAATGTTATTTATGTTGAAAAAAATTTCCATCTGTATTTCCACTTGAAATGCAGTCAGCACCAAATTACTTCTGTTTTCCTTAAAGATAGCTTCAATAGTAGTAATCAAGGCAATGCGACAACTTCCACTCCCAGGGATGATAAAATTGTTCTATAACCAACAAAAAACATTCATTAATGCTGAGCCAAAACAAGATGTGCTTCTAACTATTGAAGTTTTCAACTGCTACAATGCAGGAGTTGTTTTAAATACATGTACCTGAAAGCACACAGTTCTCACAAGATATTTTTTGCCATGTTAAGACCATCCCAGATACATTTGTTGATCATGAAGATCTGTTTCTATTGAGGAAAATCATTTGATCCGTACCAGCAAATGGATTTCAAACGTTTCTTAAAATATACCATCTAGTAAAACTTGCCAAGAAACAAACCTTCAGAATCTGTGAAGCCTGTGAAAGTTGTAGATTTCACTAAAACAAACCCACTAACACCACAAATTACTGCTCATAGCTATTTCCTAGAGTAACATGTCAGTTTAAATTATTATTTTTAAATTATTATTATTATTAAAATTTTCAGAGATTTGATAATAAAAAGCTTCGAGGCGAGGAAGGGAAAAAAATCCTAAAGCAGACAAAACTCTTTAAAACCACATGAGTTGTGATGTTCACCCATCCTGCAGCATCGTCTGAAACTATGCTGAAGGAGGTTTTGTGTATTTATAACATAGGAAGGAAACTAGTAGAACATTTAAAACCAGACAGTGTATATCAATGTAAATAAGAATGTAAATAACATTTCACAACATGTAATTGCACACTCTCTTTAACGGAAATATTTGATTTTGGTCTTTTTTATTACATCCTAAAGGGGTAATAGTCTTCAAAGACAGTAATGGATGCATGGGTAAGACTGCTTGAAGGACCCTCTAGAAAGGTGGAAAATTCCTTTTTATTAGAAGTTGGTCTCCAACAGTTTAAAGGTATCATTAGAATACTTATACTGCTGCGTAGTTCTCAACAACAAATATGTACTGCACTACTACTACTGCCCCCCCCCCCCCCCCAAAGCCAAGTGCTGTAAGTGTCTGAAGGATGCAATATTGTGCTTTAGTATTAGGTATCTGAGGTATCCTTATAAGCTGAGATGAAGTATCTTAATTTTCTCTTTATCCAAAAACATCTCTTAGAAACATCTCAGTCTTCACAAGGAAGGAAGAACAAGGAATAAGGACAATAGAATGCGTTAATTATTTAGGGAATTGTTTTGCAGGATCTTTAGGGAATAAATATTAAGGGAGATAAGAAAGAAGCTCAGGAATGCAGGGTAATTACCAAAAGAGCCTATATATTTTTATATATATATATATAAAATCAACATTATCAAACAGTTTAGAAATATAAGCTGTTTCAGTCTAAATGAAGAGGGAAGTTTTTATCTAGTAATTCTCAGTATGGGCCCTTTCCCTGCGGTGTATTAACACACAAGGATCTGGGGTGCGGTAGAAGGCAGTGTGGTCTGAGGAAAGATTCGAAGCTTTTGCTCATCTTCTTAAGGAATTCATCTTTCCATTAAGCTGAAAACAATATGTAAATATGCCCTATGATATCTGCAGCTGATTAGTACTTTATATATATGAAGAATAAAATCATTAAATAAACAATGTATAATTAAGGTGTGAATATAAAGGAGTAGCCTATGGAAGTAGGGAATGTACAGATTACAGCTATTAAGAAAGGCAAGAAAGAAGTCTATACAAGTAAAAAGGGGATGCCCCATTAGTTAATAGGGAAAGAGAATGAAAAATGAAAAGCAGAAGAAAGGCTGTAGTATTCAAGATTTTTTTTCTGCATCTGTCTGCATGGATTAAAATAAGGCTAATAGTGACCTGTAGATTAGCATGATCATTTCAATAAGGAGGAAACATAGGCTCCAAGGAAAAGACCATTTAGATAACATGACTTCAAGTTAGCAAAGCCTGATGTAATTCATTCTTGCATACTTAAAGAACTTGCCAAAATCTCTAGTGATTATTATGGGGAGCTAGTGGAGAATAGGTGAGATCTGAAAAAACTAAAGCAGCTGTAGTGTAGAACTTCTTTCTGATCTTGGAGGTCAGATGGAGGCAATATTAGAGGTTTCTGGAAATTATGAACCAGTCTTCCTTGTTTTGTTAACTTAAAAGATACTTGAACAAATTATTAAGCAACCTACAAATATCTGGAAAATAAGTAAAAACCATCATTGATTTGTTCTTGAAAAATCCGTCTGTTTTTCTTCACTGACATAATAATTGGTCTAGTAAAAGAGAGAAAAATAATAGATGTTATAGATCTTGGCATCTTCATAAGCAAAGTAGATTAATACAGTCTACAGTAAAATTACCATTTTGTGGAGTGATGGATCTATAAGCCCTGTATAGCAAGGAAGAAAGCTCCAGCAGCAGTAAGGAACCTAAAGTGGTAGAGGGACACATCTACAGAATAAGGTATTGGCAGAAGACTAGGAAGAGGAGAAAGCTTTCTGGAAAAATCCAGTCTGTGAGTAGATTGGGTTCCCAAGGAGGTCACATGCAGACTTGCCAATGGAAAAAAAAGATGTCTATCAAAGTTGTTATTTGCAAAGAAGGCCTCATAAACTGATTAAGACCAGTATGTGTCAACAACAACAGACAGTAGCAGTGCCTGTAGGTAAATTTCTGGTCTGGGACAGGATGGCCCTAACTAGAAAAGGTTATTCCTTTACATTGCTACATTAGCCCAGAGTGTGATAACTCCTCTCTTCCATGCTGAAGGTTATGGAAGGTCTGTTCCTCTTTCTCAAGCACAGCCATGCCATTGTCTCAGAACTGCAACAGGAATACTAATATATGGCTATGGCCCAACAACAGTGTCTTGGTGCTGGTCACCCAGCAACAGTGAGAACTGTTGATACGTGCACTGACTGAGGGTGGGGGCAGTAAGACTTAAAGGCCCAGGCTGACTGAAATGGCATTGTGCAGTGGCCCTGAAGTGTCTGAAGATTTTGCATTATGTAGGCTACTTACCTACATACTGGACATTACATGGGGCCACCTCCTTGATGATTTTCTGACATGCCAGTGGTTAGATCATCAGAAACTCTCAACTATTCAGTTTGGGCATGGATGGTAATAATGTCTCTGTCCTAGCTGGTAGTCTTGCTATTTATACACCTTACTTAGAAGAGGCTAAACCCAGGAACTAAATCAGTCCTGAGATGACATGTCTAGCTGTTTTAGAGGGGTTCCCCTGGAACACTTGGCTGTGGGAAGGCAGCAGTTCCATTGACACTGTTCTGAAAACTGAGTGATGGAGTATTTTCCACCTATGAGATTACACTGTCACCACTTCAGAGAAGTGTGATAATATGTCATCCTTCCAGCCTGGGGGTACCATGGGATGAAAGAAGAACCAGGTCACAGTATTCTCCTGGGTGATGACACAGTGAGCAGCAAACTCCTGATTCTGATCCAATTCTTCTGTCAATACGTGGGAGGCAAAAGAATTTATGAATTCAAGGAGGTAGATTGGGCTGTGATCAGGGATCCCATTTGTTCATCCACATCAAACCACATCTGGAGATAAGTCAAAGGTTAAAATACCAGGTTTACAAGAATACATACAGGGTTTTTAGGAGTAGGTTTAGATTTTCAGTATGGGCATGAGTAAAAAGTCACATTTAACAAGGAAGATCGAAGAGTAACCACAGGAGACATTGTGTCTCAGAGGTTATATCTCTCGATTATAACTTTTTCTCTGAATCTTGTAATCTCCTTATATATGCCTCTGTGCACTGTACCAGGAGTAATATGATGGTGGAACCAGTGCTTGGGCTCTTTCTCAGTCTCTTGCTCTTGCTTATTCCCACTAGCTGAGTGTGAATAGGTAGATACTTCTGTTTTGCCATATTGCCTACTAATTTTTCTGTAAATGTCAAGAAGCTGAATTGTTCTTGTTGTCTTACCTGTTCAGTCCGTACCGCCTGATACTGCTACATGAACGTAAACCAAATGCAAGCCGAATGCTGCTCAAGACTCTTCTGCCAGCCATGCCAGCCTTGCTCAATGAGAAATACCAAAGAAAAGGGAAATAAGACCTAAGAAATTGAATTAAACATCTCCAGCACAAGAAGCAAGAAGTATCCAGATAGGAGCATATTTCAATATAGAGAAAACAGATGGTTATACCTAAATAATCATATCCTGAGTCTAGGGGGAAAAAAAAAAAAGGGTCGTTGGTCAATAGGTAATGAGCCTTAGTAAAAAAGTTACTATGAACATGTTCTGGACATGAATAGGTTATATTATAGGTTGTTATGAATGCAGCACTAGAGTATATCAGCACTCAGAGTTACTGCTGTTCACCTGCTGGGCTCTGTGCCACGTAACATCTATTAAACATCTGTTAACCCTTTACAGCTAAGTGGAAATTTTACAGTAAAATGTAGAGTAGGTAGCGCAGTGTCTATGAAACATAGCTTTTGGAAGACAGTATTTGCATCTAAGAAGTAGCAGAGAGTTTGGAAGTTTGAAGATCAGCAACACAGATCACTGAACCTGAGCTGTTAACACAATTACATTATAAATCTATGTTTCAGTTCCATAATGCAATGATACTTCACAAATTTAAAGTCTTCTCTTATTCTTTGTAAAGAATCTTGGATTTATATTCCTCTCTGAACAATGATGTTTTACAAAACCAAGTAGTGTTTCATCTGTAACCTAGTCCCATTGCTCTGCGGTTATTCACTGTGAAGTAGAAATATAATAAAATTACATTCTGTAAATGAATACAGATTTCGAACCTATACTGGAGTACATCAGAAGCCATGCAAGATTATGCAAAGAATGGGCCAACATGAGAACAAGCAACCATGCATGACAGACATTTTAAATGAGAAAATTTGTTGATTAATGCCCTGAAATGCCAAGAAAGTAGCAGAAATGTGGCAAAAAAGGTTAAGATGCAAGTATATATATAATTATTATAATTTGTTGGATCTTTGGGGCTTTTTAGAAATACTGCACAACTTCAGCAAAAGTAACTAAAAATGATACTTTTTGTTAGAGCTGAATATTTTTTAAAGGATTTTTGAATTGTAAAAGAAAATTAATAGATCTTTTTGTTCTTGTTTGTGCTGAGAAACTTTTTCGTTACCTCAGGCATTTGTGTGGGACACAAAAAACATTTTTTTTGCCTTGGTGTATTAATTAGCACAATTTGGAATGTAGGCTGGATAAATGAACTTACAAATGGATAAAATTAAAATTTCACCTTTACAAATGACATTCAGTGTTTCAGACTAAAGCCTTTCAAACCTGATGAAATGTAGTACATAGCAGAATGCATTCAGGAGGTAATTAGTACTGAGGTTTCATTTAATCATTATATTGTCTTATACACCACTCAGAATGCGGTGAATTCAGTTTGATTTTGGTAACATTTTCAAGGAACACACTTCTAAATATGCTAGAAAGAGAAGAAAAAAGTTCAGCAAAACGTGCCTTTACAATAAAATATTTATTATACTTTGTTATGCTATCAAATGATGTTTTTCAAGTGTAGAGGTATGTGTGGTAGATTTTTGGGACTGAGGTCGTATTTACTCTCATGATTTTTTTCTGTGTAATCTATGCAGTATTTTGCAGGCAGCTGTGTTTTCAGTTTTATCTGAATCAAAGTTGAGTTGATCATTTCTTAGAAGTATAGTGCTATGCCTTAGATGATATACCTGTTCCTTCATGAAATTCTTTTGACTTCACAGACTTACAGAACAGTTGAGGTTGAAAGGGACCTCTGGTTTCTAGTTGCTCCCAGGGATTGAGGTAAAGCTGACCAGCCTCTAGTCCTCTGAGTCCTCTTTCTTGCCCTTTTTTGAAGATAGAAGTCCTCCCATGCTCAAGCATCTCTCCCAATTGCCTTGATCATTCAAAGATAGTTGAGAATAGCTTTGCAGTGAAATCAGCTTGTGGGAGCATCCCATCAGGGCCCATGGATTCTTATGTCCAGTTTGCTAAAGTATTCTCAAACCTGTTCCTCATTAATGACCAGCATGGATCATTCTTTTCTGCTTGCAAAATATTGTGGAGCTGTACCATAGGTTATCTCCTTTCCAAGATATCCACAAAGTTTCAAGTCTCCTGGACCTCATCACTCATGTCTTCTTCAGTCTTGGCAAGCGTGGTTTTGCCACAGCAATATTGGTAAAGAATTCTGCTGCAGGCCTGGACTCCAACCTTCAGCTAGATTGTGTTTGCTGTCCTCCCAACCTCTGATCTCTTTCCCAATGCATTCGTCTGGTTCTTTGTCACCTCAAACACAAGTTGATTATTTTAAGTTCTGCAGCTCTTAGTGTCCCAGTTCTACTTGTTTTCTCTTGTTCTGCATAGGAAAAGTTTTCTTTTTATCACCCATCCATCATCCACTTGCCAAGTTTTCAAACAAGCATGTTCCAGTTTTTCTGCACTGCTTTCCCCCTTTGGAGGAGCTCCCTGAAGATTTCACATAAACATCTACATGTGTCCCCCCACCTTCCTCAATCTCTGCAGTACATGTTAGGCAGAGTCCAGCTGTTTCCAATTCTGTCTTTCTCTATATACTGTCTTATA
Organism: Strigops habroptila; assembly: GCF_004027225.2. NCBI lineage: Eukaryota > Metazoa > Chordata > Aves > Psittaciformes > Psittacidae > Strigops > Strigops habroptila. The sequence continues at coordinate 40,585,138 of NC_044283.2, forward strand.
TACAGTTTCCATGTTTCTTCAGTGCTCAATATTATCAGATTTTAGGATGATTAACATGACCATACGAACAGTGCTAATATGGTGGAAGAGTATGGATTTATACCCATCAACAGATATCACTTTAAATGCAAGCAACACTAGGGAATTTCTAGTGCTTTGTTACAGGTGGAAGTGATTAAAATACTGCATCTTCACTGCCCCATGAGATGTCCTAATTTTTTATTGCTATTTGTGAGTAGAAATTACTAACCTAGGTGATATTTCTTGAGGGATTTACTCAGAAAGGTTCCCAGACCAACATTATTGTCAGTTACTGCTGATTTATTCAGGAATATATTGTTGTTTAAACAGGAGTTCGTTTTATTTAATGCTTTATTAATGGAATACTTTTAAATCAACAACAGTGTTCTAACCTGAGACCTGCCTTTGTGGCTGTTTACAAAATCAGGCCACAAACTATTCATTTTGCCAGCAAGTACTTGATTATACTCACCTTAATTGAGCTGTACAGTAGTTGATCACCAAAAAAAAAAAGCCACAACCAAACCAAAAACAAAAGAAAAAAGCTTACTCAAGGCAGTGAGATTGTCAGAGTTACATGTAAAACCACGAAAATGACCATGTGTTAAAAGACAAGGCTAAGATGCAGGAAGCCCTACCTGTATCTCCAAATTCACTCCACATTTTCACTGTGTTCTTTGCTATGTCACTGAGGACAAAAAAAAAAAAAAAATAATTAAAATATTTAGGCATCCAGATCTAGAAAGAAGAACTGAAGAGCCTCTCTAGACTTCAAATACTTGGATCCAAATCTGAATTCCAGAAACTACCGCACATAGGGCTGCCTATCAAAGCATGGAAAAATTTACCAGAAAGAGCAGGCAAAAGTAAATGTACTTCTATAGCCGGTCTGCCTAAAGAAGGAGGGTTTGGATTCTGATTTATATTTGATATAAATGAATGGGCAACCCCAGGGCTTCGCTCTCCATCAAATCATGTAGCAGCTAGTTTGCAGAGTCATGCACTGGTCATAAAGCAAGGTCTCTTAGTCACCCATGTGCTGCCTAGCAGATAGGCATCATCGTGTTCTGGGCTAGGAAAAAAAAGTTACCTGTTTGTACAGAAGAGTGAGCTGTAATCATAAGTGAATGGGTGCCCTGACCTGCATGTCGAAGTCAGGCAGCTAAGACTTGAACAAGTGAGGCAAAGTTTTAGACAAATTCTTGTTGACAAAACTTTCTAATTTTTTAGTTTACTGAGAACGTATTCTGATCACATCTCAGCTTGTACCACTTTTTGAGGCTCTCCATCTGAAACACAGAGGGGTTATTTACTTCAGGTACCAACAAATTTATGGATTCCAATAAATCCTTTATTTGTATTATTCCTACAAACATAAATATGTAGCAGCAATGCGAATTGGAAAGAGGCATTTATTCAGCTCACTGTGCCTCAGGTCGCATTTAAATGCTGAAGAGCAGCATGAATGTCCTTTAAGCATAAATACATCCAGCTGGTATGATGCTCAAATACTGCAGTGATGAGGGTCTTAATACAACTGTGGCCTTCTCATGTCCTCAGCAAATCCACCCCTGTTCACAGAAGCATGTAAACAGAAAAAATGTCAGAAGCCGATTCTTGTCTGTGATGGAAAACAGTCTGTGGAGATCCTAGGAAAGTGAACATGAGCTTTGCTAAAATAAGAGGCAGTTACACCAGCAACTGAGTCAATATAACTCTTATTATACATAAAATACACATAAAATACTACTTGCCAAACACTTCGTTGGTACTAAACTAAACTCTATTGTAAATGTTGGCAATATGCTTGGTATGTTTTCCTTTCGTTGGTGGCATTTTTTGCATGTAAGGCACTGAAGCTTCACATTTATAAACAAAACACATTCAAGGGTATATCATAACTATAAAAATATGTAGGGTCTTTGTAATTATATAAAAACTTCAGTAAACTATTTGAGTTTGCGATGAATGTGAGTATGATTATGCACATGGTTTAATCAATACACCTTTCAGAGGACCTCATTTTGGAAAATACAAAAGCCATATCTTGCAGTTAGTAATAAATATTTCATTAAATTATCTCTAATTTAACTTTCACTCCCATTGGCAAACCTCTAGTGGTACATGTTTTTTTCCTCTTGATTTTATTGCCCTGGTAACATGCAATCATCTCACAGCCCTTTGCTTTCTGATCTATGCTATATTGCCTCGCCTTAGATTAATCTGATAGCCATTATCTCATTTAAGTAGGTAATATTTGACCATCTAACCAGTTTAAAGCAACTGAGTAGAAAAATATGGGCTTACATTTGGCATTCAGAAGCATTTCTGAAACAACAAGAAAGTGATTTGAAAAAAATAGTGATCTAAATTATTCTCTTTATGCTTGAAAATGCACACTGCTTTTACTGACATAATTAAATTGCCTATGTATCTGACTTTTTAATAATGAAAAAGCAAACCCTAGAGTGTTTAGATGATTTGCTATATTCATTTAAAAAAAGGAATTCAGCTGTACCTATTCAGGCATTTACTCTTCTCGTGGAATGTAGACAGAATAAAATCAGTGCCATAGCTTTTTAGGGTGGCAGATTTCATAGGGATTTGCTACTTTTCTGGTTTTAAGTGCTCCTTTTCAGTACTTGCATTTATATGTACTATTGACAATGAAAAGCTAAAATTCAGTTTATCTTGTCATCCAGCTATGGCAAGTAGTATGTTCAGATTTCAAACTTGCCAAGTTGCAGGTTTTGATAGATAAGCAACTGTTCTAGGTGCTCTTGGAAATAAAATTTAGACCTTGCAAATGAATAACTACCAATCCTGGTGCCAGGCTGTTGACTAGTAGGTAAGAGTTACTGCTTTTTTTGTAGCTATTACATTTGCATCTTGGGACAATGGGGAATGCTGCCCATCTGGAAGATAAAAGTTCTTCAGAAACCTAAGTGGAAATGAATGTAGAATTGTAAGGAAAATTAATATAGTGTTAAGTAAGGTCTGACAAGATTTGTATACAAATAGGACACAGAACACTAGCAATTTTAAGTACAAATCAATTTTTAAAGCAGGTTAGCAGTATGAAAAGAATTCATAAAGTGAACTTTGCCTCTGCAAGCTGGTTTTTCTCCCTGTGTGCCACAGTGAAGCAGTGCTATGGGTTAGATGTGTCATCAGTGATCTAAATTGAATTGACACTGATGTTCGCCTGTGAAGGCTTAGCTACTTGCTTTTGTTTGCAAAAAGACCCTTGCCTTGCTTACACTGAAGGCTAGATGACATGCATTTGCTAAGACATCTGCTCAGTTCTTTATATGTAATGTGTTTTCTATGAAGCTTCATTTCTTATTCCCTGCACATTATCCAGTCTCAGCTTCTTTGGATGCTTGCCTCATTCAGTAGATACTATCTTTCTTCTCCAAAAATATGTCAGGAACTTTCCACATTGCATCTACTGCTTTCTTGCATTCTTAGTTTATTTTAAAATTAACAAAAATTCAGGAATTGAAAAGATTTCTATACTAGGCATTTGTTTTGACATAATAAAAGTTTTGACAGGCATGTAAATTTGGTCCTGTCTGCCTAAATCCTAAGAGTGGAAGAACTAATCCTGCAAAAAACAAAATCCTGCCCTTCTTCAGCTGCAATTTCTAGCATTTTCATAAGGCCCTCAACAAACGTGCATAGTAGCAGTGCAGTAAACCATGAATCCCCCTCACAGTCCTCTAGCTGTCTAAGGAAAAGTATGACTCACATTTACCCATTATTGTAAATTGGCCATAGTATCGTAATATGGCCAGTTGTTAGGAGTTCTATTGCTTTTAGCAGTCCGGGTATTCTAGCAGAGGGAATAGAAAGATCTGTATTGCTTTTTATGACAGAGTTTCAGATACTCAACATTGTGAAATAAGGGACTGCAGTATGACAAGAACTATTATGAAGTATGTATGATGGTACCCAGCAGTCAAGGCATGATGGACTGAAGATACTCAAGAGTTCCTGAGTTACACCAACTTCACTTGCCATATGGTCTTTCTTCCCCCCACCTTTCTGCTTGTATATATTTGATGTTTTACGCTTACCACAGCAGCTTTCTGAATCTGGAAGTGCAGTGCAGTTCTCAAAACTACTCCCTAAGAAACACTTCGGAGTTCAGTGAACTGGCGGTGGACCCTACACTGAGGCTTACCTGCCACTTTGAGAGATAATTTATGACTACTATCACACAGTAATTTTAGCAGGGCTTGTTCTGATACTGCTGTAACATCCATTTGTCATTTAGCTTGTTGATTAGACATTCATATTCTTGAGAGAATAATAGACATTTTCCTTTGGAAAAGGGGCAAACAAAAATTCCAAGCACTAAAACTGTAAAATGTCCTGTGTGTTTAATTTGGATACAACTAATTATAGAATATCGCTTCAGGAAATGCACTAAATTTTATATATTTATGCTTCTGTAACAAGATTTCAGAGCCTAGTAGTTCTTAGCGAGATATAATTACTGTTACAACTCACTCAGTTACCCAAATTAGGTTGCATGTGCAATCCAAATATTAGAAAAAAAACCCAGAGCTTACCCTCCTGAGTGAAGCAAAATTATAACCGTAGTGGAGGAATGTTTGATTATCTGGTTTTACAGTTGTTTGTGTCTGTGGTAAAGAACATGATTTAAACATGGAAAAAAAAAAAGTTGTTTATCTTCAAAGGCGGTACAATCAGTGTTAATTGGCTAGAAAAAAACCCCACAGATCATCTATCTTAGTGGCTTTTCTGCAAAGTACATTGAAAGAAGAAACTGCAAACAGGTCTCTGGGCTATAAAATAGAGTAAATAAAGCATTATACATCTAGAAAATAATAATGCAAACCACAGGAAAGAATGCGTGAAGAAGAACGTGAAACCTTTTCTCACAGCTAAATATAAAGAAAGGAGAGAATTTTGAGAGTAAATCTGCCTTCATAATGGCAAATTGGTAATTATTTTAAGATTCTCTGTATTATTTGTGCTGCCACAGTGCATTGCCGTTAAAATTATAGACTTGTGTTATCTCTGTGATATACTCAAGCCCAAAGTGTTGCAATTTATATGTTGAGTTTCACCACTCGCACACAAGTTTTTTTTTTAAATGCAGTAGCTCCCAGAAGTGCCCAGTGACAGCAAAGTGAACATAGTGTTTGTTGTTCTAGATGAGATGCATATATTTGGTGTCATTTTAGTTTTCAGACACCGTAGGGAAGAGGGATCGTGGGTTTCCAATTTCTTCTTTCCCACATGGCAGCATTCATCCTCTGGTCATGTCAGGAAAGAACAGTATTTATACTTCTCTTTGCACTGGAAACTGAAATGAAACATGTCAGAACATAAGAGGTTGCTAGAGGCATATTTCACATTTATCCGTCTCTCTGTTCTTTTCCTGAATAGCTTGCTTGCTTCTTTGATTCAAGGAGTTCCTGGCTTGGGGCTCTGATCTTGAGTTTTGGTAAACCTCAGATACTTAGATACGTAAGTATCTGTAAAGCTGGAAGCCAAGTTCTGCTTGGAGCTGAAACAGGACATGGACTTCTGATGCTGTGCCAGACACCCAGGCAGGCTGCACAGAAAGTCTTCAAAATGCTGGTAGTCTTGGGATCCCAACTGCTATTCGCTTCGCTTGATCTTCCCCTCTTTGGGAGGAGGCAACTTGAAAGCCTGTAGATTTCCAAGAATGCGTTAGTTTGCCTCCTGAAGTTATTTCAAAATAACAGACCAAATATGGGAACCTGGATAATGCATGGGAGGATGGTAAAAACTTGCGATAGTGTCTAATGGAGACCTGCTTGTGACTTAGCAAAAATTTGCCAAAGCTTCATGTTCTCATCAGAAGGTCATTTCTGAGATATCTTAATTGTATGGAAAAAAGATCTTTTACTGGAAAGTACTCAAGTGTCTTGACTAAATATACTTAACCCACATTAACTACTCTCTGGGCTTTCAGTCCAAATTAAGTTAAAAAGATGTGAAAAGACAGGCTATTGCCATAAACAGAGCTGAGAAGTAAATACAGATGTTCAGAGTTCATAATTTCAAACCAGAATGAAAGATTTTACACTGATGCTCAGAATCATCATTTTTCTTTGACAAAATGGATTCACTTAACAGAACATAACGAGGAAGATAAATTAATGCCTCTTGATTTCTAACCTCTTGTTCCAGTCATTATCATTCTTTGATCTCCAGTAACTATAATGATGCCTCCGCTTCCAGATGTTTCTTTATTAAGTTCCTTCCAGGAGAGAGAAAAAACACAAGTCATCCCAAATGCTGAAAGTTCTCAACTCATTATCATATTTTACATATCATACAGACATGCTGACAATGTTAATTAGTGAGAAAGGCTTGATTGTTCTTTAATTACTCCGCCAAGAGCTGGTATAAAACACGAAGCCACAAATTATATGACATATTATAAGTGGATTGGTTTTAATGATATGTTCATGTACCGACATGCATATTTCATTACTAAGCTTTAGTTATTAGCATTTTAACATGGTCATTAATAATAAAAACACTGGGTTATGTACACGAATAAGAAAAATATTACTGCAGAATTTTAAAAGGCACATGACATGATGGTGCACTTGTATGAGTTGCAAACTGTAGCATCAGGACAGGGTGTGCAAATCATAAAGCTCTTCCTAACTGCTGCGCTGACTGTCATGTCATTATGCATTTTATGAAATGACTCCTTATGGAAAAATATGCAGTCTGTGAAACAGAGTGTACTCCTCAGAACGTACCCTGTTGGGTAGAGGGTCAAATCAGTTGTATCTTCTGTGGCCCTGAAGATCTGACTTTCTGAAAATTAGTGTTCAGCTTTGGCGAATATTCGTCTTAGAGTTATAAGAGATTTCTCCTGCATCTGTACATTTAAGTCTGAAATGAGTCTTTGATGCAATTCTGTGACTTCCTGCATGCTCTGATAGAAGGTTATTATGCATAAAATGAAAACAGTAAGCTCCCCAAGCTGTCTTTCTGAGAAAAGATTGAGCACCCATTGACTGAAACAAGTCTCATCCCCTTCTACATTGAATACATTTTTAGAGCAGCGCTACACTAGCTGGAGTAAAATAACTATTATTACTGACTGATAATAAGACAACTCTAGTTTAATTTATTATATCAGCTTGTTTATTGCTGTCATATTATGAAGATGACATTTATGTATCAGCTTGGATTTGAGCAAATAACTTTGACATTCAGCAACGAAAGGTCAGTCTCTCCATTTTGCTTTGAAGTTTAAAGTTCTATTATTCAAATACGAACAAACTTTCTTTTCTTTACTAGCACCCTGTTTTGCACTACGGGATAGGAATAGCCATGTAAAATCAAAAAGAACTGCATGTATCTGTTGGTGGGACAGTCATGTGTTTTCTAACATTTGTCCATCCTCCTTTAAAAAAAAACAAATGGAGACAATCAGATTTAAAAGAGGAAAAGCCAACAATACCCATTGTGTAAGTATGAAAACAACCAGGCTTGCCATTTTTACCTTCGGTTTTATAATATTGTCATTTCATGGAAGAGTTCTCAGCTGGAGTACCTCTTTCTCTATACCTACATTCAAGAGTGCTTGTGTCCTGAATAATTAAAAAGTCTATTGTAATTGCCTTTTCATGATACCTAATGCACTGCAAAAAATGTCACATTTCTCTTTGCTAAGTACAATTTAAAAACCTAGGAGAAGCAGATGGTTTGGCATTTTGAAGGTGGTAAACTGCAGAAGAATGCTGAGTTGATTCACAGGGTTGCCTTGTTCAGTTCAAAAAGATGCCTTGTTAATCCCAGTGAGGAGTTGGGAATACTGTAGGACTGATAATCTCTGTAGGACTGATGATCTTCACAATTAATTATGAACACAGAATCACTTTGAGAATTTTCGAAAAGCTGAGATGTTACATTATTGGGGGAAAGCCAAGGATTTCTGTACTGTAACATAATGCAAGAGAATGGATTTTGAACAAAGAGATTAGGATAACAGGTGGGAATCAACAAGTGCTCTTTGGACCAGAATGCCCTTTTAATTTTCTGAAGGGAAAATCGTAATCCACTACTGAAAAATCCTGATTTAGAAAATCTGGAATACTGTCTTCTGGACTAAAGGAGAACAAGTGAAAGCCCTGAGACAGAGAAATTACTGGCTATATGGTTGCATTTTGAGCATCTTTCTAGGTATTTCTAGGCACTTTAAAGCTGATTTAATTTTTTTTTTCCCCTCACTTTCTAGAGAAAAAAAAGTGGTGTTTTAGAGGAATGGATACTGTGCAAAGACGACTTTTTCTGGAAGCTTTTATGATATTTAATTAATTGGGGCTTTATTTTTGCAATCAGAGTGTAGGGATAGCTGTCATTCACTGTTCATTCTGAGTGAGTTTTTTACTCTGAATAAGACTCACCTTTTCTTTACAATAGGAAAGACAGCTTATAGCCCATGGTGCCACGTGAGAATGAATGCATTAAATTCTGAAGGTGGCTGTAAGTGTTAATGATTTCCCTTTGTTTCTCTCTGGTGGCTGAGGCTATTTATTGCCTGCTGGTTTTGCTTGCCCGTTTTCAGATATTGCCAGCCTTTGCTGAAATGATGTGGAAAATGTTTCCATTAGGAACAGGAAGCAAATACTCCATGCTAACATAATTTAGTCTATAATTATTTACTCATATATTATTTTTCCAAAGCCTCCTGGCTTACAAGAACGGAAATACATGGCACACATTTAATGATCAGCTTCTCATCTCATAGTTCTGTGAATTACTCCTGATTTATTAGACTTGTTCAAACTATGCCTTGAAGACAAACCCAGGTATTTCTTACTTTTTCTGTCACTGGACTGTCTTTTTCACACACACACACACACACACACACACACACACACACACACAAAGAATTTATTTATACAACATTTTGTGAAGTAAGGGATGTATTTTCCCATTTTACATTTGTGAAACTATTCAGTCATAAGGATACATTGAAATTGTGGCTGAACAGTTTAACGAGTGCTAAATGTTTTGGGGAAGCCCAAAGCCCAGCTTCTGTACCTTCATGTGGAGCTGTGCAGGTGCAACATCGAAAAAAGACCATGGACAATTTCACTTGCAAGAGAATTTCAGCCTGAATGCTGGTTTGGTAAAACTGAAGCAACTGATAACAAATGGAAACAGAAGCATTGCAACAAAAGGCAGGCACACAAAGCTTGGCTGTTGTATGTTGTTTGGTGGTAGCCAGCTGGCTAATCAACACAGATATGTCAGCTACTCAATTAGCAGATTTACAGCTCTCAGCTGTGGAATGTGCCAATTTTTCCTCACTGAAGTGACATGAGGAGGTAGACGCAGAAAAAAAAGGAAGTGAAAGGTAAGCAATAAAGGATCAAAGGGCACAAAGACATAGGAATCTAGGCTTTAATAGAGTCACTACACTGAGAACAATTTATCCAGTTGTGATACAGGGCTGAAATTGTCAGAAGACCCTTGGTTTTGGTTTGGATTGAGAGGCAGTGAGACTATGAAGATGTCGAGAGCACGATGTCAAATGTCAAATACGTTACCTAAATGCTTTCTGTCGTCTTTGCCGCATCAGCCTCCTACTTAAGCAGTTTCCTGACTTGGAATTTTGCGGTCAGTTTTTTTCAGTGACCTCATACATGCTGTGTGTTAGCAAGGGCAGTGCGCTATGTGCTATCATGGTAATAGAAACTTGAACTGTTGTGTATTACATGTGCTGTACTCTGTGATTATGATACAGCAAATATGTATGTATGCACAGCATACTTCCAGTTGTTTATGAAGTGTTAGCTTACACACCTGTATAGTGTTTCGTGTTGTGAGGTTTCTCCTTTCAGTAAGGAGGGACAAAACTATTTTTACATTCACTGAAACATAAATAATCCTATACTTATCCAGGGACAGAAAGCTTTGGATTTCATAGTGTGCTATAGGGATTTCATCTCAGGCCATCATCATGGGAAATTTATGAGACGCTTAAAGTGCTATATCTCAAGATAAACTGGAAAATGTCTCCATTTGATTTGGAACCATCATTTGTCTGTTTAATACTTTGAATTAGTGTGTTTATTAACCTTCTGACACACAGAGGTCCTTGGCAGCAAAACCTGAAATTTGGTGGGTATTAATACATATGTATTTTTGGAGGGCATCACAATGGCATGGTCACTTGTGGTTACACAAGCTGGAGGTAGCGAAAACAAAACAAACATCACCGCCCCAGGAGAGATAAGTGAGATTTGTCCATTTGAGACTGTTGGAAGGTGGCTCCACAGCAGATACTGTGCAATCATAAATTTGTAATGTGTAGCCATTGCGGCTGGGGGAATAAATATTCAGTACCTGTTATTACCTGATAAAGTCATAAATATGTATGAGTCCATTTTATGTGATAATTAGAGAATCTAGTTTTAGCATCTGCTTTTACCTGATAACCCAACTTTATTATTTTAAACACAGGAAAAGCAGTAATTCACAAGCTATAGGCACCATGAAGATGTGAAACAAAGCTACCAAAGAGGAGGGAGGAAAGAACACTGTTTTAGGTGCACATCCCCTGTTACGCAGGAGGCCTTGCGAACAAGAAGCATATGCGCTATCTTTCTGTAGGGTTTATGGGAAATGCTCCTGCCTGCTTTCAGAATAAACTTGTAAACAATTGAACTAAGTTTAGTTTTAAATAAAATGGAATTATAGAAAAATCTGGCCATACCAAATACATCTGTTTTGGGCGTCAGTTCTAAATATGAGTACTTACCATGATAGCCGATTGTTATAGCCTACATCTCACAGGGAATTTGACCAATAGATTTTGATAATCCACTGTCACAATGGTCAGATAAAAGCTGACAAATAAATAATAAAAAAAGAGAAGTCAAGAATTGCTATTTTACATGAAGGTCCTAGTCTTGGGCCGTAACATATACATCCTATTTCACTATGCAAAATATTTGGAGCCCTTACTTTTCCTCCCCAGCAGAGGCAGTGGAAGGAACTGATCTGAACCTCAAATTGTTTCCTTGTCTGCTGATAAGGCAAGAAGCAGTTTTAGAAGGTACTGCCTTTTTCAGAGCTTTTAAACTCCCACTGCAGTTTGTCAGCATAAATTGTTTTCTGTCTTCTCTAAGCGCGATTTCCTTAAAAATTCTTCTTTGATGAGTAATATATCTTAGCAAAGTGGCTCCATGAAACACAAAAGTATTTTTGTGAAAAGATTGAGAATGACATTTAAAATAAATTAATATCTGCTGTACGTTGAATAAGTACAGGAAGGAACCAAGCGATCCCAGAAGTTTTTGGTGGGTTTTGAGTCTATGCTGCATCTTAATCTTTTTAAGGAAGATGCCTGCCTGCTTCTGGTGTAGGAAAGCATTCTGGTACCAGCAGAATTCATGCAGCTCCTTTGAATTTCTGTTTTGTCTGCCACTGTTTCACCCTGCTGCTGCTGCATTCTCACAGTTCCTTTTACTGAGCAGCAGTTTGCACACATTTCCTCCTGCCTGGTGCCCCTTTAAGTTGTCCTCGTCATACGGCTGATCACAGCCATTTATTCCTGCCGACAGAGCCTGGCAGGTGGGCTCTGTGCCATAAAAGCCTTTGATTCTGAGTGGAAAGGCATGTGGGTTGAATCTTACAGGAGGGATGGAGTACTTAACTAACTACACGGCTCAAGGGAAATACACCCCACCTGATATTCATAGGTTGAGGTCAAACCTGTGAATATCTGTAGAATTAATTTGAACATGACACTCCTACCTTTATTTTTCAAGGGGCTTGGAATCCCTGGTAGAGGTCTGGTATTTCATCAGGTGTGAAGGTAAATTAGCCATTCTTTCATTCTTTGAAATAATAAATGTGTTTGCTTATTTGAATAGATTATCTGTTCCTTTAAAGCTCCTTCATAACGCAGATGTGAAGTAAGGATGATAACTTCTTTGCCTTACTGAGTTTTATTCCACAGCAAAGACATTTTTTACAACATCTGTTCCTCAGCTATGTGAGTTCTTCTGTCACTCTTTCTCTTTGCCATTTTATGTGGGCAGCCAGGGATAAAAAAGGCCAAAGCAGAGGTCTGGCATTGCTTCTCAGAGACCATCACTAGCTGAAATATCATGGTTCTGTTTTGAGGCAACTAACTCAGGATTTCCTTACATTGAGATGGCTGTAATTAACTCCCTGAGGATCCTGCCACCTCTTCCTCTCTGTCACACCAGGTTGGTCTTATGTAAGATCCCTCAAGGCTGTTTTAGCAGCTTGCTGGATGGAGCCGGGCAGACTGAGCAAGCTGCAGCACCCTTCTGTGAGTGGTCATGGTCACTCAGCATAAAACGTGTTGCAATTGAAGTACAACATGTAGTATGTTCTCCTTTCTTGGGAATATTAAAAGTATGGTCCTGACAGAATTAGTACTCAGCTTGATGTTATGCACGATTTGCATCAATAATAGAAAAAATGAATTGTAAAGTGTTTACTGCTAAAACTCATGAAAGACACAAAAAATGATGGAAAATAGTTAAAAGAAGCAAGTGGTTAATGTGAATTTGTGACTGGGTGTTTTACTGAAACCAAGTACAGGTCCATGAAAGCAGTGACTTTGAAAGCACCTAGGGTTCATAGAGGGCCTGTGTTGATACCTTAGTTCAGATGAGGAGTGTGCTTTTAAAACCTGTTTCCTAATCATCCCATTATCCTTTAGATTGTTTTGTGGAGCATCTAGTTGGAGAGATGAGGCTAGATATCATCCAAAGTAATATCTGCTAGAAGAGTGTGCAGTGTGGGCATGCAGCTGCATGAGAATTCCCTGTGACATGGTAGCAGAAAGGGTTGATGGGCTCTTTGATGTGAAAACACAGTCTGTAGGATAAGAGGTTATTTTGCAAATAGGTATGGATTTATTTACGGTTATGTGACCAGGATTTTGGATACAGTTCTAGTATCCACAGTTTCAAAGGATTATAAACATGCAATCATAAATTATGAAGCTGATTCAAAAAGATATCTTAGAGCAAGAGAGACATCTGGCTCTGTAAAGTGTTGGGGGTTTTGTTTGTTTGTTTTAAAAGCTTGATTATTGGGAATAAGAATCTTCAAGAATATTATTATGTGCTAAGAAGCTTTTTAACATACTTGGCACAAGGTATTATGTAAACTTGTGGCTGGAAGATAATTAGACAAATTTAAGTTGGTGATATGCATAATTTTTTTTTTTTTTTTTAATGCTGGGGGTTATTAATCTTTGGAACAAGCTTTCTTGGGAAGAGCTGGATTTTCTATCTCTTAATATACTCATATCAAGACAGAATGTCTTCCTGGAAGATACACTCTAGCTAAGCACTAGATTATAGGTCCTACTGCAGGGAGAACTGTGGTACACAGCAGGTTGAACTAAATAATATCAGAAGAATAGTCCTTTCCAGCTGTAAAATCTATGAATCTGTGTTATCAATTTTATATATGCCAACCTCTTACACAACTGAATCCTCATTTTGAGCCACTTTATAACCACAAGTTACCTGACACCGATGCTGTCAAGTTTCTAGTGTGCTCTTGTTTCTGGAATTAGTATCTCTCTGTCCCACATACTCTCAAGGCACTCTTGCCAGCCAGAGTGTTCATGAAGATAAGATGTTCTACAAACAAAAGAGCACAACGCTTTTTTGATAGGTGGTGCTGTGATGTAACCTTAATTAGTCAAACATGCTGCTTGGGATTTTTTCTGAAGAGCCTGGCAAGGGCACTCACTAGCTGAGGGTTAAGGGGAAAACATGGTTAAAAGCAGAGTTGATATTCCTTTCCACAATTGAATTTGTCATTTCATTTTATCTCAGAATATTTTCGGCACCTGATAACCTTATCAAATTTTAACCTTTTCTGCTGAGATCTGCTGTAGCATTGTTTCTTTCTCCCCCATCCCCCTTTGGGAATAGGTCAGTAGCTGTATTTCTAATAACTATATTGGTTTTTTTTTCCTCCTTTGGAAGCTTCAGTGCTCCATGTGTCAGCATGACAGGGCGTTGACATTTGAAAGGAAGATAAATTACTATCATGTTGGGTGAGTAGGGGCTTCATAACACTGTTTAGAGAATGCCTTTCTCCTGTCACCCTTGAAAAACATAAATAAATTATTTTGGCCTCTAAACACTGAACATTTAGGGAGTCTTGGAGACTGGACCATTGGTGAAGGGAACAGGTCAAGGCACTTTCCATTCTTAGATCTAGTTTTGAGTGATTTAGCATAGGTGTTATGAATAGGACTTATCTGTAAACACGATTTATTATTATAGGGCCACAAATCTGTAGTTCTCTGTAGATTACTAGATACTAGATGAAAAATAGGGAAGTAGAAATGAACCCAAAGAGACCAGATTCTCGCAACAATAAATAAGAAATAATTTTACTTGAAAAGTTAAGCAGTCTATAACACGAGTAGTTTAAGAAAAGCAATTCAGATATGACCCAGAAAATCCATATGATGCATTAATACATAACATATACAGTTGGTGAACATATAAATAATAAAAACAAATAAGAATTTTTTTCTAAATACAATAGTTCAGATTATTTTGAATACCATTAATATGCAGTTTACTTACTAGGGCAGAAAATCTATATTTAATCTGTGTTTAAAGGAGTTTTTGGAGGCTACAGATAGAAATCCCTGCATGGACACACACTCAGCACTTGGGGACAGCACCCTGGTGCTGCATCTTGGTTTCACTGTCTTTTATAATGAGACAGTAATCTTAATCTCATCTGGTAAAGAGATATGTTACCATTTTATTTTAATCCAAATTATTTTAGACTTTGAAGTATAGGCTACTTCGTGGTCAATCTCATTTGCCTGATTTTTGCCTGTGGAAAGGTCTGTCTCACGAATGCACCTGTCACTTAGATCTCTGATTCTTCCCTTGTCTAACTTCCTAGACATTTAAGTAGAACTAAGCTGATTTAAGCTGCTTGTGTAGCAGCTTGTGTAGTTATGTGCTAAATTGCTATCTTTCTTATTCTATCTCCAAGTGGTTATTAAATATTATTTCCAAAATTACCTTATACTAAATAGTCCACTTACTACCAGCTGAAAGAGTGGTGAGTAAATGATAGCTCTGTATCTCTCCTGCAAACTAAAAATATTCATATAATGAACATAAACATAACAGTAAATAAAGTCTTTCAGGTGTATCAGTTACAAGTCAATAATTTTCACAGAGGGTTTTGACTCCGTTTCCTCTATAGCGATATGTAAA
This sequence comes from Strigops habroptila, assembly GCF_004027225.2. NCBI lineage: Eukaryota > Metazoa > Chordata > Aves > Psittaciformes > Psittacidae > Strigops > Strigops habroptila. The sequence goes on from NC_044283.2 coordinate 40,600,440, forward strand.
TTAAGTTATGATATCTTGTCCAAAAAGTTACTTAGGATACAGCTTTTTTTTTGCCTGGGGTGATGGAAGCTCAAAAAATAAAATTCATTGCTCCATTGCTTTCTTAACATTCTCACTGCTCAGTGACATATCTGTTTGTGTCCTGCAAATTAATTGGGGCTTGGAGACAGCACAAGTATTTCTGTGCTTAGAAATGAAAGGAGCTCTGGGAATTATATGAAAAATATGTTTAGTTGAGTAGGGACAAGTAGGGAATTAAATGTATTTAATTTAAGGCACACTTTAGAAGGCACCTCGCTTTCATGTGTTTTGTCGTGATTTAAACTCAGCTGTAACTAAGTACTACGCAGCCTTCTCAGCATTATTCTCAGACTAAAGCCAAAATAGCACTATACTAGCTACTAGCAAGAAAAATAACTCTGTTCCAGCTGAAACCAGGACATGTTTATAGCTGGTGCAGAAGCTGTCCCATATAGTTGCTTTCCTCACCCTTCAAATGGGTTGCAGTGGAAAAATCAGACAAAGCAGTGCTCTGAGTTGAAAAATAATAGGAGTTTCTTTACAATCATTCTTCTGCATTAAGATATACTTTTCTGCCTATTCTGCATAGTGATACAGGCCATTTTCTGATGAAAGATGCTCTGCGCCTATTAAAGTCTTCCTCCTAGGCTGGCCTGCAGCCAGCTGAGAGCAGCTTCTCGAGAGCAATGAAGAAAGGGATTTGTGCTCTTCAGAGAGTCACTGACATGAGTCACCGCTTCAGGCAGGTGCTTCTCCTTCCCACTGCACCCTGTCAACATACCATGGTCAAGTGACATGGCAGACAGCTGAGGTGATTTTTGGAAATTTTCATTGCAGTGCTTTGTTAATCAGAATTTTGAAGCTCAAGAGTTATGAAGATGCATTTAGCATAACAAGTGTTATGCTTGTAATGCTTATAGAAATATGTAATAAGTGCTGTTAACATCTAAGCTTTTATTTGTTACTTAAGGTATGCTGAGCTGCCTAAAACTTCAGTTCTATGTCTGGTGATTTTTTAGTACGTACCACTGAACAAATGCAGCCCTTATTTGCCAGGTCACACCAAGAAAACCTCCTTTCTCATTACAGCAACAAGAATATGGATTTCCTCTTCTTCAGCTTACAAGGACCTAATAACCTTTAGAAACAGAGCAGAGAAGTTCAAAGCCCTCGATTTCTCTTTGACTCCTACCTCCAGTTTCAGAAGCAGCAAGCTCAGCCAAGAGTTGCTCTGCCCAGAAAGTGTGGAAAGGTAGCTGAGTGGTCAGTATTGGTTTAACTGCTGGATCATTTCTGAAGGCTGATCTTTTGAAAGGTCTGGATGACGCTTGAAATGCGTCCACCCTTTTTGATCTCCAGGCTCCTGGTCTGGCCAAACAGCCTGGCGTGTTTCTAACAAGGCTGTTATTTTTCTTTTCCTCAGTGAGCCAAACCATGTTCCCCATGCAAACTGATGAGGAACTTGTAACCTGACATATACCAGCATTCTTCACTCAGCAGATTACAGAGAAAGCCCAAAAGTTCTCAGTATTCTTCGGTTTCAACACACCAGCTCCTACAGTACCTAAAGCAAAGTACTTCTACTTTGTCTCTCTCACGCTGCGTAATTACAGCATTTCCGGGCTCTGCCAAGCTAGTGATGGCCACAGAACTGCAACCTGAAGAGGGAAGGACTGAAATACTGCTTTCATCAAGACTGACATATGAGAGGTAATTGCTGGCCGCGTGTAACAAGATATTCAAATAAGACCCTTTTGTCAAGTTTACACATAAAGTAAGTAAATTTAATTAACCCTATGATCTTCCCAGTAAATGTCCCCCCCAAATAACTGTAATCTCTTAATTAAAAAGATGTGACTGAGTTAATCACTGTAAATATTTAATTATATCATTAAAGAGAAGGAAAGGTACAGTAGTTGAAGTACTAAGTGAGGGGACTTAAATTGAGTTCTTAATTTTACTGTGTTTCTAACTTCAGGGTTTTTTGTGACTTGACATAGGCCTGCTAACAGAGAATTGGCAGAGAAAGCCGAAATCATTCAGTCAGGCTTCCCACAAGGAGAAGAACCATATGGTAGACATCTTATGTAGTAAAGTCCCTAGAATACTCTTTTTATGTGTGCCCACTCACTGCAAGCCTCAAACTCATTCCCAAACTGAAAGGAAACTCTGGGTCTATAGTAAAAGGTAAAGAAGTGCTGATTAAATTGGTGGTTGTCTCTCCAATTCTATGCTTGTTAAATGCTAATTTAATATGACCTGTATTTGACAATGCTAGATGCAAAGGTCTCTGCAGAAGTGTTGTTGTAGTCTTGGTAGTCTTGGCAAGATCAGATTTGTAGAAGTTGTTTTTCACTTTTTATTAGACCAACCAGCACAGCTGGAAAAAGAAACATCAAAAAGCTTCTGCGCTCATGTGCCTCTCTTCCAGCATGAAACAGAAGCAGCAAACTTCAAAGCTATACACAGACTGAGACAGATGCAAATCATTAGATACCTATCAGTTAGCCTGACTGAGAGAACAGATATAATATCTATGGGATAGATGGAAGATTACTAGGGAGAAACGTATTAAGCTGATGATCCTTTCATTGCAGGGTAGGTAATTTCATTTCCAGACTGTGAAACACGAAGAGGTTAATGGAGAGAGAGATTATGGTTTGTCACAAAACCAGCACCTCTGCTGGATCGCTGATATCTGGTGTCCAAGAAAGTTATAAATTGCACTGCAGAGTTACCTTCTGAAGATGTTTAGTATGTCTCCCTTAAGGTTTAGGACTGAGAGATCAAAGGTAGCGACTGTTTTGTGTTTCTCTTTTGAAAGTCATACATGTGTTTAGTTGGACTACTGTAGTTTTGATTCCAGCTGGGAACTAGAATTAGGCCATTTTACACCTGATTTCCCTGGAAAACTCCATGCAATAGCATTTCTGTGGTGTCTAGGAAGACAGACTTGCAAGGGCAGCATCGAGCCAATGATATTCTTTCATTCTCAGTCTGCCTCCAGTGTTATTAGCAATAGCCTCCTTGTTGGTGTCTTACCTCAGAACTGCAGTTTCATCTCTTTCCTCCACTATTTCTAGATGGGAGGACATAACAAAAGAAGCTGTATTTCACTAGCACAACCTTACTATTTTTAAATGGCAGGACTCTCTCTACAGTGTTACTGTGAAAACTTGAAAGTGCCAGTTTTCTAGAAGGGGTTTTGCACTGTGTATACTAGAGGACCTACCTATGGGGGTGAATGTCCTCAACATTTTCTCCTGGTTAAGTAGCTGAAAATGTGATATGATTGCTTGCCTTTTTGTGTGTCCCACATGACAAGCCTGTCTTTTGTCATGCACTGTGGAGGATACTTAGGCACTTGCATAGTTTTAGCCTGTAATCTCCCTCTGATGCAACTTCACATTTATAAAATAATTGTAATGCTTCCTTGTCTCACAGGGGGTTGCATGGCTGGATACACTAAATCACTGAGAGATTCTCAGAGACAAAGGTCTGTAAATCATGCTGTGAGGAATAAATAGAGAACAGCTTGAAATTTTTGAATGGCAGAGAAGTCAAGGAGTAGGATATTAGTGTTATTACTGTTGTCTGCCCTACAAAAAGAGAAACAATACACTTGCCATATTAACAGTTCTTACTTTGCATTTTAGGAAGTAACAAAAAGAGAAAGGGAAAAAAAAATACACATGCAAGAGCACAGTGTAATTTCTCTGTAAGACGTGCATCATGCTGTGTATTCCAGCCAGCCATGCATGAAATCGGGGAGGTACTTTGCAAGCAGAAGTGAAGCAGCACTTTCTTCTTTTCCTTCTTTGGGGAACTCGCAGGTTCAGGGAGGTGAAAAATCTGGCACAAGCTGTAAAGGGCAAACTGCTAAGTCTGTGAGACATTGCCTGACAGTAGTTTAAACAGAATTATATTAACACAGTGTAAACCAGCAACGCTAGTTGCTGGCAGGAATGGATTGCAGAGAGGAATGCAGCCTTTTCCTGATAATACAAAAAGGGAAAAGCTGATTGAAAAAATTTTGGTGCGACACAGCAGAAGAAAGGATTTTAGGGGAAGGTAATGAATCAGCAGTAAATCACGGATAGGTGAAACTCTTACACAGGTATTTAAACTTGGCAGTTTGCCTCAATGTCACTAGGTTTCATGTCACATAGGTGTGTTTGTGGGCTGCAACCTGCAGCCGTGCTCAGCTGTTCACTTACCAGTCTGCTGAGACAGAGGTGTGGAAAAAATTCCTCTGCCAGATTGGCCTAGGCAGCAGGAAGGAAAAATCCTTTTTAAGAATTAAATTTAAGATTTTTAGATTAAATTTAAAAAGAATGATATTGTGTTCAATCTAACACATGATATTGTGTTAGATGCATTGAGAACTTGTAACTAAACTAGAAAAACGATCTTCCTCAAGTTTTTTATTCATCATGCCAGGACTTCTAAAATGAAAATTTTCTCATCCATGTTGCCAATATAGCAGAATGTAATCCATTCTGCACTGTTCACTGTCTGCTGCTATATATAATTGTTGTATACACACATGTTAGGGTATTCTTACTCTGTTCTCTTGTTTGTAATAAGGTGATGGGTTTTTAACACTGAAGGCTGAACCTGCTGTGAGAACTGTTATCTCCAAGGAGCCATCCTGGTGTAAAATGCTTCATCAACTCTCTTCCAGGTTAATGGTACTCTGTTGGCCATTTGATTTAATAACGTAGCCTGAACCCTTTTCTGTCTTCTTTTACATCCTGTTTTTATTTCAGGTCTTACATGGGCTGCAGAAATAATCCAAGCTTACAAGCAGCTAGTCACTCTCGCAGCACAGAGAATAAACACTCTGGAATGCCTTCCCTGAGCATAAAATTTATTTTGTTTACCATCAGTCTTAAAAATCCTAAATAAATTTGACATCACCAAGACAGCATATCATGCCCTTCCCCTTCCCTCCCCCCCCACCCCCCAAAAAAAAGGGAAGAGGAAAAAAAACCCCTGTAGTAGAGAAATAAGACATTTTCTCGAAGTTCTATAGAATCTACTAGACAATAATAACCCAAACTGTGGACAAGCATATATATAATGTTATTTTTAAATGAAAATGTTTGCCTAATTTTATAGATTATGTATTCAGGTGGAGATGTGTATTTTCACCTATTAATTTTTCATTCATTTAGATTATGATGCTGTATCATATTGCAGCTGCTCTCATCCCATGGCATTCCGATAAAGTAAATGCTGGAATTACAGCAAAATCGTAAAATTTAAAGGAGACAGAAAATTCCAGGATGTGAAGCTTTTGTGTATACATTTCTGTTCTGCCTTGGTGTAACTTTAGAATCATTACTTAATAGAGAGTGAATAGAAAGAAAAAATCCTGATTTTCTGTTCTGTTCCTCTAGGTGGTAAATAGCTCTGAGTTAGCACAGGGGGAGGACACAGAAGAATGCAGATTGGATATAAGGCTTGTTTTGGAGAAGAGGAAAATCAGGCAGAGGTTTTCAAGGGAGCTGTCTGCAATGTCAGCTTCTCCAGTAATGTCTCCTTTTCCAGGCAGCTTCACCTTCCCTTGTCTCTGCTCTTCCACTTTGTGGAAGCTGCATGTGCTGCTCAGGCAGTGCTTAAACTTGAGTGGCCATGGTGCCAGAGCAGCAGGTCTCCAAACCTTAGCTGCCCTCATGCTCCAGGTCACAGCTGCCCCCTGTGCCTGCTGGGTTAGTAAGGCTGAGAGCTTTGGATGGCCTTTTGGCTTTTGGGTTTCATACTATCCTACTGCCATTGGCTGTTCACTGTGCCGTGTGTTGATGAGAAGGTAGTGATTAAATTAAATGACTGGTGTAGTTTAATTTTGGTTCATTGTATTTGTTTACAGTTATTGTCTCTCCATTTGTAAAGAAGCCTAGTTTCATTGGCCCTTCTGTATAACTGTATTCCCCAGTTTTATGCATCATTCAGTGCTCCCTTTACTTTCCGTTCTCCATTCCTGTGATATCAACTTTATATCAAGGTGACCTTAATTGAGCTTGGTATTATAATGTAGTGCTGTAGGACCACCAGGCATCCCATTTATTATCCACTAGCAATTTTTCTCTGAAAATTCTGCTTGCCATCAGGAAAAGAATGATGGAACTATCTAAGATGTATTCTCATTCAGATACTGATGCTGGTCTCAAGGCATTTATTATTTTTTTAATCCATGCCTCTGGATTCTGCAGTTCATAACTCATCATCATTGAAGTGTAAGAAGTTAGGTGAAATTTAATTACACAAAATTTCGAAGATGCAAATTGGTCAGGGAAGGGGAGACCATATTAAATCTATTAAGTTTTGAAAAGCATCTGATACTGACATTAAAAAAGCTCCAGAGGCAACAGCATTCAGTGCATGATGAAGTTCCTCAGAATCAATTTTGCACAGCCTCCTCATAAACTGTCAAAAGCATCTATATATCTGTATTTGCAAGTGGGGCTGAGAAAGGCACTCAGTGTTGTAATGACATTAAGTCTCTAATTCCCATACTACTTTCTCAAGCAACGTGTGAAACATTACATTTATCTGCAGCTTTAATTTAAAGGCAGAAGTAAGTTTAAAGCACTCAATAAATGTGCCAGCAATGCTGCGTTTCCCATGGGTAGGTAGCGGGTAACTGTGAAAGCCTCTCACTTCAGGCAGGCTGGTTTCTCTGCATCTTAACTGGCAATGGAGCAAACCAGTGATTTTTCCAGTGCCGTGGCTTTTTGTCAATCTCAGTGAAACCTTAATGAGGCTGAGGAGGGAGTAAGTGCCCCACACCACACTGACAGGGCACTTCTATGGCGATTGGGTGTCTCATCTTTGGTCCCAGCTACCTGATCTAATTTGAGGGAGAAAGGAGGGAAGGAAGGGGTGCTGCTGTTCTCCAAGATAAAATCTGAATGCTTGCAGGAAGGAGGATAGCTTGAGATCTCTGAAAGTACCTTCTCTTATCTCCAGATGATACTGTAGTAACCTTAGCAATAGTGACTGTGAGCTGTAAGAAGTAGCATCAGGCCTGAAGGAAGTAATTGTTTATCCAGATGGTTAATAAAGAATGAATAACCAGACAAATTAGTCTGGGAAGGCACCTCTTTGGTCTGAGACTGTGATAGTGTTAAAGTTTGATGTGTGCTGTGTAGTAAGTTAATAAATGAAAGTGGAAAGCTTTGTGTGAACAGAAATTGCTCTCATCTGTGCCGTGCACATGCTCATTTAATAATGTATTATAATGTGTCTTGCAGATTATTTTTTTAAGAGGATAGTTAAAAAAATTGCAGACCTAGAGATACTCTCCTCCCCCTGTAAAGGGTCTGCACTTACCTGACTTGTCATATAGATTTCAATAAAAGCTTTTCGTAAGTAGGTGCTGTAGGAATGTGTTGTGTTAGCATGAGCTCACCCCCTTTGTACAAAATCAAATCTATCAAGGCGGTTCAGTACACAGCTAAACTGCAGCTTATTTTTGCTGCAAGCATGTGAGTTGTGATTAGTTTCGTTGACTTTAGGGCAGCTCGCATGTCTGAGTTTTGTTCAACTCAGCCTCTGCAGAAACAAAGCAAAAGTTGATTGTTAAAAATTGAAATAATAAAGGTAAGGACAAAGGTAGTCCTTTGTCAAAAAAAAAAAAAAACGCGCTATTTGAAATGAATCAAGAACGCCTTCTTGATTCATTCCAAATAGCTTTTTAGTTTGCAAAGATAAGAGGAATTTTTTCCCCCAGCCTCAAAACCCATTTAGTGGGCAATTTTACTTTAGAAATATTCTCTGAATTTTCTGAATCTCAAGGCTTAATACTGACTTCCATTTCTTCCCATAATGCTTTGTATATCTCACAGTCAACTTAATCCAACTGAGAACAATGATCACCCACTTTGTGCCCAGATTTCTTCTTAAAAGTATTTCCATCCACTTTCTCTACCACTTCACTGGTACGAGTGCTCTTACGCAAACAGTGAGTGAAGAGAAACTCCTTTACTCCAACTTGCTTTCTTTTATTACCTTGGGTTATTTGCTGCTATCATCATTGTAAATTGGCATGGCAGACCACAATTTCTCCTCTATTATTTGTGTAGCACAAGGCTAGGTTTTGAAGTTTAGCAGATGAATAACTGAGAACAAAAATAGTTACACTTACGACAGTCCCAGCATTTGTAGTAGCAAAATGAGCACTGGTGTGAGCTGGTGGGTCATAACTCTTCACTGTCTTCAGTGAGATTGTGGTGATGGTGATGCTTTTCCTTTCCCAGGATTTTTAGCTAGATTTGGGGATAAAAATTTATGTCTGGAGAAATATGATGACAGCTATGAGATATTTCAACTATTTTTTTTTCTTTTCATTCAGTCTTACATCTCCTCTCTGATGTGCTGCCAGCTTTGGTTAGAGATCTTGCAGAGTATAATTTATACAGCTGACAAGCCTAGTTACCAGACTTCCTGGGCATATCGATGATCACAGGATTCAGTCCACTTCAGTTTATACTTCAGCCTGTGTTGTAGTGACATATGTTAATTAACCAGCTTTCCCTAATGTTGAAGTATGGCAACTCAGAATATGTTTTTCATATTAATCCAAACATTGTGCCAAAGAATCTTGACTCTTACTCTATTGCTGATTTCAATTAGGCAGTTTTGTCACAGTAATTGCTTAAAAGTAAGAAAAGTAATAGAACAATTAATTATGAATTAATTATAAATTATTAATCATGAGTACATCACAAGAAAGCTGTCTCAGTTGTCAGAGTAGAATTAAATTGGGCAGGACTTATCCAACACACATTGTGTTGGTTTGCTCATGTGTTCTTGTAATGGGAAGAGCCACACAGTTTTACTTGAGCAGGAACTCAGATGTAAGGAAGCATTCCTTTAATGTCAGAATTGGAGGATGAGATGCTGTCATAGTCAGCACTGCCCTTCATACTAGAATGTCCAAATCTACACAGGTCACTCATTAACATTTATGTCAGTTTTGCATTAGCAGAGTCATTAATAGCAAAGTGTTAACACAGCTGTACTAGCATTTGTTTTCTTTGAAGGCTTGCTATCAAAACAGCTTGACTTTGTATCATTGTTTTCCATTCCAACTCACAAATGGGGGAAACCCGTAACCTTTCTAGGTGATGAAATAGCTTCTGGTCACCTCCTGGCAGCTCCCCAGAGTGCTAGCATCCCATTGCATCTCCCTTGCATGGTGTGTGGAGCCATCCCTGACGTGTGTAAGCTCTGTGGGCCCCTCTCTGTGTGCGTGTCCCCCAGTGCTCTTCCAGCCTGTACTTATTATCACACGGCTGTGCTGGGTGCTTTGGTAACCCCTCCTTACTGCCTTGTCAGGATGCTTTTCCAGACCCAAAGACTCCAGTCTGTAGGGGCTCCAAGTGTTACTTTATAGCATGGCGATAGCCCATCTGTTTTTTGGCGTCTTTGATTTGAGCTGTAATTATTGTCACAGAAGCACTGCATCGTCTGGTTTAAGTCTTGATTTTTAAATGAAAATATTAGATCTTGCCTTTCTCTTTGTTCCTTGTGCTTGAACACACCCCACATGGACAGTGTTAGCCTCTGCTCCTCCCTGACACAGTGGTAACATGGCCAGCAGTACAGGATGCATGCAACTGCCCTCTCGCTCTCTGTCACATGAGCCTATTCTTCCTCCCTCCATCAGCATCATAGCTGGTGCTCCCTGGTTTGTCCCAGCTTACCTGCTTATTCAGCCTTTACGCTGCAATTCCTGTGCTGTCTTCTTTCTCTCTTTGCCTCTATGAGACTCAGGGCCACATGGTGGAGGGGATTCCTGAGCTGCACTGCATGTAACCAACATGCAAGGCTGCATCTCTCAGCACTCTTTTTAAAGCCCCCCCTCCTCCCCCCCGGAAGGATAATACAGGAAATACGTGTTAAACAAAATATTTATTAAGGAAAAAGTCTTTGTAGCTCATGCCCTTCTCCTTTATTCCATCTAGCTGAGTGTCTTGATATTTGGGCAACTCTACACACAATATATGTATAGCAAAAATAGGAATAAAACTTAATTATGATTCAAGTCACAACAATTTCTTTTAGTCCCCCCATGTATTTCTGCAGAGCTAATTATGCTCCCCTGTAGGATCAATGCTTTACTAATTTAAGTATGTTGTAACAATATTGTCACCAATGCATCTTACTGCTTCAAAAGGCAAATTGCTCTATGCCAACAATTAGAAAAAATGTCTTTGTTTTTCCTTTTTGTAAATCATTTGACATTAGCATTCACCTTTTCAGGCAGGCATTTGATACAGAACAATCAGCAGTATTACATAAAAGAGTGGAAAGCAGAAAAATAATCACATCTATCAAAAGAAAGAAAATTATAGTAATCTCTTTGATAGAGAATTCTTAGAATTCAAATAGTGAAGTTACATCTGCTCTTGAGAAACCTGATCAGCACATATTGTACACGGCAGGTAGGACATGTTCTGACACCGCTTATTGGGATTACACAATCCTTACACCTGTAAAGCACATGGTATGCCTGTTTTATTTTTAAAACTTACGATTTGCTTTTCTTCACGTGTTAGGCACTATGTGCTTCTGTACTGACATGCTGTCTTTATACCAGCAAATTATTTTGGGGGGAAGTACTACTTGCCTTACATTAACTACCATGCTGACAGTCCGTAACGACTGTTCATTTAAGGAAGGTAGATTTGCTGCCTCTCCTTGTCTGATCTTTTAACTTCATAATCACTTAACTGTAAAGGGAAAGGAGAAAAAAGAGCAATGGAAATGCTCATGTTTGTTTGTTTGCTTGCTAGAAAAACAATGGGTATAACTGGCAATTAAATAAACAGTGTAAGCTGATGTTGAAAAATCAAATCCCTTTTAGGCTTTTCTCTTGTCCTTTCTTTCGCTGCTTGTGATTATGAAGCAGTCACCAATGCAAGACAGAGACATCCATTTTAAGACACTGGAAGTGTTTGTCAATTCAGCTTGAGTGCAGCAACCATTCTTACGCTGACACTTAGAGCTGGTTTCGTCTGTGCCGTAGTTGAGGCTTGCTGTTCTATTTAGTCAACATTAGGATTTTCAAAACATATTTTATGATTAGGCTGGGGAATGTCTGGGAACTTTTTTCTTTCTTTTTCTCTAATGCAGACATTGTCTTCACCTTCTCACTTAGGAGTCAGAAAGCTTTATGTGCCCATCCAGAATTATGATGTGAAGAGTTTGAGTTTATAAAATAACACATTTTAATTGTGGTTTTAAATAATATAACCAATTTGCCTAATTAAGCACAGCATAAAGAGCACGTAAGTAGGTGAAGTCCTTATGCTGAGCACGTTGAAGTTTATGCAAGAAAGGTGACTGAGTAATTTGCTGGCTGGGTGATGACGGAGAAGGGCTTTGCCCCGCCTGTGTCTCTGCCCTCGCAGGGCCGCACAGGTGACACAGCAGCCCTAGCATGAGCTCTTCACCATGACTCAGAAGTGGGTCTCCTTGACTGGGATAAGCAAAGTGTAGTGGTAAACCTGAGCTGTAGCGTGGTGCAAATCAGGGTGCCCAACTGGTCATACTCAATGAGTACTACTTGAACTTGTGTGGTATCAGTGACTTGGGCGATAGTCTGTTCTACGTCTAAAACAACAGGTAACCATTTACTATACACTTTGTAGGTCTGAAAATTCCCATTAATCAGTGGCCACTTTACCTTCCTGTTATGAACAAGTAGGATTTCACAGCCTGGTTTGGGAGCACATGGCCTTGTTTCCTACAGAGCATAGACCTTTCCCCTGCAGCTCTACTTGTATCTTTTCCTCAAAGCTTCGCTGGCCTGCAGTTTGGAGCGCTCTGCAGGCTGATGTAAGATCACTTTAAATTCTGCAGAGCTGCTGCTTAAATAACATTCAAATGAACTGTCTTCAGCCTCTAAGCTACTGTTGTACCAGGTCTACTTCACAAAACATTGCAGGCTTTCATGTCTTTCTCTGGAGGAATGAATCTGAGGCTTTTTTCACATGAAAAATCGCAGTATGATTTATTTACAGGTTAAGGGCCCAAGCACATCCCCATAAATAATGCTTTAGCCTTATTTTTTCCTTTCTGAACTTTGCATTTTTTGTGTGCCTCTTAGGGCCTTCAGATTATTATCACAGTGAATACTGCTACATTTTTTGTACCGTGTTGGAAAAGACAAGTTGTTTTTCTCCAACCTGAAGAACTTAACACCTAAGACTAGTCTGTGTAGTGCTGCTGATGACATCCTTTCTTCTCTTAATTTCTCTCACAATTCTGTTTCTTCCCGAAGTAGACACCTAACTACCACTGGTCTATCTACTTTGATATGTATTTAAAGATACAGCAAGGAGTTCTAACTGTATAAAACTTGTTAGGTTAGATGGGTTTCTTTCAGATATGGTGATAGGAGTGTAACCAAAAAAAGGCAAAAAACGCCACATAACAGAATATAGGGGGAAAAAACCCCAATATTTCTTAAATTTTCATACCTTTTCTCAAAGACTAAGTGTAGCTTTGACATGTTGTACTGTCTGCTCTAAAGTGTTATTAGTCATCACAAATAGCTTATGCATTAAAGTCTTCCTTAAATACTAACTATAACTAAAGGAAATTAATTATTTTAAGTAACAGCTACAAGCCTGAACACAAGAACATTATTAACAAAATTGTTAGTTTACAGAACAAAACTGGAGTCATGTAAAACTGTGCAATTTCTTTGAAGATGTATATCTATAAAGAGATTGTCCTTTGGCATTGATTTGATCATTGCAATCAATATAAATATGTCTTTTAAAGCCACTTTCTGATATTTTAATATCTGACACTTTTAGCCTTGTGTGTGGGAATAAAATACAATTACACTTTTCTCACTGGGCTGCCAGATGATCTGTTGGTGAAATGACCCCGAGATCAAAGATATAACAAGCTACTTGCTGCTTTTTATGGTACTTTTACTGGAACTATTTTTATTAGAGTTATAGTGGATGCTGTTATGCCTCTAGTGAGTCAGGCCTTGGGACATTTATGCCACCTGTCATCCCCTCTTAAAAGCTTTGATCTTGCATGCACTGGTTGGAAAAATTATTGTGCCATTTTTCAGCTTCAGCCTGCAGTGATTTAACACAGCTACTGACACTTTTTCACAATATGAGTTGATACAGACAAGCATTTTTGAAGAGAGCCCTACGGCTAACAATAATATTTATATCTTCTGCAGAGCCAATAAAGCAGGCAAAGGATCTGGTATGTATTCCCTTTTGCTTATTAATGTTTCAGTTGATTCTGTGGGTGTTCTTTGGAAGAGTGGTTGCTTTCATTTTCTCATGAAAGGAAAATACTATATGTCTTATTCAAATCTATTGCCTACGAGATTCTGCTTTAAGCTTTTTCTTGAAGGATGTTGTTCATCTCTTGTACACAGAGAGATGCATAACACGGAAATATATGTGTGTTGAACAATGCTGGATTGGCCTTGAAAACAGTAATGATATCTGACAACTGTGGATGGAGAAACAGAGAGTCTGGTTCCATAGGAAGTGCCTGCAACCTTCTAAGCTGCATATCTGTTTGCAGGAGGAGGGGCTGCTCTGAAAGGCAAACCTCTCCTTTCTGTGGTTGCATGTAAAAGCTACCATGCTGCGTTTCTCATCTTGAAGGTTCCCCTAGTCTGACTCCATCAATACAAACAGTATCCAGCTCCCACTGGCCACCTCCCTGGCTGTCTTGCAACACACACTGCTGTTATTTCCCAGTGTCACTGGGAGGTGTGAGGTGCTGCGTATCTATATTGTACCCCTACAAATTTTAAGAGGGCACTTTGTCCCTGAGCTCCTGCTTCAGCCTCACATCGCTTTTCATTCTTTAATAGCCTACTTAATCTTAGAAAGCTTGTAAAAGTGTTTATGGTCCTAAAGTAGAATGTAGACAAGAAATAGAATTTTGATTGTGACATCTGACATTGTACCTGCTGATGTCTATTTGGATGGTTTAACAAAATGAACCTATTTTATTCTTTGCCGCAGTCTGAATGTCCCCTTTACAAGCTCATCGTTGCAATGTGGGAGCAGAGTGTTGTGACTTACAGATGGGCATGATGCTTGGCACCAGGACCTGCTAGAGGAACAGAAAGGCTTGTGATCCTGAGATGATATGATTCTTTCCGCGACTAGGAGAGTTGAGAGCAGCAGTCAGGGATGTCTGTGCAGGTGCATGGGGTTGGATCCACAGCACTTTTCTCTCAAGCACATTTGGATTTGTGTTGGTTATAATAACGTCCCAACTGATGCAGGCCAGTTTTGGGTTTGTTGTGGGTTTTTTTATTATTGTTTTGTTTTGGGGTTTTTGTTTGGTTGGTTTTTTTAAGGTAGTTCATTTAGAAATGGACAAAACCCCATTCTACCCACCACAGATATTACACATGCATTTGGACCCAGAGCAACCTGACAAGACTTTTTAATGAAAATGTTTTTAACAGAAGTAGTGGTAAATAAAGTTAGATCCAAAATGATCCTTTTAAGAGAGAAGATATGTTATTGTTGATAAAATGCGACTGATTAAGACAGATACAGAGAATATTAATCCAAACCAAGAGAGAAGATTCCTAATCTGTGACTGGGTAGGGATTTGCATGTAAAGTATCTTGATAACAAATGCCACTGTTTGTATTGTCTATGTACAATACATGCATGTCATTTGTATGTATTGCTTGATGTAGTGTCATGTGCACCCACACACAAATACATAGTAATTTATTATTTTATTACAGGTTTCATGGATGTTCACTTTCAAATTAAAAGGGGACCAAATCTGCTAGAAAAAAATCTATAGGAGAATCCATAGAAAAAATTCCAAAGTGTCAATGAGTATATCAAACTTACTTTTTCATTTTCATGTTTTAAAATGACACTGTAGGGAGGAAAGTTTTGTTGAAGTTGCTTGTATTCTTTAGAAACTAGTCAGGAAAGTTCAGGATAATTCCATTTAAGTGTGGGCAGCTGGCTGTCATAGGGCTGTTAGGATTCTAAATTAGAAAATCGTGTTCTAGTGGTGGTTTAGATCTTCAGTGGGCTGAATCATGTTTGAAAGTTGCTTCATTTGAAAATCATGGATAGTATAAGAAGTGATAATAGATTTCCTTTAAGTGTTGAAAATGAGGTGATATGATTTTGGAGCCCATCTACAGCTGTGGCATTCCAGCTGTTTCTCCTTGTGCCTAAGAGTAATCAAAGTTTCTCACCAGTTTCATATATTGCATCCATCTGTTCTTTTCACTGTTTTCCAGTAGTCTGTATCATGCTAAACAATGTGAAATAATCAAGTACTACTGAAATGTCATGGGCCAGGTAGAAAAATCTGGTAATCAATCAAAGTTGAGATACACAGAGAATTCACAGGAAGATGAGAATAATACGTAGGAAGATCAGGGTGACCTTAAAACAGCATTAATAGAAATTGAATGAAATGTTCTAGTACAAGGTCAGGTACTTAAAAAGTACTAATAAGTCATATACTATAAATTGAACATGAGTGATTAAGACAGAGACACAGTTAATCATAGAATAATTATGTGATACAGCTCTGAAAAAGACAAAAGCCTTTCTAGAATGTTTTAAGTTCAGAGATAGGGGAAGTATTTTTCGCTTTGAAAAAGATCTTGGTGAAGTAATGGCTGATCATATTCCAGAACTACTAGCATACTTTCCAGCATATAACTTGAGAATTATCTGGTTAAAGAAAAACTAAAGCTCAGCAAGAATAAACGCCTTCCTCGTAATTCACAAGCATGATCGATTACATGTCTGTTCTTATAAGAGGACATTAAATCACAGCCTGGTGACTTGAGATCTTTCTTTACTGCAGGTGCTTCTCTCCCCTAACTTTTTTACACCCCTGGCCCTTTACAGCTACAGACAAATACTCCTTATCCAGTTCTATCTTTGATTTTATGTAATTTGCTATTTTAAATGTGCTTCTAATTGAAATTAATTACAGGTTATAGATTATTTTTTTTTAAGTGAACTTTTAAAGTGGAACAGTTTTACAAAGGACTTTGTGGGATTATCAGGACAACAGAGGACATATCTTATGGTGGGAGACTTGAAAGAATTCTGCTTAGCTTACAAAACTTGAGTTCACAGAAGGGTAGGATTGCTTTCTCTAGAAATCTCATTTATGTCTTCAGTAGGGTAAGTAGTTTGACATAGAAAGTTACTATTGTCCTGGTTTTGGTTGCGATAGAGTTAATTTTCTTCCCGGTAGCTGGTGCAGTGCTGTGTTTTGGCTTTAGACTGAGAGCAGTGCGGATAATACACTGATGTTTTAGTTGTTGCTCAGTAGCACTTAACACTGATCAAGGACTTTTCAGTCTCTCATGCTCTGCCAGTGAGGAGGTGCACAAGAAGCCGGGAGGAAGCAGAGACAGGACACCTGACCCAAACTGGCCAAAGGGGTATTCCATACCACAGCACATCATGCCCAGTATATAAACTGGGAGGAGTTACCCAGAAAGGCCCGATCGCTGCTCGGGTCGGGCTGGGTATCGGTCAGCAGGTGGTGAGCAATTGTATTGTGCAGCAATTATTTGTTGGTCATTGGTTGGTTTTTTTTTTTCTCTATTTTTAGTTATTTCCTTTTTCATTATCGGGGGAGGAGCGAGCGAGCGGCTGTGTGGTACTTAGTTGCCAGCTGGGATTAAACCACGACAACTACATAAGTTAAAAGGTAAAGCAAACTTTTTCAAAAATAATAGTTATGGGCCTGAGTAAACTTACATGGCAACTCTAAGAAGAAAAAAACTCTGTAAATACTGTAGGAGTTATATTCTGGAACAGCCTTGAAACTGGAGCAGTGGAGAAGCAAGCCCCCAAAACTAATTGCTCCTTTGTTGCATTTACAAAAGCAATTAATTATCTATATTGTTTGTGGTGGCAGGAAGCTGAGTTTGATGACTGTTGAGGAACCTTCCAGTTCTCAGCTTTTTACTTTTTCTGATTACAAAATCTGTGATCAGCAAGATCTCTTTTTCTTCTTCGTCAAACAACTGACAGACTTTCTTCTGAATTTATAAAGTACCAGTTAGTTCTAGTAGAGCAGAAGCCTGGTCACCTTGATTAAATTGGGGGTTATGTGCTATTTGTATATCAATCCCGGGGTGAATTAATTCCAAGTGCTTAGAACATTATATAGTCTTTTCTGTTTAGAAAATGCTAAATATTCTACCAGCAGTAATTAAACTCACAGTAATTCAGTGACTTACTGAACTCATACTAAGATACCTATCAAATCAGTGACAGAACTGCAAAAAGAATCCTTCTCTAATTCTGCAAGTTAAGAATTCTGTTTCCACTCACTAGAAGGCAACAACATAGGCCTATTTTTAATGTATTGTACTGTTTTATGCAATTGTATATTCACAGTAAGGTTCTGTGAAGAAAACATTAGTAGAACTTTGCTTCAAAATATTGAAGAAGTGCTATCTCATTATACAGGAATGGGAGGCTTCCACAGCCTTAATTTATAAAGAGTTCACTCTTGATATCTCTATCTCAGTTTTAGAGTTATTTACAATCCCTGCAGTAAGCTACGTGGCTGAAAAAGTTAGGAAATTTAAACAGAGACTTTTTAAAGCTGGGTGTAATGGAAGAGTGGTGTCACATCTGTTGTCTCTTTGCATCATTGAGTGAGCCATGTTAATTTGTCCTAGGCTGACATTTCCAGAGTTAAACACTTGTTTAATTCTGGTTTTATGCCCCAGAAATATTGGTAGTAAAACTATCTCCTGTAGATCCCAGAATCTAGATGAATAGGTATAGAAATGGTACAAGTAAGGACTGCAGAAATTAGTGATTTATTCAACAGGGGTGAATTGCCTTGAGAAGTATCTGGTGTCTGCTTTCATTGTAAGTAAGTCCTTTGAACACTTAAGTGTTAAATAATCTCTATGAGAAGTATGTTAACCTGAGTGATACCGAAACTCTGGAGATTCGTGAATGATAAATGAAAGATTTTTGTCTGGTTTAGCAGCATGTGTCCTTATTACTTGCTGTCATGCTGAGCAGCTGAAAATGAGATAGGAGCGGACATGATGTATAAGTTTGGATTAAAAAAACCCAACAAAACAAAACACAGATTCGAGGCCAAAACCAAGACTTGTGAGAGTAGGCCTTTTTTCTAGTGTGCAAGTAAGCATTACGTTAGTTGTTTTCAAATGAAGCCATAATTAAAGAAACCATTGAAAAAGATACTTTTGTTAATGTAAGCAAGGGTGAAGACTTTCATTTACAGACGTATGCTAAAACTGTGAGAGCCACATGAGACATCTGCTAACTGCAACCACCCATTTGGATAGTTGCAAGTAATCAAATTTCCAGTGGTTTAACTAGGAGCTAGGCAGCATTCTCTACATCGTGCAAAAGAGCAAATACTTTCCCCAAATGTCAATGCAACCTTGCTTTTGATTGCACTTAAAGTTGTATCATGTACAGCATGAAATAATGCAAGCCAGGGGAGTGTGACAAAAAATACATTGAAGAGGTGAATTCTTTGTAGTGGTAAGTTAAAAAAGCCTGCTTTCTTGGATGATTAAACGATGTTGTCTCTGCGTTGCCCTCCCCCACATTCCAGAAGGGATGTTATAATGTAATTTCTAGCAGATAAGTTTTGATATACTCAGATGCGGTGCCTTTCTATCAAGGTAATTAGAAAAAGTCAGATGCTTATATCATTATTTCATTATGTCCCGCATATGTCTTAGAGTTCAGTACCTAAAAGAGGATTGAAGAACCTAGCAGTATGCATAATAAGACCTCAAAATCTCACCCATTGTAACTGCTGTCTATTGCTCATAAAAGTCCAAAAGTTGCCAGGTACTTTTGTAGAACAAAAAAGCTTGATTGTTGTAAATCACTTGAAACCTCTTAGCTCAGGTACAGGAAGCAATCTAGCCATTAAGTACAGTGCAAGCTGCAAAATTCATCTGGGAAGCAGAGTAATTTAGTTTTTACCGTGCTCCATGCTGGAGCTCTGTGGCTGGATGCAGCTCCTTCTAAGTTTGGACTACTCTAACATGAGATCTTTAAATTCTCTGTTTCACTCTGAATAAGGTCATGAGTGCCATTGATATAGTCTTTGTTTTAGGAAGTTCGTCATCTAATTTTAGACATGATAAGGAATAAAAGCAAATAATGTTAGGTGTGTAAATATATTGAACAAGTGCGAAATGAAACAGAAAAAAATATTGTTGTTCCATTATGGGTTGCATACATCTTGATGGTTCTCTTTGAGAAAATTGAAGAATATAATAGTAATTTGCTATGAAAGTTGCATCTGTTACAAAAGTAGCAGATTATTTATTGCTATAAAATGATAGTACAATTGCTACGAATGATACTCATACAAGCCATGTATGAGCCTTTTCCCCCAGTAAAATATTTGTTAAAGGGCCTGAAGCTGTGGGTTCTGTCAAACTCAGGCTGTCTACCCTGTAGCTACATAGAATGTTTGCAGCGAACTTGAGTTTCAGGTTGTGTTTCAAGAGGCATTTAAATTCTCATGCACCTGTATATGAAAATCTCTTGTCTTATTTTTGTGTGTGTGCTGTCTTGCCAAGAAAATCAGGGCTCATTTTTTAATTGTCTGCCTTCCCAAAATGCTGTCAGGCGAAGGCATTTTATCTTATATATCATCCATGAACAGTTCAAGATTAATTAGCCTTTCACCCATTTTAAAGGTATCATCTATATCCTGAAGGCAGAGTATGGTGTTTGGCAGCCTCTTCAATCACTCCAAATTCTTCTCTGTGTACTGTATAAATAATCTGTGCAAAAATTACACTGTTCTGTGAATAGAATAGCTACAGATACAAATGGCATATTCTGTACAACTCCACGGTCTCAGTCTATACAGATTACCCCATTTGAGCATTATACAAAGGATAATAAATATTTTTCACATGTCCTATAATTCCACAACAAAACTGACATATTATTTATTAGCATTCATTCCATGATTTTAGGGCTTCATGCATTTTTTATTTTGCCTAGTTCACAGAAGGATAGTTATTGATGTGAGATGTGGAAGGTTTGTTTGCTCTGCTGGAAGTAAATGTTATTAAGTGTACATAATAGAAATGGGAGAGCAAATTATAAGATGAGAGACTTTATTTGGATGCATTACGTATATGAGGATTATTAGGTACTGTCATAAGCAGATTTAATAACCTACTTGTTTACTTCCATAAGTTCCCACTAATTAGTTCTATTTCTTATGAACTAAAATATCTGCCCGATATCCACAAGGATGAAAATATGCTGTCTGCCATAATGGTTGTTTATGAAGTCTGAAAGTACACAGAATACTTTATCTGATTACTTCAGTTTTGTGTACATTTTGTGTGTGATGTTGAGATTTTACCTCCCTTAACAGCCACTACGGAACAGAGAGCAGGGCAAGCATAATGTAGGCAGGCTGTTCTACTGTGTAATGAGCTGTGAACTCACATCTGATTATCTCACTGTACACTAAGGTAAGTTTTATTATCAGGCTTGGCTGTTTACATTAAAGATTGGTAACCAGTACCTGAGGGTAGAATCCTTAGTAAAAGCCTTAGAGATTAAAAAAACCTAGAGCAAAATGCTATAAAGATAGCACTCCATCCTTTTAATGCCAAAAGGAAGAAAACTGTCTATGGATGTGTTTTAAGAACAGTGATTCTGGAAGAAGGCTTTACCAAAAAGGTGCATTTTAAAACCTCATTTCCCACTGTAAGGGTTGGATTCAACCTGGTTTCTGTCTTGGCCATAGGTTGTGGAGGCAGGATTTTCTTCCAGGATGTGCTCTGGCCCCAGTGTCTGTGTCAGCTGGTTGTCACTGCCTGAAAGTACTGCAGCTGGTAGAATCTAAGCTGTCACTTATAAATAAATAAACAGGCTTCCTGCATTGCAAAACCAGTATTCATAACGGGAGCAGATGTACCGCTTTCTCCATAAACTGCCTTTGCGGAAAATCTTCATCAGCTGAACAATAGAATAGGAAGGTATGGGCTTTATTACCTTACGCTTTAATACTGCTTTTACTTGAAAGCTGTTTAAACAAGTTATACTATTACGTATGAAAAATGTGATTTTTTCCAAGTGACTTGCAAGTAAGTAAAAATATCTTGGCCTGGTAAGGAGATGGTACACATGACCCATTGAATATTTTCTATTTTTGATGTCTATGAACTACTTTTGTTGACATCACTAGAAAAAACAGAAATCACTGCTTTGTTATTCTGCCTCCATTTTTCTGTATAAAGCATACCTAGCTCTTTCTTTGAGGTCAACATGACAACAACCAAGCTCCAATATACTTCTGCCATTCCCTTCCAGAAATTATTTTACTTAATTTCCACTGTATTTGGAACTTTGTTCTGTTGTACCATGATTAAATTAATATTATTTTTGCTAAAGAGAGATCAGAAGGCAGTGTTTGAGTATTTTTTATATGTAAATGATAGTTCTGAGCTCCCCTGCCTTTTTGTAATATCCATTTCAAAGATGAGATTGTGCAGTATCTTGGAGCTTTATGTAACGACTTTGACATATTCAAAGCAGTACTTTTCTTTGCATTGATGGAGACATTCTAAAGCTGGTTTAAAGTTGTGGATGAGAGAAATGGTTGAGGCCTTTTGAAAGTGTACCAAGACACAAAGGAGACCTTTATATTAATAAGTCCCAGGCATACAGCCATACATAATTTTCATCCTTGATTGGACCATCTTTAAAACTCCAGATAAAAACTCACTGAGGGGAAAACTCATGAAATTTACCTACATCCACTTTGGAGGTTGCAGCCTCTGACCTGGTGAGTCCTGGTGGTGTTTCTCTTATGCTACCAGGAAGGTGAGATAACAGGTACCCCTGACAGGATCACTGAACCTAGAGTCTGTAGGTCTCAGTTCATAAGTCAAGGAATCTATGAAAAGAACAAAACCCCTGTGTACACAGCTCCCATGCAGCCACAGGCACGTACAGGCACAGCCACCAGGTGTGACATAAACCGTAGGTGCAGTATATGCAGGAACCAGCTTCAAGCAGCTGGCAGGAGAAGATGTAATCATTATGTAGACCTTGTTTTTCCCCTCCCAGTTGCAGACAATGGTAAGTTAGGAAACAGGCTGGAGAGTTTTTTGAGGAGTTACGCAGGGAGGGTTGGCGTTTTATTCGTTTCTTTGGTTGTTTTTTTGTTTGTTTATTTGTTTGAGAATTGCTTGGTCTTTTTAATAAAAAGTTGCAAGAAAAGTTGGTTTATGGGCCTAGGCTGACCTCCTAGCCATACCAAAGAACTACAGCAACAGGCAGCTTCTCTGCTTTCCTCTAGGCACAAAACATTTGCCCCAATATATATACATATATATATAGCATTTAGGAGTCCTAAATAGGGGCTGTGTAACAGCTGGCTCTTTTTATTATTTAATGGATTCAGTAAGTTATAATTTTGGAAAGATAATTCTGAAATTTTCAGATGTCTACATCTTTTCAATATTTGTAGCATGGCAAGCTAGGGAAATGGTCTGTGTCTACTTTATATGAGCATCCAGTGGTTGCTACAACTTTTGCCATTACATTTATTATGCTGGTCATATTTTCCTGATTGTTTCTGGTGTAACTGTAAGAATGTCAAAAGTGTGAGTGTACTGGGGGGAGAACAGTGAGGAATGTCATCTCACTGTGCAGTGCGCACTTCTAATTTCAGGGGAATAGGAAATTCAGACGCTGTGTGGATTTTGGACTTTTTCCACAATACTGCCAGAAGAAGGCCATGGCCTTTAATGATCACCAGCATCTATGTTCAATTGAGTGTGACTAGATGAAGCAAGAATTCAAACCAAGTCTCCTCAGTAAATTGTCTACTGATTGAGATGTAGCTCAGTGAGAGAGAAATGGTCCCATGAGAATGTATTTCTATTGAAAAAGCAAGTGGAAAAAACCTGATTTTTGAGGCTAAGAAATGTTTTCTGGACAGGTTGTGATGCAGTATTCTGATAAAGAGGGAAGGAAGAATGGTAACAAAATGCTTGGGTTTTTCTTTAGATATAAAAATGTGCATCACTCATACGAGAAAGGTAATACTCTTAATTTCTTGCCCTTTCTGTAGAAATACATTCTGTATGATCTGCACACAGAACTCATGGAAATTCTTGTGACTCAGATGTTGCTCAGAGCTTCAGTATTTCTTCCTGTGAGATGTTTTAGATTAACAGCTGTCATCTTGTGTTGAATTAAAGAGCAGCTTCCAGGTCACACGCTCAGCTGTGCTAACTGCTCAGCACCTTATTGGATTTAGAATTGGCAGGATTTTCCTCCAGTTCTACTTTTCTGCTATTCTTATCATGTATTGGATAGTAAAATATTAGAAAATATAGCAGAGAATAAAAGAAAAAAGAGAACCATAGTGAGAGTTTATTGTACAGCTCAGGAAAATCCCCCCAAGATACGATCTCTTTTGATGTAGAGACAAACAGTGTCTACCTAAACCAGCATAGTACATTCAAGCCTTTTCAAACCACTCTGCCTTCTCACAGGCTGGGAAAATGCCTTCTACACAGGGAAAATATATGGGGTGTCTCAGGCAATGAATGAAATGTCCCTACGAGCCCACAGTTCAGGTCTTGTCTTATTAATCCAGGTTCCTTTTCTCATTTGAGTCATTGTCTGCTGGAGCTGCTGAAACCTCAGTGAAGGAGAGCTCTCCTCAGCTTTTTGGAAACTCTCCGTACCTGACCACCACCTTGCTTTAACTGCGGCTTTTTGCATGGTTTGCTGTTCTTGATTCCCTGGCTTTTAAAACATTTGCTTCTAGAAAGTAATAGAATAGTTGGGGATTGTGACAAAATATAGCAAACAGCCCTAGTTGTGTTAAATTTATATTTTCAGGTGAGAAAATTCTTAGACCCAGTCATTTCACTCAGCTTCACCACGAATTGGAGGTGCTTAGGAGAGAGCTTGTTTGCCATGAGGGATGTTGGCAGTAATATTCTTCCAACAAAATGCTATCAGTACTTTTGTAAATTAACTTATGATAGTTGTTATAAAAAATCAGACCATTCAAGCTCTTACTCGAATATGGATAAGTTTGTGTAAATATTTATCGGAATTTTATCTACTTTTCTTATTTCGTAATAAGCGTATTGTAAATGTCTGCCCTGAAGTCTGCAGTAGATAAAATTTAGACAGAGCATAGGTAATGAGAACTGTTTGTCACAGACATAGTCTTCAGGGACCTAATATAAATCAAGGTCTAACTCCTCCCAGAGGTCTAGTAATTTTTGAAGTATAGGTTTATTTTTCATTTGTATTCTGATAACGAATCACATTTATTATGGTCTTCCTAATGGCAGGTCTTCACTCAAGTATTAAAGAAGATATAATTCACAGGTGACTAGAATTGAAAATAAAAAGACCCTGAAGAATATAATTCCTACATCATTACTCAAGCCATTTTTAATGAAAAAGAAAATGTGCATTTAGATGAGACAATTAAAAAAGATGCAAATTAAGAAAAGGAAATTGAAATTCACAGTACACGAACAATATTTGCATGGAGGCTACCAACTTAAAGGTGATTAAAATGTTTTCACAAATTAAACTATAACAGGAAAATTGCTTGGTTATTCATACAGTTAATTACCTGGCTATACAGTAAGTGCTTTTCTTATTATATTGAATCATTTAAAGGCTTGGCTGCTACAGAAGTGGCATATCATAGTTTTGGATTAATTCCAGTTTTAAATCATGGTTATACTGAACAGTGGACTCTACTTTAAACTGTATCAAGCACTTTCATTTGGGAAGTGTACTTTTGGAAAAGCAAATACCTACATTGGAAATAGACAATCAGTTGTCCAGGCCAGCACCAACGCTTCAGAGGAAAGCGTTAGGACTTGGTACACAAAGCAAATTACCCTTCCATGTTGGGTTTATAATAGCGTAAGCCCTGAAGCATGAGATTCAGTACTGCTTTACAAAGTTTAGCATAAATTTTGATAATGCTGTAATGTCCTGTGAAAATTACTATGAAGCCATTAAGTTACAATACCCCAATGATGGAATGCCAGATTCTAGTTTCAGTTTTACTTGGCTCCAGCTGCTTATATACACTCTGAGGTAGGATCAGGTTCAAATATCAGACACAAACCTGCAAACATAATAAAGATCATTCATGAAAACTATATTATTTACCATGCTTACAGTTGTCTGCAAGCCATCACTCTAGCTTCACAACATGACAGTCCCATTTCTTCAGTTCGCAGGGCTGAGACTGTGAGATGTTTCACCCTTAACTAGTGTTAGTAGACAACTGGGAGAAAGAAAATGGTGTTATATTAATACTTTTACTATTATTTATAAAAAAGAGGTGTCTTTGTTTACATTATATGATTCGAAGCCTTCCTAGGAATGTCTGTATATCTGCAACCTTCTACTTGTACTGCTGCTTTTTAATTTTTTTCTAACAGAGTAGGTTATTGCTATGGTATGAAACCTCGTAATACAAATTCCTGTTAAAAGAGAAGGTGCAAAACTGGATCAGAAGCATTTCTAATATTGCAGCAAACTCCTATTGGCTTTTCTATACGAAATCCTGAGCATGTTTGACTTCCTTTATACCAGAAGACTTCAGTGTTCTTCTAGACAAAAATAATGATTTCCAGATTAAAAAAAATACATGTTTGAAAGATCTGGAATTTCTTCTGTGGTGCAAATATTTCTTTAACCATGATGAGAGTTTACATAACAGGGAAAAAAATAGGTAGTCAGTAAATCTGTTAAATCTAAAAATTTAGAATAGACTTTCTAATTCACAACTGGCAAAATAAATCAGATTACATAGCCGCAAATCTTTAGATGTGTAAGTGGGATATAGATAGATGCACGGTATCTTTATCTTGCTTATATTCGGTTAAATAAATAAATGTGTAAGATTAAATACATAAATAGATTCAATAAAATAAATTTTCTGTTATTTTAACTATTTTTGCCTGTTCTTGCAGGCAGAGTTATGTTTTCTTTAGTGTAGGTAGCACAAATGCAGAATGTTTTAAATCTCAAATGGATCATACGCATAGATATAATTCCTAGAAGCATGAGTAGTTTTCAGTTGTAACACACTATGCCAGTTAACATCTGCTTTAGAGGATTATGAAGACCTGATATACTTACATCTTTGCAATAGTTGTTCACATTTTTCAATATACTCTTAACTTCCATGCTCATACGCATTTCTTGCTCACTTCGAATATTTATTCATTTGGATCTCTCATATTTACAGACCAATGCACTCAGTGAATCAAGCTTTATCTGGTGCTGCTCCCAACAAACATCATGCCTTAGCGTGACTATTGTATTAGACCAAAACCTGAGCAGGCGTTGAGTGAACAGCCATAAGATTAATGTAAAACTGTCAACTTAGATGAATTTACATTCATGTCTCTCCTCATTCCTAAAATTCTGTTATTTATTCCTGCAATTTTCTTTTTCTTTTGCTCATTCTGTCCCTTTTTCTCAGAATTTTTCCCTGAAATTTTTCATTCATTTTTTAGTAGTAATATTTTTTAAATGTTGATACATTTTACCATTACTGTGAAATTTCCGAGTTTATACCAAATAGAGTGTGACACACACACAAAAAAGGAATCCCCAGTGATTTTTATCTATGTTAAATCAAGAACGATTCATCTGTGCCCAAAGAGGAAGAGTCCTTCGCTATCCATGACTTGCCCTAGTTATTTATGATAATTAAGCAGGATTAGTGTATTGATTTTTATGCTAATTAGTTCCTGTTTCAATTTTGCTAGAGAAGAGTGTTTCTATCAGGTGATTGTCATGCTCTTGTAGTGAAGGTAGAATATCTACTGGAAGCATTTGACAGGAAGGTCACAGCAGAAAAAATTATAACTAAATTACTAGCGTTAGAGATAAGCTTCCGCTTTTCAGTTTTAGCCTTCTGGCATATCTAAATTACAAGTCTCCCCTAATTAAATATCTTAACCTTGTTAGCCCAAGGTTTATTGTTACTCAGGATGAAATCTTCATGCTTTAAGCCTGTAGATCACTTACAGTGCCAGAATGAATTGCCATCCTCTAGGAGCATTTCAAGTGGAAGATACCAAAATATCACTACTGAGCATCAGAAGACTGATGCACAACTTTAAGGTGTATTCAGCTCCTTTTAATCTTGTCAGTTATGTGGATTAGTTACTAGAAGTAGTTGAGGGGAAGTAGTACAGCATGGCCTGCATCTCTATGGGGAACCTGCCTTTCCTCTAGAGCGAGGTGCCTTCCTACTCTGCCAGGAGGAAGCCATTGTTATCTTGCCTGAGCATTGCTGGTATGAGTTTTACACTGAAGAAGCCGAATTGTGTGATGGAACATCTTAACAATTAACCAATATGGGCCACTGTATGCCCCAACACTGTGTAGTTTAATAGTTATGAATATAGTAATTTTTAAAGCCATACATTGCCACTGATTTTGGAGGCAAGTATGTGGTGGATGATTACTTACATCAGTGGTAGCAGCTCCATGCTTCCTGCAGGAATTCAGAAAGAGTTAAGAGCTGTCTTAAGGCACTGGAAGAAGGGGGTCATCCATCCACACATCAGCTTCTGCATTCGAGGGTTCCTGCACGGGCTATGGATCAGACTGTTGTAGGCAGGTAAATGTCTTACTAAAATCTGTTGATTCAAAATCAGGTTGGCCCTGTATGAGGAGCTGAACCATATCACTTGCAATTCAGTATACCTCATACTTCACCTGATGTTGTGCCTCACAGGTGGGGAAATGTTGTCTTCAGCTAGTACAAGTTGCTGAATGACAAGCTGAGGTGAACGTGAGAAGCAGAATTCGCTGCCTGGCCTGTCTTTATAATTTTAGTAAGTTGAGAGTACGTTAGTGAACCAGTTTATCTGTCAAGAAAATATTGATTACCCAACAGTTCAGTCCTGTGAGATACTGTTCGCCCCACCAACTTTTCACACGAATACTGGAGAATGTACAAAATCCCTTCCAAATGGAGCGTGTTTTCATTGCTTTCCCTCCCTTGCTCTTTCACCTCAAAAGGTAGCATCTCCTTATGTACACCCCATTGATCTTAATAACTGTGAATGAAGCAATTTAAACAGAAGGTGACATGAAATACATTTTTAATGAAGTATAGTGTTTGAAAAAATATGGCTGTGGATGTTCTTGTATATAACACAGTGGGTGGAAACGGGAAAAGGTCTATTGGGTAGGGAAGTTTCTATTCTTCTAGCGCAGGTTTGTTCTCCGTAACACATTTGTTAAAAATCTTCTATGTTCTGTCTAGTCAGGAGTCTCAAGAAATAGGTATCAAAGACAGTTTTTGAAAGGCTATTTGACAACTTGATTTATATAGATGTCAGGAAGGTGTTTCTAATATAGTTTCTAATTATCTCCTGTCTTAATAGTATTTGGTTACAGTCCCTGCATCACAATAATTCTTTTTTACCACTGTCTTATACATGCCCTTGATGCACATCTGCCTCTAGATACTCGCAGGCTCTTTGTTGCTTATTAACAACTATTGCCAGAGATGCACAGCCAAGGTTTCTATTTGCCATAGTAGGGACTCAGTACTCTGTCTTCCTTAACCTCATTTGGAAAAGATCACTTTAAAAGGTGAGTGAGCAGGTCAAGTTCCTTTACTCTTCCATCTTTGCTTTCATTATTAAAGGTGAAATTTGGTTGCCCGAAACATTGGCATTTGGTGACAATTTAGACATATTAAAGCATCCTGCCTGCCCTCCAGCCACCGCTGCAGAACAGTGTGGGTCTCCTCTGCCCTATTCACCAACTCCATGTGGGTCATTGTCCCCTGAGGACATATCGGAGAAGACTGAACAACTTAATGATAATCAAAATGTCTACACTGGATGTGGACAAGTGAATTTAGACCATCAAGCAACATGATTAAAAATTTACTCCTGAAGAAATGTTGATGATTGTCATGGTTTGAGCCCAGCCGGTAACTTGGAACCACGCAGCCGCTCGCTCACTCCCCCCCTTTTTCCTCCCCCCGCTCCCGGAGGGATGGGGAGGAGAATCAAAAGAATGTAACTCCCACGGGTTGAGATAAGAGCAGTCCCATAACTAAGGTATAATGCAAAACCACTACTGCTACCACCAATGATAATAACGATAAGGGAAATAACAAGGGGAGAGAATACAATTGCTCACCACCCGCCGACCGATACCCAGCCTGACCCGAGCAGTGATCTGGGCCTTCCGGGTAACTCCCCCCGGTTTATATACTGGGCATGACGTGCTGTGGTATGGAATAGCCCTTTGGCTAGTTTGGGTCAGGTGTCTTGTCTCTGCTTCCTCCCGGCTTCCCCTCCTCCCTGGCAAAGCATGAGACTGAGAAAGTCCTTGGTCAGAGTAAACATTACTTAGCAACAACTAAAAACATCGGTGTTATCGGCGTTGTTCCCAGGCTGAAAGTTAAAAAACACAGCACTGCACCAGCTACTAAGAAGGAGAAAAATGACTGCTATAGCTGAACCCAGGACAATGATTCAAAAGTATCTGTTTAGAGCAATAGCTGATGATAACTAAGAAAAAGTCTGTGAGTATACTAATACAGAGATGTAAAATTTGCTAGAGAAGATGAAAAAGCATTAAAATGTGGGAATGCTGGCTGACTGCACTCCCCGCCCCCAATCCTGCAGGCCAAATTTGAGTCTCTGTTCAAGAGCATAACAGACCTTTTAGAAATTTTTGTTATCTATCTGTGGATCAACTCACTTCATAATTACTACTAATAACAATTGTTAGTGTTCCTTTGGTTAGGTTCAGGTAAAGACCAGGTATTTGGAGTAGTGTAGTACTGAAAACTAAATAAAACAAAAATACATGTGAAATGATTCTGGAATATTGTAAGACAACTGGGAATGAGGAAAACAGTATAGCTCAATATTGAATTAAAGGCAAGAGTTTTTCAAGTACAAGTAGTCATGTTAAGTTACATTATTGTATTGATTTTACCCCCTGCAGTAACTCTTTTTGTTGTTCTACAAATCATACCAGATGATTAATTTGATATAAAATAGTGCTGACATAGAAAAAAAAATAAGGAAGACCCTGCACTAGTGAATAATATCATAGATCAACACTTTTTCCATCTTTGCTGTGAATTTGACAGCTGTGTCTTTGCAAAAAACAAATTAATAAGGTCAAAGGAAGACATCCGTATCAAGAAAACTGCTGGTCCAGCAATGTTTCATGGTGCTGACACGAACTGTGAGGTAGCTCTTCAGCTTGCTTAGTGCATATAACATCTTCTATTGATACTGATATTATTGTGTTACTTCTAGTTATACTGTTTTCCTCACATTTTAACTGTGTTTTATTCTGATGGTACCCAACAATATGTTTTATATACATAGGATAATTACTGAATCTGTTTTTTTTCTCTTCCAAACCATTTTCCGATTTGACTAAACTTAGCGCTGCAGCAGCTCTTCCTACTAGGTGTTCTTTCTAAAACAGTTGACATAGTAAGACCTTTTTAGTCCCAGAGAATCCCCAGTAGCAATCTACCAATAGGAATAATAAAAATAGTATTTTTTATTTGTTTCAGAAGCTCTTAGTGTGTCCCTTCAAACATTAAAGTTAACAAATTCCCTGTACTGAAGAAGTTCACAGTAATACTATTCAACTGGTTTCTGGCAATAGCAACTTTACAATAAAATGGAATTGCAACTTAGGAACATGGGAAGGAAAATAACTATGGAAATAGTCTTGTATTTTTATTGTATTTTTTATTTTTTTATTTCACAAAACATGCAATAAGGCATCCTCTTGAATTTCCTTCATGATATATTGAGAAGCTTATGCAAAGGCTATTAAAAAATTGTTCAGAATGTTGTTGAATAGCTAAGTAGCCCTGATCTTGACATAGAGACACACATTACAAAATAGAAATAAAGGTTTGCTTCCAGTGTTGTAGTTTGAGGAAATGGGAAACACACACCAGAATGTCTACAAAGCACCACCAAAGGTCATGCAGTAATTCTATACTGTTCCTTCAAAAAAACCCCCACGTCAATGGCAGTTTAAAAAAATCAGTAGGACTCATTTGTTCACATTGAAGCTGTTAGTCTCAAGGACATCACTTTTCAGGCACTTGCAGACAGCTTCATTAGAAAATGAACAAGCAAATGATGCGGTGTCTAGTGTCCAAAGAGCGGGGCCTGTTAACGCTGACAGCTTAAATGGATACAGGAGTAATTTCTAACTGTGTTTCTTTTTTCCTCAGGAGGTATTAACTGGTAACGCTAGCAGAGCAAAAACAGAGCTGTGGTTAAAGCAAAGCTTCTTAACATCGAGATGTTACTTAGAGATCACATTCTCTCACTGCAGTGTGTGGGTAACTTTGAGCATGGGTTATGGAGCTATTTTCTGAAGGTACGTTGAGCTATAGGGCTTTGTAAAACTTGTCAATACTTCCGTCTTTCATGGTCATGCAGAAAAGATTAAGGGCAGTACTGAACTATTGTGAGAAAGTTGGTTAAAAAAAAAAAGTTGCATGTTTTATTTATTTTATTGGGCCTTCTTTTTTTACCTAAAAGATCAGTCTATTTTGATGGAATCACTGGGGAATGGTAATATTACAACCCTCTTAAACTACAGGGAAAAGGATCAGTAAAACTGGCTTAGCTGGATAGCAAAGGAAATATTTCAAAAGGTGATCTATTCTAAGTAGTCATATGTTCTATTCTTGTTGGGTTTTTTTTTGATTGGAGGTCTTTTATGAGTCCAGTCTGTAGATCTACCAAAGCTTAAACCCTTCTGGAATAATTTTTAGTTGGAAAAATTTTGGAGGACTGTTATACATAATAAATGCCTGGATAATCTGAACCAGAGTTGTGTCACTCCACAACACTCTGTAGAAATCTGCTTCTGGGCTATTAAAATGTGCAAGTTGCTTGCAGGATTTCTAGGTTAATATATTAGATCCTTATTGACCACACAAGAATTAGAATCCAAGTGATTAATCTTGCTTTAATTAAAGTCTTCTGAATAAATACAATGTAACTTCCACTCCAAATAATATTTTTCTTATATTTTAATTAAATAAAATAAACCTCAATGTTTTTCACTGTGCACTTCCCCAGAGAAGCAACTAAAAACAAGTTATGTTTAAACTTGTCTGTCATTCGACCTCTCAAAGACAAGGCCTTGGATCATTATCTCCAAGCCCATAATCACCTCAGATTTTCTAGTTACCATCATGTCTGAGCTCAGTAAAAATCTGGTAGCATGTTATGTGAACACTTTCTCTTAGGACTAGACTACTGTCTGTGCCGGTGAGAAATTTTATTCATCTTCTAAATGGGCTAAGAATCTCCTTAGGGTTTAGCCAAACACCAACACAATCATTTTCTGAAAATAAAGATCTAATTTCTTCGTGATGACATTTGGACTGAAAAGGGGCAAAAAATGAGAAGAGCAGACTGATCTTTATGGTCCTAACACTCCTTCTCCATAAAATGCACCCTTGAAAAGCTGGCTATGCTTTGGGACCAGTGCTTTACAACATGAGTCCCTGGAGTTTGTCAGCTAAAGGCAGAAGGGAAGAGGAGATCTCTGGATCTGGTGCTGCGATATGTAGTCTGGTCTTCTTTCATCTCAAACGCCTGCTTTTGTAATTCTTTATAACTTTATGAAACGTAAAATATACAAACATACTTTGCTTCTGACTTAGACTCTTGTGCATAACCAATGATTCAAGCTAGCAGAGTAAGATAACCTCCCTCCTGTCTTTAAAGCATTTCATCTCACTGGTCGTTGCAGACTTTGAGCTCTGTGTTTTGGAAGGCTTGCTGCACTTGACTCAAAACTCTCAGCTTGCATCCCTCATTTGTTGCACAGGCCACTTTGTGTGGAGTTGACAAGGCAAGAATCCTTGTCATGTAGTAAACCATGTAGACTCATTGGCAGAAGTAAGAAGTAAGGGCTTACTGAGATCGAATCATTACTTCAATGAATGCAGATGCCCTATGTACCTAATTTTAGTACGTGTGCACCATTCACCATTCTTGTATTTTGAATATGGTTATTATATGAATAAATATATATATTATACATTTAAAGTAAATCTGTATAGTATTTTCAAAAAGCTTTTTAGATGTAGGCTCCTTGTCCAAAATATTAATTTTTTTCCCATGCAATTTTTTGATCTTTTTGATGCTTGTTTTCTGTTCATCTGGTACAACCTTCACAATGTTCCAGAAACATAACACAGACTTAATATTGACAGTCACATTTTTATTGTTAATACATGAGTTTTATAGCCTTTGGCCAAATTATTCCCTTGCTTACACTGAAGAAAAGCTTTGGTCTTTAAATTTGTATGAACTAGATATGAAAACCCATATATGTCTGTTAGTGATTTTTTTCCTAATAGCAGAGTAATAGTTCATTTTTTTTCCTAACATGTTTGTGGGAGTTATTTTGGCCATTAGCATGGATCAGAGAGCACAGTGATACAGTGATATTCAATAAAACAATGCAGAAGGTGTGTTTCCAAATTTATCTTCCAGATTCCTGAGATGGCTATGCCCCAGCCACCCCCATTTATATAATTTATAATATAGTGGAACAACATGGCAGTAGTACCTATTGCTTTTGGGAGAGGAGTAACAGATGGCCTAGTAGTGTTCTGAACCCTCTTCTTCAGAACCTAGTAGTGTTCTGAAGAAGAGGGTGTATGCAACTGGACTCAAACAAATTTTAAGCGATTTTTCAAGACCACGACATATTGTGGCTTATTTAAATGGTAATGTGGAAAAATACCAGTAACTGGACATAACTGAATAGCTTTAGTGCAATCTCTCTGATGCATCTGGAGAGACTTGCTCAAAGCAGAATTGGAATTGTATCCTGGTTTAGCTGCACATCAGTGAAAAGAACCATTTTGAGCCTTTATTGTGGTGAGTTGGACATTGCATTCTAAAATACGCTTTTCAGCCACTTTAAATTGATCTGATAATTACCTTTGATTTGAGGTGTCTTGTCATTACACCTATCTTATAAATCAATTTGTGACTTTTTAAAAACCACCATTTATGGTGAATTACATTAATCATGAAGTCAATGTATTTTTTAATACATTTTCAGCTTTTCAGTGTCTCTTTTGGCTCTGAGATCATTCTCTGCACTTTTGCATACATAACTCAGATTGGTACTAGGTTCTTTGCCATGGACAGAATGCTCAGCTGAAAGATGATATTTCTAAAATAGATGTAAAATCCACATCCGCTGTGTAATAACTTATTTAAACTGTAGTGATGACACAAGGAGAGAAATGCAGAAAAATACAGCATATAAGTAGTAAATGTTTGTATTGTTATTAGAACTGGAAAAGCTTACTCATGTCAGGAGTGAAATTGTGGCCTCTATTAAGTGTCTGGAGTTTCTGCCACCAGCTTCAAGCAGTCAGGAATTCACATCAGAATTAAGGAGCTAATGGATTAAAAGCATCACATGTTCTTAATGGAGTCACTTCCAAAGATGCTTTTGAAAATCCTGCTCTTCTTTATGATGACAGTACTGTACCAACTATGCACTCAAGCAAATTTATCATAAAACAATAACCATTCTGAACTCCTTAATTTGCCATGTGTTCATTAAAAATAATAAACCACATACAGTACTGTATAAGATCATCCTTGAATGAAAAATATTATGGGTTTCAAAGTAAACTGTAACTGTCTGTGACCCCAGCCAAAGGACAGGGTTGTCATCAGCGAATTTACACTTGCCATGGAGTGCAATGTCACATGAAGTTTGGGCGCTCTGACTGCAGCAGACATGATACGTGAGCTAAAAGCAATCCTCAGTGTGACACAGGGTACAAGCCTGTGGTAGATCTCAGGTGTGTTACTGCTGCCTGACAAGGTCCTGTCTGTCAGCTGGGCTACAGAAACAGCTGGCACAGATCTTCATAGCCTATCCCAGCTGCAGAGGGAAGCCAGCTATCTGAAATCCAAGCTAAGGAAGTCTCAGCTACCGTATTTTACTTCCCAGTTTGGAGGCTAGGGGAGAAGCTCAGAGGACATAGACCAATATTCCCACTCAGCTTGGGGGCACTTGTCATTCCTCAGGCTGGTGAACCATTCTGGCAGTTTTCTGTTAACATAAAAAAACGTGGTCAGAGAGTATTATTTTTGTACCAACTCTATTCCCTCATATTTGCCTTCCATGATAGAATCCTAGTCTTCCTAGTCAAATAACGAAAGTATTAGGCCACAGAAATCTGCCTGTAACACTTAGAAATCCATTTAAACATACTGGTAATGAATTGGTTTCTTGCTAAACTGTTAGAGGTGTTCTGTAGCATCCTGGCTGAATTATCATGCAATTATTTCGTGCAGGTCTGCCTGGGAACTAAAAGAGAATTCAGAAGAGATCTTTGCTTCTAATTTCCTGCCTTTTCTCCTACTGAAGACTCAGTTTTGAAATCTAGTTTTAAAATCTCAGTTCTAAAGTCTACACCTTTGTGTATAATAGTCATTCTGTTGCAACAGCTGATGAGCTTAAGAGTTCCTCGATGGCAGTTATTAAAAATTAATTTATGGAACTCATGCAAACAGTACCAGTGTGTTTCTAAACACTTACTCAGTGGCTTATTTACTGGCATTTCCCTTTAGTACTATACAAACCATAGCAACAGATTTTTCTCTCAGGAATCATCCATCATTGCCTTGAACTTGTCAAGACGAGTAAGGCCGTGCCATGCTCTTCTATAATGGCATTCATATCTTTAAAGCCAAAGCTTTCATAAAAATATTAGGTCTCTTGCAAGTGGGTAAATTTGATCAGGTTATTTGAAATATTAAAATCACTCCTTAATTAAATATCTGAACTCCAGAAACACAATTGCTATAATTTCTAAAAGCTCCTGAAGAGCTGAATACTTTCCATGTTACTTTCTTTCAGATTGTCATAAATAAACAATTTTTCCTTACTGTGAAAAGACAATACATAAAACATGCCTTTTCAGCTGCTTTTTAGTCTTTGAACTATGGTAACTACCATATTCATTTTCATATATGTGTTAAATCTACAGATTTAGTGCAGCAAATCACAATTCTGAGGAAGAGCCAGAAGAGACAGTATCATAGATGATAAAATATACTAAACCCAATATAGTTTTTTTTGAGGATATTTCGGCATGGAGCCAGCATACAGGGTGTGCAGCCCCTGTAACAGTGATGGCCATGCAGTCCCCTGTCTCATTACTGAGAGATGAGCATGCCAACTGATGCTGCCTGGGGGAGAGTCGAGTCCCCTTCACCCTCCTCTTTCCCCTGACAAATCTGTGTGCATGCTGAATAGGCATGCTCTGGGTAGATTTGCCTTGCTCTTGTGAGATCTCGGTTCAGACTCCTAGACAGAAGTTTTGGTTATCCTGACGGTAGTATCCAAATATACTCTCATCCAAAGCAAGCAGGCATGGAGTACATGGCTGACTCAGGTTTCCAGTGAGTGTCAGCATTCATGACCAGTATGTATCTTGCCTTTTGTATAACCTGTATATTAAGAGGGAAGTTAGGCTGGAAAGCTGGAAAGCAGGTAACCTTATTTGGTAAAGATACATAGCCAAGAACCCGAAACGATTGCTCTTGGCTTCAAAAACATAAATAGCTTTGGGGGAACAAGAGCAGCTGGCCGTGCCTGGTGGTGTGTCAGGCAGGAAGAGCCATTCCTGGGGAAGGGACAAGCTACCCAAGAGAAGCTACCAGCAGACAGTAGATCAATCTCTGTTCTAGACTGGGCCTTTGTTTCTGTCTGTACCGGAGAAGAATTACCCGCATTACTGGGAGCGCACTAGATATGGCTCTCTAATTATAATTTTAATTGCATCTAATTGCCATGTTGCATTCCATTGCATAAAAGTCTGCCTGTTTCTCTGACAGATGCAAATTCATTCAGCTTGAAAACCTTTCAGAGTCTGAGGTATGTAAGTTCATGGCAGGCATTGCTCTTGCTCCAGATGGCTGCAGCTTTAGCTGCATCTTTTTTAGGAGTACTTTTTTGAGTTCTTTAGTCATGCTACCACATTTTTGAGAACACGTGCATACAGTGCAATGATATCAGCCAGAGGGCAGAAGCCCCCAGTTCTCTCAACCCTGAAACACCTGATTTTCCATTATTTATTTAAAAATCAAAGAATGGAACTGGAGAACCTTGCAGGATGAAGATGAATTTGAACGATTGCAAAGAGGATGAATGGAATTTAAAGATACAGCATATGAGCAGACAGGAGAGAAATGAGAGTGCAAACAGGAAAGCTAACATTTTAGCTTATTATCTTACAGTTTGTACTACAGATGCCATTTTTTCTACGGGAATAATGTAAACAAATTACAAATACTGCCATGGTTTTCTGAAAGTGAAATTCAAAGTTAATTGTATGATTATTTCCATTACTGTGTTTATAAATACAGATGATAGAACTACTTATCATAGTTACAATCTGTATCAATATAATACTTAAAAGCCTCAACTTTTAATATATTGTAGTAGCAACATTCCTGTCAAGTTTGAAAATGTGATTTTACCCACGTAACAAATGAGAAACTGAGGCAGAGAAAGGGGGAACCCTACAAGAGGACAGACGCAACACTGAAGTTGGTGGAAATGGATTAACTATACTCTTACAAGGATGAGAATATAAAGTAAAGAATTTTTTTTTAGAGTGTCTGGAGGCAATAGGTCTTATATATTTTGAATGCAAGATTTTGAGAAAGAAACTGCTTTTCTAGACAGTTCAAAAGATTCATTCTGACTTAAGGGAATTTATCCCATTTATCAGCTGTATATTACTGCTGGTTTTGTCTCTCCCCTTTTGAGCTACACTTGCAAAAGCCCCAGTTCTCCCCTGCCTGGGGAATGTTTAATTTTTTTTTTGTTGATTTTTGTCTAGAGATACATGTTTTACTCTTCAGGTAAAGAAAAAAATTACATGTAACATTAATAGTTAATTAAGCATTTATTATTAATATATTCTGAATGATAGAATAATAGAATTATTTGGGTTGGAAGGGACCTTCAAAGATCATCTAGTTCCAACCCCCCTGCCATGGGCAGGGACACCTTCCACTAGATCAGGTTGCTCAAAGCCCCGTCCAACCTGGCCTTGAAAACTGCCAGGGATGGGGCAGCCACAGCTTCTCTGGGCAACCTGTGCCAGTGTCTCGCCACCCTCATAGTGAAGAATTTCTTCCTAATGTCTAATCTAAGTCTCCCCTCTGTCAGTTTAAAGCCATTCCCCCTTGTCCTGTCACTACATGCCATTATAAAAAGTCCCTTTTCAAATTTCTTGTAGGCCCCTTTTAGGTACTGGAAGCTGCTCTAACGTCTTCCCTGAGCCTTCTCTTCTCCAGATTGAACAACCCCAACTCTCTCAGCCGTATTACCTCCAGGTGAGATCCCATGAGAGCAGAGTAGAGAGAGAGAATCACCTTCTGCAACTTGCTGGGCATGCATCTCTTGTATTTGTATTTGTGTTTGAGATTGCCCCGGCCCGGGTGCAGGACCTTGCACTTGGCCTTGT
The DNA here is from genome assembly GCF_004027225.2 of Strigops habroptila. Lineage (NCBI taxonomy): Eukaryota > Metazoa > Chordata > Aves > Psittaciformes > Psittacidae > Strigops > Strigops habroptila. The sequence goes on from NC_044283.2 coordinate 40,639,080, forward strand.
TGAACTTCATGAGGTTTGCACGGGCCCACCACTCCAGCCAGGCAGAGTCCCTCTGGATGGCATCCCTTCCCTCCAGTGTGTTGATCACACCACACTAACATACCTATAGAAGCTGTTCTTGTTGCCCTTGATGTCCCTGGACAGATTTTATTCTATCAGGACTTTAGCTTTCCAAACCTGACCCCTGGCTGCTTTCTCTGTATTCCTCCTAGGCTACTGGCCCTTGTTTCTACCCTCCATAGGCTTCCTTTTTATTTTGGAGTTTGTTCAGGAGCTCCTTGTTCATCCATGCAGGCCTCCTGGTGTTTGTGTCCAACTTCCTCTTTGTTGGGATGCATCATTACTGAGCTTGAAGGAGGTGATCCTTAAACATTAACCAACTTTCTTGGGCCCCTCTTCCCTCCCCGGTTTTGTCCCATGCTACACTACCAAGCAGATCTGACAAGAGAACAGTCTGCTCTCCTGAAGTCCAGGGTAGTGGGCTTGATCTGCACTCTCCTCACCACCCTAAGGATCTTGAACTCCACCATTTCATAGTCACTGCAGACGAGTCTTCCCAGCTTCACCAGACCCTCCTTTTTAGTGAGAACAAGGTCCAGCGTGGCACCCGTGCTCGCTGGCTCCTCTGCCACTTGGAGAAGGAAGTTATCATCAAAGTATTCCAGGGACACAGCACTCGTATCTTGCCTCCAATGGGACCTTGTGCCCCTGGTCACATCGGAGACACTGTCAAAGGCCTTCCTAAAGTCAAGGTACACAACATCCACGGCTCTCCCCTCATCCACCAAGGTAGAATCCTCCTTGTAGAAGGCTATGGCTATCAGGTTGGTGAAGCATAACTTCCCTTTCCTGAATCTGTGCTGACTATTCCAAATCACTTTCTTGTGCTTCAAGTGTTTGGAAGTACTTTCCAGGAGGATGTTTAGCAATAAAAGAGGATTTAACAAGGTAAATTTTTAACTGTGTCATTCTCTTCTGCATATTTCACGTGGAAAGTCACAAGGTCAGAGATTTTAAGTGCATTTCTATCAAAGGGTGAGCTTTCCCTTGTCAAAACTTGTCAGATAATAGTTAATTTTCTAGTGCTCTGTAGTTTGTTGAAGATGTTACCAGACAATGACAACAACAACATGGGCAGCCAGAAGAAGGAACAGAAAAATACAGGTACGTTTAATCTGACGTTCCAGTATTTATTTAAAAATGCCATTACTGGAACAAAACAATACAATTATCTCAAATAGCAGTGCTCTGTAGAGCCATTACTTTGGACATTTTTTAGTTTTGAGGCAATCTGTGAGGTGTGACCACTGCTCCCTCAGCAAATTTATATGGTTGTAGTTCGTAACAACTTGAAAAGCAAAGAGGATAATTAGTGTGGGTGATTGTCACAGAGTTAATGTTAAGCACTTGGCTGGGCTGCCTAAATTAGGAGTTGCTCTAGCCTCTGTCTAGAGAGAAAAAAGGGAAAAATAAGCACCTTCAGAAGGTATTTTGATCCTAGGCAAACTGTGTCACTGTTCCCACGCTTTCTCTCGGCATATGATCGGAGGCATGATTGGTCTCCAAATTGAGGTGAAGTTGTCAAGAGCCTAGAAGTGGGAAGGACAAATTACAGCCTCTGATATAGTGAGAGGCATTAAAATTAAATATGTGTAAGGCCTCAGCCACACCATTGCCTCAAGTACCTACAAACATGTTCATATGTTAAGTAACATATTATTGCTGCCTTTCGGGACACCTGCATGAAACCTGATAGACTTCACAGCATCTCCACATAGGACCTCATCAGAGCTGATTGCAGAATTAAAGGGGAAGGGGACTCAAACTTTGCAGGTGGAAAGCAGCATGAGTTAGGCCCCTTCAAAATAATGTGTTTCTCTCATGACGACTGAACTGAGAAAAAGCATGTATCAGGGTGTTCAGTAATGGTGTGGAAAATGGAATGACTTTAGAAATAAAGCACATGATACAGTCTGTAGAAGAGGCCTTGTTTTCTACCTCTCAAGCTGACCATTGAGTATCCATTTGAAATGGAAAAATTAAGGTTCGGTCTCTTCTATTTTGTCACAGTCTAAGAGGCAGCATTTTCTGCCTCTGAAATAGAATTTGCTAATTAGCAACTCCAAGATTTTAACCCTATATATGGAGCAGAACAACAACAATAAAAAAACCCTCAACCATCACACTTCCCCTTTAAATATGCAGAATACTTTAATTTCTTCGTTAATGACCTGGGAATCGATTCTATCCTCAAATTTAGGTAAGAAGGTTTTATATAGGTTTCATGCTTCTTGATAAACTCTGAGACAGATATAGATTGTGGTGCTGTCCTTTCCTGTTCACATGAAGAATTTGTTTTTGAGATGTCTGGGGTTTATAATATACTGTACATGACTGGCAAGTGCATTACAACAGTAAGTCAATGAAAGATTTATGTCATACGCATATATATATTAGGTCATTCACTAGTTTTCACTAGATGGCTGAATACATGAATTTTCTGTCAGGGAAATCCACTTACACCATCAAATTCCTCAGGAAGGGATGTAATAGCCTGCTGTGTAGGCACATTTCTGGATAATATGAGACAAATAGTAGGTTTGGCTCAGCCAACCCAATCAAATTTTGTCTTTCTTTACGTCTAGTAATCCTATAGCTCAATTTCATCCCTACAAACTTTACATATCTAACAGAGATGTTGAGGTTGAGAGAGACCTTGTCCTCAGCACACTATTGTGATGCAGAGAGAGGCCCTTGGGGAGTGACTCCTGGAGAGGCAGGTGCTGTTTATGGTCTTTTGAGGACAGAGGGAGTCTGGGTGGATGCACTCAGCTTGAGAGACTTAATTAGGTGTGGGTTGGAAATTACTAACTAGATGCTAATTGGTTATTAGGTATGACTAATTTAAACTTATGACTCTTTCCTGTCCTGTAGCATGGCTTTAGTAGGAGGAGTGCACCTGTGCTTGATAGTTTGGGCTAAAGCCCCCAGCGGCAGGTTTCAGTCTTTTTGGCTCAGTTTAGATTTCTTGCTTTCTCTGTGAATTCTTTAACCACTGACCACAAAACAGCGAGGTAGGTGAATAGAGCTGGTTGTTCTATATTTTGTCTTGTTTGCTCTATTTTACTTTTCTTAATATGGAATACTGCTACATAACCTTAATCAAAGATACATGCTGACAAGCCTGATCTCACAGAAGGGCCCTCTCTGCATCCTATAAATCAGTGTCTAAACCTGAGAAGGGTTAAGATTTCAGGTACATCCTTCTTTCTAGTATCTCGCTAGCTACTTTAGAACTGTGCCATTTCTTAGTAAAAATTTGTAGGCTATAGGAAATGAACTTTAAATTCAGTTTTGAGTAAAAACCAAACAAAAACCACCAACAACAAAACAATTTAAAAAGTGGCCTGCATGGAGCTCATGGACAGGGTTGTGGAGTCCCTTCTGGAAATATGGCAGTGATGGAAGAGTGGTTCTCAGCCACCTTGTTCTCTCACCTCTCAGCCTCTTTGAGCACCTGTGGGTATTGACAAAAGGACAGATATAGTAGGTCATATTTTGTGTATATCCGGAACATGGTCTCAGTTCCAAACCAATGACATTACTCTGAAGCCTCTAACCTGTTCCTACAGGAATTATGTAGCCGAAGTAAAAGATTTGGTCATGTCAAATACGTTACCTGATACCACACCAAAGAGAAATACAAGTGCAAAGAGTTTCTGCATAATGCAGAAGTCTTTTAAATAAAAAACCAGAAGGGCTTAGTCATCCCCAAATCTCAGTGCTGCTGTTCAAATTAATATGCTCTTCAAATCACTACCTCTATGCTGTTTCTTATAATTTCCTAGGTTTATGTTGGGTGATGTTTCTGGAAACAAAATCACTGTAATCTGTGGCCTTTTTAATCAAATTTTGCTGCTGTTAGGGTGCCTAATGTTACTGTTTATAAGGGCAACCTACCCTCTCTTAATTTTTTATTTTTTAAATCCCTCTTCTCATAATTGTTTAGCTATAAAAGTCTGTTTAAGCTTGCCTCACCAATCCACTGCTTTGAATTTTTAATGATGACAGCTAAATAATAAACACCCCCCAAAGGTAACAAAATCACAGTAACATTCTAATAGCTTCTCTGTAGTCTGCTACAGAAACAAACATCTGTGAAAGATTATTTCCTTTAATGCTGCCTGATGAAGATGACCTTTAGAGTTATCACAAAAGTGAAGCTTTAACCACCTGCAGAGGAATAAAAGGCAGATATTTACACAGTAAATGTTTTAACTACTGCAGGGAAAAATAATTAAAAAATGCTTTAGGTAAGTCTTTCACTGATACGGTAGTTGGAAATTGGGCACTAGGAACTTCTTCAAAGTTAACTTGTTACATTTTATATTTGTATGCAATAGGTAATACCAACAAAAAGGAATAGCTCAAAAATACCAGACACACAGGGTTTCGAACAGGCACACGCAGTGTGTTGTCTGCAAAATGGGAAAAGAACAACATTAAAGTAACTTTATTATATATGAAAGAAAAAGTTACTAAGACTTTGGTAAGCAGTGCAAAGGAATGACTTCAGTGTAGACAAAAGGAATCCGTGCTAGAGTAGCCTTAGGGCAGCAGCTGGAAGCACACTAGGTGATGGTGATTTGGGCTGATGCAAACTAACAAATGTCTTATGAAAACTGTTCCAGGTTAAGTCAGAATGGGAAGCCATATTTACAGAAGTCTTCTATAAAATACTGTGCAGAATAGAGTTTGGCATTCCTAATATTCTATTCTTAATATTACTAAGTTTTGAGTCTGTATCAGTATCATTTTTCAAGGGGAAAAATAAACATTTTAAGGATGTTATATTTTCTTCTAAAATCTAATTATATTTAGGCAGAGGTAATATTATGCAGGCATGTCAATATAATTCCACATAATATACGCACATAACATGCAGTATAAACCTGTCTCTCTGTTATGAAATTTAATTCTAAGTTAATTAATTCTCGTGAATTACACTATTAGTTATTTTTCATCTTTTTCTTCTGAAATACTGGACTTCTTCCTAGACATCCAGTGCTCAAACAAGGTGCAGTCAGAACTTGTGGGGTTTTATTCAGTGAAAAAGTTTGTACCTCCAGAAATGCATTTCTCTTAACACTAGCTGGGGACATTGATTAATTTTGGAATGATGAGCCATAAATAAAGTCTCAAAAGATACCGCATGCTGAACTACCAGCATTTTTGAGCAACCTCACCTTTCATGACCTTGCTTATGCTGCCAGCAGTGGTAGGGTCGCAGCACGTGTCTCAATGGATATCTTTGTATCTTTGCTTTTATAATAATCTCTAGAGTTTATGTGCCTGTTTTTTTTTTTCCCTATAGGCATAAAGATTTGGACTTTGTAAATTATTCTCTAATACTTAGGAACTGGACTGTCTGCAAAACAGAATGTGGGGATGATACCCATAATTATCAAGAATAAAAATAATAAATCTAAATGCATGAAAAGGTATCTTTATTTTCACCAGACATTGATTTTGTGACTGGAAAAAAATAATTTTTTTCTTTTTTGAGAGAAAAGCAAATAGAAAAGTTGGTTAACTGTTAACCATATTCTTTAATAAACCTTAAATGATCCAGACAGAATATAAAGCATTCAAGTCAGCCTTTAATTACAGTATGGTCATTTCCGGTAGGAGTTCATGCAAAGTATCATCTTTGCACATGTGGCATGATTTTCTGCTAGTTTACAGTTCCTTGAGAGCTGTTCTTCCAGTAGAGTTCATGGATACAATTGTTCTGATGCTCAGAACTCGCTCTGCAGTGGATATATGTTACAAGATCACCCATTGTTTCACATAAGCTGTTCTGAGATAAGTTTGGGGAAAATATTTTTGGATTGGCATGGACCCATTCTCAGAATAATAAATAATTTCCCTTTTTTTCCAAAGTTTTGAGAAGTGACTGCTTGTGTGGTGTCTTGGATTTCACCTTGAATTACACTGCAGGTGGTCTGGGTAAGTAAAAAGAGAAAATAAGTTTACTTTCAAGAGCCTAAAACAGAATCATTCAAGATCACTGGTATCTGTAGGTACTAGTTAGTCCTAGGCTAATGCTACTCTTTGCCTGTGGGAAGCTTGCACTTGTGATGTGAGAGGAATTCATCTGATGCCAGCATGAAATATATTACTTAGAGATAGCAGAAATGAAAAGTTGCAGCTAATGTCACAGGAATTTTAGAAAGAAAGCGAAGATGCCACATGCATTACATTATGTGGCAAGTAGTTCAAGCGTACTCTCACCATCTACCTCCTATAATTGATAAAATTCAGTTATCAGTTTTCAGAGGCAAGAAAGTCTGAAGTATCTTCTTTGGGAATCAGTCTAAATTTTAATGAAGGATTACATTTGGGACTTAAAAAACAACATAAAGCTCTCTCTGTTGGTCTGTGGTGAGAAAAATCACGAGGACTGGAATACTGATGATTCAAGGATTTGAGGGTTTAAGCAGTTTGTGTATGGTGAGATTGTTTTATAAGACCTTCATTAAATTTTTGTTTGAGAAGTTAAGGAGAGAAATAGCATTGCTAAACCGGTTTTCTTGTAGTTGGACTATTAGATTATGATCCACTTATATTCTAATTGAAGCTTTAACGCGTTTCAGTCTGGGACATGTGCCCATATCCATAGAGCCATTTGAGAACTTAATTCTTATTTGAACACCTAATTGTCACCGATTTTGGAAGAATGTACTCGCCAGAATAGGAGTTAAGTGCCTAAATACCTTTGAATGGCTTAGCTGTAGTGCTTTTCTTTGGAGCTGTAGTTTATAGAGGTACTTGTGTGCTAATTTTTTGGGAGACAGAGCAACACCCTTCTCACCTTTCCTATTCAGACAATGCGTATCTGCAAATTATTCTCTGCCAAGGCTAAACAGAAAAGCTTTTATTATTATTTGTTATTTTTGTCTACATTGCTGCAAAAATACAAAAGCTAGACATTCAAGTAAACAAAGATAACATTTTACCAGTCCATTTCTGCAATGTACTTTGACTTTGTAGGCGTTAATGCTCTCTTCATGAAATGTTGATGCCAACATTAACAGCCAAATTAAACTCTTCTGAATAAGCAAGGAATTATTCTTAACTGGAAGTGCAATATTCAGCCAGCAGAACCATCTGATTACTCCATATTTTTATGTTTATGTAGCTATACTCACTTCCATGTAATTGGGCTGCTACTATTAGCAGAAACCATTCAGACTTTATTAAACGTATTTGTAAAACTCATTTTCATTAAATACGTGACATCTGCATTTCTGTCTACTGGGTTCTGCCTTCCTACCTGAAACAATCAAAACTAGACACATTATACATCTGCCATCTTTCATAATCTAAACCGCCTCAAGTAGGAACAATGCATTTATATTTTATAATGAAAAGAAAGCCTCTGAATGCCAAGTAGTAGACACAAAAGATTATCTTCCTATTTCCCAGGCTTGGATTGTCAGACATTAAATTTTTTAAGAGCCACTTCTGATGAATTATTGATGTTCTCACTATTTAGAAAATGGATCACATCACTAAGTAATTAGCACCCTGCCACTTCTGCCTATCATATTTAATGTGTCATCAGAGAAGGCTGTGTTGAACTACTTCTTTTTAAATGAATGACTAGCTTTGTTTCTCATGTATTGCCCTGTTGCATGGAATCGTCTAGTGCATACATATGGTATTCCATAGCGTTAGGATCCTACATGTGTATGCAGCTTCCTTTTAGAATATGTATACATGGTTCTTGTAGGATTTTAATTATGTGGATTTTTCCTGAGGATTGCTATGCCAAGCAAAGGTTTGAAATGGTATTTTTTACGCATCAGTAGAACCTGTTGACTGTAGTGAAACACTTTCTCCACAAAATATGCAGTTTTACCAGGTTAAAAAAGAACCCTGAAGTCTGTCATGTGATAATTCTTATTAAGCTTGTAGCAGGTAATACTTCCTAAGTAATTGACTTATGATCAGTTTATGATCAGTAATTTAGTATTGCTAGCTAAATATTTGTTTGAGGTTATCACAATACTTGGTTTTCTTTTATTTAAATAAAAAACCCACTAAAACTGCTGAGGAATTTAGAGATTAACCATGCTGTGGATTGTCCGTATATTTTGGCTTGAGTGATGTAGAATTTAATTTTTAAATGTAAAACATAGAACGGATCCCTTCTGAAACTGTTAGGCTGCAGTAAAGGTAGTAAGTGAAGTGTATTCAGATTCATATAATCAAGTGTTATCCTCTATATGTAAGATATCTTAATTCAGGAGGTCAAAGTATTTTGGAATAATGTTGGTTAGCAGATTTTTATACTTCAGAATGAATAAAAGAGAGTTCTGTTTTGAAGTTTCTATCAAACAAATATCACTTCTTGAAATAAGAAGTGTCTGCAGATTCAGATGAAATCACTTAAAACCAAATGAAAAAAAACCCACCCCAAAACCCTCAAATAACCCCCAAAATCCCAAACCCCCCAAACAACAACAAAATCCAAATAAGCCCCAAAAAAAAAATCCCAACTCTTAAGCCTCTAAACCTTCAGCATACATACAGGCCATGTAAATCTTACTTGCCATAATTTGCTGTCCTTTTACAAAATTAAGATGCAACAGTGGTTCGTTTGCTTTCTTCTTGATCTGTATGTGTCTATGTGTTTTGGAATTTGTCATGCTTTAGTCATCCATCTCTTCCTAAGAGCCTGCTAGAAATGACATTAAATAGAGGTAGATGTATACCAGACAAGTAATTCCTTATCAGACCAGTAATTTATAAACATAATGCATATTAGTTAGAAATACTAAATTAAAAAGTTACCTGGACCTGCATATTTGCCCGGGTTATGGTGCACTTAACTGAGCAGTGAATCATTCTCTGCATTTAAAAGATCTCAATACCTGATATTTGGGAGAGCAGAAATATTAATAGAGGTAGTTAAGAAAATAGGAAAATGGAAAGAAATATTGCATGCAGGTCATGGTCATGAAGGTTTAAGGAAAAAAAAAATCAATAATTGCATACCTAAATAAAAGACAGCAGAAACTGACCTCACTCTGGACACATGTATTTAAATGGACAAGGGCATTGATCAACATAATTAGATGCTTAACTGAACATGCTAGTCTTCGAATGTGTGACTATGATACACAGTATTGAAAGGTAATCTGCTCTGGTTCAAAGTATTTTATTTTCTGGTTTCAGGCTCTTTAAATTATCGAAGACTATAGATTATGTAACGAGGACAATAGTGGCAAAATTTCAAAGCCAGATGCAAAGAAAAATCTATTCAAGAGGATAAATTAAACAAAAGCTTAAAAATGGGTGATATAGAACAAAAATAAGCAATTATAAACAGAATAAGCCTAATGACCTCCAGGCACTTTTAAATACAATTTATTCTCAGTGGTAGACACCCATTTAAATTTTCCTGCAATTGGACAGTGAAATTGCTTCCTTATTTCTGAGCTAGAGTGGACTTTGCTTAAAGAAGTCATAGAATGGAAGCCCCCCACCCTTGACGTCTAGCATGCTTGGGGTAGAAGAACTGCCCAGCAATTTCTGCCATCACCTGGCAGCTGTGGTAGGTGCTGGAGCACCTGTAGAGTCTCTACATTGAGTGCATTAAGCCTTAGGATATACTTAATGCATTAGTGGAGGATGTACTGCTCTTCATCTCTCAGCTTGATTTGTCCATTATGCTGTCAAGCTGCCTCTGCACTGCTGGGGAAGCCACAGCTGTGTAACAAGCAGAGCGCTCAGAAAGCTGGCAAAGGTTGTCATCTCTGCAATACCTGCCTGTTGCAGGTGGAATAACGATAGCAGGTCAGCACTGGGATCTGCTTAAATACGTGAAGGGTCTGCCAAATCTTTCTGTACGTCCAAACCATCCTGATTTCCTAGCTAGACCTGTGTCTCTGCATGGTGCTTTACAAATCTCAGCTGTTGTATTGTCTCCTTTTTTGTGTTGCAGAAATGCACTGTAACTGATGACCTCTTCCTGAAAGTATATTAATTTTTGATTACTTCTTATTGTGATTGGTAACAGGGACAAAGAGATACGTTGTACTGTTTACTCAATACAAGCTACAACAAAATCAGCAAAGAATATATGTGTTAACATCTAAGGCAACAGTGATCATGCTGCAAATGTGACCACGTAACTCATCCATTTATTTTTGCTGTACATTAGAGAGCTGAATACAGTGCTCTTGGAAAGAAGATGTGTGCCAGACCTATCGGGTTACCTTAATGCTGATGTAGGAGGCTTTCATGTGAGGTCAGGTTTCAGGACCTGAGAACAAGGTAGCAGACTGTGCTGGCAAGCACAAGCAGCGCAAGGTGTTGGACTGGTGTGCTTAATGAGCCTATATACAGCTTGTGTGGTTTTGGTAGAAGTTTGCTCCTGGAGAAAAGCAACCTCCAAGGAAACTCCTTCTGACCGGGTGTCTTCCTGGAAATTAGGGTCGTGGCATCACCTGGTACAATTGATCTTACGGGTCGTGAAGTACTTGTAGTGGAAAAGCAAGATATGTTTTCTATGTGGAATGGAAGATAAGTGGTAAACTGTACATGCACGGGCTAGGTTCAAACAGAGAAACAGATGGAGGTATTTGAATTGGCCAAGTCACATAGCTACTTTGTCTTTCTTCCTTTTCTGTTATGCCCACACATTCTTTCATATCTGCTAACTTTTCCTGAGCAGACCTCGCTCTGTTTCTGCACCATACTAAAAAACTCACTCTACTGGGTCCTTTGGGTTTCCTGATTCTGCAGCTGAACCTCTTGCTTGCTGACTGTCAAAGTCCATGGATGATTTCCTCCGTTGTAGATTCAGTTTCAGGAAGAGGGTCTGAAAACTCTTCTTTTGTTTCACAGGTTGTACCACTGGCTGCCACAAAACTAGAAAATGTGTGTTTTTACTTCTTCCCTCTGCCTTAGAGTTAATAATTCAAAGCTGCAGTTCTTCTGCAGTAAAGAATTGGAGTAGGAAAGATAAAAAAATAAGTATTGAAATGTAGTGTCTCTAAGCTTAATGGTTTGTAGTCCTGCATTTAGCAATACCAGAGCTATAGCACTTAGCGGCATCTCTGACCAGTGGAGGAGATTGCACAGAACAGGAGTCACTCTGTGTGCTGTCAGTTGCTAGGTGCACATCTTGGTTTGCATTCCAAAGTACGTACTTCCAACACTTACATACTATTTAAGATAAAGTCTGTAGGAGAAAAGGGACTGCTGTTATGTCCCCAGAATACAAATAAAGTTTCTATAAAGAGAAAAGGAATGAGTGTGTTAAAAATCACTTGAATTATGTTATTTTTACATTGTTGCATGTGTAATTAACTTGGATGTGCTTCAAAGAATGATTGTGGTTTACAAATCCTTTTTTCCGAAGTACAGCCAAATAATAATGAATAAAAGATGCATAGTGAAAAATAATTAAAAAAAATCACTTCTGTTGCTTTCAAAAAGTAATTATGTACACAGAGAAAAAGTAAGAGACACTGCAGACTAATCACTGAATTTAATATTCTCATTTAGCTTAGATGGCTGCAAGGGTCCAGAAGAATACTTAACTACTCTTTCTACTAGGATTATAAAACTCACATAACAGTGTATTTTTGCTCACATAACATCAATATGAAAGTCTTGGATCTCTCTGCTGTAAAAATCTCTCTGTGGTATTTGACATAAATAATTACATCACACTGACTAATGGAAAGAATGATAAAGAAATAAGTACTTTGGTGACTCAGGACTTCCTTCTCATTGACTTTCAATAATACACAGGCGTCTAAAAGCCTTAGCAAGCCATACAGAAGGATATTGAACATAAAAATGGAATTTAAACAGACTTCAAGCCCATAATTCTGTTCAAAAAGCCCCATTCAGCAGTCACCTTCTGGAACTGCCTAAATTGGCCAGTATCTCCTCCTTACCTGATTTGGCATTTCCGTAGGTTCTTGTTCAACATAGCCACACAGCTGCCCCAGTCTGAGCAGCTGACTCTTACCTAAGCTCTGCAAAGATCTAGAAATTAGATCAAGTGATGCTGAAGTCCTTCAGAGGGCCTTTCTGCACTTCTGCTCTAGGGATGCCCCTCAAAACATTGACTATGGTGGCCCTTCTCCATACATGGTGGGATGAAGCTGAAAAGATGGTGGTGTTTCTTGCTATTTACATCATACTCTTGTAGTCAGGGCTGTCACCCAAGTAACAGGATACTCCTATGGAGATCTGGATGGATACTTCCATCTGGATTCTGATCTAGTGACCCTTCACCTAGAAGTTGAGCCCTGCTGAAATCCTGTATGGGATTTAACTTTCCTGGAAATAGGATTTAGAATTTACATCTTGAAAGGACTGTTTGAAAATTTTACACAGATGATCCAATGACAAACTCATTTTTTCTCTCTAGCATAGCTTGTGATCTTTTTTCCAGCAAGTATATTTTTTTTTTTTTTTTCCCCCCAAAGTCTACTGAATTGTGGAGCCCACGTAGTTCCCTGCAAAGAATATCTGTGCTCTTGGAGATGCTCTCCAAGCTGTGTCTTCCCTTTCATGCACTCAAGCAGTAGCTATGCATAACAGCCTTGCATTTTTATTCTTTTTTAAGTACAGTAACATTTTTATGTAGGAGGTAAAACAGATTTTTTCCCTTTCAGACAGCTGAGCTGCCTTTGGGAGTAAGCACCTCAGGGTACAAGCTTCAGACGCCTTCTCTGGCTTGTAATAAGAGAAGGAACAAAGGGAGAGTGCTGCAACAGTGACTTACAACCTGCCATCTATGGGCCCCTCAGGTCTCCCTTAACTCTTTCAAAGGGTCCAAAAAAAGAAATGCAGTAAATTAAACCTATTATTTGGTGTTAGTTCAAAATACAGGAATGTATTCCTTCATCAAAAAAAAAAAAAATCATTTACATCAATTGCACTGCCTCATTAATTTATACCAGCAAAGGACTTGATCCTGAACTTTGATTTTTAGGTGTTTTTAAATGCCTCATCTTTAACATTGCAGTGAGATAGAAAGTATTTAGGGTAAATATTGGTTCATTAACAGCACATCTAAGACCTACATTTAAGGACACAAAACAGTATGTTATTGTGCTGAAAAGCTATTTATTTGCTAAGGCATCATTTTGGGCTTTTAAATGGAGGACTGGGAAGACCATCAGCATCTTGCAACATTAAAAGATGGCTTCCCTGTGCGTCTGGAGGTGTGCCTAGGAGCCTTTGTCTGTGTTTCCACAAACCACGCACACAAATCTACAAAGATTTCATATCCTGAAATAAACTTTAGCAGATAATACAGATAATTCCCCTGCAAAAAATGAAAATAATGCTTGTGTTAAATGCTCTTTGGTAAAATTCCTATGAAATAATAAGGAGAAAATGTGTTTTTTCTGTGGCAGGTTGCCAGGAGGGTATATGGATAAATCTCGGTATATAAAGCTGCTCAATTATTTGTGAATTCTTTGTACACTTTAGTTCCGCTCCCATATGTTTATGGTTTTACATAGCTTGTGTTTAAATGAAAACTATGTATATGTGTGATAATATGCCCTACCTGGGGAATTCCAGTACAGAAACTAATTATTTCTTCAAACTGATCTGACATTATGTGCAATTGAAACTGATGGGTGATGAGATTATAATTTTCTTGTGATTAAACTGATTGTAAAAGCAGTGTCATCTGTTAGTGAGTAAGGGTAGCCCGACATTATAATTGAGTGATGGTCGTAAATTCTTCTGATTGTCATGGTATAATTGCCTTATTATCTGTTCATAATAAGAATCTATTGGACTGGAAGTTTGATAGAAGTTTGTTTGTCTTTTTAATGTGCTCCCAAGCATATACGAGTTGTGGTTGTACTAATACGACTGTTTTTTCAAGCAGTTGTAGTAAAATCACCTCAGGGCTAGTTCATGTGGAAGCTGGATCTGACATAACATCAGAGCCTCTTTCTTTACTTTATGGCTTTGAAAGGGGAAGCCCATAGCAGTGTTGTGAGGGGCAGGGAGCAGAGCACTAATGATATGCTTTGTTATCACCATGAACAGCAGTAGATTCACTTATTTTTGTGTTGGGGTTGGATGGAGATAAGGCAAAAAGAGACCCTGAAAAAAGATCTGTGCATCTATCTTATCCTGATACAAGCCTTGATTTCCTTTCCTGTCAGCCATAAATCTGCTACTGCACTGGCTCTGTGATGCATTTATTTTTTTTTTTAGATCTCTGTATGTCTGGAAGGTGAGAGTGTTGCGTTTGGGTTATTTACATATTTTAGACTTGAAGGGAAATCACTTCCCTTTGGGGAAAATGCAAGGATAGAAGGTGAGGAAAAGAGCATCATAAAAATGTGTAAGGACCCAGACAGGTTTCTCTGCATTAGTTAAGGCCTAACTTGGAGCCTTCTTAAAGAATTTAACATTATTATTAGGACTGCAAAATCAAACACTCAAAAGTGGTTAATGCTAGGATTATTTTAATATTGCCATTTTGAGCGTGTGAGTTGCAACAATCTTACTATGGTCATATACTGCTGTTACCCCTGCCAGACCCCTGGTTTATTCAATGTGCAGAATGTGCCATACTCACATCCATTATTTACTACCTTTTAATCTTATTTCTAAGTATATGGTGCTCAACTTTATCTACTCTTCATTGTTATAATCCTACTAAAAATATAGTTTTCCCTCATAGGCTTTTCTGTAAATCTTTATTATCCTATTGAAGTGCTTAAACTAATTTTATGAGACTAAGAAAAGGGATATTTTTCCGTTAGTTACATTTCCCAGACAGAAGACCTGGGATACTGAATAGCATCAATACTGGAGCAGCTTCTGGCTTTCTTCTTTGCAATACCTAGCGTTGCAAATTTGCTTTGAAAGCACAATTCTAGTCAGCTTTAGACAGAGTTGTGACTCTTCTATGACTCAAATTCCATAGTGTCAAGATGAGTGTTTACAAGTAGAGCGTATATTGGTAACCAACTGTGGAGTTTAATTTCAATGTCTATTCTGTCATCACATCAGAATGTATCAGGAGGACTAGGGAAGTGGTCATCCCCCTGTATTCGGTACTGGCGAGGCTGCACCTCAAATACTGTATTCAGTTCCGGGCCCCTCACTACAAGAAAGACATTGAGGTGCTGGAGTGTGTCCAAAGAAGAGCAATGAAACTAGTGAAGGGCCTAGAGCACAAGGCTTATGAGGAGCAGCTGAGGGAACTGGGGTAGTTTAGTCTGGAGACAAGGAGGCTGAGAGGAGACCTCATCACTCTCTACAACTACCTGAAAGGAGGCTGTAGCAAGGTGGGTGCTGCTGTCTTCTCCCAAGTAACAAGTGATGGGACAAGAAGAAATGGCCTCAAGTACTGCAGGGGGAGGTTTAGATAGAATATTAGGAAAATTTTTTTCACCAAAAGGGTTGTCAAGCACTGGAACCGGCTGCCAAGGGAAATAGTTGAGTTGCCATCCTTGGAGGTATTTAAAAGACATGTAGATGTGGCACTTAGGGACATGGTTTAGTGGTGGACTTGGCAGTGCTAGGTTAACGGTTAGACTTGATGATCTTAAAGGTCTTTTTCTAACATAAACAATTCTATGATTCTATTACATTTCACATTAGTGTCTTGCTGTACAGTTATACCTCTTTTTGCTTAAATTCTGAGACCAGCAGATCTGCATTAGAATTTCATTCCCACTTTGGGTAATAAGGAATTGCTTTATTTAGCTTGAGTGGATCCAGCACAGTATCAGATGCAGCAGTAGAAACCAGTTCTGCATGATGCTGTTTAAGTCCCTTGTTCATAGGAGTAGCTTCTGTCTTTGTGAAAGCCCTTGTCTTTATTCATTACACATATGCTAAACTCTGAAACAATATATAATCTGATAGACAACAGGTCCAATTGAATACCTAACACCATGTGGGGCAAACTAAGGTGATGGAAGATTTTACTTTCATGCATTTCTGCAAGATTCTTGATTTGAAAAGCTTAACTTTATTCAGTGGGGTTTCTAGAGGAAAATGCGCTTCTGGCACATTCTGATACCTGGTTTATTCCTTACTCTAATCCTCTTCTTGCCAAAATCAACGTTGTTGCTTACTGTGACAATGTCATCTTGCGCACATTGTCTTCTCTCTATGTGTCTTATGTGATCCTGTCTCTTGCCCAGCAGTTGCCCCTACTCCCAAATCCAAGAATGTTTCTGTGAAAGGATACAAAATGTTAGACCTTTCCAATGCATTTTGAAATACAAATTTCCTTACTTTGAAAATAATTTTAACTAAAAATACTGTACTTTTAAAATAATTATAGCACAAGCATTAAGCTCTGTTTTGGTTTGGGGTTTGGTTCCCCCCTTCTGTCAAGAAATTTATTCCATCCTATAAACCTATCTTGGGCATTTCTGGTGCAACACTGTTCAGAACTCTGACAACTCATCGGAGGAGAGGACAATGCGCAGCCCAGGTGCACAGCAGGGATCAGACTGGGATTCTGAGTCACAACTCAGTTATTGCTTAGCGTTGGAGGGGAAGTAAATTCTATCATTCTTATTCATGGGGTATCTTGAGTCTCCTTTCTTCATGTCAGCTCATCCTTCACCTCCCTGTCTGGGAGCAAAAGTGATACTCTGTCTGTTGCAGAAGCCCTTTACGTCACATACAGAGGATCTGGGATTCCCCACACGGAAGAGTTCAGATCAGCAGAACATCTTTGTTCCCTCACAAGGACATGTAGCTCAGCCTGCAATCGATCGTCACTGGGTTCAGTTTGCTTCAGCTCCGCTCTTGTCCTACAAGTGTGTACTTCTGCTGGGCTAATTTGTTATCCTTGCTTCTTGCCTTAATTTCTGTTAGGTGATCTTCAGTTATCTGTTACTTCTGAAAAACCAAAGTATATAATATTTCCACATGCCACCCACAGTGGTAAGTTCTTAAAAGATCTCCAGAAAGCTAGTTATGACCTTTATCTCTTATTTCCATGTTGCATCTCTGTCAAAACATGTTTTCCATGAGCCTTGCTTACTGTGAAATGTTTTTCATATATCGTCTGTGCTGAAAACTGATATTAAACTAACTTGTCCCTAACTCTGCCTATCCTTCTTCAGTAGCGCTCAGCTATTTTATAAATACTGGACCTGTTCGGGTATGGTGAAAATGACATTATCCTTCGAAGAACACTTTCTTAAACCTGTATCTTCTGCCATTTATGAGAGAGAGGCATTATTTTCCGCACAAAGATAATTTTAGCATACATGATGTGAGCTTGTACTATTAAATACCCCAAACCTCCATTTACTTCACAGTCAAGGTAATAGCATGGAGAAATCAGAACTGATGGTTCAAGGCAAAAGAAAATCTAGCTACAAAGTTTTCCTTGTTCTGCTTTTGCTTTAAGCCAAACTGTGGTTTGAATGTGTCTGCTCTGCACTCACAGGACTTTCAAGTTTTGTTGCCGTAGGCTATGCATCAGTGGATGCACCAAAACCTACCTGAGTAGCAGGGTGTTAGCCTATGCCATGATAGCGCAAGAGGCTTCTGATTTTTGCACTCCTTTATCAGGTATATTGCAAATGCACATCTATTGCGCTATTTCAGGCAGTGCTAGAAGGCTTATTCTCCAAAAAGTTGTTTTTTTTTGTTTTACCTGGCTGTGAATTGTGTCATGATAGTTTTGTGTAAAACTGGGTAAAGTGACTGGAGTATTTTCTATGGCTATTTCTGAATAGTTGTAATGTTCTAATATTTTTCAGTCTTTTGACTAGTGTGACAAAAACTTTCTTCATTTCCATCTTCATTTCCTTTCAGTCTCTTAGCAATGTATCGCTAGACATAGTACTTTGTCTATTTTAATATATGACTAATCTTTTCAAACCCATTTCCATTGCTATCTGTGCACTACAATTGCTAACTGTATTATACCATGGAATATGGTATGCAGCAGTCCATCAATCCTCTTTCTTCATCTAAAGGCAGAAAATATATAGTAATTGCTTAATAAATCTGCCATTTCTTTATCTCAATCTCCAATTCCCCATTTGCATTTTTAGTAGTTTTATCTTTAGGGCTGGCTGGTCATCTAACCAAGATAGGACGATAGCTAACTTTTATAGTGCAGAAAGCAATAGGATTCTATGGTGAATTAATATTTTTTTATTAATAATGGGTACTAAATCTTGATGGAATTGTTAATGTCATGCATAGCTCCAACCCTTGCAGAACTTGTCTTGGGCACCTGGGATGGATAGTGTCCTCTTGATTTGCCTCAGGATTGTAACCCAAGGAAATTTCCTGCATTTTAACACAAAGAATTTGACAACAAATTCAGGACTGAATTCCAGTGAGACCAGCTTTTCCCATATTCTTCAGCAACTCTTTGTCAAAAGGATTACCGTATTTTTAATGACACATCAGGGGCATATTATTTGTACAGATTTTTCTTTTTGATGTCCTGCTAAACAGTGACAGGTTCACCAGTCATTACTTTTCTGCTATAGTAGTAGACTGTTAGCAGATCTGAAAGCAACTAAAACTATTAGTGAGTCCGGTTATTTATGTATATTGACAAGAATTGTTTGCCATGAAGAAATCTAGAAGTTCTAGCTAAGAAAAAACAAAGGAAAACCGCTTTCAGCTTATTTGTTAATCACACTTTTGTTTTACACTTTATTCTGTGATCACAAAAGAAGCTTGAGAATACTCCATTACCTAACTGAAGTTTAAGTTTAATTTTCTATGATTGTTTGCCTTCTGAACTTGCTGTCTGAGCTGTGTGATAGGGAGGATTTGGAGGAAGCATTTATTACTGATCTTGCTTATCTTACTTCTTGCCATTTCTGAACTGGAGTTCCTGTTGAGCAGATCTTCAGATCTGATAGTGAAAATTTTCAGCATTTAGAAAGCATGAACTGCTGTGGACTCCTAAACCATATCTCATCAGCAAAACAGCCTTTTGTGAACATATTTGACCCATCCTACCCCTCCTACTCCTTAGGCTTATGTAAGAATGCCAAAGCAGGTTCAAGCTCCCTGTCTTCATCTTGAGGGAACTCCATAGCATGAGTCCTCATATATGTAAATGATCTTAAGAAATTGCAGCATAAAGCCAGTTTTGGAAAACTGGGATTACGCATCTTCCTATGTTGGACTAAACCTCATTTCTAATGGTAGTACAACTCCTGAGGCTGTGCTTGAGACTGTGGACTAAACTGAGACTTTGGATAAACACAAATCTTGCAAGCTTCTCCTCTCCTTAAACTATACCCTTGCTAGAATAAATATATAGCAACAGATAGAAAAAAGCAAACTAGAAAACCCACCAAATCAAGCCATTGTTTGCCTGTACTCCTAATGGAGTTAATAAATTAATAAATGAAAACATATGGCTGATATTTAATTATTTTGCTTAAATAAATACCCAGAAAGTATTAAAATCAACCTGTGCAGGACTTGCATAGAACTGACAAAATATTCTGCTGTTTGCTACTATTATAATCTACATCGAGATCCAGGAGTGATATAAAATCCCTCACTTACTTTTAATTGAGTGCCAAAGCAAGAGAAATAAGCTTGAGAAAGTAAGCAGAATGGTACAGCACACAGCTCCAGTCTTACGCTTCAAGGAATATAGGAGAAGATTTTATTTCTAGGGGAGTAGTGATACATTGGGGAGTATACAGTGGTAGAATTACTGCTTTAACTTTTACATTTTCAAAATAATGGGGAAAATAAAAAGAGAAAAGCTTTCCTAGTTAAGCTGGACAAATATTTCTTCAAGGAATCTCAAAGGGTAACTTTTTCAGACATAAAATGGACCAAATAGCAAGCATATGACACAAATCAGGCTTCCTGTGGCTTGTGGTCCAATACAAGTGGGGAGGCTACCTTGGATCTTTGACGAAAATATTTGGATGTTGACAAAGCAGCACAGCAAGAGACAGAACTGTATTCCGTACAGAACAAATACAGATTTTAAGCCTGTAGATCTTAAAAGTATTTACAAGAACACTTAATCCAGATTCATGACAGAATTTCTGCTTGAAAGGTGGGATTGCCACATCCAGTTAATTTACTTTTAAAGAACTAGATATGCAAACTGTAATCAAAGATCTTAGTTTAGTAGACATTGCTCTGTGTGTCTATCTCCCTTTTCTCCTCTTCTATAACAGAGGAGCAGCCTCTTTCCTGCTCTTCAGTTTGATTGTGATTCATCTAGGGAGCTCAAATTCCTTTCCATTTTTCAGACTATTCAATTTTTAAAAATACTCTCATTGCTTCTATTGTTCTTGATTATTCAGTCTTGCTTGATAAAATTGGTCTTTGCTGCTCTGTTTCCTTTTAGCTTCAGCCTGGATGAATTTCAGTTATCTCCTATTCCTTTTGTGCTCTCCTTTGCTGGATTTCTTTAGCACTGTTGAATTTTGATTACATTTCCTTAGAGTATTTTTCTTTCTTTCAAAGCTGCTTATATTAAAAGAAAATGGCTTTGTTTCTTGTGACAGTACTTACAGTCCTGGGTGTTTACGTTGAATCAGAGTGCTTTAGGTAAGTGTTCCCTAATATCAAATTCACCTGCTTTACTTTTTCTCATTGGCATACAAGTTCATGGATAGCCTTTTTCCACATTGTCTTGTTAGGAAATCAAAAGGATCAGTCTCACTTCCTTTTATAGCCAATGGTAGAAAGCCTTCTGATTTATTTAGGAGGATCAGCTTCTTGTAGAAGTCTCCATGTTCCAGAGCTGCAGTTCTTCTCCCAAACATTACCTCTGCATTTCTCACAGGTCTCATGAAACCTTTCCTGCTGTTTTACAGATTTACAGTGCCATACATGATTCATCTAACAGGGAAAATGAACACCTAGATAACGTCCCTGTATTTCTTACCATCTGCCATTCTTTACTGTTACCATTGGCCCTCTTCCTGCAGTGCTTTTTGCTATCCATTTGATGAAATGTTCATTCTGGTATTAGTTCCATATGTTGTTTGTCCTTCAGTCAACCTTTGATATATTTGAGGGGGTAAAATATGTGAAGTGTATGGGATTTTTTTCTTTTTTTTGATCAGTGTTTTCTAGGTGTCTTCATTGAGGTAAAAAGGCAGCCAGTCTTTGCTGCCTGTGTAACAGTTGCATATCAAGGCTTGTATCTGTGGAGAAAGCACAAATGACTTCACTAAATAAAATCTCTGAGGTCTGTTTTTAATGCCTGTGCTTCTGCAATGATGAACCAAAATTGTTTTGTGTCAGCAACGTATATGAAGTTGGTGTCTGTGTTCTAGAGGCAGAAGGCAAAGGAAACAAGTAATATTTTATATTCTTTTCCGTTCCTACAAGACATGCCTATGAACCACTTAATTCTGTACCAGTGCGGGTTTAAAACAACAAACAAAATAAACTAACAAGCAAAAAGCAAAGCAAAACAAACCAACACATCAACCACGTAACAGAAACAAAACAATGAACCAGCTTGAGACTTGAATCATAATTTAACTCAGGGATTTCTATGGAAATTACCATTGTGTATACTGGAGAACACTGTTGTACAGAACGTATCTTCCTCCAGCTTGATTTGACTGATCAGTTACACAAGTGCAAAATGTATGAAACAGAGGCTTAACAGGGGCAGAAAATACGTGATCCTAGTAAAGTGATAAACTTTCACTGACTTGTAGAGAGCCATTTCACCTGAGGAGGCAGGAGCCATTCCTAATTATCCTGGGTGTACATGTAGAGCTGAGTGGGGAGATTGATACAAACTGTACTAAGATACTGCAACTAATGACACTAATGGGGATCACAATAAACATTCAAAAAAATAGTTTTACTCTGTAGGAAGGGAATGCAGCAGGGAATGGATATTACATATATGTAGACAAACTGTCTTTTGTAGCGACCATAAGGATAGTATAGTGGTAAATAAACTGAAGTTTGCATTTAAAAAGAACTTGCTTCCACAGTGACCTCAGAGAAATTATATTCCTCAACACCAATCTTCTTGCTGGAACAGTAAGTTCATTTCTGAGACGTCAGAAAAGCAAGACATTTGGTATGGGGTCCTCTGAAGGTCCAGGAACACTATTTCTCCAAGAGGCAGGATCCACTTGCTAACTAACTGCTCAGTGTCATCCCTGCAGTTTTTCCTTCTTGACAAGCAGCAACAGCTTGTCAGACCAGAAATCAGACCAGAAATCAGACTGCATCCCTGGGTCATGAGGGATCTAAAATGGCTGACTCATTTATGGTGTGGCAACATAAATAAAACTTCTGTATTAGTTGCCCAGGGTAGAAGGGATGTGAGCATAGCATACACTGCATGCCGCAGCTATGTATGTATTGAACGAAAAAACACTACAAGATAATTATGGTGTCATTGTGTACTCCAGACAATATGTGGTATGGACGCAAGTGACTTGAATGATATGGATGTGGTTTAGTCCTTATCATTTGATGACAGTCAAAGCCTGGACCACTCAAGTATCTAACAGGGAAAATGAACACCTAGATAACTTCCCTGTATTTCTTACCATCTGCCATTCTTTACCATTACCATTGGTCCTCTTCCTGCACTGCTTTTTGCTATTGGTTTGATAAAATGTGCATTCTGGTATTAGTTCCATATATTGTTTGTCCTTCAGTCAACCTTTGATATATTTGAGGGGGTAAGATGTATGTAGATAATACAGATAGAGACTGACAAGACAATGTAGATAGATACTGTGTGCAAATGTGTTAAGTCTAATATACCATAGGCCAGCCAAGGAACAGAATAGGACAACTATGAACCATATGTTGGTTTTGAGCTGTCTTGTAAAACCAACATTAAGAAGAAATATTGTATCCTATGATGATACAGAATGTATATAGATATAATGTTAAGTATAGGCCAAAATGTTCATCTGAAGCATCTTTGTTTTGTCTAGTCTGTTTCCAGTTCAGACACATGGAAGTCTGGATATCACTTTAACTTTGCCAGTGTATATAGTATCTGTTTCTGGGCTTTATTGTATTTCTTTTGCAGCTGTGATTAGTGGCTATTTGTATTTTTGCTGACAGGTACTAAGAGTAAGTCAATATTTATAAAGCACTTCTTCTATGCCTTCCTTTTACTAGAGACTACACCGATCGTAATGAGCTGCTTCTTCAGAAAATGAAATACAGTTTGGGTGCACATGCCAACAGTAATTGTACTTGTCAAAAGAAACAGATAACAATACAACTACCCAAAATTTAATCACAAGAAATGTGATAATTCATACGGGAAATTATGTTTTACAATTTTTTTCATTTCATGGTGTTTAGAGTAGATCAGGGAAAAAAGAATTACACTGTTTAAGCAAAGTATGCATAATGGTATAGAAAGGCAATTACATGCAAAGCTTTTAAAATGTCTTGGTGTTTACTGTTGATGGAAATGTACCTGAGACTTCAACAATAAAAACACTGTATAAGAAGTTGGAAAAAAGTGATTATAGTTAATTGTTGCATAATATACTTAATTCAATTTACTTAGGAACTATTTTAAGATTTCTTTGTTACTACTGCTGGGAGCAAGTACAATGTAGTATATAAAAGAACCTTTCAGCTGCGGAGGGTGAGATTCAGTTCTGCAATTAGTGAAACTCTAATTCATTAAATCAGGTTTGTTTCATATTGATGGCCATGTAAGTGAAGTCTATATATGAAAATCCACCATAATTTCAAATTCTGATTTACAATAACAACAATAAATTACTTTTTAGCAGTATCAGCTCATTGTTCTAAAAGCAAACATAAAAAAAACCGCAAATCACAAATGGAACCGAAACAACCATCAAAAATTATTAATGCAAGATTTTTTCATTTTCACATTTTTAATTGGTGTTTTCATAGCAACCAAGATGTGTTCTTATTATGTTACTTGGAGAAACTGGTAAACTGTGTAAAGCTAGACCTTTAGAGACAGACTTCAGAGGTGTGAGCCTGGCTGGAAGGAAGTGCAGAGAGCACCCGTGCTTGGTTACTGTACAGAAAGCTTAGCTAGAGTCCAGGCTAGGGTTGATACAGTGGATTAGCTCTGAGCTTTAACTGGCATGGCAGCTCCTCCCAGGGAACATCTTTGTGATCCATCCTCCTCTGGTGGTATCTTGATACCTTGTGGTATCCTTGTTTACTGGAGGCTTCTTGGTTAATGACAGGGAGTGGCTCATTCACTTTAAATATGTCTAAAACCTATCTGTAGTACAGGAAGAATGTGTAAATGTAAATTCATTACTCAGGAACATATCCAGCCTTTGGAAAAATACAGTCAGGGGTTTGCACTCTGCTTTTTGGGTTGTTTTTTGTTTGTTTTTTGCTTTTTTTGGTTAGTTTAGTTTGGTTTTTCTCAGTGTTCTGCAAAGCAATACTCTCACTGTATGATCCAAATTAAATATAGGAGAAGAGTCAGTAAGTTGTTTTTCATAGTGTTCCTCTTAGAAAATTAATATATTGTTTTACCCTGGCATGGTCTCTTTGAATTTGCTCAGTGCATAATAGGGGTAGTACATGTGGCCTAGAACCAAAAGGAGACTCTGTCTGCTTTGCTTTATTCATGCTGATTTCAGGATTTTGCTCTGCAAAAGGGGAAGCTTACCAATTCAACAGTCTCTTGAGGTTTTTATAACTGCAATGTTCCCTGCTTCGAAATGGAGTTCTGCAGCAAAGGGAGGAAATGAGCAGCAACAGGAGGCTCTAAAGAAAACGGGCCGTGAGAAAGAAAAACAGGAAGTTTAAAATGAAGATGACTATAAATGCAGTTCAGAATAATGACTACATACTTTTCATCAAGCCTGATAAAGATTTCTTTGCTCAGCAAGGAAACTTATCAATGGTGCAATGTAACAATCATGGCAGGAGATTCCTTGTACTCAATACCTTTTAAAGGGTAAAGGAAGAAAATAGCTTCTGGGTTGAGTATTACCAAACTCTGCCATAAACTCTTGGTTTAGTTCAGCACTATAAAAACACAGAATGGGATATTTTTATGTATTTCCATTTTGATTTCCAGATATGAAATGTGAGCAGTTATACATGAAAGCTGTTCTGCTGACTGGTGTATTTAAATGTTAGTATGACCATAGTAACCAACCCTGGTTTATATTTCAAAGGCACTTTTTTGAGAACAGAGTAAGTTGCCTTCTTCAGAGAGAAGGTCTCGAGTGACTTAAAGCTGATATGATAATATATCCCTAAATAATCCAGCAAATAATTTTGAAGAAACCAGCCATTTATACTGAAATTTCATGTAGCAAGACCTCTGGAGATATAACCTAAGAGTTCAGAGCTCTATAAGGGTACTAATCATCAGAAGAGTTTGACAGCTCTGTAATTTTGCTCTCTGTGGCTTCCAGTGGTATATTAGTAGGGTGATTCATAAAACAAGTCAGCTACTGATTTAGGGTTAGAAATATCTAGACTAAGAGAAAATATCTTTTAATTTTTTTTTTTTTATATTTATAGAGAGCCAGATTTGCTATTGGATTTGAGGACCATACACCTAGAGAACAGTATTTCCTGTACATTATAGGCAATCTCATTGATCACCAGTACATTTCCCAATGTTACAGTATTCATAGCAGAATTTTTGTTTTCCTTTAGTTTGAAGTTAAGGCAGAGTGAAACCTCCTTTGGTCCTGCAAAAGTGTGTAGGAAGAGAGTAGAAAGATTAAGCTTTTGCCATTTTATTACTCTTTGGGTTCTTGAGAATTCATTTTTGCTTTATCTTTAAGACCCCATTTTGTAAAAAAATGTCCCTATTGCTCTGGGATATATTTTTTTTTTCATAATTATATTCCACATTTGAAGTACCAGTAACTTTTGCTTTAAGTTGGATGGGTAGCCTGATTATTATTTTTTCCTTCATCATTTTACTGGATTTGATGACTCATCAAATAGCTGCAAGTGATGCATCTGATGCTGTCACACTGTTGGCAAGGGTGTAATAACAGTTTCTGAGAGAAAAGAAGTGAAGAAGAGTATGTATGTGATTTCTGAATGCATCATTTGTTCCCTGAACCATGCCCTGTGCTTTTTAAATGGTGGCACTTAATTCTAGCCAGATGCTACAGGAAATAAAAAAGAAAAAATCCACAAATGAAAGCATTTTGATTAGAAATTTCTCCTTGCCTACCAAGATGGGAGAAAGGTTGCTGTCTTACCTGTTTTCCAGCTCATGTGGGAGAGCAAAGAAGAACTCATCAAACACTGCTAGATCTTAGAGAGATATCAAAATTTATTTTTAAGCTATCTTGACAGTTTGGAAATATATTCAGCTGGATCACTAGGAGACTAAATGAATTTGGGACATCATCAGTAAGTCCATTAAAATTTCCCTATCTATTACATAAAGCAACAGGGAGCAAGAGCAGCTCCTTTAGAACCATGTCTTCCAAATTCAACAATAAAAGGTGAAAGACCATCTTTTTCCATTCCTAATGTAAAGTAGATAACGGAGAGCTTCATGTCTTCTCCATCCATTTATATTCTTTCCTCCTACTACCTTTTAGTTGCTTTAATACTTCAGGATACTGTGTTGCATTAAACAGTAGGTCTTTCCACCGTATAACCTTCACAGGGGTTATACAGTGTTTTCCAGCCTCTTTAGTAGGTGGACTAGATTAAATGAGAAGGAGTCTTTCTCTGGAGAATAACATATTGCTAAATGGGAGTGAATGATGTATGAACCGCTCCCCAAGGAATTGAAGTAGGTAAAAGGAGTATAGTGCTTGACATGAATGATTAGCATATGGAAGCTGGAAAAGTGAGGAGGCTTGAAGCTAGTTGTTTGTGTGCATGAGGGACAATGGAGTTGCTTTAAGTTACTTGACAAATAAAAAAAATCCCCCCCCAACTCTCCTTCCTCCATGGAATAAAGGTATTAAACTCCTTCAGAGAAAGTGTGGTGGAAAGTAGGCTGAGCATTTTAAGCATGCTTCAGAGAAAATGTGAGGGGAGAAAGTAAGATGAGCATTTTAAGCATGTAAGAGATACATAAGCAAGGTCAGTAGTTGGTGTGTGAGTATGCATGAAGATGAGGAAGACAGGGGTATGCTCTCCAGCATATTTTTTCCTCCAGCATTTGGGAGATAGTGGATATTACTTAAAGAAACTTGGTAGCCTCTATACCTAATAGATTGCCTTTGATGTTTTTACATGACAAATATTTAGAATAAAACCAGAGGTCCAAATATTCTTGTAGAATTTAGAAATTCAGAACTGAATCTAATCCAAAATAATCCAGTCTAGTATTAAGACTTTTACTGTCCATGAATGCCTGATCATCGCTCGTAAAAGAGTAGAATCTCTTAATCTAAGTAATTAATGTAGTAGACGCCAGATCTCTCTCTAAGTAAGTAAAAATAAATCAGAGCAGTAAAAATAATTCGCGTAGAACAACCACTTACCAGGTAAATGGTTGAAGAATTTTAAAATACAGTTTAAAATATTTGGAGAATTAAATAACAAAACCCTTGAGGAAATGAGGGAAAGCTCATATTTCAGGATTATGTTTCAGAACCTTTCCTTTTAGTGATGGAAAACTGCAAGCAAGAGAAAGCAAATTTTTTGGCAATTTCTGGAATAAATTCTCTGCAGATAATGTAAACCTAGATGGAGAGCTATATTCAATTTTAACTAAAAAAAAAAAAAAAGCATCAGTGTCTTCTAAGTTTTAAATGGCAGCATAAGTCACTTCAGCAGAGTGACAGAAGCAGTGCACAGTATTACAACACTACATGTTATGATGGTAAGTGGCTGGCCATATTACATATTGGCTCTCATCAGGATCTTTTGAGTAGAGCTGTGAAAAGCTTTAGTGTCAAAACTATGTGAAACGTTAGTTGGATTTGAATACAAAAGTGCAGCTGTCAGGTTTGCACGGATGCAGGACAAGTGAAGTCACTGTCTCGGTCACAAATATGGTGAGTTGCCCCATTCTTGAGAGGTGGGGCAATGCCAACCTCATGGAGTTCAGCATGGCGAAGTGCAAGGTCGTACACCTGGGTCAGGGCAATCCCAGGCACAGCTACCGGCTGGGCAGTGAAGTGATTCAGAGCAGCCCTGCAGAGAAGGACTTGGGGGTGGGTGTTGGTTGATGAGAAACTGAACATGAGCCGGCAGTGTGTGCCTGCAGCCCAGAAAGCCAACTGTATGCTGGGCTGCATCAAAAGAAGCGTGACCAGCAGGTGGAAGGAGGTGATCCTGCCCCTCTACTCTGCTCTCGTGAGACCCCACTTGGTGCATTGTGTGCATTTCTGGCGTGCTCAGCATAAGAAGGGCATGGAGCTGTTGGAGCAAGTCCAGGGGAGGGCCATGAGGATGATCAGGGGGCTGGAGCGCCTCTCATATGAAGACAGGCTGAGAAAGCTGGGGCTGTTCAGCCTGGAGAAGAGAAGGCTGTGTGGAGACCTCATAGCAGCCTTTCAGTGTCTGAAGGGGGCCTGCGGGGATGCTGGAGAGGGACTCTTCATCAGGGACTGTAGCGATAGGATAAGGGGTAAGGGGTTTAAACTGAAACAGGGGTAGTTCAGGTTAGATATAGGGAAGAAGTTCTTTACTGTGAGGGTGGTGAGGCACTGGCACAGGTTGCCCAGAGAAGCTGTGGATGCCCCATCCCTGGCAGTGTTCAAGGCCAGGAGGGATGGGGCCTTGAGCAACCTGGTCTAGTGGAAAGTGTCCCTGCCCATGGCAGGGGGATTGGAACTAGAGTATCTTAAGGTCCTAACTATTCTATGATTCTCATAGGCCTTTTCCTAATGGGATATAATCTAATGACATACATCTTCCGGGATGCAGGGCAACAAGATTGCTGTCTACCGGTTCAGCTGTTTTGAGGGAAATAACTGGTTAACAAACTTCATGTTATATTTTGATCCTAACTTACATATCTGACTAGAAAAAAAAAAAAAGTTGGTGCTTGGATAAGTATAGAAATATTTCAGGTTTCTACTGTAAGTGTGGAACTACCAGAAATTCACCTTTGCAACTTTGGCTCATCTTTCATCCCAATGACTGTTACATATTACTCACAGTGACTCTATTTCAACTATTTTTCCTCTTGATGTAGAATGAGATGGTTAAAGGCTATCTGGATGTTTCAAAGACCTATTTTTCTTAGTTCCCCTTATCTGTAACAGTTACATCTTCAAAGAGCTTGAAAAAGAATGTGTTACCTGCCCATTCCAAACTCATCCTTAAACGTGCTCGGTTTTTTTTAGTTTCCATTCATTGCCACAGCCACAGTGTCATTTCTAGGAAATTCTCTAAAATTAATGGAAAACTCATAGGCTTATGGATTTATTTCATTTGTCTCTAACTGGTCCAAAACCAGTGCAGTTGTGTGGCATTCTCTCCCTCATCTGCAGTGTCTTTGCTCCACAACAGTCTTGCTAAAGCAAATACAAAAGGTGAAATACATACAAGGAAGCATTGAGGATGATTTCCACTTGGAAGATACCTTTCTGATGATCTGTTGGTCTGAATTTAATGTCTCTGAAATGTCTCAAACTATTCTAATACAGTAAGCTCCACTCTGTAAAGTTTATTTCTGTGCTCAAACTGTGCTGCTTTCAAACTTTCGTTGCAGGCAAGTAGAAATTTTTCAGCATTACTTTCCCACAGCATAATGGCCGAGAAATGCATGAGTTAAATTTTAGAATTACATTTTCAGAATGGACTTCCTGTTCATTTTTTTTTTTTTGTCTTTAATAACTTGTCTTTTCAGCAGTTGATTAGTATTTATTGTGAATCAGATACTCCTTTGAAATGGCACCACTAGACTTGTGCTTTTAGCATTGAGTACACACATATACACAGCCATTCCAGCCTGATATTTGGATGAGAATACATAAACTTTTTCTTTTTAAAAGCTGCCAAATATTATTGGTGGCACACAAATTTCTTAGATGTTTTCCTTTCCAACAAAGGGAATCAGAATAGTCAGGACTATTATTTTGATGTTATTCTGACAGTGATTAGTGCTAAGAGCAAGTGCTCCAGGTGACAACATCACTGTAACATCTGTGAGCTAGCAGGTATTTTGTGTAGGTCCATATGTATCCTTCTTGTTCTTCTCAGTTTCTTCTAGATGAACAGAAGAAAGGAAAAGGCTTCCTTTCATGTTGTCAGTGAGACTGACACTGATGAAGTCCCAGGCTTCAGGCTTCAAATCGGGTACTTTTCCTAATCATGGCATAGCCTAATGGGTAAAACACTCTACACCCACCCCTTTAAATTATCATTTAATTAAAAGGTATGGCACTTACTCTGGAATCAGTCAGTTATACATGATCACTTTAAACCTCTTCCTCTTTTCTTGGATTCCTTCGCTACCTCCAGAAACATCCAACAACAGTAAAAACTTCTGTATCTTGTCTCCAAATCATCCAAGAGTCCCTTATCTCCTTCTAACATGCATGATAGCAAGAAATGATTTGGTTCACTTGGAGCAGAAGACTAAACAGCATCATCGATGTCTTACGCACATCCTTCTGTGCAAAGGCTCAGTTAACATCAGTTAGTCACAGAAGCCACCAAAGAGCAGAAAAAGCCAGTTTTACCATGGTGAGAGGAGGGAAAAAAACCCAACCAAACAAAGAATCAGA
Source organism: Strigops habroptila (assembly GCF_004027225.2). Classification (NCBI taxonomy): domain Eukaryota; kingdom Metazoa; phylum Chordata; class Aves; order Psittaciformes; family Psittacidae; genus Strigops; species Strigops habroptila. The sequence continues at coordinate 40,669,742 of NC_044283.2, forward strand.
TCAGACCAGACACCAGAACAGGGAAATATCAGCACTTCACAGGAACAGTTCCTGGTGTTTGAAGGACCTGTGCTGCTTTTGCTGATACGTCAGCTCTGCCTGTGATTCCTATAGTTATGCTTGCTTCTAGACATGCTTGTCATTAAAAAAGAAAAGGAAAAAAAAAAGTTTCAACTGTTAAATGAGGAATATGAATTCTCTTTTCAAATAGGGAAAGACCACGAGCAAAAAAATGGCCCAAAAATTACACTAAATGACAAAGCACGTGAAACAAATGTCCCAGTCAAAGTGGTAGAACAAACTGCATAAGCCTAATGAGTGTTCTAATCTTTTCACTTTACATTTTTGATTTTCACTTTCAGTCCTGATGCACTGGTGTGTATGTAACATGAAATTCTGGACAATTTCATTTGTATACAGCTATCTAATGAAGTTAGTGAACAGCTGGTAGAGACTTCAGATAAAACCTTTATGAATTCAAAAAATATCAGTGTTTTAAGAACTTTTAGAAATACAGAATACATTATCTTTCACAACTGAGGTCAAATGCTATAGCATTTTTATAGGTAATTGTTATGTCAGGGAGGAACATTAAATGTTCAGCTGTATCTAACTGGCTATCCTTGAGCTTATGAACCATCATTTAGAAGTTTAATTTCACTATATTAAATATAGATTTTTTTTTTTCTTCCTGAAACTGACCTTTCCCTCCTGACAGGGTAGCCTTCTGTTGAAGATTTGTAAGAAAAAGATGGTTAACTGGCTTAAAACATGGGTATTATTCACTGCGTATGGGTAATCTATGATTATGGACCTTCATCATCAGTGCTGTGTGTTATATGCTGTTAGATCATGGACTAAGAGAGGGTTTTGCTAATTTCAGGCACTGATTCAGTTGGAGTCACTTCTGCTTAGATTTACAGTAGTGTATGGAAATCAGAATTGTGAGTCAAGTGTTGCCTTTTACACTCTTGGGAAGGTTTCTTATTTTTAACTGAAGGAAATGAGAAGACAGAAGTAGAGCAAGAAAAGGAAAAAGAGAAGTAGTAAATAAAAGACAATCATATTAAACACTGCACTATTATCTTTTCATTGGTCTGTTGTGAGAAAGGAACTAAAGCAAATAAGCTGTAAAAAAGGAGAAAGCAAATAAAGTCAGAATATCATAGCTTATAACGAGATGATGCAGATAGCCAGGTAACTGTCCATATTGGAAAGTGCCACACAATATCTCTTTTCAGTACTGCATTTTCAAACCTTGTTATAAACGTCCTTGTATAGAACATCGTTCCACAACTGCTTTTTAAACAAAACCTTTAGGAACAAATTGTTAGCTTAAGTTATATTATGAATAGCGAAAGATGGGACTATTTACTCTGCAAATCATAGTTATTTCCCTAGTTGACTTCTAGTTCCCGGAAGGAAAGTAAATTGCTTTGGATCTAGCCTGCCTCCACATCTTGAGTGGACCAATTCAGAGTGATTTACTGATCTAGCTGCTAGTTTGTTCTGTTTGGCTGAACTTAATGTTTGTTTGCCTTGATGAAAAATTCCACATGCTTTCTCCTTCAGACTTTCAGAGACTATAACCTACTCACTAGGTATTCCAAGAACGATCTCGAAATGAGTTTTCCAGTTCTGCATCAGATAACACTATTTGTTTGCCATGCACAGCGTCTGCTCTGAAAAATCCATTTTGAGTTGAGCTAATGGCCATTCAGCTGCAGAAAGAAATATGGCATAGACCAATGCTAGAATTGATCGGACCATGGGATATCATTACAACCTGCATAACAATAAAACAAAATGTTCAACTAACAGTATGAATTAAAATCTGACCTATATTCCCCACAATTTGGTGGAAAAGTCTGAGACCGTACGCGCTCACTGTGAGACAAGATTTTGAAGCTTCTTTAACTTTCACAGAATATTCTGATTCTCTCCAAAGGGGTGCTACTTCTTTATGCAGCTTCCCTATTTATCATCTTAAAAGCTCATTTACAGAGAAATACTTCCACTTCTCTCTCCAATTTGGTTTTGTTGTAGGGAAGGCTGCCTCCTCTGATGTTGTGCACATTCTGAACATTTTATTAGTTTCTTCAAATTCTCAACATGCAGTAAGCTTTTCAAGGAGCCTATTGCAGAGGAAAAAAATATTTATTAAACTTCTGTTTATTTCTTTTTGAATTATGAATAATGTATTTCCTTCTTTGGTGATTCTCTTGCACTAGTATTTTATATATTCGCTTTTGCTAACAAATAATATTTTAAGACTGACAAAGTACTCACTTTCTCTTTGTAGTTCTTGTGGCTGCTTGGGATCCTTTCACTTGGTCTTGTGGTGGTTGGGTTTTTTGTCATTCTAATTGGGTTTCTGTCATTTTAGTGACTGAGTAAGTTTTAACTCTGGATTATGTCCTGCCTTTCTACTTCATTATCTCTTCTGAGTTGACATAAGATCCTAGAATAATTCGTATTTTGGCTTTCACAGGCTTTTCATAATTCCCCATGGAGTATATGTATACATTGAGTATCAGAAGACATGTATCTTATTAAAAAGAACAGGTGAAATTAATGCTAAACAAATATTTTACTTTGGAAGATATTTGACTCAAGTAGTTACACAAATATCTTTCAGGAATGCAAGGTGATAGCCAGAGATGACTGAAGTCAGTGGAAAAGACTTTCATTTAGAGACAGATATTTTTTCTACAAGCTTTTGAAGGAAAAATACCTATTTGTTAACATTAAACTGTTTTTACCAAAAAGTAATCTAAAAGACATATTGAAAATTAAAACTGTTTTGCTTTTCACAGGTGTACTTTAAAAAGTTACAGGATTTACAAAGTATATTAAGTGCAGGAGGTTGTTTGATGACTTTAACCTATTGTAAGATTACTGAAAAATTGCAAGACTTAAATAGCAGAATACAAAATAAATGTATTGAAGGTAGTTTAAAGAATCAGCTGAACAAACTGCCTTGAATGAATATCCTTTAACTGGCAGTTAATCAGTTTCCGATGATGCCCACTAAAGTCTCAGTAAAGTGTCATAACTTGAATAGGAGAGATGATGTGCATGCAGTGGGTAGAGAACTGAAACTCATGGCTTAGTTTCACTTGGTCTGCCTGTCCAGGAAGGGATGTTGTGTTGCCCACTGACAGCTTCTGCCTGTGTAAAACATCAAATAAAGGGATAAAGGAAGTGAAATACTGTGGCTAGTAAGAAAATATGGCATAAAAGAAAAAAAAATTAGAAAGTCCTATTAAAAACATGAGCCTTGCACCAGGGTTGACACACATTTAGAGATTAATATAGTCTTTAGAAGTATTTTATAGAGGATTTTTAATTTAAAACCCTAGATTGTAAAGAAACTAAAAAGCAAATAGAATTCTGATAGTTTGCACATGAATTATCCATCAATATAGACCACTAATTGGAGAAATATTTGATTCATTTTTCCAGTACTAAATAGGGTAATGTTCTAGTCTTTCCAGAAGAAATAATAATCACAAAAAGACTATTGCCATGAAAGCGTCCTTTAGTAATAATTATCTTAGTCAGAAATTAAATAGCCTTCGTAATAGGATTTAGATTTAAATTACTGCTACTGTCGCCTACTAATTGTCTTTCAAAATATCATTGTATATTAATTCCATATCACTGTAATATCACCCTATACATTTATTATATAAAGCATTATGTGTTTTCATACCTCCATCTTAATTACATGGAAAATTGCAGAAGGAGAAAATAGATATATGTGACTCCTCAAACTGATATTTCCAGTGGAAAGGTGATGATTGTTACCATGGAAATGAACTCTGAGCTTTCCAGCTGCTGTACTTATAAAAGTAACTGCTCACATAAACATCTCACTAGTAAGTGGAACAACAAAACCCCCTAAAGAGTGCAACTGATCTAGCAGAGTTCATGAAGTGTCCTTTAATCATACCAACAGGTTGAGTGAATGGCCAAATCGTATAATTACATTTTCCACCTTTTACCATATGTTGTGTTTACCAGTTTGTGAATAAGAAAACATATGTCTAGTTCTCAACTGTAAGTTAGACCTTTTTTAGTTCTACCTGATGTGATAAAATTCTTTGTGAAACAGAGATGCAAATACTTGATTAAAAAAGATTACGGTATTATGAAAAAACTCAAAAAAGACTGATTTCTATATTGTGAGATTCCACTGATGTTATGCTCAAAACTACATTTTTAAAGTCTATCTTGACAGGGAAAAGCATGCAGCATGAATTTTAGAAGCATTATTGTTATCTGGAATATCTGAGCATGTTTTTAATAATATGCATATTTTGTATGTACATTATTGACTAAGTAAGTAACAAAATTGACTAAGTAAGTAACAAATTTGAAACTTCTAAATCTGTGCTTTGATTATAGGATAAGTTTTCATATTGTTAATATAGATGTCACAACATGTTTTGAAATACTGAAGAAGGAAATTTAACCAAACTAGGAAATCAAACTGGTTGACCATGTTTATACTAGCTTTAAGCCATTCCCAACCACTGCACAAAAAAATACATAATGAAAATCGCCACTGAATTTAAATAATAGTCATTGTAAAGTGTAATACTATTTCAATCTCTGTCACCATTTGATGAAGTAAAACTTTTCCTAGTTACAGTAAGAAAGAATAAAATGTCTTATTTCTGCTGGCAAGTTTCAGACTTCCCTTCTTCCATCTCTGCCCAGTTGTCTCTTGAAGAAGATAACTTGCATTGTCCTTGCCTCACAGATGATTCCATTATCTCAAGCAATGACATGATTGGGACTGTCTGTGAAAGGAGGGATCATAATTGGAATTCCTTTATCTTCAAATGTGAGTTTCACAGAGGAAGGAAAAAGTAAGCAAGCCAATAGCAAAGAAGAGAGAGGGAATTTTGAAAGATGAAATGAGTGATCATGAAAAATGAAATAGTGTAGCCTCTATCTAAGTTGACATAATTTTGCGAGCTATCGTTTTTTCCCCTTTTTACAATCTTGATGTGGCACACCTTACTTGACAGTTGGGGGTACGGAACTATTGAAGGTCAAGTCTTTGGGTGCTGAAATTGATCTTCCAGGAAGGCTAATGGAAAAAAGGCTAAATGCTTTTTTTCAGGGGATGAATACTTCTGGAGATTGGATGCTTTTTAGTTCTACTAGGTCAAATTTCAAACCATCGGTTAAACCATAAGTCTTGATTAATGAAAAACTTTGAAGATCTGGTACTTTGGCACAATCAAAAAATATTACTCAAAGTCCTTAATTCACCTACTTAGGCTTCAAGAAAACTGACTGAAATAAGGTTTTACTGCTCACAAATGATTGTCCTGCATAGTTTGCTGGTGTTCATTTGCAAGTAATGTTCATAAAGTTCCATCAACGAAGACTGCATTAAGTGGGACACTGAAGGGACTAGGGGAACAGAGAGGAGTATGTATGGCGCAGCTTCTCTGGTAGACAAAAAGCAACATAATACTGCTCGTGTATTTTTCCCATTCTTCAGAAGTTGCTGAGACTGGTAGCTGCAGGCAGAAGTTCAACAAGAGGCCAACACTTTGCTGTGCCTCAGTGGGGAGACCCAGGTCCACTCAATGTGATTGCATTACAAGTGGCTTTCCACAAGATAAGATCAGTCTGTTATGGACTGTTTCCAATAGCTGTATTGCATTCTGGGGGGATGGGGCTTGTTATTTAAGTGCTTAATACCCCATCCAGAATATGCAGCATGTAAATCTAGCATTGCCAACTTGAACCATTGGATTTGGGTTGTTCAGTGTTTTTTATTGTCAAGAAAGAAAACCCTATAGGATTAAAAATACATGCTTTGAAAATAGTATTGTGTTTGTAGAATCAGAATCTAATTTATAAACAGTTCAGTGGAGCTTCTTGAAAATGTTATATATGTCTCAAAAGGCAAAATGTAAAATAATTTATGTAGCAAAAACAGATTGCATGCTTGTTGTAAATGTTTTGCATTTTGTGAGTGCTTTGAAGGGAGAGTTGTTTCTGAAGGACCATTCAAACTTTTTGAATGTTCTATTGCAATCTTAAAAACTCCGTGAAGCATGCTATTCTTGAGGCAAAAAATAGGGTGGGGGAGGAAGGACACGTTGCCTCTTTTTGCACCGTACTGCTGTCAGCAGCGCTTGAGAAAAGTATGCCCTCATAATAAGTACACTGAATAGTTGGAAGAGGTATGACTTTATCTAGAGTAAGGAAAGTGATGGACAAGTAGGAATCTTTCTGCCATTAAAATACACTTTTAAAAGTCTCATACTCTTCCAGCTGCCTGAAGGACAGAGTAAAGTGCTAATACAAGGAGAATAAATAGAAACTACATTAGACTGTCATCTCACATTTAGGCAAAAGCTATGTTATACTAACAGCTTCTTGTGATAAAAAGCCCATAGTTAAAAAAAAAAAAAAAAACATGCATGCAGTACAACCAAACATAGTCTATACAAGCCTGCTATTATCTCTGTCAAAACCTACATCCTTCAGCATTCCAAACAGGAATCTGGAAAGATCCCCCACGTTCTAAAAATTCTCTTTTTACAGCCACATCTACACGGGGGAATTCTGCCAGTAAGCAGGTAACAATTGCATGTGCTGATCTAGATGCTACATTTGATTCCTCTTGTTGAAAATGTCCTCCTCAAGAAAAATTCTGTTAGCAGATGGGTGGATACTCCTCTGCCTCCCAGACCTTCACCCAGCTTGTTGCAGAGTAGAAATGCTTCATTTGGAGAATTTGGTGTGCTCAAATCCAAGGAGTCATAGTTCCTTTTCTTGTTATGATCTTATCCCATATTATCTAGGCCTTCCCCCCCACCAATTCCAGGGTCTCCCAAGGCTGCTCTTTGCTCTTACTCTTCTCTCAAAGGTAGATCCTGTGCAGCTAACAGTGTTCCCACCTCTGTTTTAAAAACAATATATTTGGTTCCTATAGCAGTTCAGCTACTAAAACACTATGTGTTATTTTGAAAATGAGAAACTTGAAGGTAATGAAAACACACAGATGTTTTTAGATCTATCAGACACTTGCCAACTAGTTCTGCACCCTGTTAACTGGTGCTTTTCATTTTCTGAAAAACAGCTGGGCTGCATTATGATATAGATACAATATAATTAACTGTATATACACAAAACTTCCAGGTAGTAAGCTTGCCTCATCTGAGGCTCTCAGCATCAAAACACTGAAATACGAGAGCTTCTTTGAAAATAGAAAGGAAACATGCAGCTCCCTACTGATACGTGTCAGTATGCAAGTGGTTTACAACAGGGATGATAGTTACGCAGGTGAGGATACTGAATCTTGCAGAAAGGTAATTCTAAACAATACAGAAAATGAGATAACATGTCCCAAGATATCAGAACTGTGTTGATGGATAGCCTCCACATGTCATTGCCTAATGCTGTTTGTGTGTACTTTGGGAGTACTAGTGAATCACTGAGAGATTTTTCTTATAGTAATACTGGGTTTATGGAATATGTCTGCTGCTCCCCAATTGTGCAATATGACACTGTTTAAAAAAAAAAAATTGACAATATTAAGTGGAAAGAATAAATATGAAAGGGGAAAGAAAAAGCTGAAAGCAAGCTGTTCCTTCAACAACTAGACAGAAGTTACAAACTCTTTTTTTGGTGTGCTTGGCTAAGGGAGGCTTAAAGGAATGCCTTTGAGTGCCAGGCGTCGATTATATATTGTGCTGCAGCTCTAGGAGATTCAGAAATGGGTAAGGAAGTACTGCAATTGTTTGCTGTAGTTGGCTGAAGTACACATAGTAAATAATCCGCAAAAGCCCATTTTAAATTAGGGCTCTGATGCAGTGTATTATTAGACCTATGTTAGAACATCCTAACAAAAACTAAAGATACTAAAAATAACCTTCAAAGCTTATAAAAAGTAGTCATAATTAAATTTTGTGTTTTTAAAAAGTTGAATGTGAGTTTTCTCTTTAACTTTTTAACATATCTGAACTTCAGTGATGCTTTCTAAGTGGCAGATAGTGATATGACTGTTGTCTTGGTGTGGACGGCTTTGATGCTTTGAAATACACTTTCTAGGCAGCTCAGTGTAAACACTTCCACAGATGTGGAAATTTTGTGGGTATTTTTGCAACATTTGTGTTGCCTGAAAATGACTACTATCCTGTGGCACTTCTCATTACATCTTTGGAATGGGCTGTTTTCTCCAGGAAGTCTTTCTTTTGATCTTTCCTCCTTTGCTATGTCAGAATTATGACCTGTATGTGAATTTTCCTTTTATTTTCCTGAAAATGGATTTATGATGAACAATTAATTAGGTTTTGTTTAGATCTTTTGCATGAAATGTCATCCGTAGAAAATAGTGGTTAAAAAATGTGCAGCTATTTTTCATGAAATTGCCAGCAACATCAGTAGTAGTGTCTGATTATGACCCACGTATTTTCTCCGTTAACAAGAGGCAACTTTCCCCTTGGCAAAGAATCTGGTTTACTGTGCACATGTACACAGATCTATTGATTTGTGACAGGCTTACACTTTGAAAAACTGTCAAATTTCCTGGGTATCCATGGAACAATTGCAGATGCTTTCCAAGCACTCTAAGAACATAAGTTGCTCATGTCACAGTACTTTAATTCCAGCTTCTGTTGTCTTCTAAGTAAGCATGCATGTGCAAGGAAGGCTATGGGACTTGCGTGTCTGACATAGTGTTAGTGCAATGCGATAACACTACTTGCCTGCTCACTGCAGTGCTGTAGCAGAGAAATGCCATGCTGAGAGGAAATGAAAATGATTCTAAGACAGATCTGCACAAATAACTTCCATTGACATTAAAATGCTAGTCACTGTAAGAATCGTAAGGGTGCATGGCTCTTAGTGATGTTCTTGCATTAGCTTCTCAAAGAACAGCAGTCCTAAATCACACGTGCAATCACGCAGAAGTGCCAGAAAAGTTCAGGATAACTGTTAAGGCATGAGTTCTAGTATCTTCCAGTACATCTTTCCAGGATGAAGAATTTTTATAGGTATAACTGTAAATAGAAACACATCCCTTGTCAAGAAATAGCCATTTTAACTAAGTAATTTAAAAGGAAATAAAATATTTTAATTTAAAAAATATTTTAATTTAAAAATACAACAGTAAAACAAAGGAATGGAAAAATTATTGCTAGGATGATGTGCAAGTACAAGAATTGTAATAACTCGGCTTGCATCTCTGAAAAACAACTTGCCTGATGGTCAAAAAAAAGTCATTTTCACTTATCACTAGGGGGCGCTCCTCTCCTAAATACATTAAGAAAAAAGCACAAAAGTTACATTCCTATAAATAAATAAGTTTTCGCAACGAGATGTTAAGTACACGCACGTGGGCCCTCTTAAAGAGTTTTCTGAGTTTCTAGAAGTAAATGCTAAAAGTTAAGAATATGTTTGTAATTAACCTTTCATCACATTCCTTGATTTTGTTAATCCTTGACTAAATTCAATTTAAAAATTAGTTTAGAAGCATTAGTTTCTATTTTAAAAAGATGACTGTGTCTTGGGGAACAGGGATGTTTAATGTATTCCTCTTGATTTGTGTCAGTTCATGAAGATCATTAAATATCTTATTCCTGCTTAGAACTCAAAAATACTCTCACAAGACTGTCGTGTTCTTCATTGTCAGTTTGTAATCATTAATATTAGTTAATACTTACATATCCATTATCCATATACTTTTGATGAAGTTTATAATTTAATACTCTTTGACTTAAAGTAACAAAAGATAAAAGCTTTCCAAATGTTCTGTGTATGTAAGTTAACTGTTAGCATTCTTCAGACCTTTAACCCAAGTGTATATTTGATTCCCTCCAACTACATCGACGCTGTATATAGGATAAACCAAGTTCATTTCCAGCTGCATAAAGCAGTTTGTGAGTAAATCTGAATAGGATCTGAGAAATGAAAAAGAGGGGAAAGATCTGCCATTCAAAAAACCCCTAACAAACCCAACCCCCCAAAAAACCTCCCAAAAACCCCAAAGCAGAGTAATGGCACTGTAAAACATGAAACAGTATTCTATATCAGACTTCATAAATTTCAGTACGTACTTTCAGTTTAGTTTGCTATAACCTCTTAAAAAAAGTAACTTCAAATATAATGAAGTCTTAGAACAACAGGAACTTCAGTCAATACATACATATGCTTTCGGGTTGGAAAAAACACAGTGAACAAGTTATGGAAAGGGCAGTTACATTTTAAATGCCAAATTTATTATTAAGAGAAAAGGATTAATTGCATGCTTTATAACTACCTGTCTTTTTATATTCTCTGTGTACATGGTCTAGGATCAGGGATAATCAGATTCAGACATAATTTCAAGTCTTTAGTAATTAGCGCAGACTGCTGGCATACATAACATGACCTGATATATATCGATCAATGCAGTCTATTCATTTAATGTTCTATTTGGAAGATATCATTTGCTTCTGTTGTTCTAATTCTATGCACCATTTTCAGAACAATTTGCGAGAGGAAGCATCAAGATGAAAATTTATATGGATAAGTTCTATGACACTGTCTAAAAATGTCTGTACCATGTCCATCAAAATATTACCTATCATCATAGCTTCTGTTTTGTTCTGACAACTAATGTCTATTCAAAAATCATGGAGCTAATTTTCATACTAATGAGATAGTTATAGGTTGACGTCAAAAATTAGAAAGCACTATGTCATTCACTCACTGCTGGTTTTCAAGCTTCTCATGGTGCGTGATTCCCTCCCTCTCACAGGAGTATTTTAGGTGAAAATGTAATTATTTATTTTGAGTCTCTCTCAAAAGAAAGGATTGAGTGACCCCAGCATTATGACTCTGATATGTGGTCAGCAATATAAAATGTTACAGAGTGATGAAGAATGGGGATGTTCCTCATCCTTTAGCAAAAGGAGATCTTCTATCATATGGCTAAAACTGTTCCTATTCTGTAACTTTGAATCTCTCAGAGAAACCCTGTTATTAAGAATAGGTAATTCTTTGATACAGTTCTAATAAACGCAAGGCTGGATGCTATCCAGTATTTTGGAAAAACTGAGACATTGATTTCTTAGAATTTCTCTGGATTTGTATACTTTAATGAATGCGTGTCCTGGGTTCAGCTATAGCAGTCATTTTTCTCCTGCTTAGTAGCTGGTGCAGTGCTGTGTTTTCAGCCTGGGAACAACGCTGAAAGTTAAAAAACACAGCACTGCACCAGCTACTAAGCAGGAGAAAAATGACTGCTATAGCTGAACCCAGGACAATGCGATGTAATCCCTCCTTCAGAGGTGTTGATAGTTTGGTGTTTGGATTCTAAAAGATGCTGGCAGTTATCAACTCCTATGTTCTTGACTCTCCCTTCTGCTATTGAGTGTATGAATCAGAGTGGCATGTGAAAATTAAATTCCTGTATAGCGTCCAGAGCTATGTTTGTACAATCAAGTAAAAAATCCTGGACAGACCAGCCTTCTTCCTCTTTTATATTTCAGTAATAAATATATTCCTCTCATATTTTAGTAATAATTTTTTTTTTTTTTTACTTGGAGATACTATGCTGGGTAAAAGAAGTTTCTCTGAAACACAAGCATCCTCTCTGAGATGCATGCTGGAGCTTGGAAGAAGCACTCCAGGTTATTGATTTTAATATAGGGAAGTAATGTGACTTGCACAATGTTTGAAGGTAAGAGAAATTCTGAGATCCTTGGTGTTTATCTTGATGACCTGAAGTAGAGGAGGGGGGGGGATACCAAAACCCAAACCAAAATAAAAAAACGCAAAACACATAGTAGTGAGAGACGAGAATTACCTGCTGTTTTACTCTCATGGGTTGGTATAGTTAAAATGGGTATACTATATGTTAATATAATAAAAGGATAAAACATACTAATTTAGTATGGTGACATAGATACAGAAATTTCACAATCTTCAAAAAATTGGGAAGTAGTTGTGTCTTAACATACTATTATTTTACTATAACTATTGGAAAACTATTGGGCACCTAGTGTTTCAAGCTAATAAAATATCTAAACAAGGACTCTTTGAAGAGCTATTAATTGAAGGTTAACTTATGGTCTAGTAGATAGCCTAGCTGCATGTAAAGAGAGAGAAAGAGAAGAAGGAAGTTTCAACTGAATCAATAAATTTCTGCATTTCTGTTGAGCTCTATAGGAGTCTTGGAGGAACTGAGGTCTACTGGTGGGGTTCTATCCGCTGTATCTAGAGCATAGTTCAGAGGGTTACCATCAACCTGATGCTAGCATATTCACTGCTGTTTGTAGAGGCACTATAGGATACTGAAATATGCTGAATTAAAACATGTGATCCCTATTCAAAACCAGAAAACTTCATTAGAAATGTTAAAACTGTGACCTGACTAATCTAGTCAAACCTGGATTAAAGTCTGGATAAATTGGAGAGTTTTAAAGGTCTGTGCTCATCAGTATGTGTGGAGGGGTAAAGAACAGGTTGAACAATGCTTTCTCCCCACACACCCCCCACCCATGCACAGCTATTTGGTATACTATGGGTATATGTTAAGAAGAAATTGTTTGCTAAAAGTGTGTAAAAACTGCCATCACAAAGGGATTTACATTTGAGATTGGATTTATGGTAATTCTTCCAGTGGTATCTTGTGCCCTTTGAGCCAGATCATCCTACAGGAAAATCACCATTATGTAAAAGGCATGCAAGTTTCCAATAGATCTATAAACTGGTTTCCAGACTCCTCACTATGTGTAAAATTTTCATTCCTTTCACATTTTCTTCCATGTCAAATCTAGATGAAAAGTTAATGTCCTAAAACTTTCTCTAGAATACAAACTGTGTGGGGTTTTTTTTCTTTTAATTTCAGTGTTTTGATTGCCCTGAATTGAAACATTAATCTTAATATCATCTGAATATTCCAAATTTGAGTCTGTCAAATTGCATCTACTGGTATCTCTAAATCACTTCCTTATTGTCTAAACACTCTGTGTTTCTATTCTCTCCTGTGGTCTACCTAAGAAGCCAGATGGTTAGAAATTTCCAGGTCTCTAACCAGGCTCTGTAGCAAAACTACATCTTTTACAATTCATCATGGTCTCCTTTGAGGTGTAGACACACATCTGGCCCACAGAGACTGGGGCTCTGAGGAACTTAGTCTTTGAAATACAGCAACTACAAATTGCAGTCAATTAATTCTGACCAACCTGGAAACTTACTGTTCAGTTACTTTTTGACAATATTTAATCTTTCAATTTGGTTGAATGAAGTGATTAATTTTGATGTGTGAAAATGCCCACTGTACAAGAAGAATTAGCATCCCGCAGGAAAAAATTATTTTGCAGATGCACATTTTAACTGTTGACTGGAGTACTATGGAACTGGAGTTCCTTTCCTCAGTTCATTAAGTACATTTTCTGTTGTTTTGTTGGGTTTTTTTTATTTGCTTGTTTTTCCTTTGGAACCTTGTTTCTGATTTTTGATGTAATGAAAGTGCTGAGGAAAAAAAAAATAGTAACAAGAATGATCATATAGCAAAATATTAATTTGGTTTCTAGATCTCCTGATTAAGACAAGCTGCCAATTGAGAAACACTGCTGCCAATCCAAAGTGACCAGCTCGGTATAGAGAGATTTGGCTGGACATTCAATAATCTATAAATTTGTACCAATCCACTCCCAATAGTTTCATCAACCCCAGTAATCTGGAAGGCTAACTGTACTCTACAGCAGTGTTGTTTGTGTTGTTCCATGTCAATTTTCCACTTCTGAATAGACCACATGTGATTATTTATGAAGTTAAAAATACAGCCAAAGCAGTCAACAGAAGAAGGTGAGAGGATAAGGGAAAGAATAAAAAGATGGAAAAGAGTAAATAGGAGAGAAATTAGGTGGTTTTATTCTGAAAATCATAGAAAAGGACATGAATTGGAAGGAAGTGATTTTGAAAGACAGCAACTGACAGAAGGGTGGGAAAGATATAGGTGGGTTTAAAAAAAAAAATTCTGTAAACAGGGCCTGTGATGCAATGCATCATTGAAAGGTTTTGTACTGCAGTAAACTTCACATTTTCATATTTCAAAATCAGATAGAGATGTGCAGAGCCTCTTCTGAGTTATATCCTAAAAATTCTACTGTATTTTTTGCAAGATTTATGATTAATTTAACTTCTAAATTATATGGAAAGTTTAATGATTACAGCAGAAGTTTATATATATATATACATAGTTTCAAAGACCTAGACTGCATATCAAGGTTATTTGTAAAGAAATTAGACATAATTGTGTAGCCTCCTCTTGCTTCTAAATGATTTGGTAACAAGGTAAGACATACAGCATGTGTAATAGTGCCTACAGGCCCAAACCAAATTAATGTAATGGGCACAAATTATTTGATTATAAATGGACTTGGCTCCAACAGAAGATGTGGTTTTGAAGAAGAAAAATATGCCAGTAAAGTAAAACCATGTAATTCTGAAATGTCTTATGGAGGTATAGAAGCAGAGGCATAGAATAAATACGGTTTGTGATCTGACTGAAAATGGGAATAAGATTCTTCTTTTCCTGTTGTAATACAGATTCCTTTAATGCTTAGCTTTGCTCCAAAATATGATAACAAAGTTGTCATTTGCTTTTTAGTTATGGTTGTATCAATAAATCTTCATACTGATACTCCCCAAATCCAAGTGACTTCCACAGCAAAACTCTCTTGAATATGTGCGGTCCTCCAAATTTGCATCAAATTGAGCAGGAGTGTTGATGTGCTGGAGGGTAGGAAGGCTCTACAGAGGAATCTGGGCAGGCTGGATCAATGGGCTGAGAGGCCAGTGGTATGAGGTTCAACACGGCAAAGTGCCGGGTCCTGCACTTGGGCCACAACAACCCATGCAGTGCTACAAGATTGGGGAACAATGGCTGGAAAGCTGCTCAGCAGAAAAGGACCTGAGGCTGTTGGTCGACAGCCAGCTGAACACAAGCAGTGTGCCCAGGTAGCCAAGAAGGCCAACAGCATCCTGGCCTGTATCAGCAATAGTGTGGCCAGCAGGGCCAGGGCAGTGATCATCCATCCCCCTGTACTGGGCACTGGTGAGGCCACACCTCGAATCCTGTGTTCAGTTCTGGGCCTCCCACTACAAGAAAGACATTGAGGTGCCGGAGCTGGTCCAGAGAAGGGCAACAAAGCTGGTGAAGGGTCTAGAGAACAAGACTTGGTTGAGGGAACTGGGGTTGTTTAGTCTAGAGAAGAAAAGGCTCAGGGGGGAGACCTTACCACTCTCTACAACTACCTGAAAGGAGGTTGTGGCAAGGTGGGTGTTGGTTTCTTCTCCCACGTAACAAGTGATAGGACAAGAGGAAATGGCCTCAAGTTGCAGGAGGGGAGGTTTAGACTGGATATTAAAGGGTTGTCAAGCATTAAAACAAGCTGCCCAGTTTTATTTATTTTTCAATAAATGAGATTTTAAAAAAGCCTAGACTATGAACTCATAGCAGAATATTCCTGTATTTGATAAATTTGATTTAAAAATGGTTTAATTATTTGAGTAAACTTCGTAATTTTGATTAGTATTTTGGTAAAATAGAAAAAAATTGTTTTGCACAAAAAAGCAGAGCAATGTTGAAAAAAAATGAAAAATGTGTTAGAATTTTATTTGTCGTTAAGTAATTTTCTCACTTGCCACATTATGGATAGACTAGAGCTATTGTTCTATTGTTAAGAGAGACATTCAAGAATTTTAAGAACCCTGTCTCTTCAAAATAAGATGTAAAAGCAGACAATGGCTTGTGGTCAGGAGAGTAAATACTAGAAAGGAGATTAATTAGCATGCCAAAAGAACTTCACTAAGATGAGAAGGGTACAATGGGGCTGAAAATCTCCAGCTGTGCAGAACTATCAGGAAGGAGGAAAAAGTGGTAAATGGAGAATCAAAAAGGACCCCTACCTGTTTAATCAACCGCAATAATTAGAATAATTAATGGCTTTTTAAAACTGTATGATGAAGAGATATTACTTAAGAGATGCTGGTGATATCCATAGTAAGGAAAAACAGGAGAGCTTGTTTCAGCATGTTTTTTAATGTTATTTTAGTTCTTATTTGAAAGAATGAAGACCTAACCTGCATACTAACTATCTGAGTTGGGATTTGTAAAAAAACAGTTTCATTATATATTTCAACCTCTAGCTTTGTCTGCACTAGAAATACTTGCCCAGATAAGTTACACCAGTAGATTTGCAAAATGATTCTTCTAAGTTATTTCAGACCTAAAAATCCATTATGAAATAAGGTCATCTGCTACAATATACTTTCTACATCACAGTATCATCCTCAGTACCTTTTGTTAATTGTAACTCAAATCGTACCTCTGTATTTCTGAGCAGTAAATTTGGGCTAACAGGAAACTTTCAGTGGGCAAAAGTAGCAGAAGTAGCTAATTCTCTTTGCTTATTCTTACTTCACATTTTTGCTTGAGGACGAAAAATATGTGGAAGACCTTCTCCAGTCATACACTTTGGAAAACAGAAACTATGGGGCATGTGAATTAGAGAACTGCTGACCTACTCCTTACACTTCTAGGATACTTAATTATAGAAAATTGTGAATTAAACAGTTTTACTCCTCTTGGGACCTCAAGGAAAAAAATCACACAACTGAAAAAACCCCCATCATATGTACACTCTTAATGACAAAATTCAGTAAAGACAAAAATACTAATTTCCAAAGCATGTCTTGAATTGTTAAGTAACAGAGCAGAATCAGGGGAATACAGTGGCAGTTGAGCCCACTCTGCTGGTAAAGGAACCCGAACTCACAAATGTTCTTATTAATTAATAAGAAAGAAATTTAGAGCAATCAAAGCTCTCAAAGTCCTACCCAACTTCTCAATTGCTTCTGTTGAGATTTTATGGTATGAGATGGTTAAAACACATCACCATCCAACACACAAAGCTCTACTGGGTGCTCAACATTTTTTGGTGCTTACATGGAGTCAAAGCTGAAAATTCAACCTCGGCTACAGAAGTTGACTACTTCTGCATAAGGCACATGTAAAATAGCTAGAGGTGCCTAAACTAGGAAGGTATTTTTTTCAGGGAGATTGTGAGTAACACATGAAGGCTTTAACAGGCATTTTTTTAAGATGGCTTTAGTTAAAGGATCCATCCATCTTACCATGTTATGACTGTTTTGTTCATAGAATATCTATTGCATAAAATGTTTGTTTTGAAAGGGCGTGTCTGCATGTAGGGCACAGTGAGATATCTGTATTTTTCTGGAAGCTGTGATGTGTCCTTGGCATCAAGACACTGCATATTATTGTGTTCTAAATTCTAACATGCAGTTTAAATTGTCCAGAAGATATGAAGAGAGTTTCAAATTTTTGAACATTAGGAAATACAAAACTTCATTGCATGCTTTCCTAGAGATATAACCTTAACTCTGGCAATGACAATAACTGGAAATATTCAGAAGTCAAAGTGAAAAATAAAAATATACATACCTAGACAGGGTGTTTTTCTTGAATAGGATAGGTCAAACGTGAGCTGCTGAGGTTGGTGTAGAAGTTCTGCAGCTTGTATTAGATGAAAAGCCAGATCCTTCTGTGTTTAAAAGCATTGCATGAAGAAGAACTCAAACCCCATGAAATGCTCTTATTTTTGAAGGTTTGGGTTCCGCGATTTATCTACGTGAACTCCAGTTTCATCTGTTGTTGGTATTGGGGCTATATAGAATGGCAGAAAGATTCAGTGAGATGTCAGACAGATGTCATGCCAGGAAGAAGATGATCTCTTTTCCAGTTCAAAGCCTGTAAGGACTGTGCTCAGACCTGTCTTGAGATGGTGTTCTGCCCCTGATCTTGGACAAGCCCATTCTGAAAGGTATACAAGCTGTCAGTAATCACAGGTGGAGATTTCTTGGTCACCTGAGTTTCCGTGCTGTTGGATCTTTATTTGTGGTTTCTGGCTTTTTGTGTCAGCAGACATCCACAGATGTTTAGCAATCTAATCATATTCATGAAGAATAAGAACTATGAGCATCTTGGAGCATTTACCCCACAGTAAAAATATGCGGCTAGCAGAAGACTTCTAAGGAGAAGTCATTATAAACACAGTATATATTAGTATAAAGAGAGTAAAAGAAAGGTAAATGCCCTGTTGGGGAGGGAGAATGTAGTAAGCAGCGAAATGGAAGAAACAATCATTTAAAGCTTATGTACCAAATATCAGTGGCATGTAGGTAGTTAGCTATCACAGCAATGACAAGAAAAAAGAAAGGGCTTAGGTAAGACTTTGTAACAATTCAATTTTGTAATTTTTGTAAAAATGTGCTTGTTTTATTTTACAAAATTGTTTGAAAATCTCAGAATTGTTAGCAGTTGCTTTTGAGGAACTCTGGAGAACAAGCGGGGTACCAGGTGACTGCAAAAGAGCAAATTAAAAGGTTTTTTGTTTGTTTTGGGTTTTTTTTGTTTGTTTGTTTGTTTTTTTGTTGTGGGTTTTTTTTGTTTGTTTGGGTTTTTTTTTTTTTAAAAGGGACCTTTGAAAGAGTTGGTTGAAAAAAGCACCAGAAAATGAAACTTCTTTTGTCCTACTCTCAGTTTCTAGAAAATACAGGGACAGGTAATTCAGTCCACTATCTCTAGATGTCTGGAATATATCAAAAAGATCCATAACATTCAGCATGTATTTGACTAAACAAATCATACCAAGCCAAAATAATTTCTGTCTATGAAGTAATCCTTCTGCTCTGTTCAACCGTGGGGAGGCATAGACAAGGTATTTGAACGTTCTAGGCACTGACGATATAAAAACAGGTAGCCAGATTTGAAAGATTCAACAGGGTAATAGAATAATCAGAGGTCTCAAAAGCATGGCGTAAGATTAAAAGAAAAGGGTAAAAATATGGTAATAAACATGTCACAGGGAAGAAATACAGAAAGGGGTTACAGTAGTTTACAATATGTAGAAGAGACTGCTGAACAGAGGAAGATAGCAATTTGTTCTTCATGGTTTTGGTGAATAGGATTCACCATAAGAAGTTAGAAGCTTAAATTACAAGAACAACAAATTGTTTCAGGTATTCGAAACCTCTTCTGAAGTTAGAGTAGTAAAAGTCACTGATATAGATTAGTCTGGAGTTTCCATCACTGACAGAGATTCCAACACTGATGACCCTGTGGTCTAAAAATAGATTTAGATCGACATCTGCCAGGAGTGACAAGGTATATCTGGTTTTGCTTGTGGACAATGGGATAGCTAGATGTTCCCTTGGGATTCCTTTCAGCATAATTAAAAAAATTAATATTTCAAGTGCAAGGGGTATGTTATTATATTTGGATAAACTTAACTCCATGCCTTAGTGCCTCGAATACATTCAGGAAGCAGGTAAAGGACTTTTGAGACACAGTGTTAAGGGCATAAACTTATTTGTATTTCCTGGTAACTTCTCAGCATTTCCCTTCTGTTTCATCATGAACCTATACATACAAACTTCCAGTATATCTCTTGGTGCCTCTTACATAATTCCAACACCCTTTCATGTAATATACAGATGTGTATACAAAATACCTATTTACATGTATGATCCCTCTTTTTACATCTTACCATCCTTTTAGTTATGCAACATGCATATTGTTTAGGGCAAACTTGTAATCTTCTACAAGTATATTACCAGCTGCACCATCTTCTTTGCTCTCTCCCTGTAGGCTCCATCAGCTAGTCAGAAGTAAAGCAACCTGAACAGTTATGATTTTAAACTAGTAAGTTATAATATTTCAAAAATCTATGTTACTGAAAACTTGGAAAATATATCGTATTTTGAAATTGAGAGGGAAGACCATTTTTTACTAATAACAGGAATGTTTCTTAACTGGACAATGACGAAAAGATCTAGTAGAGTTTCTAAACTCTCCATTTAAAATTATGTACCTGTTACCATTAGCATTATTCCCTTGCCACTACTGCAGTACTGGATTCCCTGTCACATTTTAAAGATGCTATTGTTAGGCATGTCAGTATGTAACAGCAATACAGATAAATTTTTTGTGAGAAATGTATGTACATTTAAAATAAAGGAAAGAATAATTCTCTAGATACATAAATTTAATCTTTGAAGAGCAGTGAAATTATTGAGGAAAAAAAGAAAACTTCTTAGTTTTGTATCTTCAAAATGCCATTTCAATCAAGTATCATTTTTTTGTGTGCTTGAATAAATGGAATTACCAACTTGTGTAAAGTCCTTGATCAGAATGAGGCTCTTAAACCAATTATGTGGAGATCAGAGTGCTTAAAATTATAAGGAATACACTTAGAATTATTAAAGGCTTCAAATAGCTCGGTTCAGGCAAAATTACATATAATTGATCATTTAGTATGTGTTGTCAGTAGAAACTGCAGTCATCGGTGTGGAAGATCAGACAAATTGCAGTGAAACTTTTGTAAAACCCAAACCGTAAGAGATCTCCCTTTCCTAGGGGTTTTTACTGAACACAAATCCCAGCACTTTTATTCATCTCCAAGTATGGAAAGATGCACCTTAAGTTAAAAGTACTGAATAATGTTATCTGGATGAAAACGTGAAACATATGAAGGAAGCCCAAAATAGATTACATTGTTTGGTAAGTGAAACCACAAATTTGGGGATTGTAATGCTTTTAAAAAAGTTTATATATATAATTCTTAAAAAAACCCAAACAAACAAACAAAAAAACCCCAAAAACCAAACCCCGAAATCATTAGCTTTATAGATAAATTTCTTCTTCGCCAAAGGGCAGAACAATCTGTAGGAAATTAACATTAAGACTGACAGATACAAACTGGATTGTCAGAGAATGATTGTATAAAGAAGTGACTCTATAACCCACCTGGAGAATAACATGACTGGTTTATTGATTCTTATTTAGCCTCTGTGCAGTCCCTCTATCCCTTTGCTTTGAATTTTATGATTCATTTATTACAGAATATAATATCATTCTGGATAGGTAACATTTTCAGAGTCAGGCACATAAATTCTAATCTGGCAATCATCTTCTCTATCTGTCAGACTGGTGACAAGATTCTCATTGATTTTAGGCATACAGGTTTAGGAACAAAAGGGCATGTATTATTTAGTTTAAGATGCAGGTTAGTGGATTTAATTCCTTCTTTACTATCTGTCTGTAACTACAGCTTATGACCAAACTTAACACTTGCTAAGACCAGTCACAATCTCATACTCACTTCTCTTTTTTGCATGAAGTGACATGGGTTATCAGATATGAGAATCTCTTGATGGACTTGGTCCTTGTTTAAAGTCTGAAAGTAACTCTTAGTTTTTACCGTGGGAAATACTTTCAGATACCACAGTAGAAGTGTTGTCTTAACATACTTGGCAACCTTGTAGAGGGTTAACCTTGGCCAACAACCAAACTTCCACCCAGTTGCTTGCAGCCCCCCCGCAGTAGGACAGAGGAAGAAAATAGGAAGAACAGGAATGAGAAATCTCATGGGTTAAGATAAAATTATGGATATTGCCTAACAGTTACTGTTGGAGACAAACCTGACTTGACTTACTTAGAGAAGATTACGTTATTGCTAGTTGAAATAAAAATGTAATTGCTAATTTGCGTAGCGGGAAATAAGAAGACACATATTAAACCAACACCTTTTCTCCCCACTTTCCCAGGTTCCATGTCATTCCAGACTCTTCTTCCTGAACAGCACAGGGGGAATTGGGGGAGGTGGAGGTCTACAGTCAGTAACGTTTTTCCTTTGCTGTTCTTCCCTTCTTATGCTGTGTTCTGCTCTCGCATGGCTTCTCCATGAGTTGCAGTCCTTTAGGAAAACGCTCTCCTCTGTGGGCTCACCACAGCTCCTTTGGGTATATCCATTTGCTCTGGCGTGGGTCTTCCAGGGGCTGCAGTGCTCTGAGATGAAGCATCTTCTCTTTCTGACCTTGGTGTTCCTTCGTTTCTTATTCTTGTTCTCATCTCCTCTCTCCATACAGCATTTTCTGCCCTTTCTTAGCTATAATTTCACAGAGGCACCACCACCTTTGCTCCACTGTGGAGCTGGCAGGAACCAGTTGTCCCCAACCTGGAGCAGCCCATACCTCTTCCCACAGAGGCCAACCCTGCAGTCCCCTGCTATCAAAACTTTGTGACATGCAGCCAATACAAAAAAAGCAGAGTGTCACTCAAGTCTAGGGAATAAAGCTAACATTACAATATTAGGTAATTTAGGTCAACAGGATAGCAGATGGAATTTCAAATTAAATATCGAGTCAGCTATGCTGTAGAGGTAATTGAACTGTTCCTGCACCTTGCTCATTTCTAAATTAAGTTTAACTAATTTGGGAGAGAAACTGGATGTCAGTGAGGGCTCTGAGTTACTATACAGCTACATTTTGAAAGACAAAAAGCCAAGAAGAGGGGAAGGAGTGCATGATCCCTACAAAAGGGAATAACACAAGCAGCATTACAATGCCAGCATGTACCTAAAGCAGCATCCTGAGGCGATGGGAGAGCTTGCGCGTCTCCCTTCCTCTGAGGTACATCAAGTTTGATCTCGACTTTACGGGGAGTTCTGAGCGCTTGTGCCCGCCTCCGGGCTCCCGCAGACTTAACTTGGGGTACGAGGTGGCCGCACCGCTGGAGAGAAGTTCAGCGGCTTCTACCCCCACCTGGAGGTGCCGGCGGCACAGCGCGGCTCCTGCCGGGGCCATGAAGGGCGCAGCGGCCGGTCCCGCGGCTGTCCCCGGCGGCAGCGGGCCGGGGAGAGGGGGGGCAGGTGCCGCGCCTCGGCTGTGCCCCGCGGCGCTCCCCTCAGGACGCGGCCCCCTCGCGCAGGCCGTTATCCCCGGCGCGGCGTCGCCGGTGGCGGCGCGCGGAGCGGCACGGGGGCGGGGCCGGGCGGGCCGAGGGGCGGGCGGAGCGCGGGGCACGGGGCTGCAGACGGCGGCGCGTGCGGGGAGGGAGCGGGCCGCCTTTCCGGCCGCGGCGAGGAGCGCGGGTGCGGGGCTGGCAGCAAGGTGACGGGGCTGGGCGGCCGCCCCTTCCTCTAACCCCCTTTCCGCACCCCTTGTCCCCCTCAAGGTGGGCGAAGGGGTGCGCTGCGGGTGACTGTCTCGGTCCCTCCGCCGGGGTTCAGCTGAGGTGTGGGTAACCCCAGTCCTCGTGTCTCCTCTCGCCCAGATGCTCAAGGTAGCAGCTTTGGTGTGCGTGTGTGCAGCAGCCTGGTGCAGCCCGGCGCTGGCGGCGGCGGCCGGGGGCAGACCGGACAGCGGCAATTTTCTGGACGATAAACAATGGCTCACGACCATCTCCCAGTACGACAAGGAGGTCGGGCAATGGAACAAATTCCGAGACGTAAGTTCGCCCCTTGCACCCTGCCGGCCGTCAGCCGCGCCCGTCCCGCTCCCGCGGCGGCCGGCGGGTTCCGTTCGCTGAGGGCATCCCTCGGGCAGCCAGGGCGGGGGTGCACCTCAACTTCCCTCTGTCTCCCCGGATTTCAGTTCTTACGTTAATTCCCGGCTGCGCCTCGGCAGGAGGAGGGAGGTCCCATCGGGCAGTTCCCGGTGCGCTGCCGCCGCTGCGCGGCGAGGACCGCCCGGTGTGCCCCGCGCCGTGCTGGGCGCCCAGCCCGCACCTCTGGGACCCAGCGAGCCGGGGAACGGGAGCTGCTTCCTGCCCTGGAGGTCGCCAGCCGTTAGAAGGCGGCGGAGGTGTGTGTGGGGCAGTCGCTTTTTCCTTCCTTCTCCCCGTTTCCCGCTCCGCGGTGGCTGCGGGAAGGGCTGCGGTGAGGGCGCCCCTGCCCCCTCTGCCGGCCCTGCTCCCCGCCGAAGCGGAGCGCGGCGCGGCCGGCGGGGGGAAGCGGGGCTCGCCCCGTGGCCGCTGGGCAGTGCAGAGCCCCGGGCACCTGGAGGGTGCTGCCCGGCCGGGGCTGCCCGGCCTCACCTGGCCGCTGTCGTAGTGCCGAGAGGGCGGGCTGGGGGACGGGGGTCTGCGGGGTGGTCGGAGCGCGGATCGTGGCAGGGAAGCCCGCTAGGTAAGGCGGTAAGTTGTATAAATGAATGGTGCGTCCGGAGCGCCGTGCACGGAACGGGGGAGCGCCAGTCCCAGTCTGACCCGAATCCTCGTCAGTTACGAAACCTGCTGCTGAAAGGTGGCTCTCATCCTCCAGAGTGCTTCGCTTTTGCGCTCAGTTCGTCCTGTGTTTGTTGCAAGTTCAGTCGATTTTCACAAGTCCTTCACGTTTCTTTCAATGAAGGACGTTTTGCTTGAGGTACCAGTATCCGGCTTTCTTTGGTGTCACTTAAAAAAAAATCTGAATTCCAAGCTTGCAAAATAATTTTTTATTCAGCTTTGTCCTCTTGCTTGCTGGATTTCTTGGTTTTAGTGTAAACCACTGACTTGGTTTGCAGCTTCAGAGTCAACAGGTTTCTTGTGCTACAGCTTGTTGGTGGCTGTGGTTTGGTATAGTGAACTGAAGTAAATATCTCCAAGAAGTCTCTTTTATTATTCTGAGAGCTGTAGTGTGCTTGTGATGCATGTATTTTCTAGCTTTCTGTATATATTGTATGTGGGATGCAAACTTGCCTATTTATGTAAGTAACGAGGAAAGAAGAGCTATTGTTAGAGTTGTGGGAGAACTTGCTTCCCCAATAGTTTTATTAATGAGCATAGTTTTGATGCTTGAGAACACTGAAATCAGTGTTCAGATATTTTAGTTTCCTTTGAATATGTTAAGAAATTATGTTCATGTTAAAAAAAAAAAAAAAAAAATCCCAACCCTAACAACCTGTTCAGTGTGCTGTACTTTGGGACCTGTGATTTGGAAAAAAAAAATACGCCATGCTGTGTAAATGTTTTAGGATGAAAGGCTGCTGCTAGAAATATCCAAAATAAGTGCATCAGTTATGGTTTATAATTGGGCAAAGTCATTTATGTAAGGTCTACCCTGCAAGGCTGAAGAAGCTAAGTGCTCTCTAATGCCTGTCTCCTGGGTGCCCAATGACATATACTGTAATATTGGATATTAGCCAGATAATTTATTCTGTGACAAGTAGGTGTCCCCAAGGGTTTTAAGAGTGACTGCATAGAGGAAGTACTGCATACTGATTCTTCTGAGGCAATTTATAAATACACTGGCTTATTTATTTTTACATTGTTTAAGTTTTCTAAGACTGGTACTTCAGTGAGGAATATGCTTTTATTTCACGTGTAGAGTGCTTATATCTTATTGATTGGTACTTGATCTGGAATATTTGTTGGAAGGTCCTAATGTTTCACAAGACTTTGCTTTTAAAGCACAGATGGTTTTCAGTAATTCATAAGATAAAATTGTAAAAAAAAAAGAAAAAAAAAAAAAATTGAAATTATGAGTTAATCTACCTGCACAGGAACACATTAGAAAAATATCTTACTTGTAAGAAGCACTAATCAATTACCATCCTTAAGTATAACATGGTGGAGAAGTTCTATCAACATCCTTCAGTTTTATATAATTGGTAAATTTACTTGTACGACTAATTTGTTGGTTTTGAAACTGATTAGCAATTTAATTAGTGATTCAAATGTTTCCTCCTGTTAAAGGAACAGCACAACTGCATTTTAAACATACGTCGGAGTAACTGTCTTGCAGAGTTAGATCAAAATAAAGGTATGCAAGGCCTGTGTTTGTAATTTACTTCTCTGTGATCGGAGGGTAGCGTATCTTTCTGGGCTTTAAATACCCTACTCCTAGGGTGAGATGGAATTCTGGTGTGAAAAGAAGTATTTAAAGGCTTAACTTAAGACTTAACTGACAGGACTGATTAATGTGGAAGATAATGACCCTGACTTCTGGCTCATTGGCTCAGTTTCTTAGGGTTTTAGATCACAGTGAGAAAGAACATAGTCATTCAGAAATGAACCCTTACAAAACCTGATAAAACAGGATATGATCTTCTATTAAAAACAAACAAAACCACCCCCCCCAAAAAAAATCCCGCTCCCCAATCCCTCCCCCCCCGTAAAACAAACCAAAAAACCCCCAAACCTAGCTATCTTAATATCCTCTAAAATGTCAGATTTGCTAGTAGAGGTTTTTATTACATGATACAATTAGCTAAGATCTTTTCAGTACTTTGTACAGGCAAAACTGTAACTGACTCTTCAATTCTCTTGAAAGATCTTGATCATTCTGACATGTCTGTTGAAATTAATGAAATAAGTGTGGAGAAGAACTGTGCCCTAATGCGGAGCAGTGAGAAGCTGGGTGTGTGTTAGAGGCTATCTTCTCACACCTTTTTCTTGTGCAAAAATTGAGAATGAACTCTTTATTAAGAAAGGAGACTTTCTGTCTTGAAGGTGGGGGGAAGGGAAATTATATTCTTCATATGTCAAATATCAACTACCTCAGCTCCTGTGTGCGAGTCAAACATTTTGGGTTATATACAAGGATATGTGTACTTTTTGCCTGCACTAAATGGGGAGGAAGAATTTTTAACCCAGTCAGTAGCTGCAGCTCATGTCTGTCACTAAACTAAGTCTCAGAGTTGATGTGTTTATTAAGGTCTTTCAAGCTGCCCGGTTAGGCTGCTTCAGGAGTCAGTGGTGTCACGATGCTGTGATGTCCTCGCCCATGTGTACATATCCTTTATTCACTTCATGCTTGGGAATTTGGGTTCTTCAGTGCATTTATACTCTTCTACTTAGAACCTCCTAAATCTTATGTATCAAACCTTCATTACTCATAATGCTGTAGATCTGTGGAGAAAACCACAAAATAGGAATAATTTTTTATTCTCTTTATGACTTGATTCCAAGTAATGGTATTATTTTTAATTCTAGAAAAAACACAATGGATTTGTCATCTCTAACCTTTTTTTTTTTTTTACATATATATTTGGAAACAGAGTCCTGTCCGTTTGTGTTCATTAAAAGGACTGTATAATGTATTTTATATGGTAAATTTTACATGCTGCTTAATGAGAGTTATCTATGATCTAACTTGCTTGTTAGTGATTTTTACTTTTCAAAGAGATCAGAATTTAAGCAATTTCTATATTTTCAATTTTAAGATGCATCAGGAACTTTGTAGTGAAAGATATTTTGGTATGTAAATAAAGTGCACAACTCAGCTATGGCATAGTATTGTTACAAAATAATATGGTCAGTTGATCAGTGGGATCACTTTGCATCATACTATAGTGTTACTATCGTCCCACCATATTCATGCAGTTATTAAAGGTAAAGAAAGTAGAAAAAAAAATTCAAGTAAAAGACCTTAGAAACTATCAACTATGAAGGGGAAGTTTGTGCTGGTAATACTACCTTTTACTCTGCCTCAGTATGAAGTGTTCTCACATTGACCATAAAGGCGATATATTACCTTCTAAAATTTGGCAAGTCTGGGCAGCTCATGTTGGCCTCCCAGATGAGTCTTCTGAAGATATTTAAAGAATATGTTTTTTCAACATTAGTGAAATCAAAACCTTTCTGTTTGGAAAGGAGACAAATCAAATACTAGGTCTCCATACTGATTCAGCAGTTGCCAGTAGTCGTAGTTCTTTTATCTGTTTATAGGTTGAAGGCTTCCCAAAAAGAAGCACTCCATCCCCTCAGACTCCCAGTTAAGCTCCTCATCAACTACACACCTGATGTTTCTTTACTGTTGTGAGCAGAGCATCTCTGCCCAACTGTACATCCACACAACTGCATTTTTGTACAGCTAAGAAAGCCAAAGGCTGTTTTAGAAAGGATTCATCACAAGTTTTTTGCACTTAATTGTGCAAAATCACCATGTAAATATTTGGAAGGCTTTCATGTTTCCAGAGTGGAGTACTGATAATCTCATTTGAACAGGAGAAGGAATTGCGTTCAACAAGTTTGTTGCATTGGGCTAGAATCCCTTGTAGTTCATGAAGGATTATGAATGTACTTTGGAGGAAGTTGGTATGTAGGAACACTCATGAGTCTCTCCTCACTAATGTTAACTTGCTAGTTGTGAAAATAGGTCCACTAGGCTTGTTTGTCCTGTACTTTTTATGATTTAGCGTAAATAAAACTTACCTCTTTCCTTATTAGTGGGTAGGGCAGCTCTTTGACTACATACATGTGTTTTGATATAAAATTATGATTAGGACATCAGGAAAAAATGGAATTGCAGAACAGGAAAGATTAACTTCTTCGTTACGTTGTCCTGGGCCTAAGTTAAAGCAAGAACTTGCTAATAAGTTAGTTTTTTTAATGAGGTCACTGAATCTGTTTGCCACATGCCAGTTTGTTGCTTGAAATTTGTTACTGGTTATTCTAAAGTGGTATCAGTCTTTCTCTTTTTTCATGACTCATTTTGTATGATCTTAGTTTTATTAATATGCTGAAGGAGGAAAAAATTTGAAACCTAGGAGATCTGACAGAAAGAATGAGTATTTTGTACCTACACCTATAATTTCTACTTTTGAAATTAAACTAAGAGAGAGTCAAGTACTGATTTTTAAACTGTGAAATATAGGAAAATATTAGGAATTTGCATTAGTTTTAATTAAGGAAATTTAAGAAGCTATTTAATTGTTCAGCACTTATAAACTGAGCATGTCAAATTGTAATGGGAAGGAGTAATGGAAATCTTAATTTTTTATTTCTTCTGTATTGTAGAAAAAGGCTTCTGATTTTTGTATTTGCTTTTAGTTTGTTCTCAAGCATGGATTTCGTATTTCTTTCACATGGTTACATTCCTCTGGTCTGGTTTTGCTGCTTGTTTCTAGTGATAAGTACTTTTTGTCTGCAGAGGCAGAGTCTGCTAATCTCAAACTATTGCTAACATTGAACTCTTAACTGTCTCTTAGAAGGCATTAGCTTGGAAGCTCTTTATATAGCTAACGTTTAGGAGTTAAGTAAACTGTAATGTGCTTTTCCTTAGATTGCCCTCATAATCTAAAGTAAAGCTGATAACATTGTTTCATCTTATGTTTATCTCCTTTCTCCAAAGAATAATCTTTATTTTATTTGCTGTAGGTTGTTTAGGGGATATGGATACCCAGTCTTTTCTTGTCTTACCATTAAATCTTATTGGAATTGACTCTAGCCATCTGTGCGTATTATAGTGTAGTATAAATAGCTTTGTAATACACTAATAGATGATAACAGTAACAGAAACAGCATAGGCTGTTTTACGGTCAGAAAGGAAAGATGTCTGGAGCAAGAGATATATTATGAGGGGAAGGTGAACATAGAAAACAATGGAATGTGAGAGTAATTAGAATAACTATGTTTTCAGACTAAGACCATCAGTTCTTTTGTCTGTCTCCTCCATCTCTATTACTTCATTATCCTTGAAGCATTTGAAGGAACTGGCTGCAGAAAGGAGGAGTAATAGCTTTGCTTAATATGTTTGTGAATCTCAGCCATTTTTCAAGCATAACGCCTTTAAGTAGGCACTGAAGTTTATATGGTTGTGTGTTGTGTCGTTTGTTGTCCCCCCTCAACGCTGTTCCGTCCCTCCCAAGATATGCTTGAATGAAATAAAGGAAATCTTTGAGCAGTTGGTTATTTTTTTTTTTACCTAGCCTTAGAGTAACTCCTAAGTTTTTAAGCAAAAGGAGACTTTTATTCTAACTAAAGTGTTTCTATCTTTTTCCTATCAGTACATGAAAAGTACTTGTTAGTAAAATAGGTTCAGTTTTTCTTTGTGGATATTTTTCTAATGTAGTCCTTCTTGAAAATCAGCATTGATTTTGCAGTGGTGTTTTTCCTATTGTATATTTGTCTTAATCTGACATACTTGAATGTATTAGTAACCACAGATGAAACACTGCTTTTTCTGTATCTGGTGTTAAGTCTCAATTTGACAATGCTGAGCACTAAAAATCTGTCTTGTTTGCCTTAGAAACAAATATTATGGAGGCAATGGTAGTAAATGCTAATATACTATGTTTTATGAAAAGTTTTTGTAATTTTCATATTTCTTGAAGTTTAATTTCTGTAAGAGAAGTCCGTGGCTAGTAATAGCAGTAATCAAAGCTTCACTGAGTATTCTTAACAAAGGTGAATGTTTTTTAGTTATTTGAAAGTTTGTTTGGTTTTGGTTTTGTGTTTTTTTTTTTTTTTAATGATTTTTTGCTTTTGCTTTCCCATTTCACCTCATTCCACACTGATAGATTACAGTAGCAAAGCCTACTGTAGGAATTAATGATTTACCTAAGAAAGGTGGTGCAGTGTAAGGTAGCAACCTCAGACAGGACACAAAGAGAGCCGGTATGAAATTCGAGCCTACGACAGACCTTTCACGTTGCAATGAGGATGTGATTTCACTGCTCTGTTGTTATCTTACAAGTGACTGCTTTAAGAGAACACACTAAGAGAATGGGTTTAAAAGATGTAAATCATCCAAACTTTTTGGTGTTTTGCCACTTCTAGAGAGCATTGTCTTAATATGTTGTTATTAAAGACTATCCAGTGCTTAACACTTTTCTTCAGAAAATTCTTATGAACTGTTTTACTTTTTCAAGTGATGTGTTATCATTGGCTCAAAGGAGACACTCGGTTCGTAGCTTGTTCAGCATCTCTAAAAAAGTCTGCAAGTCATCAAATAATTTTATGTAGTGCACTTACATTGGGGCCTGCATGCAGCTGAAAACAAACTCCTTTGACATTTTTGACCTTGCACTGATGACAAAATTCACTCCAGTTATTAAATCTGTGTAGCACAGCAATAAGAAATACAGAACTTACTCAGAAGTATATACCAAGGAGCATGAAAAATGACCTGTGTTTTAACTGCTATTTATTAAAGTAAAAGGAAGTTACTAATATGAAGACTATGGGATATGTATTTAATGATGCATGTATTTTTAAGGGTTTGGAGGTGGTTGTATTGGTGACTGAAATATCACTTTAGCAGAAAACCCGAACAATGATTCTTATAAGCAGAATCACTGAGTTGGTATATAAAGCAGCAGTTTCAGGAATCCATTGTATAAAGTGCCCGTCCAGCTTTTTGCAGAAGAATAAGTTCATAGAATCACAGAACCATAATATGGTTTGTGTAGGAAGGGATCTTAAAAGTTCCAACACCCTTGCCACCTTCCACTAGACCAGGTTGCTCAAAGCGCCATCCAACCTGACCTTGAATACTTTCAGGGATTGGGACATCCACAACTTCTTTGGGCAACCTGTTCTGTGCCTCACCATCCTCACAGTTAAAGAACTTCCTAATATCTCATCTAAATCTACCCTCTTTCAGCTGAAAGCCAGTCCCCCTTATCCTGTCGCTACATGCCCTTGTCAAAAGTCCCTCTCCAGTTTTCTGGTAGGTCCCCTTTAGGTACTGGAAGCTCGTCTAAGGTCTCCCATGAGCGTTCCCTTCTCCAGGCTGAAAAAGCACGACTCAGCCTGTCTTAACAGGAGGGGTGCTCCAGCCCTCTGATGATCTTTGTGGCTCTCCTCTGGACTTGCAAACTGGTCCACCAGTTTGGTCAGATTTAGGATGCCCATGTGAAACAGAGAACTCTTTGTATTCATAAAGTTTAGGGCCAAAATGCAACATTGGATTTGATAATATGCTTGCCTGTATGTAGTGGGTCATTAATGTTTACCCTGACAGGTTGTATTAAACCCAAAAATTCTAGCTGGGCAAAGGCATTTCAGGTTTCAGGAGGCTGTACTGGGTGCTGCTGACACAGATTACGGTCAAGATTTTGATCTCTGAGGCCTGCAGTGTGAGGGAATTAATTAGCTGCAATATTCCCTGATGATCTAGGCAACAAATTTATGCTATTTTGGAGCAGAACAAAGAAGAATACTATTTAAGTTCAAACTAATCTGATCGGGGAGTGCTTCCTTCTTTGGCCCAAGTATGACGATGACCGGGGCTTGATTCACCTTTCTTTGCTGTTTAAAAGGAGCTCTATTCTGCCACCTTCGTAGCATTTTTTGAGAGTATTGTCAGTAGAAGTGGCTGATTACTTTTATGCAAAAAAAATCACAAATGATTTTGGAGTACAAGCCAATTCACATCCTAAGGAAGATGGAGAAATGTCTTCTGAATTTCCATTAAGGTATTCACTGAGATAATACATTTGTTGTCTTAATCTGGAGTGTAAGTTTTAAAACATACTAAGGATTAGTTAGGCAGTCGTGTTTCCACCAACCAGAACTGAAAAGCGTGAACATGAAGAGCTCAGTAGGTTCCTACATTCGAAAGCCAGCAAAGGGCTCAGTATATGGCAAATAGTGTGCAATATTTCTTACCTGAACGAGAATAAAGCACACTTAAGTGCATATCTATTTTTCTAAATCTTAATAAATATAGCATTTTGCTTCTAAACTGTTGATTTTTAATTTTTCATCCAAGTGCTTATTTTAAAGTTGTCTGTATTCAGGAATTCTTGCTTGGCAGTTACAAGGTCCTGTTTTGATGAACTCTGATACTTTGGGCATGAATGGACAGAATTTTGTTTACAGTGGTAACAAAAAGAATCAGTTATGTTAGGAAAATAGGCAGTTGGTTCCATCTGTGGTGCATGGGCTCCTCAAAATAAAATATCCTCTCAAGGAATACAGGGGTGTATTCCTTGCTAAATTCCTTGATATTGCCAAAATTTCATTGGAGTTACTGTAACACTGGAGCTAAGTAAAGTGGAACATGATGATGAATCATGGGATTTTGCTCCGAGATCTGTGGGTCTAGTCTCATAAGGATGGAGGAAGAGAGATATGCAGAAGTAAACTTAAATATGCAGTTTTGTACTAGAGATTAAACTAATATAGATGTATAAAACCTCAAGACATTTCAGTATTCTTCACTAGGGCTGAATGTGTATTTATAAACTGAATTCTACACAGCCTTAATCTTCAGGGACCTCTGTGCCTGGTTTGGACAACAGCTACCACACCTTTCTGTCTTTGCTTACTTTTTACATACACTGAATGTTTACAGTTCCCTTTTTTTATTTTCCTTCCTGTGTAAAAGTGATACAGTTTTTTAGGGCATATGAAACTCTCACTCTTCCACTCCCCCCCCCCCCCAAGTTTTCTAGATTTGAATTGTAGCATAGCTTCTTTAAGTTGAACACGAGTAACGTTTTCTCCTAGAAGATTTTTAGAGTACTGATGTTAGTATTTGATGTTCAGCATGTTGAAAAGTTGAGCTCTTGTGGTTTTTATAGTTGTGAATGCATGCCACATGCTTGTCTGAGTGCATGCACACACTCATGCACAGGCTAACTGATATCTCAACAATTTATAACAATTTAGAGATTTTACTCTATCTGTCCCTCATGCTGGGGATGAAAATACCTCACAGAGTCTTAAAAGTATTTCACACATCCAACCTCATGATGTCTGCATATTTTATCTTACGATCAGATTTTAATATCCCATTGACTGCAGATCATTTTGGGGTATATACTGAGTGACATGGATTTAACAATGTTTGTGGCATGCAGAATAAAATAATAATTCTGAATTTGTATCTCATATATGGGGCAGTTGTTTACAATAGTTCAGTTTATCGGTTGGAAGAAATACCTAATTTTTTCCTGCCCTTAAGTACCACATAAGAATAAGACAAGTATGACTGCAAACATCTAGTGGTTGTCAAGAAAATATGTTGAACTCCTGTTTCCCCAAGAAAGCTAGGGGAAGGTATAAAAATATTTTAATACAATTTGCAAAATTATTCTGTGAAGCAAACCCAAAGTTAGAATCATACAGTGCTCATCTGGTTGTAAATGGGGTAGTATCCTACATAGTTTACGTTCAAAAAAAAAAAATCTTTCTTGTCAAACTGGTATTCCTTTGGTTTGAAAGGAAGGGAATCTTTTTAAAATTTTTTTTACAAAGAGTTGGACCGTGACAGTCCAGCCTTCTTTGTGTATAGTTGGACCGTTCAACAGCACGAATGTTACGAAACTCTTTTTTGTTAAAATGTTGCAAGTTACCGTCTAATATTAATAACAAACAGTAAATTTTATTATTATCTGCATAATACTGTTTTTTCAACAGATAGTTCAGCTCTTAAATCTTTAATGCGATGCAGGTAAGGGTTAGTAATTTGCAAATGCTTAATTCTCACATACAGAGATTGTACTGTTGCTTGGCTTTATCAGAAAGAAAGTATTTACTAAATAAATGTACTAGTTGAAGCTGAACTTTCTGTAGCTGTAAAATTATGCACATTATTTATACAACTGATTGAAAATATATCAATCTTCGTAATTTACCTCTACTGCAATAAAACAAAATTAAGCTTGAAAATGAAGCTTTCCAGATTTGACAACTGAATTTTTCAGTTGCTTAACTTAGGTGGCTTTAGCCAAACAGCTTGCTTATTAGACCAAAAAACCTACCAAGGGTAATCAAGCATAGAGATGAAACAAAAGACATTGTGATTTACCATTTTATGCTTGGCGTTTATCAAGAGAAGTGCTTGAATGAAGGAAAAAGAAGGAAAAAGGAAAAGAGGAAAAAAAGTCTTCATAATGCTGAATTAATTACTATCATATAATTTGAAAAACCTCAGTGATGTGTAGTCAGCTAACCCTGTAGTGCCTGAACTGTTACAGGAGTTCTTTCAAATACTGTATTTTTAAGTAGTTTTGCAGGAAGTGAAACGCTCTCCCTCCTCTCCCATTATCAAACCTTCATTGAGAATTTCACTGGGATAATGTTGTATTAGGCGGGCTCTCAATCCAGTTTGTGTGGACTCTTTCCGTGTCTAATCGAGGTCACTGAGAATATGTTCACTGGTGTTTGTGAGATGTGGAGTAAATAATTAATTATGCCAGTCTGCTTATTTAAAATCATGATTTGAACATTAAGTCTGCGAAACAGACTTCTGAATGTATTTTGCTTCTGTGAAAAATGGAAAGAAAGCAAGCTCGAACTGGAGAACAAGCTAAGTCATCCATGCAATGATAACTTCTTTTCATTAGAAAATCCTATCTAGTGGTTTAAAGTAGAATACATATTAAGATTGTTGGGAGGTTGGGTTTTTTCCTCCTTTTTTCTTTTTTCTTCTTTTATTCATTGTATATAAGGGAATGCTTAATTTGTTGCTACTTCTTGGAGAACAATGAAAATAGTTTGGTTTTTTCCCTTAAGCCACTGGGTTTGATTGGGGATTTTATTTCTCTTTTAAAATGAAATATTTTCCTGTGTAAGTTACTTGTTTTTTATTTTGCCCCCCCCCCCCCCCCCCGACCCTTCTTTGAGGTGAGGGTAGAAAACAGTCTTTCAGTTTCACTGACCTGAATAGAAAATATATTTCATTTTGGTTATTTCATCTGAGAGGATTTCTGTTTGTGTATTTATAGTCTGTGTGATTAATTTGCTACATTGCTTCATGAAGTTGTAGGTAGGTGCCTCTATGCTGCCTTACGTGTCAGGCTTCTTCAATAAATTGTATATTGTATGATGCACTCTGCTTTCCCCTCTAGCTGAATCCCATGTTGCACTTGCAAAACAGTTAGAGATTCAATTAAATGGAAAGGTGGCAATTATTAAGTAGAAAAAAAGAAAATCAGAGCAGCGTAAAAAAGCTGTACAGAGCATAGCAAGACAATATTACCGAGACAAGATTTTCATCCTGTATCAGAAAGGCCATTTATAGGTAATACTGCTATTAAAAACTGAAGCTGAATAACCTATTTTGTGAGAGGTATTAAACCATCTGCTGGATGGCTTAATTCTGTAGGAAATTATTAGAGTTTATGGCAAAGCTAAGCACTGGGATGGATTTACCTAGTATTTGTTTATTTAAAACTGGATTTTATTTTTATTTTTTTTTTTCCTCCCTGGGATCTGATGCTGGAGTAGATGAATCATGTAGTATAGTGAGATATCCAAATTAAGGCATAAATCTGTAGGCAGTGCTTTATCTTGGTTTTACAAGTATGTGGTATATCTTTCTGCGTCAGAAATCTCACATAAGCAAACTTCAGTGTACCAATAAACCAGGGATCTGGAGCAAATCAAAATCTGGTTTAAGATACCATAGTATAACACAAGTTAACTTTTCTGAAGTCTGTAGTTTATTTTCTGTTCTCATTATGGTATATCCTGCTTGCTTTGCTTATCTTCAGAGTTCTGGAGTTCTGTTACACCTGCCTAAGCTTTACGTTCTTACAAGGTTACTGGGTCACTTGATGTTTCCAACATTTGTATTTTTCCTCATCTTTATTCAGAAATCTATTAAACTGTTCTTTACTTCCCTCCTTTGCCTAGACAGCACAGAGATTTAAATATTTTCTTCAAAACATTTTACATCACTTTCCTTTTATGAGGTTCACCAGAAAATTGAAAACAAGCGAATGATAAAATGAACATCAGAATTGTATGGCAATTTTGTCAACTATAGGAATTTGCAGCATGTAGCTTGTTTGTATGGAGATCTCTTTGATACTGGTCTCGCTGATAAATGTCCCTTTCTATCCAGGCTTTGCACCAGGTTCAAGTCCCTGGTCATTCATGTAAACATTTCAGTGGCAGTATACTTGCTCAGAGGCTCCAGACAAGAATCACTGATTTTTATATGTTCTTGCACTGGCTAAAATTCTTTTTATGTATGTGGTGTGAAGGAACTAGAAAAGAACAGAACACCTTTCTCTTTCAGCCTGGTTCTAGATATTCAAGGTCTCTTCTGTTTTAATCAGTTAAATGCATGAGACTATAAACTCTGGAATTGAAGGTCAGCAGCACCAACCATTGGAAACTTTGGGTGGTAGTGTTAGTAAACAGGTAACTCCCTGCCATCTTTGAATGTAGATTAGTAGAAAGCCGCTCAGTATAGTTGTATCAGAAATAGAACTTCTCATCTAATTCATATCAGAATTCCAGATCTTA
The DNA here is from genome assembly GCF_004027225.2 of Strigops habroptila. Lineage (NCBI taxonomy): Eukaryota > Metazoa > Chordata > Aves > Psittaciformes > Psittacidae > Strigops > Strigops habroptila. Next base: position 40,706,535 of record NC_044283.2, read on the forward strand.
CCATTACTTGTACCATGAATTTGGAAGAATTTTTTATCATTCCATTTGAGAATTAAACTTCAAGTGAGAGAATTCAGAGTGGGGATATTTTTCCGTGACTAGCAGAGTCTTTTTCTGGCTACTAGACCACTTTCTGGTGGTAGACTGTATAAATCTAAAGTCTTCCTTCTTGCGTATTGCAAGTTTAAGTTTCTTAAAGAAGGATTTGAATGAATGGTGTGCTTGCTTGAGTGGGGCATCCACAGATTCTCTGGGCAACCTGTTCCAGTGCCTTGCCACTCTCACGGTAAAGGACCCCTTCCTAATATCTAAACTAAATTTACTCTCTTTCAGCTGAAAGTCATTCCCCCTTGTTCTATAACTACGTGCCTTCATAGGTCCCCTTCAGGTATTGTAAGGCTTCTCTAAGGTCTCCCCTGAGCCTTCTCTTCTAAAGGCTGAACAAGCCCAACTTCCAGTGGCTTGGAAACTTCATCCACCAGTTCCCTGAGGACCTGCAGATGCATCTCGTCAGGTCCCATGGACTTGTGCACCTTCAGGTTCCTTAGGTGGTTTAAAACCTGATCTTCTCCTACAGCAGGTGGTTCTTCGTACCCTTTTACTTGGAGGGGTGTCCAGTACACTTGGAACCAACTGCCCCAGGGGTGGAAACACAGCCCTACCATCTGCCATGGATTGATCCAGACTGCAGGATACAATTGCTCACCACCTGCCGACTGATACCCAGCCCGACCTGAGCAGTGATCTGGGCTTTCCGGGTAACTCCCCGCAGTTTATATACTGGGCATGACGTGCCATGGTATGGAATACCCCTTTGGCCAGTTTGGGTCAGGTGTCCTGTCTCTGCTTCCTCCTGGCTTCCCCTCCTCCCTGGCAGAGCATGAGACTGAGAAAGTCCTTGGTCAGAGTAAACATTACTTAGCAACAACTAAAAACATCGGTGTTATCAGCATTGTTCCCAGGCTGAAAGTTAAAAAACACAGCACTGCACCAGCTACTAAGAAGGAGAAAAATGACTGCTTTAGCTGAACCCAGGACGCCCTGACTTTGTCTTCTGTGACTTGGGCAGTGTCACTGAAGCTCTTGCTGGTGAAGACCAAGGTAAAAATGTCGTTGAGTACCTCAGTGTTCTCCATGTCCTAGGTGGCATGGTCTTCTGTTTCCTTCTGGAGAGGGCCCACATTTTCCCTTATCTTCCTTTCATCCCCAGTGTACCTATAGAAACTTTTCTTCTTGCCTTTAATGTCACTAGCCAGCTGTAATTCTGTCCTAGCTTTAGCTTTCCTAACCTGATTAAGTTAGGAGTTATGACGACCCTAATTTTTATTACAAATCAGGGCAATTTTTGCAGGGACAATGTCCTGAAGACTCTAGGTTGCTCACTGGGAAAAGAGTTTAAGAAATCATCCAGTTATATGTGATTGAGAGGAGGTTAAGAGTTTCACTTCAACTGCATAAAATTATTTAAGGACCTGATACTGTAATCTAGCTGTGCGTTGCCTCTCTGAGTGATTTTTTTACTTGAGCTGTTATGAACAGTTAGTTGTAATGACTGGCTGGTATGTCTGCTGCCAAATAGATTTCCAGGACAGAGGAGAATCCTAAAATTTTCTTCGAACACTATGTATTATGTTTCTAAGAATAGTTTGAGAAAATAATGTGAAGTCTTATGGAACAGCAGAATACTCTAAACTTTTTGTTTGTTAAATATTTAATAATATTACCCACCCCAATAATCTTTGCTTTAAAGTTAAAAATAGGTAACACAAGTATGAATGAATTATCGCATGTTGTCCTTAGATATACTATTTCTCTTCTTGTTTTATGTTCATGTTCAAATTATATTGTTTCTCTCTGTTTAATTTCTTACAGCAATTAAATCATCACTCTAAGAAGAAAGCTTAAGGATAATTTACAGGGTTCTAAATCTAAAAAAAGCAAAAAAAAATCACAGTTTTAGGATTACATGAGTATTGTTTCATGATTTCTTGTGAGAATGGAACAGAAAAATTTGTGAGAATATATCCAAAAGTATCTGGGTATTCAGTTTTCTTATTTTATTGATGTCTAGTTACCCTGTCTAGAAAACCTACTATATGTGCTTACTTGGAGAAATGGAATTTATCAGATTCTTTTATAAATACCAGATTCCTTGTTTATTTCTAGAGGTCTGTCTTTTACTACGCTAGAAAAATACCTTGCTTATTTCCCTGAATCTCTTAGTAATGTGGTAAAAGTAAGACTGAGAGCCAAGTCTTAGTTTTCACAGTGATAATTAGTATCTAAACACGTAAGTTTATTGCATCCTTAACTATGAGTGGTGAGATGGTCTAGAAGACTGATCTGTTAATACAGCATTTAAACATAAAGATTTATGTTTAGTACAGTGCCATTGATTACTATGATGGACATCAATCTTAGAGGGGTTCTGACAGTGGGTTTCCAAATTGAACTCAACTGACAGGGTAGCCATGATTAGTTGCTCGCTACTGGGGTTGTAGATACTTCTGCACGATGAATTTGAATTTCTCATGTCCCCAGTGCTCTGTGCTCTATCCAGCAAAGAGCTTAGGCCTATGATTAACATAAGCCTTACAAGTAGGCTTCCTTTGAAATCACTTGCTATGTTTCAATTAAGTGAGTTTGTTTGCTTTATGTGTAGATAATGCTATTATTGGTGGGCTTGAAAGTTATTTCCTGTTAAATGTTTTTCCCATAAAGCTTTTTAAAAAAAGTAACGTAGTTTAAAATATTTGACGTTTAATGGGGGGAAAAAAAAAAGTTAAGGGTACTTCCTACAAGTGGAAATTCTGTATGAGAATATTTGTGAGTCATTGTATATTCTATTGGAGAAGTCATGCCACAGTGTTATTAGGGGCTTTGTTCCTTTGCTAAACACTTCCCATAAGATCTTGATTGGAAAACCTGAAATTGGAAGCAGGAATGAAGGTAATATTGCATAGGCTACCAGGCACAAGATTTTTAATTTTCCTGTTGGTAATTTTAAGTTTTTGTTGCTTTTCCCTGAGTTTAGAAGGTATTTTCTCCTTAAAGAAAGGTTCTTCTATAATTTGTTTCCTAGCTACCAAAAAAGGCGTTTGGTGCCACTGTCATTTAAAGTAAGGTGTGTAAAGTTTTGAAACTTTGGTTTTCTGTGTTGACTAAAATCCCATGTGTTTTAAATTTAGATTGAAAGTGTACCCTGTGCTTTGACTAATGATTAGTAGACATCTCAGGAACATGTAGTGACTTAATTATGTTCAGAGAAAAATAATGTGGAAAGTGAAATATTCTATGCCTTACATTCCTTTTAATATTCAAAAATTGGGCAATTTGGTTGGCTTATTTGTATTTTGGTTGATAAATTTCTTAAATCAAAAAAAAAATTCAGACTAAAAAAAAATTTTAGAGCAGAAAGAAAACAAAAGTTGCAGCCATTAATTCTGAGGTGGTCAAACAATCTGTGCTGTTATGTTTTGGTGGGAGAAATATTGGTCTACCTGTCCAATTAAGCTACTATTACGATGTGATTACATGATTTTTAAATCCACTTTTCTAAGATCAGCTTCTTTTTAATAGCATTTAAAGCAAACATTTGCATTTCTTCTTTTAACAGATGTTTCTCTATTGAAAACCAAGAATTTTTATTCATAAATGTTAGTTGCATGGGAAATGAGATACAAAATTTAATGGAACCGACACCAATATTCAGTTTTATTCAGATTTAAGTTTTTATTGTAATTCTGCAGTGACTAACACTTTCCTGCACTGCTTGGTGTGTGTGTAGTATTTTTTTGCTGTGTAAAACAATCTTGGTTTTTTGATGCAAGAAGATTACTTTGACATTTCACAAAGTAAAAATTCTAATACATTGGAAAGATTAAATTAAGTTTCTCATTATTGTGCAATGTAAGTATCTAGAACATAGAATTTGTGAAGGTATCTGCTGTTCAGGAGTAAATAATACTAGTGCCAGTATCAGATCAGGTGTACAGAAACCTGTAGATTAATTTTCTAGTTAGTTATTTGCACGTATAACTATCCTGAGTAAACACTGTGCTTTTCAATATTTTAAACTTTATTCAAGAGGAATATATGTCGGGAAACCCAAAGTCTTTATAGTATTTGGGACAGCTTTGAAATTTTTGTTTAACAGAAAAGCTGAAAGGAAGTTTGTATTCAAATTTAAGATATCTCTCAGTGTCATGGTTTAGGCAATTTCTGCCACTTCAGCTGTGTATCACATCTTGTTAGTGTACGTTTCTGTGCCTGAAGATTCTGATATTTTGTAGACAAACCCTACCCACCCTTGCCCATGACTTATGTCTCTTTTAAAGTTAAATATTTCTATAATACACACATTGACAGTTTATTTTGGCACCCTGGCTTGTAGGACATAGATTTTTAGAAACATGCCTTATTTGTACAGCTACTTGTTTCTCTGTAAATGTGTTTTTATTCTAGATCTCCCACAATAACCTCCTGAAGAATAAGCAGTAACTAATCAAGTACAACAGAAATCAAGGGCATGACCTCAATTTTTTATATCCTAGGGGAGCACTTACTCTATGAAGTGTAATATGAATATCATGAACTATGGACCAGGTTTCCTTTAGCAACTAAATCCCACAGTTTTTGTGGTTTCATTACAGCTAGAGCTGCTACGCTGAAGATGCTGTTCTGAACTAGATTTGCATGTTTTCTACTTCCCTGAGAAAGTTTTGTGTTGATTAAAAAAATGTTTCAGGTTATGTAGGACAATTGATCGTTTCAGCAGGAGATTAAAGTAACTTTAAATTGAATGTATGTAGAAAACAGTTGGTTTTTAGATGGAAAATAACCTTATCCAGTGGATTTCCTCTATATTTTTTTTTTATTAATAAAAAGCCAAAAACAAAAAGCAAACTAGAAAAAAGCAATTTGGACTTTTAAAATATGAAATCAGTTATTTTCATCAGATCTGATGATTTGCACTGAAGTGTTTGAAACTGTGAACAGTCAATTTGTCATCATTGAGACTTTTTTTGATAGGAAATGACGTACTGTTTAGTTGAGAAACTTGGTATGGAAAGTTGCATGCTCAAAAATGTGTAATATTAAGTGTTACAGAACACCATCTGCAAAAAAAAGTCATCAGATGTACTGTTTATATGTGAAGGGTTCTTATGAGTTGCAGTGAAATCAAGGTAGAACCCTGACTGAGGACTGAAAACGATGTATGTTATCAGGTTATTGAAAAATACTGTAAAATACATGTTGAAAACTCTTGAATGAAAACTAGGAGTGTGATAGAGTACAGTGGTATTATGCACTCCTAGTTCTTAGAGTTGTTACATAATGCTAAAATTTATTTGTAGTCTATATGTGTCGTGGTTGTTTCTGTCAGTTTTCTTTGCTTGCTGCCCATGTATAACTGATTTAGTGTGAAAACATACAACATGATACTGCAGTTTGGTTCACGATAGGCATTGTATTTCTTAATGGATTTTGGTGATTGAGCGTATGCAGAGGTATATGTAGTTCTTATGCTTGTATTTAAAAAAACAGACTAACATCAAAAAGCCAAAAAAAGAAACAACCTGTTGCATGTAATTAAATTTTCTGGTTATTAAGTTAGTATTGATGGATTTTTTTGGTGAATAATTCTTTAGCTTACATAGTCTAATTAAAGGCAAAAAGCATGCTTAATATTTGCTTTCCATTTTTAAGGAGTAATTTCATGCACTTTACATTTTCGTATACTTTCCCATTTGTTTTTATTGCTCTACTACCATGTTTTTCATATCGTTGTGTCTTATGATTACTTTCCTGTTGCTTTATTAGATAACTGACACAACAAAGGAATCTGAGAGGTTCTCCAGGAGAAAAATAAAATGTTGATGAATATGGACCATAAGCACTAGAAGGATATACTCACTGATGTTACAAATGATAGCAACAGTATGGTAATTTCCTGATAACTGGAATTTTATAGCTGGTATTGTGTGGTTTACATTTATAAGCAAACCAGCAAGGCAAATATGTGTCTGTTTGCACCAGGAGCAAGTTGTTTTTTTTTTTCCTTTGTGCATATATATGCAAGTGGTGGACATCTTTTCGGCATAAAAGAAAAAAAGATTAAGACATTAATATTAGTCGCTTTTTTAGACTGCAAGAAAAAACAGATGAGACCAGATATTAATTTTATTTTTCTTTAATTCTAATTACAGAGCTAAGCTTGAAGAGAAGGGTGTTTGTCATGTGTACAAAAAAAAGAAAACAAATCAAACCTTTGGTCTCATGCGGAGAATTTAATTTGGGAAGGTTAGGAAGAACATAAGTTTGTGATAAATAGACAGTATGTCATCCTTGCCATCTCATTTTTAATAAGCACAGAGAAGCTTGGAATTACTTTTCTCTCCAAATTAAAATGGAGGATCTTCCTACAATTCTTCATCATTTCCTCAAAAAAGTACTTGTCACCAGAGCATCAGTGACTCCAGTGAGTACTAATTTCTACTGAGCACTTTCTGTCAAATGAGTTTTGTGTTTTTGAGTTGTACCTTGAAGAGTGATATAAGCTACTGATTCAGGTAGTATTTTGCTCAAAATATTAATATCTGCGTAATTGAGTCCTGATTATAAAATTCTTATCCACAACTCATACATTTATGTGAACATTAGTGTAGAGTAAGTAGGGATGGAGAGCAAATTACAATACTTCAGCTGTTCTTTCTGATAGCTTCCTGTGGAGAGATTTAAGGTGCATCTACATGGCAAAATGTTCTCAAGAGATATGTGTAACAAGTGAGGATATGGAAGTAATAATAATAGAAATAGTATAGCTCTAGTAATGCAGGGTATTAAACAATCAAATTTGTCATATTTCTGAGCAAAGCCTACAAAACCAATATGTGCTTACACTTTCATTGATTTCGATATTTGAATTTGGTGTGCGGAGATGATTTGGATATATCTGTGTAGTACTTCAAACAAAATGTATGATTATGCAACAAAGTACTTAGGTGCCTTTGTATGGAGTAGCTTAATATAAAACTTATTTTACCAACACCATTTGAAAAGTTATTGCAGATCAGTTGTTTGGCTTGCTTATGTACAGTGGTTAGTTCATAGAGCTTATTTTTGAACATTGTCGTAAAAGTAGATTGCTGATGTGTCGTGATTTGGGGGCAAATGAAAATCACCGCTTTTATCAAAAAGTTTCTAGGTAGTTTAGCTTATGAATTGGTAAACCTGAAACTTGAAAAATATGTCAGTTGTTGATGCGCCTTATCTCCTGATTTGTTAACTAAATTTTAATTCAAAAGCAGATGACAAGATATAAAAAAAAAAAAACACCAAACCACCATATTTGACACATTTCAGAAATTGTGCTTTCTCTTTCAATTGTACTGTAGAGCTGTCCGAATGCTTATGAGCACCAGAGAAAGACCTTATGGAGATCAGTGGCTCTGTTTACAAATAGTATTCATAAATCAGCCGTACTGCTGTAGCATTTCTGATATTTCAGCTGAGACTCGATTCAGGACCCCCAAGGTTTCAAAGTGACTATTTTATTTTATTTTATTTTATTTTCCTTTTCCAGAGTACATATTTTTGTTGTAGCAACTGCAGTAGGTCTGAGAGGAGAGAGTCCTTAATCTATGGGGGAGATTCTTTTCTCAGCTGTGGTAATCTCATCTGTTAACTAAAGGAGTATGAGCAAAGAGAATTGAATTGAGAGAGGAAAATAAAAGAATATTCACCCTGAAAAATCTAGAATAGAGGGGAGAGAGAGAGGTTTTTCGTTATCTGTTTCTGACAGTGATTGGAGGGAGGAGAAAATTTCAAACGCACTGAGGGAAAACTTTGAGATGTTCATGTCCTTTTCTATGCATGCACGTAATATTTGCTATGTATACACGTAATATTTAAGTGATTTGCCTGTTTAGCAGCAAAATGAGAGAAGCCTCTTCCTGTTGATATGTTGTTTCAAGGTTCTCAAATATAAACCAGCCTCTGGGAAATAGATATGTGTCCAAGTACCTTTTAGAGGTGTAATTCAATTTACTTTAGGCTATTGCATCTTCCCTTTTCCTGTAAAGAAGGATTAGGAGCTTGACCCCAAAGTACCGAAATGACAAATCATACTTATGTGGGAAAGCACGTGATTGATATTGGATATAGTTACCGCTGTTCCATGACAGCTTTATGATTTTGAGATTATTTAAGAGAAGATTAAGACTCTTTAAGTGTGTATATAATATTCTTGATAGAATTAATATTAGGAGTTGCTAGTTAATATTACAGTAACCCTTCTACTTTTAACTATGTTCCTTTACATTAGACTCTATTTTCTGTTTTTTATTGTAAGACTATCTGGAAATGTAGGAATTAGGAAGACGTTTATCTTTTAAGCCTTTCAGCTTTGATTAGTGTGACAGTTGGAGAGGGAGAAATTTTGCAAAAGTTTCCATCTCCTCAAAGGTCATCCATTTTCCACATAATCTGAGCTGTAATTAAAAGCAGAGTTGTTTAAAAGGGGAGTGAGCTTAATGGACACTAGTTTAAAAGGGCAAATCTGCTATCAGCACAAATTCTGCTTCCCAAGTGCCTGGGTTTCCTCCTAAAGAGCTCCTTCTCCTTCTTTCTGTCTTGTATAAGCCTTTTAAAGCCATATGTAAGTTTTTTTTTCTCTACATCCCTAATCATTAAGAATACAGTCCAGGCAGGGCTAAATTGCTAACATTATCATCAGAGGAATGAAAAGCTTTCAAGCTCTGTAGATGACAGCGTTGGTTTTGGTTGACTGGCTGTTACCATCTCTGCCTTAAATCAGAAGGTGTGGTGTGTGAAAGGTCTGTGCTCTGTACCCCAGTATCCTGGTCTTGATAACTGTGCATGTTACTGCAGATGCAAAGAGCAAATGCTTGCTTCTAGTTCTGCTATACCAAGACATGAAATTTGCTAGGGAATTATTTGACCAGTAGTACTGACAAAATATATCATGGGTGAAATTTTTCAGCTCAGGATCAGTTCCATGGTATATAGGTAGTGCACTACTAGTGTTACCTTTCTTTGTAGCTATGAACATAGTCTCCATGAGGAATTTTGCTTTAAGCCAAATGTCAAGTACCTCAACATTTCATTACATTTCTTTGTGCTAGGAGGGGAAAACCGATCTTGTGATAGAGCAGGAGGAGATTTTAATTTTTATTTCACAAAAGTTTTGCTAGTAGAAATACAAGTGAAGAAAAAAGCTGCTATTTTCTGTAGCCTGTCATCCCTCCTTCTGAGCTCCACAAAATCTACTTTTGTCATAATTTGTATCTTTGTGATTGGGATACAAGTTATTAGAACCTGAGGAAACTAAAAGAATTGGGCCATGAAAAGTTTTGATAACGAGAACGCTATTTCTCAAGGATGTTGGGATGCCATGCAGTTCCTCATGGCTACATACATCTATCGCACTAAAAATTATGTTGCTAGTAGCGGAGAAACTTTGAGGGACCTGCTTTGTACAGTTCATATATATTTATGTATTAATGTTTCTGCTCAAATTATTACTGGGCAAGAAATAAAATTAGAATATGACTTCCATGGCTTTTGTTGGACCAAGAAGGCTGTTCAATGCCAGGAGTCTTCCCATGGTTCCTTAAACAATCAGAAATTTCTTTCCCCTTATTTACCATACTTAATTTCTGTCATTCCATTTCTGCTGTTTCTTTTTAAGTCTTCCAAATTATGAATGTTATTTTCACCAAGACTTGAGGCTAGACATGTAAATGGTCTATTCTTAGGAGTAGTGGAGAATGTAAATTAGATATTGCTGTATTATAAGTGGAGTTATTGATTCCTTTTTCCTAGAAAAAGTACCAGCAGTAAAAGATTTTTTTTTTTTTTTTTTTTTTTTGTTCCTCAAGGGGGGAAAAAACCCCAAGTTAAATGAACTATGTTTTTCTTAGCTTTCAGAAAGCTGATTCTGATGGAGGTTGAATTAACTGTGATAGCAATGTATTCCTTCATTTTGTTTGTTTAGGCTTAATGTTACAGCCTAAAACTACTATGTAAGTTGTGTGTGTGGGGTTTTCTTGGTGGGTTTTTTTTTGGAGGGGGGGTATGTGTTTGCGTGTGTTTGTGGGTTTTTTTTCCTCCCTCTTGGTAATAGCTGCATTTGAAAAAGTTCAGTTGTCTTTGCGTAAATTTTGCAAAACAAAGAAAACTTGTTTAGTATCCTAGGTAAAGCACCACTGGGTTTTGTGTGGGTTGTGAGATCATCAAATTTCCTTGCTTAACTGAGTTAGTATTGGGTAGTGAAGCTGAGGTATTCATAAGGTAGAGCTGAGACTCATCTTGCCTAAATCTAATAGTGTAAAAGCTTAGAGTAAGTTCATCTTCTGCAGACTTCTTTGTGGAGACAAATGTCTGCTTTAAACAGGTTTTTTTTTCTTGCAATTTTGTCTGTGATGTTTCATCCTTTGAAAGTGGTCACCTTTTCCTGTCAGGAAGACTGGTTATCGTAGATGCTCTATACAGATGAAACATCTAGGTTTTGAATGACTGAAATTAGGTACAGTTAGTCTGTATTAGACCAAGACCCACATTATAGGTATTTTGTACAAGTGGGTGGAAAGACAATTCTGTTTTTCTTCTGTAAATTCAGTCTGTAATAGAATAAAGTATAGAACCTGCATGTTACAGTTGCTTTATGTGTAGACTATTTTAATTTTTTTCAGTGAAGCATGATACTGCTAAAACAAAAAAAGAAAAACATTAGCCCTGATATGTATAATTATTACATAGTTAGCTGTCTTTTCTCTAAAACCTATTATTCCAAACATCTACCGAAGCATAAAAATTTATTATTGTCTCAACATTCTTCTAATTCCAACCAGGTTTAAGGTTATTCCTTAACAATAAGGTAGACTTTCAGAGTTATTCCCTACAGGGACTTTTCAGGGTTTTTTTTTTTTTTCTGTTCTATCCTTTAATTTCAATAAAACTGTTGATGGATACCCTTTTATGACTACACCTATGTAAGAGAAGATACTCAATTATTTCTCAGATTTTTCACAGAAGTGGCTGATTTTCAGATTGGCTTGTTTAAATGTGAAATATTGCAGTCTATTTTCTGTATGATGCAGAACTGACCTGAAATTCTTGTAAATCTTTTGGAGTACCTCAGTGTGCTGTGGGTTGGACCTTGAAGACAAAGTGCTGATTAATGCACTCAATGGATATGAATGTCTTGTAACATACTTTTTTGCTGCCCTGCATGTGATATGTTTCAATACTTTCTCTGAAGTAGGTGTAGGCATATATATCTTGTCAAGAATTCTGTTTTTGCAGTCTGCAAGAGCAAATGTTGCTTTTTTAGGGTGATTCAGAAAGAACAATCTTAAGTGTGGTATAGTTTGTTAAAGAAGTGTAGCTGTATAGCTGTGAATTGCTCTTCTGTCACTCAAACTAACCACATCCATTTATTTTCAGTAGTTTCAGGGAGAGCGTTCAAAACTGATCAGAGTAACAAATGGATCAGTAGTAAATTCTGTAGGGGAAAAAAAAAAAGGAAATGAAAGCAGATGAGGGCAATGTTTAAAAAAACCCCAACTTCATAAATGAAGCAAAAATGACACAAATATGAGGTAAAATATGCAAGTATATCTATGCATAGGAAAAAAAAAAGTTCAACAAAAAAGGGGGAAATCTGAAAACAAGAAATGAAGCAAACAGCTTCGTGTATACTACATGTTATAATCTGGCTATCTAGCGATGTATTTTATGGTATTGTGAAGTGACTGCTGTACATACAAAGAAATACGGTGAAACCTGTAAGTTTTGCACTGCAACTGTTAGGTTTTGAGCCTGAAGTGAAAAGGAGAATTGCATACGGTATTAAATTACCTGTATAGAGAGAAAAGCTTGGGACTTTACCCCAAAATGCCCAAAATATTGAAAAAAATGAATGTGATTGATTGCTATTTTCAACATGTTTTCTTAAATGAAACAGCATTCATTAGAAACATTTCTTGTCCTACATAGCCTTAGCCTGAGAGGCAGTGGGAGTTCAAAGTAAAAATATCTGAATATAGGGTCTTACTTAACCTAAAGGACTTTTTTAGAAAGGGGGCAGAGGCAGGCACATGAGGCCAAGAAAGGATTTTGGTGGCTCATTAGCACCTGAAACATCCTGACCAAAGACATTCTTTCTCCTTCAACCAAAAGAGAAGAGGCAGCTCCCTGTCAACAGGTGTTTGCAAGTAGTCCTTTTAAAAACATTTTGTGATTGTTTTTCTAGTAATCAAAATGTATTTTATTATGGTGTATGAGATCTCTTGTCTTCAGCTTATAAAATGAAAGTGGTTTTGGACCACTGGATATACTCAAGAAAACATTCTGGAAAGAATCATCGAAATTAGACTATTTTATTTAAATGGTCTATGTAAAATACTTTTAGAAAGTCATTCGAGTGCATTAAATGGAAGCTTTATATAATGGAGTAAAGTGAGCAAAGAAATTTTGAGCAGCTGGGAATAAGTAAGTGCTGTTTTTTAATAAAGTAATGCTTTTAAAATTTTTTTGAGAATTAAAAATGTTGGTCTGTGTTGTGCAGAAGAATTAAGATAATGATGACATGACCATTGTTGCCTTTGGCTTTAAAAGCAAAGGACAGCTGGTTCTGTACACTGGAAAAAAAAAAAAAAATCTTAGTTTACTTTTTCTTTAGTGTTCCTTCAGATAAGCTAGATATCTTCTATTTTTTTGAGTGTTACAGCGGTCTTACTGGGATAAGAAGTGTTAACTCCAGATTCTGATCCCTCAGTCTATGTGAGGTTCAGTTACAGTTTAATACTCTTGTCAGTTTGTTTTTTGATGCTCTTGGAACATCACTTATTGTGAAAAGCATAGAGGATGATGTAAGTAGGTTTAATCCCATCTTCCTATTTTCTCCAGTGAAAGTGGGGGGTGGGAGGGGAGGGATGGGAAGTGGTATTTGTATGGGGTATTTATTTCAGAAATTGTATTTCGTTTAAAACTTCCAGTCCGGTTTCATAGCAGTAATTTATAATAATTACAGTTTTCCTTACAGAGACTATTTGATCCACCCTAATAGGAAAACAGTTTTCGTGTGTATATATTGTTCTACTGTCAAAGTAGTTTTACTGCAAAGGAGTTTTAAGTCTGACTTCAGGGTTTTTTTAGTCAAAGAATGTATCCTGAGGCCTTAGGCTTGTGACTTCATCTATATTGGGGTAGCCTGAAGAGGAGTTCTCTGGTTTTTGGAAAGCCCTGAGCATTTTTTGCAGAGTTTTTGTCACACACAGCTGTGACCATGTGGTGGTAGATTTATTTATTTATTTATTTATTTCTCTTCCTTCTGAAGGTGTACTTTGTCCACTGAACCTAAATATTCTCTAGGCCCTTTGAAAGTCATTAATTCTTGTTCTTAAGAGCCCTGGCAGTCCTTTTTATCTAGAATGCTCCTATCCTCTAATAGTAACCTGGGAAGAAAGCTTACTTCCTTTAGACAGGAAGCCTTCATCTCTCTTTGTGTACTGAATGGTATGTAGCTGTCTAAGGGATTTCCTGGTTTGTGCTTTCACTGGTTTGGAGGAAAAAGGTGTATCTTGCATCCTCATTAGAATTTTACTGTTCTTAGAGCCAAGAGGCTGTTGTGGTTATTTCACTGCTCTTGAATGTATTGAAATTAAAGACACGTAATACTATTCTGCTTTCTTTTTACCTTTCTAGAGAGTCTTTCTCTTTTTTAACTTAAGACAGTGTAATTGTGCAGAAAGTACACTAATGACTGGGGTGTTATGAAACTGTTATAGGAAAGCCTTAAATTTCTAAATGATCATAAACAGGAATAATTCCCTAGTTATTTTAGACATAATAACTCTTTGGTAAGTGCAGTATTAAATTATTTATCTTTTCAGTAAATGTTTTCGTTGTTGTTTCCTGTAAAGGACAGAGGCATTCTAAAATCCAGGATCAAGAAATATCTTCAACTTTACTGACAAAAATTACAATTTAATGATTAAGGTGGAAAGGCACACATTTAGAGTTGTGTTTCATTGTATTGAAATTTCTGGTGTGTATATGATCATGAGGTAGACACAGTGAGCGGTTTACCATTTGAAGTAAGAGTTTGCTGGGATTAGTGGTTTTGTTTATGGGTGAATTTACTTAATTTAATTTTAGATAACAGAATTAAGAGTGCTCTGACCATGAGTGTATAATTTCTTTTCATACTGTCTTACAACACTGTGGAGAAATTTTCTTGGGGAAAAAAAGGAACCTTTGAAAGTTAAGAACTAAATACATGACATGCCTATCAGCCTTCTAGTCTTAGCAAATTTATGGGAAGTTGCACTCGTCGTTAAAATATAATCAGTATTGTTAAGATGAACTCTGGTACTACTTTTGTCTCATGTCAGTGGTCTGTTTCTTAGTCTAGATTATCATAGATGAATCTGAATTCTCAAGAAAAGGTTGCTTTTGACTATGTGTGCGGGTACGTTTTTCCCGAAAAGTCTGCATCTGTTCAAGCAGAAAATGTGAATTATTTTTTTTTTTTTTTTTTTTTTTTAAATAACCATCACAGAAAAGGAGGGAAAGCAATGCTGAATTTCTCTTGAAAGGAGAGAAATACATGGACAATTTCAGAAGGCAGTTAAAATAGAAGTAAACAAGTTATTCTGATGCCAGAATTAATGTCACTTGTAAAGAAACCTTGATTCAGAACTGGTAAAATGGCTTTTCTACTGATAACCAGTTAGACCTTTATATTACAGAATTGTGTGAAGAGAAACCAGGCAGGTATTCTTAGGTGGTTTTTCTTCTTTTTTTCTTTTCACTGGCTTATATTGCTGGCAAGTGTCTGGCTTGAAATCTTGTTTGCATATAATAAGAATATACCTAGAAAAGGAAGGCTTTGTGTAACCTATGTATCCCAGAATCTGTTGCTCTCTGACAAAAAGCTGTCCATTTACTCCACTTCATACTCAAGTATGAAATCTACTAAAGACAGAAATGCAAAAGCGACAAAGGCATAATGCTGTCATTTCAAAATGATACAAAGGCACTTCAGAATAGCAAATAATATTACAGGCTTTATCAGCATTGCATCAGTTCTTTCCTCCATAAACTCCTTCACTATACAAATCAAAATAGTGTGTGTTTGACAAAAATGATATATAGCAAAAGATGCTACTCATCTCCACTATAGTTAAGATGATTGCAACTAAGGAAGATAATTATTTTACCATTCCATCCACAATTCCCAATTCATCTGTCGAATGTATTCATAAAGATATTGTAATTTTGTCACTGCTCATTGTAGCTGTTTTAAAATAATTAGTTGGCTCAGGTGCAGTAATATGTCTTACTATGCATAAGTCACTGGGAATAGTGTTGGGTTTTTTTCTTTTTTTGCTTAGTTGCACCTGAAAGTCCCTTTCCTTGCCTATGGGATACAGAATACAACAAGCAAATATTTAGACTGCTACTTTAGCTAGTAGGCAGTCATTAGAGGATAACAGACATTCTCACCTTGCTTTTGGTCTTTCCAAAACTTCAGGCAGCTGGGGCTGCAGGATTGCTGAGAATCTTCACTGGGATAAACTGTTAGTGTCAGTGTTGTTTGGAAATACAGGCTTTATTTGACACCTCCTGAAGTCTTGAGACGTTAATTTTCCTATACTCGAAATTCTTTGTGCTAAAGAAAGACCCTTTGAGTATCTACTAAGATAATTGGTTTAAAAAAAAAGGGTGACAGTAGTCCTGGATGATAACTATACAGTTAATGCGTGTATTTGTATTTGTTTCAGAGTGTTGCAAGTTGGGGAGAAGAAAATGCAAAGAAATGTCTCATTGCATGCTGGTCAACTTGATTTGTTGTTGCTTAGACTCTTAGAGAATCACGTAGTCTCCAGTGGTGCTTATCTGACCAATTGTTTGTCTCATTTGATAATTCAGTAACCACTGTTTATTTCAGATTTTTTTCTGTCCTGCTGTGAGTCTCATCAAACTCTACCAAGAAATCTTTAGCCACTGTTTATTTCAGATCTTTTCTGTCCTGCTGTGAGTTTCTTAATCAAACTCTACCAAATACTTCACTGAATCAAATTCCCTATGCTTAGAGGTGTATAGTGACGACAATCTGCTTTTGAGTGATAGTTGTCACTTATGTCTACAGACGATTTCACAAGTGCTTTTGAAAAACTCCATTAATTTTCTCTGGGTTCTCTGTTTTTATCCTCTGATTTGATGAAGCCTAGCGGCATAAATCAGCCCGTTATTTCTGTCTTCCAAAACTGTCTGTACTCCTGATGTTTTTCTCTTTCCAGGAGATTAAAAAAGTTACATTATTTTAGTTTTTAAACTATCTTAAATCTGGCCAGACTCTGGATCTATACCAGTGGTTTGGTAGACACTCAAAGGTACGTAGCCAGAAACTGTAGGAGGAATACCAAGTTAACAGTTACAGTTGTGTGCTAAAACATATGAGGAGTTAGATGGAGATCTGAAAAAGTAATTGTAACACTTACTGCCTTCTAATTGTACTGATCCCAATGTGCATTTTTGTTCTGTTCTCTAAAGGTGGCCACCAGAGGGCAAACTAAACGTACATGCTCCCCTCTTCATTATGTTCTTGCAAATCAGTCATGATTGTTCATGTCAATATAATTTGTTTTTTTCTCTACAGTAATTGTAAATTAATTTTTTTTTTTTTTTTAATTTTTTTCTCTCAAGAAAATCTTCTTTCTCACTGAAGAGGTCGTATTGTCTTGGCTCATTGTGTTCCAACAATAACCTGAAAGACAAAGTCCGAAACAGCAAGTAGCTGTTGAGAAGAAATTTTATATAAAATGTGAACAAACTAGTACTACATCTTAGTGCTGGATGGGTTTTGGTGGCATCTGTAAGCAGAAGATAGTGTGTGATTCTTTTGGTTTTCCTCACTATCTAAAAGAACATTAATTAGTGTGAGGCTATCAAAGAAGTTATTCTGTATACAATAAGAAGGTTTTATTCATGTAAGATTGGAACAAACTATTCCAAAGTCCCTTTCCCTGCCACTGCAAACACTGGCATTCAAAGGAAAGTTCCTATATGTTTGAACCAAGATAAGATTTTGTTATTTTGTAATTCAAAATAGTTCCTGGAGTTATTGTTATTTACTTTCCCTTTAGATCAAACTGGTTTACTAGACAAAAATTTAGGAAAGTTTTGGCTAAGGCATATGCTGAATTTGTTCTGAGTTAACTTATGAAAGATGACACATCTCAATATATTTTTATGTCAGTAGAAATAGAGACAGTACATAATTCCTTAAATTATCTAAAATTAAAATTTATTAAGAATAAAAAAAATTCACTTTGAAATAACTTTTAACTGTAATGAGAAGGGAACCTATTACCAAGTTTAGTAGCTTAAATTTAGATTATCTTCTGTGATTGCGTACTGATAGATATACCTTAATTTTAAGTTTAAAGGATGTATTTCCTATTTCACATAGTCTTATAGCTGTTAGATCAAATAATACATGTAATGAAACACCTTTGATGTTGGAGTTACAGTGACATAATTTGCTGTCAGTTTACACACTGATTTTAGAATATAGCTGAGTATACTTTCCTTCCCAGTGTTTATCAGTACCAAGCTATGATTTGGTATGTTTCTGTTTGAATTCAGGCTTCTTAGCCATGGTATTTTTATTTCATTGAAACTTCAATATGGCCTGTATCAAACCACTGTGAAGGTAGATGAGGCATTGCAGGATAGAAAGAAATGCTTTGACAGGTTCTATATTGAGTAACTTTGATTTGCAGAAATGTTGGTTTTATTAACTCTCACGTGAATTTTAGCTCTCTGCAAGAAAATAATGAACATGGCCAATATGTTCATAATAAAATTTGTGTCATTCTTTATCAACATTTCTAAATATATCTGCTAGTATTTGTTCTTTGTTCTTTGGGATTCATATGACCTTGTAGAAATTTTGTATTGGGTTAATTTAGAATTGCTCATTTTATAATGAGACCGCTTAACAGTTAGAAAATAATTCTGACAGAGTAGATTAAATATTTGACAACTTCTAAGTGGATGTGTTTTGTAGACAGTATGTTGTAACATAATTATGTTTTTGTTCTTTCTGGTAGAGGGAGACTTGTACAATTTGTATGCTTGAGAACTATATACGTCTACCTACGAAAATGAATTAAAAGACCATTTTTTTTAGTGGCAGTTTGATATATTTTCCACAGCATCTTGACCATATCCATTACACTTCACAAAGCTTTTCTTTTGAAAGAGTGGGCAAAATAAACATGTTATTGTGTGGAGGTGTGTCACTGAGTCATTAAAAAATCCAGGAAAACAAACATAAGACTAGAAACTCTCTTCAAACAAAGAAAATGGCAAGCTTCACACATTTATTTCATAAAGAAAACATGTACATTCTCATACATACAGACTTGATTCTAGACCTATTTCAGACAAAGTTTTTTTGCATTTCCTTTTTATCATGTGACTCCAGAGGTTGGAAACTGTTCTGGAGCAGTGCAATTCAATGCTGAAGGAAAGGAACAATCTCTCTGAAATCTGTAGAAGAGGAGGAGGCCCCTGAAATCAACAAGCACAGAAAAAGTGATCTTAATGACAGAATTTTTTTTATAAATTATATTGCAACTATTGCAGCTAAGATGGAAATATCCAGTGGTGTTATTCAGGATTTAGTCACTCTGTTAAAATACTGAGTATTCACCTACTACATTTATTCCACTCAACAGCTCTAGAGAACTTAAATGTTTACATGTTAAACTGCATGTAAGTGAGAAAGTGTGACTATGACTGTTCTTAATGGAAAGAACAGCTTTTAAAAGCAGAATGACTCTTCTCTTATTGGTGGCTCCAGTTTTCAGTAGGTGGGGTTGGAAGCTAGAAAGGTGAATTTACGTAATTTTTTGCTTGGAAATGTAAGATTTTCAGAAACAATTTCTACATAATGACATTTCCTTACTTTTTGCTTTCCAAAGACTTTTGTAAAATACTTGTTTGTGCCTGATCTCTATTGTGGGTCAAACAGCTTAAAGACTAATTTGATAAAATTCAGTATTGTTTTGCTTTTTCAACAGAAATTCGTTAGAACAAAATTTGGTTGGATTTTGAACGAGATTCACCTGAAGATAGTCCAGAATTAACTGACTTAAATTCATAGGTTCTGATCTGGTCTGATTTAGAAACAAAACAAAGCAAACCAACAACAAAACCCAAAGTAAAAAAAACCCAAACCCTGGTAAATGCTCCCAAGTAAGTAGAAAATGGAAGTAAATCCTTCCAAGTTATTGATATGCAGTAGCCCATAATGGCTACTATTTGTCTGACTTCACTTTTCCTTTCGAATTAAAACACAGTAAGCATGAGAAGAGTCAAAAAGCTGTCTGTTATTTTGATAAATCACTCTAAAGCATGAACATGCATATACCATATGTACAACAACATATATTTTGCTCCTTTTTTTCAAAAGCAGATGAGTTGATGAAGTACTTTGTATCCACTATATACACTTTTAAATCCCAGAGCTATTCTGTAGCATGCAGCCGTGCGTTACAGGAAAGAATTGGCTATGCTAAAATTGGAACAACAGACTGCAACTTTATAATAGTAATGTGGGAGATAATTTTATAATGCCTTAATACAAATTTGTCCATTTAAAGGAAAAAATAGTCCTATTGTATTACTATTTAATTTTTTGAAACGGAAATGGTGGTTTTGACATGTACAACTGAAGGAAATATACCTGTGGTTTTACACAAGAATCTTTCCTGAATTAATATTGCAACATGTTTTAGAATTAATTTAGAATTGTTGTTCTCATGGCATGACTACCAAGTCCTGTCCTGTTTGAACTCTAAACAATCTTAACACTAAGTATTTCTTCTCTCTCTCCCTTCTTTTGCCTCGAACAAACGTGGCTTACTTGTTCTTGTTCCTGAACAGATGTAGGAATGTCTACTCCAAATGACTCCTAGATAGGAAAAGTATTTTGGAAGATAACTGCAAAAATAGGAACTTGATTTATTTCTTGGTGTATTGTTTCATGAACAGAGTACAATGCACAACTCAAAGCAAGGGGATTCATAACATGTCAACTGAATTATTGAGATGATGAATCAATTCCACAAAAATGTTCTGTTCTCATGTCAACCTGACATAGATGGCTTTCCTTTCTCTGCCTTTTCTGTTCCAAATAGTTCTTGCTGCCTCTGTATGAGATAAGTTAGTGATGGTTCAAGGATGGAACATTGGAAAGAAAAAATGGCTTTTCAGTAATTGTATTCCTTACACACTAATATAAACTCTAGTTTATATTAAGTCAAAACTGCCTCAGATCACTGTTGACAACTTGAACCTTAATGATTTAGGATGCATATTTTCTCTCTGTGGTAGAGTTCTTTAAAAAAAAAAAAAGAAAACTGGTATTTTCAGATAATCATTATGAACATATGTTGTATATATGACTATGTCATACAGTATTTTTTTAATGGTGATTTTGCTTGTTTGTTTAACAAACTGTCTTAGTTTCTAGGTTTTTTATTATTACTGTTTTAGTAATGTGCAGTTAGTGAATTGTAGACTGCACCTTAATGAAGTAATTATTGTGCGAAGAAGAGTCTGCATCCACTTTATAATTGTCTTTTGCTTGTTAATGCGATCAAATTTGCAGTTACACCCATTCAGCTTTTTATGTCTCTTCTCTAGGGTCTTTTAAGTCGATTGTTCTATAAATAAACCAATTGGTCTATTTGATCTTGTAAATAGTGTGGAGATTTAAAGTTTAAGGTCTTCTAGAGGGGAAGAAAAGAATTTCTTCATTGATAGGCAAGCCCACACATGTGCAAGGTTGCCTGTTGCTTTTTATGATGCTGGCTATTAGCAGTCTGTTTTGTAATTCCACATTTGAATTGAGTCTGGAGTTTTTGAGAAGTCACTTAGCAACCATCTCAGCTTCTAATAAATCATAATTGGACCTGATCCTTCTACAGAATAGATTCTGAAGTAACTATATCAATGTCTCTGGAATATTTTCTACAAATGCATCAGAGTTGAGAGAAGAAAATAAGATGAAATTTTCCTGAAGTGATGCAAGAATATGGTTGCTTGGAACCAAGATGTTCAATCTGTGTATCAAACATTAGATATAGATGTAACATTTAGGTTCTGATAAAATTGCATGCAAATTTCTATATTTTAGTCCTCTCAGTATTGCTTTCATAATCAAATAAGAAGCTTTAAAGAGTAGGTAAAGTGCGTGACATGTGATGTTGAAAGGCTCTGAAACAATCGCAGTACAAGACATCAAGCTTGGAAAATGGCTGTGGGGTGACACGTTAATGATGTGAAGCTGTTTACGTATGTATGTGTTAAGGGAAAGATATGTTAGGCAGACATGGGTTGACCAAAGTTAAGATGTATAGAGTACAACTGAGTTAGCTAAGCGCAGACATCTAGTTTCAGTTTAGATGCTGTAAATTGTCTGCTCTCCACCTGCCAGGAGTGCAGATTTCCCTTAAATGTTGTGTCATGTACAACTGCCCCATGTAGATGTGTAGAATCTCCTAGGTTCCACAATGTTTAGATAACTGCACCCCACCTCCAGTCCCAGTAGGAACTTTTTCATAAGATAAACAGCAGGTGAGAAGTATGAAAAGCAATTTTTAATTTGCAACTTGAAAACTAAGTATCATTTTCCTACTGAAAGCAATACCAAATAGAGAGATTGAGTTAGCCCTACGCAGTCTTTAGTACCTTTTCCTTGAAACATTCTGCCTGATTTGAGGACACTGAGTAATAAATAGTATTTGTAAGTATTTGAACCAGCTTGTAACCTTCATTGGCCAATTATCAAGTTTACATAAGCACTTCCTAGCCAGCAATCAGGATTTTCCCTTATACACCAAAATGGTATCCATGGTGTGAAGCAAATTTATAAATCTCAGGTTATTGATTTGTCTTGTGTATGAAAATTACCATTCTATCCATCAACTCTTGCTTGTCAAGATTGCTGTTAGAATAGTGTGCACAGCTCTGGTGCCCACATCACAGACGAACAGGTTTGTATTGTGACCCCTATCCTCCCATTTTAAATTTTCCTTTTTAATATATTTGGAGATAGCTATTCTATTTGAATTGAACTGTACTTCTTGTTCATAGACTTATGGCTTTGTATGAAACTTGCTTGAAACATACACTGTTTGCTTGCAGAAGCCGGGCCAGTAATGCACAACTATAGAGATGTCAAACTATCAGTTGGCTTGCCTTTTGCATTCTTCCTTTTACACTCTTGTCTTGGCTATATTCTCCTCTCCGCCTTCCCCCTTCTCCCCGCCCCCCTTTCCCTTAAAACATAGAACTATTGAAGAGATAAGAAAAATACATATGGTCAGGAACTTAATGCTCATAACATACTACAAGAAGTGAATCTCATATATACAGTAATCACTTATTTGTATGAAATGTGTGGGAACATCACACAAGTCAAGCTTAGTGTCCATCTAGCCCACACTCTGTGTCTGATAGTTGCCAATAACAGGCGTCTAAAAAGGCAGATAAAAGCAGAGAAGCATTTAAATTAACAGTAAATTAACAATATTTCCATCTGATAATGAAGGAAAAACATATTCAGGATTATATTTTGAGTTTAAATTACTTTAAAGATTACTCCTGCTTTCCTTAAGTTTAACCATTTATTTCTCCTTTTTTTCCTCTTCATCAGTTATTTATGGTTTCCCAGCACTTGATTTGTATCTGTCTGTAAACCGTTTTTCCTAATTCTGAAAGCTTAAAAAAAGAAAAAAAAAATAAAGCCTCCTTTTATGCTAAAGGAGTTTTCAGCTGTTATGAATGGCCGTGGAATTACCACTACTTGGAAATCTGTGATGTTCTTAAACAAATTTCAGTTGCCACGTACGTTGCTTGTATGGGTTTTGTTGTGTACCAGTAAAATTATACTCTAAGAATTCTGATCAAGCTATGATCATTTCTGTGTGGTTTGGGTTTTTTTTTCTCTACCTCCGGTTAACAACTATGTTAGTTAGATGCAGTGCTTTCAAATTAGGTTGTAATCTGTAGTATTTAGAAATTCAGAAGGTGTTTCAATTTTAGCAGTGCTGTTTTTCCATCCGATTATCAGATAAGGAAAAGGATAAAATATCAGTTTACCAAAGAATTTGTTTACTGAGTACCGTAGCTCTTCATATCCTACCCTGCTATCATTCTTATATATTCTATCCTCTAATCTTTGGCCTTTGGTATTGAATAATATTGTGGCGTGTATTTTTAGGATAAACTTGACAGTCATGTTGAACTTAGCTTTCATAATTACTATTGTGGGACTTTAATTGCTCTTTTGTGTGTGTGTAAATCTTTTCAAAGAAACAAACTATGGATTGTGGTGGTCATGACTGAATTCACAGTTTGCTGGCTATATTTAGGCATTTTTTATGAGGTAGGCTCTTTTGTAATTTCTCTTGACATCAAATTTACACAAATCAATGTAGTGAAATGGTGTATTGCTGGTGAAATGATCAGGAGAAACGTACAGCAGCTCAGGTTAAAAAGACAAATGAGTATCTCTAGAAATACATACTGACATGGGTTGGTCCATTGTATTCAAAGCCAAATCTCACTGTTTCCTTTTATCACAAGAATTTCAGTTGGAATCATTTTACGTAGAGCTCTACACTTTTAAGCAGCATACACTGGCTAAGTGGTGTTTTCATCACAGATGACCGATCTTCAAAAAATTAAAGTAGTATGAAATTTTCTGATAATGTAGGGAACAGTCAATAATGAAAGTAAGGAGAAAAATTTCAAAATTACTTTAATAAACTGCAAGTGTGATAGTTAAATGGCCTATTAAATTAATTATAGAGGAATCTAAAATAATGAGGCCATTGACAAAAAACTTCAGATACAGTGGGCTCTCAGTAGCCATATAGTACAAAACAGTTAGTTTGTGCAATGTTGTGGAGAAGTGGTGGATAAAAATCTTAAACTTTTCTGATGGTGGCTTGCACCTCCAATTTGAGAAAACACAGGCTTCGGGTAGAACAAGAAATATTTTTAGGATTGTGCGGATTACTTGTAAGTTTACAAAATTGGTATTCTGCACTTTTGCTCCTTTGTTTTTCTTTCTCAAGAAAAACATTAAATAAGTGAAGCGAAAGGCAACAGTTTTCAGTAACTCCAGTGTAATTCAGAGGATGAGGAAGAAAAGTATATTTTTGGAATGGAGTGTTAAAGAATTTTGAATTTATATGTCAATCAGGTTTGCTGTGGAGGTAACAGACATTGATGGAGCTGGCTCATAGGTGAGGAAAAAAGTAGACTGTGGCAATCAGTGGTGCCAAAACAGAATGTGTAGGCACATGCCAGAGCTTTGCCACTTTTTGGTGAGCATGTGCATAGTTTTATGTTAATAAGTGTTCTGTTTTTATCATTAGTGCAAAAATCTGCATTTTATATGAATTTAAATACATAAAGCTACTTTACTATTAAAGAGTAAGGCAATCTTAGAATTCAGTCATTGATGTAAATTGCTACTTACTGTACACTTTGTTAGCACATCTGGAGTTTCTTGCACCTTCCAAACATGGACCTGGAGAATGGAGTGCTACATTCTAATAATTTAAATTTTTCTGTTACTGTCAAGTTAGATAATACCAAAAAATAAGCAGTTAGTATTTTTAAGTCTGGAAGCAAATGTTTGATAGCTGTACCTGCTTTACTGGTGCCCCTGTGTGGTGGGTTGACCTCTGGTAGCAGATAAACCTCCACTGGCTGCTTGCTCACTCCTGCATGAGCCCTCCTCCTTTCCTCATCGTCAGGATTTGGGAGAGAATAGGAAGAGCAAAAGCGAGTGAAAACTCATGGGTCAACAAAAAGACAGTTCAATAAGTGAAGTAAAACAAAGAAGAAAGAATTAAGTGATGCAAAGGCGGTCAGTTGCCACCTCCTGCAAAGCATCCTGATGCCTAGCCGGTCTCTGAGCTGAAGCCGTTTTGGAAAGACTCTCCTGGTTTTTACTGCTGATCATGATGTTGTGTCATGGAATATCAGTTTGGTCAGTTTGGGTTAGCTGTCTCAGCTGTCTCCTCTCCTATCCTCTTGCTGACCTCTAGCCCACTTGCAGGGAGGGCTGAGTGAGAAACAGAGAAGGCTTAAATTTTGGGTTGGTTCTGGGACTATTTAGCAACAGTTAAAACATTAGTGTGTTACCGACAAAGTTTCAGTCGCAGATCTAAACACCATGCTACTACGATGAAAAGGAGCTCCGTCCCAGCCAGACTTGGTACTCTGTGTTGCCAGTTCATATCTTGAATGGATGGCTTCCATCAAAGCTAAAGAAAATTTCTGAAGCTTTGAGTACTTTTTTCTGTCTTGACAGCGTTCTGCTTCTTCCTTGTTTCTTCCATGTTTGCTTCTACTAACTATCCTGCTATGAAGCCTGCTGTGAGAGACAAGACTGTCACATAATTTGCCTTCATTCTGTCTATGAGAGCACTTTGCAAACTTGCTGTAATCATACGTTGCTCATAAATGGTTGAAGTCAGAGGTAACTGCCTCTCCCAGGCTTCAATTTAGCTTCTAATGTAGAAGCATTACATGATGAATTAGTGCTGAATTACTCACCCACATATATTCCTCTCTTAAAAGGACAATTACCCACTTGATCAGTGTTGACTGAGTACTTTCATAGTCTTATGTCCCACTCAGTTTGCATTACTGGTTTTTTTTCTTTTTTTTCACTGCATGTTCTCCATTCTTTTTGACCAAAACAGCTGTAGTCAAGGCAGATAGCTTATTTTATTTTGTATGTACTTAAATACATGTGTAATTATAGTTTCATCTTTTAAAATTATTATTGTCCTTTCCCTAATGCAAAATAAGCACTTTGATTTGGCAAACAGACAAAACAAAGGATGACTCAGACATTTTAGAGTCCTAATGAGTCAAACTATCTAAGAAACATTATGAAATATGTCATTTCTGTATGGAAACCTGCTGAATTTTTGAAATTGTTGAATTGAGATTGGTTGACTTAACTCTTCATGAGGTTTTAAAATAATGTTGTTGGATAAAGCATGCGTGAAGATCATAGTGTGTTTTTTCTTTTAAAGTAAGATGTATAAGCATATAGCATGTGTGCTGTCAGATGTTCACACTCACTACTGCACATCAGGGTAGAGGAGGAGACTTTTTTTTGGGGTACTTGGCAGATTCTTGTTTTACATAAACTTTGATGTTACAGAAATTGTACTATGAAACTTTCAGTGTAATGGGTGATATTGCAGAGCTCTGTGCCTGACCAGCTTCACAAATTTATCCTTGCCATGTATCTGTGTATCAAGAGTACTATGTACCCTGGTTCTTTGCCAGGCAACCTTTTAAGATTATGGTATTGAAGACTTCATCCTTTTTCATTGTTAGCTGTGATTCTTGTTACTATTGATTAATTGGGGTTTTTTTCTAGTTACTATTTGTCAGTGAACTGAAAACACTGGAGACATAAGGCTTTTGTTTATAATGAGCATTGCAATACAATGCTGTTATATTGAAGTTATATTGAAGCATTCTCTTGCAGTTACTCTCTCTTGGCTGTAACCTTGTGGGGTAATTCCATCTAACAGAGAGTGCAAAACAGTGGAACCACTTATTCCTCTGATTAAAATTTCTACTTAATTTTGTTGAGTGGTGTTTGTTCTGCAAGTAGGCCAGTTAGTATACATCCAAAATTCAGATAATGAGTTACAGAACATTATCATTACTAACAGGAGCCAGGTGACCAAAAAAAAACACAACAAAACACATAGGTTAATAACTATTAGGAAACAATAGAAAGCAAAATAGAAGATAATGGTAAAGTTCCTGTATAATTCTATGGGGCACATTGTCGTTCCCCCTCTGCCCACCCCTCAAGATATAGTAGAATTAGAAGAGATACTCAGAAGAGCAAAAGAAGTGATAAACAGTATGAAAAAGAGCAGATTCTCATAAGAAGCTACTTAATATTTTAGGACATTGATATGAACAAGAAATAGTGATGAAGGGATACTGCTTTTCTTTTTTTGCTCAGGACCTCTATCTGTTTGTCTATCAGCTGTCTGTAGTAGATAGTTATTGCAGATCAGTAAGCACAAACATCACCTTCATTAATGAGTTGGGATTCATTAGCCCTGTTCTGAGAAGTTCCAGTCTTCCATATTTATCACTGTACTTTCTGTGAATAGAACTGTTGTGGTAGGTTTTAGTAATTGAGAAAGAGTGAAATCTTAAGTGTGGAATATCACTGCTGCAACATTGAACTCACTTTTCTTTGGGAAACTGCTGAAAAAACAGTATCTGGTGACTGATGGGTAAGGAGGACTCTCTCTGTGATTTCACATTGCTTTGTCCTTATGATTGTGACCTCAGTATCTTTCAGGACTGTCGTATACACATGCCTTTTTTTTTTATTTTTTTTAAACTGAGGTTTTCAAACTTTGTTTTTGCTGTATTTATTTTTCTTGGTTTTGGGTGATGATTTTCTTTTTTCTGGGGAAGGATAACCAGAGGAGTGCACATTGCATTTTGGGAAGACAAGAAGTGATGCTTTTGAAATGTGGTCCTTTAAATCCTGTTGCTGTTGTTGATTGTACAAGATATCCAACAAAGAGAAAAACCAGAAATACCCTGGAGAAGAGTCTTCCAGGAAACATTGTGCCTGGCAGATGATTCATGATGTCAGTGCTAAATTTGAGTTCACTGTCAAAAACTGGGTCTCAACAATGAGTGCTGAAGCTCATTGCGGAAGGGTAGAAGGACTGGTGTTTGGCATGTATTATATAAGTTGCTTAAAGAATTAATTTTTTTCTGGTACACTTGTTTGAAATAGATGCAGTAACTGAATTAGTAATTGGTCTTGCCAGTCAAAGTGTGCACATTTTGTCCTTGTATGAATTATACAGCTAGAATCAGAGGAAATTTGACCCAGGACCTAAAATGCTTGAAACTTTCAGATGTGGCAGTAAGCTGAATTCACAAAAGAGAAGTTGCCTGGCAAAATGTTGTTGAGCATGTGGGGAGAATGGTGGTGGCTTTGTTTTTTGGTGTGGTTTTTTGTTTCTTGTGTGTGGTTTTTTGTTTTGTTTTTTTTTTTAATTGCAGAGGAAATATATTAAACTATCATTTTGTAGTAATAAAGATTCTTGTTGCTCGTGATTTGTTTTGTTCCTTTTAATTTGAATGAGCTTGGACCAAATGTGGCCGTAATTTCTCCTTTTCTTCTCAAATGGTCTTGGAGGATTTTGAAGAAATAATAGGCTGCAAATCTTGTCATGTTTTGGCATCTTGATTCGTATGCTTGATAGAGCATGTAGGAGAGCTGTTGCTTAAAGTTGCCTTCTCATAATGGAGATGGAGTGGGAGTGTTTAAGAATGTTGGGTGATTCATTTAGAATCATAGAATCATTTAGGTTGGAGAAGATTGTTAAGATCGTAGAGTCCAACTGCAGAAGTATTACTCTTGCCTTATTCTGATCCTTCTCTGGTAAAGCTGGGGTAGAGCAGTTCTGGTCAGATCAGTGGAATTTTAAGTATGCATTTTTATGGTACACGCAAAGCTAATGTCCCTTAAGCATAGTCTGAATAAGCAGCATCATATTGATAAAGTCTTATTTTCTTTTGAACTTGCGTAGTGCCATCCCTATGGTTTATGAAGTGTCTTAAGTTAGGAAAAAACCTGACGAATAAACAAAAATTAGTACTGAAAATGAGGAAAACTTTAGCAGTAAAGTATCTAAGGTAGCATTAAAGTGACTGAGGTTAGAAAAAAGCTGACGAACGAAAAAATAAGGTACCAAAAGTGAGGGGGTCTTAGGTAGCAGAACAGGATGTCTTCTTCCATGTAGTGAACGATACACTGACATCAAAGAAATGTGGCAAACAAGCTGTTTAATTCAGTTGAAACTGAAAAAAAAGTCCTTCATGTATTTAGCAAGGATTTGATTGACTAACATTTGTCCAAAGTTTGCTTTTTTTCAAGTATTTCTCCAAGTATTTCTAATAATGTAAGTGTAACCTTTTTTTTTCTTTACTGAACAGTCTCTAGGTTTTCATATCCTGTTCCTGAAATATCCCAAGTAGATCCACAGAGTATCTTCGAGGAATGAGAAGCAGTGTTCTTGATTGATAATTTTAAGGCCAGAAAACAATCAGTATTTACTTATTCTGACTTCATGTGTTACATAGGCCAAGTAATTTCACTACTAATACCCCAAAAAAATAGTTTCTTAATACTCTCAGTCTTACTTACAGATATCAGGCTGATCCTTAGAATATGACAGTTATCAAGTCAAGCATTCAGAAATTATTAAGTACTTAAGTTTTCAACTTGATACCTGAACTGGTCCTTTTGTTGATATGCAGTATGATACAGGCTGTAACTTACCCTTTACTTGTTAAGTGAAAGGGTATTTCTATGAACTGGAGATGAACCATGCTTGTCTTTTGAAGGGCTTTGAGTCATTATACTTGTTTCAGTCATGTTTTGGAGTACAGAACAGTTACTGAATAAGGCACAGAAGTGAAGGAATTAAAAGGAAGGACTTCTGGTGAAGGTAGTTGATACTTCAAGTTGTTTACTGAAATTTAGTTTCTTGTTTCTATGTTTATTTCTTAGTGAGTGCCCCACTTTTTGAATATTCAAGCTTTCTAACTTGAAGGAAGTAGTAATGATCTGAGTGTAACTCAGAGAAGTTAATTGAAGTAAATGTTTTCCACAAAACAGCTATTAAATGTTTTGTGAAATGGAAGTGATGGATCAATAATGTAACATTGTCATGTTTGATGGAACATACACTTGGTTGTCACACCTGAAGAAAATGTTACACTTGGAAGCTTGACTAACCTAATTCAAAGATTTTCTTTTTTTTTATGAGGGAGGTCCCAAATGGGCTTTGTGTTTGTGAAACTTGGAGAAAGGTTGCATAGCCCCAAAGTGAACATACCTGTAAATCAGTTTAAATTCTTAAACTTGATGCTGCTTTAAAATGTAAGGCAACTGATTCAGCTGACATGTTTTATTGCAGAGTAAACTGCAGAGACTAAACTTAAAGTTTCAAGAAAGTTTCTTTCATGCAGGTTGTCGTAGTGAGTTATGAATTAAAAACGCAACTGAATGTGGCCCTGAGCAGCCTGCTCTGGTTGACCCTGCTTTAAAGTATAGGTGGAACTAGGCAGTCTTCAGAGCCTCCTACCAACGTGAACTTTTATTTTTCTGATTCTGTGAAATGCAGATCTGGTAGTGCCCTGAAAGAACATATGAAGCTATCAGATATTATGTTCAAGCTTACATCTGACAGTAGGCTGTTGATAAACCCTTAAATGTCTTCTATGTTTAGGTTTTTGGTAATTAGTGGTGTAGTGGTTTGTGTGTTGGCTTTTTTTTTTTTTTTTTCTTCTTTTCTTTAGCAAAGGTGTTTTGGTATGTCCGAGCTATGGATATGTTGTGTTGGTATATGGGAATAACATGTTTTGATACTCTTCTATTGTATCTTTAGTGACAGCAGTGCAAGTGTATGTTACATGTACACATACATAAATTAAATGGTACAGTTCTTAAAATAGACTGGTTTGTATTTTTCTACAAGTGTTTTTGTTTATTAATAATAAGAAAATACTCTTTTGAGGTTCTGCTCAGTGTTTCCTTCTTGCAGACTTAAATTGTTCAAGATGAAGTAATATCATCTTCATTTTTACTCAGGATGATATGTAGACATTTTGGTTCCCATGATTGTTTGTTCTTTTGCCTCAGTGGGACTTGGATATTGTGTCTCTCTGTTGCCCTGTCTTTGTATTTCTTCTGGCCATTCTGTTTCTATGTGTTTAATAAAATCTGTCATATAGCTGGAAAATATGTACTGTATATGTTGTGTAACAATGCAATTCAAGTTGCAGCAAGCACAAAGTTCATTTCCGTATGTCTTTTATCTGTATAGCATCAATTTCTACTTCAAGAAAAATGCCATGAAACTATCTATTTTAATTAAACTGCACATTATTATATGACTAGAAATAAGTATTCAGTGATAGTAATGCACCAGTTTAAAGATTTACTGAGTTTTAAGTACAAATGAGGTGTTTTTTCTTCTGAAGAGAGGTTATAAAATAGCTGATTAACCTTACCTACAAAGCAGCATTTGCTCTTTATGCTTAAAATTACTTTCCTTTAGGTGATGACAGTTGCTTATGATTTAATGTGAGCTCTAATTTGTTTATTGTTTCATTTTTCTCATCCTTAATTTTTCTAGAAAAGTGTTTTCTAGTTAAATATATTGCTTACAAACTAAAATGGAGCTTACTTAAAAAATAAAACACATGATCTGCAAAGAGGAACATAGAAACATATTTTTCTTGAATTCCTATTAGTAATGTTGGTAATAAATGTGTATGTATATATCTGTGTCTCATAACAAAACTGCCTAATCTGGGATATTTTGCTCTGGGATAAAGTAAACGGATTGAAAGATTCTTTGTATAAGTGTAATGAAGACATGTATGGGTTTCAGTACATAATTCTTAAACATTACTTCAGTGGTTTCAGCATACTTCTGGGAAATAACTGGCTTGATACCTTATAAGCAGGTAGATAAGAAAACGATTTCTTAAATTTGTGTGTGTGCACATATATGTTAAACCATCAAATGGTTCAGCAAGTACAGTAGTTTTCATTGGTCATTTTAGACACTGTCTCTTCTTCCTAGTGAGAAACAAAACATGGCATTATAAAACTGATATGAAATATTATTCCAAGATATGTTATTTATGGGTAAGGTAAGTACTGCAGTGCTTTAGTGAGGTTTTTTTGCTTTGTTTTGGTTTTGTTTTTTTTTGGCAGAATATTTGACTTTTTGGGGTGGATTTAGAGAACTCAGTAAAAAGCGCCTGTCCAAATGCAGTTATGTGTAAATATTCCAGGAGTAATCTTAATATTTCAGTAAGCAGGAAAGCTGCAATGAGGCTAATGATATGGGTAGTGGGGGGATGGGAACTGAAAAGCACTTTCCCCCTGTATGCTTTTCAGAATCTGGAACTGAACACTCTAGCTCAGAGACAATAAATTCCTTAATATCAGCCAAGGCTGTTCAGATACTAAATCTGTATGCAGATATGCATATCAATAGAGGGGGCAGTATTGTTTCTTCCTCCTTCTTCATTGTGAGCCAGAGCAAATCGAGTCGTCTCTCTCACTCTGTGTGGTGTCATCTGAAAACTTAAAGATGACTTAGTATAAAGGGGTTTGGAGTAAAACGCCAAAAGAGTGTTAGCAATAAAGCAGTCTCCTTAACAGGGTATCATGGTTAAGTTCAAATATGTTACTCTCCACTTCTGGAGGAAACACAGAAATGGGATCTGGAAGGTGACAAGAGAACAGAAATTTGCAAATGGGTTGGTCCTGACATGGCTGCAAGCAGTGTTGCCAAGCCAGAAAGGACAAGGAAATGCATTATTTTCTTTATTGAATAAATTTCATCATAAAAGGCAATTGAGACCTTTCCATGTATGCAGTAGAAATTTGTAATAAAGATGTAGTTTGCATCACAGAGCAGCATAGAGAAGATGGAGCCAGCCTGTTCTCATCACTGCTATATGGGGACAGGATTAGAGGTAACGGACATGTTACAACATGGGAATTCCTAATTAAGTAAAAGGACGAAAATTCTTCCAAGAGTGAAAAAACACTGGAATGGGTTGCTCAGTCCAAGAGTTGGAATCTCCATCCCTAGAGATATGCAGATCTTAACTGGGCATGGCTTTGAGCAACCTGTTCTAATTGAACATGCTTTAAGTAGGTGTTAGACTAGATGACCTCCAGAGGTTGTTTCCAATCTAGATTATTTTACTTATGAAGTATGATTTACAAGGAAGCTATTAAAACTTGGTTTGCTAAACAGTCTGTGAAAATATTTTGTGTAATTTGTGAATGTAAATTGAAAGCTTTAAGTATTAGATGTGGTACTGTTTTGCTGAGGAAATTTACAGGATGTTCTGTCCTTTCTTAATTCAAAATATGTGTTACAATTATCCATTACTTCCTAGCTTGTTTGACTGGCAGAGTATAGGAAATATTTGAGAGAGAATGATACAATAAATAAGTTTCTTTTTGGATATAACACAAATGATACATAATTATACCAGTTAAATTGCAGAACAGTTTTTAGAAAAATTATGTGTATTTATGTATACATTACACATGCATACATAGATACATGCACTAGTTTACAAATTCAGAAATGGCCAGAAGTGTCACTATTAAACTAGGAAACTTGCTTTTAGTTTCTAGTTATATAGAGCATAAGAGAGACAAATGGTTATATCTTACAAAGGTAGTTTTCTGTTCATGCCATTTGGCAGCAGTAAATGTTATTTAAGATTTTTGTGGAAAACCTATAAGTTTATTATATCACAGTTTCATCTTGATTTTTAACTATGATTACAAACAAAAATGCATTGAAAGATTTTCTTTTTTCACTGCTAGGTTTCTGTTTTAATTTTGACTCAGGGCAGTTTGGCTCAAGTTTCCTCATCTGTTGTGGCCTGTCTTACTTTCTCCCTTTATCTGTATGCACAGTGGTTTTGG
Organism: Strigops habroptila; assembly: GCF_004027225.2. NCBI lineage: Eukaryota > Metazoa > Chordata > Aves > Psittaciformes > Psittacidae > Strigops > Strigops habroptila. The sequence continues at coordinate 40,740,202 of NC_044283.2, forward strand.
TATAGTAATTTCCCTATCTCATGAGAGTAAAGATGCCTGTTTGATCTTAATAGCAAAGAGTACTTCCACCTCTCTTCTTATATCAGTACGTTTTTGTTTAGACTTCTTCAGCGGGGCAGCTTAGAGACATACTTTTCCTCTGAGCCTTTTAACTGTTTTAATTCTGCTGCTGCTGAAGCAGCTGACATCTATTTATTAATTAATTTCATTTATTTATTTTTTTAATTTTACTTCATAGTGATATTGGGAGGGGGAGGAAAACAAAAATCTCAGGCCCTGGATTTTTTTGGAAGTGGGCTAGTGGAGTGTCATTTGCTTTTGGGTCTAACAGCATTATTGAGGCATCTCTCTTAAAACCTGAGAGATGCTATGGTAGAGGATTTGGGAGAATATATTGTGTTCACAGGCACCATGATTTTAGTGCAGTACTTTAAGGTCCATAGAGAAAACGAGTCTGAATGCAGAGGCTTGAAGCGAGGCTTCAGATTCCAACTGACCTCATAGTGCAAAGCAGACAGGGTCTCTGAAGTACTTAATGGAGAACATTGTTGTTCCAGTGCAGAAGGTTGTAGCTGTTGACCTGGAAAACATTTCATTTTTTGCTGTTGTCACAGTAGCAAACTACAACTGATCCTGGCAAAATATGAGTAGTCGAAAATGGGAACTCAGTCTATCTTTAAAGTATCACTGAGAAGAAATGAACTCAAATGTTAATGTACGCAAGTGTCCTTTCAGGCTATTGTTTTTCTTTTGAGCAGAAGGAAGATGGCACATATAGGGCATTAGAGATAATAAATGATAGTCTTTAGCTATGATTACAATTTATATTTTAAGTGCATCGTTACTGAACGTTTCCAGTAGAGTGAAGAAGGGAATTGGAATCTAGTCTTAAATGTTAACTGTAGTTCTTGTTGCATTGAATTTGATGCAGATATTTGGTATGTTGTTTTGTTTTCATTTTGTAACTAGCACATCGACAGCCATGACATTCTGCTACTGCTTGTTTGTCACCATAACTAAGACAACCTGACATATAGAGCTTGTAGGTAGACGCACAGCAAAGGTAGTAGGGATTTGATCCTCAGTCTTGATATGTAACTGGATTTTATTGTACAACTTCAGTGACAGAGAAAGGAAATTATATGTGCAGTATTTTATAGGTTAGTTTTATGATAGATAAAGTTTTTGTAAAATGCTATTAGCATTGCAGCTGCTGCATTGAGCCATCATTCTCTACAAGTATATCTATTTTTACTACTAAAGTCCTTCTGTTTTTATTTGTTATGTTCTTTCATTCTTCTTAATAACTGCAAAACTTGTGCTCTTTACGGGATAAATCACAGTCAACTATTAATGTCAGCATTTCAAGGAAAGGTCAGGCAAAGAGGACGCATGGACTGAGAAAGTCCTAGTCTCCTTCCACTTATGTAATGTACCTCTTCTAGAACCAAAGTAGAATTAAACTAATACAATTATTTATCCGTGATGTTCTATTTGCAATTTCATTTCCCTGTTTGGAAATGAGAGGTCATTGCTGTTTTCTGCTAGAGCAGTCTCCTTTGTGCCAAGCTTTACTTGGGCAGGGAATCGAAATTTGTACTGGCAGACACATCTAATATCTTACTGGATTTGGTACCCCATATTTAATAAATCTTGGTTAGAAAAATACTTAATTTCCATAGTGACATCACTGTAGAATGGAAAGAGGAGAATGTGTTTAATTTGTGTGATGTAAGTATAGTTCAATGCCAGTCTTATTTTAATAAGACAGATTATGCTACTTGGTATTTATTAAGTAAACTGAATACAGATGGTCTGTGTTAAATAAAAAGTGATGGTAAAGACTACCCACCCTATTTCTGCTATTAAAGGATCAGTAATTCTTTCTTGTGTTACTTTTTGGGATAGTATGAAAAATGTAACCAAATATATGCTGGAGGTATGAAAACTACCATTTCAGCAGATTGTTATAATTACCTGTACTTTCAAAGTCTCTTTCTCTGCATACATTAAGTGTGACTCTTCATTTATATTCCTTTTTTTTTTTTTTTTTCCATAATAGTGATTAAATTAATGGTGAAGCCTGGTCCCAAGGCAAGGAAAATCTTTGGAAAAGCTTTTATTGGCTTATGTGGATTTTAGGTCAAGTCTATGGGGAAATGTTCCTGAAAGCTAGGCTTAGAAACCTGATATAGTAAAATGAAAGATGGGATGAGGTGATTTTTAACAGAATTTTTCAGCATAATGCTGTGGAGGTTCTTACAGGAATAGAATATAGGTGAGTATACAGACTGGGGTTTAGAGATACTATAAAAAGTATATTTAATTTGATTTTATATCCTTTTAACTCATTTTAGGCTTTTAACAAAGAGAAGCTTCAGTAAAATACTACAGAAAATTTCTGAACAGAAAGGACAGCACTGTTTGGCGAGGAAGAGCAGACAGTTGTGATTCTTTTCATTCTCAGAATAGAGCACTGCATCAGGGCTTAATTCACAAACTAAGTGTGAAAGAAAAAGTAGGAAGAGGCTGAAGTTCACAAATTGCCATCTATTTGGAAAGATCCCAAAATAAATTTCACTGTATGCTGTACAAATGATTAACATTTGGTAACACTGAAATTAATCTTATTCTGGGGCAGGATATAGCAGATTCTAGTGCTCAGCAATATAGTTCTATTTTAAGACATATTGAAGGCTCTCACTGATTTTGAAGTATAAGGAGATCTCAGGAATGCAGAATGTGATTTCCTAACTGGACCCTAGAAAGGCTGTTCTATTTTTTCAACAGTGTGTATGTGTATGTGTGTGTGCGTGTGTGTGTGTGTGTGTGTGTTAAGAATCATGCCAGTTGTAATTACAGCTGCCAAGAATTTAGCCAAAGTAAAATAGTCAAGTCTTCAGTATGAAGTCCCATAAAAGAAAAAAGTGCTTCTAGCAGCATAGTCCTTTCTAATACACTGCTCCGCTGTGAGTTCAGTGCTGACTTTGTGTGCCATGTACTGAAGCATCAGCAGGGTTTCCTGCAGCAACTGAGATTATTCTTTGTCAGTTATCCTGGCAAGGACTGAATCTGCTCGGTTGGGAGATTAAAGGCAATAATAACCTAACATAGGACCTGAGGGACTGAGATAACAGAATGCTCTTGTGGATGGGAAAGGAGGTTGATGCTAGGGGTACAATGAGGTTATGAAAGTAGGATAACACAATTTCTTTAACTGTTGAATAACCATTTGTGTTGATTCTCGTCTTTTACGGTAATGTTAGTAGGAATTTGGTATTGGCAGTTTGCACAAAGAACCAGTCTTTGTGGTAAACCTAGCTTTTCATTTTCATTTGAATAAGCTAATCCTTTAGTAGAATCAATGAATGGCAGTTAGGTATTCGAAAATCTACCATGTCTCACTGAAGTCAGTGAAATATTCCTGCTGATGTCCTTGAGGTATGGAGAAACCCTAAAGGCTCTATGACTAGACCAGTGCTTTTTACAGATTTACTCTGTAATGATTTTGGCATAGTAATACCCCGAGGGAGTAGGCCAGGGGACTCAGTGGATTACCCCACTGTCTAGTTCCAGTCTTGCATTTCTGCTTCCACTGTGCACCACTTCATTTGAATAGAACAAGATACTCACATGTTTCTCTTCTTCAACTCTAAATTAGCATTGTTGCTGTTACGGGATGTGTGTCCAATATAGAACCTATGGAATGAATTTGGCCGTATATAGGACCTATGGACCCATGGGTCTCTTCCACAGAGTGCATTCTTCAGAAACAGACTGCTCCAGAGTGGGTCCCCTGCGGGGTCACAAGTCCTGCCAGCAAACCTCCTCCAGCCTGGGCTCCTCTCTCCACGTGGCCACAGGTCCTGCCAGGAGCCTGCTCCAGGGCCACAGCTTCCTTTGGGCATCCCCCTGCTCTGGTGTGGGGTCCTCCAGGGGCTGCAGGTGGGTATCTGCTCTACTGTGGACCTCCATGGGCTGCACAGGACAGCCCGCCTCACCATGGGCTGCACCATGAGCTGCACCATGAGCTGCAGGGGAACCTCTGCTCCGGCACCTGGTGCACCTCCTCCCCTCCTTCTTCACTGACCTTGGTGTCTGCAGAGCTGTTGCTCTCACATGTTCTCACTTCTCCATCTGGCTGAAGTAGACGTTTCACACACACCCACACACCCCATTCCTTCTTAAATATGTTACCTCAGAGATGCTACCACATTGCTGATGGTCTTGGCCTTTGCCAGCGGTCCATCTTGGAGCCGGCTGGCTTTGGCTGTATTTGACCTGAGGGAAGCTTTTAGCAGTTTCTCACAGAAGCCACGCCGTTAACCCCCCACTACCAAAATCTTGCCACGCCAAACCAACACATCAAAGAATCGGATAATATACCAAAAGACTGAAGTAAGCAAAATGCAGTTTTTAGAGAAAAAAGGCTAAAAATTTTCAAAAGAGAGTAAGTTAGGGTAGAGAGTAGTTGATTAGCAAGTGAAATTTGGAGAATATGTTAGTGTCAGTTAGTGCCCATTACAAGATGCTGCTGAAGCAGGATTACCAGCAATAGACTTTTTTCCTTTCAAAGGATTGGATTTTAGTCTCAATTTAAGGGTAGTTTTTCCACCATCAGTCTAATCCCAAGACAGAGAAGGAGACTTTCTTTACTCATGCGTGGTCTTTGCTGACATTTCTCACTGTAGAACTTTGTCCTGTTATAAGTTCAGGATGTCTGCGATCAGAGAGGATCTATACCAATGTTTAGAGAACCATTTAGGAATGGCCTGCTTCTTGCTCCTCGTTTTGCTGCTCTGCAAGGGATACGTTGTGAAGATTCTCACGGCACTGCTGGCCAAAGTTGTTTGGAGTTTTTCATATAAAGCAGGAACTTTGTGTTAAACTGCATATGAAGATATCATATATTATTTCAGAATAATGCAGTCATTAACCATCTACAAGAAATGGGTCAATTAGTTTGAGTTAAATTGTATGTAGGAATAATGCTTTTAAATTCAGCCTTTGGTGGCATACTGGTTCATTATCCTGGATGAGTCTAATAAAAGAATAATACAGATATTTCAAACTTTATTTTGTGCTTAAAATTCACTATGTTCCTTTACTGAGCTTCCTTTGAACACTTTTATTTCTTTTTATTTTCTTTAAGCTTCATCAGTAAAAATTATTCCTTTAGGGGCTTACAGATAATGTTCTCTTACAGAAACCTGCATGTTATATTGCACTTTTTCTGAATAGCTGCCGTTATACACAATGAAAATGAAGCCAGCCTCTGCTCTTAACAAAAATGGCTGATGGCTCTATTTTCTTTAGAAACAATGGAAGATAGCCATTTTGGAGGACAACAATTCTCGTTAATTTCCTTGAAGAAGACTATTCTTGCACAACAGATTTGGCAGATAACTGATTAAAAACAATGGTAAAAAGTACATGGTACAAAAGTGTGGTTTTGTACATATTACCATCTCTGTTCAATAGAGAGGTTAAGGATGAAGTTAAGGGCAGGATCTATATATACATACGGGAGATAGATAGTTGTGCGAGCTAGGAAAGTAAAATGAAGGTAAGGTGTGTATAAATAAGTAGAGTGGTGGTTGCAGAAAGGATGTCTAGTACATTTACATGCCTAAGAGAAGAGTATTGTAGGGGCTGACTTACACTAGAACTGGGGCTAGATCACCTGCTCTGGAAATGAATGGGCAGGAGGAGAAAGCATGTGTCATGTAACAGAGGTTGCAATCTATACCTGGAAATATTGATAGAGGAAGCTCAGCCCTCTTTGCTGCCACCGCCTCTGCTGTCACTAAACTTACACCTGCCATTCAAAAGACAGAGGAAGGCTGCTGTGTCTCACCTATTTTGTAGCTTCTGCTAATGCACAGTGGGTAGGGTGTTTTAACTCCTTTCATGTTTTCTTGTTATGAAAGTTAATATTTAATAAAATAGTTTTAATATGTCTTAGTTTAGCATACAAAGTATCGTAGGCAATATTTACTTGATGTGGGCAATTCTTTCTTACTTTCTTTTTAGTGACATATGCCATATATAAATAGGAATTTTCCACACATGGTTAGGATATCCAAGCAACCTTAACTCTCCCAACACAGGCATGGTGGCTGAAGTTAGAAAAGAAAACGTGCAATTCCTTTAAAATTAATTTACTTTTATTTGGGATATCAACGTTTCATAAACTTTTGGTCACTTCAGTGTCAGTAGGGTTCAGCCTAAACTTCATGTCATGTTTATAGACCTGGTGTCACTATAATGCATTTAATTTGAAACTGTTGAAACTCTCTCCTGTTAAGTCCATTTTAGCATAGCTTTTGTCAAGGGGAAAAGTAATAAGAATGTACAGTGTTATCAACATTTTTTTTTTCCCAATTTTTTACTAAATATTTGTGAGTAGGATGAACAAAAATGTCACAAGACAGGTAATTCTTAAGGGATGAATAAAAAGCACTTAAAGTCATGCTAGAACTACTGTTTGAGAAATTGGAACATCAGAAAGCTTTTTGAGATTTAAATCTTTGCTGATTTATCTCAAAAATATCATAGTGCTATATTAATCTCTGTTAATGAATACAGAACTTTTCTTAGAAAGAAAACATTACTTCTGATTAGTGAAAGTTCAGAGTAGGTGAAGTAATTACCTAAGAGTTTAGACACAATTTTCACTTTAAATGCAGGTTGCATGAGCCCAAACCTTACTGGTTATAAAGATGGGCACATTCTTATAAAGAAGTTTGTAGTTGTGAAGTACATATCCTAAGGAGATTAACTAAAACCTAAATTTCTTGTTAATCACAGGGGATGACATAAGCTTGCAAATATTTTTCTAAGTAATGAACCCTGATTTTGTATTCTTTAAACAAAGATATACCTGTGAAATTCCTTTCATCTGTAGTGTAACTTTCTTTTCTATGAGGCAGTTGATCTTTTCCAAATGCATCTAATAATGGAATTTATTTTCCCAAGCCATACTGTACATTACTATTGCTCTACTAAGTAATGTATCATCATGAAATCTGTATGTGTTATATCTAGTGTCTTCTCCAATTTTCCAAATTTGTGCTTCTCTAATGTCAGCAAGAAACATGGGAATCCCACAAATCAGAAGGGATGACTGACTTATTTAGAACATAATTCTTTTCTTCTTACCAACTTTTTCTCTTGTCTGTATACTTGTTCAATAAACTCTGACACCTTATTTCCATTTCTTAATTGTAGATGCACAATTATGGTATTTGCAGAGTAATCTTAAATCTACTGATGAAACTGCTACTGTTTGTTAAAAATTAAAGCAACTCAACTATCATAATATCTCAACCAGCATTATATCTATAGGGCATGTACAGATACAATTTCAAAAGCAGGTAATGTAAAGCTAAGTATACATAAAAAATTACAAGCTATTTAATACCTGAGAAGTTATATCTTCCTTTGAAATACCTTTGATTATGTTAGGATCCTTCCTAGAAGGTACTAAAAGAAAAGTGATGTTTTACTGCTTTTAAACTTTATGGTGAGTATTTTCTCATTCAGATTAAGTGTTTTTCTATCTAACATTTGAAAGTTAGCATATTGCAGCAGCAGGGAATATTTGGTGAGCAAAGTGCAGCTTTTGAAAGTGGGGGAAAAAAGGTCACTTTGGTGATTAACACACTCTCAAGGGAAAGGGTGCTAACTGTATCCACTAAGAAATAACATTGAAATTGGTGTGAGACTGACAGTGAACTTTATTTATAACTGCATTGTGTTTATAAAACACACATATACATGTATATATGTACAAAATAATAATAAAAAATCCTGTCTCTCGTGTCTCTAGCTACCCTAGATTTCTACGTTTCAGTAATGGAAAAACTCATTCAGTCTTGGGGTTGTGAGGAACACCACTAAGCTTACATAGGTCTGAGGAGTTCTCCCATTCTCTCCAAATTTCAGTCTGCTAATTTACCACTTAACATTTCGTATGCAAAAGCAGTCCTTTGCCACAATTCTGTGTTCACCAACTTGCTCCCATCTAGTTTTCCTTTGAAGACTGAGCCTCTGACCAGTTTCTCTGGCTCACCAACCCCTACAAGCAGCTCAGGAACTCCCAAGTTACAGAAGCTAGCAAACACAATCTCGAAAGAAGTTGTTAACATTCCTTAAAAGGAACAACTAGTTTTTCCCTATGAACACAAACACACAGGGAATTTTGAGAGTAAGAAAAGCTGAGACTTTACTGCCTGTGAAGCTCTTTAAAGAAGATTCAAGTTACAAAAACAATTACTACTTGGCTGTAATTTCATTGTTCAGCTGCTGAAGATCTTCTTTTGTTCACCAACTTCCTTCAGTCAAGCTAAGACAGACGAAAACCCCCAAACAGTCTTCAAGGCGATTCTTTCAGGTGCAGAGAGCCAAGGCCTTATAATCTTTGAGAAATATCTGATATAATGGCATATGGCCTTGATTTGGGTACAGCAGTAAAATAAATTTTGATTTCTCAACACTAAAATCTTTCAGTCTACCCTTTAAATGTTCTTCTGTGAACCTGTTTCTCTCTGGACTGTAACTATCAGTCTTGTGAACTGTTGAGAACATGCAGTTGACTAGCAATTGCAGATACTCAGTTCCAGCAAAATGGGGTCTTTCTGTTGATTTCCCTTTAGTCTGGACTCTAATAATTAATTAGAACTGAAGAGATGGTAATGATAAACCCAACAGGAAACACATACTAGGTTCCATGAAGGAAAATAGGTTGTTCCTCTTGAATAGATACTGTCAAAACAGTTTTGAGGGAGCTTTTAAGTTTTCATCAATATTTTTTGAAAGATGGGAATAGCAGCATGTTTGATCTTGTAAAATAGCTAAAGCAATTCAATTGAAAAATGTTCATTTAGCATTTTTTATTTTGTCTAAATGTGAAATACAAGCTAAAATTTTAGTACAGATTGTCTTATAAACATTCTTGCTGTGTTGTTAAGTACTGTAGTACTTTTGCTGAAAATTACCACTTCTAAAATAAAGTCAGATTTGCTGTAGTTTAGTGTACAATACAGAAACAGCAAAAAAGTAGAGGTACAAATATGAATACTGGTCTGTAAATAGGCTGTGGATCATGAGATGATAGTAACTAACCTGTTTTGAAAAAGCCAGTACCAACAGAGCTGTTAGTTAATAATTAGTTCTGAGTTGGGGAAAATATATATACATCACCAATATATTGTGTATGTTTAATATTGAAAAAAGTATATATTTCTCACCTATATAAATGTATATGCATACAATCAATTCTGAGTTGAGGAAAGAAAAGTCCATTTCCCATCCCGTTATTTTCTGTGTTACCTGTTCCTGACTTAATGGATTTGTGCCAAAGTGATGGAGGTGAAGAGCTTAGTAAGATATGGAATGGCTGCAGAAGGGAGTCACAGAAGATACTGGAAATTGGTTTAAACCTTTCCCAGCACATCCCAAGGTATTTTGCAGGATCTTCTCTCTGGTTATAGATTTTGTAGCTAAATGACTCCTTATGTTGAAAAATGCTTTGCATGCTGGCAGCATAGAAAGGCAATTCCTACCATCTTTCCTCAGCGTTATCGTGAAGTTTTGAATGCTTCCATATCTTAGTAGTATTTCTCTTTTAAAGTATCTAATGGTTTTATGTGAGCTAGTAATATTTTCAGTCTTGTGCTTTGCTATTTTGTCTGTGGACAGTGACAGTGGAAAATTTGTGTCTACCTCTATTTCTATGGAAGGATGACCAAGGGCAGGTGTAGTAACTTACTCAAGTAATTCATGCAGACATGTAATGTATTTTACACACTTTACTACTAGATTTGTAAATTCCTCATAATTTAGTGGCAGACTACGTACATTCTTGAGCTACAAACTGCTGTATTTTAAACAAATGAGCTTTTCCCTTAGAAGGCAAAGATAGCAATAATATCCCGAATGACAGTAATTAAAACAGGTTTCCTTCTGCATTTTGAATCACAACTACTTAGCCCTCACAGTGCTCATATCTTTCTCTCTTTTAGAAAAAGCTGCATTTGCAGATAATGAACAGAATGTTTGTGTTCTGGAAATCTGTAAAGCAGCACATGGTGACTCCACATTGGTTTCATATTAGGTAGTCAGATTTGTGACTTGTGATTTCTAAGCTCTATTAAAAGAGGAAAAAACAACATAAAAGACGATGGTATAACTTAGTTTGCCCTTAAGTATGGGATCTTATTTCATATAAGACTTGGACAGAGCTTGCCATTTACTGTAATTATGTAGTTGTCTAGAGAAACTAATACTATTTAGTTACCTTTTGCATGCATATATCTACTGAGATACTGAAATGGAATTCACTCATTTTGGCACTTGAATAAGTGACCTCTGCTCTACCATCTAAGCATATGCAGTGGTCTGTAGACAAGGCTGCACAGTTTCACCTCAGATTTCACAGGTACCAAACAGGATGGGGGTAACACTAGCCTTTGCTTCGTAACTTCTGTGAAAAGGTATAAAACATTGCAAATAAGAAGTTGTATAACAACGCTTACCTGTTTCTCATTTATTACCCACAATGGAAACCCTGGGACCTGAGCAAGTATAGTAGCAGAAGTTACCATGCTAATTGTTGGAGGGACAGCGCAGCAGGGCATAAGCAATACAGGAAGTTCCTGGAATACACTGATGATAACTTTCTTCTCCATGTGATAGACAAGCCAATAAGGAGAGGCGCTATATTGAACTTTCTTCTCAGCAACAAGAAGGGGCTGGTGGGGAATGTAAAGCCTTAGCTCCAGTGACAGTGTAATAGATAGACCTTAAGATCTCTATGGCAGTGAGGATGCAAGCTCACTACCCTGGACTTCAGGAGAGCAGGCTTTGGCCTCTTGAGGGATCTGCTTGGTAGAGTATCATGGGATAAAGCCCTGGAGGGAAGAGGGGCCCAAGAAAGTCGGTTAATGTTCATGGATCACCCCTCCTCCAAGCTCAGAAGTGACTCATCCTGGAAACTGTGCCAAGGCACCTGGAAAATGAAGAGGTGATTGGTGACAGCCAACATAGCTTCACTAAGGGCAAATAATGCCTGACAAATTTGGTGACCTTCTATGACAGGACTTTGGTGGATAAAGCAAGAGTGACTGATACCACCTGCTTGAACTTACGCAAAACATTTAACACTGTCCCACATGACATCCTTGTCTCTAAATTGCAGAAGCATAACCTTCTCAATAATTGGGAATGAGATAGATACCTTAAGGATTATAAAGGTATGTTAACCAATAAAATCCCATTATAATAAATCAATGACCAAAAATTATTGTGAAGTATTTTATGATCTTGTTGAAGTGAGTCATCTCTTTAAAATTCACAGTATGCTTGCACATACTTTTTTTTGTTTCTTTTCAGTTGATTAAAAATAAAGACAGTGTATGTTAAAAATGTCCATACATTAACAACCATACTACAGTAGTTGTAGTGACTGCTTTTTCTACAGTTTTTTAGTGTTTAACTCATGAGATTTGATGATTCATATGATATTTTTAAGCTTCTGTATTGCTGGTTGTATCAGTAAGTTTTGTAATCTCAACAGGGCGACTTGGAGCAAGAAGGCATAAAAATGCATTGAACTTAATGCTTTTTAGTGATAAATTGAGGACATAACTCTTGAGAAATTTTGAATTCCATCTTGAATCAAAGAATAGTTTGCTTACATTATGATTAGCTTTAACAAAAATAACATCTTAGCAGGGTGTAGTTGTATTAATGATTAAATTTCTGAACAAACTAATATATATACATACAGATTTGTTTCATATTAATTTAACAATACAGGTCTTTTTCTATTTTTACTGTGTGTGGATCTACCCAATTTGCAGTAATTTTTTTTTACCCCATCTGGTATAAGCTATATAGGCTTGACTATAATAAATACATATAAAGATAACCATGCAGTGTTAATATTCACAAAGAATGTTGAATGAATATCTATCACAGGTTTAATTACAGATTCTGAAGTGCAGCTTGTGTCTTCACAAATTCGAAGTTCAGGTATCTGTCGATTGTGTGTTTTTCTCTTTTTTTCCTTTTTTTTTTTTAAGAAGTCGTCAGCTTGTTTACAAGAAGAAAAAAACCCCACCCATACAGATCATATAAAAATAGGTACTAACTCTTTCAGCATAGCTTTGTTTGTTTTACTTCTTAAAATCTGTGCAGCACTCTTCAATTTTTAACTGCCTCCTTCTATTATGTTTCAGATATATTGTCCTTAGTAGACCTGTGGTTTTCCTTCCATCCCCTTTTCTGTTGCCACATCTGTACTTATTTGCTTTGTAATGATAATTATGCTATAATGCCTCTCTCATAATCTTTTGTATTCCTTAATTTCTTCATTTAATTTCCTCCGGTTTGGACTCTTTTCACACTAGGGTGTTCTGTGTCTCCCTGGCAATGAGAGTTAGACCAGAACATTGTTCTGTGCCTTGGCGTAAGTGACTACCTGTTGGAAGAAACATACCAAAATCCTGTCCATGCTGCTGGCGTGATACGGCAGACCTTATGATTATATTTGTAATGAATTTTCTCCAGGCGGAAGAACAAGCAACAGCAGGAAAAGTATGGTATCTCTTTTGTAATTGCAGGTTGTTCCCCTTGACATGCTACATATACAAACACTTTCAGCTTCCTGAAGGAGAGCTGATGAGTAGCGCTGTTCTTTCCTCTTGCTGTCCTCAGATACGGTTAAAAAAATGTTTTCCAGAAATTGAGTAAGGGCCAAGGATTTTGCAAATGCCTTTCTTAGACACTAAGAAGACCCTTAAAAGCTAGACTGTTTCTGTCTTTCTGCCCTTCGTGTCCTTCACACCTTTCAGAGTTTTTGTCCTGAACACAATATGACAGTTTTCATAACTGTAGTATTTTATTTTTATTTTTTTTAAAGGGGAGAGGGGGGAAGGCAGGCCAGTTACATGAGCCCCGGCTATTTCTGGAATATTGCAACATTTGAAGCAGAAGGACATTTTTATTTTTCCAATTTTTATTCATCACATTTGGTCCAAGTAGGCTGCTGATCCAGTCTACCATCCACCCTGTTTTTTTAACAGGCAGAGCTTCAGATAGCATCAAAATTGATACTTCAGTGAGTGTTCTGATTCTTAGTGGTGATTTATCTCAAATTGTTTCGGTTTATTCTTCACTCAACAAAAGCCCATCATCAGGAATTATGAGAGTAATGCTTATAAAGGATGATAGAGGTCCTCAGGATATTGTAAGGAAAGAATGAGCTTTTCTCACTCAGTCTTAAATGAAGAAATGAAGCTATGACTGTTTTTTACTGAAAGGCATGTGTATTATAAAGTACAATGGCAAGGTACATGAGCTGTGTTTTTAGTGCTGTAGAAAAGTACTTCTTTCCACTGAAAGATACATCACTTGCTGTCCCACTGTGAAGATGGTTTGATGTGAAAAGGACAGAAATGGCAAATTCTGTCTTGTCTCTAAATTTTCTTTCTGTGGTTCTCCCTGTCAATCAAACTGACCCTATTTTTGTAGAGTCCCCTTATATCTAGTGTTTGGGTCTTAAGATGGTATTTTCTGTATCAAGATACTGTTCAGGAGTGTTCTTTTAATGAACTCTCTCAGAGCAAACATGCAGTTTGCCTCCCTTGAAAGTGGCACCCTGCTTTTTCTGCTGCAAGGCAAAAGTGTCATTATTTGATGTAGTACGACAAGAAAAGTCTCTTTTGACTTCATTTCTAAATATGGAGTATGCTAAAAGCCACTGAACAGTATTTTCTTGATCAGCATGGCTCCCATTTTCCCCTTGTGCACAAAACTTACTTCATTGTAGAAGGCAGTTTGGGGTGATGAAGCACTGCAAATCCTTGGTGGGTCTGTGCTGAGTATTTATTCTTGTCTGTCACGTGCATGGAAAAAGACTCAAAGACGATGTTTTCCATTGATGTTTACAAGGACTAAGGTAAGGCTGCCTCAACTGTAGTTCCCTGCATCTAACTTCTTATTTTGTATTTTTTTAAGATGCTAGCTCTTTTTCCAGTTCCCAGAGATCTCCCTGATACAGTCAACCATTTTTCTTAGATACAAACCATAGCTTCACAATCATATTGGCCATCTCTTTCAACACACTTGGGTACATTCCCTCCAGCCCCAAGGTGAGATCTGATCTCTCTGTATAGTCTGTTACTGTTCAGCCAGTCTCAACTGTCCTTCTCTGGACTGTGGCATTGTATGTAGAGGTCATGGAATAAGTTTTGCCCTTGTTGCCAAGAGCTTGTGCGTTAGTGAAGGGGCATCTGAGGAAACTGAACAGCAGCCCTTCTAAACAGGCATGTGAAAGTCCCACAGATGGCCTTCCACCTCACATATACAGTCTGTTTTCAACTCCTCTCAGGTGTATTAGACTACAGATCCTGTAGTCTAACCTGTTTTAAGACCCTCCTCACAAGTTGAGTCTTGATAGGATAATAGGAGGAACATGGTCAAAACTTTGATATGTGTTTAAAGTGAAAAGATGGTTAATTTAATGGTTAATTTATTTTTTATTCATGATGAGAAATATGAGATGCACTTTTAAAGAGACAATGCTTTAAATTTTTTTGGAATTTAGAAGCTTGCAGTGTTCATGTTTTGATGTTAATTCTTTCCTCTTCAAAATGTTTTTCAGTATTTTCTCTGTATTTCCGAATATAAGCTTTAGTAAGCATTTGGTATTTCTTGGCAAATGATTTCAATACTGTGCTATTCAGATGTGCTGTTAGTAATGCTGCTAGTACCAAATAGCCTCCACAGAAATATTACTGAATGAGATCTGTGAAGTAGAGAGAGGGCTGAAAAGTGGTGGCATCTAGCCCAGTCTCATCAATGGTACTAGAAGCACGAGGCAAAGAAAGGGAGCAGGATAAATACTGAGTGTGGGGAGCTGAGGGCCAGAGTTGCTGGAAGCAGCTATTGATTCTAATTGTGCTTTGCCAGTCCTGTGAATACCGGCCTGGGGGGTGGCATGGCCCAGGAGTCTGGAGCAGCAGTGGAAGCTGACATCAGCCTCCCTGGAGCATTGAGGAGCAAACCGGCATCCTTCCACCTGTCACTCCAGCACCCCACTCAAGGAGGCTAGGTGCCAAACAAGAAGAAAGGAGTTGTGCAGCAAGCCTCAATCTTGCCTAGAGTTGTTGATGTCTTTCACTACCAGAGAAATAGTGCTGATCTTACTTCTGTGGTGGTTCAGTATTCTGGTGTTTATTTTCTCATATGAATTCTTTGACTTATTAAACTGATCTTAAGGATTGACCAGTTCCTGGAAGTACTGAATGTGGAGTGGCACTACATTTGTCTATGTCTGAGGTACTTTATGCACTGAACTGCTTCTGCTGGTTTTGGCAAAACTAATTGTATTTCTAATGAGAGACTTAATCTGAGGAAAGGAGTCAAATATGGTAGTAGTCACCTTTCTGCTAGCCTGTAAAAATCTGTCTATTTTTTCTTAAGTCCAGGTAATAAATCCGGTTGTTTTTTTCTTTAAACTTTGATTCACTAAAGAAGGGTTCCTGCTTTCTGCCTCTTTTGAGTGTTGGAAAAGAATCCTCAAAGGTCACTTCATGGGAAGCATAAGAGGTATCTCAGCTGGTGAGAAGTGGTGTATCCTGTTGAGAAGAAACTATAGAGCCCAAAAAAATACACTTTACAAACACTCCCTGCTCTCCCTAAACTAGTTCTCCTCCTAGTTCTACTTCATGTCATTAGCTATGTGGCATCACATAAGGTATGTTCATGTTGTCCTACAGGTTAAGCAACCTCTTCAATATGTCTGGGACAATTAGTAAAAAAAGTGCTCAGAAGCACATGGTCTGTCCAGGCTTCTTGCCCTCACAGATGTTCTGAGACACATAAGATGCTGCAATAGTAAATGTAGTGCTGGGGAGTGTGGTAGCTACCTTATTCCCTTGAGTGTACTATCCTGCAGTTAGTTGGCTAAACTAATGCTCCACATTCATACAAGAGTGTTTACATGACTTATAATAGATGAGATGTCTATGCAGGTCAGCAGAGATGAAAAGCACCATCTGATAGGCAGTTGGGTATTCACATGCTGCTGAAGAGCATGTCTGTATCAGGGGTGAGGATTTCAGACTGGCTCAGATTTCAGGTTGAATAATTTCCCAATACACAAGCATCATGCACTGTCATGGTGTAGCTTATCCTTCCCCAGTTATAGTTTATGTTTTGGGGTAGTACTCTCATTAGATGTGGCTGGAGTATCTTAGTTATTCTGTGTATGCTACCTGTGGCCCTCATTTATTTGGGGGAACTGCAGTATTCAGGAGTGGTGGATTTTCCATATGATGGAAGCTTTCATGGTGCCTCATTCTTTAATTACTGTAACACTTCCCCATGTGACCAGCAATTTATGGCTCTGCAGGGTAATGTCAGTCTTGCTGATGTTAGGCTGACGGTCCTAGAGCAAGATATAAGTAGAAGAATACATTCAGCACACTGTTGGTGCTAACTTTCTTTTTCTAGCACTGGAATGAGGCTGGGACAAGTATTGGGTGACACCTCTATCAGAGCTATTTCAGTGAGACTTAGAACATAAAAACGTGTTACAGAGTCACTGGGAAGGTTTGGTGCAGATGAGTCAAACTCTTCGCTATTGGAGAAATGGAAAGATGTGAAGGGGAGAGAACTTGGTGAGCTCAAGTCTGCTGCAGAAGTGAGCTTGAGGCAAGTGGAAAGCTGCAATGTTGGACTATTGGCTCAAATCATTTGGCTTGTTGAAATGGAGTCTGAAAATAGCATAACTACTGAATAGCAAAGACCTAGCCTAAAAGAGGTGAAGAGCTTTCAGATCAGATGAAAACCAGATGTACGTACTTGAGACGCAGATAGAAGAAATGGAATAGAAAACCGATTAAGAACTTCTTGGAATTAAAACCAGCATAATAGTCTTACAGCTAATCGCAGCAAGGAAAAAAATCTGTCTAATACTGTGGGTTTTAAGTTATATTATTGAGCATGTGCAGCCTGAAAGACTTCTGTTTCTGAAATTGTCAAAATATGATTTCATGTACATCTACAAATTGGAACATGTAGCTATTTTTTGATAAAAAACCCCAAAGCCCTATGTAGGAATAGAGAGGCCAACAGTAATATGTATTTTTTACATCATGATTAATCGTTTAAAATCCGAGTGGAATTTTGTATGGGCAGAATTCAATTTGGTATTGAAAGTTCAGGAAATCTTGTGTCTTTCCTGCTTTGGTAACTGTTAGAAGTATTGTTCCTTGAAAGGGCATTATGTATGAAGCATTATCTCACACTGTACAACCTGTTCTATAGCAGCGAAGTTATATTTGGATAAAATATAAAGATACTTATAAACTTAGAAAACTGCTTCAATTTCAGTGGATTCTCTGACATAAATCAGGTTTGCTTTTAATACATAGGATTTTAATGCATAGGCCATACTAGAGATGAAATATGAACCTGGAACAAGGGCTGGATTTGCTTTATCCATGTTTTTTTTTCTTGGGTCAACCTTGGTCTGAAAATATTTGTGAGGAAACTGCCATCCCAGCTTGAGGATACCTGCTGTTCTCTGAGTCAGACTCATTGTGTGTGCATATGTACGATTAGCAATATAGATTTCTGTTGGATAATAATTAAAGTGATGTCAGCCATATATGGCAGCATCTACAGAAAATGTTGCAGAGATCAATAAAATGCTGTAACAAATGCTCTACACAAGACACAATAATATGATTCTATTATTTTCCTATCTCAGAAGCTCAAAACTTCTGCTACATAACTACATCGTCAGGTGTGATTTTTATTCAGTGAGCTTTTTTCTCTCTTACTGTACTGCTTTTTAAGAATGAAGAGAGAATTCATATAGAAGAATATAGAATTCCAAAAAGAAGCAATAGAAGTGTTCAAGGCAAAATACTTTTTTCTATTTTTTATTTTTTATTATTTATTTATTTTAATAGAACTTTTCTGACTAAACTGCTTTTGGTCATTTTGAATCCTTTTCTTAAGGCTGTCATAAAAAATGTTTATTAGTCTCAAAGTGCATATGTAATTGGAGCATGAACTTCAATTCTTAGAAACACTTCAACACTGACCTTGGCTGAGCATAATGCTTAAACATGTATAATTTTAAGGCATGGATATTAAACTCATTGAAATCCATCATACATGGCTATTAGAAGGGCTTTATATGTCTTTCAGACAGAGAGAGACTTGAAGGAATTACTGACGTTTTATGTAGTTTCCCATAGAGCAGTAAGGATGAATTTTCTAGTTCAAATGCATGGATACCTTTAGCTAGAAAATGTTGAAAAAGCAGTGACAGATCTGAGGCTTTATTCTGTATACTTTTACAACCTGCGCTTTAACATGCTCAGGGCCAAGGCAGTGAAGCCCCTGAAGAAAATCAGGTGTTGTAGGCTCTGTCCTGAGACATTGCTTTTGCATTTGTAGGTTGTTGAAGGATACTTTGGCTGGAGCTGTGATGCTACTCAGCCTCGTTGTAAACTGTGCATTTGTTCATTCTGTTTTTAATTTTATGTTAAAATTAGGAAAATTGAGGCTTTGTAAATTACATAATCATCTTGACATTCTCAAGAGGATATTATAATAATCCAACTCTTACTGACTGAAGATCAGAAAAGGTCTGACTGTAACAGGAAGCCAGGTTCTTATACACGTGGTAGGTTAAATAGCTTTAGGAATATTTGTAAAATTGTAGAACGTCAATTTATTGAAGCAATTTCCTTATGTAATCTGAAACTCAGTCAACTATTTTATGTTGATTTTTAGAGGTACATGAAGATTTTAACATATCCAGTAATGGACTTTCTTTAAGTAACAGTTGATTTGAAAAATCAACTCTTTAGAAAAATCAGTATTGATGTATATGGTATATGGGTATATATGTTTTGGATTTAAGATAGAAAATTTCATGTAAACCATAATCCATTCAAACCATTGTACAATTAAAAAAAAAAAGAACGAAACAAAACAAAACCCAGAACACTCCCCCCCAACCTAATAAGAAAGTGGAGAGGTAGCCTTAATAGGGAGAGGAATACAGAACAAAATGTTACTGTATTGTGTATAGATGTGTTGTGCCATTTCATCTTGAATGATCTGTGTAATTCTAGTCTTATGTTTTTTAAAAAAAAAATAGATTAGAAAAGATTCGGGGAAGGGTAACAGAAATATATGGAGTAGCTTTGTAGTCAGAAGTCAGTCAGCTAAGACTTATTTCTAGAAGTGCCTGAGGGATATTGTATTTGGGATCTGTGAAGTTGTCTGCAGTATAGAGATGAACAAGAATTTATTTATTGTCTGGTTATTTTGAGGCCAAATTGAGAACGTGTAATTTGTACAAGCCTCACTTCTATGTTCTTCCTTAAGCATAATGCAGGATGCCTTGCTTTAGAAGGGATTTTGGTGTCAGGATGACTGCTCTTTTGTTCTAATAGCTTTTTTTATAGAATTAACTAGGTTGGAAAAGACCTTGAAGACCATCAAGTCCAACCATTCACCCAGGACTGCTGAGTCCACCACTAAACTGTGTCACTAAGGGCCTCATCTGTATGGTTTCTGAACACTTCCAGGGACGGTGGAATCATGGAATGAACAGCATTGCATTAAAGCTCGTTCAAATCTGTTCAGAACACCACTGCAGGAATAACATCTCCATAGTTACTATTAGGAGGGATACAGTTGGAAAACACTGTCATAATTGTAATTTCTGCTTATCTTGCATGATTAAAAAAGAAGTCATAGATTGTTAATCTGTGCTGCATCAGAGTAGACAGAATGTATAAGTATTGCTACAAAACTGTGGTTCTATTCTGCACGTCCAGATTCTGCTAATTTCTCTCTTCTGTTTTCAAAACACACATTCCCATAACATTTATGCTAATAAAGCATAATCATTGAAATACAGTTTAGGCTGCAACCACTTCCCCACCCCTTTGAGATAAGACTGTTGAACTACTAAAACACAGAGAGTGTTTTGTTCCTGTAAAGATGTGCTTGATGCTTGATCATTTGAGGTTGTGATTACGTGGCTTTGGCAACTATACAAGAGTCACATTTTTTCAGAAGTTGCAATTTTTTAGAAATTGAGGTTTCTTTATGGCCGTTTTGGTGGTATCTTAGCAAGTGGGATAGAACTGCTGGATGTGACAATACACCCACTGCAGTTTGTGAACCTTAATTTATGCAGACATTAAAATATCTGGTACAGTCTTTCAAATGTTGTATTCTAGAGAATAGAGACTTAATTTAAGACATAATAGTAAATAATTCCAATCATATTTCTGCTCCACCTGTTATCGGAGGTGTGCAGATCACTTTATTTACTTCAGCTATGAAACTGTAGTTAATAAAATTTCTTAAAAATCTTGAAAGCAATTTATTTAATTCAAGGTTTTCCTTCTTGAAATTATAGTCTAATACAGCTGATGATATAATTAGGAGGATATTTTATGTTTAGGAAGATGATTTGTAGATAACAGAGCTAATTAGACTTATTTAATGACAGTTCTTACTGATGCAGTTGACAACTACATAGCAGAATATTTATTTTTCTAAAATTCATGTATCATTCTTTAAAATGTAGCTATATTTTATTGATTACTATTTTGCAGCTTTGGTTTTGAAAAATCATTCATGGAAAATGTAAAGAGTTAATCAGTATCTTAGAACTTAAAGTACAGGAAAACTACTGTAACATTTTAAAAGCAGTGTTAGAAACATTACCTATGTAAGTACTGTGAGAAATACTTTTTCTATTTTAAGTGCTGGAAAGTAACATTAAATAGCATTTTTACTTAATGAGTACAAATGGCCTCTGAATGACATTGTTTTATTTTTTGTGGGTGATTTGTCCCATTATGATGACTGTAATCTTTTTCTCTCCCCTTTTTTTTTTCTTAACTGCTTGCCTTTTCTAGGAAGTAGAGGTTGGTATACGTCTTCTGTCTTTCATTGTTCTGTGAGTTTTTCATGTATACATTGAGTCTTTATATTTTACTAAATGTAGGTTGTTTCTCCCTCTCTAGGATGATTATTTCCGTACATGGAGTCCGGGTAAACCATTTGATCAAGGTAAGATTCTGCTACTAGTTATTTGTATAGGATAAAATTTAAGTATTAGCAATTATGCCCCCGTTCTTGAAAATTCTGTAAATTTGTGTCATTTTCTCCCTCTTCAAATGATTGATTTAAAGAGGGCCAGAAATTCAGCCTAATCATAATCTTATATCTGTGGTTTTTGGCAAACTCTTATTGATTAGAGATGGGAGCGTTATGAGCCTCCAAAGTAGCTTAAAGTTTCCCGTTTCCCTCATACAAACTTGGGGTTCGGGAGGTTTTTTTTTTATTTATTTACATATACCTTATGCACTGCTGCTTTTTCTCTAGGACATTTGAAGAAAAACAGGCATGTAATCTGATACTTGTCTTTTGCATTTAAAAAAAAAATTAAAACGTTGGAAGTCTCTTTTTATAGCTGTCTGATAAAACAAGATCTAGAAAAACAGTTTTAGAAGTCTCTGTCATGTTCACGTGATCTGTCTTGAGGCAAAACACAGATGGAGCTTTGCTAATGCTACAGTACAACGATTTCAGCCTTAGAATCATTTGAGCAACCGCAGCAAATTTTCACATTAAACATTCCTTCCCCGGGCATTGGAACTTAATGTTTACTGTCAATACAATCCACTTCATGTATGTTGTTTCAAAGTGTATGACTACTGTTGTGAAACTGCTGAGACTCTGGATACATTTTATTTTTTGCAATTGGTACAAGGAGCGATTCAGAGTCTTTGTCTTTTCTGATAATAGGGGTGACACAAATGTAATGAAGAAACAGTGTGGGGGCTTGTACACAAGAGACTGAGATTAAAATATTTCGCAAAAACAATGTTTACTCGATTTAAGGAAATTCTTCCATAGGGGATACTGAATTTGAAGGGAGATTTATAAAGAATTGTATTATATTACAACCACATCTCTTGAAGTGGACTTTCCAGCATGTTCTATGCCTTTGTCACTTTAACTCAGGATTACTGCAGTAAGCCTGTGAAAGGAAATGCCTTAATTTCTTAAATGAATGCACCTGGCTTGTTTTGCCAGTTAGTGGAAGAGAGGAGTAGAGGGAGGGGGAAAAGAAGTCACAGTTGTTTTCACTACTCTGTGAATTGTGGTGGTTCTTGTCTAGTATGGTGGAAATCTGTAAATATTAATTTAGATCTGTGACAGCCTGAATATTTTAGAACCTGACAATTTCACAGACTATGTGTGTCTTCTCATTATATTCTACTACATAAGGAAAAGTCCTTGACTTAAGTCTTCTGACTCCTTAGAGAACAAGATTCCTTTCTTTTGGTAAACTACCTCATCTAAGAAGCAGGCTTATCACTTAGCTACAAAGTACCTTTAGTCTATTCCCTTTCTTCTTTGTTTTTTGATAATAAGTTTTTAATACGAGAACTAGAATAGGTTATACTTTAATGACTTATTATGGTGGCAAAATCATCAGAAGCCATTGAATTGAATACACTATAAATTTTGCTCAGTGTCTTAATTTGGCAGTCATATAAATTAAAGCATGTTGAGTATTTTTACCTCCCAGTGCTTTTCACTTTTCCTGCAATAACGGCTATGGTTTTTGTATTGAGTTTAGCAATGATATTGAATGGAGCTATATGTCAAAAGATTTACGGTTTCTCAAGTGTTAGACATTTTTTAGACTCTGATTGACATACAGATATTCTTTATTAATCAGTCTTGCATGCTGTTATTATTTTATTGAAAGTCTGTAAAGAACATTACTGGCTAGATCTGAAAGGCATACTAAAAGGTAGAAAAAGGTTTCCCAGTCAATATCTTGGCAGAATTGGCTTCCTCTTGCTTTTAAGTATAATGGGAAATGGTTTTTTTAAACACAGCAAAATATTCCTGGGAATAAAATATAACTATGGAAGTACCATGTACTTGTTAATACACTCAAGCCTCTCTCATCAGATGGGAAAAGTGATCATGGGTGTTATTTTGTGGGAAGAACCATTCATACTTAAAAAGCATGGCAATCTTGCAAATGTCAGTTCCTTGGGAGTGAATGTAATGTTCACTATTTACTGAAGAAATCAGGTCTGTTATGATTCCCTGTGTTTGCCAATAAAAGACATACAGGAGTGACAATCTCAACACATTTTTTTCCTCATATTATTTAATAAGATGGGAAAAAGTGAGAGTTGGTAGACTGTAACAACTAAGTTTTAGGTGTACATTCTGATAGTCTCTGTCGTTCCATGAAAACATGAAACTCCTAAGTGAAGGACAGATTTTTGAAATGTAGAAATAGACTTGGAGTAAGAGACTAAAATTGTTCACTAAAGATGTTTAAACAAGAGCAGTAGCAACTTCCCATGTGTGTTGTGTTAAAGTTTGTAGTAATACTGCTGAAGATACTTGCAGATAAGTTCTTTCAGGAGAGAAATAATTAATTTATCAGTGTTTTATTTCTTCTTATTTATCAATTATTGTCTTTTCAGAAAATTACCTATAAATCTGTGAAAGTATGGAATAAGCAAGGCATCTTTTTGGCATTAAAAGATCTGAAGTCCAGGTCTACTAGACGTCATATTTTTTCCTATTTGCTATGGAAACAACAGATTATAGGAATTACTAGTGCATTTACAGAAATATTTTTCTTTGCTTATTTAAATTATAGCAACTTTACATGATGAAATTACAAATAGATATTTGGAAGTTTTAAAATCTATATATGGACAAATATGAAGACCTTTAAACTGCATAAATGCCAGGTGACTACCTATAATAAAGGTGGTGGTAGAATCTTTAGCTTTATGTCTGTGTTTTCAAATTGTTAGTTGTCATTTAAAAATACTCTTATCTCTACTCTTATCTCTCTTTCACCTCTTTGTCTTTTAGGCTGTTGTATAGGTACCTGGTACAGATGTAACTCCTTGTTGATAGAAGTAGTAGTCAAACAAATGGGTTCTCATTATTATGTTTATTATGTTCTCCTGTATTATGTATCCATATTCTGCTCAAAATCAACAATATATGAGGACCTTCAAATTGTTTTCAGCCAACACCCGTATTAATTTATAGGTAGTATTTTTGAGGAACCAGTGCTTGCCATATAGGCATATCTTTGAGGTTTACACATAGTTATTATTTTCCTAAGATTTATATGACTACTAAAACCTTTCCTAAGATTTTCATAGATATACTATGTATGGCTAATATATCTTTATGTTTTTTTAAAATGCATCCTCAATCTGAACGCAAATCTTAATGCTAATATTCTTTTTCTAATATTTGAGAAGTCAGTGGTTCAGAGAACCAGTAGCTGTGCATATAATACTGAGTGTCTTAATTCACTCCTCTATAATTTGATCTATTTTGAAAGGCATTCTTACGTTAATATGGTTAAGTATGTAAAAATTGCTCAGGTAGACAGATCTGTGTAATTCCTTGAGTATTAGTGAGAGTAGTTATACGGAAATACATGTCCAAGCATTCCAGGAGGTTAGCTCTTACTATGGAAATGTGTAGTGATATTTACTCCTGGGCTGCAAAATCTAAGTTATTTTAAAAGATGGAAAAATAGTATGATTTGCATTGCAATCCACCAATACCATTCCTTAAAGCAACATGTGACATTTGTCCAAACAGTACTTGTTCCCATTGAACTCTCGTTTGCATATATACATCTAAGATGATAGAAAAATGTTTTTAAATATTTTGACTGTATATGATATATATACACACACATAAATGCTTATCTATTTCTATAAATACCACAGTATCAATTCTTAATAAACAATCATGTGCAGCAGGTATTATTGTTGGAATAAATTAGAATGTTCTATTAATCATAGTTAGTTAGTGCTAAAGGGCAGTTTTTGTATTTTGAGTGGTTTTAGAAACAAGCAATTAGGATGTTTTGTGTTTTGAACTATTCCAAGTTGAACATTTTAGTACCTTAAATGTATGTTTTATCAATGTTTTCTCAATTGAAAAGAAAACAACAATACTTGCTAACATGTTTTCTTCATATACCACTTTTACACCACAGAAAAATATACAGAATACTTAGGTGCATTTTATTTTTAGACTACAGATGGTAGCAGAGCTTGGAGGGTGTAGCTATTGAATAAAATTGCATACACAAAGACACTGGTGTAATTTTTCAAAGTGGAAAGGATGTTTTCCATTGCTCAATAGAAGTACCTTGGAGGAATAGTGGAATATTTTCATGTAATGGAAAAAATATGAAATGACATTTCCATGGAGGATGAACACCCTGAAGGTATAGTTGGTTTGTAACTATATTAATAACATTTCTTGTAAACCATTCTGCTGAATTATTTTTGGCTTTTATAGTATCAGGTTATATTAGATGTCTCTTTACAGCAGAAGTATTGTAAATACCATTTCACAGCAGAAATAGATTTTGAAACAATTTCAAACACTTTTATTTGAGTCTTTGCCTTTTAGCTCTTTATGTTTCATCTACTTAGTTCTGTAATAATTTGGATAACTAAAGATATGCAAATACGTGCTAACAGTTCTCTATAATTTGTGAGTACGTTTCTGTGCTATGAGCTGAAACCATTTAGAGTCATATTCAACAAAATAATTCGAATCACTCATTTGCAAGCCTTGAGAAGTCTTAAGGGAGTTTAATAAAGATTCATTAGTTGAAGACTGTGAAAACAGTCATGTAGATTTAAGTTTGCTACATTTGGTATGTGCAGTCATGATCTAGTTTTTATAGCAAAACTGTTGATGTTTTTTAAACTAGAAATATATATTCATAACTTTAAAGTTAAAATGCAGTACTTTGCAATTAAAATGTAATCCATATCACATTAAATACAGTTTAGTCTTAATAGTAAATAATCATGAAATATTAACAGCTTTTCAGTTCTGTTTTTTGAAATTCATAGTGTCCTCCAACAAAGATACTGTATCTGCATCTGAGATGACATTTTAATCTGGTGAATAGTTTCCAGTTTCAGGTATTTGGGTATGTTTAAGAATCCTGTTCACTGAGAAGATACTCCAAACCCTGTGTTAAACAGATTCCCACTGCTTTTTATTACTTTCAGCCAGCCCTTGCCTGAAAAGATGTTTCATAATGTCAGAGGAAACCTTTAATGGCTTTTTTTTGTTCATTATCTGATGCTGTGCTTTAGTGGTTCTTTTATTATTTCTCTTTTATAAATTTCTCTACTACGATATACTTTGAAAGTGCCTTGTCCTATATGGTCACAGTCTTGGCTTCTAGCTCAGGCTCACTGGGTAGTACATATCTGCTTTTTTAATCGTGGATCTCAAATTGTTTCAGAATTTATTTCTGTGGAATCACTGAATGTATTCTAAATTCTTAGAGCTATTTTAAGAATGGCTATATAAAGGAGTTTTAGTGAGGCTAAACCCAGCCCATCATACGAAATTTTGCTTGTTTTCAGTAGCAGCTCAACCCCTCATTCCTGCTCCCCTGCCACCCTTGCTTTAGGTCCTCCTTTTAGGTCTGTACAGTCACCAAATCTTGAATTGTCGTCACATAAATTAAAAAGTTTATTTTATTTTTGTTTTTAACATGGCCAAATCATGGATTTTGGTAGCCATTCAGACTTACAAATAGTTATGTCAGAAAAGCAGAACTGTGGTATGGGGTACAGTGACTGGCTGGAGGTAGAGCACCAGAGCTTCTTAAGCTGGCAGCATGCTGAGCAAAGGGTGTGTGGAACTGTTTCTTTGCATTTCACAAATGTGCTGAAGTTCAGTCCTGCAAACTTCTTCATTTTTAAAGTCCTCCTACTAGTCTACTGTACTGGGATATCCTAGTTAACTGCATTGAGTTCCTGAGGACTCTGTGCCTGTATATGTTTTGATGTGTACTAGGGCTGCTGCTTCTTTACAGGCTTACTTAATTACCTAATGAACTTTCCTGTGTTTGCCACAGGAATTTATTAAGAAAGCTTGTAGAATAGGTAGCAGAGGTAGTTATTAGAAATGTGAAATCTGAAATCACACATTATTATTTAGTGGTGAGAGAAAAAGAAATACCTTAGTAAAACCCTTGAATAAAAACCAAGCAAATAAAGAATGTAAAGAAGAAAAAAGACTTTTTCTACAAAACTACAGTTTTTGTTCCTTGGATAGAGGAATGACAGTTCTTAAAGCACATTTTAAATGTTGGAAGTTGACTTTTGGAAACTTTTTTTAACTTCCTCATATTTAAAAACCTGTTTTCTTAGTTAATTTCTTAACTAAAATGTTTCTTGTCTGTTTCTATAATCCTTTTTATCTCTGATTGACTTACGCATAACTCTTTAGTAATATTTAATTTACAGTAAGTAAAGAACATACATCCCAGGACAAGGAAGTTGCAGTATGGCACTGTCATGTAAAATTCCTGTTAGTAGCCTCTGCATCGTTCTTGTATTTAAATGGACAGGATTGTGAGAGAATTGTAAGATTTCAGGATTGTGCCTGAAGTTCTTATGTAATTAACACTCAATGTTCAACAAATCTGGAGTCAGTAATTGCTCTTAAAATCTTGATAGGAAAGTTTCAGATTTCATATTTCCCCCACTCACCCAGCCATACTCACATCGTTGCCCAAAACCTGAGTAAATAATTAGGATTAAGTATAAACTTCGTTCAGTTAAAAACTCTGTTAGGGAAACTACAGCCTGTGGTAGTGTAATACCTGTTAATTTCGAAAGATTTCAAATGAGAGTTTAATGCTAAAGATATAAAAACATTTAATAAGCATCAGTATATGAAGATTCCGTGTTAGCTGACAATATCAACTGAGTGTTTATGTGCTCTGCCTTGCTCTCCTCCCTTCTGTTTCTGGAAACTGCTGGGATTCTACTCATCTCTCTAGACCAGTGCATTTCTCAATGAGAAGTTCTGCTTAATCACCATCTTTCGAAATGGAGAAGTAAAGACACTGGATGGTCTTTAGGCATCTTCAGGAATTGTGTGGTTTATCGAAGCAGGCAATACGAGTAATTTCCTTCTAGGTGTCTACCTATCGTTGTAAGCGAGGCATTTGACCTAATTATTAGTATTTTAGTTAAAAGTTGTAGATCGTTTATATTTTTGTCCCCTATGGTCAAATGTGAAAACTTTGTAGGCAAAGTTGTCAGACCTGCTTTTTAAACTAGAGGAATTAAACCACTCATGTGACACTTTTAAAACATAGCTTAAGTTTTGGTAAGTGTAGTAAAGCAAAACGTCTAGCTGTTTCCCACTTTGCCCCTCAGAAATGAATCACAAGCTTTGGAGGAGGGAAATAGAATTTAAGTCTGAAAAATCTGTCTTTAAGCTTTTTCCCCTTTCATTTTACTGTGAATGGAATATTAGGAACATGTCTGAATGCACTCATCAGATTGTAAAATAATGGTTAGTTACTGTGGATTTTGCCACAGAAATCCTGTTAAGAGGATTCCTATGACGTGTCTTGCTAATCTTGATTTTCTGTTATATTCCCAATAATAATGATGTTCTGGCTAATGTCAGTTTCTGGGAGTGCTAGCTGTAAATTAACTTACAAAAGAGATGATAGGAAGCTTTGCTGAATTGCTTTTCCAAATTTGAATTACAAATAAGTAGATCTATTAGTAATAATTGAATTTAATTTTTAAATATTAATTGCTTCTTTACCATGTGAGAATAACAAGTCCATATCCATTTATAAAAGTCACCAGATGATCCTAACGCTGTTCCATGTTTTTTCAGCAGAGCATATTATTTTTCGTTTACAAGCTCTTAGAGAAATAATAGATGTTAGAAAGTATTTTATACTTTTGTAATTCTTGTCATGACAATGCTATTTTTTCTGCTCGTTCAAATATAATTAACACAACATTTGATAGTATTTTAGGCAAATATATGGACAAATGTAAAGTAGGCATATAGGCAAATAACCTGTAGCAAGCACACTTTTCTGAATATCAGGAGCTAAATAAAGCTGAATAATACCAAGCTAATGAAGCTAATATCATACTTGCATCTTTAGAAGCTGGTTGTATCTGACTTTCTAGGAAGTCAGCTGATACATTATAGCTGCTAATAAAGAAATGATTTCTGGCAAGCCTTAAATAAACATACTACTTACGTCTAGAGTCTCCTCACCATAGTGGAAACAATCAGCTCTTTTAAACGATGTTATAATTGTGCTGTACAATTTACATTTTCATTTCATTTATGGAAAAAAAGGCCTCTAGCCTTCATAATTATGAGATATTTTAGTAAATGTGAAACAGATAAAAACTCAGATTGATGTCTGTTTCATGCTGAGGAAAATAGCTCTGAGGGATACGTAAATGGCTCCACAGTGGGATTATGACACTTGTGATATTTTTGATGTGAATGTTGTACTGTTTCATAGCAGCGTATTTTAGCAGAAATGGAAAGGAATATATGTTGTTGTCAGTGCAAGTCTGCGTACTCTGAGTGAGCTCAGGTAAAGCAGGCGTGTTTTGTCAGGGGTTGCTAGAAGATGCAGTGAGGAATTAAAGCGTCAAAGCCATGTATTTCTAGAGTTAACTGAGTTACATGCTTAGATGAAATCAATGGAACTTTCCCAAGAATAAATTTATGCATGTTCCTAGTAGTTTAAGAAATTTGTGACACCATGTAGTGACTGGGTATAGTCAGGTATGTCCCTGCATTGTAAGGGGAGTTCTTCCCCAGCATGAAAAACTTCAGACTGTGGTTTTAGAAAACTGCTTTCTTGTGGTTTAGTCTTCATTTTCAATGAAAATTTTCCATTTTTCTGTTCCAAGTATGAAGCAAAACAGACTTAAAAAAAAGGGCAAGCCATTTTCATGCTTTCATAAATATCTAAATTTTTTAGTCCTTTCAAAGCTGGGAAAATCACTAATGCAATTCATAAGTTCACCCATCTTAAAAAGCAGGTTAAAAATTAAAAAATGTGAGATTGTGTGAAATAGATTAATAATTAATAATAAATGCTGTGTACTTCATAGCATAGGGTTGACTACAGCATGTGATACTGAAAGAATAAAGAGAAAGGCCTGTGTTGCTTTTCAAAGTTTCTAGCAACATTTCTTTCTGTATTTTATCTTTTTGCTAAGCTATAGTGTCAGTCCAGGAAGAGTAGACCCCTCGGGTAGTTGACATTTTCACATTCCAAAATTCTGTATTTATTTGGTCTCTCCCTTGCTGTTACAAGATACTGCAACTTTTCAAAAAATGTGTCCAAAACCATATGTTCTTCTGTGACTTCTGCATTACTAAAACTGGTAACGAACAAATTTTCAGAAAAATGTATTGGAAAAATGGAGGCCATATATCACATCTAAGGTGACATAAAAAGACTTCTGTAGCTGACAGAGAACCAGAAGTCCGGCAGGTCACTTAGTGATAATGTGAGTTGATGTCGATGGCAACACCAAGAGTGCTGAACCAGCCAATCAACCTCAACTTCTCTGTTTCATAGCAAATGAAACAAACACTGTATATGCACAGAATATTATCAGTTAGCCACATTTATGAATAAATCATTTGCGTAAGATGTTAAATTTTCTTTGAAGAAAATTTTTTGAGGAGTAAAATGAACAGCAATGTTGATATTGGACAGCTGAGTCTAATATCAACATAGGACCAGGAAGTGGTTGCCTTGCAGATATTCTGTTGTCTTGCGCAGCTGATTTCTAACAATAGAGCTTTACCAATGAACACCTATTACTAACTTTCATTTAAAAGGTGCAGTTTGTGAATGGGTGCTATACAGAAATGTGTTTTTTAACACAGAATTCCAAACAATCTGGTTTAGAGCAATCTTTGGTGAAAAAGCCTGTTAAATACCTGAGGAACCTAATGGAGCATCAGCATTCAATGCAGTTCTTGGTTTCTTTTTCTTCCTATCTTTCTGATAGTGCTGTCAAAATCCAGCACTTCTTTGTGTTGTCACATTTTCAAAGCTGGTTTCTAATTTGATTTCCTAGTCAAATCTCTTGGAGTTCCACTGACATATATATTTTTAATTTTTATTTTGTTTTAAATGGAATCTTAACTCTGGCCCCTGGTGTTCTTTTCTAGGGATAAAGTCATTCTGATTCCAGCAGTAAACTAGATGTTTTCCCTGTCAAAAAGATGAAGTGTGACAGTACCATCTCGCGGTTGTAAAGTTGGGTTCTGCCTGTAACACTGTCAAAAACATGTTATTGCTTGCTAAATCTTTGTGAAATTGTCTAAACGCACCTTCAGAGTCCCAAGAACTTGAGATAAGAAATAACCATTTCAGTGGGAATGGAAAGTTACATGATCTCCTCCATTCACTCCTTTTCCTTAAAGATACTGAACTGAGCATCCTTATGTGATTCCAGATTTCTCCTCTTATGTATTTTTATTCCATTAATCTATTCAGTTTTGCAGAGCAGTTATTTAAAGATATGCTAATATCATATTCCAGTATTGCTACCTTAGTGTCTCCATCAGAGAACATTCTGGGAAGAGGTACTTGGACCAGTACATTAAGTGACTTTAAGCAGAGAAAGTATTTTACATGGAATCTAAAATCTAAAGAATATTGGAGAAGGATACTGAATACGCTCTTGCTTATTTTTACTCCAAATCTGTTATCCTAGTTCAGTCATTTTTTGCTGCATTTGCTTCCCACTTGTTTAGAATTATTATGATCAGACTTATTTTGGATGACTCATTGTGGTTTTATGGCTGGTTTGCTGTAGAAATAAAAATACCTGGAAGAGGATTGCATCTTTGCATATGTCCTATGCTGTAATTAACAAAATATTTCTTTTCCGTCTGCATTGAATTATTATTATATTAATGATTCCATAACTTTTCTGCTTTGTTGGTATGATGTATGTTTTGCACAGCTGAATACATTTTTAAGAAGGAAATAAAACTGGCAGAGTCATAGCTTAGACTATATTTAATTGTACTTCACACCACAAACTCATGTGTTGAAACTGTAACTAATGATCATGGTTTTTGTTTCCTGCATACATGGTTAGTCAGCCTTACGTTAATATCATCTGTCAGTTCAAGTAGACGTATGGTTAAAAGTTTACTTTTGATCATGAAGAACAGAGGAAACATGACTTTACTTTCAGAAAATGTGTATACAAATATAGATTTTATAAGCAAATGTGAAAAACAGGGAGAGAGCATTTCTGAAATACCGGTGTAGACTGGACAGTAATATGCTGAAGTAAAGATGAACACAGAAAAACTGAATTCTAGCTGTTCATAGCTTTCTTGCATGATTGTGCAATTTAGCATTTTCAGTAGAGACTTTAAGCGAGGCTTTGGTGTTAAACTTACTAGGGTGGTTTTTTTGTCGGGGGTTTTTTTGTTTGTTTTGGTGGGTGGGTTGGTTGGTTTTTGTGTTGGGTTGGTTTTGGGGTTTTTTTTGTTTGGTTTTGTGTGTGGACTGGGTGGAATTAAACTGAAGTAGAAGAGTTGAGTTTGGAATCCCCAAAAGACATCATGGATGTCAGAGAAGGGAGAAGTTGATTGTTTCTTTTGAAAGCATAAATTTACAGAAACTTTTCTGTATTGTCATATAGGCATAGGCATGGTTACTCAGGAAATATGCTATACAAATTTAATACTAAGTAATGAACAGGATTATTCTAGGCAGAAATTAGTATTTGTGGTTTGAAGTGTAGCTATAAATGCGTGTGGATTAATGTCTTAAGGAACAGCTACAAAAAAACCCCACAAAGCAGAAATAAGAGACCTAGAATATTGCAGGTAGAATTTGTATTTAAGGATGGAGTTATACAAACCATATTTTAGTTTATTTTTTTCTTTTACTAATATCTTGTTTCAGTTATAATTGCTCAGTAAATTCAGACAGTGTCATTGTTCAGCACTTAATGTTGAGTCAGAAGAACCCAGCTGTGTCTTAGTAAACAGGGAAAGGAAACTTCTTTCAAGGTGGAAATATCAGTATTTGGGGATTACAGTGAGAAAGTGGAAATTGTTTAAGAATGTGGCGGTGGGTACTTCCTTGGCTACACAAAAGCAGAATTTGGTAAGTGGATGCTTTTCCTCTTCTCCAAGTTAATGTGCTTATGGATCAGCACATCACTATTTATGAGTTACTGAAGTATTACTGTGCAGGGTAGCTCAGTAAATGTTACTGTTTCATAGTAAGAACAAGAAGAAACTAACATCCTAACTTATAGCTTTTAAAAATGTGGCAGCCAGCATTTGAATGAACAAATGTTCCAAACTCCTGATCAAATGTCATTTGCCTTTTTGACTTGTTTTGCATTACGTTTTGGCTTATGGTTTTGTTGTGGTTTCAGAAATGCAGTTCCCTCTGAACTATAAAAATCACAAGCCTAATTCTGTTTAGAAGGGGCATGACCAAAATGGAGAACCGTAAGCAACAGAATCCAGTTCAAAATTGTTTCCTTTGGAAATTTGGTACTCTGAATGACATAATGGCAGGGGAGGTTCCCTGCCATGGACTAGGTGATTTCCAGAGGTCCCTTCCAACCCTATCACTTCTGTGAGTTTGTGATAATGGATATGCAAACTTCCTCGAAGTCCTGAGCAAATTCTGATATTAAAAAAAGTGTTTTCAGCTACAATAAAAACCAGCAGCCTTTGATTGCCTTTGTTGCAAATGCTGATCAGGAGGGAGTGGATAGGGTAAGGAATTTTGCAGTGCTTCATTTTGCATTGTCTTTGAGCGTGTTGCATTTTATCCTGGTGACAATCAGGGCCTTTCAGTCTGGCCTGCTGTACAAGCAGCAGGCCAGCCCCCTTCCACGTATGTGGTGGGGTTTATGTGTGGCATGTTTCTTCTTTTAATTGCATGTTTCTAGATAAATGTTAACAATTTTCTAAAATTATTTTTAGCTTTAGATCCAGCTAAAGATCCATGTTTAAAGATGAAATGTAGTCGCCATAAGGTCTGCGTTGCACAGGATCAACAAACTGCTGTTTGCCTTAGTCACCGAAGGCTTACGCACAGGTAAATACTTTAAAAGTTAATCCTGTAGACTTTTTTATAGCGCTCATGACTTGACTGTAAATCATAAACACACTATAATTAGTTTAGTTATTTAATAACATATGAGTAGAGTGGATTTTAGAAGTAATTATATATGCATGATTTGATTAGAATATTTAATATTTGATTTTTTTTTTGGTAGGCTGGTAATTTACAGGGTGTACATATTTAAACATTGCAAGTTGCTGATACAAATAGATTTAAGGGAATACCTACTGTGTCACTACCAAATGAATATAATGATTATGATAATGTTCTGCTGCTGTATATAGTACTTTGACTTCATCACTTATATGAAGCTAGAGAACTCAAAACTGCCTGTTAAAGTGTAGGTAACGGCCTGTTACAGTGTAAGATGGTTTTTTACATGTTGGGTTTTTTATCTTCTTTCTTTCTCTTCATGAATTCGAGCAATTTGTCCATTCTTTGCATTCTGGACTGGTCAAATATGAGGAGCAAATATATGATAAAGTTATTCCAGAATGCAAATGTAGATGATTTTTTTTTTTTTTTTTAAAAAACAGTTCCAGATTCTCTGTTTATGTAGGTTCTTAGAGTGGCAAAATATCGATGCACTTCTGTGGCTTATCTGGGGCAGAAAGTGGTTACGCAGGGACCTGAACCGTAAGCTTAGTTGAGTCATGAGATTGTTGAGGAGGTAGAGTCAAGTTGCAGTTTTAATGTGGGGTTGTTCATTTTATTGCACTTCATTATGGGAAACAGAACATAGTAGAAAGGCTTAACTTCAATAACTTGATTGAAATAAGTGTCTGTTAAAGTACTTAGCTCAGTAGTGGCTGAAAAGAGCTAAGGAAAATGAAAGACTTTCTTGTCTGATGTGAGAGGATCATTTCAAGCTTCTTAGAGAGCCAGTAGTTTTATGAATGATACAAGCAATGTTTTTCCAAGTGTCTAGTTATGTTAAATACACTCATCTATAGCTTTTCAAGCAAGCAAGATAGTGCATAGTGAAAGGAAAAGTTTAAACTATTATTGATCTGCAGTTGCAGTTAATTAACAGGAAAGCTCTACATTATTTGTAGAGCTAAACTGTTTATATCAGACAATCTCCGTGTAGAGCTAGACATTTTGGTTTGATAGAGTATAATATAAGGTGCAAGAGTTATTAGCAGATGAATTGAGGTAGTCTAATGTCAACGGTATGTGAACTGTCAGGGGAATATGTCAGAGTCAAGCGTGAACAGACAAAACAATCAATTTCTGAGAGGTATCACACACATTATTGAAAACAGTGAAAAAATGACATCTCCAAGTTAAGTATACATGTAGTGGGTAAAGACCGAAAACTTTTTTAGACTAGGTGAAGCTGCATACAGTGTTCAAACTAATAAATGTATTGACATGTGTCTTCATATCTGTATTATTCCTCCCACAGTCCCTGACACCCTTTTAGAAAGGTAATATTATAAGAGGCAAAGCTTGTCTGATTGTAATGCAATCTCATAATGTGAAACTTTGGAATCACAGCAATTTGGTGATTGTAATAAGTACTCCAAGTCTGGTCTTGTAAGATAGGTGAAGCAATTCTCTATCTACCTGTCCTGAGCCAGGGTATGCATTTCCCAACCTTAGGTCTTCGTGTTCCCCCATATTGTCAGGTTCAAGGAGAAATCAATTGCTTCGTGCTTGCTTTCTAAAGAGGTTTTCTTCATTCAGTTTCTGCCTTTTCTGTAGTATGGTGGGATAAGAGTATGAATAGCATATTCACAAGCAGTCATGTCTGCTGGTGTCTTCACCACTATTTTTTTAGTCCAAGATTTTGTTCCTTCACTCATACCTACAATTTGCATATCGATTTTCAACAGGGCCATCTGTTCTTCCAAGTTCCCAAAAGGCAAGTCCACTTATTTATAAGTCTTGATAAAAATTAGATGAGAAAGGTTATATTATCAACTGTCAGGTTATATTATCTACCTGTATCCATTTTTAATATATCAGTTGTGTGCATTCAATCTGTTGGGAATAAATCTCTACAAAACTTTATCACAGTAATTTTCCCTTTCCACTTCATCTCTGTGCATGTTCTTTAACGATCTTTAACGATTGGATAATTATTATTATTTTTATTAAAGAAAGGCAGTTGGGGATATGTTCTGGAAAAATAAATTGAGACCTTTTCATGTGTTACTAGGAACATACTAGTAACTCAACTCAAACTCCTCATAAAGAACTTGCCATAGATTTCCCTTTGGGCATATTTGCTGTATAGATCAATCCATCGATGTTACAGAAATTATTCCCAAGACTCTTGCAGAGGAAAAGTAATTTTAAGCATGTGAACTGATAAGAGTGGCAAAGACTATCCTGAAGACACAGTCAGGGAAGAGGATGTGCTGTGTACCTCCAAGATAAGTAAAAGGTTATGGGCACCTTTGGGCTACCCCAGGGGAAAAAAAGCATGAAATTCGGTTATAGCTGAATAGATTATTCTGTAGTGTCATCAAGTTGAAATTCTCAGATTTACAGTTAAATTCTATGTTATTAGAAGCAGCATTTGCAAGCAGTCCTATTACCTTGTTCATAAATTTCTGTTTATAAAACCTGTCACTCTTTGAAGTAATAGCATAGACAGAGAGGTTACTTACTGGTGAAGGCTGATAATTGTATCAAATGGAGAATCACATTAGTAATTTTTTTTTTTTTTTTTTTTTGGTAGAAAAACACTTAGAGAAAAAACTCTTAGGCATGGACATTCTTTTATTCAGTCCATGCTGTCCAAGGTGTTCTTGGACATTTTTGCATCTGTACAGTGCAATTTCCAAACTGTTGTAGCCCTATATGGATTACTGAGGGTACCTCAGTACCACAGAATGAAGCATGCGATTGGTGGATATCGCAGCTATCTGTAAGGCTGCTAGTGATGTGATATGACATGTTACCAATAGGATTAATTAATGCGACAGAACACACTGTTGATGAGATGATTCTACATGTGCTTTCCGAAGTATTAAAACTTGTGTTAGTTCACGGGGATCTCAGCTCTGTGCTCTTGCTGCAGTATGCTTGCCTTTGTGTGGTTTTCAAACCAGCTACTGCATGTCACTGTCCTTTTCATGATGATGTGGGTCAGGCAAGGCTATGGTTTCAGTGTTTTTCAGTTTCCATGGCAGCAGAGATCATGGTTTCTCTTCAATCCTGAGGTACTGCACACAAGGCTCATTTCCTTTTCTGGGAGACTGCCAAGATGGCAAGTCTTCTAGCATGCTTCTGCAGTGCCACAGCATCCTGATGCAAGAGCTTCCTCTATGTACTGTTGTGGAAAGACTGAACAGTAGACATAAGTGTTGTAGATTATAGGTCATGAGACTAGTTTGGAGTACTAGAGCTTTAGAAAGTGTGGGGGCATGGTTAGAGGTACCAGATTTTTTTAGGTAGCAGGTAATTGCATTTGCTTCTCTGCTAGCTGTAATTGTGTTGGAAGCTGTGTTCTGTGTGCTATGCTCTTATCTGTGTTTTGTGAAAGAAAGAGGAAGTACATGCAGGATATGCATTAATATTACTTATCCAAGTACTTCCATGTGGATTGCTGTGGAAAGAGACTAGCCGCCTGCAGTAGAATGCGTGATAAATAATTCAAAGTCTGGTGTAAAATAGAATTCTTCATTGATTCTTTGTAACTCTGGAGGTTGACATTAACTTTTGCTTTTGAGTGGTTTACCATCCCTTTGTGCTTTCCAATTTATTTTTATTGGTTAAGTGATAGGCTTCATGGGAAAAAAAGAAACCTATAAAGTGTCTTGTACATGCAATAATGAAATGCTTTTGGAGTATATCTTATTCAGATACAAATACAACTTGTAGAATATCAGAATACAGAATTGCCAATACTGTGATACAGTGATGTGAATTTTATGCTGATAAGCAGGATATTCATCATGCTAATAGAAATTTGTTTACTCGTTTTAGTTTTCAGTCAGTTCATTTTCAGGAGATTCAAGCATTTGAATCTCCTCTACTGAGAATCTGTGGGAACCGTGTGTTCACCCCTGTGGGCGTAGGGAAGAGGAAAAAAAGTTATGTGAATGTTCAGCCAGAAGAGAGTTGGGCAGGAAATAAAAAGGGATGAGTCCGAGGAGAAGGGCTGTAGGTGGCAATGGATATTTTAGAATACTTGCAATAGAATATGTGCGCTTTGCATGTGCAGAGCAGCAGGTGGTAAAAATAAACCCTTAAATCTTCACAGGCTTGTGATTACCACTTTTAACAAAGAAAGAAAGAAAGAATTTGAGGTGACACCACAACATGTAGGAACTCATTAAAGCCACAGAAAGCTGGTAGCTAAGCAGGCTCGGAGATGTGGAAAAGTTAGTCCAGCAGCAAGCTATCATAGGTTGGCATGGTAAGTCCTGATAAATAGTCTGTTAACTTAATCTTAGATTTGGAACAGGCAATTATAATTTGAAGTGACACATCATGTAATTTGCTCTAAGACAAAAATTCTGTGAATCATAGGCTACTGTAGTAAACTAAGCAGTATATAGGTGAAGTTCTAAGCGAATAGGTTAGCTGCACGATAACAGCAGGATTCTAGAGAGCTTGAAAAAACAGGGCAGGGTAGCCACCCAGCAGAGTGGCAGAGAATTTTAATGTAAGCATAACAGTAAACATGGGATAATATCTGTGGTTTCAGTTGGATTACTTCTACTGGAAATTTTTTTTTTTTTGGTACTGCATGTTTGTCAAGACAAAAATATTTGAAGGTGAAAGAAGGAAGAGAGGTGGAGGGGGGAAGCATCTGTCAGCTTCAAATGTTTCTCCTTGCTTTTATTTCAAACCAGCTACGGGAGAAAATTTATAAATGAGATAAATTCAGCTGAGATCCAGTCATTATGCAGTCCATTCCAAGATTCTTCTGCTTACTGCAAGAAACTATTGAAATGATGACTTGCTCAGTAAGGTTTAGAAATGTGTTTTGTGTATAAGCTCTGAAAATGAGGAAATTGCAAGACAGTTTTGGACCAAAAACCATGTTCCAAGTAAATCTGGGTGTCTGATATATCATAACCTAGTGACTAACATCGTACTCATTGATCCTAGTGGAATCTAATATAACAGTCTCTTTTTCTTCTTCCATAAGTAAAATAAATGCACTGCATAAAATTGATTGGATACATTAAATCAATCAATGCTTGGATGTATTAAATTATTCAATGCATTAAATGCATGTGCAGTTTTCCCAGGTAAATGTAGATCTGTCTCTTACGAATTCCCCACTGTATGTTATGTCCCCTGTCCCCATTGTGAAGGTCTTGCTATGCTTTTTATGTTTTGTTGGAGTTTTTTATGTAAAATGTGCAAATCAACACAACAGTTCTCTGGGGGGGAAACATTGCACTTTTCTCTCTGCTGCTTATCTTCATAGCATGTTAAGATGGAATAGAAATGTTTAAAAACTGACAGCTATTACTTGTGTGAGGACCTCAAACTTCCTATTGAATTTCTCATACTCTCCAATCATTTATTCTTAGGTTTCAGCTTAGGAAGCAATTGTAACACAGTTCAGGTATTCCATATGCAGTTTTTATTTCACATACTAGGTATAAGAAATCTCTAAGGAGTTATTTAGAAATAAGGGATCATTCCTTTTGTAACACAGCTTATGATTTATTTTCTTTCCTTTTCGTGGATTACAGTCCCTTCTTTGTCTTGTTTTTGCACTGTTCTTTCTTTTTCTTTATGGTAGTAGTCTATAATAACTTAGGGAAGGTGTTCATTAAAGGAACAGAATTGCCTTATCATAAAGGTGTGCAGCTTTTTGGATCTTTTTTACAGGTAACTGATTTCCAGTACATGCTAACTAAGCAAAAGAATTTTTTTTTATTATAAAATATATTTTTAAGTAATTATAAAAATTATATTATAAAAAAGCTTAAAAAATAACCCATTTTGTTAAAGTAAAGGTGAAGGTAGGAAAGGTGACTTAATGGTAAAAGTATTTCAGTTACAAATCGTTATTGACCTGGAAAATGACAAGAATTCACTAGTAATGGATAGAGAGTCATAACAAGTAAGCACTTAACTAAGTTAAGACAAAGAAACGAAAAGCTCTTTTTGTATTAGAGCTCCAGAAGGCAGGTTCCAGGGAAGTGTGCAGACTGGACCTCTGTGAAATGTGAAGCTGAGCAGGAGGTGAGCAATATAGAGGCCCTAATGATACAGAATTCACTGTATTAAGATAGTGAAAGGAAAGACTGTTGTGAATACTATCTGACCGAAATGTTTCCTCTGCTGTTTCTTTGGAGTTCTAGGAAATGAAGCTAGGTTTAATGAGAATTGTTCCCGGTCCCTAAGCTTGTGTGGAGTAGTAACAAAAAATTTCTGATATTTCTGCTTGCGGTTGCAGACCTGAAATTACGATGATTTCATTATTAAAGCATGTCAAAGAGTGTCACTTTACTATAGATTCACAGAAGCTGGTAGTGGTAAAATGTTATATGACTTGATCAATCTAATTTACTAAGGTAGGTTAGTTGCATGGTTTGATTTTTGTGCTAGCACTTAATCTTGTTAAAGCTTCCTTTAGGCTTTTGAGTTAAATGACATTTCCAAGTGCTGATTTAGTTCAAATCATTGGTCATTTAGTCCATTCTCTTGCCTTGAACTCCTGCCCTCTTACAGTATTTTTAAAGATTGTGGAAAACCAGTCTAAATACTGGATTATAAGGAGTTTGTCCCTAGGTATGTTCACCTTAGTATTATAATATGAGGAAAATGTTCCACCTCAGCTTTGAAATGAAGAGTGTTAGGTCTTGAAGCATGAGATGGGTTAACCTTTTCCTGTTATAGATGATGTGACAGAAGCCTGGAGTAAATTTCAAGTGCTGCAAAACTGTAACATTAGGTTTGCTTTCACAGTGGAATCAAACTTCTGCTTCCATGCTGTGATTGTGCTCCCAGGCATAAAAAGTATCCATATCCAAGTACAAGAGGCCTATTCAATAAGAAAAATGCACACACATACATACATGCTCATGTGAATACATAGATTCACATGTGTGCACAGGTATATGCATTTTTTTCTGTTCATATCACATGGACACATGTATCCAAGATTTCCAAAACCTCATGCTTTGAAATATGAGGTATTTTACTATTGCTCTCACTTTACAATTAAAGAAAGAGAGTTTTCAATTTAGACTTGCTACCACTAAGCCTTTGATTTATGGGAGAGAAAAAAAAAAGGAAGCAAAAGCTGTTAATTGCAAATCTGTAGTTGTATTAAGTAGTCCAGACAGTTTTGAAAGAGACACTGTTAGAACTGGTATGGATGATGCTGTATTTGATTAGAATCCAAAAGAGCCTTGCTCTCATTTGATTAGAAAAAAGCAAAAGAAGCAGAGGAGAAGGAACGGTATAGCTTTGTAGCTTTTCTGTATCTTTAGGTGCTGCAATTTTATTATGTCAAAAAAAAGACTTCCAGAAAAGGTGGAACAAAACAAAGGATTTGCTCTGGGCAGATTGTGTGGAAGTTGCAAACACCACTATTTAGGATGTCGTCGTTTCACATTATAATGCTGCTTAAGAAGGCCAGCTGGTGCAGTTAAGTCCCTTATTGGAAATTTTAGTCTGATTCATTACTGTGATTTGTAGTTGTACACAGAAACACTTAATCATTCTTATACTCCAAGCTCTATTGAATCTACTGAAGGCTTTCTGGTTCTCTGCATAATTTGTGCTGCCAGTATGCCAGCTTGGCAGTGTTTCAAGCTTGTTGCATTATCTGTGTTTGTTTGCACAGGAAGTGATGCTGCACGTAGGCTGAATTTACAGCAATTCTTTTGTAATAGGCTAATGAGCACCGCTACTTCATTCACAATACTAACATTATATAGCTTTGCTTAGTCCAATTATTGTGTAACTATGCCATTGTGACCATACTTACACTCTACAGAGTACTGAAAAGGAAATTTGCTTAGACATAGCTTAATTGAGCTTGTTGAGAAACTAATTTGGTCTTTCTTGTACTTAAAAAAAGAGGTGAAAATGTGAATATTTTTGAGATTTCTGTATGCTCTACAAATTAATTTATTAAAGGAAAATGTGAAGCTTGTTTTTTACTAGTTCCATTTCACTGGGAAGGAGAAAAGGTGACTAACACTATGCATCATATGTTTTACATATGTTTTGAAGGCCTGTTTTTCCTTGGTGTGTGTGTTTCTCCCATTCATTTTAGTGGGAGTTATGGATACACAGCTGAAGGAAAACAGGATCCTCTAATGGCATTCATTTTCTCTCTGTAAGTCACTTCTGCTAACAGTAAGAGAAGATAGATGTGTACATTGCAAGAATGCGTATTGCAGTACCAGTGTTGTCTGTATCAGTATTACTGTTTCTTAAGGTTGTAACTTACCCATACAATATTTATACTTTCTGCAGGCAAACTTCAAAACTCAAAAATTACTGTCCTCGCAAAAAGAAAAAAAATAGAACCCCATCCTTCCCCACCCCAGCCTGTGTCTGTAGAAATCTAAAATAGAATTATTTTTTAGGTTTCAGTGTTTGTGGGTTTTTGGTTTTTTTTCCCTTGGTACGTAACACATGTTGTGTAGGAGCTCAAAGCAAACTTGGAATAAGAGACCCGAATAGAACTTCCATATTCTGTTTATTAGCATAACAGGTATTTTCACTATATTTTTCGCAATCAAAGTCCATGATACACCTAGTTTTAAGGAAAATATGAACTCCTACTCTAGACTAATGCAGATGGACTTGAGTTAAGTTAGTAAGTCCTGGACCTACTCATGTTCTACCAGCTCCAGTAATCTTGTTCAATTCTCGGTGGTCTGTAGGAGCGAGAGGGTGCACTTGATAATCAGTTGGCATCATGAGTTTTTCAGTGATCATGAGTGTTCTACTTTCCACTTCTTCAATGAGATTTTAAACTAGGATTGGGATTCTTTTGCAGGAGAATGGATGCTGATTTGCTGTATTTCTTTCTGGTTTACTGACAGTTGTTGAAGGCATACTTAGTTCTACTACCTCCTAAAAGGCAGTAAGTTAGGGCGCTTCTGTTAAAAAACACAGGAAAGAATTAGGAAATGTGATGTGTGATCTAGGAAAGCACTGCTGTTAGAGTGTAAAAGTTTTGACTAAACGCTGGGGAATTTTAATCTGTTTCCCCTTAATAAAAAATGGTTTGTGAGCTTTTATTTTATTATTTTGTTATTGTTTTTAAA
The DNA here is from genome assembly GCF_004027225.2 of Strigops habroptila. Classification (NCBI taxonomy): domain Eukaryota; kingdom Metazoa; phylum Chordata; class Aves; order Psittaciformes; family Psittacidae; genus Strigops; species Strigops habroptila. The sequence goes on from NC_044283.2 coordinate 40,783,489, forward strand.
TGGTCTTTTCCCTCACAGTATTCCTGAGAATCTACTACTTTAAAAGATATTCCCTTTTTGTTAACAAAAGTAAGAACAATGATGAAGATAGTGCTTATAAATGATTTCTCTGTCCTTAATTACGAAGTTGTGATTGTAGTCCATATTAATAAAATTCATTGTGGACTATTGTAAACATTGCAAAGAATAAGAATAAAATTTTTTACTATCCCTTTATCAGAAAAAATATGAAAAATGAATTCAGGAACCCCTCCTTACCCCTCCTTACAAATACTGAAGTATTTGCTTGCCATTACCTAAGTAAAGCTTGCCATTTGTTTTTGTAGTGCTTGAAAAATTAGCTGTCAGTATCAGTTTTCAGAGTACTTTATTAGAATACATTATCAGTTGTGAAACAGCTGATGCAAACATTTGTAATTAATTACTGCTTAATTTGGAATGTGTTGGTGGGTTCTGGGTTTGGGTTTTTGCATGTGTCTTTCAGTGTTAAAATACTTTAACACTGGGTAATGGAACAGAATAAAACTTCAGGATGTGTATATGTGAGGGGGTTCTACAGGTTTTAAAATTTGGATCAGATTATAATTAGGTGCTTTTATTACTGTCTAGCATAAATTCTAATGCATTGCATTTTATGTGAAATTCTTGCTTCATAATTTGTGTTTTATAGGCTTAGAATACATCTGTTGTTTTGCTTACTTATCAGTGGTGAGAAAATTCTTTAAGTATGTGAAATTGAGTAGGACTAGTATTTAGGGAACAGAAATCATTCTTCTAATTTCCATTCATGTAAAACAATGCATTTAAGGCTTGCAGTGACGGAAAATACATTAATTGTAGCAAATGGAGATGTTTGTGATTGTACAGTGAAGTGTGTCCATATACTGGTACTTTACAATAAAACGTACTACTGCTTTTGGAAATCAAATAGTGTACTTATGACAGTAATGGGATGTCAGCAGTCACTAAATGTTCGTCTTTGTTACATGGTCAGTTATACAAGGGGATATTGTGTCTGTTTGGTAGTGCTTTTATATTTCTCTTTCATTTAAAATCAAGTGCCAAAACCCTTTTCATGTGTCCAGATTGTCAGAAGTAAGCTTGCTTTATGGAATGCTGTAGTCTGATATGAGAGAACAGTAATATTATACTTACAGGTGTGGCTTCTTGCACAGGCCACTATATATTCTATATCAGATTCTTACTGCCTAAAAAAAAAAAAAATGTTCTTTGCCATTTTGTGTCTTACCCTAAATATTAGAATACTTATACAAATAATTTTCCTAAAACTCTTATGCAACTTCTGTATTAGTAGTAGTAGTAATAATAATAATAACAAATTCTTATAATCACAATACAGTTAAGGCTGGATTTAAAGCTCCTGAATCTGTGGGAGCCACTGCCTTAATTCAGGCAGAATCTGTACAGATGTTTCGGAGGTGCTTTGGGTTTATGGTACATGTGCTGACAATCCACACAGTGAGTGGCACCATAGATTCTGTGTCTGGAAGTCTCAGACAAATGCTCAGATTCTGCCTATACAAAGCTTCTGAGTGAGGAAAAGAAGAGGTTATACCTGAGGAAACCTGCACTCGCAGTAGCCATGAGTCCAGCATGCTCTGATTCAATTCCTTTGAGGGAGACTTCTTTGAAATACAAACCTTCAGGATGTATCTACTACTAAACTAGTTCATAGCATCTAAGGATCAAGCTGTCCAAAGTTATCTTCTTAGAGAATACGCAGTAATCAACATTTAATTTTTTTCACCGAGGTTTCAGGTGATTTAATTCTTTATGTTTTCTAACATGACTGTGCATGGCGACATCATTTATCTATTCTGATTTCTAATTACTACTCTTTCTACCTGAAGTGTAGATTATTTTAATGCAAAGACTAAAGTATAAAAACTGCTATAAAATACAACCATTTGAATCTTAGAAATCATGCCTCTGGGAAAGATGTTTCACAGAGGAATATGCCTAGGTGGACTTTTTCTTGTCAGAGAATATCAAAATTTAAAATAGGTAACGTTACTGTAATTCAGGGATTCCTTCATTTCTTCATCAGCTAAAGATCTGGACACATAAATATTTCTGAAAATACTTGCATACATGAGGCAGCAGATTGAAAACAGATTTTAGCAACCTGTTTTATTTTGACATGACCCTACTGCCACAGAGCTCTTGGTCATCGTGGTTAAAATGAAGGTTTAGATGTGTGTGGAGAGCTAGAAAAGTCCTCTAAGCTAGCATACAGTTAAAACAGCCAATTTTTCTGACATGTGGCAAACTTGTTCTTGGCAATAGAGGTGAGAGGTTGCCCTGTGGCCACTGTCCTGTCAAGCTTTTGCTACAGCTGCTGTCTAAAAGGAGGTGCTGTATTGGATCAGCAGACTGGACACTAGTCCAATTAGATACCACAATTCACTTCCTTACTAAAGCTATTCAGATACCAAAAGACAGTTACTTTGTATATGCTTGAACATATAAAGACTGCAATAAAAATAAGTATTGAGCTAAACTATGAACTGCAGATGAGAAAAATAGCACTAGAAAATGTAGCATTGCCTGCTCTTGGGATTTCTAAAAGCAAAAAAATCATGCTTTTATGCAAACAGTTGCTTTCCCAAGCAAATTATTAAATGCTTTTTGTGCCCCACAGTGGGGGCAAAAAATACCTGTTTCTATTTATCTCTCAGTAGATTACTTTTACCTTCCCCCATGTAACCACAGCCCTTTTGTCACTCTTATTACGTTGCAATCTTGGAACTTCAAAGCTGGATTTGTGGTTGGTCTTTTAAAGCGAAGTGTTTGGAAACATGTTCAGCTCTGAGGTTAAGAGTGATGAACTTGTCATTTTGCAGAATCATGACTTTGAAGATGAAATTAGTTAGCTAAATTAGGATAAAAGTTGTGTTTTGGTATGCAGAATGCCAGGGGTGCACAGCTGGGGCCTCAGCAAGGGCCCCAGTTGTATGAAGTTGGAGTCCTTCTAGGAGCAACTTAGCAAAAGCTGAAGCCTGAATTATCTCCGCCCCCCCCCCGTTTTTCTGAACACTTTGAATTAAATATTTAGGGGATTTTCCAAACTCTGTATGATGCAGAATGAAGAAGTCAACGTTTAAACCAAATGCTTAAATGTGCTTAAAGCACATTTCTCTTGGTGTTACCATCATGTAAATACTTACTTATTATTGCTCTTTTACCTCTCATAGCATGTTTTTGTTTCCTTAGAATTTGTTCTCTTGATGTTTTTCCTGTAGTTTTCTTTACTGTTCTCTGTCCAACAAAAATTCAGAGTTGCATTTTTATGTATTACTTTACTTTGCTTTTTCACAGTACTTGAAGTTTTCACTCAGCATGGCTGAGCATTCATGCAGTCATGTCTGCAAACCTGAAATAAGCCATGGTAAGAGATGCTTTATGGGGGCTTGAATGGTGAAGAGATAGATTATGTATTATCCTGTAGGTACCATTTTATGGAATTCACGTTAGAGTAATTAAGGAAGGAAGAAAGAAAAAGGAAGAGGCTAGACTGAGGATGCTTATGAGCATTAATGGGAAAAAAATCAAATTAAAATAGGAACCTTACAGAGCTTCTTAATGACAGAAGAGCAAGTTACATCTAGCTTTTTGACTAGCAAGTTATTCTGTGGAATCAAGGTTTTTTTAAAAAAGACATATAGGGAATACGATGCCAACATACATAAAAGAGGACTTCTATCATGCTAGACTGAATAACATGAAGCATCATTACAGTAGTTAGTAAAACTTGTGGCAGTGTTACTGACATTTTATTTCTCCTCCATGTCCTGGCACAGAACATGGATATCTCTGTTTTATGTTAAATTTCCATCTTTAACTATTTTATTTATATATATGAATTATCAGCCAAGAAAACCTCAAATTTTCTCACCTCAAGCAACAGCCTAAATAATACTTTATGTTTTAAAAAAGAGCTTAATTTATAGATGCCAATGAAGAACAACACAGATTTTGATATTTGTTCAGGGAATTTCTGCATATTTGGCAATATGGCTGACCACAGTGTACAGACCTGTTGCACAGTCAATGTACAGTAGAAATGGTACTCTTTTGAGTTCGCCATGTGTATGCATGAATTTCATTGCGTAGGCAGACTCTGAGATGAATTAGCTGAGATTTAAGGAGAAACGCTCCTGACCTATGAGAAACTTAATCTGTCTTCAGTAGTAAGCAAAAGAAAATTAAAAAAGGAAATGTAGAGTTTGGGGTGGTTTTTATTTAATGTAAAAGAATATCAATAGAATAATTTAATACAATCCAGCAGATAGTTTTCTATGAATAGTTTGACTACCCATTTTTACTGGACTATCATCTTACTATACTCTTGTTGCTATGCATTTTTTTCTGAGCAGACCTCTACATCAGCTTGTCAGCATTGTCTTCCCATTTTCTGGTGTTATCAGACACTATTCATAAATTCAGAAGATATCATACCAATGGAAAAGATAATACTAAGTTGAAAGCTTTCCTGTCTCTTTTTTATTTGGTTTTTCTCTTCTTCCTCTCCCTCTGCGGGTGCGAGAAAAGTGGTGCTGATATGCACTCTTCCATCTATCTAAAGAGCAGTAAAGTACAGGTATGGTACTCCGGAGGTGTAGAATACAATAAATTAAAACTGGCAGGTTTAAGAAGTTGAGCTATCATGTGATGGGAGGACACACTGATGTAGTTAAGTGCTGTAGAATGAAAGCCAAAGCTTTGGGAAGGGGATTAGTGGGGAGGGAGGGTCGAAGGACGGCAGGTAACGCCCACTGTAGAGCTGTGATACAGAGCAAAGAACATTTATTAAGATGGATGGCTGCAAGGTTCTGTGCCGTAGAGACTCTGAAGGAACCCTGATTCACTTATGCAATTAAGGGATGCTCAGATCCTTTATGTGAATGTGGGATGTATTGTGAATACTTTGTGAGTGTGAATACTTTGGATGTATTCTGTGTAAAAGTATTCCTCACAGGTGCAGTGAGGATCATGGATTTGCAAAATGCAATCTGAAGATGCACATACTTCCTTATGCCTCTCCTTGAATTTTCCAAATTTGGCTCAAAATAGTTCTGTATTACACATACATAATTTAAAAAAAAAAAAAGCTACTGAGCTTGAAATAGACTGCTGTATGTGGTGTTAGAAAACAATTTTAGGTAGATTTTGCCCTCTGAAGAGTGGATTATTCTCTGTGTTTCTTCCCATGTCTCAGTTAATGTGAGAAAAGACATGATGATGGTGGAAATTTCATCAATATAAATAAGGTACAAAAAGAGAGACAATTAGTAGCCATAGTGAATGCAATAGAAATTTGTTTTAAATTCAGTGCTGATTTTAGGATATTTCCAGAAGTTATATTGTGCCGTACTCTTTTTCTGTTGAAGTGCTAAAACTGAAGCTGATATAATTAAAAAACAATAAAACATGTGAAAATGCATCAATCCAGTAAAACATTCAAAGATAAGTAGCGCAGCACATCAATTTGCCAGTTGAACAATTATGAAAATAAATGCTTCATTTTCTCTTTATGGAGGGGGGGGGGAAGGGCAACGGAAGAATTTTTTTATAGTTTCTGGCAAGGGAACAGAAAGGGAAAGCTTTTACAAGCTGCATCCATTAATATCAGCGAAACTTTTTGTTTTCTTTTTCTCTGTAGTCTCATGATTTTGTCAGTTAAACCTGGGATGTGGTAAAGAAGCTTTTGCTTTGCACATTATAAATCAGTGATTTTTTTTGTTTAAGCAAGGTGTGTAAACAGAGATAGTGTGTTCTGCTGAGAACTGCAAAAATTATGAGCTGTGCATTAAGAAATCAAGACCACAGAAGTGGAGTGGATTTGCAGTATACGTGCATCCATGTATGTGTGTCTCAATACACATTAATACACATTTTGGTATATGTGTATCAAATTGTGAAGATAAAAAAGCAGCATGTACTATCAGGGATAAAGCACCACATTTGAAAGTGTTGAAAAACTATTTAAATAAACCTGAACTGTGACATTTGGATCTTAAATGATAATGCCAAATACATAATTGGAATGAGTTAGGGATTTGTGAGCGTTAGTAAAAAATCTATAGTAATACCATTAAGAGTTGTTACACTAATACAGTCCTGTAGTGATGCAATACCTGGGTGTTTTAGAGCTGCTACTGGAGAGAAAGCAGTTATGCGTTATTTCCCTCCCTTCCACCTCCACACTGGAGACTGTGAGGAATCACGGGACAGCATAGTAACTGCGTTACATTCTAAACAGTGCTTAAAGTGCTGCAGACAGCACTGAGTTGGCTATGACCTTAAAGATTGTTAGATAGTGGGAGGATGCAGTAGTCAGCCTCAAGCCCTAGATGAGAAAGTGTGGTTTAGAAGATACATGCAGACGTGCTTTTTATTCTTCCACGCCTTGCAGTCAGTACTGTATTAGGGATAATATTATTGGTATGGAGCAGGAAGTAGACTGGATCCTGATAGTGTTTGAAACTTAATGCCCCAAGGTCCTTTGAGCAATCTTGCAGCCTCTGAGGAGCATCTACGTAGATATGGTCATCGTAATCTTGAATTAGGTATAGAGCAGTTGTAATATCTCTAGCTATTCTACTGGAACTGCTCCCACAGTACTGTGCCATTTGAATGCATGTAATTCAGGAAGAATATTGAGAGTTAAAGAGTATTCAGGAAAGAGCCACAAGAATAGCTGAAAACATACCTTACCATGAAAGACAACAGGGACATCATACGTATTTGTTTACAATAGAAAGAGAAAGAAGGCTGTGCAGCTACTGCTTGAATATTTATGCAGAAAATTTTTTTAACATGCTCCTCAAAGTAGCAAAGAAGTGTTAAGATTTCAGAGAGGAATCCATGTTAGAAAGTCTAAGGGTAACTTCTTCTAACTTTGTAATATACAAATTTCTTAATGTGTTACGTGCGAAGCCTATTCTTGTTATAAAGCAAGTGATGATAGTAGAAATAGTAGCAATTTAGTCAGACATGAAGTAGTCTTCTTTAAATAATGTCATACTATTTTTTTTTTTCCTTGTACTTGCTCTCTACAATGAGTGTTGCTGTCTCTCATCTGCCTTGGTATCACAACATTGTAGGAAAGTATGAGTAACCACTCTGACACGTAACAGCACAATTCCTGAATTATATTTGCTCATTTAAGTTAAAAAAAAAAAACAAACCCTCCTCTTCTCCCTACCCAAACCTACTTCAAGCTGAAAAAAATAATTTTGATTTTGTAGAGACTTTTACAAGTGAAGCTGCTTTTAATGAAATTGGAGGTTTTCAAACAGGTTGGGCTGACTTTGTAAGGCCAAGAATGGCAAATATATTTTTCTGAGGCAAATAACAAGTGTGAAATGGAAATCCTGAGACAAGGCTAAAACATTATTTCATCAGGCGTTTACTGGTATTACGTGTTCACCATTTTATTCTTTCGCTGTCAGACTAATGTATAACACTTAATACTTACAAGTCTGTTTCTTCTTGTTCTGAATTTTGCCACGTAGTTTAAATAAGATGATAGAATCATAGAAGGTGATCTGAGACTCTTCTTCATTCCATGATCTGAAAATAAAGCACGTCTAAGATCATGCTGTCAGTAGGCAGTCCCAAATAGTATCTGCTCTGACTTTGCAATCTCGTTTTTAAAATTAAGTTGAAGTTTTATATGTAATATATGGTAAAGGTTTTATGTGTTATATATGGTAAAATCACATCAACATTCATAACAACTTTAAAGTTAGTTGAGAACTTTTCAATCATTACTGTATGTGGGGGGAAAAACAAAGAATAACCTGTGTTAATAACAATTTCATAAATATTGACAGGAAAGATTCATAAGAATAGCTTACTGATTTTTTGAATATGTAGTTCATATGTAGTGTACATAAAACACTGAAACAAGGAATATTCATGTAGAAGAACTTGTAAAAGTTTTATCACTGTCACTTTGTTTAAATGTAAAGCTGAATTTTATAGTCATATTGTGTATTCTGAGTTGTTATAGACCAGAGGAAACAGATTCTTAAACATCTGCCTTAGGATAATGACATAAGTGGACACAAATCCAAAGAAGCTTTCTTGGGGGAGAGAGGAAGTAACCTTTCTGGGAGAATAAAAGAAATCCCTTTATTTAACCCATTAGAAAAAAAACAAGAAGGTATTAGAGCTGCCAGGCAGTGCTGAAATCTTTGGAGGAAGATGAATAGAGGATACTACTGGATTTTTAGAGACTAAGAATATTTAGAATCATAGAATCATAGAATCGTAAGGGTTGGAAAGGACCTTAAGATCATCTAGTTCCAACCCCCCTGCCATGGGCAGGGACACCTTGCCCTAAACCATGTGGCTCAAGGCTCTGTCCAACCTGGCCTTGAACACTGCCAGGGATGAAGCATCCACAACCTCCCTGGGCAACCCATTCCAGTGCTTCACCACCCTCACTGTAAAGAACTTCTTCCTTATATCTAATCTAAACTTCCTCTGTTTAAGTTTGAACCCATTACCCCTTGTCCTACCACTACAGTCCCTAAGGAAGAGTCCCTCCCCAGCATCCTTGCAGACCCCCTTCAGATACTGGAAGGCTGCTATGAGGTCACCACGCAGCCTTCTCTTCTCCAGGCTGAACAGCCCCAACTTCCTCAGCCTGTCTTCATATGGGAGGTGCTCCAGCCCTCTTATCATCCTCGTGGCCCTCCTCTGGACTCGCTCCAACAGCTCCATGTCCTTTTTATGTTGAGGACACCAGAACTGTACGCAGTACTCCAAGTGGGGTCTCACAAGAGCAGAGTAGAGGGGCAGGATCACCTCCTTCGACCTGCTGGTCACGCTTCTTTTGATGCAGCCCAGGATACGGTTGGCTTTCTGGGCTGCAAGCGCACACTGCCGGCTCATGTTAAGCTTTTCGTCAACCAACACCCCCAAGTCCTTTTCTGCAGGGCTGCTCTGAATCTCTTCTCTGCCCAGCCTGTAGCAGTGCCTGGGGTTGCCCCGACCCAGGTGTAGGACCTTGCACTTGGCTTGGTTAAACTTCATAAGGTTGGCATCGGCCCACCTCACAAGCGTGTCAAGGTCCCTCTGGATGGCATCCCTTCCCTCCAGCGTATCAACCGAACCACACAGCTTGGTGTCATCGGCAAACTTGCTGAGGACGCACTCAATCCCACTGTCCATGTCACCGACAAAGATGTTGAACAGGACCGGTCCCAACACCGATCCCTGAGGGACACCACTCGTTACAGGTTTCCAACTGGACATCGAGCCATTTACCACAACTCTTTGCGTGCGGCCATCGAGCCAGTTTTTTATCCACCGAGTGGTCCATCTATCAAATTGATGTCTCTCCAATTTAGAGACAAGGATGTCATGTGGGACAGTGTCGAACGCTTTGCACAAGTCCAGGTAGATGACATCGACTGCTCTGCCGCTGTCCATCAGTTCCGTGGCTCCATCATAGAAGGCCACCAAATTGGTCAGGCAGGATTTCCCCTTAGTGAAGCCATGTTGGCTGTCACCAACCACCTCGTTGTTTTTCATGTGCCTTAGCATGTTTTCCAGGAGAAACTGTTCCAAGATTTTGCCAGGCACAGAGGTGAGACTGACTGGTCTGTAGTTCCCCGGGTCTTCCACCTTCCCCTTCTTGAAAATGGGGGTTATATTACCCTTCTTCCAGTCATTGGGAACTTCACCTGACTGCCAGGATTTTTCGGATATGATGGACAGTGGCTTAGCAACTTCATTCGCCAGCTCCTTCAGGACCCGTGGATGGATTTCATCAGGTCCCATGGACTTGTGCACGTTCAGGTTCTTAAGATGGTCTCGAACCTGATCCTCTCCTACAGTGGGCCTAAGGTCTTCGTTCTCACAGTCCCTGCATTTGCTTTCCAAGACTTGGGTTGTGTGGTCAGAGCATTTGCTGGTGAAGACTGAGGCAAAGAAGTCATTAAGAACCTCAGCCTTCTCCAAATCCATGGTAGCCAGTTCTCCTGATAGCTTCTGGAGAGGGCCTACATTGTCCCTAGCCTGTCTTTTATTTGCTACGTATCTATAGAATCCTTTCCTGTTATCTTTTACATCCCTTGCCAAACTTAATTCTAGCTGGGCCTTAGCTTTCCTAACCTGGTCCCTAGCTTCTCGGGCAATGCTCCTGTATTCTTCCCAGGCCGCCTGTCCTTGCTTCCACCTTCTATAAGCTTCTTTTTTCCCTCTAAGTTTCCTCAGCAGCTCCTTGTCCATCCATGGAGGTCTCCTGGCCCTCCTGCTGCACTTTCTTCTAGTCGGGATGCAACACTCTTGAGCACGTAGCAGGTGATCCTTGAATATCAGCCAGCAGTCTTGGGCCCCCCTGCCCTCTAGGACTGTATCCCATGAAACCTTACTAAGGAGGTTCCTGAAGAGGTCAAAGTCTGCTTTCTTGAAGTCCAGGGCAGTGAGCTTGCTGCACGCTCTTCTCACCGTCCTGAGGATCTCAAACTCAACCATCTCGTGATCACTAGAGCCAAGGCTGCCCTGGAGCGTTACATTTCCAACCAGTCCCTCCCTGTTGGTGAGCACAAGGTCCAGCATGGCACCTCTCCTCGTCGGCTCCTCTACTGCTTGAAAGAGGAAGTTGTCTTCCACACAATTAAGGAACCTCCTGGATTGCTTGTGCCGGGCCGTACCGTCCCTCCAACAGATGTCAGGATGGTTGAAGTCCCCCATGAGGACCAGGGCGTGCGAGCGTGAGGCTGCTCCTATCTGTCTGTAGAGCGCTTCATCCACAGAGTCCTCTTGATCAGGCGGCCTGTAACAGATCCCCACCGTAATGTCCCCCGTTGCTGTTTTCCCTTTGATCCTGACCCACAAACACTCTGTTACCTCATCACCCATCCCCAGACAGAGTTCCATACTCTCTAGCCTATCACTGACATAGATAGCAACGCCCCCTCCCCGTCTGCCTGGCCTGTCTTTTCTAAACAGCCTGTAACCTTCCATTCCGACATTCCAGTCATAGGAGCCATCCCACCATGTTTCTGTGATACCAATGACATCATATTCCCGTAACCTTGCACACATCTCTAATTCCTCTTGCTTGTTCCCCATACTACGGGCGTTTGTATAGAGGCACCTTAGCCGAGCTCCAAATGAAGCCAACTCAATGGCTGGGACAGCTGGAACATCTCTACATCTCTCCAAGCACTTATTACAGGTGCTGGCAACTGACCAGGAATGTTGGGATGGATCAATGCTCCCTTCCCCCAACACATCTAGTTTAAAGCTTTCCTGACCAGCCTGGCAAGCCTCCTACCAAAACAGCTCTTCCCCTTCTTTGTCAGACCAGCTCCACCAGCCTCCAGTAGATCTGGCCTCCCAAATGGAGCCCCATGTTCTAAATAGCCAAACCCCTGACTATGGCACCAGCTTTCTAACCATTTATTAACCTGCCAGACACACCTAGCTTTTTTAAGGTCCTCCCCTTTGCCCTGGAGAATCGATGAAAAAACTGTCTGAGCTCCAGAGCCCTTAACCACCTCTCCCAGGGCTCTGTAGTCCTTCTTAATGTCCTCCAGGCAACTGCTGTCTATATCTCTAGCACCCACATGGACGACTAGAAGGGGGTAATAGTCAGCAGGACTTACTAGAGCAGGCAGCCTCTCAGCAACATCCCTGATCCGAGCCCCCGGCAGGCAACACACCTCCCTCGAGACTGGATCAGGCCGGCAGATGAGCGCCTCTGTGCCTTTCAAAGTAGAGTCCCCTACTACTATGACCCTCAATCAGATACATTATATGAATCTATAAGAAAGTGTGGAAGGGGCTTTTGGTTGGTGTGGTTTGGATTTTGGGTTGTTTTTTGGTTATTGGCTTGGCTTGTGGGTTTTGTTTTGTTTTTTGCTCCTGAGGGGAATTGCATCATTTCGGTATTTTATGTTATGTCATTGCTGGGAAGGTGATGTGTTTTCCAGAATGTTACAAATGCTGTTCATGAGAACGTACTGTCACCTTAAGCAATTTTAGCATTGGTATATGAATATGAGAATGCCTTTCTGTAGATAAGAGATTTTTTTTTTTTTTTTTACTGGATGAAATAAGATGGTTTATAAAAAGTAAACACACATGAGATTTTGGAGAAAAATGAGCAAGTACAGAAAGAACGAAAAGCTTAAATGGTCAAGCTATGCATTATTTTAACTCCAACAATACATCAGTCACTTTGCGGAAGTGTTTCTTCTGTACTTACTATTCAGAAGGAAAAAAAGCATATTCTTTTGAAATTGATGTTTAACTGATATTTTCTACCTACCTGAAGAGTTGAATATAAAGTTTTGAAGAATGCAAATAAACTTTTTAAGTATTCAAAGAAATAAAAGTTTTAGGTTGCCTGCTGACTCTCAAATTCAAGTGATTGACACAGCAGTCATGGTTGATGATGATAATAAAGGGAGAAAATGGAAATCCTTTCAGATTTTGAAATATATATTCTGATGTTTATAAATGGACTACCTTATTTTCTGTCTTCATTGTCAAGCAGACACTGTGATTGATACAGTTTGAGGGAAGAAAGCTAGGAGCATGGGCAGCAAGAGTGCAACTTGTACTTGCAAAGCAGTGAGAAAGATTGCATGAGAATCGCTCTGTCAGCAGGCTTCTGAGTGTGGTGAATGGAATATCAATCTACCTTTATAATAGAGAAAGAACATTTTTGTAGCAGCCAGTGTTTTGAACCAACAGGAAAATTACCTATTTTCTAGTGAAAATTATTCTGTATTTATACTCAAAATAGAATAGTAAATCTTGTAGGAGTGGCCATTCTAATAGTTATAGTAACCAAAATATTGTCACTTTTTGTCTTCTTTGGACTGTAGAAGTGATTCTTAGTTATTTGACTAATTTCATTTATTTTCATTTATTTTTAATTTTTGTTTTATGTTTCAGTTATGTTTCTTCACTGAGTTAATTTTTATGAATCATAGGCATTAAGATGCTTTCTGATGAGAACTGTGTCTGTAATTGGACTATCAAATGCAGGTAACAAAAGCATCACAGAATGCAAAACGGCCTCTGAAATAACTTTGACTTCTTTCTCAATAATAGACACATACACATTAAAAAATTAAACCAATACACGACCCTGCAGTTTTGCTAATACAAAACATGCTGGTACATAGAACCCACATTTAAATGACATCTCATGATTGCACTTAGCTTGTTATTAGGGCCTTCCAGATTTCTGTTCAACAAACTGTTAAGAATGTAAGACTTGACACAATCTTCTGGTTATTATATCTAGTTCTTAACATTATTTTCATTGACTGAAGAGGACTGGTTTCTGTCTTCAGGAAAAAAAAGTAGTATACTGCTTTATTAAATAATATGTAAAAGAAAAAGAAAATTATTTGCACTTCTGTGTTGTCTGTATTGGAAACCATGTTAAAGAATCTCTGCTTTCTTTTGGAACGCAAATTGATGTCTTTGTTACCTTTTTTTTCCAATAACACTAATCGCTAGTGAACACATTTATATTTAAAGAGGTAAACTGCAAGGCTGACACAAAATCTGTATAATATTCTGTCTTGGCAAAATAGAAAATGATGGGTTTGAGAGCTGTTTAATAATTCTTTCAGCTTTATAAAATTAAAACATTTTTCAGAAGAGGTGATAACTCTAAATGAGGTGATTACAAAATTGCATTTACAGCAAGGTCAAACACTTAGATTAACATAGAAAGCACTCATTAAATACATTTGCATATCTTGGTAAGTCATGAAAAGGTGAAGTTTCTAAGTTAACATTATTAAAAATCTTTCTGAAATAGCACATTATTGCTTTACCAAAGTGAGATGTGTGTGTGTGTATGAATCTCTATTTTATTTTTTAATATTGTCTGTACATTATAATGACTAAAATATGTACAAAATAATTTGAGGCCTCAATTCCAGAATCAGTGAAAATTGTGAGCATCCCATGTAGTCACTGGAGCTATTCAAACTTGATTAACTTTATTTCTGTCAGTTTCTGCACTGCTTGTGAAAGCTTTAACCATTGATTATTATCATGGAGATTTTACAGATTAAAAAAATACTAAAGCCATTTTCTAAAAATAGCACTTAAATGACTGTGTAAGTTAGGAGATCCTGGGTTTCTCACTGCTTGTTCGAGTGAGTAGAAATGCATATATTCACTGAAAGGAAAGTTGTCATGCTTAGGTCAATATTTTTATGAAATGGAAAAAGTAATCTAAACAATGGGAATTAGGAAAAATAGTAGCTGAGTTGATAAACTTAAAAATTAAGAAGTCAGTATTGCCAAGGTAATTTTTCACCATCTACCATATGCAAAAATAATAACTAGCAAAGAAAGCATCTTTATAATTGAAATTACAGTAAGTATTCATATAATTTCAAAATAATTGAAATACCTTTTTCTGTAACTTCACTGTTCTTTCCCCACATGATTTTCTTTTCTTTACCTTTACATAGCTACAAAATATATCCTTCAAAATGTCACGTTGGAGAGGAAAAAAATATCAGCCTTTGAGTGACATTTTGCTTTGCATACTGAGTATACACAGAGCTTTGATCATAGTAAACTTCTTTTATGTACAAGGGTCTTTTCATGTTTCATAGAGTTTCTGAAAACAGTAATCCTTGAAAACTTCTAATAGTAGTTGTTCCTACTACTATATGGCCTCAGCTTTGCTCTTATCATTTTATGATGTATTTTGTCAGAAATTATTTGCTGTGGTAACTTATCTCTATTAAACCCAGCAGATTTTTATCATTATTGCTAAACTAGGTGTCAACACAGATTGTTGTATTAGTTTGTTCTGTGCAGAACTGACAATTTAGGATAAGCAAGTAACTCCTAGAGAGATTACATTTTGTATTGTTGTATAAGGTATCTGAAAAAGAAGAAGATTGTGTGGATATTGCAGAGTCTGGATTCAAAGCCTATGAGTCTTTAGCAGTTTGTATTCCTGCAGTTTGATTTTTCTTCTCAGGGCAATGAGGTTTTTCTAAATTATATTGCTGTAGCCCTTTTGACCGCATCTGCCCCTAGGAACTTGGTGAAGAAATAATTTTCATCATGAAGAGGGAGAAAACAAGCGTGGAGGCCCTGGTTTGCTTATGAAATGTATAGGAATTGTTGTTGTGTGTGGATGGATGTGTGCATTGGGTCTTAATATGTTTCTGTGTGTCTACCATCCAATTTTTTCTTCCTTTATAGTTTTACAGACATTTCTTCAGTCTCCATGGAGCCTGGAGAAAAAGCGAGGGACAAGAGAGTGTAGTACATACTGGCTTAGCAGGTGGTGGGTTTTGTGTTGTGAGGAGGGCAATTTGGTTCTTAGAAGAAAGAGGGTTCTGACAGTGATGCTGTAATTTACAAATACACAAACTTGGTAAATTGTTGTTCTAGTTGAAAACAAAAAATAATGAAAGAATAGGGGTAATTTTTCTGGTATTCTGTGTTAAAATGATCTTTCTGGATTGATTGATTGGGGTGCAATGAAGCTAATAAAGATGGTAATGTAATGTTCTTTTAGAAAGAAATTTTGGTTTTCCTCCAGAAAAATAGGCTTAGAAAAAAGGAGGGAAAGGTAAAACTGAAGCTTAAAAAAGGGCAGCAAAACCCCCTGCATGCCTACATTAGTGTTTTGGTTCAATTGGGAGTGTGCTACTGTGGGAAAATCTGATCATCTCAGTTACCTTGCTTTGGTTTTAATAGTGGAATGGCTCTCAGGGTGTATGAAATTTCCAATGAAAAAACATGAGAGGGGTGCTCCAGTATCCTACCTAATGCCTGCCAGCATGCCAGACAAGAGTGAGTTCAAAGTTAACAAACTAAACAGAAAAGCAGCCCATCATCCTCTCTCCCCCCAAAACATGGGCATTAGCTTCTCAGCGCTTGATGTTTCACTCTGTATGTGTAATCCTGTGGTACCTGTTTGCTAATGCAGATGCACTGGTTGTGTTCATTGGCAGAATTATATGTTATTTTGTAATCCAAGGTCTATGTCTAATACTGCTGAATTAGCCCAAAAGACCTTTATAATCCTTAGGGATCATTCTCTTGTTGCTATAGAAGCATAGTATCCTGAACGGTAGTTGTGGTGTGTGGAGCCTGATGCAACAGACTAAAACTATCGCCCACTGAAAGACAATAGAAGTTTTCTTACTGAATCCAACAGGACCAAGATTTTATCAACAATCTTTAAATCCTAACCTCCACACAGCTGATATCAATTAAAAATGTTATATCTTCACTTTGCTCAATGAAAATTCACTGCCATTGTACTGTAGAAGTTATAAAACATGATGTTTGCTTTTGATGATGTCAGCTTTGAAGGCTGTTGGAAGTTAACTTGTATCCCAGGCTATGTTGGGGGGGGGGTACCTTCTTATGTTGCATATATCTATAAAGTAATGATCTTTGCTAAGTAATGATCATTAGTTAGTGATAAGAGGATTTCTCAGTGTAGCCTCTAGATGGCACAGTGATTTGGACGTTCTGTACATTCATATAATGTCAGATGAATGCCTGCATAGAAAATAGCCTCTAGAATAAGATCCTTTCCTGTTAAAAAAAAAAAAAAAAAAGTAGTAAAATAAAAATCTGATGTTTCCTATTGTTTTGTTGAAAAAAAGTACAGGTGTAACAAAACTGCCAGCATTAAAAGAACTGAAAAATAAATTAATAATCTAAAGATCAATGCATAGTTTAACTGTCTTCTAGAGGTAGTGTTGGTTCTATGCATTATAGAAGAATTCATCATATCTCATGTTGGAGGCTGAAAAATCTATGCTGAAGAGCCAAATCAGACTTCCCGTGATAGGTGAATTGCTCTGCCATGCAAAAATGCCTGCATCGTCCAAGGTCTTCTTCCACTGTGTTCTTTATCTCTGGACCTGTAGTTATAATCTTCCCTCTCTGGACCACTTTGTTCAAACAATTTTTACAGTGTATAAAAGGTTCTATGAGCAGAATACATGCAACCTAAAAGTATAGAATCATAGAATGATTAGGGTTGGAAAGGATTCTAAGATCATCTAGTTCTAACCCCCCTGCCATGCACCCTTTTGATGCAGCCCAGCATACGATTGGCTTTCTGGGCTGCAAGATCACACTGCCAACTCATGTTCCAGTTTCTTGTCAACCAAAACCCCTAAGTCCTTCTCCGCAGGGCTGCTCTCAATCCATTCTCCATCCAACATGGCTTCGCTAAGGGCAAATGGTTCTTGACAAATTTGATGGCCTTCTACAACATGACTATGGTGTTGGTGGATAAGGCAAGAGTGACTGATGTCATCTATCTGGACTTAAGCAATACATTTGACACTGTCCCGTATGACATTCTTGTCTCTAAATTGGAGAAGCATGGATTTGGAGGGTGGACCACTCAGTGGATAAGGTGGTACTCCAGGGTCCTACTACCTCCTTCCTCCATCCTGCATGTGGGTCAGGGAAATCCCAAGCACAAATAGAGGCTGGGTGGAGAATGGACTGAGAGCAGCCCTGAGGAGAAGGACTTGGGGTGTTGGTTGACAAGAAACTGGAACATGAGCCGGCAGTGTGCGCTCATGAAAGCCAACCATATCCTGGGCTTCATCAAGAGAAGTGTGACCAGCAGGTCAAAGGAGGTGATTCTTCCACTCTGCTCTGCTCTTGTGAGACCCCACCTGGAGAATCGTGTCCAGCTCTGCAGCCCGAGCATAAGAAGGATGTGGACCTGTTGGAGCGAGTCCAGAGGAGGGCCACAAAGGTGATCAGAGGGCTTAGAGCACCTCTCTTATGAAGACAGGCTGAGAGTTGGGCTTGTCAGCCTGGAGAAGAAATGTAGACCTTATAGCAGCTTCCAGTACCTGAAGAGAACCTACCAGAAAGCTGGAGAGGGACTTTTCCACAAGGGCATGTAGTGACAGGACAAGGGGGAATAGCTTTAAACTGAAAAGGGGGAGATTTAGATTAGATATTAGGAAGAAGTTTATTGTGAGAGTGGTGAGGCACTGGAACAGGTTGCCCAAAAGTTGTGGCTGCCCCATCCCTGGCAGTGTTCAGGGCCAGGTTGGACGGAGGTTTGAGCAGCCTGGTCTAGTAGAAGATGTCCCTGCCCATGGCAGGGTTGTTGGTATTAGATGATCTTGAAGGTCCTTTCCAATCCAAACCATGATTTGTGTGTTGCTGTGCTTTCTTTCTCTTTTTGTCTCGTTAAAATACTCTACTAGCTAACTTCGCTCAATAAAAATGAAGTAAATATTATTCCAGGAAATTTCAGCAGCATTCAGGATTACCTAAAGCTGTTGTTTGTTTTGTGGTTGTTTTTTGGTTTTGCGTGGTTTTTTGGTTTTTTGTTGTTTTTGTTTTTAATAGACATGGCTGTTTTGTTTGGATTTTAGTTTAATATATACGCATTCAGAATAAAATAGTGGTTTCTTTTACTTGACAAAGTAGGCAGAATGGTACTGAAAATAACGGAGCTATATGACAACAAGGCAAGAAAGTACCTTAAAGTATAGACTTATCTTTTTAATACATGTAGGTGGAAGGAGGTAGTAAGAATTTGTATCCTTACGGTATCTTGTTTTCCTTCTCCTGTGTAGCTGAGTAAATAGCATTTTCTTCCTACATGCACAGAAAGAAATATTCTGGAATAATACTGTGATGCTTAGAGATCATGACAAAAATGATAGATGATACTCAATTTTCTAACCTAATGTTGGGTGCTGATGCTGGGGAAAAATAATAGCTGAATTTATATAATCTCACATGCACCTGCTAAGCATTATGATGGTTCATCAAGAAATGCAAACGTCTTGCTACCACTGTTAATTTAAAGTTGCTAAAATACATTTTGATTCCCATATTAGCTTTATTAGACTTTGCTTTTTTTGGCTTAGATTTATTCAATTATTGTTGGTTTCTTAAGAGCGATTTCTCTTGTATTTGTTAGGAGTTGTGCAAAATAATGAAGCAAGGCTAATACAGACATACACAGAGATCGGCAGTAATGTCTTGGTTTGTTTTGACATTTGAAAGAAACATTTCAAAAATACATATTGACAGCTGTCGTTTTTTTCCAGGATGCTTTAACATGAAAAGGTAACTTTGAAGTAAATCCAGTCAACTGTAATGAAACCAAACTGGATTTTGCAATATAAGTGGTGTTTTTTTCAGATTACATTAATCTGACAGAGCCTGATTGTGTCCCCCAAAGGCCATGGCAAAATATAATCAGGCAGTCTTTAAATTGGAATAATTCTGAAATCTCTAAAAAATGCAAATGTAGCTATCAGACAAGAGTTGCAAGAGTTCTTTGAAAAACTGGGGGTTTAGTAACTCAAATTTGTTTCTGTCAGTCTGTATTTGAAGACCTGTGTTTGAAGACTCTCAGATTTAGCTATACAATATAATTTTTTCAATGCACTCATGCATTTTATAGGTGTCATTAAATAAGTCACATTGTCTAAGAGTTGCTTGCAGCTAAATTTTCAATGGTTACTTCAAGCGTTTTCAAAGTATTCGCAGGCACAATTACTGTGTACACAGGAAGGAAAGTTTATGTATGCAAACAGGTACATAGGCTAGAGTAATTGAGCAGATTGGCTAATTATGTTTCTAGGCTTGCAGTTCGTATGCAGTCTAAAAGCGTATGCACAATGTGGTGTATGCAAATTAATGCAATCACAAGTGTTGCTGGTAAATTAAACCCATATACTTAATTTTACACTTTAGGTGTCAACAATGTCACATAAGGTGGAGCTTGTGTATGCACGAATAGGTATTTTTTTTACTAGACAGATCCCAAAGCCCTTTTTAGGAAATTAATATTTTTCAGTGGAAGAGGTTGACTTTTATGTGGCATCATATGTTTATTGTGGCAAAATACTAACGAATGCAAGAACGTTTATAGTGATTGCAGTGGAATCACAATATTAAATGGCAGAATTTTAGCAACTGCAAGTTGTAGTGATATGGGTCTTCTTGCATATAGAATCAAAAATAATAAATGCAAGGAAGATAAAAAGAGAAGTGATTACTTATAGTGAAGAAACTGATTTCTTTGTTTACTGTTTTTTTCCCTTTTTAAAACGTAAAAATACGTTACTTTATCTGCATATTTCATGTAAATGATAACAAATTATTTATATTGTAGCTGAGCAGACTTTCTGTGTATTATTTCATGACATCGTGGACATACACCAATGATTTTAATTCAAGATGATTTATATCAACAAGTTATTTCCATGTCGATAGTTTGTATGTATGCTCATTGCCTAGCTTTAAAGAAAATAAACGTAACACCTGATAACAAAGAAATAGTCAACAGGAACAAATCTGACGTGTTTAAAGAATGGTGAAAGGAAATGTATACAAAAGTAAAAGGCATTGTTAATGTATTTTATGAAATGCACGTATCTACCATAACTAGTATTAAAAATCTTTTCAGTTGATTCTTCATATTTGCCTGTCATCTCAGTGACTGACAAGCAAGAAATAGTTGTTTGGTAGTTCTGATAATATAGAATCTAGTTTCCACATCATTGTACTAAAGCTTCTGAACAGATGTCCCTACAAAGAATTTCCATGACCAGGTATCTCTGGACTGATATCATTATTTATAATTTATTTATAATTATACCTTCCATTACAAATTTGAAAAAATACAGATATTACAGAGAAAATTATTTTTGGTTATCTAGAAACCAAGAGTGATCTGCTGGTCTCAGGTGAGTTGTGTATAACAAGAAACTTGACTCTCTTCACCCTAAATGAGTACCCTGGGACATCCTGCATTTAAAAGCCTAACAAAGCAGAGGTTAATTGAGGAGAAGGTAATCTGTCTGCTGGATAAAATATTTTCCATTTTCTTCATACCTTTCCACTGGCTGTCAGAGACCTGTGATTCCCATGTCCTGAGCTGCTTCTGGTGTCCACCTTGTGGTCCTTCCTGAGGCACATGATTCTCTTTTCCTTCCCTTTTTTTCCTGTCTTTTCTTGTTGGAGGCATGTACAAGGGTGCAGATAAGCTAAAGCCCTGTAATCACCACTGGTCCTTTCTTTGATATGTTTTAAGCATCTACACTCAGCAGTCTCTATGTGTCTCACAAATCCTACTTCCTGTTTCTGGTTTTTGCTGATACCAATGGTGTTCTTCCTGTTGATGTCTGGAACTTTTGCAATTGATATATGCAGTGTTTTAGAGTTACTGTATCTCAGATAAACAGATATTGCATCAGGTTGATAGTTGGGACTTTGGTGCTGCCAGTAACTTCAGACTACTGGGGCACTTCTGGAAAACTGGGCTATAAAAGTAATAAGAAGAGAAAGATGCGGCCATCTAAATAATCTAATTATACTGAGCTCATGTGGATGATTGGAAAACTCTCAGTCAAAGTGAGAGGGGCAGCAATAGTCAGGTGCAGCAATAGTCAGGTTATTACTATATATTATACATATGCAAAGATACAGTTCAACTTTGCTATAATAGAAATGAAATGGTTTGTTCTAAGTGTTGAAATGATGCAACTCAGCAGGAAGGATTGTTATTATTAGAGTGATATGTTTCAATTGTTTCCTTTTTTTATACTTCCTAATGGACATAGAAACTTCCTGTGTGGATATTTTACCACTCATTATGCTAAATGTAATTGAAGCTATTACTGTTTTTTTCAGCAGTAACTGATGATTTCTGTGTACAGCATTTTGGGTTCCTGTTTACACTGTAGAAAACTCCGTGCAGTTCAAAATTTTGCCACACAACATAATCTGAATGTAAACTTCTAACTTACATGATTTTTTTTTTCTTCTTCTTAAAGCACACATTTACAGCCCAAATTAGGAACAGCACAAAAACATTAGCATAGCTTGGAAATGTTTTTGGCTTTGACCATCACCAGTTTACTGTCAAGTGTGTGCTTTTAGCCTTGTGCTCTGAACATCATAAAAACAGAGGATGAGGAGTTTATTTTCTCTTAATTTCATTTCTTTTTATTACTCCAGACAAGTTCTTCTCAAACAGCGATTCATGACTAATTAGCAAAATAGTTCTTGATTATCTGTAGGTGAACCAAGCTGAAAGAGTTCTGTTCCATTAAAAAGGATTTGATTTGAGTTTCTTCTAAGTTTGAACATTTACTACTTGAATGTGTCCTGAAAAGTCATTGCTGTATTCTAAGCATAGTCAGTTTTAGCTACCTCATTAAGATCCCAAGCAGAAAACACAGTATAAAAATCATACATTATTGTTCTATTATTTATATGGAAGCCATTAATAGATAAAGCATATTGTAGGTCAATCTATGAATCAGGCAACTCTAATAAAACAGCTGTTTCAGGATAAAATGGCTGCTAAATGCTTTCGTATTTGAAAAAAGCAATTGGAAAAACTGATGAATAAAAATTAATTCAAAGCTAAAAAGAAAAAACATGTTTGAGCATGGCCAGGAGGGTATTCTGAGGAAGCGTCAGTAACTTATTTTAGACTTTAGTAGCTTGTTTTTGAGGTTAGAATGATCCATCTAGCTGTATCTGTTTGTATAAGCATATACACATATACGCTTATGCAGATCAATTCTGTGCTCCAATGGATTACCTTCTTTTTTTCCCTTTGAATTTTACATTGGTTGCTAGTCTGAATTTTACAAAATGTAAGCTGTGAAAAACCGTGGTCAAAGTGAGGCAAACAGTACTCTGAAGGACCACCTATTTGTTTCCGTAGAAGTATTTAAGATGTAATTTTCTAGTACTTAAATGTTAACTTCTAAAACACCAGTATTAACAGAACAGCTCCGTTCATACTATTTAATAACAACAAAAAAGTAAATACCACACAAGTCAGACATCTTTCACTGATGATTAAGTATAAAAGTCACCAAAGCATCATCTTAATCATCTTTTTCTACTAAGAAAGTGAAATAATATGCAGGTATCATGTATCATGACATGAGTAATGTACAAAGGTGAGCGACTGTATATGAAAGACTGTGGCATCCCTTTACTTAGAAGAAAATTTCATGGTTGAAATCATGTATGGCTTACTTTTTGTAAAGGCTCATTAAAATACCCTGAATATGTTATATTTTTACTACTACTTATCAGAATTACATACTTTTTGTTTACTTACAGTATGAAAGAGGCTGGTTTAGGCCATAAACAGTGGAGGGGTGGTCCTATTTCATCAAACTGCAAGCAGTGTCCAGTAGTTTATACCAATCCTGTTTGTGGATCAGATGGTCACACATATTCTTCTCAGGTAAGAATTACATAAAGAACTAAATTATTCTTTCATTGTTCCAGTCAATTCCAGCTCTTGGAAAACAAAATACTGTATTGTAACACAAATCAACATTTTTTGTTTTGACTAAAATATATATTGCACACTGAAACCGATGGCAATTCTTGTATATTGTAAGGCAAAAAAGCAGAACAGTAGCAAATCCTAAGTAGCATGAAACAATAATACCCAAAGCAGTACAATATGAGAGTGCTCCACAATATAACACAGCTCTAGGTAAAGTCTGTCTGCAATAGACACCAAGGCAGGATTTTGAGCAAGGAAAAAATTATTGTGTGTCCCCAGTTGGGGGTAGGATAAATATGTTAAGTCAGATTTTCCAGTTGACAGTTATGGGGATGCTTCACATTCCAAGCACGTAGGCATAAATGTAGCATATCTACATAAAAATAATGTAATAATGTGAATAATTGTTGCATATCGTTCCTTCCTGCAACATGCATTCTATGTATTTTAAGACCATAATCAAATCTTCCTTCTTATTCATGGACCTTCTTGTCTTTTCTGTCGTACTTATCTGGAGACAGAATAATAAATAAAAAATACTAGTCAGTTTACCCAGTCTGTTTTGGATAAAAGATTTTGGCTGTTCATGCTGAAGTCCAGAATCCATGGGACTGCATTAGTACAGTGCTCAGGTGAAACCTGTGAGGTAGAGGGACTTCATAATGCTGAAAATAAATCAATTTGTTTAGCATCCTCTTTTAAAATTTTTGCTACTCTTAATGAACACATTTTTTGTCAGAAATGGCATGCAGTAGTGCATGAGAAACTACTGTGTTCTGTCATTCAGACACCATGTCCTTCCCTAACAAAATGTTTCTAACATGATATCCAGTACTTCAAGAGAAATGTAGTAGTAATAATAATGGTGATTGTTCTAGATTAAATTGATGGAGAAGCTCTGTTTATTACTTATAAAGAAAAAATTTCTATATAACATTTTAAGCAAAATATTTTTACGATGCTTTCCAGGACTTAAAGATTTTAGAGTTTGTATTTGCTGTACTGAATTTTCTTCTTTCCTGCAATCACAAACTATGTCTGAATTTTACAAAAAAGGATTGGAGTTTCCAGGAGTGACTGGCTGCTGGATTGAACCCTAAGTATCAGCTCCAAGGATGTTTTCTTCTTGGTAAAATAAAAATGTTGAATATAACTAGTGCTTCCTCAACATTTCTTATGCTTTTGTCCTAAATCTTACATTAGAAAATGTTTTTCTTGCAAACTGAACATGTATTTATTTATAGCGAACTGCTCAAGAATCTTAGTTTTCCTTTAAAAATTAAAAAAATATTTTTTGAGCCCTACAGCAGGATACCTGAGGCCCTGAACTCTGGACTTTTTGACTTAGCAGAAAAACAGGTTTTTTCCAGTAATAATATGACTCAAAGTTTTAATTTAGGAATTTGAAAATTTTATTTTTTTCATTCACAGTAATCTCTTGTCTATGTCTTAAGAGCTTGAAGTGTGCTTGCATCTTACTAGACATTAAATCATACTATTACTTAGCATTTCTTTTGTTGTTCCATGTGAAGGCAATGTTCTTCCTAATGTAATACAAACATCACCACCAGTTTTAACCCCATCGGTAATTTCCTATTTTATCATATGGGAATGCTATATTCTAAATTGTCCTGTACTCAGAAGTGACCCTTATGGCTTCTCATGGTCTGGCTTGGAGTATATACGCAGAAGTCTATAAATGATGCTAAAAAAAGTTAATGACCACGGGAGATCTAATCTGTACTAATCTATACTAATTTCTAATATATACTACCAATCTGTACTAATCTATACATATTTATTTTTATTTCATTTCAATGATGTTATGATTTCATATTCTGTGGTGCAGTTGCATTAAAATATCCTTGCAAGGGTATTTCAGGAGCAGTCACTTTAAAAATTGACATAAAGATGAATATTTGTGTTCCTTTACTCCAGGCAAAGTTTAGTTTCATTGTGTCATCAAGCTCTAGTAGGAGTTTATATAGCAATTTTCTTGTATTTAGAATGCATTTGTCAATGACTGTGGCAAATTGTAGAATACATTTTCTGAAAATAAGTCAGTAAATAGTATTGTAAAACACAGCCAGGCAGCTGGCAGTTGTTGGATGCACACTACTTTGGGAGTATGCCCTCCCTTTTCTGACCAAGCCCATGCAAATGTTTGTATCAAATTCTGTAACTGTAGGTATTTCACACACGTTTTTTGCTTTGGAGAGAAAAAATGATTGTATAATAGGTAGACAATGTAGAAGGAAAGGTTACCTTCTAAATTAAGCTGATCCAGAGTCAGGTAAGCATGTTTTGTTTCCCATTCATTTTGTTGGGCCATGCTAGGTTTACTGTGTTCTCAGCCTATAATTAGTCACATGCAGTCAGTGTAAAAGAAAAGTAGCAGATGTAAGTTATTCATTATTAGCATTACAAGAATGTTGAAATAAAAATATTATATGCTGAAATGTTGAGTAACTGAAGGAACATTAATTATTATGTCAGAAGAAATTCAGTATAGAGATCATGCCATTTCCTTACCAGGGTGGTGTTAAATCGATTTTTAGTTAATAGCCTTTAAATAATGCTTGTGTGTGTTTTACACTTTGTTAGTCTAGTTTTACCTTCTACATTTCTCTAAACTTTAGCACTTGAAAGTGCATTATTCATTTTAACTATAGAAATACTCAGGCAATGCTGTAGCATAGGTCTTTTACCCCTGTAAGTTTGGCTCACTATCCATTCTCCAGAAAAAACACAGTCACTGCTGCCAAGACAGCTTTTGCAGCCTTTTTCTAGCTTCCTCTTTCCTGGGATTAATATGGAAATAAAAAGGTCATGGAGTGCAGCTAAGATGGGGTGTTTTGTGGCAGCAACCCACCTCCTGCCGTTCTTTTACCCAGGCATGCAACTCACTGCTGTCCAGCATGTATACAGTAATGCTGGAGTAACTGTGGAGGAGAGGCCGCAAGTTAAAAGAATATGGTCACACATCAGATGAATTGTCTTTTGGGTGGTTTTGCATATTTTAATTAACAGTTCTGATGTTTGGTATAATAGGCTGAAGTTTTCTCTTTTAGATTGAATGTGGTCAAAAGCAATCCCACTATAAGAAAATCTAACTGTAAATTAGATCAGTGAGCAATGTTTTAGGTATTTTGAAAGGAAAACACCACAGAAATAAATGGGTTTTTACAATATGGCCATTGCCCCATCATTTTATTCCAGAATCATCTTGGCAGTAAGTCCTATATCAGGTTTTTTTGTTAGCAACAAGTCGCTCACATTGGTTTCATGTTGACAGTGAAATTTTTATGATTTTTTTTTTCCCCTCCTACCTATGAAAACTTCATATAATTGATGATATCCCTGTAATTACCAATAAAAAAAAATGTTTCGTAAAAATAATGATCTAAACTACCTTCTCAGACTAAGGTGGAAAAATT
Organism: Strigops habroptila; assembly: GCF_004027225.2. NCBI lineage: Eukaryota > Metazoa > Chordata > Aves > Psittaciformes > Psittacidae > Strigops > Strigops habroptila. Next base: position 40,810,237 of record NC_044283.2, read on the forward strand.
ACAGAAATGCAAACAGTCAGGAAAGAGTATATTTATTCTTGATGGAGTTTAGATAGGTATGTGAATTTAGATATTTGTTATATTCAAATACCTTCTCCCAAATTATGATTCCTTTCTTACTAGAAGACTGAAAGAGGGCCAGTGGATAAAATCACACTGTGGGGAGGGGGGATTTTGATAGTGGTTGCTTACTTTATCCAAATTTTGTTTATAATTTTACATGAAATTCCTAGATTCTGTTCTCAGGAATTCCATGTTTAACATTTGCTTTCTAAAATCACAGCTGCCTTTATTCATTTCAGGTGTTTTAAAGACTTCACCTTAAAATCTGTATCTCTTAGCAGTGTTTTTGGTATGAAACATTGTTTGGAGGAAGCACTTAAAAATAAGTATCAACATCTTTAATCTTTGATGTTATTTTAAGCATATTCTTATTGTAAAAGTTGAATTGGTTTAAATTTATTCATTTATTAGCTCATTGTGAGTTTTCAAGTCACATTCCTGAGCTGTTGACTGTTTCTTTCTACTGTAGAAAAGATTGCTAGAAGGTAGATTGGCTGAGGTACATTTGCAAGTGAAACAAAGTTGTTGGCAGACAAGAAAAAATACCAAACATGACCAACCTTCCTTCCACATACACACCCAAAAAAAAACCCCCGAAACAAAAACCAAAACAAACTCTCCTCAAACCAAACAAAAAAACCACACCAAACAAACAAAAAAACCAACCAACCAAGCAAAAAACCCAAACCAAGCCAAAAATCATAACAAACGTTTCTTTAATGAGACTGGCCAGCAGTCATTGAGACAAAATGTATCTTGCCTGTTTGATCCATGGAGTGTACTTTACCAGGATAAACTGATCTTTACAGAAATACTGGAAACTCCTTGTTTATTGTTTATATGCTTAAAAAGGCTAGTAAAATATCAGAAAATGAGACTGTCTGGTTTGCCAGCTTCTGTCAACAATGGATTTTGCCAATGATGCCTGAAGTTTTTTCTGGAACCTTGAAACTGGTAGGATATAGCATTCAAAAAAAGGCAGAGAAACATCAGAGGGGTGACTCAATCCAGTTTGCCAAATAGGCTGATGTACTAAAAATTCCAAATTTTATATGACAGTTCTCTTTTTTAATCAACTGTGTTAAAAATAAATGGCTGCTAAAGCTATTAGAGATGGTAGATTACAAATTATTTTATAGAACCTTAAATATTTTGAAATTTTTGAAATTCTGAGCAGCTCAATATATCTTAGACTAGAATGACATATTTATAATAGTAAGAATTGAATTTGGTACCTTTTTTTCATTTCCAGAATACTATGTTTTCTTAATATAAAATTATATATTGTATTTACATTAAAACATAAATAAACTGTAATACTTCAATAAAAATTAAAAAATGCTACTTTATGGACTAGAAAATATTTTCTTAAGCCTTAATCTATGTAATGCATTTAAATTGTTGTTTTAAAACAGTAATCAGTTTTCTCCAGAATATAAACAATCTAGGCTGGAAGGACAAACCGATAAAATAAAAGGACAAATAAGGGAAAGTGAAACAAGTGTCAGGGTTTATTAAACAATTCTTATATCACAGCAGCAGTATACTGACACAAAATAATGAATACAGAAAGAACTCAGATTCAGAACCTATACATGAAAATCTAAATTTATATGTTAACTGTTAAACAGGACAGCCAGCAAAACAAGAAAAATCAAATTGTTTAAAGTAAAGTCGAGAAGATAGCTAAAGATTCAGATTTTTGAAACTGTTATGTTTATGGAGACATCTGTACTTCTCTGGAGAACAGTCTTTCTCTGAATGGTAGCTTTAACCAGCAGAAGTTAATCTTTTGAAAACTGTATTCAAAATATAAACTATATTTTTTTAACTATAAATACATCTAAAATAATCAGAATAATTTTGGCACAAGAATTCTTTTCTAGAATGTATCCATATCATACACAGGCAGAAACGCATAGGAGCTGGACACAGGAGCTGCCATATTTATGCTGGCATATTTATGCTTGTGGAGTGATGGTGGTATTAAAGAAGATGAGATTGAAAGTGGCAAGTGGCAAATGGCAAACAAGAAAACTGGCTCAGATCTTGGCTCAGTGAAAGCATTCAAATATTACATAAATAATTCTCTGAAAGAAGACCCCAAAGAGTGTGCTAGTGTAGGAGATGGTATGGAAAAATCTATGTAAGCACTTACTAGAAAGGAAGAAGTTTAGTGGCGAGTGATGTATTCTATTCTCATGTCTCTGACAGCCTTACATCCCACCCCACACATGTCATTCTGTTCTCCTTGGAACATTCCTTTGGATTTCCCAGGGGTGAGGGAGAACAATGGCCACCTAAATTGTCCTCATACACAAGGCAGCAGTCTAGATATGTGAGGAAATGGAAGAAAATATAACAACAAAGACATTTCTCATTTTGTGGTAGATATATGAATGGGATGATTGCACTTTTTTTCAGAACACATTTTCCCTCTTTCTGTCACCAGAGTGCCATGGAAGTCAGTAAGTTTATGTCCTTAAAAGGAATCATTTTCCTGAATGTATCCTGTAGGATAAAACATGTAGCCACACAATGGCACCAAAAAAAAAAAAAAAAAAAAAATTGATCTTCAATGTCTGCCAGCTTTTTCTTCCTCTCTGTTATTTTCTGTTAATTCTGATGCACCATTTGTTTTTACCTGCATATTTAAACCAGAAATCACTTCCCAGTACACTGAACCATGGGACCTTGTTTTAGTAGAATTTAAATATATGCTCATCAAGTAGCAGTGAACCCATAGATCATTTTATTGCTTTAAAACATAGCCTGTTCCATGTACCATGAATTATGGAGTTTTTTCCTTCAAGTTTTCAGTATTCGTGATGCTCTAACGCTCTCAATACAATGTTTTTATATACTTAAGATTTGCTTAGAATACATCTGTAATGTAGGATTTTTAAATTATTATTGAAAGGGGGGTGAAGTTTGTGTAGTCTTCTGTTATATGCATGCTAATCTTATTTAATGGGCTTTAATAAGACACAGCATAGTAGTACTAAACAAATACATGTTATCACAGCTCAGGTGTATTAAGTTTATGGCTATAAAATAATACAACCGAACCACAGAAAACTCTCTGGAATTCAGGGATGCCTGGTAACCACATCCCTCTCAAAACAATGTCACTTTAAAATATCCAAAGCCACGTATGGAAACACTCTTCCAGAAATTTCTGGGTTGTGTGAATTTCACAGCATTTCACATCCGGACTCTGAAGCATTAATATACATCTGTCCATCATATTCGAAAAATCCTGGCAGTCAGGTTGACGTTCCCGATGACTGGAAGAAGGGTAATATAACCCCCATTTTCAAGAAGGGGAAGGTGGAAGACCCGGGGAACTACAGACCAGTCAGTCTCACCTCTGTGCCTGGCAAAATCTTGGAACAGTTTCTCCTGGAAAACATGCTAAGGCACATGAAAAACAACGAGGTGGTTGGTGACAGCCAACATGGCTTCACTAAGGGGAAATCCTGCCTGACCAATTTGGTGCCTTCTATGATGGAGCGACGGAACTGATGGACAGGGGCAGAGCAGTTGACGTCATCTACCTGGACTTGTGCAAAGCATTCGACACTGTCCCACATGACATCCTTGTTTCTAAATTGGAGAGACATCAATTTGATAGATGGACCACTCGGTGGATAAAAAACTGGCTCGATGGCCGCACGCAAAGAGTTGTGGTAAATGGCTCGATGTCCAGTTGGAAACCTGTAACGAGTGGTGTCCCTCAGGGATCGGTGTTGGGACCGGTCCTGTTCAACATCTTTGTCGGCGACATGGACAGTGGGATTGAGTGCGTCCTCAGCAAGTTTGCCGATGACACCAAGCTGTGTGGTTCGGTTGATACGCTGGAGGGAAGGGATGCCATCCAGAGGGACCTTGACACGCTTGTGAGGTGGGCCGATGCCAACCTTATGAAGTTTAACCAAGCCAAGTGCAAGGTCCTACACCTGGGTCGGGGCAACCCCAGGCACTGCTACAGGTTGGGCAAAGAAGAGATTCAGAGGAGCCCTGCAGAAAAGGACTTGGGGGTGTTGGTTGACGAGAAGCTTAACATGAGCCGGCAGTGTGCGCTTGCAGCCCAGAAAGCCAACCGTATCCTGGGCTGCATCAAAAGAAGCGTGACCAGCAGGTCAAAGGAGGTGATCCTGCCCCTCTACTCTGCTCTCGTGAGACCTCACTTGGAGTACTGTGTACAGTTCTGGTGTCCTCAACATAAAAAGGACATGGAGCTGTTGGAGCGAGTCCAGAGGAGGGCCACGAGGATGATAAGAGGGCTGGAGCACCTCCCATATGAAGACAGGCTGAGAGAGTTGGGGCTGTTCAGCCTGGGGAAGAGAAGGCTGCGTGGTGACCTCATAGCAGCCTTCCAGTATCTGAAGGGGGTCTGCAAGGATGCTGGGGAGGGATTCTTCCTTAGGGACTGTAGTGGTAGGACAAGGGGTAATGGGTGCAAACTTAAACACGGGAAGTTTAGATTAGATATAAGGAAGAAGTTCTTTACAGTGAGGGTGGTGAAGCACTGGAATGGGTTGCCCAGGGAGGTTGTGGATGCTCCATCCCTGGCGGTGTTCAAGGCCAGGTTGGACAGAGCCTTGAACCACATGGTTTAGGGCAAGGTGTCCCTGCCCATGGCAGGGGGGTTGGAACTAGATGATCTTAAGGTCCTTTCCAACCCTTATGATTCTATGATTCTATGGTCTGCCGCCCTCCCTCTTAGGGGAAAAACAAGCAAACAAACAGGAAAGAAAAAGAAAGGAAGAAGAAACCTTGAAGAAATGAAAAGTTGATATTCAGAAATGTTCAAATGTTGTAGCCAGCTCTCAAACAGAATCCTTAAAGGTTCTCCTGAGAAAACAGAGAACAGAGTCTTTCAGGAAACTTGCCTTGTTTCTACCTTCATCAGTTTTCTTCAAGGGTGTGGTTGTGATCTATCTCAACTTCAGTCATTTCTAGCAAAGAAAAAAACCATCCAACCTGCTTATTTACATATCCAATGACTTTTAAGATGTCTGTTTTCTTCTAAATTTACAAGAAGAACATAATAGACCTATCTTGTACAAGTTAAGGCAGTGCTTCTTGCTTTCTTACTTGTTTTTCTACATTAATCTTGAGATCAAAGTGAAACCAAATATTTCTTAACAAACAGATGTTCTCTTGGATGGGATCTTGAGTAAACAAGGAAAATGGTATGAAAGTAAAATAACTTAAGTCCCAAAAGAACAGATCCGGACATCGATGAGAACTGAGAGGGAGACAGGGATCTGAAGAATATGACGATCAGAGGTAGGTCCTCTGCATGATAGCAAAGTTTCAGAAAAAAATGTAACATCGTAGGTCACCATGGACTTCCTAGAAGAGAACAGTAAGAGTTTTGTAGCAAAATTTAACTTCAGAACATGATATATGAAAACTTGGCTTTGTGTTGTCATGCTTTTAATCCATATGTGTTTGATACAGAACAGGGAAATATTCTGTACATTTTAGAAATCAAGTACTAACAGCAAAAGTAGAAAGATTTAGGCACAGTTCTGTGTGTCTCTGCAGCAGATAAATCTCTTAAGTTCAAGAAAAGGTATATGTAATCTAGGGAAAACCAGCCATGTGTGGAATATTAACTCCCACTTGCACAACAGTATGTTTCTTCCCTGACAGGGTAAACTATTATGAATGTGGAATTTAAGAAAAAAATCCTTCACTGATAGCACATGGAGTCTTCTATTTTGGACTGTTTAATAAATAGAATCTAGTACTTTGAGTTCAAATGAATTTTAGCGTACATTTTCAGGTGAGTGAAAAAACAGAGTAGAAAGCTGTAGAGACAATGCGATGCTAAGAAAACTGAGAGTGCCTGGGAGTGTCTAACTGCTGATCCAAACAGTGTTTCTGTAGTTTAGTGATGAAGCTTTCACCTAAATGTAAGTAACTATACAGAATTTTTTATGTCCTTCCCCTCCTTCCCCCTCAGTTGACATAGTATAGTTTAAATGTCTTAGAAACTTGGGCAGGATAGTCCAGCATGGACTGGCTAGGTCCGTTCACATTACTTTTATTACTTTCATTAGTTTTCCTGTAATTGAAGACTAATGAGCATGCCCTTTAGATGCTATTTTAGCTCACATATAACTTTATAAATATTTCAATTTAGATGTAATTAGATAAATTGAACTTGTTTAATTTGTAATGCAATCAGCCAGCATGGTTTAGGAAGCCATATCACATTAAAAATACAGTGATAATGCATGCTAATAAGCAATAAGCAGATTCTTTTAACAAAAAATTCTATGCTTTTACAAGCTATTTGTGTCTTTTATAATAAGGCTTTATAGCTTTGCCATTACTTTTATTTTACCATTGCCATTACTCAGAAATTTGCATGTCAGCTGAAAATCAGTGAAAATCTTTTTTGGCTGATTTTGAACCAAAGTAGTCATCAGTTTTTAAGGCGATGATTTAGGAGAATTAAATGTTTTTGCTCACATTTTAAACTTTTCTTTGAATGTTAATTTTTCAAGTTTGAAGTTAGAACTTGAAAAATACAAAGTTAGTTTTCTCTGAGCAGTATTTCTTTTTCTATTTCTTAAGAAATTTCTTCCAAATTACAAAACTGTAATACAAGCAATGAGGTACACCAAGGATGTCATGTACATACAGTGAGTGACATTCTGTGCATCTGTAGCTTGGGTCTGCTAAAAATGGTGAAAAAATTTGAAACAAGGAGCCTGATGAAGTGCTAAAATTTGAACTGTATGGGCAAGAGCTCTGTATAAAAGCCAGAATTTATAGACTTTAGTATATGTGTGTATATGTCAGAGAATTTTTTTAATATTAGGCATGCTTACAAGAAGCTGTTTATGTAATTTCAAACTGCATCAGTGTTTATAGTATTGGAATAAGCCAATATCAGAAGGAATAATATAGGTAGGAGTAATATGGTTATGTTTTTGTTAATCAGTTTTTTAAAAACACAAAATATTTTTTATATTTTTTTGTATTTGAAATATCTTGGTTTTTACAGAATTTATTGTCTTCAAGGAATGTTGAAATATTAATTTGAATATGAGGTAATATATTACTTTCTTCTACACAAAAAATGACTGGAAGCATTATTATTAATACTTTTTAGTTTACTGGTAATCATGTTTCAAGAAGGCATGTTACAGGGTTTTGTCATTTAGCATTAATTAAGCTTTACGTTATCATTTAATGGTATAAAATACTAGTTTATCTGTTTTCAAAATATATAGAAAAAGATGATGAGGTATGTGTTTGCAGACTGAGTAGGTGCCTAAAAATTCAGATGGCTGATTTAAAAATCAGATAGGTCCTAAGAAAGATTTACCGAAGCTCCTGAGCATCGTGTGTCTCTAAAAGCCTTAAAGTATGAAAGCAAAGACAGGTAGGTGCCTAATTTCAATAATCCCAGTAGGCATCTATCTGCATGTTTCTGCGACTTAATATGTTTTCTAGCGTGTCCAAAAAAGACTGAATAGCTAGTTGACCTGATTTCAGGCTTTTCTTTTTATGATGTTGCACTACAGAATGCTGAAGAAAACAGGCAAGAGCTACAGAGGTGAACAGGAAGAAATCTTTACATATGTTTTGTCATGTGAATTGTTTTCTATAGCTCATAGCTTTGTAAACAAAGTATTGACAGCTCTCTTTCAATCACAGAAGACTTTCTTTGCTCAGGGTCCTGGTTCATTAGGCATATTTCCTTTTGTTCTCTGGACAAAATGCTAGTTACATGTCTTAATGGTTAATATTTTGAAATATTTTCATTTTAAATAGTAGTACTTGTCTGCTGAAAAGCTTTTAACCCAAACTCCTATTGTTTAGGTAAGTACACATGAGTAACAAGTTACTGACAGGAAAAAAAGGCATTTATAGACCAGGATTTTTGAATTCTCCAATGCCTACTGATACTCCCTGCTTGACCTGCACTAGATCACTTATTTTTTCTTTTCTGTACCCTGGAAGGTTGCTTAGAGCTGAGTGAACAATGATGTGGAAGAGTTGAGGAGTAAGAAGTAGGGTCTCTTATTCTCTTCTCTCTCACTGTTAGTGTCAGAAACTTTGTCTATGACCACTGTTGGTAATAATAAGAAAAAAAACCCTATTAACTTTTTCCCTATATGGAAGTATATGTTCAAATTAAGTATTTGTAGCATATGAAATAATTATCAGCTGAATCTAAATTTAATTATTAATCAGTGTATTTTTTTTCTTAGAATTAGATAGAATGCCCTGTTTAATTTTAAATGCACAAAAAAGTCATGAGCTTTCATTAAGATCAGGTACAATTAAAGGTGACAGCGACCTTTCAAAGATGAAATACTTTATAGAGTTGCATAAGTATTAGCTACTGGTTGTCTAAGAAGTAATTTACTAAATGCTCAGCGTTAAATGAGATGGTGTTCTAGAAACCATTCCTGTGTCATATACCTCAGCACATGAAAATTTCTAAAAGACTTTAATTCACATTGAATTCACGCTTCATCCAATACTGCAAAGTTATGTTTATATGGTGGAAGAGGGTGTGTTGGCATATCTGGCCGAACTCAGCCTTTCAATATCAAGGGCTTGAAGCATGTAATGGGCAGAGTACACATTGGAGATCCAGAACACACTGGCAGCTATCTTCTGCTGACATGCATACTGTAGGAGTGTACCACATCTGCTTCCATCTGTCCAGTATGTATAAGGTGAAGGAAGGGAAGAATTGGAGAGAGTATCTGCAGACAGCACCTGAAGGCACTAGTGGATGAACTTCTGTTCCTTACTGTAAGGATACATGCCTTTTCTCTTGCTACTTAGCTTTAGTTAGTTTTTTAGAAGCCACTAGATATTCCTGGCAAGACTATACTACTGGGTGAAAGTATATTATCTTGCCACTGAGATAGTAGTATTCTCAAAAAGGAACATATTGATAAAATGCTGGGAAACGCCCAAGTTAATGTTGCACGAGCAACAAATACGTCTTTTTGGGTAGACGTGTACTGCAGTCTTAATTCTATTGCTGTTTCTTCCACAGAGCTCTCAACACACAGAATGGACATACGTCTCTTGTATCTAATCAGAAATTTGTTTTCCCTGCACTGCTCAGTACAGTCTTATATCTTTTATTATACAGTAGTCAGACAGTTAAACTAAATTTCTCCTCTGCTTTAATATGTCTTTATTCCCTGTAGATTTTGAGAATTCTGCAAATAGGAATTAATTTATGCTGTCTGACACATAGTTCCTCTGCATGATGAATGTTGTTTTACAGATAGAAGATGATTCTACAGACAAATGGAAGCAAAACAATTATTCATGAAATTTGGATGTCCAATTAAAGGATTGGGTTTTTCATGTTTCACATCGCAAAGCATTTGTACATTCAATTCGTTTTTCTTTCAATTTATGTAAAAATATTTAGCATGTTCCCAAATTGGATCTCAGGTTTTCAAGAGCTCAGGAGAGCACAAGTATACTCAGTACCAAATAGATTAAGATTCAATAAACTTCTCCAACAATTTATTTTAATACTTCACTACCCTTATTATTAGAAAGTCTTCCTAGCATCTAATCTGAAACTTTTCTGCAGCAATTTAAGTCAATTATTTCATGTATCATTTGTCATGGTATTCTTTTCGGGTATCTTTCACATGCCTTTTACCTATTTGACAGCTGTTATTTGAATCCTCTTTTCTCAAAACTGAACATATCCACTCCTTTAGCTTCTTGGTGACTCTATTTTCTAGTCCTCTTTTTTTTTTTTTTTCTGTTTAATTCTGTCTTGTTGGAAACCCTTTCACAAAGCTGGACAAAAGGTGCTCTATTTCAAGCACTGCCAGATCAGTGTGGAATTATTTTACATGTTCTGTAGGTTGCAGTCCTATTTATGTATCCTGGTATGTTAATGATTTTAAACAACATTCAATTGTTCATAATGATCACTAGATTTTTATTTTTTCCTTTGAAATGAATGTCTAGCCAGTTGTTCCATAGCTTGTATTTTGAATGTGATTATGTCTACCTAACAGTAGAACATAGCTATACTCTATATTTAAATATGTTATGTTTTTAGCCTATTCCGTTGAGTATTTTATTATATTCCTATCTTCTAAAGTTATTCTTCCCTGCTTAGTAGGATATCTTTTATTTCATATTCTAAGCCATTAATGAAAAGACAGAACAGTTCCAGGGTTGTGACTTACCCTTGCGAAAGTCCACTCAGTGCAGCCTTCCATTTTAACCATTTAAGTGAGCATTGATTGCTATTCTTTGAGGATTACTTTCAACTAGTTTTGTACTCACTAGTACATTGCTTTTCAACTACTTTGTGTGCTCGTAATTCCAGTATGAGCACACAATTAGCATACTTCTCACTATGGCTTACCAGGTTGGAATGTAAAAGAGTGTGACATGCCTTGGTAAAATCAAGGTACTTGTAATCTAATATATCTGTGTTTTCTAGAAGTTTGTCCATAGAATGAAACTAGAACTATTACGATTTGCCTAATAAAACCCTATAGCATAGTCCGTCTCCTTCTAGGTGCCCAGAAATCAAAAGCTGTTTTTTTCTGTATAATTTCTGAGATCATCTTTTCCTTCCTTTTTTTATTTTCTTCATCTTTCATTCATTTCCAGTCCAATAGTGCATTTTCTGTCCTTCACAGTTTCTCAATGGCTGCAAATATGCCTAGCCAGCTCAAGTGTTCAAGGATATAAATATCGAATTCAGCTAATTTGAAAACTTCTAGACTGTACAAATATTCTTTGAGTATTCTTTTTTCCTCAGCATGGAGATTTTACCTCACTGTATACATGACACTTGTGCTGGCTTACTACTCCTTTCTATAGAGCTTTCCTGTGTATTTGAAGTCATCAGAAGCTTTTCCCAAGTAACACGTATATCAGTGTCCTCTCCATATATTAATGTAATGCAAACTGTCATTCATATTTGAAAAATTAGTCAGTTGTTCACGGGAAAATGATTTGGGGTTACCTTTTTTTAAAGGTAACCATGTATATATGGAAATGTGTGATATTCACCTGGAACTTGGTGAATATCACACCAAATATTACAAATATCACACCATATTACAAATACAAGGGAAGTTGGGATTGTTTGAACATCATGTAATAAATGAAGTGTATCCTGACTTTGTATTCATGCCAGTCAGATGCATACAAAAATAATAGTGCTTTCCTCTTGTATTTTAATTTTTTCATTATTTGCCATGGAAGACTAGGTGGGTTTTTTCCATCTGGGGGCAAAACTAGGCTCTCTATATATAATATACAGAGATCTGTTGGCAACCATTGACAGGTAGCTACTTTGGTAGGTGGCGGAGCTTAATAAAATGTATCACTGTCATTTAATCTTTCCAACTCTACAACAGTAATTCTAAGAGCAGGGCTCATGTATATCAAAATAACATACAGTGTTATTGTTTCAGAAATATAACTGTTCTCATCTTTAGTAACAGTAAAGCTGCATGAGTCATGTCTAAAGATGACATATATGTTCTTGCCACAGACTTTAATTGCTTGTCTCTAGTTCGCTAAACAACTAACTTGGGCAAATGTTGAAGAATGTCAAGTCCATTTAAGACTGAACAGGTTTTTAAACAGGCAGAATATGAGTAAAGAAATTACATTTTTCTGTGGGACACTTGACAGTACATAAATGAAGAATTTTTCATGTTGAAATATATTGCCAAGAGACTCTGACATGGTACATATTCTTTGTCTATTGAAATGATTTATTCTTTTTTTAAGCACTTTGCAGCATATTGCTCTGAAGTCAGAAATACTTATTCTTCTGTCTTGAAACAAAATGTCTGAAAATTCCAAGAGTTGAGGCATCCTTAGAATCAAACGTACAAATGAGACATGGTGAAACTCCAGTATAGAAAACTAGTATGCTAAGAGGGGAGGGAAATCAAGATCAGAAGGAAAAAACCTAGGTATATTCAGAAGTAAAATGCTATTTTTTCATGCATATAAAGGATTATGATGAAAGTAGCACAAGCAGTTAACAGTTTACAAAACCAGCATAAATAAGGAATATTGTGAAATCCAATCTTGAAAAATGCATGATGTTTTCCCCATATAGAAGTCACTAATAAAGACAAATAAATTGGAATTATTTTATTCCTATACATAACATAATAGTTCATGTATTTTTCTGCTCTTTAAACTATTCAGATATTTCCATGATAAAACAAATTATTTCATCACTGTTCCAAACACTCTTTCTCCTTTATTCTCATTGTGTCCTCCTATTCTTTATGCCACAGATTTCTTTTTCTGTGGAGTTTTTCAGGTTGTTGCTTGCTCTTCTGCCAGTTTGAGAGTAATGTTGAGGGAAGTCTGGCCCACCTTTATTTAGCTGAGCTGCATTTGCAGTATCTCAGTGCGTTGTTTATTTGGACAATAGGCACAAGAGGTTTGAAATAGAGTTATATTCCTGGTGTCAGCTGCTGATACAAAATTCTCAGAACAGCCTCTTGTTTCATTTCTGACTTATACAAGCATCAGTATTTTGCTTTGTTTCTGGAGACAAGGAATCTACCTCTGCTGCCTGCCTGTCCATAAAATGAGTTCAGTGAGTGTAAAATTTTAGCATACCTGTGAATGGGAGTACTGATTTGGAAGTGTTATGTGCTGACATTGTACTCACTAACTTCAGTATCAGTGCCTATAGCAGGCATCATACATTATGTTTTTTGTAACATGTAAAAGGGCAATGTTAGTTGTGAATAAGACCAAGTAGACAATTTTAAAGGAAAATAAATCAAAAGGACTAAACTTACAGCTTATTATTAGCTGGAACAGCTTTGAAGTATTTACTGGTTTCTTCAGCAACATTTGAGTGAAACAAGATAGAAGCACTGGATTTTGCAAAAAATATTGTCTCAATGAAAGGATTAAAGAAATCTTAAAAAATTAAAAAAGTATTCCTTCATTTTGCACTTCATATTCTGCTCTCAGTAAAATAAACCTGAAATGGGTTTTATATGTCCGTTTTCGATGTTTTAAATGATGGTTTCATGAATTTCAGTCTCCAACAGGTGTAATCAAAGCCTAAAGCACAGGTATCTGTAGGTTCGACTCCTTAATAATAAAAAATCTCAAATCTTAAAAAAGGGAAGATATCTCTTTTCCACAGAAATACCTATTAAATTTGGACTATGATCCATTCTACTAACTGAAGATTGTTTCAGGTATTAAAATATGAATTAGGTCATGCACTGCCTGGAAATAGGTCTGGGGGGCATCATGGCTAATGTAAGCACTCTCCTGTCCAGCCAGGATAATTGTGCAGGGATACAAAAGGTATTCAATTTTTTCATAGTCAACATAGGCAGAGCTGTTTGCTTTGCTTTGGTTTTCTGGTCCTTTATGAGACACCAGTGCTGTTCATATAGCTTTCAATTGGAGCAGATCTGCTGTTTTGTTGTGATTTTTTTTTAGATTCTTTTAGCTTTGTTGTCCTTTAACCATGCCTTTTTGGCAAAAGGTAGCACAATCAGAACTGAACTATAATGATGATTTTATGTAAATACACAAAATTTGAGGTATTGTTTTCTCTCCTAATATGTCTTCCTTTTGGTATTGTCAGTGGTGCAAAAAGGTTTTTCAATACAGTGATGCGGTACAGCTTGTGTTAGGTAGAGAGCTGCTTGATGGTGTTACAGGGTTAGAAGTCTGCATGAAAGGTGGATATAGTTCTGTAAATTCACAGTGTTTTGTGATCTCTGGTCTCCATACTTGCGGAAACCTCAGGTGCAGTCTTTCAGGAGGCTCCTTTATTCTTACATAGCTACAGTGCTCCTCCACCCTTCTTTCTACCTCGACCCCCCCCCCCCCCCAATTTAAGGAGAGAGAGAGCAACTTCAACTTTAGGGTTTGCCAGAAATCCTGATAATTGTATAATGGAATTGCATTAAACAGAAGTTAGATACCCAAACATAAGATGAGTCAGGGAATATAAGGCACAAAGTCTGGGGAGATTGGTCTTCTGAAATGTTGAGATGCACTTCATATTTTTGTTACTTGGACTGGTTTTCTGACTCCTACACATATATGTCCCTTACCTAACTAATGAGACATCTTCCATCTTTTCTTCAGGGATTAAGTGTTCTCCAAAACCATCTCCTCCTGTCCTTTTCTGAAAAAGCTCTTTGTAGATATTTAACTCTTTTTTCCCCCACTTTGTTTTGGATTGTGTTTTTCCTGATATTACATTGGCAAAATGTCCTGCAGAAAGTTATTTATGTCTTTCTTTTGGAATAAAAGTTCAGCTTTTCAGTAAGAATTACAATGCTTACAATGTTATTGTCTATTTATGTGGTCTATAACTGTTATTTTTATATGCTCGAAACAACAACTCCATTTCATGGTTAGATTTAATTATTATATGGTTTCTGAATTGGAGCTGTAAGTATACAGATCAGAGCCATACAAATTAAATCTGATTTTATGTTGGGAAAGACTGTCACTGTGCAGAATTACATCAGGCAAAGCTTTCCATTTTATGTATTATTGCTTTTTGCTGCTGTCATCTTAAAGGTAGAAATTAAGTGATAAATTCTATGACAATTCGCTGTTAATTGCTTCCTACTAATAGTGAATTTTGTTGCCTTGTTTATTTTCTCATATAATACAAATAAAAAACAATGCAGTCTACTTCATTTAACATGCATATTCAAATCAGTCTAACACCACAAGTGCATTCATGCCTGAGTTGAGCCTGAAACTGTACCCAGTTTAGGGAACAAAAACTTTGTAGCTTTATCTAATCTAATTCTTAATACAAAGATAACATATACTGCAGAAAAATTCTCCTATCACCTATGTCTGCAGAGAGTCAAGCACTTTGTGAAAGATTGCTTCAACATAGTTAGAGCTATAATTTTTATTATAAAAGATGTTTATGTTAATGATAGTCATTCTCTCTCCTTACAGTGCAAATTAGACTATCAAGCCTGTGTCTCAGGAAAACAGATCTCAGTGAAATGCGAAGGACGTTGCCCTTGCCCTTCTGACAAATCCACAAATGCAGGCAGAAATGATAGGAGAGGTAAGTGATGGCAATTTGTACGATATTTTTAACAGTCTGTTTTTAGAAGGAAGGAAGATTTTTGCGTATGGAAGAGTAAAGTGGTCACAAACACTGATTATTGTTGAATAAAACCAGCTTTATTTTGTTCAAGGTTGTTTTCTTTGCCATGGGTTTTGAAATGTGCCTACAGTAAAATACTGCTGTATTTTTCAAGTGCAGCAATTGTAGTTTGAGTTATTATTGTTCTTTTTTACTTTAATACTCTTCAAGATGCTTATGGCTGTACTTAAGACAAAGAAAAATACATTCCTTGCTCCTGTTTTCAACTGAATATTCAAGAAAATGAAGTGTGATAGAAAAAAGGAAACTTAAAAGACCTTGTTACTGCTCATAGGAGCAAGCAGTTGCACTTAAACTATGGAGCTATTAGTTAAGGCTGTCATATAAAAGTGAGCTCTTATCTTTGAAAAGGGTTTGGTAGGAATAAATCAGCTTCCTTTTGGACCATGCATGAGATTAGGCTGCTGGAAAACGTGGTTGTTTTGCACAGCTTCTTAGCTATTGGTGCAACTGGAGAGAAAAATTTGTGGCT
The DNA here is from genome assembly GCF_004027225.2 of Strigops habroptila. Classification (NCBI taxonomy): domain Eukaryota; kingdom Metazoa; phylum Chordata; class Aves; order Psittaciformes; family Psittacidae; genus Strigops; species Strigops habroptila. The sequence continues at coordinate 40,825,959 of NC_044283.2, forward strand.
GAGTGTATTTGTATTTAAGTGACTCCCAGATGTCTTTGGAAAGTTGTTGTTAAACAAACATCTTTGCCATCTTCGGTGCTCCAGAATAGAGAGCTATCATGGCATGAGGTTTTAGACCACCACGGACCTGAATTTGCCGAGAACAGCATGACTGAGATGACCACTGCAAACATTCAGCTGTGTGCAGACATACAAGTCAATTAAAACTACTCTGAAACACTCCTTTAGGTCAATTTTTTGGTCTTCAGCAATATCATTGATTGTGTAATTAAATATTGATTGAATGTGTAATTAAATATTCCCTATGCTATAACCCATCTGCAAAACAATACAGCCTTGAGATTTTTTTAAAGCATTAATTTACGATTTCATGTAGTACCAATAAATAAATAGATTAATCTGTCACCTGCTTAGGTTGCCAGCCTGAATGAAAATACTGGAAGACCTAGCCTTATATAGTTAATGTGGCCCCTTTGATAACACATGTAGTATAACATTAATGCAGTTGCAGTTTTCACTAGGAACAGGTTCTGCATCCCTGGCATAGATGTGGGGATATCTGCTTAACAGTGGGCATGAAATAAAATTAAGATAATGAGCCGAGAAGCATCTCTGTGAGTAGTAGGTCTATCATTGTCCATTGTTGTTTTTTTAATGTGGTATAATTTTCCTTGGTTTTTACCAAAATAAAATTAGCATTTTCTCTGCTGGAAGCTATTTCACCTGATGCAGTTGTTTTTTGTCTTGTGTGTCTTCTTTCAAGCACATTCCATTTTTGGTAGTCTTGTATTTAACACTGGAAACAATCAATAGACAAATTTTATTGGCTTCAACAAAATGGAATTGTTTTTAATGAAGAATTAACTCCTAGGAAAGAACTCTTCTTGAAGATTTATACTGCCAAGGGACCAAGATTACTTGTGCTTAGTTATGTAAAAGAGAAAGAAAAAAGATCCTATACGAGTATGGGAATTAACACTATAATCCCAGCCTGACAGATTGTCAGGGCAAGCAAAATACAGGGCTTTTCCACTACTACATTTTACTGCAACACTGAAATTCAAATATCATTTCTTTACAAGGCCAAAGGCCAGGAGACATGAGAAATATGAGCGAACTGAGTATCACTGCTGAAATTTCATCCATTATAGTAACAGAATACAAAATTTGTTGTAACTTTTGTTTTAAGAATATAATCATATTCTTTAAATGGAACTCCATGAAGTGTTCTAGGCTGTATGTGCACTTGTCAGTTATCTTGAATCCAAAAATGAAAGGGCTAAGAAGTTGATCTGGAACTAGATGTACAAGTTAGTAACAAAACAAATGAGAAAAAAAGGACGCAATAAAATAAAGGTCCTTCTTCATCATTGTTTTGGTTTTAGTTTTGAGAAAGAAATGGGTATCTCAAACTGTAAACTACAGCAGGTGCTCCAGTAAATTTTAAAAAGAGAAATTAAAGAAAAACAAACTTAGTGTACTGCCATAAAAGAGAGGGAGAGTCTTGAGGCAGTGTTGGAGAGAAGGATTACACAAAGTTAGAAATAAATGAAGATGGGAAGGAAGGGATAGTTTAGGGAGTTGCTTAGAAGCAGAATGAGAAAGGAAGGTAAATCAGAAAGAATGGGAGGCACCATTGCTAGTGATAGAGGTGTTAATTAAGAGACAAGTGAGGAAGCACTTGCAGGACCCTATCTTATTTTCCAAGCCTAGCCCTTGCTCCATGTCCTATTTCCACCCTAATCTCCTTCAAGTATGTGCCAGGATTTGGTCTATCCAGGTCACACTGGCTTGCACAGTTGTGCATGTAGGGATTTCACTGAGCTGGAATCTGCAGGTCTTTATTTTCCTAAGCTCTTCTGAGTCTTCTGAGTCAGTGGTTATGTGGAAGCAGAAACTAGGAAGCCTTCTGTGTACTTCACATATTCTAAGACTGGGCAGACCTCTGTCACATTGACAGTGTCTGGGCACCATTTTGTTCCCCAAGTAGCAGTTGCGATCTTTTTGCTCTGAAACATACTGAGCCTTTGCCTATTGTAGAGGACTGTGTTTTTGCTAGTCCTGCTCTTCAGCCTTATGGATAAGAGCAAATATGCATGATGCAAAGTGTGGGCTTACCAATTGCATCACTGGGAAAATGAGATGAGACCAGTCAATGGGGTAAATGCAGAAGTTGTGCTCATTTTTAAGGATGTACAAAGCGTTGTTAACCTTTAAGACTTACCTCTGCACACCTCATCGTGCTTTACCTTCTGCCAATTCAGATCACCTGTCCCCGACCCATCCCCAACTGCTCAGAAAACAAGCACCAGATAAGTCCTTTTTCTGCTTCTCTTTGGGTATAAAGCATGCTTAGCTTCCATTTTCAGCTAAAATGAATAGAAACTTGTAGACCTACCATCTGCAGTCTATTCTGTAACTATAACAGGCAAGACAGAGTAAACAAGAACCTGTAGTGCATCTGGATACTGAAATTTGTTTAAGAACAGATGAGAGCTTTTACTTAACTTAATTTCATCTGTTGCACCCACTCTCTCACCCTCCCACCCAGCACTACCTTCGCTAGATCTCAGCTTATATTTTAAGCAGGGAAGTCACTGCTGACCTGAGCAGTCAGGCAAAAAATCATGTTGGTTTCTGCCATGCAGCTGCATGCAGTTGCCTGTCGGGTGCTTCTGCCCATGGTCCTTTGGAGTTCCCCTGCGTTCAGCTGCATGCATCTCACTGATATCCAGCATCTCTCTTCGCTTCCAGAATCTTTCCACCAGCCAGGATCTTAAATATCTTCTTTCAGGGACCCCTTCTGCTTTCTAGAAAGCCATTCTTCTTCCAGGACCCATCCTTTCAGTCCCTGCTACCCCCACCACCCTTGCTCCCATTTTCCTAATCTAAATAGTCTGTGTGCAGAGACACAATGCCTCCTCTTAGTTCTGTTCCATGTCACTTTATTTAGTGAAGGATTCAGGAAATGCCGCTTATGTTATATCAGTATTTACCCAAGTCCATACCAATTGCAGCTAGGAAGTAGCAGCCTTATACTTGAGGGTTCAAAGTTCAATTTTAAGGCATCCACAGACCTACATACATAGACTTACCTGTTGGTGTTCACATTTAAAACTATTCTTTCACCTGCTGCAGTAGCACAGTTACTCGATTTTTTTGTTACATTTTTTTATTAATGTACAGTTCACCAACCAACATCTATTCTTTCAGTAATATAAAGTGTATTACAGAGCTTTTGGCAGTTGGCTATTTTGACTTAAATCATTTTTCCTTTCAGCTAATTTGAGATTAAAATATTAATAGCAAGATTTCTTTGGGAAAACGTAGATGACCTAATAATAGAGAAGCAGAGGTGAAGGAGATAAGGCTTTTCTATTGGAATGTTTTCTTGCCTCATTAACAGATTTTCATTTTACTTACTGTAATTTGTTTCCTTAAAAAAGGTAGGGTTTAGAACAAAAATAGTTTAATTGAGTGCTCTTCTGTCATTTGGCACTTTTTCCTAATTTAAATTTACTGTTTTCTTCCACTGTGGCTTCTAGTCCAGTGCTGATTAATGTTTGATTCGTACTGAATTGGTTTGAAACCTGTGAATAGACACTCAAATGGACAAATATGTGTAATATAAGTACATATTGCCAATATTACTCAAAGAAAATAAAAAATCAAGTTGTAAAATCTGATTAAAAGAGTGAGGCTGTGGGAGAGTTTTTTCAAGTTCTTAACTGATTTCAGGGATTTGGTACAGGAATTTTACCACCCTGTTAGAAAAAAAAAAAAAGAACTAATTTGTGATATTAATAGTTAATGGTTGGAAAACACCAAGGACAAAAAGTTGAATGAACTGTAGTCACAACTGAACTTTCTGCTTCACAATAATGTTTTATTTTGCAGGTTAATACATTCAAAATATTTTCTCAAGTGCATGAGCTTCTTTTGATGTTAATGAACATCATTAATGACTGTTGTAATTACCTAACAAACTCAGTGATACCTTGACATACCAGAAGCATTGTCTTGTTTTTTAGTTTAGTGTTGCTTTTGCAATTTCGAACTTCTAACAAAATGTGAAATGTATCTCTCTATAGCAGTGTATTCATATTCTCAAGTGCTTACAATCCGTTTACTGAACATGTTGGCTTGAAATCTGTTACATTTTATATTTTTTGAGTGTATATTGAAATGGTCCTCATTCAGGAGACAGCAGATGTTGCTTTATTCCTTTCATTATATGTGATATAATTCAAAAGTTGTGATGAAAACCTTTAATGAATAAAGTTATGCTTAGAAATATGTTTTTAACAAGAACCTCTAGATGTGTAATGGAAGGTTCAGGTTTTTTTCTCTCTCTTTCAGCATGAATGAAAAAGACAAAAAAACCCCTCAAACCTATTATAAAGGTTACACAAACCTTACTACTTCGGGGTTCAACTTAGTTCAGTGACTTGGGCCATTCTAATTATAATGAAATTACTCTGAAAATGTGTCTGACCCACTGTGTAGTCTTACACCATATTAACCTCTCCTACTAACTGTAGTCTTCTGTTAATTTCTACAAAAGTTTAATGAGTAGCTTGTTATATAAAGGTGGAAAAATAATCCTGAATATCCTTTAGGCTCTACTAGAGAGAAAATTGTATACCAGTAAGCTTAATTAAGAGCTTGCTAGGTGTGAACACTTGAGTACCTGCCTCACCAAATAAAGTCAGAATTTGATTTATGATGTTCATGGCCCAAGCTGTAGTTAGGAAGAAGATAAGAAAAAGAGGAAAAATCAGTATATTGCATAATTGCCAAGCAATTTATTTTTTCATTAAATGGATGAAATGTCTTTACCTTTTTGTATGCTTTCATGTTCAGGCCTGGCAAGCATTAAAAAGTTACTTGGTTTACTTTGCAAAATGCATGTGCTTCTTAGCTTACATCTTGCATGGTCTAGAAGGCCAGGTTGATTAAGAGGTTTTGTTAATTTAGAAGGATGAATGAATGCCAACAGCAAAATCCTCAGAGTTTTTAATAACCAAAAAAATGTTAGTTCAAGACATTGAAAGAAAAAAAAATATGGACAAGTAAAAGTAATTTTGTGCTGTTATTTAATTCTCATGGAATAGGTCAAGAACCATGTTGTCTGTGTTTTCTACATGAAGAAATAAGGTAGCCTGGGGAATTAAAAATAAGGACATAAAATTTTAACTGTGTTTACTTCTTAAATATCATTTAATGTAATATATATGAGGCTTATATATGTATGCTTACAGTATAATATATATGTATGTTTACATATATATACACACGTATATATATGTATGCTTACAGTATAATCCCTTACATTTTGTAGCTGACTGAAAAAGCCGTTCTGGCTTATACAGGATACTGGTTGAGAAGTCAGGATAGACTGTCGTGAGCCAGGATTTGGATTCATCTGTAATCTCTTTCTGTATGAAATTTACCTTGTTTCCAGTCTTAATATTTCCTTGTATTTCTTTTTTACTAGCATTGTACTTATTACTAGCTGAGGTATATCAGATTAATGATCTTAGATTGGTAAATATTTCTTAGGACAGTAAAGGTTTGTGGACTGAGGAGTTTTATACCCACCTTCCAGAAAATAAAAAGGAAGGTCCCAGAGAACAGCCTTCTCTGTGATCAGCTGTAGCATTTAACATCTCCAAAGCTGCAGAGGAAGGAATGTATGAGTTTCAGAAATAAAATTGTTTAAAATCCATTCAGAAACTGAGACGGAAAGAGATTATTCACTCTGCCTTAAATGTTTCTGCATTTATTGCATCACTGTGGACGTTTCCTTCTGTTTCTCCTTTACTTGATATATAGGTTATATAAAGGCCTGTTGAGTAAATTAAAAACAAAAAATGTATAAGAGAGTAATAACAGTTAAAACCTTCAAGACACTTGATGGTGTTGATGGATGGTTTTGGTTGGGTTTTTTTTTTTCTTGCCTGGACCAGATACCTGGGATATGCTGCTTTATTGTCACAGTATACTCACTAAACATGTTTGGAATTCCAGGGCAGCGGATGGGTGTATGGCTGACAACCCTAACTATGGTCAAAGACTTTCCAATGGTATCTAAGAAAAGCATCCATTGTCAGTTGGCTTGAATGTGCTTTACTCTAGAGTACATACATTGGGAAAGTTTAATCATCCTTAAATCCAAAAAGCTTGACAAAGTGCCTATGTTTTATGTCCCTGATGAGCTACGCTATCACTGTGATAAATGTGTGCCATGACATAGCCAAGATCCTGGTCTCCTGGACAGTCTGTTTCAAAGATTTGGCTGACGTGTGCAGCAGCATCCTCCTGTGTTATATCTTTGCATATCTTCTTCGTGGAAACAGTTCTGCCCTGACACAGAGTAAAAATACAGCTGGGACATGCAGTCGTACCCAGAAGCTCAGAATCAGTTGAAATTCTTGCAGGCTGGATGGAAAAAGCTGTAACATTGTTGGTAAAATAATTAGGATCCATTTTCATTAGCTACTGAAATAGAAGAATTTGCTCTCAACAATTTTTGAGTTAATTTCTAATAAATCCTGTGGTAAGAGCTCGCTTGATGTTTTCGCTAAAGTAACAGAGGTAGGCTTATATTAATGAACAAGAAAAAAAAAGGGATTCTCTTTTTCTGATCATCTGTGGAGAATTATAGAGGTAACATAAGAAGCTGCTACTCTCTGAGTCTAAGCCTTTGGCAGAAAGAAGTAAAAAGGCAACTTTGCATGCTGCAAGTATTTTCAGTTATCATATCTGAAAAACTTTAATCATAGAATATAGCTGCTCTCTCAGCTGCATCCTGTTTTATACTGAATACTGCTGAATTGTTAATTGCTATGGAGAGATGAGGATAAGTAACAGTAGGATTAAAGACGCTGTGGATTCTTTTTCATTCTGTGTGCATCAGTGCTTGAAAAACAAATATAGGGACTCTTTTTAAACAAATAGCAAAACAGCACTCTCCCAAATCCTCTTATTTTATTTACATAGCAGCATCTTCTCAATAGATGACCTCAGCCACTCTTCATACAGTACAGGTATAGATGCCAAAAAAGAGCTTTTGTTTTGTTTGCGTTCAAAGAGAACACTGACTGGTTTCTAGATTTCACAAATAAAGAGATTTAGGGCCAAAAATAACATTTGTGTTAACTCCTTAATCTCTACTTTGTATTATTACCTTTCAAGGACAGATAGTACTATTTTGTAATACTCTTTTTCTCTTCTGCAAGATTAACTCCAGGACATCAGTAGAATAAAATCCACGTACAAACATCCAGCATATACTAGACCAGTTATTAGGCCTGTTATTGTCAGTAATCAGTTACGGGGTAACCAGGAGAAGCCATTTATATGAGACAGTGAGCAAATTTCCCATCTATAAGATGAAGAAGTTCATGCCATGTGGTCAAGGATAAAATTTAACATTTAAACCTCAAATAAGACAAAAATAAGAGGCAACAGAAAGTTATTGTTATGTTACAGTGCTGTTTGGGGTTACTTATAAATACTTACATTAGTATGATTTAAAATATTTCCTAAAGATCTAATTATAGCTTCTAATCTTATGCTGCCATGCTTCTATGGAAAATAAGTTGACTTGCACATAAAAAGAAGTACAAAGAGAAGCATGCTGGTTTTCATCATGGAGAAACTACTCTCAGTTACTAACTTTCTCTGAAGAATATGTACAGTAAATAGGAAGAAGGCGGTCTCAGTAGTTTGGGAGTGTAGACAGTGGCAACATTTTATATGTGAGTTTAATTTGCCTTAGGTAATTGTCAGCTTTCTAGTCTACTGTTTTTTCTTACCCATATATTTATGATTCAATAAAATATTTTGTTATGTAATTCCTACTACAGTTCTATAGAATGCAACAATAAATGAAAACATACTTTTTTAGTTGCTTGATTTTCATTAGAAAATTTTGGGGTTTTTTTCTCAAAATAGTCTTTAGATGAATCCTGAAATACAAGTGCACAGCTATCAGTTCAGTACTCAAAACCAAGAATTTGTGTCATCTGTTTTGGTGTGTACTGTTTGAGATTGATGTCACCATGGGCTGACCACAAAAGTCAGATTTGGGCTAGTATTTCTGCTCTTGCCTTTACTACTGGCAGCAATGTGAATCTTGACATTGATTTAAATGTAAATAGACAGGCTCTAACACTGTGACTCAGTTTCTTGTTAGAGGAAAATACATTATTTATAGGTAAGCTTTCGTAGTCTACTAATGTTTCTGAAACCTTTTGTGACTTTAAAGATGCTACAAAACTAAAATGTATTATTATATATCCATTTTAGTTCTTTAGAGGATATTGATATAGCAGTAAATGTCCATTTGCTTTTATTGTTTTTTATACTGTAATACATAGTATTCACTTTTAAGTCTCAAAGCTGATCATCTTAGACCTATGTCTGTCCAGGCATGCAATTTAAAATATTGTTTTTCACTTCACTTTATTCATTATATACTTTTTCAGTGATGTTGAGCTGTAAGTATGTGTTATATATAAATAGAAACTCTTTGAAGGTAAAGTGAAAATTGATGCATTGTAGATTTTTATGCTTTGAAATTCAGTCAGGGTAATTTATTGAGAGTGTCTTTTTTTCCTCTCTTGTATGTAAGGTGAATTATAGACCATTTTTTACTTGATCTTTAATAGGAAGTACTATGTTTAATCAGATTTTATTGCTTTAGTATCTTTATATTATATAAATGTTTATTTCTAAGGTAGTAGACTAATAATCTTAGCAAGAATTCATTTGTATCTGTAAATTATTTCTATCTGATATGATAGGGAATTTACTATCACAAAAATATTGTATTACTGTATTTGTGAAAGACTTTAATATTCATTACTCTGTGTAATAACATAAACTTAATGGAGCCAATTTTATTGTTTGTTCCTTCAGTGTTAAGATAAATTTTCTGCATGAATCTTCTTTAGATTCTTGAACAGGATTTTTTTTTTTTTTTTCCTTCAGTGATGCTGAGCCAAGTAAAATTGTCAGCAATATCTTCTTTCATTAATCAAACTCCATGTTGAGACTTTCTAAAAAGAGACTTCTCCATCATAATTAGTAGTAATCTAATGTAGTCTGATTAGTAGCAATCTAATGTGGTGTGGAATGACAGAGTATGCGTTCGGAATGAGAAGGCATATCTGATGGCATGTCCCTTGGTCCCTTTATCATCTAGCCTGATCTCTTTGTCATCTAACCTGGGGCTTAGCCAGACCACACCAGGTACCCAGGCTTCCTTCCCCTGGAACCCAAGGAAGTGTTGGAAATGAAGGGTGTAGGCTGCTTGACAGGTCTCATCTCTGTGTGTTGCAGAAAAGCACACCTGAACTTGGCAGATGGTAAACTTTGAAGACCCTACAGTTCAGTCAAATGGCTGAGACTAAGTGGTAAAATGTGTGAGAAATACGAAGTGCCTGTAACTGTGTTTAAAGGACTGGGGAAATGGAGGTATAGCTTTGTAACCTAGCGGTAGGTTGTAGAGGTAACTCCATTCACCATTTTTGCTTCAAATGCATGAGTTTCTCCTGTGATTTCAAACTACTCTTGCATGGAACAGGATGTGTTCACTTTATTTTAAACACCTTTATAATTCAAAAAAGATAACTAGGACTGTTTAGATATTAATAGATGATCTTGGCTAAAAAGAAATTTTTGTTTGCTTTCTGTTCTTACAGGGGTAAAAATATTTGGGAACAAGGGATAGAAGTAAATTGCAGAAAAGAAGTGATACCATAAATGCAAGTAGAACAGAGGTGTTCTAGTAACTTGGCTTAGAAGTAAGAAATAAAGGAGTAAGGGTAGACTGTCCATTCCACAATAGTACAGTTTATATAAAAAAAGTCTAGAATGCAAGAAACTGTTTATGCTGTGTTTAGGAAAAATAACCTCTGTAACACTGCAGAACATACTGAAGAATGCTGTGAAAATGAACATTTTACTCTTGCCAGGATTAAGTTGCCAATATTACAAAGAGCTATAATGCTGAAGGGAGAGCTCGACTATTACATGCGCATTGCTGGAAATGGGTATGTGACTCTTTGCTCACAATTTCAAGTGTCTTTCCGACATCGGTCTTCTCCAGAATCTCTTCCTCTTCGCTTTTCCTCTAGGCTGCTTTGTTGTTTCCAGGTCCTTCCACTTTTTATGGCTGCTTTTTGGCAGCCTTGGATGCTCAAATCTACACAGCTTTGTCAAATACAGGTATATCATGTTCCCAAATTCTCATTTCAGTGGAAAATTCCTCGGGTGTCAAGGCTGTGGAACACAGTTCTAGCCTGCTCTGGCGGTCTGCGCTTTGAGAAGTTGCTTCTCGTGTTTCTTCTGTTACCAGCAAATGGGCATTTAACTGTCAGATCTGGCCCTGTGTTGAAAATATTTGAATAACACAGGTTTTAATTTCTGAGTGTCTAAAATAATGTGAGTACTGTATCTCTGCTCACTCTGTGAGTGTTTTGATCACAGGACACCAAGAGCATGTATGTCTTGTGCCAATTACGGCTTTGAAAATGGGTGTGCATGTTTGAGGATTGGCATTCCTTGGTGGCCTTGTTCATCAAGTACATAGGGAGCAATTTCAGGGTGAACTTCCCAATCTTCATTTCAGGCAAAACCAGCTGGTTCTTTACAAACCAGTATGTGAGAGTGATCTTACACACATGGGATGGACACCTAAAGCTTTTTTTTTTTTTTGTTATCCTTGATTTCTGTGGGACTGTTCAGACTCAGGGCCATTTAGACACTGGTTCTTCTTAGGTAAAGACTCAGTATATACAAGATGAGTAATTATTTGTTCAGAGTTGTTTTCTTACTACTACAAAGTATTAATATAGTTTTCACAAAGGAAAAGACTTCTCTGTAGGAGATTGCTTTAAATTGATTTGTTATGGAAATTTTTACTAGCCTAGTGGATTTCTTTGTTTTCGTTCCTCTTGTTTTTTATTAGGTGAAAAAATAAAAAAAAACAGAAAATCTCATAGTAAATGTGCCTTTAGAGGCAAAAATGTTACCTTCAGTGTATCATCTTGTAGTTTCGTGCATGCTGCTGCAATTCTAAAGGAGTTATGTAAGCCATTATGATGAAAGAAGATAATTAATGCTGTTTAATTTTATGTTTGATAATAATTAATTTTAACCTAGGTCATTAAACAATTCACAATCAATTTCAGTCGTAGAGTCCCCAAAACGTCCACATTGTTAGGAAAGTTTAGTCTGTGTAACAAAACAAGCTCTATTAAACTATTTTAAATAGTTATGAGAGCATGCTTTTTTTTAGGATATGTTCATTATCTTCTTTTGCTCTCTGCCAACCAGCTTTTAAGGATTATAAAGCTGGAAGCTTACATATAGTTCAGACCATTAAAATGGTGTTGCATTCAATTATAGTGTCTATAATTGCCTTAATTATGTAAATGAAGGAGCTTTGCCAATCTTATGATACATTAAAGGCTTTAGAAGTGTGTCACAGTAGTTGTATTGAGACTAAATAACCAAAGAGATACGGATCATATGCTAAGTGTCTGGGTCAGCATTATCTTTCTGTTCATGCAATGTATGAATAAGCTAACAGGATTCTGCTATGTTTGTGTCTCAATTACTGATGTGATGGTAATATTTCTTGCTGAAACTATTTTTATACTATCAATGTGCAGTTATATTTAAAAATGTTTCATTGCTCATCAATGGGAGATAATGGCTCAAAAAATACTTTATCAGGTAATTGTTTTAAAGTAGTTTATTTTCCCCTCCTGCTAATTTTTAGAAGGTAAAACATGTGGTGCCAATTGTATAACCTACTGCTGAGTTATTTTTTCTTTTAATTGTGTCAGATTTTATTGGATAGTGAGGCTACTTGAGATCCTTAGGAAACTTGGGAATGAACTGATGATCATTCAGTAGTGTTCTGAAGGAGTGTTGTATCAGTGAGTTTGACTGAATTGTCTTCAAGTAGGATGTAAACCCAATGGTATTTAAAAAAACATGGTTTGTGTCCAATTCTCAATAGCAGTAATTGAAACTTTAGCAGTTTAATATCCTGTTTACTTCACATCTTCAACTGTGCTATCTATGCTCCCTGTTAAATAGTTGCAGCATCACTTTTCTGAAGATATTCAGTTTTAATAGCTGGTAGAATTTTGATATTTTCTTTAAAATACCAATGTCCTTTAAATGCCAGGGATTAAAAAGTCTGTCTTTGGCAGCTGTTGTTAATGTTTCTATAGTTACTGCATTGAAATTGACAGAAAGAAAATATGCTAATGACAGAATGAATGTCCTGGTGACAAGATGTCACTTTCTGAATTGGTTTTTTGTTACTTTTTTTTTTTTTTTTTAAGTCATGCTTGTTGAATCTCAGGCAAAAATTTAAACATCTATGTTTTGAAGGTGACCTCGGTCATGAAAATTAGTTTCTATTTAAGCGAAATTCAAGCAAATACACTGGTAACTTATTATGCAAGAAAAAAGTCTCAGTTCATATCGGCAAGCCCTTACTTGGTTACACAATTTCCTTTTTCTTCCAATAATTAAAATATAATAATTTCTTACATGTAAAAGTACAAATTTTGACTAAAAAACTTGCAGACCTCTTCTGAGACAGAAGAACAATATTGATTTACTGTTTCACTTTTACTTTCTCTGCGTAAATGTTTGAACTCTCACAATTGAGAACCACTGTTCTTTTGGTTGGTGTAATGTTTTGAGGCTTTTGAGGTTTATGTGGCTAGTGCATATTCACTGATGGACTGAAAATGTTTATCTGTGCAGTGAAGGTATGATGGCACTTAGGCTGTGTTCACATGTCTTCATGCAGGTTACTACAGCTTTACTGAGAGTCTTGTAAGAAATGTTAAGCAAATTTGTGCTTGTATCAGCATGATCTGAATCTATTTCAGGTGATATATTTTTTTATCTCTGCTACTTTCACTACCAAGAAGACAGATTTTCTATTTATAAATTTACAAACAATAGATTTTTTTCTGTGTACTCTTGATGAAACAACATTGTAAAAACATATATTAATAAAATTATTAGATAGATACTCTGTGGCTCCAATTATCATAATTACCCAACTGTGTTGCCTTTTATTTTGTTTCAGAGAATACAATATTAATTTTATTTTGTTCTTGATATCTTAATTTTACATCCCAGATGCAGGCTACTTGACATGTCAGAAATCCTCTAAATAAAACATTAAAGTCTTCGCGGGAAATCAAAAACCCAGCTTCTTCCCTGCAGGCGCCAAGATCCATGAAATTAACTGTGGCATCTGTTTTAACTGTTGTTCCTGCTGATACTGGAAGATCAAGTGCTGTAGCAAGCATCAGCAGTTGTTCAGTTGTATCAAATTGTAAGCTTTGGCTCATTAGCGTGGTGGTACCTTTATAATAGTCTGAAAGCTAAAGGAAAAGCATCCACCTTTAAAACAAAACTACCTCCTAAAATTAAATGGCTTTGAAAAACAGGTTTATATTGTGATTTACTAGTACTGAAATGTGTTCTTTGTAGGGAAAAAATAATCTTACATTTACCATCAATAAGAGTGCAAGACAAGTTAGAAGAAATCACGGATTGATATATATCAAATAATAATTCTTGTCAAAATTGTTTGCATTATTTATCCTGTTTATAATAGAGATCTGTTATAAATTAATGGGATTCTTAAAGGCAGGAGAGCAGAAACTGATAAAACAGTGGAAAATGAAACAGAGTAAAGTTTCAATAATACGAAACAGGGACAACTTGTTGCTAATATTTTTATCCCTGGCAAATTCAAGGAGAGGCTAACAGGCCTTGCTCTTATCACCTGTCAAATGAAGTAAAAGGAAAAAGGACAGTAACAAAATCAGGATCTTGGTTATTTTGTTGCACCCTATTTGAATCTTGTACCTGATTTTGGTTAGTTGTGAAGACCTCTGAAAAAGCTTTAAAAAAAATTGAGAACTATAGAGTATATAATAGTATTATATCATAATATATGTAATATAGAAGAGTGAATACTAAATTAATACTAAACTAGTTCAGTGTGCTTCTGTGTGCAAATGTATGTATTCCTCCTTCAGCCAAAACACGGAGAAAGAAATGCGGTCTGGTTTCACATTTTTAAGGAACAAATTGAGAAATGTGTAGCTGACCATATAACATGAGATGTAATCATGCAAATGTGATTCATAGTTCAAAATATATTTATCACAATTTTTTTTTTTAATAATTTTAATATGGTAATGTAAATCCATACATTTCCTAGAGAGCTTGATACAATTTATAGTGGTTCTGGATTTAGATGTTAACTTACGTCGGAGTTTCTAATTATGGGTGATGTCTTGGACAAAAAAATACTGTTTGTTAACATGCACACACAGTGCAAAAATCTGTAATGATTATATTGAAGCATTTTGCACATATATATAAAATATATATAATAAATATCAGATCTATATGCCGAACACAAATAGGTCTTTTGCAGTAACAACTAGAGCATTGACATTGTTTTGTGGAACTGAGCATTGTGATTTACTTGGAAAGTAATGTAAACACATACAAGATAAATGGAAAGGTAGAATCAGTAGCAGTAGTCTAGAGATCTAATGTATGTTTTCTATAACTTGAGGTCATTAAAAGTGTTTGCAAATAATAAAGCCTGCAAAACAGCCTTTGCCTTCCCTGTGTTTTAGCCATAGTGATGTAACATTCAATTTAATCTAACATAAGCTTTTTAATAGGGTAATGATTTATTTTTGACATTTGGACAAAGGACACAATAGCCTTGGAAGAAATCTTTAAATTCCTAGCCATATGTATTTATATGTAGAAGAAAGTTGACTATACACAGCATAAGGATAAGATTACACTGGATTTCATTACTGCAGAGGTCATCAGGTAATTGCCAAATCTCCTATTCCTTGTTACTTTTGCTCTACCTCTAAGCAAGATTTCTTCAGTCTGGAAGAATGCCCGTTTTGCTATTTAGGACTTCTGTAATGGAAATAGAAACACATATATCCATTAAGAAGGCATTTGCAAAGAGATTGATGGTGTTGGCATGCATTTTTTAAGACTAAGCAGATAGCCAATCAATATGCGCACATCAATTGCACTGCATATGCAGTGAATCTGGTGCATCACAGATGCTTGCAGCGTGATGACTTCAGGCTTGAATTGTACACTCTTCTGGGACAGCTGAACGTGAAATGGCCTGGTCAGAGATACTGCTTTTGCTCTGATAAGATCTGATGTTCTGTTTTTATACCCAGGATACTGAAATACCTTTTTTTATACCTAGAGTTTTAGGGTAGATAAAGAATAGAATTATAAAATATTGAAATATGATAACCCTTGCCCCATATAGATTGGCAGTTTGTTCCAGTGTGGAGGCAGACAATGACTTACTCTGTTATATAAAATAAAATGGGAATAAAAAAATCTTATCAAACATTATAAGCACTCATAAACATTATTCTGAATGATGAAAAATTCCTTTTGCAGTGGAAGTCAAAGAGTAATTATGAAAACAAAGTGCATCTCCCTATTGTGATCTTTGTAGTGTAACAAACAGAAAATACTGAGTGTAAGCTTTTCAAGGAACTAGCATATAAA
Source organism: Strigops habroptila (assembly GCF_004027225.2). Lineage (NCBI taxonomy): Eukaryota > Metazoa > Chordata > Aves > Psittaciformes > Psittacidae > Strigops > Strigops habroptila. The sequence goes on from NC_044283.2 coordinate 40,841,586, forward strand.
TGAATACTCGAAGACAAAAGAGAATCCAATGTAAGGAGTTTAAAGTCTTTATTTTTGGTAATAGTGATTATCGCCGATATCTTATTTTTTGTGGTCAGTCTCTCAGCGTTAAACTGCATTCTTTATTTATTTATTTATTTTAACTTTGAGTATGCTTATGAAATATCAGAACATACAAAACTGGATGTCTTCCTAAAGACACTATTTTCTTGCGTCTTCCAATGTTATAAGGAAAAATGTTCAGCATCTTACCATTCCGTAGAAAAAATGTTTTACATTTTAATATTTTGCAAAAAAAGAATACATATAATTTTGCTCCAGAACAAAAATCTCTCAGTAATAGTGTAATAGTTATAAAAGTTAATTTGATACAGAAATATTTGCAGAGTGCCAAATACTTCAATTCACAGAAAACTGTCCAAGACCAAAGTGATTAAATGGGGCACCTGTATTATGTGTTGTACAAGTAAATATATTTTTTAAAAAATAAATGTGTAGCTCATTATCTCTTAACACTTCAAAATGTGAGAGACTAAAGAAAGAAACAGGTCAGAAGGGGGGGGGAAGGTAAAAAAAAAAAGAAAAAAAAGCATAGAAAATGTTGAGTAGGAAGGAGATGATTCTTTAATTATGCCTTTGGCTCGGGAGTGCAGTTTTGTGCCCACCAGGCAGGTGCTTGGCTGCCTTGTGTAGAAAGAAGAGAGGAGAGGAACTCCTGGTTTTTTTTGTCTAGATTCAAACATATATTTATATTCCTTCCTCCTGGTGAAGAGTTCACCTCTTTTTTTGGGGGGGAGCTAAATGAGAAACAGTTAAAAAGTAGATACGTAATATACTTAGGTGACCACCTTTCGGAGAGGTTTTGGAGAATTTGTGTGAACTGCTCCCCTGCAGGCTGTTACCACTGCCTATATCCTCAGGAAATTTCTTCTGATTATCATCACTGAGGAGTGACTGAATAATCAGAGGAGCTGTTGCCTACAGCTTATTCACAGGTGATTGATGTCAGTGTCTTTTGAAAATGTCGGTTTCTGTTTCCTTTAATAATTCCTACTAAGATACCTATCTGACTGATGTATTTGAGTTTAAAGCTGTGATGACATTCAGTATTAATTTATTTTATTTTGGTAAGCTATTTACTTATGTCAGATATTTTATACACCAATGTCATGGTGGTAGGGGCAGCATTATTGAGTTTAAGGGATCAGGTATTGTACACACTGCTCCCTCACAGACTCATGTTGAAAGAAACAGTATTACTAAGTAATGTCAAGCACAAGTATAAATGGGGAGAGTAGTGGCTGGAGAGCAGCCCTGCAGAAAAGGATCTGGACATGCTGGTTGAAGCAGGCTCAGTAGGACTCAGCAGTGTGCCCTGACAGCCAACAGGGCAAACTGCATCAAACACAGCATCATCAGCTGGGCAAGAGAGGTCATCATTCCAATGTATTCAGCATTGGTGCATCCTCACCTCGAGTACTATGCACAGTTATGGGCCCCACAATTTAAGAGGGATGTGAAGGTCCTTGAATGTGTCCAGAAGAGGTCAAGAAAGCAGGCAAAAGGGCTGGAAGGCATGTCCTGTGAGGAGCAGCTGAGGACTTTGGGCTTTTCTAGTTTGGAGAAAAGGAGGCTGAGGGGCAACCTGTCAGTGTTTAAGAGGATTTTGGACAATGCTCTTAACAACATACTTTAATTTTTTGGTCGGCCCTGAATTGGTCAGGCATTTAGGCTAGATGATCTCTCTAGGTCCCTTCCTACTGAAATAGTCTATTCTATTCTAAGTAGGCATTATTTTAATCTGGTTGCTAAATCGTTATTCTGTTTCTGAATCTGTCCACTTATTTGTTGTTTGATAGATTTGCCACAAATGCAGTATAAAATGTCTTGAGGCATCAACAGCAAAACTCACAAATTTACTTTCTAGTAGCTGGAAGAGAACAAAACCAAATATTTTTTTCTTCTCAGCCAGTACAGGAAAACCAGTTTCTTGTAAAGTTTAAAGTTTTAATGAGTTTTTCTGTTTTATTTTTATGTTCTGAGGCTTAAACAGTGATGTTATTATACCATTTTAAGTTGCAAATGAAATGCCTTTGGGTTTGGTGGGCTGTCTGTTATGATTGTAACTTCTTTTAACTTGGAAATTATATAGTTCAATGTAATTTTTTAAAAAAGAAAACTTCCCACAGCTCAAATTACTGGCTAAATTCAGAAATTACTAGTTGAAGTTGTACTGAATTTTTTTACGCAGAAAGTTAAACTAGATTACCATAATAGCAACTGCTAGCCATGGTGCATCATCTCTTGCAACAAATTTATTTAGGCTTCTTGGATTCTCATTTTTCACTTATTAATGTATGATTAGTAGTAGACAACATTTTCAGCTGTCTTTCATTTCTTAACAGGTCTTTAGTCAACTGCAGCAAAAGGTTAAAAGTGGCTATAACCTTTTTGCATACAGAGCAATCCTATAATGACTACAGGATTAGTGGTGATGCTTTGAACGTGTCTGATCCTACGCTACTGCTGTTAGGGCTGAGCCAACAGAATGAATGCTGTGCTCTTCAGCTGTTCTAGTACAAAGTCATATACCTTTACTTTAATAGGATTTAGACGTAAAGGATCAGAAACGTAAATTAATTAGGTCTCCCACTGAAGAGGATATGAAACACTGATAGCCTGTTCTGCCACATGTGCTGAGGTGCTGGTCTGTGGCACTGTGGCAAAGGAGCATGTATTGCAGGCCTGCTGTTCTCTGTCCCTGTCTGTGATCAAATCCTTAATCCATTTTGGATTTGTATGCTAGGGCTACGGTAGGAACTGTTAAAAAAAAAAAAAACCAACCCAAAAAAAAAAACCAAAAACCCCAAAACCAAAACCAACACCACAACACCTAAAAACCAAATCTGCAAGTATCTTAACATTATAGGAAACAACATAAGTCAAGTTTGCACAGGTGTTAAGTTAAATCAAAAAAGCTCCACAGTAGTCACATTTTAGTTATTTTAGTTATCAAATATTGCTTAAAGCAATTTCCTGCTGATCTAATACTGTAATTCGGTAATTAGTGTATAGAGGTATTTTTTAAAAATATTATCTATACTTAATGAACTTTTCAAAGTACTTCCTATATCCAGTCCTACTTAAAACAATAAAACCATCAAATAATCTTCCAGGATTGTCTTTAAATATATTAAAGGTACTCTGTGTCGTGTACAGTATGTTATAGGATTATGTTATATTTATTGTATTTATATTTATTCTTCCTCATAGTTACTAACTCTTGTTAACCCATTCTTGGAGATTGAGTACTGGGCTAGATAGTGTGGCATACTTTTGTCACTCTGATGTTCTTCCATAACTGGCACGGACATGTGTCAGGGCCTAAGTTTTGAGAAGTTGATTCCAGAATTCACAGGTGGTATCTATTTTAGACAAAAGAAAATGACTGGAGACACTGCCTGTTTACCTGGCTCAAGTAAACAGGAGAGTATCATAAATAGTGATGCAGAATTTTATCACCATCCTGTTGTGTTGTCTACAGAGCAATCTCTTAATGGGATTTGCAACTTGCACTTCGTAAATTTACCCTTATGGGATAGCAAATAAATAGTGAATAGATTTCGGGAGGACCTTGATCAAGCGTATTTTCTCTCCTTGACCTTTCATAAAAGTAAAGTCCATATTGCTTTGAAACATGAAAAGACTCTGCAGCAACTGAATTGTCATTCTCGGTGATGGGATGTTACTGTTTTCCTGCATTTGCTGTAGTCAAAATTTTCTTCTATCTCCTTTTCCTGTTTAGTAAGCTCATTCTCCTTAAGAAGGAGGTTAATGGAGTACATTCACTTGCAGTTTTACAGCCCTTTCCTTAGTTTTTCTTCCTTCTGCAGATTTTCTGATTGAAGCTTGATTTTCCTCTCTGATGGGCTCAAACTGTAACACATACCACAGTTCTTGTTTAGCTACTACCATGTTCCCAAGGAACACCGTGCATTCCTAGATGCCACAGGAGATGTATAGGTATCAGAAGAATGCACTGAGCCATTTCAAGACCAAGTATTCGTCTTAACAAAAGAAATACCATCAATTCTTCTGGAGAAATTTTATAGATTTCTGAAATCCTAACTGGCAGTGTTATAACTATGGATTTCTTCAACATTGTATTTGGTGTAATTGCAAGTGACAGAAGCTACGAAGTCTCTGATAGCCTTGCACATTAACTTCATTGAATGCTTTGATTTTGTTAAATTTATATGGTCTTCTGTTGCCAATTCAGATAACTTAGTTTCTATTTTTGGTGTCTCAGATTATAATTTGTTATCAGCATGTTTAAGAACAGGTCTTTTAAAGAATTGAGGAGAGTTATTCAGTCCAGCTGGTTAAATGACAAATGTCTTCTTCCTTTGTACTCTTTGTTCAATATAAATGGAAGGGCTATATAGATGAGGAACTTTCTATTTTGTTTCTCACTGACAGGATATGTAAGAGCAGAAAATAATAGTTTAAGTTACCCAAAAAACACATGCTGTTGCTGGGTTCTGGATATCTGTATTGTGTCTACGTGCATGGACCCTGATCTGTAATCGGAAAACAGCAACCCTGAGGTTAGAATCCAGTCTGCTCAGACAAAACCTGTATTATCTCAGTACATCAGTCAGTAGAACAGGTTGAAAAAACCGAATATTTTGATGAAAAAAAGGGAAAGCTTTCTTGGTGGAATTTTTTCCCTTTTTCGATAATTCTATCTTGACAATTTTTTATTGAAAGAAGACTGAAAGTCTTATTTTCTTTTCTCCTGTAGAAAGTTCAAAGCTTTACTAAGGGTAAATTTACACATTTATTTAGTAACTGCTTTATGCTGAAGCAGTTCATTAGGATACTCAGTTCATTTTCAGCATTGCAGTTCAGTATCTCCCCTGAAAAAAAAAGGTGTTAAATCTGTCCCTTAAACTAGGAGACCACCCAAAATGTATTTCTTTTCTTTAGAAAAATATTTTGTTTATATTTTCTTTGGCAAAATATTCAGTGACCATTACTTGCTCTGGAGCCATTTCTTCGTATACTGAATGTGACATGGTCTCCATTTCTGGGTCACAGACTTGGGGTGAAGGAATGTGGGAGCTCATATGGATGTGCTGGCACTGACAAATAATGTAGCTCATTGGTTTGCTCCTTGGCTCATGTCCTTGGTTATCCACACTATCAGTTCAGTGCCAGACTCTTTGCCAGAGTAGTTGTTCCCATTTCAGTTGTAAAACTGGGAATCGTTTTCTCTATGGACTTCTTCCTGCAGTCTATATGAGTGAAAAAGCAATAAATTTAAAGTCCTTTAACTTGCAAATGGTATCCTGTTAGACACTGCACCCTCCAATATTTTCATACACTCACATGCCTCACTAATGCATGCTTCTCATATCGTTATTATTTATTTATAAAACAGTACTTTGAACAAGTATCTCCATCCTCTTCAAAAATAATAATTACAATTCAGTAGGGTCACTGTTGGTAATGCAGGATTTTTGGACTTAGAAGAAGTATAGGAATAACCAGAAATTACCAAGGCTAAATAAATCTATATCTCTATGAATATTCATTTATATCTCATAAAAATTCTCTGTTCTACATCAGACATTCATGAACAATCCATTTGGTGTTCGATGCATAGACTAGAAAAGCATAATTGCACTTTGCTGGCCTATTTCTTGTATGCATGTGTAAACATTTCAGATATTTGTACCCTAATCATATTTTTTTTTTAAATCATTACTTTCTTAATTTCTCCTTTGACTTTTGATTAGTGAATTTGTTTGGAGACACAGCTGTAGGTTGTATTTACTTAAATAGAGTTCTGATTTCAATGAGGTGATGGTACAGTATAGTAGAGTTTACGTCTCAGTGCATGTAATTCCTGTGCCAGGTGGAGTGGGTCCTGCTCTTAGATTACTGATACAATGAATTGACTGCCATAGTTTTCTTCAGTATTAGAGAAAGAGATTATCTACCTCTGATGGCCTTACTTTAGAAAAGACACAAATAATTAGCTAAATTGAAGTAATTCTACCCTGTCAGTCCGCACAGAGAGGTCTACAGGCAATTGTGCTCTTTCGTGCACACTTTTAAGTGATGAAGAGCAATGTTAGTGATTAAGCATTCAAGAAGGACACAGAAGCAAATAGTTAAGGTAAATACAAAGTGGTTTAAAGCATCAGATCATCATCTGAATAGGAAAAGAAGTGCTGCAATGCAAGCTTTAAATCTATGAGTGGTATCCAATGTGATAGAAAATTTCTTTCTGCCAGACACTTGCAGAACAGAGTTTAGTTAGTTTCTTAGTCTGTGATCCTTCAGCCCAGTATTCAATTCCATTATCTTTCCCTGCAAGAGAAAAGGTGCAAACCACTAGAAAGTCCTACCAAGGCACAATGGTAGTTTTCTCTGACAATAGAAAGAAAAGTCCATCAGTCCCTTCCAGGTTCTATGTGCAGAATTACTTAGTGTGGAAGACCTTTGAAGCCTCTTCTCTGCACAGAACATTTCTAATTTCAGAAAATATCTGATTTGAAATACTGAAATAAGATATATATATATTTAAGTTTTCTTTATAAAGAGCATTGTTTGGTGATCCTTTTATCCTTGTCTACTAGGTTTCAAGGGGTTTTATGTCAGATGCAAAAAGTCTTTGCGGGACCCTATCAATCTTGTCCTTGAAAGGAAGAAAATGTCCTGACTTTGTGACAGAGCTGTGTAGTGCTTTCAGAAATCTGTGAAACTGAATTTAGAAAACTACCTCGCTTTTGGGATTATGATTGTCTGAAAAGCTTTCACTGCTAAGAAAATTGCGGTTCTGTCCCTATTTGATACTTCCCATTATCTTCTGTTATGTGAAATACTGGATTCAATTGAATATATAAAAATATTTTGGAATGAAGAAGTGTTAGAATATAGCACATTACAGTGGAGCATCTCCTTGCTATTTAACTTCTTTTACTGACTATCTAGCTTCATAAGTATGCAATTTACAGATTAATAAGGTCATTTTCATCCTCAGTAATTAATAGTTCAGAATAACAGAGCATGATGGGAAATGATAACCAACACTAAAGGTTAGCAGCAGTTAGCAAGGGAAGCCATATATATTGACTGTCCTCCGAAAAATTGGTTAACAATTTCCACAATAGTTCTGTGATACTTCTGGCAGATTAAAGAATTACTGTTGTCTTACTTAATTGCAATGTTTTAGTAAATTTACATCTTTTAAGTTAAAAAGAATATATTAGCACATAAATTCTGCATGTTGTGGTTACTGCTATTTTGCGTGCACTCAGGAATGGTCATTATATTTAAATGTGAAGTCTTTAAAACTATGAGGATCCAAAAAGATCAGATTTATTTTATGAAAATGTAATTTAATAGAAATCATTTTAAATTTTATGAAACATTAATCATGAGCAGAATGCCTGTATGGAACATTAATTTGAGGCAGTAAGAATAAGCAGCTGCAGTTCCCTGATACGGTATCTGCAGCATTTATGTAATTATCTCGTAACATAGACTAACTGAAGTAGAAAGTTCATTATGCTTAGTTATAGAAAGGAAATCAGAATGCTTTTATTTGTTATTTTCAAGGTATTTTCCTAAAATCATTTGCCCTAGAGTTAACAGATGGCTAATAAACTTCACGAGCTTATGAAAATAGAAATGTACAGATGATTTTCAATTTATAGCTTTTTTTAAAGAAAAATTATACATATGGGACTGTAAAAAGATGACTATCCCATCTTTTAGTTACAAGTTTGAAGGGCTTTTCATCCTTCCGCCAAATTTATTGGTTTTGCAACCACATTTTGGTTTGCCATATGTTATTCCTCCCATTTGTGACAGAGATGATACAGAGCCTGAAATGCCCTATATTGCAGGAATTGTAAGGCCATTTGCATACAATTTTAGTTCTGATGTTGTTAGACATTTAAATTTAGCCAAACAGGGACTAGCCCTTAGTTTGAAGACTGTAATTTTCAGTTTGAACAATCAGTTCCTCAGGGCTAAATTCATAAACCTCTGCAGAATGGCAGCCTTGCAGAGTACTGAAGCTGAGTAGGTATGCTCTATATAATGTTCCAGTTTAATAGATACCATTTTTAAAGGCAGCACTGAGTTCTAATGGCCATATTATGATTACCGTATTTTCACACAGGCCCCTCTGGAAAAGAATGCATTTACATGCACATACGTGGTGTGTAGTTAATCAGTGCATCTCAGATGCATAAGATTTACTGTGCAGCCATAGTGGTGCATGAATGGTAGATATTGCACTGGGAGAGCATTGGACTACATAAGCACCAGCTTTGGACTGCTCTAAATAATCCTTCTCACAGTTGAGTTGGAATTGCTGCTGTAATCAGGTTTCTGGATGTCTAACAATCCTGCACAGATGGGTACAATTCTTAAGTTACAGCATGAGAAAATGTGCTCAAAACCACATGAAGCTCTTGTACTTTTCAGTGAAAACAGTATAGAGTTACAAGGTGGTAGTGTATTTCTCCTTTTAAAGAGGGGTAGCCTTTCATATAATGAGGAACCTTCATGTGAATGACACAATAATCACAGGACATGAAGTACTGGACACTGCCGTGAGCAACCTGATATAATTAGACCTGCTTTTAGCGGAGGGTAAGACTGAACGGCTTCTGGAGTTCCCTTCCAACATAAATCATTCTCTTTGTGACTCCAACCTGTAGAAAAGTTGGGATGATGGTAAGTCTTGCTTTAGCACAGACTGATGGTTAAGTTTCCAGTCTCACATGGAGTAATTCCTAGTTTAATATAGGAGGTGGTTAATATGTACCCTGTCCTCCAAATTGTCCATGTTATCTGTATATTTACTTCTTTGTTATTTTATTATATACATGGATTTATGAATATAGTTCTGCTCGACTGCAGGAGATTGTTATGTGTGGGGGATGATCTGCAGTTCTGGTTGTAGGGGTGGTTGTATCTTGAAACACATGATAGGTTGTGTGGCAAGCAAAACCACATGATGTGGTAGTGGGGTACCACTTTGTGTCTTGGAAGTGTGCCTTCTGGCAGGGCAAGGTACTTCATCTCTCTCTCTGAAACAAAGCCTTAATCTTTCTCCTCCAGCTTAATCCCAGTGGCCATATCATCAGTAAATCATAGTTTTTAGGCTTACTGGCAATTAGTGGATTTGGGAATGGAATGTCATGTTATACAAAGACAGGAATATTCTGGCTGTGGGCACAAAAGAAGACAGATAGATAGGTGAGTTCTACACTTAAATTAACCATTAAACTGTGTGCTAATTTATTTAGATTTGTATTGCTTCCTTCACAATTGTCAGGCCTTCTACTCTTAGAATTGAATATTGAACTGAGTGAGGTCTGCTGCTGAAAAATTAGGTGAAAGTATCTCTTCTCAAAGTAAACAAGAGACACAGGTTCTATCTACAGCCTTGTAGTCCCATGTATTATTGTGAATTATGGTACATAGTGTGGGGTATGTTTATGGCTTCTTTTTTTTTTTTTCTCTAAATCATTTTTGACTCTTCACTTAACAAAAGCTACTCCTTAATAAAAGGGTATTTCAGTGTGCTTATTATGTCAATATGCTAATGATTTATGCTCGTTAAACTACAAATAATTTTTTATATATATGTCTCTGTTTATATAAAAAGTATACACTTGAAATAACCTATTTTCTGTTATGTCAGAAAGCTAAGGCTGATTTGAATATGTTAGGGAATTCAGTCTGTTATGCTAGACCCAAAATATTTTGTCCTTGTCTTTACAGCTTTCAGTAGCACTATTTTTACTTCATCAGTTAGCTTGAGTTGAAAGGCACCAAAAGAACACATACTGATATAGCGTTTTCCAATATTCTACTTCCAATCAGTAAATTATATTCAAATGCCAACACAAATTGTAACATTTACTGTATATGAAAACAAATTTAACAGTTGGTTCCATCTAACATTTAAATAATATTTATTATAAAGATATTTCTGGATTGGATACCTATACGTTTTCAGATCCCTTAATTTTTTCATGACTGTATATGTTGATTGATTGCAAAAAACAGTTTTTGTTACTTCAGATGACAAGAGACTCCAGTAACCTTTGAGCTAGTTACTTCATTTTACCCTGTACTAATTCTCTTAATGGGGACTAGAATTTATGGTAGTAGCAGAAATGCCTTGCATTGGTGTTAGACAAAATCAGGCAGGTTCCTTGGTGGATTTATGTGATACAATATGCATTTTTTGATTACTGTCTAACCTTCTACAACCTTTACTGTCTGTCTTTCGCCATTAAAGATTAAGCTCCCTATCAGGTGAAATAATAGTCTGAATAAATCTGAATTACTTCATCTTGACCTATTTTAAATCAGTACAACGTTTCAGCAGCATGTATCTTTACAAGCTGATGACTGGGATGAAGAGTCCCTAAACATATTTTAGAATGCATCGACCCATTAATTAGTACAATTTTTTGTTATATAGCATAACCCTGAGCAAGCACATTTCAATGGCACATAGTGTTCTAGTGAACGGAGGGTTACCTGATCCCTTCTGTTACAGAATACAAGGTTTATTCGCATAAATCTCTGTGAATTAAGGTGGAGTGCTGAGACAGGTACTATACCAAGACAGGATACAGATCAGAAATTAAGCTAAATGTAGCCATTTTCACTAAATATACCTGGGGTTTTTTGTGACTTAAAGATTTTATTTAAGCATGACTCAGGATTACATTGTGCAGCCTAGCTCCTCTGGAAAAAAATTGTGTTTGTGACTCTGATAATGTCTGAATATTGTTCTCTTCTTCTTACGACTTTCTGAATGCTGCTTTTTAGGCTTACATCTTTTACATCTGTTCAGTGCTTATCTGAATGTTCTTGGAAAGTTAAGCAAAACTTACTTATAAGTTTTGGTGTGAGTGAACGTAAATTGTTACTTTACTATTTTAAAGGTTATTTTGCTACTATTTTCCTTTTTACATGTCAAAACAGGAACAAAAACTTGAAGTGTGATAAGTACTTTTAGAAAAAAAGTTCCTGTAGTTGAACATTTGACATTCAAAATCATATCTTTAACATGTGGAAGATGTTAGAAAGGATTTATACTTTTTTAATATCCCGTATGATAAGAATCTTCAGTTTGTATATATGGCTGACTCTACATTGAACATTAAATGGGATTCTCTAGTCTGAGGCTCTCAGTTTACTCAGAATGTACAAATATTGCCTTAGTCATTTTGGCCACAGTATAAAAATATGACCTGATTATGAAACAAAAAGGAAGAGGAAATCTGTAGTAGTATAACATTATAATAAGAAGGAATATGGAATCTGTGTGCTAATAAAATTGAACTTTTTGCAAGATTATTAGACTTGAGACAGCTCTGTTCAGCAGATTCATAGAGAAACATAGATAATTTTAGGCCATATTTATTATTCAAAAGTGTATTTGAAGTTTGTACTACATATATAAGTTCTTAAGGCAAAATTTCCCTTTAGACTACCTGAGAATGGTACTTGCCCTCTAAGCCAGAAATTACTCTGTTTTCGTAACTTGAGAATGAGTGCTTGATGTGCCACTCACACTTGCTGCAGGGTGGTAAGTAGACTGATCAGATTGATCCAAATAATAAAAAATAGTTCAGGTTTAAATGAAAATTAAAACAAGCAGTATTCATGACTTATTAGGTTATGATAGCCCCTATTCTTATAAGTTTGAACCATAGTTGCAAAGCATAATTGTACAAAAAGCTGTTAAAGAATAATATTGATCTTATATATATAACATTAGAGTTATATTTGGGTTTGCAATTTGCTGTGCATACATATGACAGCTGTAGAGCAGCTTCCAGATTATTTTCCTAAGATAAGAACATGCAAAAAACCTAATACACAGTTTCTGGGTTTATGTGTTTATAACTTAACATGAAAGCATGCAAAGTGGACTGCTTCTTTCCTGTCAAGTTTTGGCACACATGTCTGTGTTGAGATAGGACCAAACAGGGGTTTTACTACCTATTTACCCTGGGAGTCAAAAGATTCAATCTTTTTCCTTTGATAAAATTTCTCTATCATGCCAGTAGTCCTCTGATTGTGTTACTTGATGGGGTAATGAATGCAGCTTTCCTACAGCTATCATGGCTTATGTAGTCAGAGCACATTGCACTTAATAACTTAGGAATTGGGAGGTCTTGGCCCAAAGGTGCTCTAATGCTAATCTCTAAGTGTAGAAATAGCTGTACTACTTTAAGGATCTATTATTTGCCAGTACCATATGTTCTTACATAGTTGTGTAAATCTGTTTTCTGCTTTGTCAATTTTCAGTATAAAATACCATGTTCTTATAAGGTGTCCTTTTTTTCTATATTTTTATTCCCATGTCAGTTCCAGTAAACACAATATATAAAAAAATTAATTAAGTTCATCAGTTTAATGTTTCTGAAATGCGTCAAGCAATGTAATGTAACAGAATATTTAGAGAGGACCATATGCAAGAGTAACCATGGAAGTGAATGAATACTGACATCGATGTCAGTATTCATAATTCCCAATGATAGGGAATTAGCCTTAAGTAGCCCCAACCAAAATCACTTAACAGGAACCATAAAATAAAAAATAAGTTCCTAGTTATCTTTTTTTTTTTCCCCTTATTATTCTTAATGTTAGGGTAGCTAGATCTTGAAAAGCACATATAGTAAGTGTACTGAAATGTGAAACTTCAATTTCTCAATGGAAAATTCCAAAATAGAGGAGGAAAAAAAAAAAGGGGGGGGGGGGGGTGTAGTGGGATCCAGAAAAAAAAAAATCCAAAAATCCAGTGCAGTGGATTTTACTTGTCAGCAGTCAAAATTAAATTGCATTATTAATTGTTATGTAACTAACTCAAAATTTAAACGTGTTTTAAGCATCCTGTGGAAATAAAATAATTGATAGAAAGTTTCATGGCAAGAATTCTGATTTGCTAGCTGGTTTTACCATTTAAGACTTTTTGAGATGCTAGTAAATGAACTAAATGTTCTTTGATAAAAAAACTGTGATACTCAAATGTCATGCTATAAATCCTTGATTAGAACACAGTTTGTCCATGTGAATTATGAAGTGTGTAGATTAGTGTAGTTCTGCTGTATCTCTTATGCATATTTCACATATAGAAGACATCTACTTTTACTTGGCATATTGGAAATGTCATGAACCAAAAAGTCAATCTGCATTAAAATTAATAATACAGTAAATGTAATTACATGCCGTGTTTGAGAGCTGACTCCAGCACTTGTGTAGCTATGGGGTGTAAAATACTCAAAGGGCAGTTTTAATCACTTTGTTTTGCATTGCCTTGGATTTTTGAAGTTGATCTATTTGCATGATAAAGTTATCAAAATCATTAAAATGGACCAAGATCATTACAATTTTCTCATTCTTTGTTTTGAGTTAAAAACTATAATATAAATAAATAAGCAAAGTTTGGGAAAGTTAAGTTAAAGTGGGAAGAAAGCACCTCATCTGAGATCAGAGATGGGATGTGTCTGATGCCCAAAATGTGCCATATGTACCTGCCATTTGGAAAGGAATGCAATTCACAGGAGCAAAGAAAATGTCATTTTATGTCGTATTGTGAATGACAGTGTCTGGTACCAGATGCTGAAACATCAGGTTTTGTTCTATTCTTATACAAAAAGCCGAAGAGGTACTGTCTCCTTTTCTTAGTGCTTTGGTTTTTATACCTTAATGAGCTTAGGAAATTATTAGTTTTAGTGTGTCTATTTGGCTACTTCTACAAAAAAGAAAAGTTCATACATTCTCTTTGTCATGTAGTTGCCACATGCATCTTAATGTTATTCAAGCTAATCTTTTACTTGTAGCTGGCACTTCCTCATGTTCTCCCTTATATATGTATATATACACACACGTATTTTTGGACATATATATGTGTGTCTGTGCCTGTAGAAGTGTCATATGCTGGTTCTGAATCAGTCACCCCAGCATCAGAGGTTACTTGGAGTAGCACTGCATAGACAAGTTAGAAATAGATTAAAATAGCATTTGCATCATTAATGTAGCTATGTTATTTCTGGGACCTGTGGTGGTATTTATTATGCAGGGTAGATAAAGTGGTTAGATGGCAGGTCAGTATCCCTAATGATGTTGCTGTGCTCCATACCCTGTGATTCAATTCTAAAAGTGTTTCTGTTAAACCAAAGAAGGGTAGTTAGAGAACAATATCACTCTATTATTTCACCTGTAATGTGAGGGGAAATTACAGAGGAGCAGGGTGTCCCAAGTTAATATCTGATTCTTTATGCTGACATAAATCAGAATCAGCTGGTGCAAGGATTGGTAAAGGAAGGCAGTGTTGCAGCAAATGTAGAAATCCCACAAGTCTGAATTGTGATGTTTAGTCTTGGCTCAGGACACCATTTTCATCTTATTGTTGTGATAGGACACTTTTGAGCATATATTGCCAAATACATCATAAAAAAAAATATCTAATATCTTTTCCCCAGTTCTCTATTGAATTATTGGGGGGGAGGGAGAGGTGGGGGCGTGGAAATCCATTACACAAGAGAAAAGCACAATACAAGGTTTATAAAAATGTCAGTTCATAATACAGGCAAATGTATGTATAGATTGCACCTAAGTCTTTCATGGATTGAATCAAAGTCTCAAGAGAGACTTCAGCAAAGAATGAATAAACAAATTCTTAGATGCTTGCTGTTGTACAGGCATTGATAGTTGTTGACATAATGACATGTTTCAATATTATTCTAAGACATAAATAGGAGTTTCACAGCGTTGTTCAATTTAATGAAGTGTGCTGAAGGCTATGCCACCAAATATTATGGATTGCTACGTGGTAAAGGAAAAGCTGAACTAGAGTTTATTTTCCAGAGCATTATTGTGAAGCTCTGCTAACTTTGGTATGAGCTCATCAGATTGTAGCTTAGTCAGTTTGTAGCTTAGTCAATTACTGGTAGACCTGGAAAATGATCCTCATTTGGAAGTGGTACCTGTTGACAAGGGCAGTGAAAGGTATTCTGTTGCAGAGGGAAGCATACATCCAGTGCCTTTCCTGCTTTTGTCATCTTCCACACTCTATTATTTCTCTTGTCTTATCCCAGCTTCTCTCAAACACATGAAATGGGAAAACAGAGTTCTGGAAGGGGTATCTGCTTGCTCCAAGAACACCTTTTCTTTGTCTTCTCCAGCAGCTTAATAGTGAAGGTGAATAGGCCTCCTCACTGGACACCTCTGTTCATCTGCTTCTGCTGCTGATGTGGCTAGCAGTACTGTACAACGTTTCAGTCAGTCTGCTACTAATCTGATGATCTTTGTGCTACAGATGCTCTCTTTGGTCTTGTGTGCTTTTTCTACCTTTGCTGTGCCTGGTGAAAGAAGCCATCTTTTCCATCACCGACCGGCTGTACAGCTGCCTGTTTACGGTTAGGTGCTCATGAATATTGGCTCGTACAACTACACTCAATCAAGTAAGCTCTCAGGACACCCTTGAAGCACTTTCTCCGTCAACCCCGTTTCCTCTTTTCACGCTTCAGCATAGGAAAGCAAGTTGGATGTTCTTGCGTTATCTGCCTAAATCACATCTCTGCCCTCTTCTGGTAGGGCTTTTGTTACTATTGCCTTAATGGACATAGAAATGAAACTCCAGAAGACTGTCATGGGTGTCTCTGCCATACAGCCTCATCATCTACAGTAAGATGTGAAAATATCTGTGCTAGAAGTGCTTGTAGTAGTTTGCAAATGATGTATTTAATTTATATAATACATCAGGTATTTATTTCTAAATACCTTAATTGTGTTTTCAAGGCATACCTAGGTAATGAAAGTCAACTTTCTGAATTAAAGCAAGCTGTGAAACATATGTTTATATTATGTGGTTTACTTTCTTTTTCAGCACAGTTTGAAAGTTCTATTTAGCACCCAGGAGAAAAACTTAAACAGCTCTGCATTTTGTTTTTCAGTTTGCAGTGACCTGGAATTCAGGGAGGTTGCAAACAGATTGAGAGACTGGTTTAAGGCACTCCATGAAAGTGGAATTCAGAATAAGAAGACTAGGATTGTTCAAAGGCCTGAAAGAACCAGTAAGAGATTTTACTTATCTTATTTGATGTTCTCTTAGATACTTTTTTGTCATTTGTATTTCCATTGCTAAGACTTGCCTTATTCTCATATGCTTTTAAGTAGACGTGTATCAAAACCAGAACTTTGTGTTTTTCTAAAGTTGTTTTTTTATTTATGGCTTAGTACTGATATAAGATGTTCACTTTAAACTTTCAACATTATTTGGCAGGAATCTTGCGTTTAAGAATGTATGGCAGCTACCATTCACAATCCTTTCATTTGTTAATGCTATCAAATTGTCTGTTTGATAGATCTTAATAATTAGGTGTTAAATAATGAGACAAAACAGAAGAAACAAGTGGGAATTTTGAGCAACTTTTCCATAGAGAAAAGTGATTTGCTGAGAGGCTAGCCCTAAGAAATAAGGTACAGGAGCTGTAATTATGTGTGACCCATCATTGCTAGCTGCTGCCACTGTAGGTATTGGCACAGAAAAACTGATACATAGAAAAGAAGCTTGTAAGTAAAAAGGAATTCTTATGGGTATACTTCAGAAAAGACTCAGGAGTACTAATGAAGTGAAAGCAGGAGGGGACATAATTTGTTTTTAACCCCCTCGTATTCAATTTTTTTTTGTTGTTGTGGAAAGTAGTAGTTTTAAAATGCAATTATCAAAGGGCTTATTTAAAAAATAATTAAAGTGTGCAATAATAGTTTCAAGAGTGATGTCCTACTGTGAAGGAGAGTCAAATTAGATTTCATAAGCCATAAAAATCTACCTTTCATTGATATGAGGAGAAAAGGATAAATTTCCCCAGAGCATGTTTCACAGAACTTGGCCACCACTGGCTGCTTACCTTTGTTCCTTCATTATTGGCTTATTAAGTATTTGGAGGTTTGTTTTGTCGGGGTTTTTTAGCTTTTGTTTGATTGCTGTTTGTAGCATTACTTTGTCTTTTTTTTTCAAGAAATCCCGTCTATTTCATTTAATTGGAAATGTCATTTCATTGTGTGAATTTTTTATATAAGTAAATAATTCTGCAAAACACAATGAATTAAAGATGATTATGAGTTATCTGGGAATACTCAACATTGAGAAAAATATTTCAAAGGCAAGGCGGTAATACAGTAACGTCACTTTTTATTAATACTGAAAAAAACACGTACAAAAACATGTATTTACCATTGACATTCTGGTTGGTGCCCATAACTGGCATGTGATCTGCTTCTCATCCAGGAATGAAAACAAAGTTTGCAGCTCTTAAGTAAGCATTTATTGTATTGTAATAACTAAAATCTAATCTATCTAATAATATAGCTAGTGTTGGCACATTGCTCAGTTAAAAGTTAGATGAAATATTGCATAGGGTTCTGTTCCTTGCTGAATACTCACTTTGTTGAGGGTAACACACTGAATAGGTAAGGTTGAAAATGCAGTACAGCTCTTTAGAAGCCGATAATACAGCAAAAGTTCAAAAAGTAGTTTTGGCAATGATAAAAGAAGCAACTGTAAAAAAAAAAAAGGTCTTTTTTTTGATGGTTAAGAATAGTCTTTTCAGGGACTTTTTTCGTCAACAGGTAGGGAAATATAATCTGTGTGGAAAAGTCTGTTTTCATTCTGCTACTGACTTTAAATTCCCTGTGAACATGGTACTGTCAGAAATGTTTGACTTAACTTGTAACAGGGTAGCAGAAATTAATCCTAACCAGTTTCAGTGTTGTACAAAATAGTATCTGTTTACTGTGCTGATTTTAATTTACATGTTCTGTTTCAAAGAGGTATACCTCATCAAGCTTAAAATAGAGGTAGCAAGAATGTTTCAAGAATGATGAAAAGTTTGCTATTTGTTATAGGGTTGCTGGGGTGTTTGACATGGAAGTTTGACGATAGGCTTTGGCATGTTTGTTTTCTTTTTCCTAAAACAAAGCAAATCAGATTGTAGAAAATGTTTACACGTGAGTCATTCAGTTTGTCCTGTCTTTTCTTTTTCTCTTTAAAAAAGAGTGCTTTGAAAAAAACCCACAGTGTTTCACAAAAACATTTGGAAAATGACAGTTTAGACTGTTATTTTAGTGTTTTAGTCCTGTGCTCAGTTACTCAAATTGCATGTTTAATTGTGGGGAAAAAAAAAAAAAGAATCTTTCAAATAGAGTAGATTCTATTTGCACATTTACTTGATTTTATAAATAGCCTATATTTACTTGATTGAATTAATTTGACAGGCTACTGCAAAAAGGCAGTCCATCTACAGACAGAAAGTGATTGAATTAATATATATATGATCAGTAGTAGTTTTCTTTCGTTTGTGAATTTGGGAATACAGAATTGTTTAAAAAATGCTTTGCGTAACTGTCCTTTTTTTCTGGTATGTACATTTCTGAACTTCGAAATTTCTCACTTGAGGCAGCAAAAGGTTCTGCATCTTATAAGAAATTAACATGTCTGTAGTTTAGAAGAAAATATTAGATCACTATGTCCCTGTAAACACACAAAGAAACTAAAATAGTGATAACCATTTAACATGGTAATGTCCTTCCTAATACCACTAGGAAATTCTTAAAACTGTTCTTCAAGAGCTAAGCTCTCGAGTTGTGTCCCTAATGAAATCCCTGAAAGTCAGTCTCCAAAGTCATAGTAGGTCCAAGACATCAAGTGCATTAATTTTTAAGTATACCAGGGAGTCCAGCCCCTGTTTTGGGTGTGCCTGAGAGCTACACCTAGAAATAAATCTTGCAAAGAACTTCTTAATCATGTATAAGAACCTTATACTTAGCACGTGGGACTTAGTAATCTGTACAGAACAACAGTTATGACGAAAAGCCACCTGAATTCAGCTTCCCCTTTCAGAGTTCTAATGTTCATTACCCTTGGGTAGTTAAAAATCTCCTTTGGCACCCTTTCCACCAGGCTGCCCTTTAGTCATAAGAGTTCCTTCTTCATTTAAAAACCTTTCTGCATTTAAAAAAGCAGTTTGTGTCATCCTTTCTGGTTGTCTGTTTGCATTTAGGATTTTTCATATCTCGATCTTACTTGGGACAGGATTTATTAAAAGGCTTGGGCACAGTCCTGAACAAGGTAGATGTGGTGCAAGTTTATAGTACCTTGCTGGTGCTTTTCAGAGTTGTTCCAGGTATTAAATATCCACATTGATCTGTACAATCATTATTTCTAAACAAACCAAAGAATACTGTTTAGGTTGTTCTGCTAGAGCCATCAATACACTGATAACAAGTTAAAAATGTAAGGTGACCACATTGTTGTGTTTTTGCAAGAGTTACATAATTTTGTGTGACACTTTTTTTTTCTTCCAAAGCTGAATCTTATTAGTAATATAGACTAGAATATTTCAAATAATAGGGTTTTATTTCTGAAATCCCATTTGCATCCAGAGGTATTTGGATTGCATATATATAGAAGTATCATTACTATAAATGCTAATATAAACACATAAGTCTTATCTTCAGGCCATTTATGGTCTAGATAGAAGACACAAAGGGGAAAGGACACTTTACCCCCATACTACAGTAATACCCCCATTGTTATTCCCATGTGGATGGTGAAACAAATAGTTGAAAAATTACATAAGTTTTTACGTACCTCTTTAAAGTCTTTTAAAATACTTGTTCCATTTCTGTATTAATTTTGTGTGGTAAAACTAGGGAATTAATGCATCGAATGCAGAGCACAAAAAAATATTGTAGGCCCACAAGTATTTCCGCTAACAGGCAGTCTGTTTCTGAAGAACACTTGTGCACCTTGTTATATTAGAAGATGAAAGACCAGAGGCCAAAGGTAATAGTGAATCTTCTTGTGGCTTGGGAATAATATGATTATTTGGAGTCTAATACACTAGTAATTTTGAAAATAACATAAAAATACAAGAAGTCTGAAAGAAAATTACTTGTAATTGGCTTGTCTAGAGCTAGCATGGTGAGATATTATTACATTAAATTGCCACATACCCTTACAAATTTGCAGAAGGAAAAGAATAATTTTGTATAGCGATGTGTAAATGAAATTAAGAACTTCAGATCTTTACTTGGAGGTTTTTACTTCATTCTGACTATCCGAAGTTCCTTATCGATGAAGAGACACAGCTGACATTATGCGGAGATAAATCAAATTTCGCTGATCTTCATTGCTGAATCATACTTGGAAACCCTGATGCACAGCCAGAACTCGTAAGCAGAATAATAAGATTTTGCTTACTCCTATCAGTACCCTCCCACACAGTCATTTTATAGTTATAAAAGATAAAAAGAACTGCCTTTTTAAATATCATTTTTGATATCTTGAAAAGTTGACTGCCTGAGAATTCAACTACTTCCTTAAATTACCTCAGAAAATGTCCCATAAGCTGTATTGCAAAATTGTACAGATTAGTAACCTGAACCACAGTTCTAGTTTACTAGAAATACAAGGTTCTTTCTGCATGTGTCAGGTTAGCATAAGCCCAGGCATCCTTACAGCAATAGTCCAGAAAAAGAAATCCAGCCTAGAAGTAATTCTGAGCAGGAATTTTAAATTAATGCATCTTGGCTTAAAATTAAGACTTTGAATTAACTAAATCAGTATTGTTGACTGAAGTTTGTTTTGACTCAATCTTTTGTACAGAATTATCCTTATACACAAACATATATAGGTGTTTATTGTAGCATTTTATTTTATTTCTCCTTCCTCAGGTCCCTTCTGTTAATAAAATGGTCAGTCTCATGTCCCACAGTGTACATTTCATCTGAACTGTCAATCTATCAGCAAACTGGTAGCCTTCAGCAATAGGAATCATTTTGATTCCCCACCTCATAAAATTCCCTAAAACACTTTCTGGAAAAGGAGAGACTTCTGGATGCCAACTTTCACAGGTGTTTAAGGAATGTTGCGGCTGTGCTTTTTATATTTCCCATGTACCTTTTGTTGTGAAATGAGAGTCAGTTATCCTAGGTTTATCGTAAGACCTTTGGTACCTTCCCTGTGTCTTGCCTTAACCCAGGCTCTGCTCCTAACTGTGTAATCATAGGGAGCACAAATATATTACAACTTTAGATAGGTGACAGAGAGTGTTATGCCTAATGCTATGTCCTCCTTGGGCTAGTATGGAGCCAGATGAGTCTCACCTAGGTCAGCACTTCTGTGAGCAGCAAATATGACAGAAAGCATTCACATCTGTTTAGTCCTCTCTTTAGTTTACTCTTTCTGGCTCAGGTCTGTCCTGATATAACTATGTTAGGAAGGAAAACTTGTTCCCAGCTTGTGCATGATAGGCCTCAGCTGTGAGATGCTGTTAACTGAAGGTTTCCTGATAGCCAAAATATTAGGCAAATCCATCACAAGTACAAATATTCTTGCTATGCAGCTTGCAAGCTGAACAAGTAAAAGCCATGGTCTAGATGGCAGTCAGGATTGTAGGAGAGTGCATATGTACTTACTCACATGTCTGATTTGTCAGTGTGTTTTATTGTACTGGACAGTGTACTGGTATTGGAAAGAATCATGTAGTTTATTTCTCTTGGCATGTTAGATAAACAGTTTTTATATAATGCAATATGTAAGCCATATATATGAATGCTGTTTTGATTTCCACGTAATGTCAAAATCTCTCTCCCTCAATGTGCACTAGGATTTGTTACTCAGGAATTTAATAAGCACGAAAACAATAGTTTCACCTTGAAAAGCAGATCATATTTACTAAGAGTTGAAATTCTCCCCCCAAGAAATAATCAGAACACAGGAGCATTTCTGTTGGTTCCTTTTGAGGAAATGTTTTGAATGCTAGTATGTAAGCCATGGAGGAGTTCGTGTAAATAATAAAAAACGTATGTGTGTGTCAGATGCAGCTAGTATCATCTACATAGTCAAGAGGCCTGGTGGTTTCTCAGTTTCCCATCCATATCCATATGCAAGTCTGTATATGCTTTACAGTTGATGCAGGAAAAACAGACATGAAGTTTGAGCTCTGGCAATGGGAATGATTAACTGTTCCTGATGACCCTTTTTCCAAGCAACATTTTAGGAAGATGCAAGCTATATTAGTAGGCCTGATACTGGCAGCCGGCTGCTCTTAGCAATCATCTTTTCCATGGCCTCCTCCAAGTTGTAAAGTACATCATGTAAAGATAAGATACCATAACTTTTAAGACATTGAGGAGGCTGAGTATCATGCTCCTTTTTCATAGAATTGAATATATGTTATAGGAAGAAAAAAAATGGACTTCAACAAGTTACCTGGGATTTATTCTCTTCTTATTTCTGTAAACATTGCAAACCACTTAAGCTTCACTCTCCTGATTTATACTACTACTGAAATTCCTCAACAGAATTATTTTCCAGGAAGTCACTGTAGATCATTTATTACTGTACATAATGTGTGTGTTACAGGTATAATGTTTGACAAGAAAACTCATGTTTCTAAATGCTTTGAGACTGATGGTGGGATTAATCATTTTAGCAGGTTAATTTAATACTATGTTAAAATCAAGCTGGCATACAATTTATGTGTCTTATTTCAGTAGCATGCACTGTTTATGTACGGTATGTATGTACCACTGGAGCAATTTCCATGATGCAGCATTCTTTTGTAGTGGCTGAGCTCGGCAGCTGCTCTATCTTTCCTGCTGTATGATTATTTTATTTATTTATTTATTTGTTTTCCTCTTAGGATTTGATACCAGCATTTTGCCAATTTGCAAAGACTCCCTGGGCTGGATGTTTAACAGGCTTGATACGAACTACGACCTGTTGTTGGACCAGTCAGAACTTGGAAGCATTTACCTTGACAAGAATGAGCCATGCACCAGGGCGTTCTTCAATTCTTGTGACACATACAAGGACAGTTTGATATCTAACAATGAGTGGTGCTACTGCTTCCAAAGACAGCAAGGTAAAAGATAAGAACAACCTGCATATGTATGTGACTGACCTTTTTGTAGTGCTATCTTTTTATTTTTTCAACATTTTAAGAAGATTACAGTGAACTACAAGCTCTTAAATGCTGTATCATGAATTTGTGTTAAGGTTTTTTACCTGCTGTGAATACCTAAAATGAATTAAAAACCAAACAACCCAGGCTAAATGCAAAGGCTTGCTAGAAATTCACGGATTCTAAATGAAGTGCAAAAGACTGGCTAATGCTTTTACAGCAGTATAGTTTCTTGTGCCAACTTCCAGTAAGTATGCAAAGAAAAGAGATCAAAATAAAGAACAAAAGTACTTAAATGATTTCTTTACCAATCTACTTGCCTACATTATAAAACAAATTTTTTTTATTGCTGTAAGAGGGCATCTTAAATGTTTGATTTTGTGACCCTATTAAAATAACTGAATGAATATTATGGATAAAGTTATGTCCAGTCATTTGGACCTAAAACCAATTCATTTTTACTACTCAGATGAATTTCTTGTTAATGTCCCGATGTGATTCGTTTAAACAAACACAACCTAAAAACATTATTTTTATGAGGATCATGTAACAGTTATAGATCTAGGTGAGACACCATGTAAATTATGTAATCAAACTAGTTGTAATCAATCAAAGAATTTAGTCATTAAATATTGGCTGAAACTGGACAGAATGGCCCCTTCTTTTTTCTTACTGAGATTTTCAGAGGGATAAATAGCAAAATTTTAATTTCAGTTTTTAAATCTCACTTATGTCCTTAAAACTCTCATGATAAATTCCCATTAGTGCTCAGCATCTATGGTTTGACTCTGATTTCTGTGGAAATAAAGATTTTTATCATGCCACATCTGCCAATTGGAAATCTAAACAAAAAAAAAGCTGTACTTCTGTAGATACATACTAAATAACAAACTTCTTTGGTAAACTTTAAAAAATTAACATTTAATCATTCAAAACACCTTGTTTGTTTCATAGTAGAACAGTATTTTGGGTTTTATTTTTATAAGCATGTGTGTACTGCTAACAAAATTAGTAAATGGAAAATAACCCATCCCAGAAATAAAGTAGTTCTTAAAGTAAGGAACATACATCACATGTTTTGTTTGGTTGTCTTTAAGATAAAAAAAAAAAGTCACCAGAATCATTTCAGCTTAATGTATAAACACCCTTATATAAACACCCTTACTCTTTGGAGGGCAGCATAATTCGTTTAAATTGTCAGAGAAAGTACAGCACATAACATGTGGCCTAGTATAGGCCAAGGTTCTTATACCAATTGCTTCTCCTACTGATTTCATATCATGCATATACAGCATAACCAGGGCATTAAGAAAGCACTTCCACAGATGAGTTTCAAGTAGTTTTGCATTCTATAGCCTATAAATACTGTCTGTCTGAAATATTTTCTCAGTGTACCACTAAAGGCCAATGATGGTATCATAAAGACTAATCTAAAACACTACTAAATTATATTAATGGTACCCTGAAGGCTAAAAATCAGGAATCCAGCTTTCAGTGACACTGATTCTCCCCATTGCAGAATCCAACATTATCAAGCTTTTCTTCCTTTCCAGTTTTCTCACTCTCTTAACCACGTTGTTGTGATAAGGTGCTGATTTAAACAGGTTAGATAGCTTTTGATACCAGTGTGTTTGAGTGTATAGTAAAAAATATATATCCTCAAAATGTAAATGAGGTGAAATCTCAGTTTTGCCCATCCTTACACGTTAAACATGTACTCCATCCTTCCAGATTAACACTGTCAACAAAACCTGCATTATCCCTCTTATTCGAAGATGTAAGGAGGAAAAAAAAGCTTATAGTTGTCTTTTGTCACATATTATTATCTCTTGCACAACTATCTGAGTCCTAACTCCCTCGTGTATTAGTGACCCACTGAATTCCCTGTGATCATGTTTGGTTATGTTTTACTTGATTGAACAACCTAAATAAGACCTTTAACTAGACCTTTGCTACTAATAGCAAAGAGATGGCTAGGTAGAGAAATTCAGTGGCTTCTTTCTGATGTTTACTAAAATAAGTTGATATTAACAGAATGCTTCAAGCCATTTAGACAGCTCTCTGTATTCATTGAGCGTAGTAGGTGCTTTCTGGGCAGATCTACAATTTTACAGCACTGCTGTTGATTAACAATCTTCAAAGTGAATACAAATTTTAGTCAACAAGATGCATCATACTGGGATAGAAGTTCCATTGTGCTTTTTGAAAAACCCTCTTGCTTTTTGATCTTAGCTTCACAGTTCAAGAGTAAGAATCAGACAAGTACTTGCAACTCGTCTTCATTCTTTCTTTCTGCTTGAGGTCTGACATGATGCATTACAGTACACCAGACCCATTACTACACATTGCTCACAACTTCTAGTCAATATAAACAGCTTCTCATGAGTACTTAAATCAAACCTTTCTTGCTCAGAATAAGATCTTCCTGTAGTAGCTGTCCCACCTTGACTAATGCTTAAACACTTATGTACCACTCAGTGGTGCTCATTGCATTTTTTCTTGGCCTTATTCTGCTCTAAGTGTAGTTTAGTATTTCTGAGATACATCCAAGACACTAATTAATTTCTGCAATACTTCAAGATTCTGCACTTTGACAGCGCTCTTTGCAAGTCTTCCTGTACACTTTGGTCAGTATTGCCCTCCAGTTTCAACTACAGTTCACTTCAGCACCCCTATTCAGAACTTTTCTTAGTTGTTTGATGCTAGCTTAACATTTTAGTGCTTATCTGAGTGCTGAGGCAGTTGCAGTGTTGCTTTTTTATGGGTTGAATTTCTTTGTGCCACTACTTGATCATTGTTACAGCCTTGGTTTTGTTGCATCACTGCTTCAGAGTAGGAGAGTACCAATTTTGCTGGGAATATTAATTGTTAGAACCTGAGTATTTCTTTACTACAGGCCTCTGCATGGATCTATTATTCCAGCACTTCTCTAGATGCCTTTTTCTTTCAGGCTCTTCTGCCTGCAAGGCTGGAATGCATCTATATGACTTTAAAATTAGTCCATCTTACAGAAGAATGATAGTTATTGTGATTCATATTTGTTACCACAGTCTTTTCAGATTGCAGGACTTCAGATATATCTATTCAGATATTCAGAAGCTTATAGATGGTTATAAAGGAAGATGTGACGTGCCTTAACACGTAATTGAGATCTCCAGAAAGATTTCTGGAAGTGCAGAATTGATGCTTCAAATCTCTAAAGTCCCAGCCGTGGTTGTCCAAGAACAATTATAATACTTGTTCCCCAGCACAGGCAAGGCACAACATGGCAGCTTAATCTGCAGTGGGCCGCATGCCAGAAGCTACGGGCTCTGCTGAATATTACCTACTTGATAGATGGAAAATTATGTTCTTTTAGTTGAATAAGGCAAAGAACCTATGAATGCTGGAGGTTCACTGTGTGGGTAGCAGTTCCTTGAGAAATGTCTGTTAAAAGTCTTAGACTTTTTTTGACAGATCTACCAGTTTTACTCCGATTGCTCTGTTAATGTGCCTGGTTTTGGTAAATCAAAGCTTACTCGTACTAGCCTTGCAGCACCTCTTGACACAAGTGAATCAATTTCTCAAGGAGCAGTATTAATAACATGGGATAGTCTGGTGTACATCAGTACTTTGAGCACTGATGGTTCATGAATTACAACAATGCTGTGTTATTGTCAGAGAGACGATTCCTGGCACATCTGTGGAAGTAGATTAAGGATGAAGATGATTAGGTCTCTTATTTGTCTTCAGATCATCAGAAAGACTGATGTCAGATTCATTTCTGTTTCAAAGGGAGCCACCAGACTGATTTTCGTAAAGGAATTCTTTCTCCTTGGCTCAAGACTCCCAAAAGCTGTCCAGTGACACTGGTTTTCTATTGAAATAAGTTCAGAAATCTAAAAGAAAACTTTTCCAAACTCAGGAACTAACTGGAAAATAAAGAAGGAAGCATTATGCTCTGAGGAGAGAGGAAAAAGGATATGCTGTGGACCAAAAGGAATTGGTTGAACTTCTAGCCTGTCATTCTCTTTGCCAGTTTTAAGAACCTGAGTGACTTAGTATTGTTAAGAGGTTTTGATGCTTTTATCCTGAGAAGCAAAGCTAAAGTGTGAATCTTGAAGACTTAGCTTCTGAAAAGAAGAGAGTTCTGGGTAAGTAACGTTCTCATATTGCCTTGTTAACTTTTGGTTAGTGGTATTCCTTTTTGTAATTATACTGCAGAAGATTTACAGCTGTAAATTAAGATAGTTTCTCTTTAGGCATAGTCTATCATTTTTACATTTCCACATTAGTGCTTATGTGGGCAACTCTGTGTTTCTAATTTAGGATTTTTTTCCAAAGAACAAAATATATGTATTTTTCCTATTTGACTAGTTCTCCTTTAGCATATTTCCCATCTTCTTCGGAAGACAGAATAGAGTAGAATCATTTGATTGGAAGGGACCTTTAAGTTCATTAAGTCCAATTGTTAACCTAACACTGACAAGTCCACCAAAATCCTAGATCCTTGTATCCTGTGATACTTGTGTGCATAAATGACTATCATTTTTTAGATTACTGATTAATTGGAAATACCTTTGGTTTAAGAACAACTGATCCTCAGAATGTTGTACAATTAAGACCTTAACTCTTTAAATACCAGGAAAGACAGAAACCTTAGTTTTGAAAGGTAATGAACATCTCTGGTGTAATAGTGAGCATGATCATTATGAAAGCACTTCTTATAACAAGAAATGTAAAAAATCATTTAGCCTCAGCATATACTCAAAGATTAAATACTTAAAACCCAAACCCTCACAATGATGTCAAGCCCCAGTGAGCTAAAAACATATGCAAGTAAACTCAGTAGTACTACTGCTGATTCCGAATGAGAAATGCTGAATGGCGTCATGTAGAATGCAGTATCAGTGTTCAGGGATTAGTACTTTGCTGTCTTTGATTCTTTCACTTATTCAGCAGTAATGCATATACATTCACTTCTTATTTCCTTCACATTCATGGGTCATATTGTGACTTGTTTTTATAGACAGTAGAAAATTAAATGATTTGGAACTGGAGTTAGCTATAACTGAAGAATGGAAAACTGAAGTTTAATTTTAATACCTATTCTGCCTCTTAGAGCCATCTAAAGTTTGGCCACTGATTTTAACTTAGTTTGCAGAACATGGGGCTTTGTACCCATCAAACTGTTGCAGTAGAATCACAATCTCGCAGATGTCAGTGGTGAAAATTCTTATTTTGTTAGAGTAGTATGTGAAATACAAAACTTGAACATGACTTATAACAAGGACAAAAGAGAAGGAATTAAAAGAGACATCCTGTTTCTAATGAATACATGGGGCGAGCTTTACAGTCATAGTCTGATTTCTGTAGTCTGATAAAATAGGGTGTGATAGAGTTCCTATTTTGGTCTAGCGTTCCTCCATCTTCCAAACTAGTGACTAGATGCTTACAGCTGGGTTAACTTCTGCAAAAATCCGTGGTGGTGCTCTAATTCATAATTCTGGAGCTGTAGCAAGGTGCAGTAATTCCTTTATGTCAAAGCTTAGACCATGACTACTAATGCAGGATATGTGTGTTTCTTAAGATCAGTAGTTAAGAGTGACCTTGGAACATAGGAAACTGTGAAAACTTAGTCATATGCTTTCTTTTCTAGATACAGTGTAATCTGTTTAACATTTTTTATGTCATTTTAGACCCACCTTGCCAGACAGAACTCAGCAACATTCAGAAGCAGCAAGGAGGAAAGAAGCTCCTAGGTGAGCCATAGATCATTCTTTTGAAGGTTTTATTGCTTACATAAATAATCCTAGTGAAACAGCAACATAAAATCAATATTAATCCAACAAAGATAGACCGCAGTAAATTCCAGCAACAGAATTTATGAAATTTTTGAAAGCTATTAAACTTAGTTTTATTACCTTACCTACCAAAAGATATTACATCTGTTTTATTACCCTAATAGAAGGTACATTTTTACAGTTATAGAGCGGACAGTCTAAGGCACTCCTAAATTAGTATCTCTGCTGATCCTTTACCTGTAATATTCTTTAAGTAATTGAAATCTTTGTTGTGAATCAGTTTATACTGTATCAATATAATTTAAATGCAAAATCTTCATTTTACCATTGGACGCTGTATAAAAGCTGCAATGAAAGGCTTGGCCCAAAGTAGTCAAAACTGTATTTCTGCAAAGGGTAGTTTCTAACAACAGCTATACACTTCAAAAAGCTTTCATGTGAATGTTTTGTTCATTGTGGTTTGTCTATGTTTAATGTTTCTTTCAAAAAGCCTCCATTTGTCCCAAATGAAAAACAGTGGATTATTCAGCCTTAGGCAAGTCACTGCCTCACAAAATAAGTGCGTGATTGTGTCTCTTATACTCCTGGTGGGGAACCCTTTTGGCTTAGAGCCTAATTTGCCTAGGTATTTTGCATATAAATGCAAATTTAACATTCTTTCATTAACATTTGTTGTTTATAAAATTGGTGTGTTACACTGCATTTGTCTTCTATTGGGGGGTAATTAAATATTAGTAGATAACTAAATGGATTGTAAAATGCATGTTAAATAAAAATAGCTCCTAAGCCTTGTAGCAGATAGTTTGTTAGACCAGGAAGCCTGGTCCTTATTATTCAGACTTGTTTGTATTCCGCAGATCATAGAATACCCATTCAGGGCTGGGTGCTATGTTTGAGCCTTTTCCCCATCATTCAGTGAAGATCTTGACTGAGGCATTCAGGGAGTAAGGAATATGTATCACAGCATCAGTGAAAATTTTCAAGGAAGATTGGTCACTTTATATCTTGAAATTAGTCCAAGACTGATACATGTTATTTTCCCTCCCACATTTGATATATTCTGTCACTTTCTGCGTAACTGAATTTAGTAATAGTAAACCAGTTAGCGTAGAGTCTGGAATGGGGAAAACCAGCAACATGTAGTTGCTTTCTGCTATAATCGTTACATTGGCCAAGAGGCACTTTTGATATCCTTATTCAATATTTATATGTCACAGGGCAGTACATCCCCTTTTGTGATGAAGATGGGTATTACAAACCAAGTCAGTGCCATGGAAGCGTAGGGCAGTGCTGGTGTGTTGACAGATATGGTAATGAGGTGACAGGATCCAG
Source organism: Strigops habroptila (assembly GCF_004027225.2). Taxonomy (NCBI): domain Eukaryota; kingdom Metazoa; phylum Chordata; class Aves; order Psittaciformes; family Psittacidae; genus Strigops; species Strigops habroptila. The sequence goes on from NC_044283.2 coordinate 40,871,728, forward strand.
AACAAATGGTGCAGCAGAATGCGGTAAGTTAAGAACCCTTTGTGGCATTTGGTTTAGAGGTGTTTCTCCTTTGATTACCAGCCAGATTAAATTTCTTCAGTAAGAGCAGATGGAGGGACCCAACTACATGGATTTTGAAACAAAAAATAATAATTTGTTATTGGTATTACTTCATTATTTTTGCAACTCCTTTCACTTTGTCAGCTATTAATAGACCTTATATATGTGCTTGGTGTAGTGTATATAAACCTAGGGAAAATCAGTCATCTAGAACAGCAGTAGACAAGCCCCAAAATGCTTGATGAAATCCCGTTGAGTAATCAGCATGCTAGTCAATTCAATTTTTCCTTTTTTTTTTTTTTTTTTCCAGTTTATGTTTGAGGGAATTGCCAAAGATTCCTAGCACATCAAATCTTCCTTATTTTCTCCTTCCCTGCAGCACTCTGCAGCTTCTTCCAAGAATTCCCATGTCACTTTTGTTTGATGTCCCAGATACAAAAAATGGCAAATAAAAATTTCCTTTTTTAAGGAATTACTCCTTACATTACTCCTTTCCACTTCTTGTGCAACAAAGAACATAGCCTGAAACAAAGAGTAAATTTAACACAATATTTGACTTACAAGCTCAGGCCTATTGTTCATCTAACCCAGGATCCTTTCAAGCTAAATGGAGAATTCTAGATAATTCAAGATAATATGTAAGAACTGAAAATAGGCAGTGTATATTTTCAGTAGTCCTTATTGTCATCTGTAAGTTGAACATAAATCTCTTTCATTTGTTGCTGACAGTCATTACAGTTCTACAAATCCATAAAATTTGTCTCCGTTTGTTGACATTGAGAAATTCATCCCTGTTGAAGTGGTTTTATTTTAAGACAAAAGGATCTGTGTATTATTTATGTTTTCTTTCTACATCACACTGTGTAGTTTAAAAAAACTAACTGTCCTGAAACTAAATATTCTGATTTGCCCCTTTGAATGCTTATGTATGTTATACAACAGATATGTAATGTATCTTGTGTGCCTTTTCTATAACTATCATACCTTTTCAGCTATCGATTTAGAGACTTCAGGTGATTTTGCCTCTGGTGATTTCCATGAATGGACAGATGATGAAGATGACGAAGATGAAATAATGAATGATGAAGATGAAATTGAAGATGATGATGAAGATGAAGGAGATGATGATGTTGATGATGATGATGACCATGATGGATATATTTGATGATATTAGGGGGTCCATAGTTGTACCTTTCCAAAATTCATAAGATGACATTTCATAAAATCCCTTTGCTCTCAAAGATCAAAAGGATTCTAACAAACACGTATATTTTGTATGATTATTTCAAACATTGCAGCTGGAGTCATAGACTTTTTTTGTTTAAATAAGAATATTATGTGCTTTTGAGTTTTTAAATGCCTTTGCGCTGAAGAAAACACATTGGAAGTCTAGCCTGAAGAAAGAAATGTTATGTGCTACTGAAAATATAAATGAGCAAAATACAGTATAAAGACAACTGGTCTCTAAAACTCCAGTGAAAAGATATATACCCTTACTTGGAGCTGTGCATGACCTCTTCAGAACACATACTGTAACTTAACTTCAGTTCTGCCGGTGTTTTAGGCCCTGTGGGCTTTGCAAATTGTCCTTTTAATAAATCAAAAATGTTTTACAGTAGAAGAGCATTGGTTGCATGAGTAGCATCTCACCAGCCTTTAATTAACCAAAGGTATGGAGATAAATTTTCAGGAGGGAAAAATAAAGCAAAGTCCGTTCTTTGTGTTTGCATTGGTAGTTATATTTTTTGTTACGAAATGGCTAGGTTATTGAAAGGATTTTTCAAAAGCAGTAGCATGGACAAGCACCAATTCTGTAATTGTAAAGTTTTCTTGTCCTTTGTTAATTTTTTTTCTTTCATGTCAAGGTTGTATAGGTGTTATCATTATTTACTCAAACGTTGCTTCACCCTTTGTTGTTTCTCTGTATTTCTCTCTAATCAGAATAGCGTAAAATATTTTACATGGGAAAAAAATTTGCTTAAAATTATATTACCTTTATATATGACAGTGTTTCAGAGTATTGGCACTTGCCCCAAGGTAGTTTTTAATAAATGTATAATAATACTTCTTATTTTCTTAATTCAGGAAATAGTTTTGCATCTTTATCTTAATTCCTGTTGCTTTCTATTACTAGTGCAGAAACCTAGAGAACATATTGTAAAGGTGCCTTGCAAAATAGAAATAGAGAGGTTTTAGCATGCGTACCAGTATAGGATGTTAAGCAATAGCTAAGCACACCCAATTACCAAATTAATACCAGTATAGGTACTGCTGCTGGAATGAAGAAAATGGGTTTTGTTTTGGTTTGGTTTTTTCTCCTATTGTTATGTAATTACCATGTGGACTAGATTATTGTGTAGAGTAGCACTTAAGATTTGACTATAGAGAAAATTACTTTAATCACTGTATTTATGTTAGCATGTTAATTAATTGTGTAGACATTTTGGGACTCCACCATCTTCATTCGTATCATTTCTGTTGCTTTCTGCCCACAGTAAAATTGACGTGGCCTGTATAATGTAATACTACAGGTTGTATAATTTCAAAATTGGATCACTGGTTTCCCATCATTAATTAAAAGAAAAATCAGTTTCTTATTTCAATTAATTTCTACACGCTAAATACTAAATTTATTGTTTATCCTATGTAATATTGAAAAGTATAACGCAGTTTCTTTTTTACTGTTTCTGTATAGTTTGCAAAATAAAGACTCTTGTAACCAACCTTTGGCCAGTATAGCCCATCATTTTGAATTTTTGCGTAGTTTGAAATTTTGAAACAGGAAGAATTAGTGTTTCACCTATTAAAAAAAATGTATTTATTTGATACATTTCACCTATTAAAAATGTATTTATTTGAATAAAGCCATTTATTAATGTTTTTTTTTCCAGTAATGAATTTTTGACTAAAGCAAAACCCATAGGGAGCTTTTGCTGTTCTGGTTTTTTTTTCTGAATTTTCTATAGCTTTGTTATGTACTTCTATCACATTGTCTTCATTGCATAGTAAAGAGAGAGCGATACTTCTTTTCAAACTCCGTCATAGTTTGTGGGGCATACTTATATTATTTTCTTAAATAAAAGTAGTTAAGAGTTTACCATTCCAATATAGTGGGATTTTACCAGAGAACAGTTTCTTATGGCTGAAATTAACTGATATATAAATTGATTTTAAATAAAGAAGCTAAAGAAAAAATGTAGTCAGTACGGGTTGATGTAGCAAGTACTATTGTGGGGTTTTTTTTGTGATGTGACAAATGGTCATTAGATGACAAACTGAAAACAGATTTCATTAAAACTTGTGATATTAGGCGAATTAAACTATGGAAAGAGAATTCATGATGTGTTTAGCCTTATGTGATTACAGTATGAAGACCATTCTAAAATGAACTGTCATGTAAAAGAGCACGAAAGAAGTTATATTCTTTCTTCCCTGAAAATTCCCCACTGAACTGGAAGAGGAGAGAATATGCATGGATTTTAGTTCCTGAGTATCTAAGCTACCTATCATAAAGTCAGAAGTATGTCAAGATAGTTAAATTTACTAAAGAACAGTGACAGTATCGATTCAGGGTCATTTTTGGAGAATTTCTGTGGTCCAGAACTAAACCAGCAACAACACTTGAATTGTTTCTCATTCCTGAGGAAAAGCCACAGAAGATACTGATAGTGTGAGTTTCCTTGAAAACATTCTTCCTTTCATTTATGGATTAATATTATGGTGCTGATTTGCTTTTGTGATACCAAATTTACCGGAAACTACTTCACTGCAGCGTTAAAGAAATGCATGAGATCAGGAGCAGGTAGAATAAATAAAGGCAAAGGCTGGTAATAGAAAATCACTTAATAACTAAGCCATTCAGAAGGGGTTTACTTCCGTCATATCCAGAAATTTGCACTGAGGTATGTCCTTGTGAATACATACTGGCAGAAAGCAGTAGGGACTCCTTGAGTTTAAAACGTCATTATTTTTACAGTGTCACTGTCATTGGTGGTTTTTTCTTGATCTTATAGTTGTGCACATGTGTATGTACTTAAAATATGCAGAGAAACTGATACAAATTTGGAGATTTTCACACAGTGATTGATTCTTACTCTTCTGATAATGTGTGGAGTTATAATTCTCAAATTCACTGTAAAGTACAGAATACCAAGTTCAATGAAATAGATTACTAGATAGTCATCAAAGGGAATATTTCGGGTCAGCCACATAGATTTGCTTAGTTGTAAAGCAAATGAATCAGCGTCATTAGTTTGCTTGTACAAAAATTGGTTTATTGTAAAAGACTGCGAAGGACGGACCATAATAATAGTAGGAAATTTTTTGCTACGTGCACAGGGTCAAGAACTGGATTTCTTTTATTCTTATTATTAAAGAATTCGGTGCCCAAGTGGAATAATAAAGGTTTATGAGAAAGTGGGTTGATTTTATGCTTTGTAGGAAATTTTAAACCCCTCCGTATTTACAGGGTTTCTTCATTAGAATGGTGAAAATCTTTCAAATTACTAAAAGGTTTTAAAAATTAGATTTAAATAGAGCTGTGGCAACACAAATTTGTTTGAAATACAATAATCCTTCGTACTGTTTTTCCTCTAATCTAAATATAGTAGGAGCAAATCATCCACAATTTTATTTCAGCTAGTTCACTGGACACTAAGTAGTTGTCACCAAGTTTCTGTTTGAAGAAACAGATTGGGATGAACATGAAGAACAAGATAATGGATTGGAAGAATCTCCAACTTAACCAGTTACCACTGGGTAAGTAATTAAAATATCAAAATTTTAAAAAAACCCAATCTGTTCCTGCGGGCAAGTACCATATTGGACATGCTGAAGTAATAGGGTAACCTCTTGTCATGAATTAGATCTCCACTAACAGTGTCACTGTGCAGGATGGGTGCAATTTGCCAGTTTGTTAATTCATCAAGTGAAAAGGCAGTAAGAACGACTCTTTGAAGTTAAGGAACCAGAGCGAGAATTGGAAAACAGTTGCCTAGCCTAAAAGATGACACCTCTACTTGAATTTTTTGCTGTTTCAGATGCTAATTGAACCAAATCCTGAAAAAGAGACTACTGCACAATATGCATCTGTCCTTTTGAAGGTGAGTTTTATGTATGTGTGTGCCATTTGTAAGAAGAATCTCCATGTTCTAACATCAGTAATAACGCAGAGTATTTTACAGCTCTCACCAGCTTTACACATGACCCCATAGAAAAATTTGATTAAAACTTCAGACAAGGGTATCCACAGGACTGATGCTCATGTCTGTGGCCATTTTTGCCAAGATAGTTGAAATTTATCAGTTAAAATCAAGATGGACAGGTGGCCCATTGTCCCTGTCCGCCTATAACATTCACAGCTGCTTTGTAAATTCATTCTGCAAGTCTGCTGAATTACACGTGAATACACATCCCTCCAATTTGAGTAATTATACTACTCACCAGGCAAGTACCCAGCACAGGGCACTGAGGGTGTGCTCTGTGGGTCTTGCTATTAACATCAGATACCCATTTTTAGGAAGATTCTCAAATTCTTTTTTCATCGTTTATTTACTTAACAGGCTTATGTACTGACACATTTTGGTGAGATTAAGTTGTCCACTGGACTTAGTCCCTGTGAAGAAGAGGAGGTCGGATCTCTTCTATAATGCTTGTGATTGATTGCCATGTGCCTGAGGGGGCTGGAGAGCCACACCAAGTTTTACTGAGTTTGGGGTGTTGGAACATAGTAGGGAATAATGAAATGCTTTGTTGATTGTTTGAAAGCTAGAAAAGATTACTGAGGTTTTCTCTTCTTTCAAAACAAATGAACAGACAAAACCAACAAAACCCCCCCAGCAATAGCAATCTACAGTAAGAGTATAATTTTGCAGCCAAAATGGTGTGATTCTTTTTCCTTATTTCTCAAGAATAATGCAGTTATTTAAAAGCATACTGTATTTCAAAATCAACTGAGCATTTTGCAAAACTTCTTTGGGACTTGCTCAGTTTTACTACACTTCTATATATTTCATTGTGCTCCATTAGTGCTAAGGCACTGAATCACGCTTTAATTGAAAAGCTATTGGATGAAGTTGTTGATCTGTTACCTAGTTGTAAACATTTGTTCTTGAAGGAAACAAAGAGATGAAGAAATCTAGATATTATTTTAAAGATATCACCAGTATAAATGCAAACCAATTCCCTCAAAGTAAAAAATTGCTATAAAAACATCATTGGTTCGTATGAGGCATACATATTTTAAAATTTAGGTTGAAATGGTTAAAACCTGTCTTAAGAATACTTATTGCTCTAACATCTGTGGCAGCCATCTGAAAAGTACAGTTGTATCTATATAGAAGTTTATTTTGTGTTGGGAAGTTTTTGTGTTTGCTCAATTTGACAGAAAGATTAGTGCAAAGCTAATATCACTGGGCTGTGTCTTCACTGTAATTATTTATGACCAAATGGTTGTCACAAGTTTATATGTTAGCGTAACTAAAATGAGAGGATACACAATGTGAAATGGCACTTTAACAGCACAAGATGATGATGCCAGTCTCTGGTTCTTCACATGCATGAGTAGAGCTGCTTCCTTCAGCAGTAAGAGCTTTAGGATCCGTCACTAAAAATCATCCCAGAATGTAAGAAGGATGCTCCTTGGAAAGCACAGCACTTTAAAATGCATGGTCTAAGTAAGACCAATTATAGTAAAGAAAACCTTACAACGGTTTTAATTTATGCCTTGAAAATGTACCTGAATGTAATCTTTGCTAATGTGAAGACAGTTTTGTTAGTACAAAAAAGAAGTAATAATGCTCTAAGTCGGGCAAGCTCAAAGGAAAGGAAGGCAGGAGAAAAATTAGAATAAGGCAGTGTTGGGGCAGCGTCTGTGTATTTGAGTAGCTGTCTGCTCCTATCACTGAATAGAAAAGTGTGAGCATTCTAAGTTCATTGCTCATGCTGCTCTTTTCCCTCACAATTTCCTCACATACTTGTTTTTATTAGTTTTACTAGCTTTATGCGGTATAACTCACATTGGAAATCACATGTGAGTGCGGAGAGGAGTTCAGCTCCCGTAGTGGCATTGTGGCACAAAGCATCTGTATGAATTGCACCATTGACCAGCCTAAAACCTGAGGATGTGTTGCTGACACATTAAAAGAGTTCCTCAGAAGAAGTAGTTTATAGCAAGTGTTTACCCAGATGTAATCTAGTCCATCCATTACAAATGCTTGCCTGACTCAATGCAGGGAATTGTACAGAGTTGTTTATATAAATGGTAATTTCCTTAGGTTCTAATATAAAAGTGGAATAATGCCATTGAAAGTTTTATATCTTGTCCGTTAAGATAGGTTGATATTTATGTACAAATTGCATTACCATTTTAATTATCTACATGGTAACTTTCATTTCAATCAGCAATACTGGCAGAAAAAGCATTGCCATCTAAGTAAATTTTATGTATCAGTTTTGTAAAGATAAAAGAAATGTCAGTGCTGGCACAAGGTATGCTTTAAGGCAGAACAGGTAATGAATAGATACCCTACTTCACAGCTCACGCCTATGATTCATAGATCTGACTTACACCATAAGCACTAGCTGCCTGGTTACCTGTTCTCTGGCCATATTTAGATTTAAATTATTATAAGGATGTGAGTGAAAGAAGCTCTCTTTTTGCCCTTTCAAATCTTCAATACGTGTCTTTTACTGTTAATTAGAGGTCAATTTATCTTAAATTCTCTCCCATTCCACTATTCCTTGAAAACCACAACATAACAATGGGAAAAAAAGGCCTATTAGTCTTGAACAGCAGGAATAAAATTGCATAAAATTCCTAATATTTGCTGCTGTACAAAGATAGGTCTTTTTGTGTGCAGACGGGAACCTTGCCATGCAGCCCTCATCTCCTTTGACACGACAGGGCGAATGTCGCTGTCATGAGTGAGCAGCACAGGGTTTCAGACACGTCTACTGCCTGGCACATCTCATCTCTTTGTTACCCTTCTCCATGCTCCTGTGCAGCTGATGCATAATGTTGAGACTTGACCACAGAGGGATCAGCTCTGCCACAAAGATTCGCTGATGGGGAATTGCTTAAGCCTAGAGGGGCCTTATGGTAGTGCTGCTGCTGCTTGGCCAAGCATGATGAAAGAAAGGGGAAGATTTTTCTCTTTTGCATAGCGAGGTTATGCAAACTGGATAGTCCCACAACAGTGGCCTCTCTGGGCTCTGTACTTTATCTTCATAAAAGTCATTTGCTCTGCCAGGTATGTCAACTCTCTCCATGTTGGATTAGCACAGAATAACTAGCTGATTTTCCCTACCATTTCAGCTGTCTCAAAAACAAATAAATGTTGTGCTGTGAGATTTGTTTTTAATTTTTCTTCTTCACATTTAAAGTGTTCTTGGTTGAGCTATTGTTAGAAAAATAAAGAAGTTATAGCAAAGGGGAGAAAAACCAAGGCAGAAGTCTAAAAAGTAGTAAACTACCAAGGCAGAGTTCTGAAAACTTTCATTCTAACCTAGTGAGGGTGAGAAAGCCTCACACTGCTCTTGTTCTCCCTGCTTTTCCTAAAGGCTTTGTTAGTCTTGTGATCTTTATCTGTATCAGTCTGTAGTTAAGACTTTATCCTCATACTTCTGGGATTATACCTGCTCATGGAGCAAACATCTGCAAATTGCCAAAGCTACATTTTTCACATGGGGAGAGATTCTAGTCGTTCTCCCTCAGAATGGAAAAAATGATATTGCAGCATATGTACACCAAAAAAGTCAAAAGTTACAGTTTTCCTTTGGCATAGCATCTTTTTGTGATAAAATCGGTTAAAAAAAATCACATGTTGAGAGTTACGCATTTTAATCACTGTCTTAAATCTAATTATCACTTGGTTTTATTTTTCACATTAAGAATGCTGACATTAGAGCATGTCATGCGTGGCTACATTGAAAACCACGGCTTCCAATAATTTCATTTAGTTGAACCTAGGAACCAAAAATGTTGATTTTTGAAATAATCATAGAAACATAGAATGGTTTGGATTGGAAGGGACCTTTAAAGGTCATCTAGTCCAAACTCTACCCCCTGCAAAGAGCCAGGACATCTTCCAATAGACCGGGTTGCTCAGAGCCCCATTCAACCTGATCTTGAATGTTTTCGGGGATGGGGCATCTACCACCTCTCTGAGCAAACTGTACAGTGTTTCACAATCCTCACTGTAAACCATTTGTTCCTTATATCTAGTCTGAATCTCCCCTCTTTTAGTTTAAAACCATTACCCTTTGTCCTGTTGCAGCATGCCCTGCTAAAAAGTCTATCCCCATCTTTCTTATAAGCTCCTTTTAAGTATTGGAAGGCTACAATAAGGTCTCCCTGGAGCCTTCTCTTCTCCAGGCTGAACAACCCCAACTCTTTCAGCCTTTCCTCATAGGAGAGGTGCTCCAGCCCTCTGATCATTTTTGTGGCCCTTCTCTGGACCCTCTCCAACAGGTCCATGTGTTTCTTGTGCTGAGGGCTCCGGAGCTGAATGCAGTACTCCAGGAGGGGTCTTATTAGAGCAGAGTAGAGGGGGAGAATCACCTCCCTGCTTGTCACACTCCTTTTGATGCAGCCCAGGATACAGCTGGCCGCCTGGGCTGCAAGCGCACACTGCGGCTCATGTCATCTTTCATCCACCAGTAACCCCAAGTCCATCTCCACAGGGCTGCTCTCAATCCTGTCATTCCCCACCTGTATAGGTATGGGTTGCCCTAACCCCGGTGCAAGCCCCTGCGCTTGTCTTTGTTGAACTTCACGAGGTTTGAATGGGCCCACCTTTTGAGCTTGTCCAAGTCCCTCTGAATGGCATCCTGTCCCTCAGGCTTGTCAACTGCACCAGTCAGCTTGGTGTCATCAAAGGATTACTTTATTGAAATGCAGTGAAATTTCCAGAGCACCCTGAATTTTTTCATAGCTATTTTGCTAAGAAATGAGCTAAATTATGCAATTTCAAGGCAACTTTAAACTTTAAATAATTCCAAGTGAAAGTTAAGAAATATTCAGTAAAAAAGTCAGTTACAGTTAGGCAGAGATTTGTGATTCACTGTTATGTTCCATCCTGCCTTGTTTGTCAGAGTTGAAATCTTTTCCAGGGTTTCACAGTCTACCTCATAGACTGTAACACTGCAATTTTCTGCTCAACCTTCCAATGTTTGGAAGGTTGGAGCTGAACTTTTTTTTGCATCCCTGAAATATAAAAAAGTGTTTAGATGGTAACTTTACATACATGGCAAGGTCTAAATTAAGTATTACTTTGTCAGAAATGGAAAATGATTTAGAATAGTTTTAAACATAATGTTCTCTAAAAACATCACTTGAATGCTCAATGACAGTCAAAGCCAATTACATCAGGAATTATTTTGGGGAGAATGGAAAGAAATAGAGAACAAAACTCAAGAAACATCATTTATATCACTGTATAAGTACAAGCTGCTCCTTCTCTGTGCTAATCTGTGTCTTCCCTGTTTCCAAAGAGTATAAAAGTTACAGGAAAGGATGAAGAGGATAATCAAAGGTAAGATTGGTTCATACTAAGAAGATAAACAGGTTGGTATGCTCAGTCCTGGAGTAAAGGTGGTAAGTGGGGATATGATAGAGTATGATAAGATAAAATCTTAAAGGTATTTTCTAAGCTAGCTGTTTCTATGATTCTGTAAGTTTTCCATGTTGCTGTGTTTTGTGTCTATGCACCCTGCCTGCTAATGGTTTTAGTAATCAGCTTCTTTCCCCTGCTACTTGATTTATTTCACTACTGATCTGATGTTAAAATAAATATGGGATTAAAAGCTTCATTTTATTTCACCAGTCAGGGACAGATAGCTGTAGGTTTGCTGGCCTACTTACAAAAGAAATTTGAATTTCACCTGGCAATATTGAAGCAAATGTCACTAGGAAGCCCAGTGACATGAGAGAGCAATCCTTTCCCTGTTTCTTTGAAACTGGGACTCTCAATAGCAGGTTCTTAGCCAGTGTAAAGGAAAGCACTAGAGAAATCTTTGAATTACTTTTTTATTCTTCTGTCCGTCTTTGTTACGTACCTTAAATATTTATTGTGTGTTAGCTGTCAGGAGAGGAAGGTTATTGTGGCTAAGCAGTGAAGAGAATCAGGATTTGAGTAGCTCCACACTTCCTACAGAAATAGACATATTTGTTACTGACAGCAGGGGCTGGGATAGACTGGCAGCATGCTGCGAGATGTCTGATTAAGTCTGTAGTTCTAATATGATGTGGCAACTTAAGGATAAAAGAAGAAACTCTTTCTGTATTACTTCCAATGAAAAGAATAATTTGTGGGGTGCTATATTTTTTTGCCCATTCTCTGCAGGTTTTTGTGGTTTAGAAGCAAAATGCAGAGGCCTTTGCACAATTTGCAAGTAATTCCTTGTTGTCTGGTAAATGGTATTTTGTCTGAGAAAGAACCGAAGAATCTGTCCTGAGTAAATGTTAGTTTTGCCTTATTACCTAAATATTGCAGGATGTACCCAGTAAAAGTTCTTTGTGAGGTCAGTGCTGCATGTCATGTTTGCTCTAAAATTGGATTCCTTCACTGTTGGATTTTCTAGTGCCATTCTTGACCATCAGCCTCCACCATGGTAGTTTGATGAGTTGCCATTAGACTGGTAGGAGAGCACATTTCTTAATTCTTCTACCATCCTGAAACAAAAAACCCCTAATGGGTCTGAGGAACTTTCATGTGCTTTGCAGTCAAAAATTTGACAAATTAATGACAACACACAGAGGAGCATTTTATCACTGAAGACTTCACAGCCTTGAGAAGCTGATTTGCCTGTCAAATGTAAGAAAAAGAAGTCTAGCTAATCCCCTAAACACATAATAATTAGCAAGTTCTCACATTTTTACACCTGAATTGCTGTAGAAAAGATGGAAAGTGGTCTAAAAAGAGTTTAAAAAAATAATAATTTTTTTCACTGTTAATTAGGAAATGCCCTGTAATGAAGTTACTGGCCAATGAGTCTATGCAGTGTCTAGAATATATATGAGAAGCAATGAATATCCATTACAGAAGAATTTATATTCATTCGTGCTGTGATAAGTTGGCAGTGCTGTGAAATCAAATAAAAAATGGACATTAACATGTGTGATCCACATTTGCTATCACATGCCACTTCTGGAGTCCAACAGCAGCATGCTTCCCTTCAGCTATAGATCAACACTTTAGTTCTAGTTTTCAGCTGTCCACACGTAACAGGATCCAGTGGTCTTTTTATGCCCCATGCTGCTCTGCTGCAGGCTAATGGAGTTGCATTGCATGGGAAGCTTGATCCTACTTTTCTTTGGAGTCAGTAGCAGGTCTAGAAAATATTTTTCTTTTCAGACTTTCAACTTCTTGTGAAAATGTACTATGGACAGCAAGGGAATGGCAGACCTGGACTTTTGGGGCTGCACAGTGATGTGCAAGGACAGAAGTGCAGGACAAAGTAGGCACTGCCATTTTTGTTGGTCTAGTGAAAAGTTTCAGATAGATTGCTCTAATTACAGTTAAATACCAAATGATAATGGGAAGTCATTTAAATTCCCCAAGGCAGATGGTCTAATTCATCTCTCATTTAAAGCACTTTGATTTCAAAATTTTGAAAGGGTCTAATGCTCTATCTTATCACATTTAGTTCTATAGAAAGGTGGGAGAGCAATGTATTTCCCACTTATAATTTTACTATCTGGGTGTATGAAATGAGAACTTAACCATAAAGAACTGCCAGCATCTTGCTGTTACAATAATGAGCTGGACATGCTTTCCTACTTGTGCATTTCTAGTTCTAGATGAAAACCACTAGGATAGTAAGAATCTCCTTAGTCACTCTCTAAAACATGCAGATTTGTAGTCTTCTTCCTGCAGCCTAGCACAGGTATGGATACTGCAGTGGTCCTGACCAATTTGGTTTTCTCTTTTTAAAACAAACTAAGAAGTAAACCTCAGTAAATCAAACTGGCTATGTATCTGAACTATGCTTAACTGACCTTCTCTAATGACTATGGGAGATGTGAAATGGATTATCTCTGAATATCTACCAGACATTCACTTACTGGGAGGCTGGAAGTTTTCCCCTTAGCATGGTGACTGGCCTTTCCTCCAACTGTTCTGTAGTGAATAAATTTTGAAGCCCAGGGAGGCTAAGGGATTAATCTACAGGCTGAGGCTTGCTTTCCCAAAATGTGTTGTCATGTACAAATGTGTTTATCTGCAAAAAACACCATCAGAGTAGAAGGATTTTATATTCTTTATAGTTACAACGATTTAGAAAGGTTTACAGAGGCCATCAACAAAGAGATTGCTTGAAACAAGTTTTCTGTGGTCATCTGTTTACATTAGCTTAATGTGAAGCCTTCAACTCATCTTACACAGGTAATAAACCCACAATAAAAAACCCCTATCATTAGTTACTCTGACCTCCTCTATTTCCAGTCAGAGGTACTGTATTATTTGAAAGAGATTATGTACTCAGATATACATGTTCTGAAGAAAGAAAAATCCTGGATGTTTTATGCATTTTTGGTTCAGTTATTCAGGGTTAAACTTTGGTACTGAGTATTCACATGAACCTGAATCCCTTGCTTTTCAGTTAGTTTTCAAAGTAGAGTCATTGTGCAGCTTTAAATTCTGTGCTACTTTGGCAAATTTATAAACGTGTGGGGATGATTTTACTGGGAATTTTTTTCGAAAGAATTACCTGACCTTGGCATTTTGGGGCTTACCACGTAATAATTTATTTGGTAGCCTCAATAAAAAGTTTCTAAACTTTTTTTCTACTGGACAGTCAATACTTCACACACAGATTTACTGTGGAGTTCAAGAAGAGTGCTGCTTTTTGCTTAACTTTCTCCCGTGACTGATTTGCTAGGTGGCTGCATTTATAACACTCTGCTGTCTCAGCTTGACAGGCTTAGCACCTTTTTCTCTTCCTCTGAACTTGCTTAACTGCTATTCTGGCATATTTCAGGCTTAGATACTTATAACTCATTTTAAAGGCAAACTTATAGTGATATACTGGAAAAGATAGTTTTCAGCAGAATTGTCAGAGCTGGTGGTCGGAAAAATGTATGGGTCCTTTTAGTAACAGGAAAGATGGCATCTATCTGAATGGGGCTGACGGGGATAAAAATGAATTTTGCCAAGCGAGTTCTGTCCTAGTATTCAGAAGCTGTTTCCCCTGGATTCTTATTGTAAGTCGTTGATTTGTTACTGGTAAGAATTACTTACTGTTGATGGCCCTGATCCTCAAGGGTTTTGCCTTGCCTTAAATTACACTTCTCCCTAGTGCATATGTGTGTGCAGTACCTACCTGGGAGGCATAGAGGAGAACACAAGAGGAATACATGGCTATGTCAAACTAAACTCTAGTGTTACTGTGGTCCCTGCCATTGCAGGTTACTATATTGCAAATTCTTTATAACTGTGTTGTAGAGAAATGAAACATATGTAAGTAATTCCCAGTCTTCCATTAACATTGCGAGCTGTCACAGATGCCAACCAAGGGGTGAATGATGAAAACAGAACCTCTCGCAAACATCTTTTGCCACTTTAGTGCCTTACTTAAGCACAGAAAAGCATTTATACAGTGTCTGTCTGTTTTGTCACTATCATATTACCCTTCTGCTTAGTTTCTCATCTAGGTACATTATAGGAAAGCAGAATAAACATAGATATGATTAAAATCTCTATCCATAATATAAAAGATTCATGAACCTTTCAAGCCTAGTCTGTAACTCCATGTGTGGCTGGTGATTAAGTTACTGGGTGTTCTTCTCCACAAGCTCTTGCTAAAAGAGCTCGATGAGTCTCCTTGTAAACACGCCAAACCGGCAAGGGTGGGGGCAAACTCAATCCTTGTCCAACACTAACAGCAAACCCAGAAAATAGTGACACTCTTGTGCCAAGTCAGAACAGTGCTCCTTGTGCTGAGTCTGGGCACAGCAGAGGGTTTCATCTGCTGCTTCTAGCTTGGTAGTTTTCTAATATCTTAAAGGCTTCAGGGTTTATATGGGAAGAGAAAAACAAACAAACAAAACAGAAACCCCCCTACATTTTTCTTACCAAAACCCAGGCACATATTTAAAATATTTTGGTTTTGAAGACCAATGAGTGCAGTGCATCACTGATTTTGCAAACGTGATTTTGAGTTTAGTCAGGAAATAAAACCTGTACTGGGCTGAACATCTTTCTGAATTTGGTAGGGAAACCCCACAATCTATGGCAGCTGCAGATTTCCTAACGTTATGATTATATACATTCACAAAAAAAGAAGTTCTGCTTGTGTGCCTCAGGACAATCCTTGCATTTGGGCACAGGTTGGTAACTGAGGACAATCAGCACATATTCAAGGAGCACTCCAGGTCTGAACTAAAGTGCTCATGTAGGACTTCATCTTTGTTTCCGTTACTATATTGTCTGACAAAATGCCTTAAAGTAGCTTCTGAAGTGTCTGTGTGCTCAGGAAGTTGGTGTTTTTTCCCTCTAAATATAGATTAAGTATTTATAATGGTTACTGGATTGTGCTATTCATTCCTCATCTATCTGCCCAAAATGAGATCTCAGCTGAAGGGACAACATGAAAAAAGGGTTTGTGTCTGAAGAAGGAACGTACTTTTCCTTTTTTTTTTTTTTTTTTTTTAATATATATTTGGTAGCACAAGCACACAAGCTATAAAGAATTGACAGTAGCAACTGCAGAATAAGGGGTTTGTTGAAGTTAGTGATACTGAAGATATATTTATCTTCTTCTGAAGTTCAATAAAGCTTCTTAAATAAGATCAGTTTGAAAAATCCTTCACTGCAGAAAATGATTTATCTGCGTGCAGAATGAATTGAAACAGGTTAGAATTTGCATGTAACCCAGAATGAAAAAAATGAACCAACTTGGGCTCATGCCAGTAGGCGGACACTTCGAAAGTCAGAGATGTGCTCAAAAGTGAGAGCTTTTAGGAATCTGTGGAAAGCACTCATGCTTTTTGGCATATCAAATACTTATTTTGTGGTCAGCAGCTGACATCTGTTTCTGTGTACCAGTATATCATAAGTAGCTTTTCCTGCTTTCATCTAAAGATTAGAAGGTAATGCTCTATGGCCAAATCTTATCCTAACTTAAGCCACTGAAGTTAATGAGCAAAACTCTTCTCTGTCACGTTAGTATACCTGCCCTGAGGCGTGTTTCTATCATGGAATGTATAAAGCCACAGAATGTATTACTGCTTTGTTTGGGTTTTTTTTTTTGTTTTCCCTCTCAGGAGCATGGATGCAGCTTCAGGAAAATCAGTGAAGGTTGTCCCTGAGGTTTTACAGGGTGTAAAGTCAGCAAAGGATTTTATCTCTGAAGTTGCTGAAACACATTAGAACTAACCTTCAGACAAATCACCTTCTCATCGTACCTTTTTTTTTTAATGTAACAGGCAAAAAAAATCCAACATGATTCACATGGAAACAGATAAAGACACGGTAAGGACAGTGTTTTGGAGGACATGCATTTACACAACTGAAATTAGAAAAAAAAAACAGTATTGAGAAAACTGTCCCTAGTAGGAGGGATTCTTCAAAGCAAAACGGTAGAATAGACTGAAAGCCAATAGCCCATAACTGGAAGATTGGACAAATCTTCCACAAACTATATAGATTATTCTGTGGAAAGATAAAGTGATGCCCTACTTGCCCTTGCCTTCTCACTTCCTTCTCACTTCCTCTCACTTCCTTGCTCTGTTATAAGACCTGTCAATTAGAGTAATTTTTAGTGTGACAGTACTCACATTTCTACAGCTCTGATCCATGGAACAGAATTTTGAGGTGAAATATCAGAGCTTCTGGGGATGTTTAGGTGGTTTATACTTAAAGTCTCAAGAGAACAGACTAAGGCATTCCTGTTTTCTGGATTCAGCCCCAGGCTAAACCAAGAGATGGATACTGATTTACTCAATCTGTCATTTGAGGAGCATTGCGAAAGGACTCAGTGCATCCGGGTATAACAAAATGGTATAAAGGAGAAGTAAATGTGTTTTTCAGGACTGTAGTTGTACACAGAGATTCTGCTCCAGTCCCACAGTGTCTTTTGTATGGATCTGGTCATTCATCTCACTATGGCTCATTTATTCATCTGTATAAAAGATACTAAATATTTTGTTTTCCTTGAACCCTGAAAGGCAAAGAGTACATTTTTAAAAGGCTCAATGCTCAAAAGGAATTGTAGCAATATCTCTGTAAGTTAATAATATATTGTTTGCAGAAGTTTAAGAAAACAGACTTGTAAACTTTAGTCTAATAATGTCTTACTAAAAGAAAAAAGTTTTGAACCAACATTTCAGAAGGATAATGTCATAACCAGAATATAGGTGAGTCAGACAAATATTGATTTCTGTGGAGCAATGTGGGGAATAATCTGACTGATAATGGTGCGACTCTCTTAAGGAAGATTCAGAATTTCTGATGGGATTCCAAATTACTTGCTAGGGATTATAGAAGTGTAATTGGTATAGACTCAAACTAATGGGCATCTATTATGTTACCTTCCATTAATTCTTTGTTATTGGGGACCCATATCAACTATTTAGGGGTTTTTTTATGTACTTTGTTGTCCTTTTGCTAAAGAGCACTGAAATTCTGCAAATGACACAGAGACTGATGGAATGATAAATATGGAAGAAGACAGGCCACAGCCGTCTGGTTAGCTGGACCCAACCTTCCCATAAGAATTTTAATATAGGCAAAGGTTCAGCCACATATTTTGAGGAACAAGCAAGGAAGTCTGTGATGATCTTTTCTCTTGGGCAGAAGTGTTTCTGAAAAGGGCTTGTGAAGAATAATTAGTAGATCACAGTCACAGAGTGACATTTTGGTCAACCACCACATAAATGTGAATATGGTTGTATAAATAGTGGAATATTAAGACAACTAAGGCAACGTGTCTAAGTTATCCAGCCATAAAATTCGGGACATTGTGGGGCCTTGCCATACTGTCAGCCTACACATACAGTGATCTGTAGAATTAATAAAAATGGAGTCCCCCATAACATATAATATATCCACATATAACATAAAATATATCCACAATACTTTTATGCAGTCATCAAATTCCAATTTGATGATAGCCTACAAAATACATGTGTAGTGATGAGACCTGTTAATCATAAGCTTGACGAATTAGGCAAAATTTGTATGGCTACAACTGAAATAAACCTGTAAAATGCCAAAGAAAGTTTTTTGTGCCGTGACATATCCAGTAGATATGGAGCATCAGATAGAAACTAGCATAGGGATGTTGAGGATACACTATAAGGATATCATAAATACAAAGTTAGATGCAGCACTCTTTCCAAATTACTGTTGTACCATGATATATCATGACATAAAAACTTGACCTTGATCATGATTAATGATATTGTGAAATACATGGTCTGTTCACAGCTGTGCCTACCTGGTCAGCTGCTCAGCCCCAGGATTGCTGCCTTTGAAGTTGTAGGTGAACTGTTGGCTCTTGGGTGGGTTTTCTTGGAGGATTTTGTTGTTCCTAATTAAAAGGAAGAAAAATAGAAGGAAGGAGAAGGAGCCTACAAGTAATACCCTGTATTACCCCATAGTCAGAGTGCTCAGACCTTCACTCAGTGCCCATCACAGCATCATGTAGAGGGAACGCCAGATACCACAGAAACTGTCAGATACATTTCTATACATCTCAGAGACATTAAGCTGTTGAGGCAAGGTGCTCTGCCCTTGCTTTGGGAGGCTATAATGGGATTGTACCTTTGTTAGGTAGAAATCATTCCTACATTCTCATGGAGATCGTGTTGTCACTTTTACTTAAGCCAATGCTATTGGGAACACTTTATCTCTTGCTATCTGATTTACAAAAGGAACGTAGTTTCAAATGATTTCTGGATGCATGAATTAATCTAGTTTATGCCTTGATTGAATGGGTTATTGTTTAATAAAATACCAGCAAGCATTTTCTTACTGCATCTGAATAAAAGAAGGCAGAGTTGGTACAGAAAAATGAGAGTCATATTTCTTACTAGCTGTTAGGTCTAAAACAATTCATATGAAAGAAGGGAGGCAAAGAGGAAGGGAGGAAAAGAAAATCTGTGGGCTTAAAATCACGGTTATTACTATTTTCTATCCAATATCTGATTTTTCTAAAATATTTATTATTCACCTTATAGCTTTCAAACTAATACATCCAATAAATTGGTTATGGAAAGGTCTGGCTTTAGAGAATGTTACCTTCTGTGTGCTAGTAATGAATGAAGAAATTAAGTCAACACAACCTAAATCCAGAGAAACAAAGTAAACCAAAACCTGTGAAGCACAGAATAATGAACATATGGGGAAAAGGCAATTAACACTGAAAAGCTGAAAGACAACTAGACTATTTTCTTTAGAAGCAGAGCATTAAAACAGTCTGGTAACACACAAGCGAGTGAATGTAAACATAAATGGAAAAAGAGCAATCATTTTTAGCCAGATGTTCCCCCCTGCCAATGATTTGCAGTCTGCAATGTAGTACATGCTTTGGGTAAGAAGTGCCAGGGAGAGAAGGAAGAAAATAATTAGCAAACATCTTAAATTTGTGTTGCAGTTTATAATATGCCTCCTGTCAAACTTTAAATGTAGAATCAGTTGTCCCTGCAGGCTGAAGTCAGCCGCTGCACATCTTTAGCAAAGTCAGCCTACCTTTCCTCAACTAGATGAGGCATGTAATTGGTGATGGGTTATATCACCAGCCATGGAACTTACTCATTTGAGAGCAGACCCTGAGTTTTATTTATATTGCTGGCTCAAGGCAGGATAGTGTCTGAATGTCAAATCAAGGAGTTTCCTGTGGTAGTTTGCACATTTTTAATCTTTTGTACACAGGCATAAAAAGAAAGGGGACTCTGAGAAACATTCACATATCTGGGAATATTTAGTACTCTAATGAACAATATTTCTGACTGACAAGGAGGCAAGAAGCAGCTCTGTTTTCTGTGTCTGAAATATGAACAATCTGGTGAAGGATCTGCTCATCCAAAGTAAATCTAGCTGCACAACAAACTCAGCTTACAGGGGTTTGTTCATACCACTGCATCTGCTGCACCCCTTTGGGATTTATACCTTTCAAATATTTATAATATCATATTATACATCCTTGAAAGCATTGCCAAATCTAAACTTGGCAACTTGAGCACCAGCCTTTTTCCACTTTTTGTTCTTCTTGCTCTTTCTTAATGATCATGTGTCCTTGTTTTGGTTGGATTAGAGTTAATTTTCTTCCTAGTAGCTGGTGCAGTGCTCTGTTTTGGTTTTAGTCTGAGA
The DNA here is from genome assembly GCF_004027225.2 of Strigops habroptila. Lineage (NCBI taxonomy): Eukaryota > Metazoa > Chordata > Aves > Psittaciformes > Psittacidae > Strigops > Strigops habroptila. The sequence continues at coordinate 40,892,097 of NC_044283.2, forward strand.
ACAATGCTGATAACACACTGATGTTTTAGTTATTGCTATGTAGCACTTACCCTGATCAAGGACTTTTTAGTCTCATGCTCTGCCAGTGAGGAGGGGCACAAGAAGCCAGGAGGAAGCAGAGACAGGACACCTGACCCAGACTAGCCAAAGGGGTATTCCATACCACAGCACATCATGCCCAGTATATAAACTGGGGGCAGTTGGCCAGGAAAGGCTGATTGCTACTTGGGTTGGGCTGGGTATTGGTGAGTGGGTGGTGAGTAGTTGTATTGTGCATCACTTTTTTTGGGGGGGGAGGGGATGTTTCTCTCTTTCTTTTTGTTTTCTCTGTTTTCATGACTATCATTATTATTATTGTTACCCATATTATTATTATTTATTATTGTCATATTTTATTTCAATTATTAAACTTTTCTCATCTTAAACCGTGGCTTTTACCTTCTTTCTGATTTTCCTCCCATTCCACTGGGAGGTGATGCTGTGAGCAAGCAGCTTCCTGGCACTTAGTTGCTGGCTGGAGTTAAATCACAACATCATGAAGGTTACAATTATCTTCCACTTACTCAGTATTTTTCTTGTATTTGCATACCTGGAAATGGAGCACAGTATACCTGCTACCCTTACAGCTGAGGTGGACTTGTTGCTTTCGGCCAATGTGAGTGGGACTTTTGCATCTTCTGACTAAAATTCTTTCAACTGTCAGTTATTTTTCAACATTTGCATTTAGTATCTATGTCACTATAATGGAATAAGATTTCCTGATTTATTTAAAGATCAAATAAGCAGTATTTTTCAAAATATGGTTTACTATGGTTTATACGATTTTCTGTAGCTCAGTTCTCTTGCTTTGTTTCTCTTTTTTTTTGGTTTTCTGTCCCCTTCCATTTTGCCTTAATCTTTATATATCATTCTGTGCTTTTTATTACCTTATTGTAATGGTTAATGAAGATGAGGGTGAACACAATACCTTATATTGATTCCCATGGACTATCCTTCTTTCCTATCTAGATGAACTAGTTCATGATATAGCCTTTCTGCTTGTTAATCTATTGAGTGAAAGACTTGTTTAAGTGAAAGCCTTTTATTACCAAGTCAGTCTGTTAATGTCAGTCTGTTTACTATGAAAATGGAATACTTTGAGATGGTGAAAGAGAAAAAGGAAGAAGGAAACATACTTTGTAGCTACTTAACACACTTCCTGTAGGGTAGATTGGATGGGTTTTCTCTTATAGTATGTTTCCGTAATATTTTGTTTTAATAAGTCCAATAAAATGACATAATTGGCTTCCAGGAAAAGAAATTGGCTTCTGATTGGCAGCTAATGTTCTGGTGAGTCAAGCATGATGAAAATCTGACTAGAGGGCTACAGAAATAGACAGTTCTGTTTTCACTGATTCATATACTAAATTATTGTGGTCTATTGCTAGCACTATTTCCCTAATCCTAGATTATTTTATTTCCTCAGGAGCACTTAAAGTTTTTTCAGATAGCCTTTGCAATTTGCCTGTCTTATGGATTTCCACTAACCTTCAATGTCACAGTGTCCAGCCACTTCATAAAGTGTTGGAAAATAGCCACAATGCTGAAGGAGAATTGAGGCAGAGAAAATAGATTATATGAGGTTGTAACATGTTCATAGTAGAATGAAAGCAAGCCATCTCTGTTCATCCTCAGCTGAAAGTTATCCTGCTTTCCCTAGGAAAATGTATCATGTCAGAATTTCTGTGAAACTTAGGAATAAGTTCCCTGTGGTGTTTCTGACACCACATTTCTGGAAAAGCAGTGTAAATTACAGCAAGTACTCTGACACACAATATCTGGTTTCAGCTATTTCACTATCCCCTTGTCTTTCCTCCAATTTTGCTAGTTAGACTGATAAAAATACAGTTTCCTACAGGGAAAATGGTGGAAGTGACAGTGATGCCCACTTCTCACTATGCTTTCCACCTGAATGCTGCTTTACTGCAAACAATGTCCTTTTGTTTTAAAACAAGGAAGGTAGATAGATAGTTTCTTTGTTAAACATTTTTGTTCCTTGGTTAAGGAATGTAGTTTTAGTAGAATAAATACAGTTCCAGATACATAACATTCCCTAAAATACCCTGAAGAATGCGCCATTTTTAGTATTGTAACATCCCATTGTGAAAGGGAGACTGGAGTAATTGCTAGGAAGTTCTTTTATTTTCTGGACACTGCTGTAATATTTCCTAAAAGAATTTTAGAAAAAAATGTGTGTCTGTGCTCAAGTGTATTTTTGTATGTGTATGTAAGATGAAATGCTGGTCTTATTGAAAACAAAAGCAGTTTGTCTTGTCACCTAAAGACTCAGGACCTGAAAAACCTAATATGACCCTAGAGGTCTTGTAATGTATCACAGCAATTGATCAAGACGGAATCCATGTTAGGAGGCTGATCTGCATAAGCATTTTAACATATTTTGACATGGTTAAATTGTGAATTCTGTGCTGTCTGAGGAGTTGGAAATAATCTTTCTTATCTGTTTTACCAATGGATGATCTATTTCTCTGTACAATTTAGCTTTTCAGGTATTTGTGGAAATCCTCACGCTAGGTGTGTATGACAATTTTTCTCCCTATTCCAGTCTTGCTGCTTTTGAGTTTTTAAAGCTGGTAAACAAGAAAGGTGACTTTTAGCTTGTTGGGTGGCTGACCTTTCTGGCAAAGCAAATGGAGGGTTTATAACAGATTTTACATGTCTGCTTTTTGAACTATGGTAACATAGCTCAAAATAATGTGTGATAGATACAGTGTACTGCAGAGGGTAAGGTTATGTTTTGGCCTATACTAGCAACATTAATAATTGCATTATCCTCTGTAAATTTGTATTTCTGTTGACATTTTACCATTCGAAGCTTTATTCATTTCCCTATGGAGCTTTACATTCGTTTTATAAACGACATATGCACAAAGCTATGCCACAGTCTAGAAGAAGGGGGGAAAAGAAATCTAATATTAAGCCCTAAAGGCATCTGTTCAGTAACCTGTATCTGAGAGTAAGGCAACCATGCTGCCATCTGTTATATTTTCTGTATGATGGCTATTGCCCTCATTGTAGGTTATTGCAGATCTCAAAGGGCTATGCTCACTTTGCCTTTGAATCATTTTCTAGAAAATAAAAAATATCTTGCATTTTCTCCTGTGACTGCACAACCTGTATTGTAAAGATTACTTCAATTACTAGATCACTTACGTTATTTCTAAGCAGAATTCATTTTGTTTTCGTGTTGTGTAGATGAAAGTGAGCTCTCTAAAAGGTTTTTAAAGCCTTATGGTTTTGTACTTTCAAGTACCTGAATGCCTTGCATGACTTTGCATAAAGGTATGACATTATTTACTATTTATTTCAGATATTTAGTCAGAAAAAAACCCTCTTTTGAGAAACCATCTGCCATCTGTGTACAACAAAAGGAAGATGTAGAGTTGAATGTTATAAAACAAAAACATAGAACAACATATATACCAGAGTTGGTTTTTTTTTTCAATCTTGTTCCAGTCACTAATCTGTTACGATCTTTGTCAGAGTAAAGTCAGATGTTTTATGAAGAGAAAAGTAGCTCTTTAGTCATGATGTTCATGGCCAAGTATGAAAGGTGCAATACACTGCTGTGATCCTTCTCAAATAGTAATTTAATTTCTTTGCCAAAACTAACAAACAGGAAAGAAAAAGCCCACACGTTTTCACCTGCCAATATTTGGATTTAAACTGTGGTTTTTCTCTGCAGCAGTAATTTCCTCACTTTTCTGAGTGCAAGAAAAAAAAATATTTCATGGCTCTGTGAGAATGAAACACTTATTTCTCAGGAAAGAAAGAGTCCACAATTTTCAGACCCCCTAGTTCATGAAATGACAAATGAATGGCAAAAATGGCATCTCCCCACCATCCTTTCCTTGTTTACTTTATTTGTAAGGGATAAAACAGACATTTTCTTCAACGCGAATGATTTATTAAAGCCAATAGATCTTTGGGAAAAAAACCCAACATTCCTAGATTAAATAATAACATTGAAGAGAGTGGGGTGGAGGTATTTGTAGTCCTTTCTTTAAATTGCTTCCAGGGAAATCTAATTTGTTAAAATCCGAATGCTTTGGAGAGTGAAAATGACAATTCAGTACTTACAACTTGGTGTTTCAACACCAGTACTTACAACTAAGTGCTGTTGAGAGAGTAGCAGGGATGAGGAACAATAAACCTTTTCTTCCCGGTAGACGGGAATGGCTATCTCCTGAGCCAGCCCCTCTGCCATTTACCACCAAATGAATTCATATAACAATGGCAGCAATTTGAAGCATAATATTATGAAAGCACTCACTGCGTCATTTAGCATCATTAGCATCTTTTAATGTCATTTAACTGCTGAAAACAAAGACAATCAGCATCCTATCAGGCAGTTAGGTTTTGGCAAACTAGTTTTAGGAATAAAACTATTTCTAAGATATGTCCTGTATTTTCCAATGAACAATGGTAGATTTAGATTCCAGTTCCACGTTAACAAATGGCTCAAGTGAATCTTAGTGTATCACACTTTATAACATCTGTAGATTTTCATTTTTTGGTGGAAAGATGAAAGGCAATAAACAGAGATAACTATTTCTCCCTGTGGTGGTGCAATATGTGTATTTTGAACTTTAACTACTTTCATCTACAGGAATGATTATCAGGTATCCATTCCTCCTTCAGACATACAGAGTGCATGAGCACAGCAACAGTTTATAAAACATCAGCCAGTTCCATATCTGATTATGTTTTGGTTTTATCCTCCATGAAGTGGTATCTCAGTGTGGAATTGATGAATTTAAAGAGAACCTGAAATGTGAATGAGCACAATTATTCTTTTCATTATTTTGTTACTGCTGATATATAACTTAGGTAAAGTTTGTCCAAGACTAAGAAATGTGCAATTAGATGACTCTGACAATGTTTTCTAAATGCAATGAAAAATCTGTTTTATAAGTGATAGAAACACCTATTAAATAGAATCCTCTCCTCAAAGTGGACATTTTTCAGAAAGCTGTCATGAGAAAAGGGGGCAAAAGATACTTGGAGTAGCGTATTGCATTGCTTAGGCTATTTTTTTTCCATATTCCAGAAGCAAAGGTAAAGGACGCTAGCATAAAAAAACCTGACCCAAATCACTTTATCAATGCACAGGATTACAAAATGGAATTGAATGTAAGAGATGGTGGTGAGTAGAAGAGAAACAGTTTCTTTTAGACGGTGTTACTTAATCTGGGGGTTTTTTGCATTATCCAAATTATCAATTCTGTCTTGGTATCAAATAAGGAATCTAGACTCAGAGGTCAGTCTTGGAAAGATGAATGAAAATGCAGTGGTGACCAAGTTTCTATTTTTGTAAGGGCTTTTGCAGTCTTTTGCCTGTTGGACACTGAGACTATGTCTTAAAAATAAAAATTAAAGATGTGGTTTAAAAAGGAATGGAAAAGAAGAGCAGAAGAAAGCAAGTGAAAGGAAAAAGGAAAATGGACTCATTTTTTAAACTGGTCTGTTGGTTCAGAAAGACTGGTATTTAAATGGTTAAAGCCTCCTAGGGTCTCTGGTACTTTACTGCGGCACAGCTCAGCTCTACCAAATTCTTTTCCTGCTCACCCTCTCTTCTTTCAACTTGACAGGAAAGTGAGACCGTATTCATAGTATATCTGGAAAAGTATTTACAAAGCTCCCTTTGGAATTATTGACTACAGTTTTTCATGGATGTGGTGTCTTGGCAGCTGGCTCATACTGTCAAATCATGTGCACAGTGTGTCCCGTTTGATATGTAAAAATGATAAAGTTGTAAAGCTATGAGTCTCAAAAGATGAAATCTCCGCTAAACACTACTGTGCAAGATAAAGAGCCCTTTATTACTGCGCTAAAAAGACAGAGGAAGAAACAAAGCTTTTCTAAAAGCAATCCTTTCAAAACTGACCTTAAGTAGCTGGACCATAAATCCTTCTTTTATGCATTACAGACACCTTTTTCCTTTTATTAAGAAAAATCTATTTAAAATGAACCTTTTGAAAATAGCTAAGGGCAACTCTAATCTGTTATATGATGTCTTCCAACTCCGTGTTTGGTAATTAATTCATTGTAATTGCTCATCTGCTTATCCCCTGCTTTTATGAACTCCTCTTTTGACACATTCAGTCTTATTTAACCTTTTATAATTTACTTTGTAAAGTTTTCTCCTGCCTTTTTCTGCTAAACCCAGGCTGCTTGGGAATCATTTAATGCCATTTTCCTCTCTTTATCCAGTTCCTGTGTTTTCCTCTTTCTGCAGACATGTCCAAGGAAGATGCTGCTGATCTGAGGAAATGACATGGCATTGGGACTGACAAAGGCACTTGCAAGGAGTGGGAGAAGAGGCTCTGAAGAGTCATCATAACTGTACTAGAGAAGAGAGGGGGAGAGGTAGGTGAATGTGTGCTCTACTCTTCCTCCAAGTTTATAAAAGAAACCTTTTCAGTAACTCACTGCACCTTCCATTCTGTGGTGTCACTGAAGAAAAGGAAACTTCCCTCTGACCAGGGAGGGTTCAGAAATCATGGACCTTTTGAAATGGGCTGAGGCAAGTTGTTCTCATAACAGCTCAGAGGAAATGAAGAAAAGGTGATTACAGATCCATAGATGTATAACACTGCACTGACTCACTCAACACTGCTGTGTACAGCGTGCCCTGGAGTACCAGCTGCCAGGACTATGACGCCATTAGAGTTGTTGCCACATTTATTAACCAAGCCGTCTGTCATCATGAGATAAACCTGAGAATTTTTTTCCTGAAACAACAGGAGCATACAAAAATCAACAAGACCTGATTACTCAGTGTGAAAAAGCCAACATAAATGCCCTTGGGACAGCATCTTATTTGATATCCTTAAATATCACATAACACGAATAAAATATTGATCAGTCCTGCCCACAGAAATGTTTGCTAAGTTAAAAGCATTTCAAGCTGTTACAGGTAGGAAAAGAAAATCTTTCTCAAAGTATGTTATTGTCTGCCCCATCATTGTCAGAATTTCAGATCAAGTAGGTTCAGATCTCAAGAGCTGAAAATACTGAATGACAATATCTGATACATCAACTGATTTGATCAATAGCTCATGGATAGCACATCTCTTTCTGTATTGAAGAAAAATTACTCTTCTAGAAAGCTGTTCCAGGGCTCTCAGTAGGCTAATACCCTTTTCAGATGTTTTAGAAAGCAATCAAAGATATCCATTAACAGTGGGTAGAGCATTCTGTAATCTCTCCAAATAGAGACAAGTTGGTGAATATCTGAAGGGTGCCTGTAAGGATGCTGGAGAGGGACTCTTCATCAGCGACTGTAGTGATAGGCCAAGGGATAATGGGTTTAAGCTTAAACAGGGAAAGTTCAGGTTAGGTATAAGGAAGAAGTTCTTTACTGTGAGGGTGATGAGACACTGGAACAGGTTGCCCAAAGCAGTGGTAAATGCTCCATCCCTGGCAGTGTTGAAGGCCATGTTGGACAGAGCCTTGGGTGACACAGTCTAGTGGAAGGTGTTCCTGCCCATGGCAGAGGGTTTGGAACTAGATGATCTTAAGGTCCTTTCCAACCCTAACCATTCTATGATTCTATGAATAATGAGTAATAGCATGGTCCTTCAAAAACATTACATAATACCTTATGTAATGTTGGAGATGTGTAAGTTTACCTTTGATGCTAAGAACACCTTGGACCACATGGTTTAATGCAAGGTGGCCCTGCCCATGACAGGGGGGGGTGGAACTAGATGATCTTAAGGTCCTTTCCAACCCTTACTATTCTATGATTCTATGATTCTATAAAATATCTACAAAATAGTACCAGGTTCCCGCAGGAGCCCATAGTCGTGTTTGCTGAATTTAAACCTGCTGAATGACCAGAGTGTTTAGAATTCCTTTGTGACTGCATGAGTTCTTGAGATATTCTTGATCACACTGCAAAAAGGTGCCTGTGGTAATTGAAAGTGCTAGATTAGGAGCAGAAGGGGGAGGTTTCTGACGAACCAGTATCTGTCCTTGCCAACATCTTCAGTAATTCACTATTGTAACATATTTGAACTGCTTTGATGACACATTCAGCAGCTAAATGAACTGCACTGTTCCTTTCATGACTGAAATATGCATGGCAGGATAGAAGATTTGGGAAGTGGCCTTCTGACTGAAGGGAGCCTGCAGTTAGTTCTTTCTCCTGACTCTACCAGAGGAACACTTCAACTCTTTAGGAAGTAGGACTGTTTCCCTTGTGAGTCACGGAAACCAACCCCAGACAGAACATCTCTGATCAGCAAAAGGTTCATTTGTCCTCCTGAATACTTAATTTTAATGACTAAATTTAAGTCCTGGTATGGCTGTGAGAGCAAAAAATGATTTGGTTTGGTTTCATTTTGTTTGTTTAATATTTGCTGTTAAAAGTTTAGGAGAGAAAGGTAAAAAAAGAGTGTTTTCTTACATAGGAAAAGTAGTTACTAGTTTAGGTAATTAGCAAAACTAGGACTTGGGCCTAACCTTTTCTTTGTACATCAAGACAATGCCAGAATTCTCTCTTCTCTGTGGTTCATATTCTGAACACAATTTTTATTTTTATTTCAATATTCGTTTGCCAGACAACGTAATGAAATAATTTCTGAATCTTTCAAGCCCAAGAAAGGTTTCAGGTTTCGTATGTATGTCTGCAGTCAGTCTCTGACATACATTTCTGTATAGCCATTCACTGACAGCACCCTTTTTATTAACCCTTATGCCATACAGGTTTAAGAGTTAGGAAAGACCAGAGGTATTCTTTAGAAGCAATCTATAAAATGTCATGTTGTTTGGGCCATCATTTTTCTCACTTCCCACAAACAATATAGATACTCTATTCAGAACTTCTCTGCAGGTTTTCCTTTTAGTGTCTCAGCAGATATAAGAAAAGGCAAGTCTGTAAGAAAAGTGACCTTTAGTTAGATTTTATGACAGGCATGTCATCATGTGTATCTGTACACGCTCTCTCTCTGATCTATGTCTTGAGTACTTCGACTCTATGCCTTTAAATATTTAGACTTTTTGCTCAAGAGATTTATTAGGTTTCAGATGCAGACCTCATTCATTATTGTGTGTAAACATTTTTTAATTTTAAATTATTCTCTGCAGCATGGTTTTGTCACCACTTGGAAGCTCAAAAGCTCTGAAATAATGGATTCATCAGCTGAAATGACATTGGCCTCTACTCAAGTTTCTTTGCTTTCTCTTTCATGATAAAGAACTTTATAAATAAATGTCAGAAAAACCTTGTTGCTGTGACAAGATATTTAAAAGGAGGTTGAAGCTGAGTGAGGGCAAAAGATTCCTTGTGTTCTAACACGAGGGCAAACATCAGCAAGTGTAGTGAGAAGACCTTGAATTTAGGACATTGCTGCCAGGTGCTCTGCAGAGCTCCAAGAAAGTAATTGGCTTTATTTATTGCTGAGGATTCACCTTTCTTCACTCAAATGTTATTTTGAACAGATACTGATGCGTTTTTGTTTTTTTTTTTTTAAATGAAACAGCAAAACCCAAAAAACAGCAACAAACAAAACCCAACAGGTTTATACGCAGCTGGTTTGTTTCAAGAACCGAGCATGACTTCACATGTGCAAAGTGACAGTTGGTAAAGACTCAGTGAAATATTACGTGTATATACACAGTCAACAAATACCTCATTAAGACAAGACCGGAAGTATTACCACTAAGATTGTGCTATTATTTTCTCTATTTTGCTACAGAGATTTTTCTACCTACTTCCTCAGCTCTCTTTTTCATGTCTCCCTTTTGCAATATTTAAGTAACACATGCCTTCAAAATAGTGATGGAGAAAATCACTTTCAAAGGAGAACTGATTCTCAGATATAAATACATTGAAATGTGGAGATTGATTGGAGGTTAGAAAGGTGCTTGCTACATCTCTTTACATCTTCTTTGTGCAATATCTACACAGAGCATATTAAAAAAGAGGTCTTTAGTCTTGAGCAGGGGTTTAATACTAATGTGCAAATATTATGGTTATAACTAGTGGTACTCTTGTGTAGAATGTCTTTTTAAATAATGCATCCTTGCACACAGTTTATATATATAGCACAATATAAACAACAATTCTTTCAGTAATTAGAATGGGAAGATGTCCTTGATGTTTTCCTACTTCTTTTTTACAAACGCTTCAGTTCTTGTTGTTCAGTGACTATATTCTGATACAGTACATTCAGCAAGTATTTGTTTCTCCAGCAGTAACTTTCAAACTTAAGATGCATTAAGTGCCCCTAAAGGTTGTACAGAAAACATTTCCTAGGAGGAATGAAGAAATTCTTTTGGCAACAGCATCTTAGCTGTAAGATACTGAAAACTACTCCAAATCCCACTGAAATAGGTGGAAAGATTTTCAGTGACTTCAATGAATGCAGGATCAAGCCAATTAAACACTAATAGCCTCAAAGTCTCTCCCTAGTAGTAAGAATACTTAATGCCTATTACACTGTTAACTACCTCTGTTTCTCTTTTCTCGTTGCTTCTCTCCAGATGTTGTGATGAGCACATGCTGTGTTTCTTTCCTCTGGCCCCGAAATGTTAACAGAATTCTACATATGTGCTTTGACTCTTAAGTCACTGTAGGTGATGCAGAAAAGCAAGAGTTTTATTTTTGTGAAAACACTGAGGTTAATTCTCATTAATTAAAATTAATTTGCTTATTTTTTTCTCAGTCCCATTATTGTGGCTACAAAACTGACTAAAAATTTTATATTCAATAGTATTAGTATAAGCTGCTTTTTACTGTTTTATTAACAGATTCTTTACCTGATCAACTTTTATTGCTTCTGCTATATGAGGAAGAGATTGCTTCCTGTTGGAGCTTCATTGTTGGAAAGCACAGGTTAACTTCCACCATTAGTTACATAAGCAGGGAAACACCAGAGATTTTTTTTTTCAAAATGATAGTGCATTCCATTTTGTATGCTCACAACCGCTTTGTTTATAATATGATTAGGCACATAATCATATTATAATAATCACAAGTTAGCTGAACTAGTTTTTAAAATAATTAATAAATTAAAAATATTTTGATTCTCAGCTTTTCTGCTGAGACACACATTTAGTCGTGCCCCCCCCCGCCAAAAAAAAAGAAAAAAAAAAAAAAGCCTGGCATGTAAAAAAGAAAAAAGAGATTGAAAGAAAGAAATTAATTGTTTTTGTTTAAACAATTTAAAAGTGAAATAAATAGCAAAGCTTGAAATGGGAAGTAGAAGTTCTGATTTATATTTCCACAAAGTATTTTTTAACTTAATCAACCAGGTAAGACACAAGAATGCAGATTCAGAAAACTCTTCACTGTTTCCTAAAAGGCATTTCTGATGATAAAGAAAAAGTTTTCATAGTATTTTTCACTCAGTTATACTGAATCAAGTGTTGCTACTTTTGTATATCTTCAAGGGGCTCCACCAGCTTCTTAAATGGACCACAAAATGTGTACAAGTCATGTCTCTGAAGATTGCTCACGATGTCCTGTCACAAAGCTATCAGCGTTATTGGTACCAGTGCTATTGGTACTATTGATCCCAAAGCTATTGGTACTAACTATTGGTACTTCATTCTGAAGTATTTCATATTTTTAGAGTGTTATGTTTTCTTGGAGAATAGGGTGGAAAGCCAACTGTAATCCTATGCTTGGTTACCCCTTCCCCTTCCTTTTTCTCTCTCTCTTTCTGTCTAAGTAGTAAGCAGTAAGCCTTTGTTCCTTCCCTTTTTTTCCAGGTTATATTGTGGCAGCTCCCCAGTAAGTAGCTCAATATGAAAATCATTAATTTCCGGAAGTTAAAATTTCTGGCTGTGGGTAGAAAGTCTACTCTTGGAAATGCCACTGGATCCACAGTGATCATGCCCTGTCTGATACTGCCATCACCCATCCTGCTTATTCTAAGGAGGAGAGCTGGAAGAGAGAAGGTGTAAAAAGATCACTAGCGAGTTTACGGCAGGGACTCAAGCAAGGCATGTAGCTTTACACTGGCTATTTTGGGATTTCACAAAACCCCAGCTTAAGCAAGGGGATTCTTTTCACTGTGTGATCCAAACCACAGCCAGATGTGGTCCTTTGGGCTGAACTGCACTGTGGCAGCCTGAAAGGGTAGAACTGTCAGCCGGGCATTTGTGACCCTTCTCAGGTAGGGCACACTGCGAGTCCAAGCTTGCCTGTCACTGTGTAAAACTCCTTGGGTAAGGGGGAAAATACAGAAAGTTTTAAACATTAATTATGAAAAGAAATCAGACACTCTGTAGAGTTCTATTAAATCCTCAGTGTAACAATGAGTGACACAAAGCGTTAGCATTTGCACTTACTGTTTGATCTTGTACAGATTCATTAATCTTCATTCAAACAGTTACTTACTGAATGATTAAAACTGTTAAACTCGAGCTTTTCTTACCAGACAATTGAGTAAAGATTTTGTTCGTACACTTTTGAGGTCCCGGTATAGGTGACCTTTGCTTTGCTACTGGCATGTATTCCTAGCCCAGAAGAGGGCTAGAAAGCTCCCAAAATACTCACCTCATTAAGTAGAACAACTCAAAGGGAAGGCAGGTGATAGCTTTTTTGCAGAATCATTTCTCAGAATGGTTAAAAAGAAAAGGTAAGTTTGAAAAACCTGAAAAGATTCCATCTGGTCTTAAATAGTCATTCAATAGAAATATATTTCTTTCTTCCTTTCTTTTCTGGAAAATCACTGTCTTAGCAAATTCAAAGCTGGAACAAACAAGTTGGATGATAGCACAGTACTGTAAGAGCTCTTAAAGGGGGTTGCACAATAAGACTGTGCCTGAAATGTGGTTGAGATAGATGAAAAGCTGCAGTTTTCATAACCTGATTTCTCTGTGTGGAAAAGTCACTGAGGCACATGGGGAAAAAGTTGGCAGCTTTGTTATTTTCAGATTTTCTCTTCTTTTCCTACAGCTTTTCTTTGACATTCAGGCTGTATCCTGAACAAGTGCAGGCCCTAAATATTGTCAAAATTACCAACTTCTAACTTCTTGTTCTCGTCATAGATAGGACCTGCACTGTAGCAATAATATCAAATCCTCATGGCATCAAATCATTTCCAGATGTTTTTTCTCTGACCCATTTAATTTTGCCTTTAGGAAACGTCAAGTCTGCCTGCTAAAATGAGGACACATTTCAGCAAGCTTTATATACCGCTAGATGAAGAACAAATAGCCCTAAGGTCTGTATTATTTCACATTGTGTTGCAGGTTTAACACAGAGGCAAAATATTAATAACCTCAGTATTAATTAAACCGCTATGATTACCATTGTTATCTTAACTTTGCTAACTGATACTGAGCATCTCTTATTGCTAATACTGGGAAACTTTTAAGGCTACTTTGAAGGAGAATGAGAATCAATTGTGGATCTTCAGTGTAGTGATAAAAGAAAACCCCTTTTGAAAACCGGAACTAGTGTGTGAATATTGATTAGTAAGTTCCTTGCCACAATACCTTCTTTGCTCTTCCTTTCACAAATCCATTTTAAAATCCTACTAAAGACCTAAACACTCAGAATTCTTCATGTACTGAGTAAATACAAGCAAAACAATTGAAAGCAGCAGCATCTGAGTGGGAGGCAGCCCACTGTGAGTGCCTGAACTCTGCTGGCTAAAGAAAGAATACCTCAATAATTAGAGGATTGTTTCTGATGATGGCCCCTTTCAGCAGTCATACCTGTGCACCCATGGACTCTGGGTAGCATCCCAAACATGACTGACCCATCTCACTGCCCATTTGCAGTGGCAGTTGCAATTGATGCAGAATTTTCTAAAGGGCAAAGTGTCAATCCGGCTCCAACTAGAGCCAGTGAAACTTCACCGGAGAAGTATTTTGGAAACCCCACCTGTATCTTGCTGTCAGTGTGAAATGCACATTTTGGAGAAGTATTTTGGAAACCCCACCTGTATCTTGCTGTCAGTGTGAAATGCACATTTTGGAGTCTACTTTTCATTCCGTAATAGACCTCTTGCGAATGTAGGAACTAAATAGTGCCCACAGGGAAAGAAAGCCTACAAAAATTAGTCTTGAAATAACGGCAGGCTAAAAACCAGCTTGGAAAACCCACTGCATAATTAGGAAAGAAGTTATGCAAAGGTGATTTGAAATGAAAGTTGAATATTAAAAGAGAAAATATGTTACAATGACATTCACTGAATAGTTCTTTATGGCATGTTACCACGGCCATTGGTTAGGTTTTGGCAGCAGCACAATCACTTTGATCTCAGTTAATCAAGGCAATGAAGCACTTTCTTCCCCTTATTTGAACAGTTTCCTCCTATAGGCACAACATAAGTCAGTAGATTTGCAGTCATATCAGTGGGATAGCTTTGCTTAATAAAAACTAACACAAACTTTCAACAAAGTGCCAGGCAGTTCAGGCCCCGATTCTCCCTGCTGCAGAAGTTACGTGTTACTAAGGCCAAATGAAGCTATTTTGACTCTTTAGGCAAGGATCCCAGAAAGATACAATAAGGTGCCAAAAAGCATCAAAAAATGCAAATACCAGAAATGGATCAGTGCTTAGCAGAGCTTTCTGCGTGAGTCTATTAATCACACCAAGGGACGCTTCCATCCTTAATGGCATTATAATGAGGAAAAGCTTAGTATTTAACTAACTTCAGCAATTGATAATGCTTGTGGAGAATTTTAATGTATTACTAATGCAATATGAATTGCTGGAAATAGACATGTACAGGAATCAATTGAGATTTTATTATTCGGTTTCTATTTTTGGTAGCAATAACGTCTTCAGCTGTGATACCAATGAAGAACATCAATATGTTCTCCAAGACACGTTAAAAAAAAAAAAATGTCACCAACACCCATTAAGTTGCTGCTGCAAGATTTACTGGGTGATGGAAAAAATCATGAATTAACATTATCAAGTTGCTTCAGCAACTTGAATGAAATCTGGTGCTCCAAGCAGTGATCTACAGCTCTTCCACTCTAACAGGATGTTGCGAGCAACATCACATGTTGCTTTTCCAGTCAGCCTCTGAGATGACATAGTTACAGAAAGCGGAAGGTACAAGCAACCTGAGAGGGTCTTGTGGGCGACATACTGCCTGTGAGCCATAGGTTGGGAATCACAAAACTACACCCTAGCAATGAGGTTTTGAACTGCTGCTCTGATTTAATCCATGTCTTTGGCATCAAGGCAAGTCTCCCTCATTACTGGAGGGGTGAAAAAGGAGGTGTCGTGGTTTAAGCCCAGCCGGTAACTTGGAACCATGGAGCCGCTCGCTCACTCCCCCACTTCTTCCTCCCCCCGCTCCCAGAGGGATGGGGAGGAGAATCAAAAGAATGTAACTCCCACGGGTTGAGATAAGAACGGTCCAGTAACTAAGGTATAATACAAAATCACTACTGCTACCACCAATAATAATAATAATAATGATAAGGGAAATAACAAGTGGAGAGGATACAATTGCTCATCACCCACCTACCAATACCCAGCCTGACCTGAGCAGTGATCTGGGCCTTCTGGGTGACTTCCCCCAGTTTATATACTGGGCATGACGTGCTGTGGTATGGAATAGCCCTTTGGCCAGTTTGGGTCAGGTGTCCTGTCTCTGCTTCCTCCCAGCTTCCCCTCCTCCCTGGCAGAGCATGAGACTGAGAAAGTCCTTGGTCGGAGTAAACATTACTTAGCAACAACTGAAAACATCGGTGTTATCAGCATTGTTCCCAGGCTGAAAGTCAAAAACACAGCACTGCACCAGCTACTAAGCAGCAGAAAAAATGACTGCTGTTGCTGAACCCAAGACAGCAGGAAAGAGTGGGAGTCAATAAAGGCTCTGAAACCTCCTTTCCATTTATAAATCTAGTTAAAATACCTGCATATTTTTAACTAAAAGTGATTTTGCTGAAAATTCTGGAAAATAAATTGATTAGCTAGTCTAGAAAAGAGCTTGGTTTGATTTTTACTATTTGAATTTTTCTGTCAAGAATTAGTAATTTGCAAAGACCTAATGCTGAATACAATTACAGAAATACAGTTTTAAGCCCATGTAGAGGGGAGAGTGTTATAGCTTTCTCTGTGACAGTATCACTGCAGTTTAATAAAAACATCTGTAACTACATCAAAGGAAGCTTCTCAGTCACCACATGTCAGGTGACAAGGTTTTATTTGTTTCTTTTAGTAAGCAGTACAGTAATATGACAGTTTTTCCATCCTGACATGTATCAAAAGCAGTGAATATTTAATGCAATTAGACTTGTTTATTCTGCTAAATGTCTTTGTGAAACTAGCCCCATTATGCTTATCCACCTCTTATTCCCAGTCCTTATCTTCTACCGCCATTAGTATGCAGCAAAACTTAAAGCTGTTATCCTTTCCTTCAGACTAGTGCATAGCCAAGTAATGATTTCACATATAATGGTGTTGACCATCAAGTTAGACTGGGATCAAATAGGATGTAATACCTTTGCTCAATTCAGAGCTACTAGTGAAAACCTAAGGTTGATTTAAACAAAATCCATGAGGCAAATGTCATCATTGCACATTAAGATCAATAGCTGTCTGTTTTTTCTTGAATACTCAGAACCTTCTTGATATGGAAAAACAAGATAGCCAACAGATATAAAAGGTGACATCCTGGGAAAAAAGCTGCTTAAAATTCTTTCTCAAATGTGCCTCTTTATAACTCAAAACATCTAATCAATGAATGTTTCTTGATGTATTATGGTTTATACCCCCCAATTAAATATCTATTACACTTATACTTGCAATGTTGTAATGATACTATTATCTTACAAGTATTTTAAAAAATTGCTCAGTGTGACAAACCACTTAAATTATAATTCTCAAATAGCAAAATATCCTCATAAACCTTTAAGTATTTATAGTCAAAGAAATGAGTATGTTATACCTCATTAACAAACCAAATGTCTTCCTGTGTTTTAAAGTAAAATATTTCGGGTGTTTTTTAGTTTTCTTTTTTTTTTATTCATTTTTGCCTCCCCATGCTTTCCCAACAGCTAGGCATTGACAGGTATGTATTTAGATATTCTGCTATTCTATAGTATTTAAAACTAAGAGAAAATTATTATGACAAGACTACATAACACAGTTGCCTGTGATAATATGGGACTAAATTAAGGAGATCCCTCAGCTTGTAATCTGAAGTTCTGTTGCTTGCTACAGCTTACCTAACATATGAGTCCTGTATACGGATCCTACATATGAAGGCTGAATGTGAAGCACTGATTAGAACACATCAGATCTTTCATCAAGTATACGTGACTGGACTTCTTTTGCATGGAAAGAAGTATGTAGGGAGGAGGGTTGTATGGCTAGTTCTAACTCTAATAGTGAGCATAGAAACAGCTAGGATGTGCACACTAGATATGGAAGTAAAATGTATTATTGGCAAAAGGGACCAGACATGTTAGATATAGCTTTCTATGCTTCTCTCTTAATTTGTCATAAAATTGATACATATGGAATAAAGAGCTATTTGGACAACCCTGGAGGCATGGAAGTTGAAAACAAACAGAAAAACTTCATTTAAATTAATTTGTAAGGAACTTTGATATAGGCAACTGAGAAAATGTGAAAGGTGAAATTCTTAAAAGAACAGAGCTATTGCAGATCCAAACAACTTAATGGAGAAAGAACCAGCTGTAAACCTTCATTAAAGATAAGGTAGATGTAAGTTTAAAAAGTTAGTTGCTTGAATGAAAAATCGTTTATATATATACACACATATATATTACTTAGTAAAATAGATATAATTTACAAATATAATTTGCTTTAAAGATGATTAAATTTTTAAATTTTTTTTTTTTGGAAACAATTATGAAACTGATTTTTTTTAAGTGACCAGAGGTCTTAAAATGTATTGAGGACTCAGAAATAGTGGGTATTAAAAGTATCTGAAAATCAGAATCCTTATAGCCCTCAGACTGAATACATTCATGGTCATGTTAAAAAGTTGCTTTCACCTGAAGTCTCACCAGTATCTCCTTCAGAAGAATGGTCCTTTGCTGCCATTAGAAGGATTTCCTTCAATCCACAAACCTCTGTGAATGGTTACTTTCAACATGAAAATAGTGTTTATACCTTTTCTGTCCTTTTTAGCATTAGCGCTTGTAGATGGGGTTATCTTCTGCCACATCACAGGGGGTGGTTCTACAGCTGAGATTCATTTCTTTGAAGGTGGCATGAGGCATACATGAAGGAGGGCAAAATGTATAGGTTTGTGCTTTTCCTTCCCATGATGTAGATAAATGTTGTGTCTTTAGTGTTGTTGAGCCAAAACATTTCTCAACTGCCAAAATCACACAAAACCAAAATGAATTCACAACTGGCACAACACTATGTATGACATACAAACTAATGTTTTCACATTGTGCCATCAATTTTAAAGTCTATATTTCTCACTAAGCCTCACATAGGGCAGGCTTTCTTGGATGAGAAATCACCAACAGTGTGGTATTATTTATGGGATTGGTCACACACTATGTATGCTATGGAAAGAAAAATGCAATTGTTTGTGTCACTGTATGCAGTAACTGGTATTATTTTAAATAATGTGCATAATTTTAAAATCCCATAGTAGGGTCCAGAAACATATATCCTCCATCAGTTTTTTAGGTTTCATATTTACTTTACTTCCCTTTAGCTTTCAGAAGAGTGAAGTGTGTTTGCTGTTCAATTTGTTGTTCTTAAAAAAGTATATGACATTTATTCTGGCAGTTTGTACACCTGGTTTCTCTGAATAATTCTTTGCAAAGAAGAATGTATGGCAAGTTTGTAGGTAGAATAATTATTCAAGAATAAATATTTTCTTCAGTCTGTTAAGCAATTTTACAATGGAAACATGAAATTAAGTCTTACTTTAAAAGCTTGGATTGTATAAAACCCCTGAAATGCTACAATGGAAATGGCAAAGTACTTTTTTATATGCTAACAAACATTTGACTTGAAGGTGAGACAAACTCAACATTAATAGAGGCTGTCGTAAGAAATGAAAACAGTACTGAGTGCAGTTTATCACAGGGGACACTTTCTTTCAGGAGGTGGAATTTCTAAGAGGTTACTGTACACCAAGTCCTGAAGCTTGAAATTCCCCTGTGTTCAAGAATGTAGAAAGGATTAATTTTAGAGTAAGATAACAAGTTGAGAAATGCGTGCCTATTTTATGTATGCCTCGTGTAAACTATGAATTTTCATAAGTAAACATAAATATTAATCAGCAGCTTTAAGTCTTCTGTATTTACATGCAATAAAATATATTCTTGTCTATAAGCGCTAAAATTAGCATTACTTGTTTTCCCAGAAGATAGCAATATCTGAAAAATTTAGCCCATAGTATGTAATAAATTTTTTGTGCACCTTCTAATTGATAATTAAATATATGTGAAGATTGTTTATTTTTAAAGGAATGCAAAGTGGCATCCCTTGGTGCACTCTGCTATGAGTCAGTGTGTCAGGGCAGGTTTTTCAATGATCTAATGTTCAGCAGTTCATAACCAAGCAGTGCCAAGTTGCAGGTGATTCCAATCCCCAATTCTGCTTTTGCCATATGTTTGCATTTTTCTCCAAGGGTATATCCATCAAAGATGCTGACAAGCAGCACTAATCAATGTGTACCAGAAAAGACTTGGTTACAGTTCTGGTATGAAGCATAGAGTAGCTGTGTCATGGGAGGCACGATAGTTAGCATTTAGAGCTGAATGGATACATCCAGGGAGAAAGAATATGAAACTTGCACTAGATGTCTTTTGGGGCATTGAGATTATTTTAAAATTTTTTCATATTACTGTCTGTGCAAGTAAATGGGAGTCAGCTCCAGGTGTCTCTTCATTACTGCAATTTTGTCAGTGCAGAAAAATACATCAAGATATTTGAATAGCAAATATGTAGTGATAGGAAGCACCTGATCATTATTCCTCAACGCAACAGGAAGCTAGCAAGGTGACATTCAGACTGAATGATTTGTGCAGATTCCATAATATTGTGGACTGCTAGCAACTTCAAGTTCCATTTTTCCAGATAGAATCTGGAATAACCACAGAGAGATAGAAAAATTATTTGAATTTTTTTATTTTACATCTTCTTCCTACAAAACTATAGTATTATTTAAAGACAATAGTAATAAAAACTTATCTACTCATGCTTCTATTGACTTCCATCTTTACAATTGGCAGCCCCTACCTGAATTAAAAGCAGGCTTCTGTAATAGGAATTTATTATAGACCTGCCCGTTCAGTCTTTTTAAAAACAAAAATCCGAACTCTGAACACACTGCTTCATACAAGAGTAGTGTTTTTATTTGATTTGCAACACATAGTAGGGGCTGTGGCTGTTCATTTATGGTACAAATGTTGTATATACTGCTGTCTGTCCATGGCTGATTTTGATTTATGCATTTTAAATATTACTTTTTAAAAGGTAGATGAAGAGAATGTTTGTTTTTAAAAGCAGACTTTTAAATAGTGCTTTTTATAGGCATGATAACTTCTCTGCTTCATTTGCATGACTGTTGTCATAAGAAACATGCAATTAGATTGGCTTGTCATGTTCGGGACCTGTATCCCTTTGATGTCCCACTTCAAGATAATGGAACAATTCAGGGCATGAATAATAAAAGATGTGAATTTCCTTGCATGATTTTTACTTGCTGTAGTATAGTATAAATGAATTTCTCTTTCCATTTCCATTGATTTTAATTTTGAAATCTCATGCTTATATCATAGCCTGTTTGTACAAAAACTCCATGAAACTAGAGAAATGGAGATTATTCTCTATAAAGTTATTTCACAGGTTGAAGAAAGGAGTTGCCCACAATGTCTCTTAAAAACAACTGTATTTCCTATAAGACCCATAAAAGTTCAAAGTTTGCATATGAGGAAATAGGGCTAGAATGAAAGCTGAAGATCTTCTGTTCCCTTTTCTGCTCCATGGCTGTCTGTATGAAACCTCAGCTGTGGTGTAATGACTGACAGCCCACTTCTGATCCTATGTAGTGCCTTAAGCAGCTCTCCCTTTGAACAGAGTCCACAGCTACTCACACATACATGCAAAACAAACTCAGCCCACTTTGTCTTTAGCACATCTGTCCTTCTACTTCATGCTTCTTTTCTTACATGATAGATTTTAAGGACATTTCTGTGATGTTCAGGACCAAAATGAAAGAAATGGCAGGCCTTTCTCCCAGCATCTTTTTGTCTCATAATAATTTATGTCTTTTTACTCAAGTGCACTCCACAGCTAGCGCTGAAATAATGTTTTCCTTTGGGACATAGTCCTTAACCTCCTTAACAAATGAAGTCTTTACATGTTTTGTACAACATAAGCATATAAAAGATTTTTTTTCTGTCATAATAATTTTCTGGACATGCTGTTTGGCAATGCAAATATTCACAGCTGGTTTGGAAGGGTGTTAAAATTTTCCTAGCAGAAAAAGAAAATCTTAAGTGTATGCGGTTTTTGTATAGTACAGATAATTATTGATATCAGTCTTGATGTGGCTGAAAAGACTGACTCTCTTTATGTGGAGAGTCTGCTCCATATGCTGAGAATTTTGAAGAATTTAGTGCAGCTGTGGCAAAACGTGTGAATGAAGGTTCTTTCCATTGTATGATGGAGCCAACAGATGTGCTGTTTGATATCACTTAAAGCTAACAAATCAAGTAATTGACCACTTACAGCATATTGGAATACTAGAGAAACAAATTAGCCTGAGACTCAATATCTTTTCACTGTAACTGTTCCTACATCATTAGACTCCCTTAGATTTAGGATCTGATTTAATATCTGTTAAAGTAAATGGGTATCCTTTCACTGAATTGAATCAGCTGATGCAAACCCATGGATACAGGTAGAAAGAAAAGTAAAACTAATAGAAAAAGAATGGACATACTCTTGTGAAACTCCCTGTAACGCTTACTTAGAGAAAAAATTTAAAAAGTATTAAAAAAAGCCTGGAAATAATAAAACCTGGAAAGCTCATAGGTGTCAAGACAGAGTGCTGTAACTCATTGCTGTTGACACTGTGACTGGAAGAAAGATATGATTATGGGTTCATGACAGTCAATAAACAAGTTTTGCACCTGCAATTTGCACCTGAACTGTGATTTCTCAGATGTAAAAATTGTGGACAAATAGTCTTTCCTTGATTTCACAATGTAGACACAGTGATTACAAAAATGAGTTTGGAATGATAAAACAGGATTTTGGGTTTTGGTTTTTTTTTTTTTTTTGGTTTGCAAATATTAATATAAATATTTCAAGTGTCTAGGACTTCTAGAAATATTTGGTAAAACTGCACTTAAGCTGGCCTTTTTTGTAAAGATTTTTAGTTCTTATAAGTCAACATTTTCTAACAGAAAATTCTTATTGAATTTTTAAAGCCTTGATAAAGATATTTAGTAATATCTGGATCTGCTGTTTTAAGTAAATCACCAAGATGACAGGCTTTACATCAAAACTCTTTATCCTGGTCTTATTGTAATGGAAATATGACAATTATTCCCATAAAATATTCCCCTAGAAAAACACGCAATACCGTAGTCACAGAGGCAAGGTAAATTTGTGCCTACTGAGTTCAATGTAGCTGTGACTACAGTGCCATTAGTTTGTCAGCTGGCTATTTCAATTGTGCATGTTGCACTTTACACATACATATACATATGGTACTCAAATTTGCTATGAGGTGTAAAATGGATAGACTATTCTGAGTAACAATTACAAGAGTTCCTAAAACTTGATTTCTGGACTGAATGTTGAGACTTGTCTGCAGACGTGGAGGTGAAGATTTTACCGTGGTTTAGATGAAGCACACAATTGCTCTAGTAGACTTGTGCAAGCTCTCTGGCACAGAATTGTGATTTGGTTCTGCTTTGGGCATGATCTGTCTTCTGCACCTAGTCTATTTTTGCAAAATTTATGATAATGACTGACAGGGCAACAGGCAAACAAAAAGTGATGTATCCACCCTGTCTGGTTGCGTAAATCTGTCTTAAAAAAGAAATGGGTATAACAAGCAGATTTGGATCCCAGAACTGCTAGTTCTTAGATTTTTGTTATGTGGTTGATAGTATGTTGCTTCAGTCTGCAGCCTACCTGTTACTTCAAATTGGTAGGCTGTTATATCTGACAGAGTAATATGTATGTAACAGACGTTAAAAATTATTCTTGAATGTGATGAATATTGTCGGATATTGAGGTTTTTAAACTCTTGACATCTATATGGAGAGATAGATACAATTTCCCGCTCACTGAGTTTCCTGACTACTTCTAACTTAAGTGGTAAATCCTTAGAGTGATGCAAACAGATTTAGTAATACAGCTTCCACTTAACACTAATAGGACTTTTACAGCTAATTTCCTGTGCATCAACTGGAAAATATGCCACTTAATATAATCTAAACATGTATTTATAGCATAATTATTCTCTACCATTAGACAAAATGCAACATTACATACTTCCATAACTTAATTTATATGGCAACCTGTCATAATATAGAATATGCTCTTGTTGGAGAAAACACTTTAAAAATGCTTTCGTTTTTAATCTATTTAACTAAGATAAATCTGACCATCTTATGTGTACATAATTTGTAAAAAAACCTAAAACCCCAAAGTGCAATGAAAATGTATCAGTCAAGCTGGATAATTTAATTTTGCAAGCTGTGATGACAAACAAGATGAGAAACACATCTGAAACATATACTAAATTCAAACCTACTGGAATCATATAGGACATACATAAACAACTGCCATTTTTTTGGCCTAAGTAATAGAAGAGAGCGGATTTTGAATCTGAAACAGCAAAGCATGCCTGCTACTTAGAAAAATCTACCCAACTAATGAAAATACACTGTCCCTACTTCTAACAAAATATTTGTCCAGAGTGATCATTGCACAGAGTGTTTAAATTCTGAAAAATACAAAGTTTGATAGTTGCAGTAAAAAACAGGACAGTTAAAAGAAATCTAAATTTTAGCTTTGTCTTCCCCAGGGTATGCTTGATCAGCCAAAGTCAATTTGAGAGAAAACTGCAAACTTCCAAGCAGTCTTCAAAATGAAAAAGGTAAAATGTTAACCTGCTGAGAGTTGTAAAGTTCTGTAAATGACTTAAGGGAAAAGCAATATGCAAGAATTCCCAGTTATTTTACAGTGGTCGCACTTGGTATAGTATTGGCTTTCAGAATTTTCTCACTCCAGAGAAAATCCTATGGTAATGTTGAACTTGAGCTGTCCCTGACATCTTGTAGGCCTGTTATACCACATACTACTGATGATCATAAATAACAATTACTTTGAGCTAGTAGAGGTTACTGAAGATGAGAATTATTAAAATAGGCTGATATTTTTGCTGCTTAAGGAAATCTGAAGACTTCTGAAAGACAAGGGGAAAAAAATGACCTTCCAAATGACATGTGGCATGACTACTAGTGTTAGGAGTAACAAGTGGATTCGATACCTATCTAGTACACATACTAGAAGAACATATGCATTAAAATAACCAGGAAAACTACAATGAAAAACCACACGTGATAAGACTGACAGATCCAGTACCATTGAGTGAATAAAATTCATGCAGTTGATTAAATTAATTTTTCTGTGCTTAAACATTTTGTACTGTAGCTCCTTATTATATTAGCAAGAAAGGTGATTAATAAGATGAGTGATTGTTCTTGATATTTTTAATAAATACAGTACTGTGGAAATAACTGCAATGATCTACACTGCTTAAAATAATTGCATTATAGTAAAGGAAAAAATATCAAGTATTTATAATGTGTAGGTGTGAAAGCTCACTGGTAAGAGTCTGTTTGTCATCTTGTGTAAGTTTTCATACCTACATTTGTGCTTGTTGAGAATCTGTCCTTTAAATACAATAATTTAATTTCAAATTTGGTCAAATACCTTTTAAATTTGTGATTAGCTACTTTTTCAGAAAAAGCACCTCAGACTTACCGGAGTCTAGATTATTAATTGCATGCACTTCAGTGGTCTGATAGAAGAGTGAGTTATATTATGTAAATACTTACACAATAGCAGATGCAGAAGTATACTTTATTGGCTAAAAAATAGTTTTGTGCTTCAGATGCTAAAAGGAGGCTAATTAGCCTGTTCTCTGTTTTCTAATGAGTAAATCTGCATTAGAGCTTTTTATATCATAAATCAGAAACATTTATGGATGTTCTTTTTGGTTAAGCACGTAAGTGGCAAAAGTTAGCATAAGGAAGATCAATGTGGCATACACATCCTTCTTTTCTATGTTATTAGATGATGGGAATTAATGGCATTTACTATGACCAGTAGCTGTGGGCTAATGCTAAGAATTATAAAATCAGTTTAATGGATTTTTTATCAAAACTTGCACACTGACAGAGCTGTTTCTATGGGCACAGTTTTGCTCTGTGAACAGATTATCACAAACATTTAGACAAACTCAAAGACCTCCTTACCTCCTCTTTAGCCTGTCTCCCTGGTGAACTTCCACAAACAGATGTGTTATGTGGGGTAATTTTCTTCTTGATCACAGACATTTTTGAATGCATTTTTTAAACAATTTTTAATGTATTTGTTAAAAATTCCAAAACAAAATTTTTTATCAATATTCCCTGTGCCTAAGGAAGTGATGAGTTCCTGCCTCTTGTAAATCAGTTCCACTTGGAACAAGGAGATTCTGTGTGAGAATGATCTATACCTAAATGTTGTTCCACTATGGCACATGCTCCTGGTCCTTTGTATCTTTTAACACCATCGTTGAAAACCATAGAGTTTCAATATTTCTAACGCAAAAGTCTTTATTCATCATCACTTTTAAGCTCTAACAGAAAATGCCACTGGAACCACACACTATTTGCCTTAGTTCAACTGTCTTGTTTCTCATATATATCCACATATCTCTCATGTCCCAGATATTTCATTTTCCTATGTCATTTACTTTAGCAGTGATTTACTAATATCATTACATCTCACAAACTAATTTTGCAAGGCAAAAATATAACCATAAGAGTCCCAAAACCTCAGTTTTGGGGTCCATAAGAAACCAACATGTAGAGTATTATGGGATGTATACGAAAACCTTGCCCTCAGAAGTGATTCACACTTCCTCTAGGAGTATTTGCAAATGCAAATTATTCTTAGATTCAGGTTAGAACTCAGTGTTGCTGGATCTAAAATATTTCCTGCTACTGCTCCCTATGAGCTGTGAACGTTTAGGATGCTATAAAAATAAGTTGAAAACAACTTTTGAGTCTGATGTCTGGATATTTTCTAAGACACAACCCAATTAAGAAAGACATTTTGAATTACAATATCTCCCTCTTTTGGGAATTTTTGGTCTAAATTTATTTGTATCTGAAGGAGACTGTGATTTTTGCAGCTGGATGTATCTGTCTTAAGTGTAATGGAAACACAGCTGACGAAGAAATAATATGCCATAAAAACTGACCAAAAGAGTTTTTTGCAGTTTCCACAAGGATGTAGGTAGAGCGGCTAAGAAGTCCTCCACAGTTAGCTCACCAACTGAAGGAAATTTTAAAATATTGCTTTGGTGCTTAAAATTTATCTCACATTATCTTTCTTTTCAGTGGGGGAAAAGTCTTTTACAAATATGAATAATTGAAGTGCCATCTGCTTGAGGGACATAAACTTATGATATAGCACAGACAGTTAATGTGGATTAAAACACTGTCAAAGCTGTATGTTAACAAAAGAGGTTGAGACTGTTTTTCTGGCAGAACAAAGACTCTTAGTAATTTATCTTAATATTCTATTTATGTAAAAGCTGTAAGTTTAAGCATGCAAGATTAATGAAGGTTGATTTGTCTGCCCTCCTTACTTCCTGTGCCCTCCACAGCATTATAAAGGTGGCAGATTGCTAATCAAGAATCCTCGACACTTCATCCAAACTCAGAGGTGAGTTTCTCAGAAATAATAATTACCTGTAATTCCAGCCATGATCTCTTTGCCTATGAGTCACAGTTAAACTATTCATCTTTTCCACACATCTTCCTTAGAAAATGAGACCATACTTATAAATAGCATTTCATTACTCAGAGAAATGTTTCCTGTTTCATAGCTTTAGCTTTGATACTGCATCACTAGATTTAATGAAACTACAGATGGCAATAGTTCACAGTGGCACTAAATAGGACACTAGTCTGTTTTCTTTGGTTTTCCATCATATTTTTATATGCTGTAATGAAGTGTTATATTGCACTTCCAGCTCAACCTTATAGATTCAGATCATATCCACTGAATATATTTTGTTCTGAGCCTTTACAAGAGTCTTATATTATTAGAAGATCATATCTCTTAAACAGATGCTAACTATTCTGAACCAGCATAATGCTTCTGTTTTGTAAACTGGTATTTAAGCAACCTACTAACTGGATAAGCAGTTAGAACATCTGCTAGGTCTGAATCAGTGCAAAAGCGAATACATAAATTACCCACATTTCTTTCATTGTTTCTGGTCACTTCATGGACGAAGGCACTGGTTCTTTGTCAGGCACAAGAAAATTGGCATCTGGCCTGTACCTCATCTATAGGTGTATTTTGTGTCTAAGTGGGATGGAGTTATTTTTCCTTATAGCAGCTGTAATGATGCTTTGGATTGTGACTAAAACTGTGTCGCTAATACGTCCATGTTTCAGCTATTGCTGAGCAGTGTCTGCATGGTGTCAGCCTTTTCATTCTTGGGGTTTTTTTTCTTTTTTTTCCCACTAAAGGAATATTCCATACTGTATGGTGTTGTGCTCAGCAATAAAAGCCGAGGGAAAGAAGGAGAAAGGGTGGGGATGTTTGTGGTTACGGGGTTTCTCTTCCCAAATAACTATGATGTATACTGAGGCCATGCTTTCCAGGAGGTAGCTGGAAATGTGCCCACTGATGGGAAACAGTGAATGAGTTGTTTTATTTGCTTTTCTTTTATCCACAGCTTTGCTTCACCTATTAATCTGTCTTTATCTTGACCCACCAGTTTTGAGACTTGCTCTTCTGGTTCGCTTCCCCATCCCCATATAGGGGAGTGAGCGAGAAACTGGGTAGCAGCATAGCTGTTGGCTGAGGTCAACCTAACACAGTGGACATCATTAACATTTGCTGTTGCCTTTTGCCTTTTAAATATGCTGAATTAATAAATGGCTTAAATCTTCTATAAACCTGAATATTTTGGGACCAGGCCATGAAAATTTGTATTTGGCCTTAAAGATATGATTCTGCTTCTGACTAGATGCATGAACTGGATGAATTTTCTAACCCAGAATAACATTACCATTTAGTTTTTCTCCCTTGCTATGTTATTTGTTTGTATTAGTGTTTCTATTATTTTTCACTGTTTCTTGCATTTCTCTGGATTATGAGTCAATGTTTGCTTTCTTCCTTCCCATGTTGCTCCCTGTCATAGTCTAAACAAATGTGGATCAAGTATCCCTTACACTTAAGTGTTTCCCTTTATTTTGTGCAATTTTATATTATGCGAAAAGAGTTTTTTTATCAGTGCAGGACAACAGAGATAAAGAAATATTAATGTCTAAAAATGACACATGAAGAATGCTTTTATCCACAGTTGTTCAACACGATTGTACCTTTAGGCAGTCTCATCCTTAATCTTCTCTTTTTCCATCTGTCACATAGTCCTGAAAACTGTTTCTTAACACTTCAAGGACTACAATGACTTCACAGAATGCATTGTAATAACTACACTTTCGCACCAAAGTTTTGCTCTTTTTTCACTGTAAAACAAAGCTATGCATGAGCAGAAGACAGAAAACATGCAACTGAGTTATGTTAAGTCACACAAAACTTTTGTTCACATGAGCCATTAATTCTTAATGTATTAGATTTTCAGAAATATAAACTGTAAAATATAAACTGATCTAGAAACTGATAAAACCTGCTACATTAGCAAGAAATAAATATTGTTACTTTCAATTTCATTTGATTATGTGCAATCAGATGTGTGCAATAAGGACATTTACTTGATTTCAGTAAGTGCTGTTTCACAATGATCATAAATTAAAATACTGTTACCATTAAAATGAAGTTTTTCTTTTTTTTACAGAAAACCAAACTGTCATCTTCAAAGCTGTGTAATAGTTAAAGTCCTCCAAAAGTGACACTAGGCCATGGCTTGATGTATTTACTAAAAACCTTGAAGCTTTGGGTGAGAAGGGAGATGATAAAAATTTTTCAAATGTTACCCAATTATTTAAATTGGTTTAAACCGGAGAGGATTTTTAGGGACTATGAAAGTACCTCACAAACCCAGTCAATAGATAGAGGAAAGGAAAAATCATGCAGATTAGATACACATTGGAAGTAAAAACTTTTAGCTGCAACTAACCAGGAAACGACACGCTCATCATTATGAGTAGTTCCATGAAAACATTTCCTTTAAGCATGACAAATATATTTTCCCTCACCTCTTTATTTTCACTCTTGACTTCATAAGAATTGCTGCCATTAAACCAGAAATATTTTCATCTTTCAGTTCCCACAAAAGTCGAGTAAGAGGCAGAAAAACATTTAATTTCAATAGTAATTGTTCTTCCTAGACACCTGCCAAAGTTCACTGAAAGATCTGGACTACTAGAAGACATTCAGAATCTAAGGACAACAGGCAGACATTACAGGAAACAGATAGTGGTAAAAGAGATTAATATACAGTGAGGAGATTTGGATCCATAAAATATAGACATTCAAGTCATTACAGGTGGAGCTGGCATGCAAAAAAAAAAAAAAAAGGTAAAATTAGTTAACTGCAGTTCCTTTTTCCAAAGATCAAGTGGCAGCAATGGTATTTCAGTATGTTCTTCACAAAAGACATTTTGCTATTACCTTTATTTCTCCTTGTTATCCTATTCTTTCCTTACTAGCTTGCCAGCTTCCCTGGCACTTAGCACATGGATCACCTATGTGCTGTGAAAAGAGCTACTGTTTCTATTTAGACTGTAGAAACTGTTTTAATGCGAGGAATTTAAAAAAAATAATTAACAATATTGATGGGCAAATAATAATTACGTACTATTTATTACATGAAAAACTCTTTACACAAGGATGAAACAATTTGGCACTGATTCTAGCTGCTCTCCTGGGCTAATGTGTAATGACTTCAGGTTGGTTACTTTAATACCATGCATTTCATTTTCCTTGGTCATCTCTGCTTGCACAGATTATTGTGACTCTGATTTCACAACAGAAGAAACTTCCTTCCCATTCATGCAGTATATTCTACTAAATACTCTTTATTCTTGTTTGCCTCTATTACGAAACAAACTATAATGATAATAAATGGGGACAAATAAACTGCTCCAAAGAATTAAGACACCATGTTTATACATATCAGTCTTTGGGATGTTTCTAAGGACATTGAATTAGCCAGTTCACTGAGTTCCCTTTTCTCTCCAGGCTTCTTTGTCCCTGACATTTTTCCATCTCTTTCCAAGACTTTTCCACTTGCTTTCATTGCAGCAGATGTTTGTCTTCTGCCCTTTAGTCTGTGGGCTGGGGCTAGAAGATGTACATACTTTTGGAGGCAGCAGCTTGAATTCCTTCTCCTGGGATGACACAAGTAGCAACAGATTAGTTTTTTGTCTAACAAACAGACTTTAAATGGCAATAGGTAACTGCAAAATTAAATCTCAGGATTAGATTACATATACCTAAATTATTTCATAGAATTGAATTTTTAAAAGGCAAACATGTGTCCATGTACCCGTATATGTGCACTGATCAAAAATTCTGCGATAGACAACTATACATACCACACACACACATGCACTCTTTGTATCTAATAAAAATGGTGAATATAGGATTAATAAAAAAACCAACCTGTTCAGCCTGCATAATCAATGTCCTGTACTAACATGAGGATGAGGAAGAAATATATCAATCCTGTTGATTAATTGATTTTTATTTGGGGGGGAGGGGGAAAGAAGGATGAGACTCATGTGTTAGGCAGACTATGAAATTTTTTTTTCTGATTGTCCCTCATGCACTGTGAATTTCCCTGTAAGATGCCTTTCTCCATAATGGCTTCCCTATATCTCATTTTCCAAGGACTAACTAACTTTCACATGTATTTGCTGAACGTGTGCGTGCAAAATGTCTGTGAAACTGACAGCGGGATAATGGCTATGAACAGTGTGCAGTGGGGAGAAAACTCCTTCCCACAGCACATTAAAGACATGTTTGGTGGCACATCACATATTCTGACAACAACAGAGTTGTCTAGACTTTGTACGCTGTAACAGTCTTTTTCTTCTAAGTGCTTGTATAACTGTTCTGGAGTGAGTTTGTGATTACAGCTATTGCTGCTGTCTTTGGCAGTCCATTTCATATATTAATCAACATTTGTGCAAAGATGTTTGGTCCAAAGATGTTTGTCCAAAGACTAGGCCTTCGAAGCCTAGTCTCTTCTCAGCTTCAGTTCATGCCTTCCTACTCTAGATCCTGCATTATCTCACCGAACAACCCATCAGCACAACTTTTCTCTGGACTGCCTTTTTTTTTGTTAATCTCAAATTTATCAGGTGGAAATTGACCTAATTTCTTAATCTATCCACTTGATATTAACGTCTCAATTTTCTCTCTTTTACAGTTTCTTCCACATTGCAAAACATACTTCATGGAAGTCTAAGACTGTGTCTTAGACCTAGTAAAAAAGTTAAGAAGAGTTAAGAACAGCTGCTTCAAAATATTTTAGTTCATTTTCCTTATCTGCTGCTAATGTGTTTGACTGAATTTGATGGACCCCGTCATTTAAGATCCTCAGTGCTGAATTACCGCAAGAGTACAGATAATGTTTTTGGACCACCTCAGAGCACCATCTATTTTTTTGTTTGTTTTATTTTATTTTATATTTTATTTTATTTTATTTTATATATTTATTTTATTTTTGTTTTGTTTTGCTTTATCTGAAGATATAGTCAAATCTCTTCTTAAAATGAAACATAAATTACCATTTTCCTTGTAACCAAGTAACTTACAAGATAAAGCACATGATATGTTTCCAAATTATATCTTCTGTTTGCTCTTTATTTCTCTATACAGCACATTTCATTACATATCGCTTCCTATTACTTATTGCTTTTTGCTCTTCACACTCTTTACTCTTTATATTGTTACTCTGCTTTTCATAATTTTTCCTGTTCATATATTTTTATTCTCTTCTTTTCCATTCTTCATTTCCTTTCATGTATTTCTATTTTCCTTTCTATTTTTAAGTGTATTTAACACTTCTTTTGTTCTCACCATCTCATTTTCCCTCCTGCCATTGTAAATCAGTCTAAACAGACCTTACATTAATTTTCTATCAATATCATGCATTATATACCAGAATACCTTTCTGCTTTCTTCAGATACTCTGTTAAATTCTTTCACATTCTGGGGAGGGGAGAGATGGTGATCCAACAAGAGTACT
Source organism: Strigops habroptila (assembly GCF_004027225.2). Classification (NCBI taxonomy): domain Eukaryota; kingdom Metazoa; phylum Chordata; class Aves; order Psittaciformes; family Psittacidae; genus Strigops; species Strigops habroptila. Next base: position 40,924,550 of record NC_044283.2, read on the forward strand.
AATATTTCAATGTTAGTTTAGCATACAAGAATCAGTTGATCAATTTTATTCAGCGTTTTCTATGTGTTGGTCCAGGTGAACATTATAGCTACCAATTCATTTTCAGATTTAGGAACATAGTAATAATGGTCAGGAGAAGACAATCTTCCAAAGTCACAAACAGTAGGTGTTTGATTAAGAGCATTGGTGATGTCGGTGTGTATTCCCATATAGCGATCTACAGAAAAGACTGAAAGCTACAAGGAGAGAGGAGGAAAGGTATTGGTTCTTCATTTTCTAGAAGCTCTTCATAAGTAGGCATTATTACATAAACATTGCAGGAATTTTGGAGGTACTGGCCCATATCTCAAATACAAAAGGAAAACAAACGAACAGACAAGCCTTCGTCCCCAAAACTCCACAAAAACCAGCTTCATTTCTGTCTGAGCTGAGATAAAGGTCTCTCCTAACTGCAGATTTTTTGATCATTTCATCACTGAATGACACAGGTAGTGACTGCAGAGCTTTTTCTTGATAACTTACCTCTCAAAATTCATGTAGATAGAATCCAGAGCAAATAGGGATATATTTCTCATTTCTTCAGTTAAATAAATGTGTTACAAAAAATTTAGAGTATAATATTCACCTGTGTTTATATTATGGAATTACTTCTCAATCACTAATGAAAAGCACCGCTATTTGAATTTTCTATATCAGAACCTGGTCTTAGTTTTGCAAGGAGCCAAAGGCAATTTTTTAACAACTACTTGAATTGTGAGTTTCAGTTACAACTAGGTAACTTGGTTTTGTGCTTGCACTGTAAAAGATTTTTTTAATTAAGAATCCTTCACTTATAACTCTGAATAATGTATGAAACCTATAAATATGTGGCAAGTAGCAACAAAAGTCCTTGAGGAACATATATTAAATTGGACTTATAGTACTAGAGTGGCTTTATTCTTGTTTAGCTTTGTACGAGCTGCAGCTAAGTGTTCCTTTGCAATAAACTTCAAGTGTCTCCAAAGGTCAAGAGCAATCTTGCTTCTAAATGGAAGGGAAGAGAATGACATTTCATTGATTGTAACTTCAAAAATTATTTATTTAATTCTACTTTTTATAAAATGTGTTGACATAGTATTTGTGTACTGAGCACTTATAATTTGAAATCACCACAAAGGTTTCCTGCCCTTGACTTGTTTGTAGCAGCGCTGTACGGTATTCTTTATAATTTCTCTTTTTTTCCACGTAAAATGGCAGCTGTGCCATGCTATATCAGGATGAAGGTACAGAAGTGGGAAACTTGACTTTTTTCTCCTTGTTCCTCATGCAGTCACAAGCACACTTCCTGATGAATGGGGGAAAGATCTGACACTGACCCCTAGTCTAAATCTTCAACTCAAACAATATTGCAAGTGTTGTATTACAAAAATAGGAAAGTCCATCATCTATGCACAGTAGTTAATTTATATTAAAATTAATAATTTGCCATCTAAAATGAAATAAAAAAATTAGAGATGGGTAGACACCTTAAGATTGGCTTTAGCTTAATGGTTAGGCTGATCATGAATATGAGCAGCCCAGATTCATACTTGCCCAAACAGATGGTTTTTTCATGACATGGAGGTGAATAGTGAAAGAACAGGGTGCAAGAGTTGCAATTTTTGCATGTTTTAACAGAGGAAATTGAGATTAAACAGAAGAAAAAATACTTCACAGTGAAAATGGTTAAGCACTGACACAACTTGCCCAGAGAGGCTGCAGAATCTCCACTGCTGGAGATTTTCAAAGCTTGACTGGATGAAGTCCTGAGCAAAATTTTAGGTTAGTCCTACTATGTAGAAGCTTAAACTAGAATATCTTGAGGGATCCCTACCAGCCTAAACTGTTCTATGAGTCTAACATTCAGAACCAGAACCCTTGCAGAGACTATGGGAAATCTAAGTTCAAATTCATGCTCTGTACAAGTTAAAGGAGAGATCTGAATCAGGGGATCCCATATCCTATTGAATATCAAGTCCACAATGCACTAAAGTCAATTTCTTTGTTTCTTGACCGCTACATTACCAAACTTATCAGTTGAACAGCTGGAACAGAAAGGTTGTTGGAGACATTCCTTAATTAGTCTCATTCTAAATTTAATTTCTAATTATCTGAATCTACTTTCCAGTCAGTTGTTTTCTGCAGATTCCTCCTTGAGATAGTTAATTTTCTTGCTCTACTGATCAAGTCAGAGCGTCTAAGACAATGCAACAAATGCCACCCTGGGTCCAACTCCAGCTGATACCCAGTAGCCCCCACCCTTCTTTGGGAGTGCCTTGTGGTCCATGTTTGGTATGTCAGTTTCTTATTTCTCAGAAGCCATTTATATTTTTACACTACCACCCACCTCACCCCCCTTTTATTGCTTGTTTTCACTTGCAGCTTTGCCTCAGGGGATCTAAAGAAAACATAAGAGAGTTTTATTAATTTTCCATCTCTGGTCCTTGTGACCTTGTTCCAACTTACAAAGGATGAGAACTGGCATCCGTTTGTACAATTAAAAATATAATTCTTCATTCTTATTTCATGCCATGTGATGTGCCTGGCTGTGATATTGAGGGCAGCATCATGCTTTTTATTTTCTAGCATTGAGGTTGCTTGAAGAATCAGAGGCAGAGTTCCAGCTTGCTTTTTATAAACATGTAGGACTACTACTGTTACTTTCACTCAGAAAGTAATTGGCTGCAAAGTAGGTAGAGGTGAATGCATCTTTCCAGATGATGTAAACAGGCAGAATGTCTTTGCCCGGACTCCTAGATGTCTGGACCAAGCCCTGCTCTGCTCTGTAAGTAAGCATTCCACTTCATATACCCCACTTTTCAGCAGGGCTCATTGACACAGGCACAGGTCACCCAAGTGCTTTCTCACAGCATCAGGGCCACAGCTGACTTGCAACTAACCAGCTCCATTGCTACACAGCACATCTGTACGTCTGTCTGTAAGCAGCCATGTCACCACTTTCCCTCAGTGCACAGGTGCATGGAGTGCTAAAGCACAGGCAACAGGCTGATTTTCCAGAAGAGGTAAGGGTGCCTTTCTTCCCAGAGGTGAGAGAGATGAAGATCTCAGTAACCTCAGTAACCAACTCTTTATCTTTCCTCTAGAACTAATCACTCATTACCAATAGATCACACCGGATTGCCGAGGTGAGTATCTGAATTGCCGAGGTGAGTATCTCCAGAGAGGACGCCTTTAACACCGGAGCGGGGGGAAGCACAGCGTCCCGGAGCCTCAGTTCGGAGCGGCAAGAGCGACCGAGGGAGCCTCAAGTCCTCGACATGACTTGCACAGGAGCCGGCAGCTCAGCTGACGCGAGCAGCTGACTCACAGGGGGCGGCGCCAGGAGTGACGGCACCAGCCCTCAGTGGGTAAAACCCATCCCAGGGAGCGCGAGCGACCAGGGCGGGCAAACAGGGCGTGGCGCGGCAGTTTGCGCAGGCAGGGCGAGCGGGCAGCGAGCGGGATGGTGAGCACTCGCCTCAGGAGCAGGGCCCGCTCTGGGAGCTCTGCCCCGGCGGTGGCCAGCGTAGGCACCCAGACAGAGCCGATGAGAGGGGAGGCTGCGGCGCAGACCTCGGAGTGTAGAAAGTGCCTCGACTGGTCTCGTGAGGCGGGGGTGCACGATGGACAGGGCTGCACTCGGTGCGCCCTGGTGGAGGTCCTCCTGCAGCAGGTGGCTGAGCTGCGGGAGGCTGTTGGAGACCTAAAAGATGCCAGGGAAGCTGAGAGGAAGCTGGGCTGCTTGCTCCAGGCTCAAACTGCGCAGGGGCTGCAAACGTCCAGCATTGCTCATATAGGAAAGAAGGAGGGCAGCAACCCAGGAAGCTGGGAATTAGTCACTAGAAAAACTAACAAAAAAAGGAGGAAGAGGACAATTAACGACAAGGGGCTTCCTCTTAAATCTGATCTCCCCACCCAGAACCGCTTTGCGGTTCTGCAGGGGGCTAATGAGAAAGCACACACCACACCTAATGAGCACCCTGCTGATGCACCAGTAAAGAGGATCACTACTGGTGCCTCCAGGAAAAAGAGGAGGGTCATAGTGGTAGGGGACTCTACTTTGAAAGGCACAGAGGCGCTCATCTGCCGGCCTGATCCAGTCTCGAGGGAAGTGTGTTGCCTGCCGGGGGCTCGGATCAGGGATGTTGCTGAGAGGCTGCCTGCTCTAGTAAGTCCTGCTGACTATTACCCCCTCCTAGTGGTCCATGTGGCTGCTAGAGATATAGATAGCAGTAGCCTGGATAACATTAAGAAGGACTACAGAGCCCTGGGAGAGGTGGTTAGGGGCTCTGGAGCTCAGATAGTTTTTTCATCGATTCTCCAGGGCAAAGGGGAGGACCTTAAAAAAGCTAGGCATGTCTGGCAGGTTAATAAATGGTTAGAATGCTGGTGCCATAGTCAGGGGTTTGGCTATTTAGAACATGGGGCTCCATTTGGGAGGCCAGCTCTACTGGAGGCTGGTGGAGCTGGTCTGACAAAGAAGGGGAAGAGCTGTTTTGGTAGGAGGCTTGCCAGGCTGGTCAGGAAAGCTTTAAACTAGATGTGTTGGGGGAGGGGAGCATTGATCCATCCCAACATTCCTGGTCAGTTGCCAGCACCTGTAATAAGTGCTTGGAGCGATGTAGAGATGTTCCAGCTGCCCCAGCCATTGAGTCGGCTTCATTTGGAGCTCGGCTAAGGTGCCTCTATACAAATGCCCGTAGTATGGGGAACAAGCAAGAGGAATTAGAGATGTGTGCAAGGCTACGGGAATATGATGTCATTGGTATCACAGAAACATGGTGGGATGGCTCCTATGGCTGGAATGTCAGAATGGAAGGTTACAGGCTGTTTAGAAAAGACAGGCCAGGCAGACGGGGAGGGGGTGTTGCTATCTATGTCAGTGATAGGCTAGAGAGTATGGAACTCTGTCTGGGGACGGGTGATGAGGTAACAGAGTGTTTGTGGGTCAGGATCAAAGGGAAAACAGCAACAGGGGACATTACGGTGGGGATCTGTTACAGGCCGCCTGATCAAGAGGACTCTGTGGATGAAGCGCTCTACAGACAGATAGGAGCAGCCTCACGCTCACAGGCCCTGGTCCTCATGGGGGACTTCAACTATCCTGACATCTGTTGGAGGGACGGTACGGCCCGGCACAAGCAATCCAGGAGGTTCCTTAATTGTGTGGAAGACAACTTCCTCTTTCAAGCGGTAGAGGAGCCGACGAGGAGAGGTGCCATGCTGGACCTTGTGCTCACCAACAGGGAGGGACTGGTTGGAAATGTAACGCTCCAGGGCAGCCTTGGCTCTAGTGATCACGAGATGGTTGAGTTTGAGATCCTCAGGACGGTGAGAAGAGCGTGCAGCAAGCTCACTGCCCTGGACTTCAAGAAAGCAGACTTTGGCCTCTTCAGGAACCTCCTTAGTAAGGTTTCATGGGATACAGTCCTAGAGGGCAGGGGGGCCCAAGACTGCTGGTCGGTATTCAAGGATCACCTGCTACATGCTCAAGAGTGTTGCATCCCGACTAGAAGAAAGTGCAGCAGGAGGGCCAGGAGACCTCCATGGATGGACAAGGAGCTGCTGAGGAAACTTAGAGGGAAAAAAGAAGCTTATAGAAGGTGGAAGCAAGGACAGGCGGCCTGGGAAGAATACAGGAGCATTGCCCGAGAAGCTAGGGACCAGGTTAGGAAAGCTAAGGCCCAGCTAGAATTAAGTTTGGCAAGGGATGTAAAAGATAACAGGAAAGGATTCTATAGATACGTAGCAAATAAAAGACAGACTAGGGACAATGTAGGCCCTCTCCAGAAGCTATCAGGAGAACTGGCTACCATGGATTTGGAGAAGGCTGAGGTTCTTAATGACTTCTTTGCCTCAGTCTTCACCAGCAAATGCTCTGACCACACAACCCAAGTCTTGGAAAGCAAATGCAAGGACTGTGAGAACGAAGACCTTAGGCCCACTGTAGGAGAGGATCAGGTTTGAGACCATTAAGAACCTGAACGTGCACAAGTCCATGGGACCTGATGAAATCCATCCACGGGTCCTGAAGGAGCTGGCGAATGAAGTTGCTAAGCCACTGTCCATCATATTTGAAAAATCATGGCAGTCAGGTGAAGTTCCCGATGACTGGAAGAAGGGTAATATAACCCCCATTTTCAAGAAGGGGAAGGTGGAAGACCTGGGGAACTACAGACCAGTCAGTCTCACCTCTGTGCCTGGCAAAATCTTGGAACAGTTTCTCCTGGAAAACATGCTAAGGCACATGAAAAACAACGAGGTGGTTGGTGACAGCCAACATGGCTTCACTAAGGGGAAATCCTGCCTGACCAATTTGGTGGCCTTCTATGATGGAGCCGTGGAACTGATGGACAGCGGCAGAGCAGTTGATGTCATCTACCTGGACTTGTGCAAAGCGTTCGACACTGTCCCACATGACATCCTTGTCTCTAAATTGGAGAGACATCAATTTGATAGATGGACCACTTGGTGGATAAAAAACTGGCTCGATGGCGGCACGCAAAGAGTTGTGGTAAATGGCTCGATGTCCAGTTGGAAACCTGTAACGAGTGGTGTCCCTCAGGGATCGGTGTTGGGACCGGTCCTGTTCAACATCTTTGTCGGTGACATGGACAGTGCGATTGAGTGCACCCTCAGCAAGTTTGCCGATGACACCAAGCTGTGTGGTTCGGTTGATACGCTGGAGGGAAGGGATGCCATCCAGAGGGACCTTGACACGCTTGTGAGGTGGGCCGATGCCAACCTTATGAAGTTTAACCAAGCCAAGTGCAAGGTCCTACACCTGGGTCGGGGCAACCCCAGGCACTGCTACAGGTTGGGCAGAGAAGAGATTCAGAGCAGCCCTGCAGAAAAGGACTTGGGGGTGTTGGTTGACGAGAAGCTTGACATGAGCCGGCAGTGTGCGCTTGCAGCCCAGAAAGCCAACCGTATCCTGGGCTGCATCAAAAGAAGCGTGACCAGCAGGTCGAAGGAGGTGATCCTGCCCCTCTGCTCTGCTCTTGTGAGACCTCACTTGGAGTACTGTGTACAGTTCTGGTGTCCTCAACATAAAAAGGACATGGAGCTGTTGAAGCGAGTCCAGAGGAGGGCCACGAGGATGATAAGAGGGCTGGAGCACCTCCCGTATGAAGACAGGCTGAGAGAGTTGGGGCTGTTCAGCCTGGAGAAGAGAAGGCTGCGTGGTGACCTCATAGCAGCCTTCCAGTATCTGAAGGGAGTCTACAAGGATGCTGGGGAGGGACTCTTCCTTAGGGACTGTAGTGGTAGGACAAGGGGTAATGGGTTCAAACTTAAACAGAGGAAGTTTAGATTAGATATAAGGAAGAAGTTCTTTACAGTGAGGGTGGTGAAGCACTGGAATGGGTTGCCCAGGGAGGTTGTGGATGCTCCATCCCTGGCGATGTTCAAGGTTGGACAGAGTCTTGAGCCACGTGGTTTAGGGCAAGGTGTCCCTGCCCATGGCAGGGGGGTTGGAACTAGATGATCTTAAGGTCCTTTCCAAGCCTTACGATTCTATGATTCTATGACATGGTCTAGATGATCATATTGTATCAAAGTCACCCTTATTAGTGTGGATACCAGTATTATTTGAAGAATTACAGGAACCTGTAAGAAAATGTCAGTCTAGTCCATAGGTGCAGAAATAGGAAGTCAAATACTTTATCATTCCTCTGCCTTGAGAGACTGCCTTCTCCTCAAGCTGTTGGCTGAAGAGTAAGCAGGTGGGGAGAAAAAAAATAGATTGCCTGCTTTTCCTTATGCTGATTTATGTCTGATCACTGCAAACAAGACAGTATGTATAATGGATGTGCTCTTTAATTAGACTGTTGTAAAATATGCAATTACAGCTACTAAGAGCACTTTCATGTCTGAATATATAAATACGTTCAGGATTGTCAGTGAAACTTCATAAGGAAGTAAGTTGATTTCCAAACTCTACATTTATGTGTTTGTTTTTTCATAATCAAGAATGCTTTCAAAACTATATACTTTATATAAATTTTCTTATCACAAAGAGCTGGACAATATGTTACAAAATATATTAGCTGATGATTTTGCTTTCTTTCTAGTGTTAGGCTTTTAAAAATCATTAATAATTCCAAAGAAGCAATAATAACGAAGCAACATTTTCTTAGTCTTTCATAAATAAAATGATTTAGGCATTTTCTTTCAGTACATGGCCCACTGAATTACATGTTATGCTAGGGATAACATCAAAATTATAAGAACAATTTACTCATACTACATGCAGCCATGTAGCTGACTTGCTTTTGACAAGCAAGTAAAGAATATTTCCTATGTCTGTTTGTGATTTGTTAGCAAACAGTTAATCTTTGTTGTGTGGAATTCAAGTGGCTTTGTGTTTCCTATTAGTCTTTGAACTAATGCTTCATCTTCAGCTGTTACCTAGATATTGTAGCCAAAATAGATGTTTTGCACATAAGAGAGATGGTGAAAAAAATATTTGCTGTAAGCCAAGAAAAAAATGACTTGTTCTACACAAAACAACTAGGTAAATGAGCTTTTCCTCTTGACTATTATTTCCTATCTCTCTTCTCCCTTTTCTTCTTCCCTTCCAAATCGTCATATGAAAGCCTGTACAGAAAATGGGAGCAGAGCTAAAGACAGTAGCAGATTTTGTAGATAGCCTTTCTCCAGGTATGAGGAAAGGAACATGCCTCAGAAAGGCTTCTGGCTTTCTCTCTGACGTATGGAACTAGGGTTTGATGTGTAACTGTTGCGTGCTGCTGCAGTGGCGCTGTTTCAGAGCCATGCAAGCTTAACTCTGCAGTACAGGATGCTATAAAGCCTCTAACACGCCTGTAGCATCGAGGCTATACCTGAATGTAGTACTTCATGAATTTGACTGTGTCACTTAGTAAGAGAGGCCAGTACAAAAGCTAACATTGAATTTCTATGCTGCATGATCCACATCAAATATAGTCAGTATTTCATTAATCAGAGATTGAGGTATCCAAAGAACAGGAATATCACATAATGGAAGCGCTTGAAATGCAAAGACGACTGTGGTGCGACACTGCTCAAAGGCAGCTTGGGTTCATTTTGCTTCAGCTTTTTGCCAGCTCACTTGGTGCAGTCAGTGTCTGTTGCATGCATCCACTCAAAAGGTCTTTTTTGTACCCAGTGCTTCAGATTCTGGGGAGCTTTTCAGGTTTGCTAGTACATATGAGAACTGAGTTGGCTTCTGTCCTTTATGCACAGCTGCTCTGGACTAAGAGCAGTGAAGTATAATACAGAAGCATCTGAGTAAGGACTAATAAATTCAGTGACACCCAAGCTAACTGCATACCACCACTTGTGTTTCTGCAGCGCATTTTCCTATACATTCATTTCATGGAGCTTGGGATAACAAATTTACAGTGAATATGACTAACCTGGCTCTTTGGGTTTGATTTGCTAAGGTTCTGCAGAATGCAGAAGTGATTAACCTTTTTCTGTTCGTGAGGTGGCCTGGAAATAGTGGAGTGCATTTGTTGCACCACACCTGCCCTAAGAAGCCCAGCTGCTCTGACCTGGCTCTGCGCTAAGTCTTCCTATCCAGGGCATGATTAATCCACCTGGATTTGGTTATAAATGGTTAATCCCCCTTGGATAAACCACAGCTGATGGGGACTGACTGAGCCCTTACTGCATAAGAAATATCATTATTCATTGACTCTAATAGCAGCTTGCATGATCTAAAATAGAATAGCCTGTTTTACCAGAAAAATAAACAACTAAAAAATAAAATGGAATTGGGTTCTTATCTCAACCAAGGATTACATTTGGAAGGATTTTAGAAAGTGGATTTTAAAAGATTAATTTAAAATAACCTCTACAGTTCGATGGGATTTTAAATGGTATTAATTTATTTTAAAGTATATTTAAAGGAATTTAAAAAAGTAATTTTCTTTTCATATTGCATAAAAACTTATATTCTGATTTGTATCATACCATTGGCCTAATGTTAGTTGATAGGCTGATAGGTGCTTTGGTTAATATTGATTCATAATGCTGTAAGTGTCATTATCTTCAGTCCTATACCTAACTATCCATGAATTATGAGGAAAACCCCCAAAATACCAGATTATGACCTTAGCTTCGGTGTTTTCTGTCTGATTGAATTAGAAATCCATCCTCCAAATACTGGTTTTGTGTCACTTTTGATACGGAAAGAACTCAACAAGAAATCCTTTAAAGTAAGTAAAACATGGGGGAAAGGACACTTCTTTTGTTTTAGTATTCCTGGGTTACTTGAGGAAAACTAGTGAAAATGTATTGAACAAAGGTGTTCTTACGGTGTTATTTGGTGATTACCCTCCTTGTGAGGTTAGAAATGTTCACAAAATGCACTTAAAAGCTATGGAAGTTAGAATAAAATGTAGGAAAGGATGTGCTGTGGGTCCTCTAAAGTTCTTGATTTCTTCCAAACGTGTTAAATGACTGCTCCTTGCACTCATGAAGGTGCTCTTTCTGACTCCTACATTTCATTTTTTCCCCTCCAATTTCATAATGAATTTAGAGATATGGATCATTGAACAGATATAAAACTTGTAAGTAGGTATAATTTAAGTCTGGAATGGATAACAGTGCTGGGAGAGTTGACTGGATGGCACAAAGGTATTTACATTACATTAATTCTGTGTGTTCTGCATGGTAGGGAGGTCATCCCAGTTCCAAGTTGTTTGTTTAGCTTTGTTTTTAATTTCTTTCTTTTGTGCTTGATTTTAGAAAGAATGAAAATCTCTTTCAGGGTAGGGTCAGAAATATAGTTGGAAAATAAGCTATTAGACAGGAAATTAAATGTAATTTTTCTGGATGAACTCATGCACAGTGAGAAGAATCAGAAAATGGCTTTCTTCATATGGATTTTTGTTCAGAAAATAAAGGAATTTGTAGATAATTCTTTATGTAAACACACTTGGATGATCCAGAGTATCAGACCTGGTGGAGTAATGAGATATCATATTTTATTCCGCTTATGTACTTTCCAGCTGAGAAGAGTAACCATACGATACAAAAGTAAGTTCTTAATCAGTCCAGACAAGGTAATGGAGTCCTAGCCTGCCAGTTGGCTTGTTTGGTTGTTTTTTTTAACCGAAAAGCAAGAGAATTACTCTGTCTTGATGTTTACAATAACTTAAAGGCCAACTAGATTGCTAGCTAGTTTAGATTCCACTCATGTAGGCAGCAAACAGTCTATCCAATTTCAAGGTATTTCAAATACACTCTCCAGCCTCATGTATTTGTTATATGAATGCCATCTCTACAAGCAGACATCTCCAAGCCATTAATATGATTTTCTGCTTACAGCAGTTGTGCTCCAATACAGACCCGTTGGGTTTAGTGAGCTACGTCGATATTTATGTAAACATCTTAATAAAATGAGAATGGTGCCTTAGGATTTTTCCCTGTTATAAAAGTACATCAGAAACACAATGAACCCAAAAATTATTTACAGCAAAGCAACCCCTCATTTACTTTCCATCACATGACCACTTCCTTATTTTCCAGCCATTATTGTGGAGGGAGCAAACTACAGCTGATCATGCTCAGAACCCTTCCATGCCCTATCAATTGTATGTGATGGTGGGAGCCCTCTGCCTGGACACTGGATTGCATCTCTTGTACTGCAAGGAAAGCCCCTCTCACCACTGGGCTGGCTGAATTGTATGGCCCATGTGTGCAGAACCAAGGCATAGGGCTGCTGAGAACTGACGACTCTGGCTTCCCTTGGGAGTGGGAACACAACCGCTATGGCATCCCCAGCTTGAGGAAGCATGGCATTCCTGGCTCTAGGCCGCAGGTGAGTATTTCACAGTATAAAACTTTTATGGTCAGGAAGGTTGATTGGGTTTTCAGATATCATGCCATTACTTGGACTTTCAACACTTGGTACTGTTTATCATGCCCTCTATCATTATTTGCATCTTACCGTCTCCTGCTAAAAATCCTTAACCATCACTTTCTTCAGTTCTCAGTACTTTTACAAAGCTTCCTTTCATCCCTTTTCCCATGCCTTCTCAATTTTTCTATGCTTTAGAATATTCAGTTGCTTTTAATTTTACTCTTTTGCTTCTTTTCAATTCACAATGTATGCCTACTCTATTTCTAACTGTTGCTGTTCACTGCGTTGTTACTGAACCAGAATAGCTGCAGCTTCACTTAACCCTTCTTGGTTGAGGAACTGTTTCTCAGCAATGATTGATTACAATCCATTTATGATTGCTGATTTCTTGGCAAACACTTATCCTTGGATTAACCAATGGTTATCTTTACCTCATAGAAGGGGAGTGATATAGAAATATCCAATGCTGCATACAATATCCTTTTATTGGATGTTATAACTCATAGAAGCTCTAACGGTATTTTACTTCAGCCTATATTCTCTCCGTTTGAATATGGTTAATTCAAAGAGACACAGCTATGACAGTTCTCCTCCTGCTTACTCCTAGTTAGCAAACTGGCTGTGCACATCAGAGACTGTGATTAAGCAGTTCAGATTTCTCAGAAACTGCAGATAATGGATGTCTTCTCTCTCCTCCCTTTTTCTTGCACCACATATGTGTTCACTGCTTTTGCCTGCTCTCTATCCACACAGTCATTTTAGCCATCACGTGACTTGGCCTATAGACTTTCATGGAGTGTCATTATATCTAGGGGAATTTTGAGCTCTGCTTTGGGTAGTGACATCACAAAGTCATATAAGCGGCTTGCTTTCTGAAATCACTTCCATTTTGCTTGAAAGGGGATGAGTGTGTCACTTCTCTGTTGCTCTACGTTATAGGGCATCCATGTATGCTTTATGTCCATCAGCAGTCTGCTAAAGGCATTAGGACTTCAGTCACGACTTAATTGCATTTGTGGACTAAAGGTACAGCTTATCACTGCCATTTGTTTAGAGGTGGGTTTACTAAAAGTGGGAAGAGTGTATAGTAAGCACTGTATAATGCAACCTTAGTCTTGCAGCCTTCTTTGTGTAAACAGCTGTGTGCCAGACTTTGCGGCCCCTGGTACATGGTATTCAGAGATTTTCAGAACATGTTTCCATATTTGAACTTTAAAAGTCCTCTGGGAGCGCAGGTAATCTGAAGCCTGGAACTAGCAGTCTATTAACAATGTTATTTCCATTCCAATCAAAACAATCAGAGCAAAATAAAATTGAGGTAACTAAATAAAAAAGTAGCTACCCAAAGGACACGTATGCAGTAAAAAATTCATTGCTTATGAGAGATTGAATCTTCCATCTAATCCTCCTAAAACTTTAGGTGATTTGGCACAGTTTATCTGAAAGATTGGTATTTGTTTTGTGTGCTCTTGAAGCCCACATTACTGCATGTTTCAGGGTGGGGCAGCAGAGGATTTAAGGACTTTATAGAGATGTCCATGGTATAAGATGTTAATATTGGCACAATATATTCCAAACCAACATGTAATAATATGTTTGCCAATTGCTTTGGAGTTACAATAGGAGATTTTCTACAACCTAGTTTCAACGTTCTCTCAATTCCTCTATTACAAGCAATTTAGTTATATATTTTCTTATGAAAGCACTAATTAAATTGTCAAACATTTATATTTGAGTTGAAATATTACTATGAGTGCTTAATGGGAAAAGAAAATACTGAGTTTTATTAATCAGTGTTAATGATTTATGACACTGCATGCTGAGTTTCTTGTGTTTTCTGTTTCAGATTAAATCAAATACACACAAGAAAGCTATTACATGAGAAAACTAAATGTCCTTACAGCAGTGTTTAATTCTTCTCTGACTTACGAAATAATAAATGGTAAATATAATAAATACATTTAACCATGGTGGGAGAAGTTGCTTGAGAAATTTTGCCAAATTAGTTAATTTTAGATTTACTTGATTTACAAATCATATTGTAATGTAAAAAAAATGTAATGTCAAAACAATTTCCCTTGGAACTGCTTTTCACCTACAGACTGGGATTCTGAAGGTATGAAATAAACTATGAGAAAAATGAAGTTCTGCCTCTAAAGTTTCATTTATGATAAAAAAAGTGGTCTGTTCATGAGAGTGGGTAGGTGTTTTGGTATTGCCTTAACAAAGCAGATTTACTTTTCGATTTATGAAAACCCTCAGCAATTCCATTATTTGGTACATGTATAAAGAAATCAATCATTTGTTTTTGCTTCATAGAGTGAATGTAGTTGGCAAAGTATATGTTAAATGCTGTTGAGGCTTTTGCAATGGTTAACAAATGGTGAGTCCATTTGTGGGTTTTTCAGTACTGAATGAATAAACATATGCAAAAGTTTCTGTTTTCTAGAGGAACAGTTGCAAGACACCCATAAGAAAATAATATTTGGTACCAATATCCTCATATAATTCACATTTTACATTCTTTAATCTTCTGCTCTATTTACTTTTTATAAAGTTTTAAAAAAATTAAGTAATATATGGGCAAACTCTAATTTTTTAAAAGAATAGATGGAGAATCAATTAAACCTTTGTGATGTGCGTTCTGTTTTGATTAAAGGAAGTTTTTTCCAACCAAATTTGTGACCGAGGTGCAGCTGAGTATCTTTTGAAAGTTCAGGTTACCATGACAGTAGGTTTAGTTAAATGGTTGTTGCTAAAATTAAGTAAGTCTTCAACTCAATTTAGTATGCTAAGCATTTAAATCCAGTGAAGTGTTTTTCTTGATAATAATGTAAGTCCAAATCTGTAAATCACACATAGTGCTGAAATCCATTGAATTTTTGTCTGTATTAGACTATGAGATTACAAGATCTGGCTCATAATACCTGTGGCCTTACATAAAGACAAAATGTTATGCAGTTGTCTTGGATGGAGAACAGTTTATTTTCATCAGTGATTAAGTAATCTCTTTCATTAGTAGGTATAAATTTATATATATGAAAAATAATGGTGTGATATGAATCCCATCAAAGAACAATTCTTCCCTAATAACAAAAATTTAAGGTCCATAGCCCTTTTTACAGGTTTTTTTTTAATAATATCCTGATTACTAACCAGACAATTGAAGTCACTGACTTTCTTATTAAACTTAGTTTGATAGGTTCAAACTGCAGCAAATCTTAAACCAGTCTTTGTTTCAAATTATTTGAAGGGAAATGAGACCCAGTAGAGTGCTTCTATCTTCTGAATCTGGCATAAAGGCAATGGAAAAGCGCTGTTTAGTTCAAAATGGTATTGAAACTGATTTACACTATCAAATAAAGTATGCTTCTTGTTTACTGTTGCTTAGAAATTAACATATATCATGAACACAGCTCAGCCTATATCTGCGTGGATACACTCGAACAAAACAGGCATTTCTGTGAAGCTGTGAGGAAAACAAACCTTTTACCACATAAAAATACATGCAACACTCCAAATGCTTTATTTTAATGAGTTTATTGTGCTATGCTTATCCCAGGCTGTGAGGCAGATGACAGTAATTTGTAACTTGCAGAGCAGTAGCCCTGATAGGATGATGAAGGACCATTTCTCCTCATTATGCCAGCAGAACTTCTTTTCATCTCTTCTCTTATTCTCTTTTCACTGTTTACTCTTGGCATCATCAGTCACCAGGCAGTATGGTTTACAAACACTGTTTTGGCTGGCAGAAAATAAAGTGTTCAGCCAATGATGTGAAATCTATCAAATTCCTACTAAGCTGAATCTCGAAACCCCTATTCAAGCTCCTGTCTGAGGCTGATGCATAGTTTAGATAACAATTTACTTCTGAGAAATAGATTCGTTCCCTTCTCACTTGTTACTCAGAGCAAGATGCATTTCCTTTAAGCATTCTGCAGGTGAGGGCTGACCAACTTCCAAGAGCTGTAGAGACAAAATAGTTTATCTCTGGACACAAATTTGCTACAAAACCCATGTAGACAGCGTTATGCAGGGAGAGAGAGAGCAATATTTGAAGTTCCAGGTAACCAAATATGAATAACAGACTAACCTGGTAAAAAGTAGCTGTACTTCACTGTTGAAGAGAAAAATATATAAACCAAAAAGGTGACAGGGACAGGTCTAAAACCAGAAACAAAATGTCATGATTATCTGCTTGGCAGTATCCACATAAAGTCATTTAAACTATAAAGTCACGTTTGCTTTGAATGGCTTGTTATGATCCACAAGCAAACCAGTTGACTGCAAATGACTGAAGCTGTTGAATGGGGACTGATGTACTTATATATTTAAAATAAAAAATGAAAAAAAAATCTGGATAACAAATCTGATCAAAAGTACAGGCTCTGGTATGGCTTTCCTTAAATAATCCAGCTATCTGGCAGAGTTGGTGTGATCATAATGTGACTAGAGCCAGATTAGAATGGAGGAGTAAAGAAGAGGATTTGCAGAGTGTGAAGGCTTAAAGGGAAATGGAGTTTTTCAATGCTAAAGGCTAGGGTGATAAGCACCACAGATCAGTTTTGTATGTATTATGCTGTGCAGTCTCAATATGTGTGACATGCAATGTGTCACCCCTGTACAGAACTGAATAGCTTCAGCTAATCTTAACCATTTCAGTCTGCGGAAGACTATGCTGTGGGGTGCTGCAGGCTCCGTGCAGGACAGCCCTGGAAAGACAGGTCAGGAGGCAGATTTCTCCCATCCTGTGGTGAATCATGTCGTTCCTACCTGTCTAAAGAGAGGCAAAAGCAAAATAAACTCCCTGATTCCAAATAAGACATTTGATTCCCAATTTTGTGACCAAATCACAGTAGCCAAGTGTCTAAGAACATAGGAGTGTCTCAGGACCAGTGAAGAGTTTAACTGTCTCACTAGTCTGGGCTGTCTAGAAGTTTCAGACCTGCTGCTGATTCTGACGAGATGGGGCATAGCCAACGCCACCCCAACCACTTCATCTGGTTAGCTTTTCAGAAATGCATCAGCAACCAACAATTTTAGTTTGATGGTTCTTTCTGTTACAACAACCATCTGCAGAAGGAAAGACTTGAAGAGAATCTGTCCGTTAGAATGATAAAATTCAGGATGAGAAACTCGTTTGCTGTAAAAAATTTGGGGGCTTCTGTAGTCCTTTTAAAGTAACAAAGTAGGGAAGTGTGTTTTACTCTTGGTAAGTTTAATTAAGTGCCATATAATATCTCTCTCATTCCTTCGTTTTAGTCATCGGACTGCCACAGCTATCACAGATGTAGCTATCAAACTGAAGTATTTGTTTTAACAAATGAATTTGTGCTTTGACACCTTTCTCAGGCAGTGAAGTTGGTGGACTTTTAAATTACTGCTTGGATACTTATGAGGTTGGCTGCTGATGTCCATTCAAATTGGTTTTTATCTTTCTATGTGCACAGTAATTTTTATGGGATTTTCTTTGCTCATTTCTGAGGGAACTATAAAGCTACTTTTTGGTTTTCTGTATACTTCCAATCCTTTCCAGGATAAGCAACTCTGCAGGTGCCTTCCCTTCTGGAAATGTCTGAAATTTATCCTGTGAATACAGGGCTGGAAGAGAGCACCCATGTCACCGAGTCCAGCATTCAGCCAAAGCAATGTTGTTGACACTGAGTTCATTCATAGACTATAAATACGTCGTATACGGTATGTAAAAAAAAAATTACCTGACCAAAAATTATAAAAAACTGTTGTTAATTCTTCATAAAAAAAAAATACACAAAGTAGACATCATTCTAGCTGTTGCTATCAACAAATGCTTAATATTGAAAATTCAAAAATGTTTTAAATAATTGTATATACAATTAAGTATATATAAATCCTTTTATATTTTAAATGTGTATTCTTTTTAAGACATTTTATTTTTTTCCTCAAGAAACTGTCCCTCTTGGCTGCACATTTTCAAGAATGTTCTATTTATTTATAGCTTTGCAAAGAATAGAGGCGTTTACCTCGATGAATATCTAGTATCCACAGGAGACATATATAGATACTGCTGTTGGAATGCTGGACAATTTAGATTTTGGAGCAATATTTTTCACAAACAGATCTAACTGTAAGTGAATAATTGATTTTTACAGGGCTTCACCTGTTTCCTTTTTGACAGCAGTCAGAGGTGGCAGTTCTGCAGAAGACACAGATGTATGCCCCCTTCAGACAGATGTCACTGAGCAATTTTTTGGCTCTTTTTCACAGGAAGCCTTGCTGTGGCCAGCATTCATTGTGACTTTTGTGGAGCAGCTGTTGTGTTGCTGGGTTCCTTTGAATTGAAGGGACAGAGTCAATGTTTTCCTTCCCTTTGCCAGGAGATTCTTTGTAGGAACCCTTCAATTATATTTTCCCCATCAATTCCTTTATCAAGTGCAAGAGTTTCTGTGCTCAGTGACCTCCTAATATTTATGTCCTCCATATTTAATTGGAACACATATTGGAGTCTTGACACAATTATGACTTCATCCATATTTAGTTCTTGTAGAGGTAAGAAGGAAGATTATTTTTCTCCTTATATGAGTAAAGATTGAGGGGGAAAAAAAAGATTTTCAGCATCTGAGTTACTAGACAGTGATTCTCAGAAGCATAGATTCTTAGAAGTCCTTTATAAATAAGTAACTGCAGCCTCACTTCTCCAAAGATTTATTCTGCATGAGATATAACAAAGAAATTTAGATCTAAAGAGTTTGTAACATCCATGATGTTGAATTTCCAGAGTTCAGTCATATCTTTGCTAATGGATGTAAAATACCATCCTTAATTTTAGCGTGGAAGTGTAATTTGATAGCGTGCTATATGGTGCTAATTGTTGTAGAGGTTAAAAAGTCATGGACTACTGGTATGTATAATTTCTTTGGGGACCACTTTTTGGTCAACTGTGGATATGGAAACGGCTGAAATTGCTCTGGAGTCACTGTATGACAGTATTTATTGCCCTACTGTTTTTCATGCAACATATCCCTCTGTCTGCAGTGAAAAAATCTATAGTAAAACTTCAGATAGAACTTTCTCACTAAACTTGCATAAAATGTCCTTTCTCATGCTTACTTCTAACACTTGTTAAATGTGTAAATTTTTGCACTAATGAAAATATTACTTGTATTAGGATGTAACTAGTATTAATGAACATACTGAGTTTCAGAAATTAATTCTAGACTAGTAGGAAGGCCTGCAGACTCCCAAGTCATGTCAGTGGTTTCACATGCAGAATGAGTAAGAAACTGCTAATTATTTTCAGACACCAGGAAGAACTGCTCTAGGAAGTAATTCCATATGTAGAATCATATCTATAACTGTTTTCCTCTAATGACGGTATTTCCAAGTAGTGTTATTAATAATCTAGAACAAATATATTTTTGTTCTTCATCTTATGCCAGAAAGTCTCTTTTTAATCTTTGATTTAGAATTTTCTAACTACATCTATATGTACAGCGTCAGCCTCTGAAGCTTCTTTTACTTAATATTATTTTTTCCCAATCATTCATTATTAAAATCTTGATTTTATTCAGGTTCTAATCACCACAAGAATCACACTAAGAATAAGGACTCTGCATATATCAAACCTTCCAGCATGACATTTGAAACAGTAGTTTCAAATTCACACAAGCTTTGGAAGTTTCTCCCCTTTTTATTCCTTCCTCATATGAAACAGAAACCTTTCTAAGATTCATTCTTTCCAGTAGACAACTATTCTTCGCCTCTTCCTACCACTATCTGAAAACCATGCAGCTCTTCCTCTTAGGAAGTGACTCTAGCCTATTCAATCTGGTAGCTATAAAGCTGAATATTAAAAAAAACCCCCAAAACTGGAAGGCTATTGTGCTTTGCTGATTATCTTCTTCTCTTTGTGAGTTTCTTCTCATGGTCTGTTGCATTTCTGGAAAGTTCCAGCTGTGCTGAAATGCTTTCTGTATTTTTCATTTGTCCCTTCTAGTCTACAGTGCTCTTATTCTACTTACTACTTCTTTTATCATCAATCTGGTCTCGTGCCACGTTCTTAGGGCATGATGAAGGATAACTATGAGTCTGAATTCATAACCATAACAAGTCTATCAGTAATAGGTAAATGACCAAAAGGTATGGAAAAGACCATGTGAAGACAAATGAAATTTTCCTAGTGTTAGCCCGCTCATAAGTGAATACTCAATCTGATTTTAGTCACAACTGTTCCTAAATGTGACATTTCCATCCAGTCAGATCAGTTTGAGCGATATAGTTGTAAAATCTAGTTGAGTTTCCATTTTTTAATCCAACATAGGAAAAAAAATTTAAAAGACCATGAATGAAAACCTACAAAGTTCCTTCACAAAAACTATATTTCTTCAGAATATATATTAAAAAAAAAAAAGTGTTTTATCTATTTCTCATGATAAGTTATTCTATTAGCCCTTTAAATATTCTCTTATTTTGCTGTTTTAACAATGCTGTATTTTTATGTTTGTGGAGATACATATTCCCATATAAAAATAACAATGGAGTCTTCCCTGGACATTCTGCAAGGATTTTTGTTAGAACTTGTTTCCAAAGGAAACATTTTTAAAAGAGCATCTAATGTTGTAAATGTTATGCTAAATTTTACATGCTGTGTTATGATGTTGGGCAAAAAGATACCTTAAGTTAATGGGAATAATAGTTCCTCTCATCAATCTTATGCATAAATAAAGTAAGATAAAAAATTACAATAAAGGCAGCTTCAAACGCCTCAGGGTGTATATTTTAATTATATTTTCTAAGTAAGGAAATTAATATGTCATCATTCTGTTAATACTTGCTTGTCTCTCCCCTGAGTGCTTAACATTTTCCTTGCTAACTGTTCTGGTGTCCCTGTGGCAGCTGGGGTCAGATGGTGAACACCCCTACCAGGCCTGGGCAGACTGTTAACACAAAGCTTTTACTGTGGAAAAACTGACACTTGCTCTGGAGTGCATTTTCTCTACCCTTCATTTTTAAACTGAACTGTCCGCAGGCACCATACTTACTTAACGAGCCTACTTTATATGCTATTCATTAGATGTCCCCTAATAAATGACTGAAAGCCAAATCTGAAAGATTTCATCAATGATCTGTCAAAATGCAGCATGATTAACTCTCAAAACGTAGAAGTTACTCTAATGAGGTTGTCAGTTTGTGTTCATTTATTTGGTTTACTTGCTTTGGCTGGCAAAACCTATCTTTGTTTAAAATCATGACCCCGGGACTTTCTGCCTGGTTCATTTTGGCTTCAGGATGGATTTCTACTCAGCCCTGGAATCAAATACTTTACACTGAATTTGTAGAGGAGCAGATAGACAAGTCTTCTGGGAAACTCAACAGTTTCCCACTTTATTCTAGTACCCTTCCCTAGTCTGCACAAGTGTGTGATTTATCCTTTAGTTTATACCACTCATGCAGGGCCATTTCAGAAATTAGAGAAGGCTTAGATATGACACAAGATTGGATTCTGGTTTCAAAACTTATTAGAATCTAAGATTTAACACTGGTTCAAGTAACTTTGAATCAAGCTTTTGTTCATAGTGTTTTGTGAGTGTGGTTTTTAGAATTTAAGATGTTTTGCTGTGTGAGGTAGAAATTGTGATAATTGCTGCGCACTATGGATGGATCCAAAACTTGTGCTGTGGCACCCCTACAATGTTTTTCAATAAGTCTTAGGGTGAATTGCTCTGGAGTGGGCCAGGTACAAAGTCCAAGCAGAAGCGAGAGAGCAAACTAACAGTGTGGCAGTAGGCTTAACTTTGAGTCTAGTACATGAGATCATTCCCTAATCTTCCTTTATTATGTGTTTATTTGTTATAGATACGCATAGTCATACTTACTGTAGCATCTGTGTATCAATAGGCCTTATTGCAAAGTACAGATATAGCTTGTACAAGCAATACTGCACTTAACCTCCTCTCAGATGCAACAAGGAGACCAAAATGGAATTAAACACTGATGCACTTCCTCATCCTCCCTTTTGCTGATAAAAATACATCAGTGATAGACTAAGTCTAATGTATTAAATACTCAGCAGAAGGAGCACTTAGAAATCCCTTTAAATCAGTTAAGACATAATAATCTTGGGGTTTTTTTTTAGGTTTACTAGATTATCTTCCATATTGTGTACGAATTCTTCTGGTGGAGATCCTGCACATGGAACTGAAAAAAGAAGATCATATATATGTTTCAAGAGCTGTAGGCATAGTAGGCTATTTCACTTCAACACACATTGTCAACACATACATTCCCTAAAATCTTTAGATCCACTCTGCATCTGCTTTGAATTGCTGGGGACGAGAAAGTGCAGATTTCTTTCACATGTATTCCTCTTGCTTAAAATAGTTGCTGTTACATAGAACCAAGTCCTGAAACCTTTATTCGTTATTTATTCTGTTAAAAGTTCATTTATTTCTGAAAGACTTTTACATGCAGTTTTGGTTGTAGCTGGAACTTATGGCTATGTTCTAGCATCACTATTTAATATTACATCCTCTTGTAGCATGTCTGGCCTGGATTAATCCTACCTGGCTGCGGGTACCCACATTAAGAATTTTGTTGGTTTGGATTTCTTCTATAATAATTTAATGTCTGGGTTACCTTGTGGAATTGCTTATCTTTCCCTAATTGCTTAGAAAGAATTTAGGATGACAAGGCTCCTAATTTAGTCCCTGAAGACAGTAGAATAAAAAGCTAGCTGAGCCCTAAAGAAGACTTAGCTCGAAACAAGAGGGAGGAAGACAGATCTCTAATTGCAGAAAGGATGTTGTTCACTCTAGAAATTATTTGGCATAGGTGAAGGCATTCTTCTTGAAGAATTGTTGACAAGGAAACATATTAAGAAATTCCAAATAACTCAGATTTTTTTCCAGACAGTCTGTATCGCTAGGAAGTAGGCAATTTACGTCAAATGTCCAAAAAATGTAGCCTTATCTTTCTCAGGATTTTGGTGTAACACAAATGCTTAATTTAATGAGTTGAATTGCTGTGTTTACCAAACTTGTGCAAAAGCTTAATTTATGTTTTCAAATTATATGGATATAGATCAGGTTTTTATTTTCATGTTTCCGAGAAAAGTAGTTAAGAACAGAGCTTTTCAATTTTTGCAGCTTTTCCCAACTATCCTTGCCTGTCTTTTCATCTCAGCAGCACAATGGATCTGGTTCAGCAAAGGAGTTTGTTGGATTTTTTAAAAACTTCAATTGCCTTATTCAAATCTTGGTCTTAGTTTGTGTTCCTCTTCTCTGTAATGGTGCCTGATAAGTCCTTCTAAATATAGTTGAACAAACTAAAAGACCACATATCCGTGAGCAAAGAAACATTAAATCATCTTTACTTCCTCTAAGCAAATCTGGACGTTAAATCAGCTAGACCCCCAACTGCTTTACATTTCTAACTTAAGAAATAGAAATGTGATACATGCTGAGAAGCTCTGACTGCAGGAAGCTGTTAAAATAATGAGCAGTTCATTTTGAGGGATAAGGGTTTAGGTCTGACTGTCTACAATGAGGAAAAACAACAGTAATACAATTAAAATATATGAAATTACATTGGTGTGAAATTGGTGTGAATGAGCTCAGACTAAAAGGTTATAAATGTATTTTCTGATTCAAATCTATTGATAAACAAAGGTGAATTTTTCAGGTAATATAAAAATTTTGTATAATCATGGATATTAGGAAGACAAAAGAATTCTATAGCTTTTTCAATGTTTGTAGAAAGTGCCTCAGCTTTATTGCTTATATCAGAGGCCTGGTCCTTTAACCACTGTTCACCTTGAAATGGACTCTTTATTCAAATGACCCCATTAAAGCCTTTAGGCTCACTGAGGTGGATAATGTTTGAAGGGCTCAGCCTTCAACTGATGAGTTGGTTTTAAAAAAGGTCCGCATTAGATTAAACTACAGTTATAGCTTTATGATTTAAAAGTTAAACAAAGTAGCTTCTTTTCCTATTTACAATCAATTCACACAAAAATTGAAGTATATATAAATACTTTACAATGCATTTAAATCCTGGTATAGAAGTTCTGTATGTCAAAACACCCGCAAACTGTGTTTTTATATCTTTTTCTGTTGGGGTTATGGAAAAATTCTAGAGAGTACTTTGTCATCCTATTATTCTCTGTGTAGCAACAAATGAAAATGCTGGATAGAAGTATTCTACTTTTACCTAGAAGGCGGCTAAAAGTAAAAAAAACCCCATTCTTCTTAGGTTTCATCAGGTCACTTCACTGTGTAATGTACTGTCATGTCACCTCAGATACAATGGAAAAGGATTTGGCATGGTGTCACCCGAGATCATTATGGTCAGGACAGACTCTCTCTAGCTTAGAAAAAAAATCAAGACAGTTGTAGGAAAACACTGGGGAGAAAAAACTTAGTTTCCGATATTTCTCATTTGGAAATATTAGAAGTGCATTTTATAATATGGTCAAATTAAGCCAGTATGTTCCACAATGGTGTAGGTTCCACCCTTCACTAGAAACAGTTATACTTTTCTAGGAAAAAAACCTGATTAAACCAGAGAAGGTTCTGCTCTAATCACTAGAATATGCTGCCCAGTGGCAAGACACCATGTGTCTCTCTCTCAGTATTCTTGAAGAAGCTAAAATAGGAATTTTATTCCTGTTTCCCACGATTTTGAGATATTATTTGCTTTCAGATAGTTCTAAGTTGGGTATTCCAGTATAAGACTGTTATTCTGACAGTTTTGTTCTCACTTTCCCAGGTGTTGTAAAGGGGTCACATGTAGACCTGCAGAAGGCATCTCATGAATTAATGTAATTCTTAATGACCAGATCTAGCCCCAGATCTCCAGTTCAGAGTGGCATTAACTGTATGTTTTTTCCTTACAAGAAACCATCATCAGGATATCAGCTCTTGCTCCTTGCTCCTTTCATTACACTGCTGGTGTAAGCAAACTTGAAATTCACACATGACACTAAGGTTCGTGAAATTATTGTGTTATATATACATCTCAGTTAAATTTATATATATCAGTTGTAATTTAAAATTATTGGCATTGGTTTCAGCTAGTAAAAATTTGTATGGCACTCTATGTAAGTCACATTATGTAAAGTCCTATATGTCATATAATATAAATATAAAACTAAAACTTGGTTTTGTCTAGGCAGCTGTTTTAAAGCTAATCATATATGAAATAACTTGGCACAACTAACCCCTTCTGTTGTTGTGGGCCATTCTTACCAAGCCAAACTAAATTTGAAAATCATCTGTTCAAAGGATGACAAAGAACTGGAAGTTTTTCAGGTTAATTTGACATTGTTCTGGCTTACATTCAGCATTCTGGTTTCTGGCAGAGGAAAGATAAAAGCCCACTGGGAGAGGGAACAAGGGGATGTTTTTTTCCTTATCTATTTATACTAATACCAAAGAAATCACTTTTAGAATACCAGCTAATCCTGAAGTCTTGAGGAGAAAGTGACAAAAAGTCATCCTTTGCTGCACAGATGGTTCATGACAAACACAGCAGGAGCAACAGCAAAGCATTAATTTGTTCAGTTCAAGAGATCTGCTAGTCTGCTGATAGTGTCACCAGAAATACTTACAGCTGAACAGGTAGAAGCAGAGATCTTCAGATTCAACTGTTTTATATCGTAGCTAAACTTTTCTCTAAGTTTTGTATCATTGCAGTCCTAATTCATAAGCATGTTTAAACTTTAAATATGCTTCTAAATTAATTTTTAATAAGATTGTACTCCTTCATGAATGAGAAATGTTCTGTGCAGTGAAATCAGAGGCAATCTGAATGCCACGAAGATACATGAACAAATAAATAAATACAAGATGATTACTATTTGTGGATTTGTTTTTAACATCTCAGTTATCAATGAGTTTAAATTATACAGACTCTTTTTATGTATTATATCCTCTAATATTCGACAATCATTATGTATGTCTGCAATGTTTGTAGGACAACCATTACTAAAATATCAGCTTATTAAAAAATTAATGAAATGTGCATTTCTGATCTTCAGATTTTGGGGACTGCATTTAATCATTACGTAGTCACAAAATACATGGATCCTTGGAGTGGTAGATGCATGTGTGGAATAAATAAGCTACTGGGACCCAATCTATGTTCTACAAATGGATGATTGGCATCTGTGCCAACAAAGAGGGACCGTATTAGTGGCCACCATACACAAGTGTGGACTTCCACAGTTCAATTTTTCAGGTTTACATTTTCAAAACCATAAAGTGAAAAAAAAAAACCAAACCCAAAACAGAATCCTTTAGTGCATAATCTGAAGGAAAGACATGGTTGAAAGCCCAAGCATTCCCCAGATTAGTGTTATGATGCACTGTACTAATTATTTTCTTACTTTCCAGAAGAGCCCAGCTTTATTTAAGAACTTGTATTTAACATATGACTTTGTATTTGTATTTATGCATTTATATATTTGTAATAAATGATACCATATTACTGTTATGATTGTAGGTGCAGGGCATGGAGTTTATATGATCAAACAAGGTATGTAAAAGTGAGTGTTTTTTCTCCCCCAGGTACTTGACAAAAGGCTTCTACGCAGAGTTAATGGAAGAAAAAAAACAGGCATGAGATTTCATGTGTCCTCCCCTACCCTCAGCATTTGCTACTAGCTAACTCAAGACCGTCGCTCCTAATCCACCTTCTGAATCTGGATCTTTCAGACACCACTGTGGGTTCTGTTTGAAGGACCAGAAAGCTGAAGTTCAGCCCATAGACCATTGTAATTTTTGAAATACTCTGGTTTAATTCCTGAACTAATTCTTGAACCACATCTGGACAGACAGATGCAAATTACAACTGGAGAGAATTAACTGAATATTTGCTTCTATTTTTTTTTTTTTTTTAATTGATAGAATGCTATTTGTCCGAAACATAAATTTAACATTATTGTATTTAAAGGAGGCAGGAAACTAACAATAGACTATTCTGAAAAAACCCACAATGGAGAAACAGTCTAGGAAATTATTCTGGCATACTAATTTGCAAATAAAGATCTGAGATGCTTTCTTTATAACCAGGGAAACCCAACTTTAATTTCACCTATAAAATGGTGGGAAAATCCTGTCTCTTCTGAAAGTTTTTGTTGCCATAGTTAAGAGTTTTGCTGCTACCCTTTCACCTTCATGATGTACATGCAAACAGCCTGTCTGCCAAAGGCATTGGTTTAACAGAACAAGTCTAATAGCTGCTAATACCATACCAACACAAGGAACTATGCTGTAAGTCAGCAGTTGATTGATGAGTGCAGTGTCTATCTTTGACTGAAGGAGTATCAAGGCTTAGATCTGTGGTGGTTTTGCTGGTCTCCAAGGTAGAGTGTGCATATTAACCTAAAGTGTGAAATTACAAGTGTTACTAGAGAATACATGCCTAACACCAACAGTGAACTCATGTGTTTAAGAGAGGCAGAGATGTTCCTTTAGCAATATATACATAAAAGTTTTGTGAATATAGAAAAAAGCAAATCAGAAAGGAAACAATTCAATAACGGAGATACAAAAAATTCTAGTCTTGTTTCTAACACTTGATTGTAACCTAATTTAAGAAGTGAATATTTGACCAAACATATATATATATATACACACACACACAAACACACCCACATATATAGACACATCTAAGGGTGCTAGTCCTCTTACAGGGAAATCAAACACAATTTACAGAAGCCAATTCTGAGTCTGGCAACAGTGATTACTGTCAAACCTTTTTGGATGTGGGGAAATAATAGTTTTAGATTCAGATTCAGGCAGAAATATGGATTGACTAAAAAGCTATAGTTTCTGAAAAGAAAATGGATGTATTATATGAACACTTTTATGTCAGAGACTAAACATTTCTTTTTTTATATTTTTTTGATCCAAGTAGTCTAATATTCCCAGAGAATCTTAATATCCAGGTTTTATAGAAGGACAAAAGATATTACTGAAGTAATGGAGCTTCTTCTTGAAAATTCACAGAGAACTATAAATTCACACATGCACACAAAAGCAAGAAAGGTATTTCTCCTTATAAAGACAAGAAAGAATGCTCCTGGTTATTACATTTTATAGGTCTCCATTCTATTCAGGTTCAAAAAATGGAAAATTATTAAAAACAGCCAATGTTATTAAAGTACAGGCCTTAATATTGATGTCATTACAGACTATTTCAGAGCTCTGGAACTCCCTGCTCTGAAGCTGAGAGTCTCTCATCTCTAGCCTTAGCTTGTCTGTCATAGGAACTGAGGTACCATGTATCCAAATGCATCACTGAAACACTTGTGAGATAGAAATAACAGTAGAGTCATCTGTAGTTCACTATCACTAATAGGTACAGATATTCTATTCCCCAAAACAGGGCCAAAAAAAGGATTAGGATTTGGCGAAAAACTGCAAGTTCTGACGTGTGATCAGAATAATCCCACCATTATAAATGACAAATGAAATTTACAGGATTAGATTGCTATTCTTGTCAGCAAGAATGGCAAAATCACGTGCAGCAGAGGTCTTTGGCATAGATAACACTGATCAGCCACCAAAACTAAGCACCGATTGTTCATGAGTGCAGGCGAACTATGAAATTGTCTCACCACATATTGAACCACGTGCAAAATAAACCCTTATTTTAGTGCTTTCCTTTTTGAAAAATATTTGTCAAATATTTTCAAAACTAATCAGTGTTCTTTCTGGCAATAAACGACAATCTCTGCCATGTAAGATTATAAGAAATCTGAATAAAAAGTAGATTTCTTCACTGAATTCTGAAGAAACTATTACGAGATGCCAAAAGCCTTTCAGCTTTGGTCCCATCTCAGGCTTCCAGTTCCCCACTAGTAAGCAGTAAGCATCAAGTTTGAATAAAACACTAAATCAACAGAGTCCAGCCTCAGGCACTGAGCAGAGATTACATTAATGGTGTTAAACTGTGACCTACTTGCAAGATCCTGGCCATGGCAAGAACTTGCTCAAAGTGTTACTGTCTGTGCTGATTTTAACACAATGAATTACAAAATATTTCTGACTTGCCTTTGCAACACAGGAAAAATAGATGGGTTTATTCTCTCTGACTAAAGTCAAATATTGCTGGTGGATACCTGCTGTTCCCCTATCAAGGTATTCTGGGTAACTCCTTAAAAAGAAATTGCATTGTTTCAGTAATAGTTGATCTGAGTACAAACATTTTCTCTTACAGTCCCATGTAGCTAATATCCTTACACTGTTACAATCATACTACTACAGCACCATATTACATGGTCATTGGGCATTTGCGTACTATTCCTGTTGTAAATCAGTATCTCTATGAGATACCTACCAGATTTTGAAGAGATAAACAGGAGTGCTGAAAGAGATAATCTAGAGTTATATTTCAATGATGTTACTCCTACAGTTCACTCTCATCTGATTAAATTACAACTATGTTTACAGAGTTATAAATTAACTCAACTCTTAGGCTGTGATTTTATGAAACAGGATGAAGGAGGCCGTTTAAGCTCTTTGTACTGGTTTTCACACCCCACATTATGCAAGACATCCACTGAGCTTTCAGGACACAGCCCATACAAGAAGCCCATTCCCTTCTCGGGCAGCAGCTCTGAGCCCTATGTTTACATGTGTGAAAATCGTTCGAGTTCGTGTCACATCACACTCTTGCCGGAAATAGAAGGTCCCATTCCCTTTTCCTATACCCTTTCCCTACTCCTGGCCATGTTGTCCCACCATTTATTTTGGGCCAGCTCTAACAACCTACTGAATCTCTGTGTCTGTGTAACTCATTAAAACAGAGGACATACAACACTGTGCAAAACCTGGGTACTTTTCAAGGTTAGTGAAGTAAATCAAGACAATGAAGGATTTCAAAGTGCTCTAGAGGCACAAGGGAGGGGGCAGGACATGCTGGCTTTCAGCAGTAGGGCAATGAGGAGGGAAAAGGGAGGAAGGAGGTAAAAGGGAGAAAGAAGGAGTGAAACCTCTTCCTTTTGGCAGTAGCACACTGTTATGTTTTTCTCTACTGTCTGTGGAAGTGCAGTCTTACATAAGTAGAGGGCTCAAAATGAGAGAGGAATCAGCTCAGATAGGAAAAAACTAAACATTTAAATAGCTCTTTACATACTGACCGGTGCTTCTTCCTGAGTTCTGCTTCCTCAGGTAGCCATTTCCCTGGAGAAGGGCAGGAGGTCCCTCATTCTCTGGGAAGACTTTACTGACTGATACTGGCTTTATGAGCCCCTCTGTTTATCTCTTGTCTTAATGAGAAATGTGCAAAGGGAGTTATATAGAATCTGAAGACAGACATTGTAATCATTCACCCATCCATCTTAACATATACACAGTATAAAGCGCATTCAACTGTTCTGGTGGAGTGAACAGCTATAACGGAAGTATTTGCAAAATGCTTAACAAACATTGCGCTTTACTTGAAAATGAATGTCAGAAACAAGTTTCTGGCATGGACAATTGTGTGTGATACTAGGCCAATGGCATCACTGTTAATGGCTTCTAGCAAGCTATATACATTTCTTGTCTCTCATTTCTTTGCTGTAGTTTTGGTTTTGTTGTTTGTTGTATGGTTTCTTTTTTTTATATCCTCACCACCAAAAGTAATAATACTGCCTTAATTTCTGCAGTTAAAAAGGTAAAGGCTGCTTCTAAGCCTGATTTGGGATGGTTTTGTTTAATTTTACTCATCATGACAAAATTGTACTGAAACAGTTTGGAAAAGATGCAAGATTCAGAATTTGTGAGTAAAATCACAAGTGCCTACAATCCTTAGGTTAATGATAGGCAGTAAATAAAATTTTTGAACTCTCTATTGCATCCTGGATGAAGAATCTCACAGTTTTTGGAAGAAAAATAAAAATTAAATATTATAAATCTGTTCTTTCCTATGAAAGGCACAAAGAAATATCAATCTCAATAGCTGTTTAGCCTTTCCTTATTAAAGGGAGATACCAGACATAAAAATTGGGAAGATCATAGAATCATAGAATAGTTAGGGTTGGAAAGGACCTTAAGATCATCTAGTTCCAAACCCCCTGCCATAGGCAGGGACAGGGACACCTAGTACTAAAGGTAAAGACTTATTTAAAAAAAAAAAAAAAACCTGTTATGAAGAATGTGTTCTGTTACATTCAGATACTTCAAATAAAACTTCAATATAGTAATAAGAAAAAAACTGTATAGTAGACAGCAAAATGTACCCAGAGTTATTTACTTTGTGTGTGGTGCTGTTTTTTCTGTATGAAGGAGAACTGTAAAGCAAAATTTTCTCTGAAAAAGAATTAGAGAAATCTGAGGCCTCAGTACGATGGAATTAGATAGAAATTTTAAAGTTAAAATGACATTTGAAATGCTCCAAGGTGAGCTTTTCTTTAGCCCTAGCAAGATTAGGGATTTATATCATAATTTGGGACTTAACACTTCAGTTCTACCTTAGACCTTCTTCAGGGTGCAGATTCCAGTTTTGAGGCATCCACAAATATCACCAGGAGTGACTTTTGTTTTTTATTGTGGGAGTTGTATTGAAAAGTCTGTGTATATCTACTAGAAAAAAAAGCCTTGTTCTGTGACAGTTTCTTCACTGACAGATGCTTTTGAGGGCTGTCAGTTGGCCATTCCTTAATCCACTCAATTTGGGTTGTACTGATATTTCATAGCAGTCATTATTAAATCAGCTCAGCTTTCTTACAGTAGATTACAGATTGGTCTCTGAACCATCTGTGACTGTGTATCTGAATATGTAAGCTGGTGGGCGCCTATTTAGAAACAAGGCAGTGAATTGACGATGGTTCAGAAAGCAACAAGAGCTTGAAAAGGAGCCTCTCTTCTAAACATCTGAAAAGAAATGGTTGTTTTGTGTGGTGCATCTTGCTGCACCAGTACTGCAGTCAAGATCTACAGCAAGCTTCCAAAATTGCCTCAAGTCCCTCCAGAATTTTCCCTTTTTGAGTGGGGTTATGATAACTGCACTTAACTAAGAATTGCCTTCTAGAAACAACCAATAACATTTATTAAAACAGTGTAATAAGTTTGCACATTAAAATTCACCATATTTAGGGGAAAAAACCCCACACATAGCCAGCTGTAGTTCTTTTATACATAATTGTTGCTAATATGGGGAGAACAGAATACTGTTTGAATTTCAAGGACTTCTTGTGCCTCAACTATTTGACAAGAGCCTGGTTTTCATAAGAGGAAAGCTTTACCTATTCACATTCCTTCATCTCTCCTACTTTCTTGAGAAGTTGGTACTTCAAAAGAAGGATTTTATGATGATAATAATAAAAAAGTCCTCCCACTTTATATTGTGTAAAAAATTATATCCTTTCCACCTCTAACTTGCTTTTAAAAACAGTTTTGCTTGAAATTTTCTATTAAAAGAGTTTTTCAAAAGGCTGGTATTAATAAGATATTAGGTTATATATAAGTCTGATTATGTGATATTTCAAAAATTCTGACATATTTTTCTAATTCTAGTGATATATACCCCAAAGACATTTGTTTTAAAGCGATAAATGTATTAATTTTTCCTCCGTGAGAAATGCACAAGACTCTTTAATATATGCTTCAAATTTAGTTACTTATTATGCGATTTAATGTGGAATAACTTTTGAGATAATTGGCTAACATTTCCCACCTTCTAGAGAAAATGATATATAGATATATAAGCGGTGTAACAGGAAGTTACACTGATGATGTAAAAGATATCTCACGTATTATATGTTATTTTTAAAATAAAGTGGAAGGTGAACTTCTGCAGAAGGTGTACTTCTGCACATGGAAGTACAGAACTAGTCAAAGGTACTTTATTTCTTCAATTTTATGATTTCATTGCTGTTCTTTAACCAGGTGGATTTTTTTATTTACTTGCTAATTTACCAGTTTATTAACCATGCTAGTTTAATGAGATTTCTGTTTGTCATCGTTTTCAATCTACAAGAACCAAGACTTTCAATTTTCAAAGGCATCAGATTTATGACGGCAGTAAGAGTATGGATATAAATCATCTCTGCAGTGTTCAGAATCCTTCTAAAACTAAAGGTTCTTATTTTGAATCACAGCCTACACTGCCTAATGTCAGCTGCACTGACCACAAAGTGAAAAAGCATATCCATCTCAGCTATGAAAACAGGGCCTTCCCTTCCTTCAGAATTGGACCAGATGTTACCAGACAGGTGCCTCTGGGTGCCTTTGTTCAGTAAATCTAAATTCTTATTCAATGTCTTGGCTTTTTTTTTTAAACAAATTTTATAAGGATTTTGTAGGAGAAATTTCCCTGCAGTTGCTGAAGCTTCCTTCTTTCACACATTCTCAGCATGTTTCTGACTTCCTGCACAACTTCATGCACTGGCTGCTGGCAGCTTTGTCGCATGAATCAATTTATGGAGACAGGGTATTTCCTGAAAAACAAATTGATTGTGCTTTCCACTATTTCTGGTTTAGCCTCATGAGCCGGAGTACTTGCTTTTTGCTCTCAGTTCACATCTTATGTTTCTAATCCTGAGGTGTGCTGGCCATGGGAACTACAATGTGATTTCTGTCTCCCCTATTTCTGCCGTGGAGCACACAGGTTCATGCTTGATCTTCCCAGAAGGCAAAAACCCCCTCTGTGTTCTTAAAAACTTGCCCTAGTATTTTTTCTCTACAATTTGCAAGCAACTTGCTTTTGCATTTTCATTATACAATTATTTTGAATTAACTACCTCCGAGTACAAATCTTTGGGCACTGAAACCAAAGGCCCCTTATTTCCACCTCCTCCAGCACTACAATTTGGAGGGAAACTATTTTTTTTTTTTTTTCCCCCCTCCTTGTGAAGTTCATTATACTTTTCAGGAACCATGGTTCATTCACTTTTTCAGGATGAGAAAATCTACTTCTTTTACTTAGTAATTATTTGAAATATAAACATGATGAGATGTGATTATGCAAATTCAGTTAACTCTTCCATGTTACAGTGGACGTTGGAATACAAGATTAAATAAAATATGGAAATGGAAAACTAAACCAGAGAGTTACAAATGTATAGAAAAGTGATGATTATAGGAAACTGGCTGATGTTTTGTCCACAGCCTGATGCAGTGAAGTTATTAAGAAACTGATACATTATGGAACAACTAACTCTGTAACACTGTTACTAGTCAGGCTTGTCCCATACTCCCACCAGGTCAAGGACAATGGAGAATCACAAATCTTAACAGCTGTGTCCAAAGCACAAGTAAGAGAGAAGTATTTCTTACCTTCCGGTGCAGATACCACTACTTAATAGCATATATGTCTCTGAATATTTGTTGCCCAGAAGATATGGACATTTCCAGTTCTCTATCCCAAGATGATAACCTAAAAAGGTCAGAGGTTATAGAAGACAATATCCAACACTGTTAATCTGTTAGCACTTGGTTCAATTGGGTGAAAGATACTTTAACCTGATTTCACTTTGATTCTCTTCTGTTCCACACTCCAATGACAAGGCTTTTTTTCTTCTTCAGAAATCTGATCTGAGGAATTCTGGTCCACTGTGGTACAGCTGATTGTAATCAATCAAAATGTGCTTAATGACAGCAAAAATAAAAAGAAGGATTATTTACTGACTGGAGAAAAGCTTTCTACAATTTTAAAGGTAATAAATAAGAGTCTGAAATCCTTTTTGTATTCCTTCTTCATTTTGTGTAAATAATTTTTCATTACCAGAGGGTCTAGGAGACTTTATTTTAGTCCCAACAGATTGTCAGTACCACAAAAACAGTTTTTAATCGGCATTGATTGCAGGGAAGGGACCTGTCTGCTCAATCATGAGGCATTGATGAGCTCGGAATCTGTACCTACCACATGATGTGAACAGGAAGGCATTTACTTGACAGCTCCTTTTCCAAGGGTAATTGCTGATAGCTGTAGTGTTCTGTAAAGGCAATAGAGAATTTGGGATTTTGGAGGTCTTGTTCACACACACGCACATTCTTCAATTGCTTTTCTTCCAGTGCTTTTGTTCAAAATGGGTGATTCTTCCTGATAGAAAAAAGGAAAATCTGGTTGTAACTTTAGATAGCATTAGTGGTTCCAGCATACTTGGGATGGTATCATTTGTGGTATATATTTACAAAACTTCAGGTTTAATATGTTGTATATCTGTCAACTCAGCTTACCTCTTCTTTCTTGTGAGCTATGTGATGGTGGTTTAGTTAGGACTCTTGTGTCTGAGGTATAGAATGTGTTACACATAGAATAGATGCATATCTTTGCCAAAGTTAGGAGAAGTGGAGGTAAAAAGTTCCCATTTAATAACTTACAGGGAATTGTATGTTGTGCCTCAATGAAAAACCCAATAATGGCAGCGACATCAACCACTACCTGGTGTAAGACCAGATTTGGCCAGATCTGACTTGTCTGTCCCCGACTCACATTTCTCAGCCTCCCCAAATACCCAAGCCCTCAGCCAGCCCAAATCATCTGGCTCTAGCCTCAGCAGAAGGGTGAGTGTCTGCTGATGAGATCTCAAAAGCAAAAGAGAATCAATGAATGCTAATGAACTTCACCTTGCCTGACCCTAACACTTGTATAGTTGAGAGACAGCTCTGCTAGTGATAAGGGAAGGATCTCTGCCTGATTCTTTGCCCAGCATAAATAAGATCTGTTGACCCATGTGGACACAACAAATTTGCTTCTGATGCTTAGAAAGTGGTAATAGTATTTGCTCCTTTAAAGAAGATGCAAATAGCTGGGTGAAAGTATTCACCCCACAGAACTCATCTGCAGACCTCAGTCTGTATGACTACATACCAAATATATTCTCAGTATAAGGCCGCTTTAGAGGACCACAGACATCAAAATGCGAATAGTGCTGGCACACACTTGTCTAACAGAACTGGCATTCCACTTCAGTCTTAGAGATTCCAGCTGGGATGTTGTTTTGGGGCAGTATTACATGTAGAGGCTCAGAGAGAATACTGGTACTGACATTCAGAACACGATAGACAATTTTCTTGGTCCAGTTTGAGTTTAGGAGACACTCCTGTGCTCACTTGCTACACAATGGAGGAAAAGGATTCAGAATGGGTCCACCGAAACATACTCCTACTGTGTTGTACAAATCTCCCTAATCCTTATTCTCTTTTTATACCTCTTGAGATGTAAAAGGGTATCAGACCTTATATTTCACTGACATGCACAGCAACTTAACAATTTCAGAGCTATTATTCTACCTAGTTTTCATTAATCATTTACATCCCATTAGCACAGTTTACTTTTTTTTCATACCCGTAACATTCAGTAAGTAGCTTAGAGCCTTACTTTTAATGAAAACAGCAATTTCAAAGAAAGTGGTATTTCAAAGTTGTGCTACAATGACTCATGGATTTATACGTGTAGTTTCAGAACTTTTAGTTATTTAAACCTTTAAATGACTTTAAATAGAAATGAATCACAGCACACTGCACTACTCTAAAATTAATTGAGGTAATAGATGAGAAAAAACTAGCTATTTCTCTTTGAAATGACATAATTATCAATAGTTAGTACTCCCTTTGTTTCAGAAGTGTCAGAAGCACCAAAGTAAGTGCTTAAAACAGGAACTTTTACCTACTTCTATGTTGTCCTACTAATCTCTGCAAACATAGACATACCATATGATCTGAGAATTTCATCAAAGACTGGTGAGACAAATGGGATATTTTCCATTCAGCAGAGACAAGAGTTCAAGTTTCCAATTAATCTTACAATTACTTGTGTCATTTTTGAGTAATATAATACTATCTAATATTACACCTCTTCTGAAAGTGCTAAGGGAGATCCTGAAATACCTGTCACCCATTACTGATTGCAAGCTCCATTTACTGTTAAAACAATGAATATTTGTGTTAGTTATTTTGTTCCTCTCCCTTAAAAATGCTGATATTTTAATAAACAAGGAAAAGATTTGGGGGTATCAACTCATACCAGTGTAAACTGGGACAATATATCAGCTTTCCTAAAAAGAGATTGACACCATGTTCTCCTGCTGTTAACTTATACAACCCCACAATAAAAGACCAGATGACCATTGCTAATGACTTTGTGAGAGAGTCAGAGAAAGAAAATGTCTTGAAAAAGGGCATGCTCTAGTTTGTAGGACTTCCTTTTTTTCTTTTTTTTTTTTTTATTTAATGTTAATGCTATCACTGGATTGGTGAAATATTTTTTTCTACTTTGCCATGGCTTAAAGGCCACTTCTAAGATTAATTCAGAAACACAGAGGAAAGATATCCAAAGTCAAAGGAAGCCATGAGATTTTATGTTATAACTACATCTGAGAGCTTTAAGGAAAAAAAATCTTAGTAAATGGCTAGCCAGTTTGTAGCTGCACTATAGCAGGAGCAGGTGTACTTTGGATGCTAGTGGGAAATCTTTAAACCTTCTTTCTGTTGCAGACACTGTGCCTATCATTAATCCCTATTTGCAGTCTGCAAAACACAGGATATTTCAAGAAGATGGAGTGAATGTTAGAAGATATATGCCTCTGTCATGGCATCTGTGGGGACAGTTCAACACATATTTTTTGTCCTGAAGAGGAAAAAGTGCCTACAGGGGCATAGAGGAGATTGAATATCAATTGGGAAAAGTTACTTTATTAGCAGTTCTTCAGTATAACAGAAAAGTAAAATTAATGAGTTAAGAGAAAAAGGCACTGACAGTCCCTTAAGGGGTACAGATGCTTGTGTGAATGAGTCATATCACTTAGGGGAGTAGGAATCTGCATGTATATACGTTCTCTTTATCTTTGCACAAAGAAAGGACAAAATACAAAAGGGAGAGTATTCTGCAGAGGTAGAAAGAATGCCAGAACCCACAGGACTGCATTTATTTTTTTCAGAAAGGACAGTTCAGAGGAAAAATTGCTACCATCTAGTTGTTCTTTTTCTTTTATTATGCTACTTTATGGAAATGTGAGCAGCATAGCCTGCAAATTTAACTTCATATATAGTGTGAAGATTTAGAGTTGGAGATAACCTTGTTATCTTACTCTGTCTTCCTGTGCTCATTTCAAATCTCATTAAAATGTGTCATGACTAGGGAAGAAGAAAGTCCTGTTTATACCTAGTTTGTTCTCTCTTTCTTTTTTTTTTTTTTTTTCATCCTGGAGAGCTCCATCCAGAATGCATATGTTTAAAAAAATTATTTTAATCTTTTTAAATTCACTTTTATGCTTCTCCTTCATTTGCCTGCTCTCTCCTTGTTGTTCTTGTACTTCATACAGGTCTGTATCTTTAGCCCATTAGAGGTCTGATGAGAGGGAAAGCAGGCAAACTGTATTGCTATAGAGCTACATCTTCCAGGCCACTCAGTATCCAGATCTTCATGGAATCCCCCACCATGCAGCAGAGTGACACACGCTGTCTCTTCTTGTGACCTAGGTTTGCCTTTCGCTTTGACTCACACACAGGCTGCTGTGTAAAAAGCAGTGTGACCCATGCTTGTGTTACATATTCCACATCAGAGGTGGGGCTGCTGTGGACCAGGCAGCACCTGAACTGCACTTTTTGGAGGTGACAGTCATGGATACATCCTTAGATAGAGCTGTGAGCACTGATACAGGAGGGCTAGATTGTGTTGGCAACTGACTACATTTTTTCAGTGCCTTGAGACAAAGGAGGGAGGGAAGTGAAGAATAGTGCCTTCAATTTGTGTATTGATGAGAAGGGGTTTTATGCTTCAAATCTCCTTCAGGAAATTCCAAGGGAGTGTTACTACATTTTGCATTAGCTGATTTGGGTTTTACACTTGAAGTCCTACGAGTGCTAAATTGCTTGCATGTTTAATCCATGCAGAACTGCGTTCATTACAAAGAATATAAAGAGGAAGAGATATTCTCATGTACAGACATATACTGATCTTTAGTTCACAGAACAATCTGAAACCTTTGATCATTCTAAGGACGTACTTTCAGAGGTAAAAATAGCTGTTCTTTTCTTTTAATAGCAGGATACTACAAATCAAACAAGGATTTTTCTTTTTTTTTTTCTTTTAAAAATTTCCCTGAGGCTGATTGCAATGAAGTGTCTCATGCCTTTTGACTTTAGAAGTAGGACACTAAAGTCTGCAGATTGCTTGCCTGGTTGACTAGATAATTTTGTTCTATCACTGCCCATGTCCTTACATACAGTATATTCTCAAAGTGTTGGTATCTATTCTATTTTTAGTGTATGAAGTTTATAGTATATGGACAAGGTCATCTAATTCCACAATCTCTTTCCACTTGGGTGATATTTTGTTCTGATTTGCAAGAATTTGACTGATTTTGGGGAATTTTTTCTCCTGCTGCTGCCTGCAGGCATGCAATTAAACCCCACTCTCTCAAAAATTGTCTCTTTTCCCCAAACTCAGCGACAAAGACAGAAGCCAATTGGAGAAGAGGGGGGGAGAACCAAACTTCTCTTCAGTGGGGAAGAGGCAGGGAAAGAACAGATGACCTCTAAGTGCCCAGTCATCTCTGCTTTTTAAAAGTCGAAGACCATCTTCAATAGTGTCAATCAGATATTCATTTCCCTCCCTGGTCTCAACATCACCAGCCAAAACAGACCTATGGCACTCTGTTCACCGCCAAATGTTCCTGTCCCTTTCACTTTCAGCTGCCTCTGGAAATGTTTAATGTGGCACTGCAAAATGACTGGTTAAAAATTCAACAGCATTATTTACTATGGTACTTTGATGTTTTATTGAACGAAACCATCTGCTCAGGAATGTTTCCCAATGTTGTGGGCTAGATCTAGAATTTACAGCTGCAATATAGCTTGTCTGAGGGAGTTTCACAGCAGAAATGGCACCCAATGGATCACAAATGTGTAAGACTGGGTAAGAGGAATATCAAGAAAGCTTCTATTTCCTGCTCTCCTATAAACAGCGTCAACTGTCTTCTTCATAGTATTCAAAAATAGTTGCTTTTTTTTCCTTTCCAGTCTGATAGCTATGCTCTGTGTGCTCTGCAAACTTGTGATTGAGGGCATTTCCTAAATTACTTCAATGCCTCACAGGACATCAAGTGTATACTTGTGGCTGATAGCAAAATGCACTGTAGGCAGATTTATGGGCATCCTGCGAAGGTATCAGTAGCAGGAGATGTAACAAGGTGGTATTTCATTCACTTTTTCTTTTATACTGAAAGAAGTGGGTGTTTTATAATGAGAAAAATAAATTTTGGCCTCTTCAGCCTCTGAATTACTTGTTGCTTTGAGGTGAAACAGGAGGCAGCTGCTGACAAAAGTTAGCTTTTAGGTTTATTCTGAGGGTTTTAGAATTTTAGGGATGTATTTTAGAACAGCTTAGATATGAACATAATTTTTTCTTCATCTGTGGTTGTAGTCTTGGCCTTCCTCATCAAAGTGTTTTAAATATCTCATTGACATTTACTTGGACTTCCAAGAATAAGGATAAACTTTGAGATCGAGAGCTGAAAGGATGTTTTAATTATCATTTTTACTCTATCTCCAAACAAGACTTGTCAGTAGCCTGAAAATATGCCTTTTAAGGATTTATATAGATTTAAAGAATTTATATATTTATATTTAATCTATATTTATAGATTTAAGGATTTATATAGATTTTTTTTTCCTAAATATGCATAAGTTAAACTCAAGCATTCTGCATCATATGCAATGAGATAGACCATACTCAGAGACTTCTATTTTTCAGAGATGCCTTTGTACTTGAGAAAAAGGCTTACAGGTTCTGATAAAGAAAATTCCTTTAGCCCAAGTCCTCTGCCTACCATCCTGACCATGAATACCTTAACCATAAACTGTATTTCCTGCTGAATCACAATACCTTAGTAAATTAGTAAAAACACATGCCACGCTGTGCGAGTAGGCAGTATTTACCTGATACATAATGTAGTCACATACCTACTACTGTAGCTGCAAAGTGAACTAGATAAAATTGTTTTGGAATAGGCAGCAATGAGTGTTTTCCCTTCAAACTAATCTATAAAACAAAATCTATAAAAGAAAAGAAAAGCTACAATGGTGCGCGGGCACTGCAGTTACCTGCTATTCAAACACACAAACAGCCAAGCAAGGACCAAACAGTTTTGTACTGGGCCTTTTCTGAATATTGGCTACACTGATGAAAGTGTTAGCAGGGATTGTGTATGGCAAAGGAAAAGTTAGCAACTGCCAGTTTACTTCCTGATTTTGATTAGAAACAGAAGCACTCAAAAATTTACCATCAGTCCACATGCTACATGAAGCTTTTTCCCCAGCTATGGAACAAGGTTATGGAGAGGATTCACCACCTAAGAAAAGGAAGCCAGAGGTTGTAGAAGCATTAAAAAGTTAGGTTGGACTCCTGTTCAGAGCAGGGATAATTTTGAAATCACAGTCCAGTGGTTCAAGTCTCCTCTTCTACAGCTCTGAAAATGTCCAAGGATGATGCTGTGCAGTCAGTCACAACTTCTGTGGCACCCAGAGGCCCATCTTCCCCAAGCCCCCATAATGTAGCACCAAGGTGACTTTCTGGGATACAGATTCCAGAACACATGACATTTAAAGAGGTATCAATTTACTGAACTTCTGAACCCACCCACGCCCCCTCCCTTTTTTTTTTCTGTGTGGACTAGGCAGCTCACTCTTCTATAACTCTGAAGTTCACAATGGGAATTTAGCAGCAATATTATCTTTAGAAGTTCTTGTATTTTCTTATTGGACACATGTCCCTTCTTACATCCCAACACCTTATGTCCGTAAGCCACTCCATCGGTAGTACCAATGCAACAGCCTATGGCACTGCACTGTGATTTGGATCCAGTAAAATAACCCTGAAAAAGTTCCTTGGGTCAGGTCAATTCACACTTCTGGTGTCACAGGGGTGCCAGATGACTTGTGCTAAATCAAAAATGAGATGGAGGTGGGAACCAAATACATCCTATTGTATATTTAGGTTATTCGCAGTTTTTTAAGAAATGAAATTAATATACACTTAGTTTTAAGGGGGTCTTTTTAAAAACTTCATTAAAAAGAGGTCTGAACTTTTTGTCAGCTTTGTTTTAAAATAGTTTTAAGTAACGTGTTCTATTTTTAAACCTTCTAAATGAATTTTTAATTTGTTAAGCTTATTGTATTTTATTTTTGCCTTGATTTTGCCTTTCTAGCTTGGGAATATGAACAAGGTCATACACTCAAACCTACCTGTCTCCTTCCTAAGGTTGAAATTTCTCACAATGTTAATATGGTTCAGACATGGAACTCTCAGGAGAACATGAGTTAAATGCATTAGCAGACCTGAACTTCTGTGCATGATTATCTGCTGTCAGTATCAATTTCAGCCTTGTTTTTACTTTCTTGTTGGTTTTAAGAGAAGCATCCTACATGATAGTGATGGCAATATTTTAGGATATGGGATATTAATCATAGAATGGTTTGAGTTGGAAGGGACTTTAAAGATCATCTAGTTCCAACCCCCCTGCCACAGGCAAAGAGACCTTCAATAGACCAGGTTGCTCAAAGACCCCAACCTGGCCTTGAACACTTTCAGGGATGGGGCAGCCGCAACTTGTCCGAGCAACTTGTTTCAGTTACCACCACTCTCACGTTAAAGAACTTCTTCCTAATATCCAATCTAAATCTACCTTCTTTTAGTTTAACGCCATTACCCATCTTCCTACCACTACTTGCTCTTATAAAAAGCCCCTTGCCAGCTTTCTTCTTCAGGTACTGGAAGGCTGCAAACAAAGTATCTACAAGGCAATAGAATATGCACTAGATAGTGTACAGT
Organism: Strigops habroptila; assembly: GCF_004027225.2. Taxonomy (NCBI): domain Eukaryota; kingdom Metazoa; phylum Chordata; class Aves; order Psittaciformes; family Psittacidae; genus Strigops; species Strigops habroptila. The sequence goes on from NC_044283.2 coordinate 40,967,157, forward strand.
TTTGGATAGTTGAACAGGATCACTATACAAAGGTCATCTTCGAAAGCAATTATGAACCAACAGAACAAATACTGTTTCTGCAATCATTTAAAAATATATTAAACTAGCTGCTTAGTAAAAACAAAATACGAGGCACAACCTTTTTGAGCCAAATGTGAAGCTGAGAGCATTCCTTTATAATATGCTAAACATAATCCAGAAGCAATTTAAAACTGAATGAGGATATTTGCTTTAATAAAGAAAACACTGAAAAAAGAGTTTGATTGTATGTATATATATATACAGAAGAAGCACTTCAATCAAAATATAGCTATATAGATGTGAATTTGAGATAACATTACTAACAGACATAGGAGCACTTAAGCCTTTAATCAAAACAGCTAGATACAATTATCTGTCTCTAGAACATAAAACTTGGTCTACAGTGCCTAACACATTTTAATCTTTGGGTTTGGTGTTCATAGTTTTAAATAGAAATGCTGAAATATTTCGCTATATGTTTATGCATTTTAGGGAAATTATTTGTATTTGTTTACCTTGGAATACAAACAAGTTCTCAATAAATTAAAAAAAAAAATCCATTGTGAATAAAAATACAAATAGTCGTAATTTTGTAAGCCAGAACTATGTCTGTTCTAGCTAAATACATATTTGTTTTATGAAACGATGGTAAAAATGTTCACCTTCGCTCAATTATGAAATATGGATGTATTTGCAAATTGTGCCCATGTGGCTATAATTCTTTTTTCTTATTTAATGCATTAATGATAATTGCTTATTTATAAATATTACCACCTAGAATTCGCTTCAAAAAGTGATAATATTCTATGAGATCTGCTACAATAGGAAATAACATCAAACATGATGTGCATTTTTGTACTCATTTTATACATTAAGGATTCTTTAACATTTGTAAAATACCCTTTTACCATCTACCCACCTACATAAAATTGCTTTTAATATTTGATTGTTGATCTTAAACTATTAGAATCTGAAGAAAAGATCTGCATATGAATAATTAAAAATTCGTGGGACCAGTGACTTTTTAATCTACTAATCAGGGAATGCACTTAAGGGTCAGAGATCCTTCTTTCAGTTCCCGAATTAATATTGTAAATATGTACGAACTGTAACTATTTTATGAAGGAGGAACTTGAATCCAGGTATTTCTTCTCAGATTGATTAGAGCTTTTTACTCATGGTGGCTCTTTAATTATTACTTGAAAAGCATCATCACAGGAGATGAAGAGAGAATTTCTGAATGTTTTCTAACCCAATGACTAAGCTTTTCTGTAGGATATGAAATATAGAAGTATTTGAAATGTTTAGAGAAAGAACATACTTCTCTCATTCCTCAACCACTTTTTTGCCAGGGGCTTGGTCTCTCAAGTGTACTGACAGAACTCTAACATTGACCTGTATCAAATTTTAGCCTCACTGAAAGTAATGTCTTAGCTTTTATGTTGCCTCATTATGACTTTTGCAAGGAAAGTAAAAAGAGGTCTTTTTGTTCCAACTCCAAATAATTTCATCAATGCTGCTAGTACTTGGAAGATGGCAGCTGAATCAAAAGAGGGTGTTTGCAAAATTTTGGAGATGAAGCAGGCTTTGTATTAATGAAAGGATATCTTCACTGACCAGTATTTATGATTTGTTACAGAAATACTTGTTTTCAGTTCAGCAAAGAACACATGGTGTTCATGCCAAAGACAACTCCTAACTACTCCTACCAGGTGCAGAGACAGATGGACCGTGGGAAGGCAGAATGACATGACTCCTATTATATTTTTTTTCATGTTGAATTGTCAGTCAGCTGTCCCATGCAGCAAAAGATTTGAAGCCGTGCTATGCCACAGAAAAGACCAATACTGTCAAAACTGAGTTATAAACAATGCTTGATACACAGAACGAGAAACAAACATTTAGATAGCTGTACCAGGGCTGGAAGTGACTCCATAAATGGGAAGACTCAGCTCCCCACCATCTTTCTGTTTCTCAGGATTATGTTAATGTATCAGTCTGAACTATGCTATATGAGCATCTAAAATATTTCATTTTTATATATGAAAAAATGTATTTTATGGGCACAGGAGAGTCTCATGACAAAAGTTGCACATAATTTCTTATCTCCCTTTCAGTGTAAAAATATATCTTCCTCAACTTATAAAATAGCTGACTCCCAAATCTTTCTACCAAGTTGCTTTTCAGACGATGCTGCTCATTCTAATTATTTTTCCACAGAAACTCATTGTTCCCATGCTTTTACTGTTTAAAACTTACTTACATCAGAAAATGAAAATCATGATGCGGAGAATAGAAACTGTGTTCTATGAATGTGAGAAACACATCTCACCACATTATAACACCCCTGCATGAATAATTTATTTCCCTTGACTACACTGCCATCACAGCTGTATTGTTGCCATGAGCTTCATGTTGACATAGCTAGACTGTTATCTGCACCCAGGCAACTACTTCAAAGCTAGCTCAGATATGGCTACATGGTACTGGAGGGTACCATGTACCTATAGACTTACCATGCACTGAGCTCTGTGCTGCGGTCTCAGCAGCTGGAGACACAATCACAGCCAAGCTGCAGCCTTACAGATAACAGCATTATCAAGAGGATCCTAATAACTGTCCTTTCTTATGAAATCAGTGTGAAGACTGGGTAGGAAACAGCATGATGATATGGCTGCAGTTTGTCTCAATTCAGAATATGTTCTGAATTGCCAGATCTATCTACATATATATTTATACGTAATTCTAAAACTATTATGAACAATCTTAATTTTTAGTGTTTGTCTAGCTCTTCATCTCAGTAATACTCTACATGGTTTTCCCCTTTATTAATTATTTGGTTTTGTGATGCAAAAGGATCGCACATTTAAACAGCTTCGCAAATAATCGTCAGTGTAAAGGAAAGCATTCTGGTAATCTTAGCAAATATGAATTTCTTCCTTCAAAGTCCATTCAGAAAACATTGTTGTCAGTCTCTAATGTAGGTAAGATCCAAATAGAACTGACAGTGCTGAACACAGCGTATGGGACTAATAAGTAAGGTAGTGTAATCACTACCTAATAAAGATGTAAGGTAATCATATTATGACTTAAAAAAATCTATGTGCTTGGAGTGTGAAACAACGTAAATATGACCAAGTGGAATGGTATTCTGGATAATTCTTCATATATACATAGCTTAACATTTGTTGTAAGTTATATCTACTTACATCTGTTTATATTTTGTTGATATATCTCATTTTTGTCAAAGAAATAAACTTTCTTTTACCTTTGTTATTATTTCTATAAAAAAACTACACATAATGCTTTAAACACTGTTAATGCTATAGTCAGATCAGACATTTCTATTTCATATTTCTAACAAGTAGAAATTTTGTTACAAATCTTAGGAACACTTTCTAAAGAAGCGTTCATATCCTATGTTATGTATACACAATTCCTATATTACGTAATTGTGTATATCACCTATGAACTGCTTTAAAGCATGAAGATGTGATTGTTCTATTATAATCACATTATTTTCTGCTATGTCTTAGAACAACGTTGTGAATGACTTTGATGAAGATGGTTTGGAAAAGATCATAGTTCCTTTCTGCATAAGGGCAGGCTTTGGCTGTCAGGGTAGAGATTCATGACAATTATTTCATAATTCCTGAAGTGTGAAAGTATGTAATCCTGAAGACTGTGAACTAAGTGCTGTGAGAGATATAGTCAGAATTTAAAAAGTGATGGTAAAAGAAATAGTGCTTCATCTGAGAAAATCTAAAGCACTCAACAAGACCATATACAATGCTGACTGCACTGAGATCATGCCCATTTTAAAGTGATGGGATTTTATTTGTATCTTTCCCCATTTATTTTATGCCTCTGTGCTAAAACAAAAGATTTGAAAGGATCTACAGTTTGACAAAGCTTTACACAACCTGGATATACTGCTGTCTTCAATTTACTGGCAACCCATCCTCAGGTCATTCTCTAATACCCACTAAGCTGCTTTTGGGTTTTAGCTTATTGCATTTGAATTTATTGTACATGCAAATGCAGAGCTAGGTTCCCTACCTATAATACAGTCAAACTCAGTAACCTTTTCTTTAAAATTATTCTTCCAACTACTCTGCTTGCTAACAATTTATTGTGGTATTGCAAGTGAGAGACAGAAACGTTGACAAATCATTACTTCTCGAGACTGCAGGTCATGGGGTGGAAGCAGTTGTAAATCCATTGGCTGACTCACCTGTGACTCAGTTCCAACTTGTCTGTAACTATTATGCTACTAAAGATTAGATAACTATTAAACCATTGTGCCAGTTTCTGGCCTAAAATTGTGCAATCTGTGTTTTTACAGTGTCACAGGACTCCAGGAGCTACATGAACTGAAACTGCCACTTACACTGAAATATTTCTGGTTATTTAAATGTGTTGTTTAAATGTGGAGGGTGGCAAGTGTATTTCTGGAGATGGAAGTCCTTATCTGTACATAACTGAATCATAGAAAGGATTCTTTAATTTAGAAGATCACAAAATGAAGACAGGAAACAGCTTTCTTACCAATCATCCACAACATCTGCAGAAGTTAAAGTCTCTGGTATCATTTCTCACAGTGTGAAATTTAAAAAAAAAAATATCACTTAAAAAAAGGCACTATTTTTTACCTTCAAGATATGAGCTGTTACATGCATATTCTCTGCAGTGTTTTGCATCTACAAGCTGGGAGGGTGACTCCAAAGCGGGGTGATTCACAGACCCTGCAGAACAAGGATGCAGAGTTAAACATCTGAAAATGAGATTCTGTATGATTACATGAGTATGAACACACATAAGCTAAATAATACACATTCAAGAAATAATTGTGTGTCAAATGTGACATCTTTTTGCAATGTGAAGATCCCAGAAGAGGCATTTGGGACTACCTTATGGGAGCACCCATGTAAATACATTCACTAGGCAGCATTTACTGAACAGTGACTGTGCCTGTAACCGGTGGTCAAGATGTTTGCTTTAGCAATAGAGTTGATATCTACTTTAAACTGCTGGCAATATTTCAGTTCTTACAAGTAGGATATAAACACAAAAGTTGGTGTGAACATGCTCACATTTTTGGACAACCTTCCAGATCACAGGGTAGAAAACACAGACAACACAAAAGGCAGTGGTAATTTTGAAAAGTCTGAGAATCACTTTAATAGACTTTACACTGTCTATATGCACATGCTTTTTGGAAATACTCTTCCAAATACCTAATTCACACTGAATATTGCCAACAGCATCTAGGAAAATGGGTACTTACTGTCATTTGCCAGTGGAAAAAAGACTGTCCATTAACAAATTTTTTTAAACCAGTAGGATGATTATGGTGACAAAAATATCAGGGAATCTCTGGCCTTATCTTTACAAGCGTGAAGACTGACAGTGGTTTACCTTACTGTCTCCTGCTAAATCTTTAAAGAAATTCTGAGACTATGAAATTCAGGGATTAATGGAAAACGTATACATGGCTAGCAGTTTCTCTTGAGCCATAAATCACATCACAGTGATAAAGGCCTAAAGACGTTGAGATGACATCAACCATGTAAAGCTGAAGAAAACCTTGTTCTGAAGATCCCATTATGTTGCAGGGTAATCCAGGAGGGGCCGGCACTCTTTAGACAGCATTCAGTTCAGCTTAATGGTTCCCTGGAAGCCTACAGCTGTAATTTTCCGTGTATCCAGATATGACCCAATATGCTGCCTCAGCTGCATGCTCATTTTCTGTCTAAGGCTAACAAAGACCCAGGCATCATGTTCTCTGAGTGAGCTTAATCTTGTGATAATTCTTAGGTCACAGGCATGTAGCATAATTGTGATCACTCTAGTTTTTAGATTTCTGCTAGAGAAAGCAAATATAGACCCACCTGCTCTTTGGGTACCAGTTAGGGTGTTGGCTTCATAGACAGAAAATTTGGGTTCAATTAGTTCATCAAAAGAGTTGGTTGGGTTGGCTGTGCGGTGCTCAGCAAAGTTTCCAGGCTGTGAGATAAAGATTAGGCTAATGCAATTTGGCAGGTTGGAAGGCTTTGGAAGCTTGCATATTATTTCTCCTCCCTCTCTCTGTCTCCTCCCACTCTCCAGTGCCACATATGGTTCTCTTCTCCCCACCCCCCCAAAGAGCTTTCATCCTAGCTGTGCTTACTAGATATCATTCTAAACAAAACAATAAAAGAAAATGAAAAGAAAATTATTCAGATGCTCTTTTCATAAAATTTTCACAGCACAACATGTAGATTGATATAAATAAAGTCTTGCTACATCTGCTACTGATTTAATCTGAAATTCATAGAATTTCAGAATTATAGAATAGTTTGGGCTGGAAGTGACATGTAAGTGTCATCTAGTCCAACACATTCGATAAGCAAGGACATCTTCAACTAGATCAGTTTGGTTAGAGACCCATCTAACCTGACCCTCAGTGTTTCCAAGGATAGAACATCTACCACCTCTCTAGGCAACCTGGTTCATCATTGCTCTCAACTGCTGCTGTTCATTTATGTGCTGTGTTGTACTAATACAACTGTTCAGGAGATCATGCTAGAACATATAATTCAAAAGATCCCTGTTAAAAAAAAAAAAGGGTGGTTTCCAGGGATGAAGCATCCACAGTCTCTCTGGGCAACCTGTTCCAGTGTTTCACCACCCTCATGGCAAAAAATTGCTTCCTTATATCTAGTCTGAACCTGTCCTCTTTTAGTTTAAAACCATTATCCCTCGTCCTATTGCTACAGACCCTACAAAAAACCTCTGTCCCCATCTTTCTTATAAGCCCTCTTTAAGTATTGGAAGGCTACAATAAGGTCTCCCCGGAGCCTTCTCTGCTCCAGGCTGAAAAACCCCAAATCTTTAAGCCTTTCTTCATAAGAGAGATGCTCCAGCCCTCTGATAACTTTTGTGGCTTGAAACTGCAACAATACGCAGGGTGCAAATGATGACTCCAACATTGTGACTGGGATGAATAACTGAAGATAATACCATCTAGCTGATTTTTATGCTTTGGTAAAACTACAGCTATTCTGCTAAATCATCTACACAGTTCTCAACAATGTAAATACAAAGAATACATGCAGTGGTAACAGCCTTTCCTATCAGTCTCATGTGGAGTCATAGAAGAGCATGCAAGTATTTCTCTTAGGAGTACACTTTGGAATTGAAGAGCAACTCAAAAATCTTACGAAGGACCTCCTGTGCTTAGAACGTATACTAGGCAACCTGCAGGGTACTGCATCGTCAGTCAAAAAATACAAGATTGCTTCCCAATCTACTACTGTCTTCTGTACTTTTAGTCTCAAATACACATGTGGACAATCCAAGTATGTGTACTCTGGTTTGTTTCAGAATAAAAAGGATCAGGAACTCACAGTAAGAACAGTTCATCTCTTCAGCAGATATTAGAAACCGTTAAACTATTTACATATAATAGATGTGGCTCCATCCATCACTTTATTTTTTTCCTTTGTTGCAATGATACTTAATAAAAGTAAATATGTTACAGGAAAACCTGCCTGAGTGCCTGCTTACTACTGGAATTAGCAGTGATGATAGAAAGCATAATTATTTGGGCCATAACAAATGTTTGTTTTTTCAAAAGATCATTAATTTTTATTGATGTTATTTTTCAAAGGCAGTAATTCCTGAAACAAATAACCTGGGCAAATATAACACTGAACTTTCGTTTCTTTTGCACCTGCCAGGGACAAAGAGCACATATACAGGGAAGGGCTCCTTTTGAATGTGAGTTATGAAATGTAGTTAGAAGTAGGATGTTAGCTCATGGTCCTCTCTGTACTGAGGCATTAGAAAGAAGTTGTGGCCAGGCTGATGCCCATGGCATTATTTGTCAACACCCACTGCATTGCTCAGACACACTTGTATTGCTTATGCTGCATAGCAGAAATTATCAAAACACTAATGCTAGAAAGACCAGGATTTTGGTCTATGAACACACCAGTTTAGCAAGAAAAAAATCCAAATTTGTCATGAAACATGAAGAATGCATACTAAGTACACACTTGTCTGTCCAATTTTTTATTATAAAAACATTCAAGGAGTGATGGCATCTATTTTAAATATATATTTTTAATTTCATAAGCTCAATTGTACAGTTAAGTTCTGTAAAAACAAAGCTATTCGACTACAATTTGTTAATGTACAGATTGTCTTTCACAGAAATAAAATTTGTCCAATTCAACAGTGGATAACACAATTTGTGTTTATAAAAATCTCAATGTAGTTATATGCTAACATACTATAATTACTTCACATGATAAATTGTTCCAGAGAAAAACTAATTGGAGGCAGATTAAAATTGATTATTTGAAGCATGTAATATTTTAGTTAATAATTTAATACAGAGATGACATTTGGAAACCTGTTCCAAAATATGCAATATTAAGTACATTATCATGTATTAAGAGAAAAGAGTATCTTCAACTGTATCCCATTTGGTGCTATAAAACATAATTCAAATGGTCCCTGTTTAAAACAAAATTCATTCAAGGATTTTAATTTAGATCAACTGAGTGCTATGGTTTGCAGTGTCCCAAAATACTACAGTTTTGTGAGAATAACACAAGGAGGAGGGTTATGGGCTGATTAAGGGTGGGTATAAGGAGGATGGGAGAGAGGAAAGGGCATTATTCCTTGGGACATCTCTTTCCCGGACAAAATATATCCTACACCTATATGCTCAGATTCCTCTGCGAACATACTGACAGGCAAGTTTACATCGATGGAGCTCTCTTTCTCTCTTTGTCACTGCATAAGTTTTGAATGTTTTTTTTCCCCATACACTGGGAAAACCTGATCTTTTAACTTCACAGAAATGCGTGAGTGCCTTCAGAATGGAAAGTGATTGTCTGGCCAGACTGTAGTGCCTGCCTTCAGTTGGGTCAGAGACTTAAACGTGACATACCAGTCCTTGGCCTCTCATTTCATAGTAACTCCCCTCCTACCTAGCTATGAGAAATTAGATTTTTTTAAAACGTAATTTTGAATGGTATTGTAGGTGGATACTTATGCATGTAGATATTTTCCATTTTGGCCCTCTTTAAGAACAGAATGATTTGGCCATTCTCTTGGGATGCCAAACAGTGCCAAGACTGAAGAGTAAGAGTGTTTCTTGAATACCAACTGAAGCCATGACTGAAAAGGTGTTGGAGTATGGCAGCAGTAGCAGAATAACCCTGTTAGCTACTCAGTACTGAAGACAGTCAGTTGCCCAGTTAATTTGTTCTCCCTCTCTGCCTGTATTTTAACATCACATTATCTGTGCTTCAGCTGCTGCTGTATTTGTTGTTCTTTGTTGAGTCTTCTTGCCAGAAATGGATGAAAAGTCACCAGTGGTAGAGAATTTACTTCAGCATTCTCTAGTGGCTTATTAGGAGGTATAAATGGGGCAGACTTTGGAGAATTCGGCCTTGATTCTTTTGTGTCATTTCTGCCATCTCTGCCAAAATCCTGCCATTCTCACATTAGTTCCCATGAATGAAATTTATAACTTTCAGGTTTAGTTCTTGCTATTGTTCTGCACAGAATAATAATAAGAAATTATTTAGTCATTTGATAAAAGCAGTGGAAAAGCAGCTTATTTGAGTAATATGCTCACATGCAGTCACAACAGAAGTTATGACTGGTAACCATAAATCAAAGTGGATGCACAAAACTGTAGATAGCAATAAGCGAAATTGCTGTCAAATCTGTTCTCTGAAAATAGATCTAGCTGTAGTCATGAATGATGTCAAAAAAAACGAACATCGGGTTTGCTTGTGTATTCCCAATATTAAAATGGAATGTTCTTAAGATGATTATCCTGCCACTGTTAGCACCTTTTGAAAAGCAATGTCTTTCATAAATATAATGTACTTACATAATTGGAGACGTTGCCAGGAGTAGAAAGACTTTTTCCTTGCCAGGGTGGAGCAGGTGATCGCTCACTCTTCCTATATTTCTTATAAATGTGATATTTGTGTTAATTTCTTTTATTTTTGAAATACCATTTCATTCTCTGAACCAACAGAGAATATGTTCCCCAAACCTGTACATTAAAGAAAACAGAATTTCTCTTAAATGAAAAAGAAGAAAAAGTATTAAAGCACTTTTTCAACACATACATTGAAAAAATTTTCAAAAGAATTAAGTTACCCACCTAACATATATGCACAAATCTCAGAAGATTGGAAACCAGATGATCCTATTCTTTACCTCAGTGATTTTTGAATAATGTCATGTATTTATTATAAGACATTTGCTCGGAAAAGTCTGGGGGAATGTTAGCATTAGTTCTGAACTTCCTACTTCTTGACATTTAAATTATACCATTTGGACATTATTCAAAATCCCTTGACATAGCTACAGCAGGTCCCATCCACTGAAATGAGACAGTTGAAAATTGAATGACAGAAGAAAAAGGGATCTAAAAAGTTTGATTACAGTGATGTGTAGCTGCTTCAGTCATTACAATGTCACAGCAAGTTTATGAGACATTTCCATTTTTAACAATCTTAATGGGTTCAGGTCCTGAAGTCCTTCTTACAGTACAATTGATAAGTCAGTCTTAGATCTAGCCTGTATTTCTGAGATGGAGGAATAGATGGTAATGAGACCTGTCTTGGGATTTAAACTGGATGCTGCTAGTAGTATCAGTACTAATAATATGAGTAGTATAACTCATAAGTATGTTCTCTATGTGGAGTTTTTAAGTGTAACACTATCACTGCCTGAAAGTTTCTGAAGCAGTAAAACAACTTAGCTGCCATCTCCCCATAACTATGAACTGTGAATAAGTGCCCAATTAAAATTTACATTCAAGAATAAAAAAAAAAAAAAAAAAACAACAAAAACCCCACAAACATAAAAAGGATAGAAATTGGTCTTAATTTAAGGAAATTTTAGAATGAATTAATTTTAGAATTTTACAGAGTTTTCCAAACTTACTATCTTTAAAGTTTTATAAGCAGTCATGGGACACTTTGTCCTGTTTTTTATGCTTGTATTCACTACCAGGTAACCTCAAGTTTACTGCTTTATAGAAAGCTCCCTGCAGAAAAAGTAATAGCAACGATGAAAGTGAGAACTTATTATTTTTCATCCTGTGTGTTTCAGTTAGGCATTCTCATTGTGATAGTCTTACATGGATTTTAAAAAAAAGGTGAGGTTTCTAAATATTTTCTTAAAATTCGTAAAAATAGATACCAGTATGCTAAATAACTGTAAATTGTGTTAAATACATTTAAGTATGTGTAAACAGGATTTCAAACCAGGTTATCTGAATCAATGTTAAAATATTTAAATTATATCAGTTCAATACCTAAGTGAAAGCAAAATTATATACAATTTAAATAGTGCTTGCTCTTGTATATCTATACTGTCTTTAAGCTTTCAAAGATTAGAATTGCCCAACTTAACATTACATGTTTTGCAGATAATAAATTTCATGAATAGAAAATATAGAAGGCAATAATTTATAGAATCATAGAATGGTTAGGGTTGGAAAGGACCTTAAGATCATCTAGTTCCAACCCCCCTGCCATGGGCAGGGATGCCTCACACTAGACCATGTCACCCAAGACTCTGTCCAACCTGGCCTTGAACGCTGCCAGGGATGGAGCATTTAGCAGTTCTTTGGGCAACGTGTTCCAGTTCCTCACCACCCTCACAGTAAAGAACTTCTTCCTTATACCTAACCTGAACTTTCCCTCCAAGTGGGGTCTCACTAGAGCAGAGTAGAGGGGCAAGATCACCTCCTTCGACCTGCGGGTCATACTCCTTTTGATGCAGCCCAGGGTATGGCTGGCTTTCTGGGTTGTGAGCACATGTTGCTGGCTCATGTTCAGTTTCTCATTGACCAACACCTCCAAGTCCTTCTCCGCAGGGCTGCTCTGAATCTCTTCTCTGTGGAAGGATAGTGAGCTATTCCATTTTTTGAATTTTCACTTCACATTCCTTATTACATGTAAAATTGGTTAAATGAAAAAAAAATTCTTATTCTGAGACTACTTTAGGACGTAGACAAATTACTTCCTAACACACAATTCCAACCATGATTATAACCCATAATCTTTAACAACTTGCAAATCCTTTAAAATGTCCACTATCCAAATATGCTTTCATAATAGCACTTTGTCGTGCTTTGAGCCCAGCCGGTAACTCAGAACCACACAGCCGCTCGCTCACTCCCCCCTGCTTCTTCCTCCCCCTGCTCCCGGAGGGACGGGGAGGAGAATCGGAAAAATGTAACTCCCACGGGTTGAGATAAGAGCAGTCCCGCAACTAAGGTATAATACAAACCACTACTGCTACCACCAATGATAATAATGATTAGTGAAATAACAAGGGGAGAGGATACAATTGCTCACCACCCGCCGACCGATACCCAGCCCGACCCGAGCAGTGATCTGGGCCTTCCGGGTAACTCCCCCCGGTTTATATACTGGGCATGACGTGCTGTGGTATGGAATACCCCTTTGGCTAGTTTGGGTCAGGTGTCTTGTCTCTGCTTCCTCCCGGCTTCCCCTCCTCCCTGGCAAAGCATGAGACTGAGAAAGTCCTTGGTTGGAATAAACATTACTTAGCAACAACTAAAAACATCGGTGTTATCAGCGTTGTTCCCAGGCTGAAAGTTAAAAAACACAGAACTGCACCAGCTACTAAGAAGGAGAAAAATGACTGCTATAGCTGAACCCAGGACACACTTGTACATGATAACAGTCCAGTGAAGCAGCCTGTTGCACTCATATTGTGTGGTAAAAAGAACTTCTTTTTTAGTACGAAGCCATTAGAGTTCTGAGAAATGACTTGGAACTCTCATTTTTTGTAGTACTGACTGTGGGAAGTTTCTTCAGGTGTACTTTCATTTTTAGCATTACTGATTTTTGTTGTATATTTTCAAGGAGCTGTGTATTTTTTTATTTTTATATTCTTTCATTTTCTTTATGGAGACTAGCAGAGCTAAACTATTGTGTGGCTTAAAAATAAAATAACTAGGATGAAAAAAGGCAAAGTGGTTTCTTACTACAGCTATGCTTTTAATGTGTAGTTAAAGTACTGTCAGACCATTAGTGAAGTTAGAGTGCATCTTCACCAGGCCCATGAAAGTAAAGCTCTTTACCTCAGAGCTCCACTTAGAAAGGGTGCATCTGAAGAAAAAAAAAAAAAAAAAAACAACAAAAAAACCCACAACACAAAACCCCACATTTTTTCTGCTTTAGAAAAAAGTTGTCCTCTTAACAGTATAGAATTGAACTACAAATTACCACATTTTAGGGTTTTTTTTCCTCTTTTGAAACCTACCCACCTACCCAGAGAATTCTTTTTAAGAAAGAAAATAGTACAGCTAAGATAATCTTTATACGCAGCTACTTTAGATTTTTGAAGACCAAATTACATATATTTAGAAGTATTTTAATGCACTTGTGTGAACAAACAAGTAAGGCAACAAAAGTGAGAAGCAGGTGTTAGTGTCACCAGTGGAACTTAGACTTAGCAATACTGTGCACTGTCACATTGAATCATAGACGTAGAAATGCCCATGGTGATTCACAAACACATTTTTGGCATTTGACGTCCTAATAATCAGAAGAGAGAAGGGATTCACAGGAGCCAATGTGCTGAAGGGAAGGATAGCCTGAAGGAAAAGCTAATGAAGAAGGATTCTGGTTTACCTTTCTATGTCTGGAGGACTTTGATATCTAATGCTGCTCTGGAAATAGATGTTTAATTTAATTTGGGTCTTACAAGCCTTAACTTTTACAAAAATTAGAATCATAAAAGTATACTGACAATTTTATTTCTAACACTGTACCATTTCTACACTACTTCATAACTCTTTCCAGTATTATAACCTTTCTTACATTATTTTTTAGAACAAAATTTCTTCTTCAGAAGTTATCTGATTGTCTGTCAAGCACAAACTTCCTGAAGAAAAGAAACATGGAAAATGCAAAACAGTAGCATTAAATTTTCCCTGCATGCATCATATAAATTGTACATACTGTTATTGCATACTATGGTTTTCCACTGGATATCTGAGAATTACTTTGTGAACCCAAATCTTATTTTTATTTACAGAATCGTTATAGCTATTTTAAAGACACCAAGATAGCAATTCTGTACAAGAGGAATACATGAGAGAGGTCAAATGCAGATTTTTGGCTTTCATGTGGTTTTGAGCCTAGATTTCAGAATATTAACTGGTTTCAGTTTAAAAAATATTTTTTGTGCATTTGTCTAAACATTATAAAGCTAGATATCTCTGATTATAACTCTATTTTTCTTGGTTACACTTTATTAAATGCCATTTTATTTTGGGGACTTTGGGGTGGATCTTTGCTGATGAGTAACTGTAATTTAATTTAGTTCCCATATAGCTTTGAGGATTATGCTGCTACTGCCTATGTGTAGGTTTCACGTAAATATGTAGAATATATATCTTTAAAAGTTACACAGTAAAGAGATGTCACAGTTACATTAATCAGCATTACTGATAAGTAGCTAAAAAAAGAACTACTTTAGGACCCAAACACCCTATTTTCATAAAAATTGCAAGATATACAGAATTGTTTTACTAAAAAGACATTTTTAGAACTGATAATTTAAAACTTTGTAGATATTTAAGCCATAATCAATATCATAAAAGAATAAGCAATTTTTAATTGGTTAATGAATTCAAGACCGAAAGGCCTAAAGGTTCCTGACAGTTCAGCAAATATTCACTCTGTCTCACTAGTATCTGGTTGTCAGCATCAATTACCATGCTCTTGTAAAATTGGCTAAACTGAGATGTAACGAACAGTTGCATATGTGAAAACCAGAAGCTTCCTACAATATGTCTTGAATTTGGGGATATAGTGAGTAACTTTAGTCTTATCATAATAAAAAGAGTTTAGAATCAAAACTTACGAATATTTCTATAACTTTATATTTCTTTATGCCTCAGAAAAGAAATCCTTTGAAAAGAAATATATTTATATTACTATAACAAGAAATTTATGTGATTTTTCATTATAATAGAGATTTATCAATCTAAGTTCTGGGGGTTTTTAAAATATAAACATAATATTAAATCACATAAAGTGCTGCAATTATTAATTGTTATGTCCAGAGCAGATAAATTTGTAGCTGCTAGAACATCTGTGGTTTTAAGTTCCTTAATTTAAAAAAAAAATAAGTAAAATCCTCACCTGTCCATTTAAAGTATTGCAAAGCTACTTTCAAATGGTACATTTGAACTGAGAATAATAGAAAAAAAGTGAGGGGAAAAAAGCCTATTAAAACCAAAGAAAAACATTCCAACACACCCTAGTGAGTGGATAAGGATTTTATCTATGCTCTAGAATACAGTTTCACTGTTCACATGCATAAGGTGTAGCACAGTGTTCTACTCATTTTCTATAACTAATGTGTAATGCAACACCAAGCACTTATACATTGCTTCCTATTACTATAAATATGGTGTTTTTTCTTGCAGAGATGACCATCACAGAAATTATGCTAAAAAGCACACCTTAAAAGAGATTAAGAGCAAAATATTCTCAAATTGTTTACAGTCAAACATTGAAAAAAGCAGAAGTGAGACCTGTCTCATTTTCATGCACCGATTCACCTGGTATGGATGGTGAGAAGCAAATTGCACACTGCAGTGCGGGTAGTAGTATTTTTCTTCTAAAAAGATAACCTTTTATGGTAGCAGTAGTTTCTAGGAGTGGGTGCAGCACAATCTGAATGACAGATACCTCGTGCAGCAACAGAGAATCTCACTGAGATTGGATCTCAGAAATTCAAGAGGTGTTCATCATTTCTGTCATAAGCAACATGCCTGCATGCAAGAGGCTCACTCAGATACACTGTTTAGTGCATGTCAGTCTTTCAGTACTATGATGTGATGCTTTCCTTTTTGCTAGAAGCTCTGAATTGATTGTGCTGTGCTAGTACAGGCCACTACAATCATCCAGACAAATCTAAATATTCAAAATCTTACTTCATAAAAGCAATGTGTTTGGTCATGATGCAAGCTGTTTAACAGTCCCTTGATAAACTGGAACTTAAAAGTTAGAAAAGCCCTCCAGGTTTTCTGTGCAGGAAAGCCTGCTCCCAGAACTCACAGCACTAAATCTGAGGACAGAGAGAAAGTGGAAGGACTTTGTGTCCAGTGGATGTGGCTGGAAGCTTTATAACATTGCCTGCTGGCATATTCATGAGTGTGGTAGATCAGAGTCAAGTCTCTTTCCACTAGATACAACAGTGTTTGTGAATATTCGGTGAGCTATGCCTACTGCACATTTAGACCTATTCTTTAATATCTCCATATATTTATTTAACTAGCAATGGATAATTTGTCTCCTGATGACCTTCTTGTTAATGATTACTTTCACTTCAGCATTTTATTGCCTTTCTTAATTTATTTTTAATAATATGCTTGTAAACATGTGGATAGTAGGCACTAAGGGTCGGATGGAATTATCATACCAGGGTTTTTAATTTTCTGCTCAAACATAAACAGGAAAAAATAAGATGTAAAGTTGAAAAATTCTATTCCTATTCTTTCAGATATATGACCTTTTTGATATACAATACCATTGATATGCAACTACTACAGTAGTAGTTTCAAGCATTTAAGCATTTGGAATTATGGGAATATCCTTATTTCTAGTGAAATATACGAAATCAGTAACAAAAAGAAAAAAAAAAGATGGCCTTTTAAAAAGAATATTTTATATGGCTTCTATGAGAAGGGCTAAGCATTTATTGTCATTTACAAATAGCAAGCACTTTGGGTTCTAATTATTCACAATTATTATAAAGGCTTTCTAAAATAAGACGTAATAGTTTAAACTAGCAGTTTAAAGAGCTGTTTGATACATTGAAATGAAAAGCAAGACTATGAAAAGTATATTTTATTACTTCCTGCTGCCTCAGTGTCTTGGGGCATCAAGTTTCCAGGGAGAAGTACTGCAAATAAAGCAACCCACAGAGTAATTTTATGGTGGACATTTTCCCTTGATGAATATAGCAATTTGACAACTTCTTCCACGTATATGCATGCTGTACTGCGCTATATTTGAATGTCATTTAGCGAAGGAAATGAAGAATCACAAGAAAGGGTTGAGTCTCTGGATGTTAGAGCATGGGAGTGCAGAAAAGCAAGCAATTATTTACTTGCAATAAGTGAGGAGTGCAATCTGCAGTGGGCAGATTGGATTCTTGCATTCATGGGGGACCAATAATGTACTTCTGATATGACATTGCCACAATTAGAGCTCTATCTTATTTGAACAATAATAAAGTTGGGGACCGATTAGCTTAAAATGTATAAAAAAAGAAATCTGATCCCTCAGGCCTCCAGAGTTGTCCCAAATGTTGTGGGGGAATAGACCAAACCAAAACTTGTTTCTGCATTGTTTGGGAACTGCAGTTGCTTCCTCAGCTGCACAGAGTTAATTATGGGCTTAAAAGCCAAAGACTTAACTTCCACACAGAATTGCTGTTGTTTCCTCCCAAAAGAGTATTGCAACCCTTGCTGCCTGTTCCAGGTGGTACTCAAAGCAGTTCTTGGGAGATGGAAACTTTCCTTGCCAACATGCTGTGTTGAATTGCACCATCATCAGTGAATTACAGTCTGTTCTCCAGTACAGTTCATGGTGATGCCAGCAACCAACGAGTCCCATAGGTAGGAGAAGATGTCTTTAATGCTGCTACAATGTCATAACATTTCTGCTCTGCCATCCAATCCAGCTCCTAGTGACGCCAGGTCTTTGTGAGCAGCAAAAAGCGACCATAAAGAAATCAGCTCAACTTTTAGTTTGAACCTAATAAATTCAATGGAGAGCTATTTCTGTACACTGTAGAGACAATCTTTAACCTAAACCCTGGTAGAGGAACGTAGACATTTTTCTGAGATTACCATTTTCTCCTATCTTATTGTTGGCTCTCTGCCAAGCGCTGTCTGCTATAGGCATGAAGAAGGGGTGGGTCTATTGGTTGCTCTATAGGCTTATTTAGTAGAGTGCTGCCACTGCTTAAAGATATCATGAGGCAAATGCTGTTTCATTAACTATCTGTACTGAAACTGTTATCTCCAGCTGGCCAAAAATTGTCACCCTGGTGAAAAAGAGCATGCTTTTATAATTAAGGCCCATTTCTGAGATCTCTTCCTACTCTCTCAGAAGATCAAAGGCAGACAAGGAGCCAAACCCAAATGGAAACTGGAAGGAAAATAATTGAGAGAAACTGTGTTTCTGGCAACCTGGAGTAAATGAAAAATGAAAAATTATTTCTGCTGGTGAAGAAGGTCATTATGGGCTTACAACTTGGAAAGAAAACTTAGAAGAGAACCTTGGAGTATGATCAAGGTGCCAGGTACCCCTGCAACCACGACAATGCAGCACAACAAAAACATTAAATGGAATAGATGTAAGAACAACATTATTAATTTGAAAAGAAACTTGTAGAAATCAACTACATGGTAATGGGAGCAGTATGAATAATGCCTGTCTCCAGGCCTAATTGATTCTTAAAAGCTAAAACTTATCACCAGGTTTGAGCATGGGAGGCAGAAAGCAACAATTGAAGAATATTTTACTGCATAATTTTCTGCCCCATGAATTCTTGAACATTTTGTATCTGAACCATGAAAATAATGTGTGGCTAATGTGTTTATCATCTTTAGTAAAGAGAATCAAATTATAGTTATTAAAACTCATTCTGTTATTTTTTCACTTTAGTATTGACTTGTGATGTCATAATTTAAATAACTTCTCTTTTACTACAAATATTTAAGTTTTGCTCAGGGAATCCTATGTCTTATAGTTCCAGTTATTTCTTGATGATGTCCTATTTCTCAGAGATAGGATAAGTCCATCTACGTATTTAATAATGCCACTGAAGCTACCATTTAAGAGCCTCTTAGAAATTTCATCAAAAATATCCTGTCAGAAATGGGTGAAGTGACCCATGTAGGACAGAAATAGTAACTTTCTGTCCTAGCTTTGCATTTTGCTATTTGTAGATTTTTAAAAGAAATCTTAATATGTTTTTACATCTGTTTATGCCTGTGAATGAGCAGAGGTACAATGAAGAAAGCTAACTTTGTATCATTTTTAATGTATCTGGAACCAGAATTTCATGAGGCTGTGCTTTTGAACTAATCTAATTTCTTAGTTTATGGATTTTAACTGTTTTGGTATATATTTTGAAATATGACATGGATTCATGTTTGTAGGTCTTGCCACATATATATGCAAGGTTACATTAATGACAACATTTTTCACAATGAGGTTTCAGAATTTTCGAAGCTCTTCCAGGAAATTGTCATTGTTATCTGCTCCACTTAAGACCCACAGTTATCAAGGATGGCTATGGAATATGATTCTTCTGCATGTATTGTAAGTAACTGCAAAAGGTAAAATTCGTTAGTCAGTGAAAATTAATGCTAAATGCTACATTTTTTTAGTTAATGTTTATTTGTTTGCCTGTATTTTTCTGGCATGCATTTATTAATTTTAAAAGTACTGTCATGATTGCAAATAACTTCAGACAAACAATACAAGAATTGCATTAAGAAATTAAGATAATCTATGAGAAAACCTTGGGATGTTTGACTCATTCATGGGAGATGAAAAGCAGGGGTACCCAAGAGAGTAATATGCAGTTAATATTTGCATAAAGTACTCATGATTATGCATAATTTTTACTGCTGCTAACCAAAGGGATCTGGGTGGTTGCACTTTTAAGACCTAACCTTTGCTGCAGTGGCAAATAAAGCTTTGTCTGGATTTGCCGAATGTATTTCAAAAAGATGCCCTTATTACACAGTTAATTGTCAAAGCACACAGGGCTGCAATAATTCCCCATCATATTTACTCCAGTTTTACCAAAAAAAGTGAAGCTTTCTGATCTTAGTTATTATTTAGGACTTCAGCATATACTCTGGAAATCCAGAAGCACTTTGACATGCTTGAGAAGTGGGCTAGTGCAAACCTCATGAAGTTCAACAAGGCCAAGTGCAAGGTTTTGCACCTGGATCGGGGCAATCCTAAGTACAAATACAGGCTGGTTGGAGAATGGATTGAGAGCAGCCTTGAAGAGAAAGATTTGGGTGTGTTGGTTGATAAGAAGCTCAACATGAGCTGGTAGTGCATGCTCGCAGCCCAGAAAGCCACCTGTATCCTGGGCTTCATTAAAAGCATAACAAACAGGTCAATTCTCTCCCATTCTACTCTGCTATCGTGAAAACCTACCTGGAGTACTGTGTTGATTTGGGCCCCCAACATAAGAAGAAGGTGGACCTGTTGGTGCAAACCCAGAGGAGGGCCATGAAATGATCAGAGGGCGGTTTTGCTCATGCTTTGCATGGAAAAATTCTTAACACATACCCTTCTGTGAGTGTTGTTCATTTTAAGATGTGAATGAGTATTTGTCATATTGGGCAACCACAGTGTTTTTTTCTACAGTATCAGAGGAATGAATGTAAAAAAAAAAAAAAATAAAATTCAGAGACTAGGCCAGGCTTTTATACAAATACAGCTCATTTATACAACAGCAGAGCTAGCTAGAAAATAAAAAGACAACAAAGTCTTTGTTGGAGTAACATAGAATAAGAACCCAATAATCCTTCAGTTTGTTACATTGACACAACTCTTCCAAAAATCTATGGGTGTCTATCAGTCTAGCAAAGATGAAAATGTCACTCATTATAAACAAAATCTGCTTAGCTATTGGCAGATCTCAGAGGGAGAAAAAACCCTGTGGATTTTTATTATTCTAAGCAATGAATAGTTAGATACTACCCAGTGTTCTCCATAAAGAATAAAAATTGTCCAGGATTTTTTTTTTTATATAGTCTCACACTTAAATTCACAACAAATCTCACAGAAGAACAGAAATAAAATAACATTAGAGCTGCTGTCTAAATAGGGCGTTCTGCAAGACAGGTTGTGCAGTAAGCCTAATCATGAGCATTATTCAGCAAATGAAAATACATTATGAAATTAGGCAAATAAGTAATTTGTTTGCTATTAAAACAGAAATTAAGAATAAACCGGAAAGTTTTTCCAAACCCAGAAAAAACTGTATCCAGAATATGTACTATATTTTGAGATGATTTTAGATAATAAAATGAAGAAGAAAACATTTGGAATATTCATAGAACACAGAGAAAATTCCTAGTGGCTTGACAATTCCCATTTCTTTAATGGAGAAAAAGGAGAGACAAAGGTGTTTTTGTCATACCTTTTTGGAGACTTAATCAAGTAAAATACCTGTACTATCTTGAAAACTGAGGCTGCTTACTCCTTAGCAGAATGCAAGTTACTGTTGTGGAGAAGAAAGATGATGCACTTGCATATTCAGGTAACAGGTGATATGGCAAGACTTCAGGAAGAAAAATATCCAGGGGGCTTCTAGAAAAAAAAAAAAAAAAAAAGAGAGCCTACTGTGTCTTTTTAATTGGGTATAACAGCAGGTGCATTCGATTTGGGGAGATGTAGAAGCAACTGTGCCTTATCAAGGTTAAATGCTTCAATTCTCCTCTCCCTCACACAGTTTAAATTTCTTTGATTCCTTTTATTTCTGTGTAGTTTTTTAATTTATGTTCATATAAAAAAGGAAACTCTAAAAGGAAACACAAAAAAGGACCTGTTTTGTCTCCATAGGTGAATGTGGAGATACTCAGTTTATACTCTGTCTTAGTGATACTGGCTCTGTTACCAACCTAAACAGAAAAATGAGCTAAAATGGTTACTTTGGGTTTCATTCTTAGAGAATTTCAGTGGGGAGCTCTTCCTGGAAATTACGTACTAGATATGTCTGAGATATGACAGTTGTCTACGCAAACCTTCACAGCATTTCACAAGCTTCTCAGTGTTATCTATCTTCCCAAATACAAAATGCATAAAGTCAGCCATGAAAACTACTGCGGTAAGATTTGATCTTTCTCCCATTAAAGGCACAGTTTTTCTACCATTTCTAAAGAAATAATTTAAAAAACTGTGACAAGTAGTCCTATTTTATTATACAGTATTATGGTAGTTAGCAACCTGAATTGTGCTATGATCTAGTGGCACTTAGTAGGCTTTCATACTCTGAAAGTATAGCTAATCCTGGAAACCACGTGAGCTGTGACTGCAAGGAGTGAACAGCCTGTGCACTTGGCATTGCTTCTACTCTATTTTTTCACACTCTATTTCTCATTGAGAAAACAAACAAGCAAACAAGATTTTTCAGTCCATAACATAATAAAAATGCTTGTACAAGCTCAAGCAGCAAGATAAGCCGATTATTTCGCCTTTTAGTTCTAGTGTCAGCTTGTTTTCAGCTGCTATCAAACACTGTCACACCAGATGCCCATTATATCTGTTACATGGCAAAATGTTTCAGTACATAAAAGACAAGGTGCATGATTTTCTCCTAGTTATCTTTGAAATCACCAAAGAACTTTCATGATAGCTGTGTTTGTTTACACCCACTGCAGTTCACTTTAAAGTTCCTTTCAAGTTCTCTTTATCATCTTTTTTTTTCTCATGCTCATGTATGTACATTTCAAAGTTACGACATCTCTGAGTAACAATCTTTAAGCCATGGGGTTCTTTTTTTCATGTTTTCTTTCACTTACTCTCCATTTTTCTAAGTAAATTTACTCTTATGACTAAAAAGTTGCAATGTCCTTAATGTTGCATACTCATGATATAAAGAAAACTTATTCCTTCACGCACTTTTTGTGTATTTCTTTACCTCTTAGGATGCCTATTTCAAAGAGCTTCCTTAAATATAAATACTGAATGCAAGTGTGCAGATGACCTTCATAGCAACACTATTTGTTTTGCAAAAGGACTCTTCTACTTAATGGTAAAATAAATTTCTTCCAGATTCTTTTTTGTTTACACCCCCAACCTCCATTTCCTCTCCTCCCCCATTTTGTTATGGCCACATAAAACAATGTAATGGCTCATGACTTCTTCAGTCTATTATTCAGAAACCGGTTTTGGACCAAACCACTAAACTAACTCCTAGTTTTACTTTGTGGGACTGTAGATACGGTTGAAAGTCTTTAAAATTTTATTTAGGCAAGTATGCAATACTCTGCCTGTACTCACTATCACTTCTGTCAGCTATAGGAACTTTTTATGGGTCTGTTTTAATAAAATCTATAGTTTATATTGGATTAGAAATTATTTCTAGATACTCAAGTATGTTTTTCAAGCTACCAACTCAATATGGCTTTTTATTTACCAGTGCAAAGAAATGGCATCAAGCTGAGACAATTCCATGCTAGGCTGGAGTGTACATGGCTGAGTGAGCAGTATCATGCCCTCAGCTAGGCTGCTGTGGAAGAAGGGGCAAAAAGAGAGTTTTACGCCTTTTGTTCTGTCAGTGGAATTTAATGGAAAATGCATGCCTCAGCCAGGGGCCAAGCAAGCAGCCAAACATGATGTTGGCCACAGACAGGATGACCTGTTCATTTGGCTGCAGATGCAAAGCTCTTTGAAACAGCTGTATCATGGCACAGCTTTTGGTGGTTTGCTTAAACACAATAAGCAAAGGCCCTCCCGCGTTAGAAAACTGAGACAAATCAAACAAATGCAAATGCAACTAATATCCATTGCCATTTATCAATTGTCACTTTGGCAGGTCTCAGCAGCATGGAAGGGAGCCATCAGTTGAAATCCTCTGTCACAGACCGGAAAAGCGACCTTATTTTTTTTTGTTTCTTCCTTACTATGCAATTTAAAGGACATCTGAGAAACAAATATATCCATGAAGGAATTTTTTGCTAAGTATAACATATGAATACAGGGGCATTCAACACAGAAAATAAGCTGCTATCCAATGATAATTTATTTATTCTTATGTATGGTTAGCACTGGACACATTCAATGGAACAGCTGTTACTAGGTATTCACAAACATGACTGTCATGACTATTTTGATCTGCTTTAACTGAATGTATATTTTGCAAGACAGAAAAGAGTTTTCTGATTGTCATAATTTCATTTAGCTTGACCAATTATTTCAATCTGAAAGCAAAAATCCTGAAATACAATCTTAAGAGAGTTCACCTGAGGCTTTTTTTAGTAAAATATATATTCCACTTCTGAAATACAAAGACAGTGTAGAGCTTTTCTCCAAGGTAAGATTAATACAGTGCAGAGGGTCAGAATAAACCCTTAATTCCATTTAAACAGTAGGGAGACCTTTGGCTGACTCTGCCAAGAAGTAAATTTCATCCTAGGCACAGACATCAGTTACTTTATTAAATAGGGTATTGGCCTATTTTCAAAAGCCCCAGGGGCACATTTAGGCACAGGTGAATTCAGAAGAGAACAATCATTATGAAAACTAATGCTGCATTGTTTCTTTCAGGCCAAATGACAAGCTGAATAATTTCATTAAATCTATTTCTACAGATTTTCCCTGGTAAATTCATATAATAACATCACTGGGGGGTAGGGGTGTGTGCTGTGGTGTTAATTTCTGTATTTCAGTCATCAATTACGAAAATTACTAAGTTTTTTATTATATATTTCCATAGCTAAGGGGTTAACTGATGTGCAGTTAAAACAAGCCAGCTCAGAATGCTCTGACTTTCTCTTAGATTCAGTCTGTATGCTGTTCCAAATGATAACGCTTATTCCAAGCATAATACATACACTGGGTAGAAGCAGCGCTTTTTTTGTAAGCAGAGTTCAGGCTTTCTGAAGGAATTGCTTTCATGGGGTTCCTATTTCCTCTGTTGACCTTGTATGGGATTATGAACTGTTTTTATTTGGATAAGAGTTCCTGAATTCTGCAATTTGAAATACCCACAGAAAGGTTAGCTCAACAACTTTAACCTTTGACACTAAGAACGTAGAAACATGTCAAATAAATACTAATGGACATAAATGTAAGATGACTGGGTCATAAAATTGGCCTGGCTATATTGTATCCTCTGGAAGAGAAATATAACTTGACTATAATAGAATGTAATATAATTCACTTCCTATATATTATAGTGATCAACTAGTTGCAGCAATACTAGTTACATGCAGAAATGTCACTAATAAATTAAAAGCAGTTTCATTAAAATGTAAAACGTGGTTTATTTTTATTAGCAGACAAAAAATAGACACTAAAAATTGAAGTATTTTAATATGAAGTAGAGAACGCTTCATATTTCACCTTACTTAAAAATAACCAATCTTTCTTTTGATGTTTGCTGCTAAAATAAGAAAGAAGTATGAACTAACTTAAATAGGCTTTCACTAAACAAAATGAAAAGTGGCATATAAGAATTACTTACATTCTTTAGTTCTCATATTACTCTTGCAAAAATTGAATTTTTCCAGAGTATGTTTATACTTACAGAAAAAAAAAAAAGAAAAGAAGAAAAAATTTTGCTATGAATCTCTTGTGCTCAATCTTAAATCCATGTAATTTTCCAAGTATTCTGAAAAGTTTGGGCTTACTGGGCTATCTAGTTACTATTAGTTACCATAGAGCTAAACAAAATCCTACACAACTTCAGAGCATAGGGTTACACAGTATTATTTATCTTCCCTTGTGTTGTCTTTTCTCCCAAGTCTACCTTTAATCTGCACCATATACTGGGGTATGATCATTCTTTTCGGAATGTGCCATATTCACAGCTATTCTGAACTACTTTCAAGGCTGTTCGGGGAACTGCAAACGGATGTTTTAAATGCCAATAAATGATACAGTGCAATCACATCAAGGTTCCTGAGCTGCAGGTGGAAAGGAGTGTCCAAATCCTACCCTTATGCAGCATGTGGAGAGGTGGTGACAGCCAGTTGTGTGTGCTCAGCAGGTTTATAGGATTTGCTGCTGTAACATCCTGCTTGTGCAGTTCACAGGTTGTGTACTGAGCTTTTCAAGCTTTGTTTGGAACATGCATACTGAAAATCCATTTGCTTTGGAGATGCAGTTGAGGGATCAGACTGATCCCTAGTTAGCTGACTTCAGCCTAAGTAATAGACATGACACCAGCAGGCCTCATGAGCTAGCCAAATGCTAGTACTCCGTTTAAATACCATCTGGCAAAACCAGTCTGCAATAAGACCAATGTCCCGCATGACATCCTTGTCTCTAAACTGGAGAGACATAAATTTGATGGATAGACCACTCGGTGTATAAAGAATTGGCTGGATGGTCACACTCAGAGAGTCGTGGTCAATGGCTCAATGTCTAATGCCTTTGAGTTTGTTCTCTTTTGAAAAAAAGAAAAAAAAAAAGAGGCCCAAACTTTTGATCACAAAATATAGCATTTTTTAATATATGAATCTTTCTTACAGATCTTTGTTATTTGCAGCACTCTTGAAAAGGATGGGGAAGGAGTTGTTTTATTCAAGTGCTATATAAATTAAGTATTTTGAATTACATAATTATTTCATATTCTAAGAATAACTACTTAATTAAATGTCAGTATAATTTAAAGTGATTTCAGCTGAAGTATGTGATACTAATACTGTTCTATGCAGTTCTATTTTCTAAGGTATAACATATGCATTATTCAGGTGTAGTGATATCACATTCATGAAGTCATTGAGGGTCACTATGTTGGAAGAGAATGTATCAAGAAAGTTTCTCACTTTTGCCTAATTCAAAGTTTCAGCTTCTTTTTAGAACCATAGAAAGTAGAGAGAAGAATTGTAAAATTGGTGAGAATTATTCAAGTGTCCAATAAGTTAATTAACTTTTTTCTTTTTTTTTTTCTTCAGGAAAAACATGTATTTATTGCTATCGAATTAATAATAGTGTTTACTTATGTGTCTATAGCACAACAGTAAACACCAAATTTAAATTTCATTTTGTGTCAACTTTGAATAAAGTGTATTTTACAGCAAAAAGACTCCCTAGAATATTTTTCAGTAACACTACTGTTTCAGAATCATTAGCTTACAAGAAGACTTACAGGAGCAATAGGAACAAAACTCTCGTCCTTTAGAAACCAATATTCTATAGTACAAAAAAGGACAAAATTTCTGTGGATCCATGGAACACAAAATCTGTCCTATAGTACTCTGCTGAGCTGCATATCAATAATTATTCATTCAAAGAAGAAGAAATGAAACTTGAAGTCAAGCAAGGTGCTCAGTACTCAAAGTTCACATTGTTACATACTTTTTAGGTGCCTGTCAAGTCACTGTCAGTCACAGTCCAGTTTCTCAAACTAAATTCCATTCCCTGGATTCCTGTAAGGCTCAAAATGAGGTCCCTGTGGAAGGGATTTATAACTGGACAAAAGGAATTAGGAAGTTATAAGCATAGTGATTTAACTATGCCTTACCCTGGGAGGCATAGCTCACCATGCCTGACATCCCATATCCAAATGTTGGAGACCTAAGTTATATGGGAAAAAAAAACCCCAAACAAACAAACAATAACAAAACAACAAAAAACTCAAACAACCTAAGGCTTTTTCCGTTCCATCTTTCAAAACACAGAAGAACATCTCATCTCATTAGCAGCTGATCCTGGGATTTAAATTCCATTCAGATGTGTAGAACTTGCACACCATTCTTGCTCCAGCTTGAGTCTATATCGCACAGGGTCCACCCTCCCACCCCCATTAACTCAAAGTTCCAGTTTTAGTCTTTTAAAGCAAAACATTTACGGTAAATAATAATGTAAATATAAGCAAAACTTTGCAGAACCTGAAGAGACTTAATCAAAGCTTTGGTGAAAGATTAGTTCTTTCCAAGGAGCTCCTTTGTGCATGCTAAAACTTTGTAATTGTGAAATTATTTTACAGTTACAGTTTTATGGTCACTTTTACCTCATTGTAAAGTGTAGGTAGAGCATCTCTACAATCCTTCACCTGCCTGCCCTTAAATTTCAAAGCCGCAGTGATTAGAGACACTATATTACTACACATCACTGGTTATGCATAAAGACTAGATAATGGCAATACTATTTCTAGCAGCTGGTGCAGTTCTCTAATGTAAAGTACAAAATAAAGTAAGATTGCAAGTGCCAAATATGATCTATCCAGCTCAGTTAGCAGAAGCTGTGAAGTTGCCTTGCATGGTTCCAAAAGCCCTATAAATATGGTTATGCAGAAGCAACTCTGTTTACAGTTTTGCTGTTACCCAGCTGATACTAAGACTAGCTTGGTTATCCCTACATGTACTGTGCGTACATTGTCACATCAAAGTAAAGATGCAGTTAATTTCTATAAGTCAACATGACTTACACTAAAAACTGAGAAAGTACATGCATACAAGCTATTGGGAATTAGTACTATATGCAAATAGGGTACTTGGTTTTAGAGAGTGTGACTGTTCTGTTTAAAGGTGTCATCAGCGCACATCTATTAAAAGTCATGGAACTGAATAATAAATATATTGCATTATATTTTAGGGTTCTTTCTTCTAGTTCCTGCACAAGTTCCTGAATAGTACTGCATTTGCAGTCTTTACAGCTATGAAGATACCAGGTTTGTTTCCACAACTTAATGAAGTGCAGCTTTAAAAAGAATATCCAGTACCACAAGTGTTTTAACAGAACACTGTGAAGGAAGTGCAAAATAATTTGTGATACCTGTATGCAGTAGACTGACTACTGCTGTGGGAATAGCCTCAGCCGTGCAGTCTGTTACATACAGCACAGATTACTCAGGATCTGTTTGGCATGATCATGGGCAGTGTTGTGACAAATGAGCTGTAGGAATGCAGTTCATAATCCTTAGAGAAACTGGACCCTATCACAGCTGTGACGCTTAGAAGACATTGAAAACCAAACAATCAAACAAGCAAACAAATAAAAAACACACACACGCAAAAAAAAACCCCAACCAAACAAAACCCCACAACAACCTTGTTTGGCTTCAGCATACACTGCACTTCAGATTCTTGTGTATGAATGAGAACCTCTAATCAGGATGTGTATTTTCAATTTGGTACTCTTTCCAGCTGCACTAGGTGACTAGATTATGAAGTTAATACTTTTAAGGGACTAACTGCCCTTAAAATTCATGAGTCATCCTTTCAGATGATACCTCTACTACAGGAGAAGCAGGATTACGTGTGGGTACAGGAAATAAGCACAACTTCTAAAATAGTTTCTGTGTTTTGTGGGCATGACTATGAGGACATAGGACAGGAATCTTACGTCTTTTTTCGACACATTCTTTAGGTCCCACAAGGATTCTTGAGCCTTTTCTCACATCATCATCGACTGCAACCACACACAAAATGGAGAAGATCCACTGAGGCACCTAATTAGGATTAGGAATCCCATTAAATGCACAGGGCAAACAGCACATCAGAAACTTCATCCATCTAATCTCTTGTTTAAGAAGTCACCTTCTCCTTTTTGACAATATGCAAAATAAGCAAAACAATGAAATTTTGACCCTACTGCTAATGAAGAATAAGAAGAATTTTTTGGATTTCACTGCCTGTTGCACAGCTGGTGTGCGGAGACAGCCCTCAGGCTCAATTCATTTATCATTGCCCCTTACTTGAGCTAGCATCTTCAGTTTAGCTGTGTACTTAATAATGCTTACTCACATTTGTGTACACAGTGACATGTCAGATATCCCACAAGTGCTGGACAATCTATTGAAACTGACGTGATGGAAAAGTAGGATTATCTGACTGTCATTTAGGCTAGTTATAGTGGTTATGTTGTCGTTACTTGAAGGGGGTAATATTTAAGATTATGTTCTGACCAGCAAGTGAGCAATATAACTCGCCCTAGAATTGAGAAAGCAAAACAATACTCATCCAGGTGCTCAGCTCCTATTAGCAAGGTCTGGTAGATATTAGCATAATACTCTGTACACTTTGTTGAAGCATCATGACATTTACATTGTCAGTGGCTAAAAGGAGAAAAGTTATTCCTCAAAATCCCCTTTCCACTGATTATCACGAACCCCCAAGGAGATCTCATAAAAGCTGGGTCAGTTCTCCAGAGGTGCTCATTCAGTCGGGCTCTTCAATGCTTTATTTTTATTATTCTGAAAGAGCCCTGTCAGTTATGTGCAGCAAAATGCTCTTTCAATTAACATTTTTTGTCATCTGACAGTATTTAAAAATAACTTCAGGCTTTCTGTATCATGGCCTAATTTTCACACTGTGCCTGACCCACAACCTTGTTGTTTTAGTCTGATATAGTTTATTTGCAGCTTGAAATCAGATGTCTATTAACAATTACATTTGATTTTTAAGGCAATTTAGAATGAAATTCATGAATAAGGGCTAATGATAGAGTAAACGATTCTAATTCTTCCTTTCATTATGAAGTTTTCTTCGATTCCTAGCTCAATAACCGTCAGCTTCCAGCTGTCCTGTTTACGAACAACATCTCTGTTGAGAAAACAGTCTGTCACTAGCTATTGTTGTGACAATGATCTATCTGGTATTAAAAACATCACTGCTATGTATCCCTCTAGGAAAGTGACTGTTATGAACTATAGTACAGTCCTTCTGCACAGAGTGGCTTCTCCCACAAAAAAAGTGGAATAACAAATATTATCCAGTTCTGTAGTTGTATCCTAATGAAGCAGGCATTTCCCCATTAGGAAAACTTCAGATTGTTTTTACTGTACATTTTTTCCATGAATTTTCAGTATACTGTGTAGTGTTTGTTCCCTTGCAAAACAAGGTAAAAAATATTTTCACATTCCTTTCACTTGAAGGAAGACTCCCTTCTTCAACTGCAATACTGAAGAAAGACAGGGTTGTTCTAAAAAGGTGATTTTTTTTGCTAATCTATGATGTTTTCAGACATATCTTTCATATGACAGCTCTTACCAGAACACCTTAGAATAAAATTTGCTTTCTGTGCAATAATGTTACATTCTTGGATGATGTTAATTGTTTATCTGCAAATATCACTATAATTTTTTCCTGTGGTGCTACCGCTTCACTAGCTTGTCTTTCTTAGGGTGTTACCTAATCTAAGCCTTTAATTTTGTAAAGCTTCCTGAATTTCATCTTGTTCCAAGGTCCAGGCCAAAGTTTTCACAACAAGCTTCCTAATTGTTAAAATAGCTATATATATATAGAGAGAGAGCGCTATATATATATTTTAAGCAAAGCTGCTTATTGGTATTCTGTACAGAATCTGAACCTTTGCATACCCCCGTGGCACTGCTCTTGTGGCATCACCTTGCTTTGTCAGGGTGCTCTGGACAACCAGTCTTTCAGTATTGCTGCTCATCAGTGTAGTGATTTTATGCCTGTGCTTTTCAACTGTCATGGAGGAGAGTATCACAACTTTGTTGGAAGCCAGGGTAGTTCACTCTGCTGTGCCTCATTATTCTAATCCCTACATCCCAAGTGATTATTTTGTCAAAGGGGAACATCCAATTCTCCGTCATTTCCTTGTTCTGATCAAATTATTGTCCTTTCTAATATTTTTTCTACTCTGAGTTTTTTTGCTGACTAATTTCCAGAAATTTCTCTCTTTAAAAATAATAGAAACCTATTAGTGCAAAATATAAGCCATGCCAATCCCTATTATGTAGAGAAAGATCTCTACTTCATACTTATGTTTTCCTGTTGACATACACAGGTGTGCTGTCACCTAGTGAAACCAAATATGTTTCAATGGCAGGAGTCTTAGTATGCGCAGAGCTGGAGGTGATGAATTGTCACTTTGCCAAGCTCATGTAGGCTATGCGATACTGACGGTTGCTGTGGAGCTCCTCCTGTTGTACACCAAGGGAGCTATTTTTGACTGCTGTGAATACCAGGTATGAATTGGAATGTCCTAAGCTACGTGAGAGCCTAAATTTATCCTCTAGGTTTTTTCAAATCTCAGACTAAATGTTGACATAGGTCTTAACCTTGTCAGTGAGAAAATTTAAGAATTCCATTACTGTAAAAGTAAATTAGACTAATACAACTACAAACAGCTTTGTTACACTAATGTTACACAATGGTCAGAGGTTAATAATGTGGTTTTTCTCTGCTAAATTGCTTTACTTGAACGCAAGTCCTGTGATATCAAATAGAGTCTGGTAGTGAAGAAAATTGTAAGACTCTTATCAAAGATTTTATAGAATAGACCTTGACGAAAATGGAAATAACTAATAACTTACACAAAAAAGTGGAGCTTTAGGGTATGTTGTGAAATCCAGTAAACTTGACAGATCACTTATGTAAAACAATAAAAAAAAATTAAAAAAATCCAACAATATCTAAAAAAATGCAATCCTTTATAACAGTGACAACTCCGGACCTTTAAAGGTCCAATCCAACCCAAACTATTCTATGATATATACAAAGAAAAACAAAAAATCCAACCCCATAACACTCTCCTTCTCCCCAGTGTTTAAAGTTGCTTAATTAAGGCACAGCAGAGCAAGACTTTAGATACTAAAATGCATCTAACCTGCTGCTGTTATGTGTATCCATAGCTCTGTCACAAGGCCATTAGGAGAAACTTTCCCATATTTGTTATATACATTTTGAATATATAGTTCACTTTTGCAGTATAAATGCCTTGTTCATTGCTTCCAGGAATGTTAGTAAAGCATATCCTCTATGTAAAAATAGGTACATAAACAGGTGGTATTTTATTATTGATTCATTTCTATACCACACTTTCAGTTCACTGCCACAGAATCAAATCACTTTTTCCAGCTGCATTGGTTATATTCACTGTCATTCATTGTTTATGCTCTAACCAGGGCATTTATACCAGATTCTACAGCTGTCAGTAAAACTTCTACACGTAGAGCTAGGGACTTCTGATCACATAGCTTACCACAAGCCAGACCATGAAAACTAGAGTTCAGGATTAGAGTATATTTCATACCAAACTTAACACAAGTGTAAATCAGCATCTTGCTCACATTCATACCTATTGAACAGCTAAAGGTATGCAAGGTACTGCCACGAGCCCTCTAAGAGTTGAACACTTTGAATTAAGAAATTAAGTTTCAGAATTCCTGCCCTTAATCCTAGAATGGTTTGGGTTGGAAGAGACCTTAAAGATCATCCAGTTCCAAACCGCTGTCATGGGCAGGGACACCTTCCCCTAGACCAGGTTGCTCAAAACCCCATCCAACCTGGCCTTGAACACTTCCAGGGATGGGGCAATATCTCATCCTGCTTGGTGTATGATGGGGGAGGTGATGTTTTGCTATACTCTGTGTGGTTTGCAGAGTTGAAAAATGAAACAACAATTAATTTTAGTGTGAAATTCCCTAAAACTGTGCCAGGAGGAACAAAAGTCTTGGCAAGTTCTTATACTTATAAAAGATCTGAAGTGGAAGGAGAAAAGGAGAAAAGAGAGAAGGAAAGAAAACAGAAATAGGCTCACCATCCCATGGATCCAGCAAGGTCTGCTCGGTCATCAAGTTGAAATTCTTTCAGCTGTGGTCCATTCAGTTGTAGTCCTTGGAGTCCTTGTGGTCCTTGTACTCAGTGAATCTGCTGGAGTCCAGGGTGGTGGTGTGTGTGTCATGCAGCTGAACAACAGCTGCCTTCGTAAAGGGTCAGACTCTCTTGGCACCCTCCCACAGGTGGAGACTCATTTGCAGGGGTACTTGGTAGCCCCAAACCCACTTAACATTGTGCCCTGACAGGCTGTCTGTGCTGCTGTCTTCTGGTGATTTGTTGCCAGGGCAGTTTACCTTCACAGCCTCAGGGCAGACAACACACCATCTCCCACCTTCATGGAGCAGGATCTCCTCCTCTGCCCCCCCCGGCCATTTGCCCGAGCACTAACAACCTGTCCCTTCCCTCTATATTTTGACTACATGGGCATTACAAAGCTTTTAGGTACTTGACACTGCTTTTAGTTTGGCAGGGGGAATGAGCAGCACTTGTGTCTACTCAGCGAGGCCTCAGTGTGTCAGCTGGCCTACTTACATTGTCTTCAGGGGTATTTGACTTACAGTGCTGCCTTTGTCTGTTCTCTTCATTATAGACAACACAGAAAACTCTCAAGGCAAAACAGCCTGTGATGTAAATACGAAACATCAGCTTTGTGTGGCCCAAATACTCCTGGGAGGTCTTTGAGACTCTCTAAGACTTTCATTTTAGGAGCCAAAATTCTGAACAGATGCCTTTCTCACACAGTTGCATAGGTTTCCTCCTCACCACTGCACCATGTTCAATAGCGATAATAGGAGCACTTGACACAACAGCAGTGGCAAATGTAAGTCCTCACTTTCAATATACCACACACCTCCATCACTTTTCTCTTTTGACCTACAGCCATCTCAACTTCTTATTCTCTAGCTAAATGAATCAACCTGTACCTTCTTTTGTTTCTTTATTGAATCTTAATGCCAGGGCCTTTGTCTGGGAAGCAGCTTTGCGTAAACCCTAGCACCTTTTCTCTGCTGCGGAACCACTGTCAGAAACAGTGACCATTTTACATAGTATTCCCTGTTTGAACATAGTAACCATGGTAAGCATTTTCTCCAGTCCTATTACTTAAGCTATTTTTAAATTAGTGGAGTTAGCACAGTCAGATTGTGTTATCTTGTCTTTATCTGGTGTGGTTTAGATATATTTGAACTGGGGTGTATAAATCAGAATCATAGAATAGTCAGGGTTGGAAAGGACCTTAAGATCATCTAGCTCCAACCCCCCTAGATACCTCACACTAGACCATGTTACTCAAGACTCTGTCCCAGCATATTCCAGGTTACTGGTTCCTAGATTTGGGACCTAAGGGTAAAATGCCCTTGCAAACTCCACTTACAGGATTAGAGACTTTCTGAGCTAGGGTTACCTTAAAATTTCATCTGACTTGTGACAGATGCAAATTCTGTCCTAAATCTCATATTTAGATTGCCATGTAGCATAGGTTTGTACCTAAAAAAGAAAACATTAAAATTTTGTGAATCTACAATTTTTGTCTTTTAGTTGTGTCCTGGGTTCAGCTATAGCAGTTATTTTTCTCCTGCTTAGTATCTGGTGCAGTGCTGTGTTTTTTAACTTTCAGCCTGGGAACAACGCTGATAACACCGATGTTTTTAGTTGTTGCTAAGTAATGTTTATTCCAACCAAGGACTTTCTCAGTCTCATGCTTTGCCAGGGAGGAGGGGAAGCCGGGAGGAAGCAGAGACAGGACACCTGACCCAAACTAGCCAAAGGGGTATTCCATACCACAGCACGTCATGCCCAGTATATAAACCGGGGGGAGTTACCCGGAAGGCCCAGATCACTGCTCGGGTCGGGCTGGGTATCGGTCGGCGGGTGGTGAGCAATTGTATCCTCTCCCCTTGTTATTTCACTAATCGTTATTATCATTGGTGGTAGCAGTAGTGGTTCTGTGTTATACCTTAGTTGCGGGACTGCTCTTATCTCAACCCGTGGGAGTTGCATTCTTCCCATTCTCCTCCCCATCCCTCCGGGAGCGGGGGGAGGAAGAAGGGGCGGGGGGGGGGAGTGAGCGAGCGGCTGTGTGGTTCTGAGTTACCGGCTGGGCTCAAACCACGACAGTTCTTTTTGGCGCCCAACGTGGGGCTCGAAAGGTTGAGATAACGACAGATCTGACCAGAGTGTGTTTAATCATATTTGTGATAAGCATTCATTGTTACTACTCGTCACAATGGTGATTATTTGGCTCTCAGACGTGTTGCGCTTGATCTCAGAGTTTCAGCATGTTGTACCTTACTTACAGCCACTATTTGCTGTTTTAGCGTTTGTCGGCTGGGGGGCCTGGGCTAAGGTTCTTGTTTCACTGTACTTCATGGTAATGACTTGTAATACAATAGACTCATTGATCATGAAACTGGTCTGGTTTGTGCTTCCAGCGTGGCCATCACCACTATACATTGGGAGGTATATAATGAAATATTTTTGCAATTGCATATCTTTTTTTTTCTCCTCGGGGGGTAAACTTACAAAGGAAGCATTCTCTTTCACCCCCCGTTCCCCCACCAGCCTATTTGCAACAGCAATTGAGAGTTCTGAAGGTTTTAGATGGCCTTTGAGTACCCTTGAAACCTGCCTGCTGATTGTGCTGGGGATCAGCATGTTGGCAAACATACGGAGTGTGTTTTACCCACGGCCATCCCATCGTAGGAACATCCTATTTCGTTTAATGTCAAAAATTCAGCAGTATCAGGTTCGAATCTGGTCTAGGGTTAGACGACGATATAGGAGGACCACCAGGAGATTTTCCCTGAGGCTGGACAGTTATGAGTGGCAGGGTGTGTGGGATAGTATGGGCAAGTACCTAGGCCAGTGGGCCCCTCCAGTGCTTTGGAACTTCACCACTGAACAAGTGCAACATCCGGAAAAACTAGTAAAACACTTAAACGAGGTGTGCTGTCGTCCTGGTTATACCAGAGAGGGACAAATTTTGGCAACATGCTGGGGCTTGGCCTATGCCTACAGAGCCCTGCTCAACACTATCCAGCACCTTCAAAGGGAAAAAAATGTCTCTGGATCTGATGGCAAAGCAACAGACAACGCAGCTATGCCAACTACAAGCACAGCAGCTACTCAGACCCTGACCACAACAGTCAACACAGCTACTCCAAGTACAGCAGCTACATCAACCCCAGTGACAAGCACAACAGCTACTCAAACCCTGACCACAACAGACAACGCAACTACTCCAACTTCAAATACAGCAGTTACACCAACCCCAGTGACAAGCACAACAGCTACTCAAACCCCGACAGCAACAGACAATGTGGCTACTCCAAGCACCACAGCCACACCAACCCCAGTGACAAGCACAGTAGCTACTCAAACCCCAACAGCAACAGACAATATAGCTACTCCAAGCACCACAGCTACACCAACCCCAGTGACATGCACAGTAGCTATTCAAACCCCGACAGCAACAGACAATATGGCTACTCCAAGCACTGCAGCTACACCAACCCCAGTGACAAGCACAGTAGCTACTCAAACCCCGACAGCAACAGATAATGCAGCTGTTGGTGTTACTCAACTCCCAAGCACAACAGCTGCACCAACCCCAGCAATAGACATTGCAACCACTCCAATCCTAGTGGCAGACACTGCAGCCACTCCAACCACAGTGACAAACACTGCAGCTAAACCAAATGTCCAGTTTGTGACAATGTCTGTTGCCCCTGTAAGCAAAAGCAAACGAAAGGCACAAAGAGCAACCCGTGAAGCGAAGAAAGATGAAGACCCAGTGCCATTACTATATGCAACAGCACCTGAACAAGAGTTACTACTACGTGGGTCAGAGGAAGAGGAAGAAGAAGAAGAGGTCACTTCTCGACCCCGGACCTCAACCGAACTACGGAATATGCGAAAAGATTTCACCCGTCTTCCAGGGGAGCACATTGTCACCTGGTTGCTCCGGTGCTGGGACAATGGGGCCGACGGTCACGAACTAGAAGGTAGGGAAGCCAAGCAGCTGGGATCACTTGCTAAGGAAGGAGGAATTGACAAAGCGATTGCAAGAGAGAAGCGAGCCCTCAGTCTTTGGAGGCGGCTCCTGGCAGCTGTGAAGGAAAGGTTTCCCTACAAAGACGATATTACGAATCGCTCAGCCAACTGGACCACGATAGAGAAAGGCATCCAGTCCCTGAGGGAATCAGCCATTATAGAGATGATCTATCGTAGGCCGGATTCCAGGAACACATCCGTAGACCCAGATGAAGTCGAATGTACACGACCCATGTGGCGGAAACTTACACGGAGTGCGCCATCATCATATGCCCACACATTGGCATCAATGACCTGGAATGACGGAGTATCACCAACAGTGGATTTCCTGATTCGTCAACTCCGAGAGTTCGAAGACAATCTCACCCCTTCCATCATTTCAGCTGTGGAAAAACTGTCCCAGGAGTTCAAACAATTGAGAGACGATTTATCCGATCTACCCAGCTCCCCACGCGTACCAACCCATGTCTCAGCTATTAACAGAAGGCGCCCTACTCCTCGAGAAAGAAAATATACGAGGTACACGCCACGGGCCACCCTATGGTTTTACCTGCGGGATCATGGAGAAGACATGAGAAAGTGGGATGGAAAACCTACTTCAGCTCTGGAGCAACGGGTGCGTGAACTGAAGAGGAGAACAATGGTCAAGGATGATCCTCCCAGGAAAGCTGCTGCTCCAGTCTCTGGCGAGCAGTTTCCCAGATGGAGCGAAAGAGCTGATTTTACTCCAGCTCCTGTGATAAGGAATACTAATCCCTTTCTACAAGACATAAGTGGAGAATTTTATGATCACTATTAGAGGGGCCCTGCCTCCAGCCAGGTGGAGGAGAGGGATAATCGGGTTTACTGGACTGTGTGGATCAGATGGCCTGGCA
Organism: Strigops habroptila; assembly: GCF_004027225.2. Lineage (NCBI taxonomy): Eukaryota > Metazoa > Chordata > Aves > Psittaciformes > Psittacidae > Strigops > Strigops habroptila. The sequence continues at coordinate 41,005,413 of NC_044283.2, forward strand.
CATCAGTCCCACAGAAGTATAAGGCTCTAGTAGATACCGGTGCACAGTGTACTCTGATGCCATCAAGGTATCAAGGGGTGAAACCCATTTCTATTTCTGGAGTGACAGGAGGATCCCAAGCGTTAACTATGCTGGAAGCTGAAATCAGCCTGACTGGGAGGAAGTGGCAAAAGCACCCCATTGTAACTGGTCCAGGGGCTCCATGCATCCTTGGCATAGACTATCTCAGGAGAGGGTATTTCAAAGACCCAAAAGGGTGTAGATGGGCTTTTGGTATCGCTGCCTTGGAGACAGAGGAAATTAAGCAGCTGTCCACCTTACCCGGTCTCTCAGAGGATCCTTCTGTTGTGGGGTTGCTGAAGGTCGAAGAACAACAAGTGCCAATTGTGACCACAACAGTGCACCGGCGGCAATATCGCACCAACCGAGACTCCTTGATTCCCATCCATAAGCTGATCCGCAGACTGGAGAGCCAAGGAGTGATCAGCAGGACCCGCTCACCCTTTAATAGCCCCATATGGCCAGTGCAAAAGTCTAATGGAGAGTGGAGATTAACAGTAGACTTTCGTGGCCTGAACGAAGTCACACCACCATTGAGTGCTGCCGTACCGGACATGTTAGAACTTCAGTATGAACTGGAGTCAAAGGCAGCCAAGTGGTATGCCACAATTGACATTGCCAATGCATTTTTCTCAATCCCTTTGGCAGCAGAATGCAGGCCACAGTTTGCTTTCACTTGGAGGGGCGTCCAGTACACTTGGAACCGACTGCCCCAGGGGTGGAAACACAGCCCTACCATCTGCCATGGATTGATCCAGACTGCACTGGAACAGGGGCAAGCTCCAGAACACCTGCAATACATTGATGACATCATCGTGTGGGGTGATACAGCGGAAGAAGTTTTTGAGAAAGGGAGGAAAATAATCCAAATCCTGCTGAAGGCCGGTTTTGCCATAAAACGGAATAAGGTCAAGGGACCTGCACAGGAGATTCAATTTTTGGGAATAAAATGGCAAGATGGACGCCGCCAGATCCCCACAGACGTGATCAACAAGATAACAGCAATGTCTCCACCAACTAACAAGAAAGAAACACAAGCTTTCTTAGGTGTCGTGGGGTTCTGGAGAATGCACATCCCAAATTACAGTCTGATTGTAAGCCCTCTCTACCACGTGACCCGGAAGAAGAATGATTTCAAATGGGGCCCTGAGCAACAACAAGCCTTTGAACAAATTAAACGAGAAATAGTTCATGCAGTAGCCCTTGGACCAGTCCGGGCCGGGCCAGACGTGAAAAATGTGCTCTATACCGCAGCTGGGGAGAATGGTCCTACCTGGAGCCTCTGGCAGAAAGCTCCAGGGGAGACTCGAGGTCGACCCCTTGGCTTTTGGAGTGGGGGATATAAAGGATCCGAGGCCAGCTACACTCCCACTGAAAAAGAGATACTGGCGGCCTATGAAGGGGTTCGAGCTGCCTCAGAAGTGATTGGAACTGAAGCGCAGCTCCTCCTGGCACCCCGGTTGCCTGTGCTGGGCTGGATGTTCAAAGGCAGGGTCTCCTCTACACATCATGCAACTGATGCTACATGGAGTAAGTGGGCCGCACTAATTACACAACGAGCTCGAATAGGAAATCCCAGTCGTCCAGGAATTCTAGAAGTCATCATGGACTGGCCAGAGGGCAAAGATTTTGGGATGTCACCAGAAGAGGAGGTGACGCGTGCTGAAGAGGCCCCACCATATAATGAGCTGTCAGAGAGTGAAAAGCAATATGCCTTGTTTACTGATGGGTCCTGCCGTATTGTGGGAAAGCATCGGAGATGGAAGGCAGCTGTGTGGAGTCCCCTGCGACAAGTTGCAGAAACTGCTGAGGGAGAGGGTGAATCGAGTCAATTTGCAGAGGTGAAAGCCATCCAGCTGGCCTTGGACATTGCTGAACGAGAAAAATGGCCAGTACTTTATCTCTATACTGACTCATGGATGGTGGCAAATGCCCTGTGGGGGTGGTTGCAGCAATGGAAGCAGAGCAACTGGCAACGCAGAAGTAAACCCATCTGGGCTGCTGCATTGTGGCAAGATATCGCTGCTCGGGTGCAGAACCTGGTGGTGAAGGTACGCCACGTAGATGCTCATGTACCCAAGAGTCGGGCCACTGAGGAACACCAGAATAACCAGCAAGTGGATAAAGCTGCTAAGATTAAAGTGGCTCAGATGGACTTGGATTGGCAACATAAGGGTGAATTATTTTTAGCCCGGTGGGCCCATGACACCTCAGGCCATCAAGGCAGAGGTGCAACATATAGATGGGCTCGTGATCGAGGGGTGGACTTAACGATGGACACTATTGCCCAGGTTATTCACGAATGTGAAACATGTGCTGCAATTAAGCCAGCCAAGCGGTTAAAGCCTCTCTGGTATGGAGGACGATGGCTGAAGTACAAATATGGGGAGGCCTGGCAGATTGACTATATCACACTCCCACCAACCCGCCAGGGCAAGCGCTATGTGCTTACCATGGTGGAAGCAACCACCGGCTGGCTGGAAACATACGCTGTGTCCCATGCCACTGCCCGGAACACTATCCTGGGCCTTGAGAAACAAGTCTTGTGGCGACACGGCACCCCAGAGAGAATTGAGTCAGACAATGGGACTCATTTCCGGAACAACCTCATAGACACTTGGGCCAAAGAGCATGGCATTGAGTGGGTATACCACATCCCCTACCATGCACCAGCCTCTGGGAAAATCGAACGGTACAATGGGCTGTTAAAAACTACACTGAGAGCAATGGGTGGTGGGACTTTCAAACACTGGGATACACATTTACCAAAAGCCACCTGGTTGGTCAACAGTAGGGGATCTGCCAACAGGGCTGGCCCAGCCCAATCAGAACTTTTACGTACTGTAGAGGGGGATAAAGTTCCTGTGGTGCACATAAAGAATTTGTTGGGGAAGACAGTCTGGGTTATTCCTGCTTCAGGTAAAGGCAAACCCACTCGTGGGGTTGCTTTATAACACTTTTATAGCCCACCAGCTAGATACCTTCAGGTCACCAGCCATTGACCCTGACTTCCCTCCGATCATCACCTCAACAAAGAATGAATTTTGAGGAAACCAGACGAGCTCAGCAGTGACCAGATGAGTTTGGCGGTATCATCAGCAGGCAACAACCCAACACTATGTACCGTCCCTCCTGCCCTGAAAGACTATTACAAGAGATGGAGCCTGACATCATGGACTGGATGAGTTCAGCAATTTTACAGGGATTGGTCCATGGACTAGGGAACGATATCTTTCTCTGTGTGTGGGTGTGGGTGTATATATATGTGTATATATGGGACAGGGGTGATGGTGTGCTGAGAGATGTGGGATCTGAGCATGACGTGAATGGTATGGAATAAGGGGTGGATACTGTCCTGGGTTCAGCTATAGCAGTCATTTTTCTCCTGCTTAGTAGCTGGTGCAGTGCTGTGTTTTTTAACTTTCAGCCTGGGAACAACGCTGATAACACCGATGTTTTTAGTTGTTGCTAAGTAATGTTTATTCCAACCAAGGACTTTCTCAGTCTCATGCTTTGCCAGGGAGGAGGGGAAGCCGGGAGGAAGCAGAGACAGGACACCTGACCCAAACTAGCCAAAGGGGTATTCCATACCACAGCACGTCATGCCCAGTATATAAACCGGGGGGAGTTACCCGGAAGGCCCAGATCACTGCTCGGGTCGGGCTGGGTATCGGTCGGCGGGTGGTGAGCAATTGTATCCTCTCCCCTTGTTATTTCACTAATCGTTATTATCATTGGTGGTAGCAGTAGTGGTTTTGTGTTATACCTTAGTTGCGGGACTGCTCTTATCTCAACCCATGGGAGTTACATTCTTCCCATTCTCCTCCCCATCCCTCCGGGAGCGGGGGGAGGAAGAAGGGGGAGGGGGGGGAGTGAGCGAGCGGCTGTGTGGTTCTGAGATACCGGCTGGGCTCAAACCACGACAATAATGGAAAGTAGTTTAGCACACTAAAATAATAACAAAAACCCCAAAACCCAACTGTGGAAGTAAAGAGACAGATAGTAAAAACTGGTTATAACGAAAGTAAAATGAAAACATAATTGAGTTTCAGGAAGTCTGAATATGACTTATTACAGGAAGTTTGTTTGACATTGGAACATGTGTTTCCATTGAACAGTCAGCATCCATAACGCACACTGCCATTTAAGCTCATACCCATTTAAGAAAAGAATCACGTTCCTAATTTAAAAATAACAAAACTATGTGGAGCCTTCATTTTGCAGTTTTGCCTTCAGAACTGACTGGCAGGGAAAAAATGGCAAAAGTTTCATGATTTTCAGAGATGTGGTTAGCTCCAGGGGATGCCTTTGTAAAATGTCAGCCACTGGGAATGTGATAAACCAATATAAGGATTTACATTAGAAAAGGGAGGTTGTGATATTTAGAGACTGTTGATGAAAATCCAACAAGGGGTATAGATAAAAACAACTTATATGCCTCTGTGCGGAAGGATCTTTTCATTCAGAGTTATTTCCTTTTTGTTTTTTCTGTCGGACAGAAAAAGATCCATACTTATTTGAAATGCAGCATGGGTTTGTTTTCTTTTTCCTGTTACAAATTCATATTTTTATTTTTTTTTTAAACATAAAGAACAGAAAACTACATTTTTGCTTCTTTAAAGAACCATTACAATCTCCCTTTCCCACAAAGATTTCCTGCATCAGCAAGGCACAACTTTAAGATTACATATATGTCTTCTTGTTCTGAGAAAATTTGTGAGGAAGAAGACATGCTGATGTCCTTCCTCTTCATAGAATCATAGAATGGTTAGGGTTGGAAAGGATCTTAAGATCATCTAGTTCCAACTCCCCTGCCATGGGCAGGGATGCCTCACACTAGACCATGTTGCCCAAGGCTCTGTCCAACCTGGCCTTGAACATTACCAGGGATGGAGCATTTACCACTTCTTTATTGCTGGAATTTCATGATTTACTGACATCACATCTGACATAACAACCAAAACTACCTTCCCCAGGAACATCTGATCAAAGAGAGAGGTATACCAGCAGAGTGGAAAAAAACACAGTGCAAAAACTTCCCTGCCAGAAAAGATGAAGAAATTGTATTTCTGCTATGTATAAGTCAATGTATGCCAACGTGCACAGCGCATTTAGAGAACATAATTCTGGATGCTAAATGTCATCACACACTTGAAATAAAAAATTTTTTTTAAAAGATACAGAATTTCTATATAAGTAGGTGAGTTAATTCAACATGAAAACACCTTCTTGAAAAATAGGATGTACGTAAGAGGATCTGACAGATTTATGACAAACACATGTAGTAAAGAATGTTTTTTTCAGGTTTTGTTAAAGCATGAACACTCTGGTGTATTGGAATAAAAATGAAATTTGCCAGAAAGAGAGAAATTTGAGAAGCTCATCAACTACAGTACCTTGTCAGCACACGAGTTCACGAATATTCTTATCTATAACAAAAATAAAAAAATACTGGTTTATTTATTGCAAATGTTTGTCACAGTGGTATTAGAACATTGTTGCAGTGATAGCAACATCACGACTGAAGAATTAATTCCTAAACCCAGAGCTATTTGTGGTTTTATGGCACTTTTATGGCAGAATAAAAGAACAAGGGTTACGTGAGAGATGCCAATCCTTTACTTCTCGAGTGCCAAGATGCAATGATGACATAACTGAATCAAAGAAAGCAGAAGGATGTTATACAGTTATTTTAAGTCTCTTTGAGTCTGCAAGGTAACAGAACATAAGCCTTCAAGGAAAAAAAGCAGAATTTGTGATAAAAGTAACTGTCACATGCGAACTATCTGAAGTATGAAATCTGACCTGATGCAGAATTTCGGAGCCAGGAATGTGTAAGCTCTTGGGTGAAAATGTGCATTATTTTTACTTTTTCCAAGTCAGGCTTTCATCTAAAGACTACTTAAAATCATGAGAATACAGCAAGTCATAGGCATAAAGCATCTGTGTTCTGTTGTTCTCTAAAGCCAATAAATACAATTACTCATGCATGTTAGTACTTCCAGAATCTGCAGTTCTGGATAGTTTGGGAGTATTTCCCCCTTTCTGTCCTCTTAAATGATTTTAAAATCCCATTGAACCTGGACCTTAACCACCCAAATTCAAAACTGATTCTCAAAACCTTCAAACATCAAACTCTCTATAGTGAAGAACTTGTTGCATACCAAGACACTTAGATCTTGATCTCGAGTGCTCAGCAGCAAAGTACTTAGTTTATGTACAATGTCAGAAGCCCCAGAGGAGTACTGCTTGCCTATCTTTTCTCCATCTGTTAGAGTTTTCATCCAGCACATGAAAGACTGGCATTTAGTTCTGTTTTCTGGATGGTGAAAATCAAAGCCATATTACTCATCTCTTGAAAGAGAGGTTTAAATAGTTCCCTCTAACAGGATGTTGAAGCTCAGACACCACTCAGACTAAATTCCACTTAACTCCTGCTATAATATCTCAGTACTTTTAGGTCTCATACTGAAGATCAAACCCTTCATTTCCTAATGTAGTGATACATTATTATAAAGATTTTCATTTATTCCTATGAAGTCAGTTTGATATCATAGTTAATATCAGTTTGTGATAAATAATGTATGACTATTTTTTAAATAGATGCTTACACCTTTGTGCCACTGTTCAGGTTTGACTTACATAACAAAAAGCCCCTTAGAACATCCAGAGTGTAACTGTCACAAATAAGCAACTATTTAACGAGGAGTTCTTACTAGTTCTTAGTAGTCAATAAGTTTTTACTGAGCACAGTTTGATTACCTGATGAATAAAAGTGGTTCTCAGTGAGCAGATTTTCAGTTCAGCCCTATGGCTGAATTTTGCTATCCTCACTAGCACTAAGCAGTTCTTCATCCTGCAAGTATTCTCAATGAACATTATTCCTATCTTCATGTTCACATCTAAAGGTAAAACTGACTCGACATAAGCTCTACATAAGGGCTCATAAACAGAGAATTATCTATTTACCCCATACCTTGAAAGCTGTATGAACCAGCTCAAAAATAGCTGCTATTAATTGCTATTAATATTATTTAATATTGATTAATTAATATTAATTATTTAAGGAAAAAGTTTGTTTTTATAATCTCAGCAGCCTTGGTGGTTTTAGATTTGAAACACTTCTTTTACAAAGACAAGTGACTCAAATACCAAGAACTACAAAAAGTCTGTGGGAGATGTGATAGTCCATCAAAGATGATGGAAAACAAAATCACCACAAGCTTTAACCTTCCCACCCCCGCGCCAAGACTGTACTGGGAGGAAATACAGAGAAAGATATGAGAAAATATAACACTCCAGAGTAGCACTGAGGTCCATTTTTTTTTTTTTTTTTAAGCCCCAGGAAAAGATAGGCTATTCTATGAGTAATTTTTACAAACTCAACTCTAACGAATACAAAACCAGAAAGCTAAGTATGAAATTATGTGTTTTCATACTAAAACATAAACTTAGAAAGCACATAAAATCTCAGTAATAGCATCAAACTATCTGAATACATTGAAGATAACCTGATGTTAGGCTATGATTCACCATACTTACCTAACTATGATGCACTGTTCAATTAATATATCAATTTTTCATTGAAGACCTTAGTTTTTTATGAAATTGCTTAAAATAAAAAAGTAATTCTTCAGGAAACCTTATTTTTATATTGGAACTTAGTTTTAAATTCAAATCAAAGATTAACTAAATGGCATAATGTCTTGATAAAAATTGCTCTTTAAACCTAAGTTCTTTTACATATTTATATATTTATTTATACATTTATATATTTTATATATACACATTTAAAAATATAATTTCAGCCCCAAAAATGAAAGTGTGCAAAAGAAGCATTTAGTGACTAATGAGGTAAATTTTTTACCTGTATCCAGTTAGGTGATTTGAATTCTTGCACATTTGTTATTCTCTCATATTAATACTCTTCCCAGATTTCAGTCAGTTCCCATGTGCATTCATTGAGTTTTGTTGTGTTTGATATGTCAGTGATTTCTCCCTTATAGTGAAAGGAAAAAATGATTTAACTTTCTGAATTTCATTATATTCTTCTTATACACCCGATACTTTCAAGCCTTTGAAATAATTATTTTTCAGCTTTAGCTCCTAGATACATAGGAAGTGAATCCTTTGTTACTGTACTTCACCAGCTTCAAAACAGTGCCTCTTTCAGACTGCCTCATGAAACACCACATTTAGAGGCAAGAAAGATTTATAGGCTTGAACCTGGGAATATCTTCTTCCTCTTCAGCTGTTACACTAGTACCAGCTTCAAGTACAGGAAAGACACATGTTTGTTCCTTGTTCCCATAGGGTTGGAAGAAATTTCTGCTCCAAACAAGCCTTATAAAAGCTCTGTTATGAAGCAAATCATGCTGCCTCATACATCCTCCGCAGCAATGGCAATTATCTGCAAATTGGATCTCCGGCTGTGTTTTACAAGACTTTCAGTTTTGTTACACAACTTCTTAATTATGTCCGTGGAGATAGGAGTGTGTGTTACACAAAAGCCATGTTGTCTTCTCTTCCCCTATCCTGCTCTAAAACAAATTTTTCATGTGACAGGTCACTCCTATGCTCTCAAATGCTGATTTTTATATCTGGATTTTATAGATCTGTATTTTTTCCATTTCTACAGCTGGCCTCTTTGTGTGTAAGTGGTGTGAAAACCACATCTCTTTAAAGCAGTTATTACTAGAGAGGAAGTGTTTCTCTTGCGATGGCTTTCGTAGCAGAACCTGAAAGCTTGTTTCAGGGGCTGGGAGAGTTTGCTGTAGCCCAGAGATTTTTCCATGGTTTGAATCCACATTTGACTACCAGTGTGTACCAATCCCAGCTACACTGGATGATCAGGTGAGAGTTCGTAACAAACAATTCAGAAGCAGCAGGTTCTTAAACCACCTTTCAACTATGCTAACTGCTTGTCCATTTGAAGCCAGCAGGACATACCGCTCTCAGCAGTCAGTTCAGCTGCGCAGTTTAATGCGGGCCCTGAAATATAACAAAAACTTTGCACAGTCAGACACACATGAGGAGCACATGGTTGGTTACAGTAGAGATCCCTGATCACCACCAGCCACACATTGTTCTATGAGGCTTAACTTCAGCCTAAATCTGCAAATATTTTTCCTTGCAGATGTGTGATGTTGAAATGTTGTTGTAGGTTGTAAACAATTACATGCTTTCAAAAAACCCCATAACTTGCTCTTAATATTATGAAATCACTTGCATTTAACTTTTCAGTTCAATTGTAAGTTGGCTTTCCATTCATTTAGTTTGAATTGAAAATATCACATGAAAATGTGCAGGCTTCATATTTAGCTCTCTTTTGTACTTGGGCCAGTTAAATAAAATTTACGATGTGACAGCACCAGTGTCATTCTGATCAGTTAGGCCCAACTGCAATAGGTGTCTCATGAAAGCAAATCACTGCAATTATTCAGAAAAGCCATAGGTATTATTGAAACTTGTATATTTCATAGCAGCATCTTGACAATGCTGAGCACAGACATGGCAGTTAATCTCCCATGTGTGTGTTCACAGATATGTATCGATGGGAGGAGCTATTCTATATTTGCTGTAACTTTTCAGAAACATACTGCATTGTTGCTGGAATCTGTTTCTGAGGTAAATAAACATATATAAAAAAAATAATTCTATGACAGTCTTTCCAATTTGCTCATCACTCTATTCTTTCTCTAAAAGGCCTCTCCTAGTGAACCTTATAAATGTTCTTGGCGGCTAACTGGGAAATGTTAATCAAGGGTTTCACTTCATATGGAGCTGCAAATTATCCAACATGTTACGTTTTCTGATAGCCATCTTTCAGATTTAATTATTGGCACTGTTTTTTACCCACCACTCAGAGACAGTGCTTTGACTGTTTTATAAATTACATTATCAAGTTTTTTCATCACTGTAATAAATAATAATTCTGTTAAATTCTTATAGAACATCACTCTAGTGAGCTATTAACAAGCTCTTAATAGTTATCATTTCAATACATCTGATAAGTATTGTAAATCTTAATACAGAAAAATTATGCAAAAAGCCCTGTGGGCCTTGCTGCAGCTATGAGAGGATTACATTGGAAATGCATGTGGAAACAGAAGATGTCAGTTTTAGAGCTCCAGCTGTTGCAGTTCCTGTGGCTGGTTTGCAATATCTGGGCACCTTCAGTGGTAATCTGACTATTTCCTCACTGAGCTTCCCACTCTTCTAGTTGTTTAAGTGAGTACTGTACCTAATTATTGTGTGAACGCATGGGATGAGAGCTTAACTATTCTCCTGCCCTTTTGATTTATATAACACATTTAAATCAACAGAAAGGAAAGGTAGGCTAGGGGAGCTTTCATTTAAAAAATTTCTTGGGACATACTTATATTTCCCAAGCATAGAGTAAATTGAGATTAGAGCTATATGAGTTTAAATTCAACTACTGTAACTACTAAGAATTATATGAATTTAATTTCAACTACTCTTCCTCTCTTCAACTGCTCTTCCTCTCATCAACAAAAGCAAATTTTTTTCTATGCTAGGAAGACACGTAAATGGGCTTCAGCCGTCCCAGCCTGACACTTATATATCCCTATGGCTATGTCTCGCTGAGAAGTGCACCTTCCCCAGAGCATAGTCCCCGCCTTCCTCCCAGGCAGCACAGACTCTCTTATGTATGCTTTCCAAAAGCACTGAATATCATGGACAAATCCAGGCCTAGTCTGGACCTCTTCTGGGTGGCTAATGACCTCAGCAGTTGTAATTCTGTTAATTGTCTATAGCATGAAATCAAGGGTTTACGCCATTTCATGCCATGTGTGTGACACAAGGTACTTCTGTGGGCACATGTATGAGTCAAAGGCCTGTTTAACTATCTTTGGAGACCTGAGAAGTTCAGAGGAAAGGAGCCCCTGCACAGGCTGTTTGTCATATCCATTTTGCATATTGGGAAAGATCTCTAGTGAACTGTTGCTAGACCAACACCTGGATTTTCCCCTGGAGGAAACCAGTTGTTTCAGTCCAGAAGGGCGCCCCAGGGACAAAGCAGCACGTGTCGAACAGAACTGAGATCTATCTGTGAGTCAAGTTTTTGGATGATGTAGGCCTTTGAATTAACTTTTTTTTGGCTATTTGACAGAATTGGATAATATTTTAACAAATAATGTTGTTGGTAATGCAGTGCTTTCAAAAATAAGTGGCAGTTGCCTTCAAATTTCTTGTTTTTCTAGAATAATGAACAACTCTGGCTGACTTTTTTAGGCGTTTGCCTTTCTACACCTTTTTTAAAATCCTGATCTAACTTTATTGCATATATAAGATTTATACTAAAATATAACCTATAACAGGAAAAAGTGCCTATGGCCATGAGCTAAAAGAACATCCAATTCTAGTAAAACTCTAAATATCTTCTTAAAAATATTTCTTACTGCTTCTGTTGGCATCCAACTGTTCTTCTTCAATCTGCATTTATAGTATTTTATGTTCCTGATCTGTTTCAGTTTAAATCTTACTATAAAACAAATTTTGTTGAGCAAATATTACACATCACTGAAACAATAGCTGAATAGTGCTTAGCAGTTTTGGCTGAAAGCTTAAAAATAGGGGAAAAGAGACTAAATAATGCTTTCTTAGAAGGAGCAATAAATTTCCATGATTTGTTCACTATTTTCCTCAGCGCTGCACAAAGAAAATTGTACTGAAATATGATCTAATAGTGACAATCCTAGCTATGCTTTTCAGATTCTGAAAACCTCAATTTAAACATCTAATCTTATGGATTAATCTTTTATATAACAAAAGGAAGAAAATATGAAATGTATTCATAGTCCACATGCAAACCTCCGTAAGTTTTTAAACGTTAACCAGATACCTGTCGAATTATTCAGGTATGATCACAAAAACTCTTGAGATCTAACCTAAGTGAGTTATCAGCCAAAACTTATAAGTGAGTTATAATTAACAATGTGAACCTTACCAGGATTTGACAAGTGCATCTGCAGGATATAACAATGTTACTATATAACATCTATAGACTGAAATAATCTAAGAAAAAAAGGAAAAAAAAGTAGAAAAACAATCTTCCATTATAGTTTTAACTCCAGTTGTAAAACACTGACTTTTAAATATTTGTAAATATTTATGCTACAAAGGGAAACATGCAACATACAAACAAACTCATCTTCTCCCTTTATACAGCATACATAACTAAAATTACGTTCCCCGATTCTTTATGTTATTTACACCTTTACTGAGTAGATGTAAAACTTTACAGAGAGAGAACTTTTTTTTTAAACTCCCATTTTACATAGCTGTAAAATGATTCCTGGCAGAAGTTTGGTATTGGGCTGTGGACACTGTACATAGAATGAATACACGAGAAGAACTTCTTTAAATGCTTTGTCAAAAATAATTTAACCACCCAGTGTGGACCAACTATAGGACTAAACAGAACTATCTTTTCTTTACTATTGTCAGTTGAATTGTACTATTAAAAGTACTATTCCATAGTCTTTACTAATGTTTTAACTGGGTCTTGCTGAAATTCCAGTACATCCGCATTCTCAAGATTGTCTATAGATATATTCTTACTTTTATTGCTAGAATGACAGTTTCATAATTTTTTCTTATATACCTGGCAGACCTCCAAACTTTTAAATTGTGTTTTCAAAGAAAAGATGTGGATTGGAGTAGATAAACACTACAGTACCCAAATCTGAATAACTATTCACTTAAAAAGAAAGAATAGAGGGAATATCTGAAACTCTCACAACTGTCTAAAATCAATGCATGGAGCAGATGCCTGGAGTGCAGGTGAGATAGGGTGTGCTGAAGAAAGGGAGATGCACAGGTGTCACACATCTCTATGCCACTAATAGATGTGCATTCAGATCATCTTAGAGAAGGAAAGTGAAATAGCTCTCCCACAAGTTAGAGGTCAGAGGTAGGTGTTGAAATTTTGAACAAGGTGGGTTTTGAGGCACTCTTCTGTCTTCATTTCCTTTAGCTAGATTACCTCCCTGACTGGTGTGATGTTTTCAGCATCATTTTGATGTCTTTTGGTATTACTGCATAGTTAGTGAGGTGTCTAACTTGGATATTGAGAAATCTTCTGGGACCTGGTTCAAACATCATGTCACCGGCATTGTGGCAGCTGATTCCCATTTGCAGATTAGTCTGAAATCTAAATAAACATTAACCTTTTGTTCAGTGTTGGGTGATACATTGTGGTTATTCAGAGCTTTTCTTCATCAAAAAAACCCCCAAAACAACCAAAACCAAAACCAAAAACGATACTCGATATCTTTATAAATTCCCATGAGAGATAATGGGTTAACCAGGAACCAGGAAAAGCCTGAAGACTCCTGCCACAGGATGGGGCAATAATTTATGGAAAATGGCAACTCAGGGGAGCAGAATTTACATCGTATTGGAGACAAACATTTGCTAAAACTGAACAGTCACCCTCTTCAATTTTTTCATTTGTATCTTGGTACAGCTGCAATGAACTTCATTTCTTTTTCTTTCTTCTTAATGGCTAGGAATATGATTATCCCTCAGAGAAAAGCTTTCAAACAAACCACATAAAAGCACTTCTGCTGCAACACTGGTGTCTATGAACCATTGTTTGAACACGTTAATGTGCTGCTGTGGTGATAGATAAGGACAGAAGTGTGTGGTCAGAGAGGCCAGAGTTGTTTATAAAGACTCTTTAGGGACTAAGGAACAATCTATTCACCATAAATCATGAGCTGTTAAAGTAAAAAATAAGATCTCCTTTGCAGGAATGAAGATCAGGCATCAATGAAATTACATTTGGTGCACTGATGTATTATTCAGTAGACAATAGGGAATGCAGTAATTGATTTTGGAGAAGATAAGATTTGTCCAGATGAATCTTTTAAAGAAAGTTAAAGTCTTTTTCACCCTATTAGTATCCTCAGCAGCAAAGCCATGGCTACAGGAAAGCACTGAAATGAAGATAAGTTTAAGAACCCCGGAGTCTGAATGGTTTAAGATGTTTATAGCAGTGCTGCTGTAGTATTTTTACCATTTTTCTATGAAAAATCAAACTCTCTCACTGAAGTGTTCTGTTTAATGTCAATTGACATAGTCACTTTAAACAAATCCAATTTGACTTGCCTTTCCTGAATGTTTAGAAGACACCTCTACCCACAGATAGTGTCTCTCTAGCTTATTTGCCTTTGTTTAGAAAATCAAGGGTTTCCAAAAGAAATCTCTATGTATCTTCGCTTCTCTGTAATAAAAAATCTTGTCCCTTAAAGAAAGTAGCTCTCTGTACGGCTGAGTTACTCAGTATCAGAGAGATTAACCCTTGCCTTTCTACTCCAGTATATCAGATCCAATAATTTTCAGTTGTAATGAAAGCTAATACAACACTGAAATCCACTTTTAAAGAAAGTATAGGGGAAAAAATCTACAAAGAAATGTGCACCAATGACTGATTTGATAGATAAGTGCTGTAAGCTATTATATCTGAGCTGTGGCAAACTGATTTCTTAATCCAATACCAGGTCCTTAAGAAGCACCATTTTTTTCCTATGATTTCTCCTCTTACTATCAAATATTTATTTCTCATTCCTTGAAGTTAGTTTATATGAATAAATGAAACACCTGCTGCTCTGCACAGGAAAATATAGACACTTAAGCATGGAGTTTACAAAGGTGTAGAACAGCCTAAATGGGATGTTTAAGGAATGTTGAAGAAGTTCGTGTTTCCTATCCCTCTTTTGTAAGAGGTATCTGAGAAAATATATGGGTTTAGCTCCATTTCTGTTTTGAAACAACAACCATAGCTCATAATCTATTAGTTTCCAAAGTTGTGTACCTTAACTAAGACTAGTTTCCACCTTAAAATAAATAAATAAATAAAATAAAAGGATTAATTATGCTTGTCAATAGCAAAATGACTAAGAAATTCAATGGAGATACTAAGATTTAAGGCATAGTGTTTGCCGTTTCTAAGGCTTGAACCAGCCTGTTGTTGGACTATTCTCAAGCAACACCATGCTATGTGTAGCACGCATATTTATAGGAGAACAACAAATACCCAAATCCTCTCTTTCAGGGAGGGACAAACTGTCAATATGACTTAGTGAATACGTACTTATTAAAGTATAAAGAAGTTAAGACACACATACACCTCAGTTATACCTGTCTGTTGTGCTAGAATATGAGGGGGTGTGTTGTTAGTCTCCCATAGTGCTGATGAATTCTTTAAAAATGCTACCTTTATTCCTCTGTTTTGTGATGTCTGACTGAATAGATGTTTTTTCAGGGATTTTACAAGATTGGATTGAATTAACTGTGACATGGGAAGAAAAAAAGTGATTAAAAACTAGAATTATTCATGAGAAGACATTCCTTGCCACTCTCTCATTTCTTACTTCTTTGACTTTCATGATGCTCCAAATTTACTAGTTTTACCGTCAATGCAAAACTTTTGAACAGGGAAAAATAAAACAACAGAGAAACAAGACCACAGGGAACATAAATATGTAACACTAATCAATACCAGCTCACTCTCTTGGAAATACTACTTTTTTCTTCTTTGTTTTGTTTTCATCAGCTCTCCTTAATTTGTTCTTCACAAGTACACTAATTTTTGATTATGGAATCATTTGAAATTGGAACTGGAAAGTTAAGATTTTAAGTTAGATTTTGAACTGAAGGATGATGTGGAGTTATGAGAAAATTACACCTTTTTTTTCATAGCATTTAGAGCACAGAACTGGTAAGAAAATCAAAGACAGTGACAGAGATGGGGCAAAGCAAAAAGAAAAAGAGCTAACAATAATTTCTTCTGACAACCGTGGGTTGGCTGCTATTAATAAATATGGTTATTTAGCCAATCACTAATTGTGATCCATATTGAATCAGTGTTCATTTTTTCTTTCAATCCAAATAACAAAAATACCATCAATAATTGGCATACATTATTAATGATGTTATGTTCCCATAAAATGTTTGTGTTTCTGAGGTGTTTGTTTCTATAAATTAGCTAAGAAATAAACGTAAGGCTGAGTCAGTGGACAATCATCTAGACAAATAATGCGAATCTGAAGCATATTCTCACTCCCACTGAGATACTGCTTAAGCCTCTGCCTACTGCTTACAGCATCACCAAATATTGGAGGCGATCTTTTTAAGGGTGGATGTCCTTTACAAGGCAGCATCATATGGCAGTTATTTATTATGGTTCTTGGCATATCTAGTGTCCTGTGACACTAGTGTCCTGAAGTGTCCTGTGAGGACTCATTCCTTTCTTGTATTGAAGTCAGCCCTTGACACATCACTGACATAAAAGATACAAAAATAGTGAATAAAACTAATTTGAGAAAAGAAATAAAAATAAAAATAAAAATATGGTCAAAGAAACATGTGGGTAAAGTCAAGTTTAAGGTTATTAACAAGTGCTGATTTTTAAACTGCTTCTCTACCCTTCTCTCAACTTCAGGATAGCCCATCTTAGGAGAGTGCAAATTAAATGCCATTCCCTGAGATCTCTGTGATGTTTGCTACCTTAAACTATCACCCTCTCTGGCTTTTGTTTTCTTTGCCTGAAACCGCTTTGGTTGCTCAGCTGGGTCTTGCCAAAATGTGCCATTATTGGACCTTCTCTTCCCCTCCATCTCTTTGGTGATGGAGCTCTGGCATCGTCTATAGTTCTCCAACAGCCAGACCTCAAGGAGCAGAGACCAACCTCTCTTCAGTGAGTGCGCAATTCTGCAAGTTTTCCCTATTCTGTTATACCATTCTCTTTGACTCCCAGCAGCCTTTCTACCACTGCTGTCAGGCTACCTGTGCCTTCATTAATTTATGGTTCAGGACCCTGCAGTGTGCTGGCCCAGGAACTTGTTCACTGGGCTCAGAAGATTCTTAATTGGCTCAGGTCAGGTTTCACCCTTTTTGCACCGTGATGGTCACACCAGACTTACTAGAACTAAAGCCAAAGGGCTTCCCGTGATCATTCTCCCTGTTAGCTTTTAATAGTGAACCTGGAAACTCTTACAGGAGGCAAGAGATGGGGGTGTATAAATATTTATACTATAGTCTGACATACCTTAAAAATAACTTGAAGTTAGTCTGTGCTCCTATAAATTGTCTTAGGTCTTATCTGATTTAGAGATAGGAATGTAAACTATCCCTTACTTTTGGCTAATAAAAAGTTCCAGGTTTTTTTTTTTGTTGGTGTTTTTTTTTAACTTTTGCATTAGCCACTGTGATTATACAAGTTTGCAGTTTTACTTGAGGGAAAAAGGAAACATCATTAGCAACAGATAAAATTCTTTTATGTGCTCACATATATGTGGTTAATTGACACAGCAGCAAGTATACAATACTTTTCAGACAAAATAACATCAACAAAACCACAGAGGTTACACCTCTGCCATGGGGCTTATAGTGAAAGGTGAATATTCTGCATTTTTTACTTGCATAAAAGTTCCACTTGTCTTAGTAGCGCTTACAGGAGCACCATGACAGTGTCCAACTCGAAGCCATTAGATCTTCAGTTGATGTAAATTATAAAGCTCCATCCAGATGAAGACAGGTCTGTCATGTCAACTTGCAGTTAGTGAAAATCTGGTCTACAGGGGGCCACAGAGGGCCGTTTAAAACTGCCTTCATTAAAGCAGAAAATAACTGTGATAGTTCAGTGAGGTCAATCAGAAAATAAGGACTTTTGCAATTGGAGTAGGAAAGTGTGAAGAAAAAGCCACAGCATCAGTCCTTTGAAGTCCTCTGAGTGAATTGCTCCCTGTTACCCTGGCAGATTTAAAGATCTGATTCTGTCTTGTCAGAAATTGTATTTGCAAAATGATCAACTGCTAAACAAATAGTTATTGATTAGCAGTGCTCTCGGAAGGGTAAAACGATTCAGGAGGATGCAAGAATCAGAGACAACCGGAAAGATCTAGGTCACTGAGACATGCCAGCACAAGTCAATGTTATTTTCATGTTTCCTGATCTCAAAAAGCTTTTTAGTGTACAGAAAAGCAGGAGTAACGAGCCTGGTCACCTTCCAACTACAAGCCAGCTCTCTCTTTCAGCTCTTCCCTGTGAAGAGGACAAAGGAGTCCGTTTACTATCTTCATTCAGCCAATACGTGTTACAGCACTGCTGCCTCTCTTTGCTTTTCCTCTTTTCTTTCACTTTTTCCCTTTTTTCCCTCTCTAGAATGCTGATTTGGCAGAGTTTGTGTGACCCAGCACAACAAAACTTACTGTGTTTGTTCCAATGCTATCTCCCTATGATCTCTTTTTGTACTCTATCATATACAGTCTACAGGTTTTCACACGAAATACTATGCTTTAGATTTTTTTTCCTCAAGGAAATGCTTTTTGTCACCTATGTAATTGGAAGTTTAACAAACTAAGATAAAAAATCTGACAAAGCCCACAGAGAGAAAAGTAGAAATTAGTCTATCCACCAAATGTTTCAACAAATCCAAAATCAAACGTTTCATATCAGTGCTGAGGTTTGTTTAAAGTAAACTTAAAACTGAAGTAAATTTTAAATGAGGTAAAATCTCAAACTAAGGATACGAACTATAGATTTTGAGTCTGCTAGATTTGTTTGTTTTTGTCACAGTAGTTCAGCTATATATTGTAAATTACAAAAATGTTTAGGTGAACCAGAATCTTCTAAATGATTTGGCAACATTTTCTGCCAACAGAATGCAAATGAAAGATTATGCCCTGGTTTACAATCAAGACTTCTCTTAGCTTTCTAGACACAGAGGTTACAGAGCATATATTTCTTTCCATACAACCCAGATTTGAACAAACTGCCACTGGAGAATGAACAAAGAAAAAACCTCTCTGGTTTTCTATGTATTTGTATTAATTTACTCTTCCAGCACGTTTTTGTGAGGCTCATCTGAGCAGTGTAATATTGGAAGTAAAGCAGAGATGGATCAGAACGTACAGCAAAAGGGAGGACATCAAAACTGGGAGAATACAGGCAGTCACATATTCAGAGCTCCACAAAAGAAGTGTTCGTCTTGTGTATCATGTGTACAAGACAGTACATATATTTTCATATGACTGTATATATAGAATCATAGGTTGGAAAAGATGTATGATTCTAGGTTTTTTAGATTTAATATCATGGAGTCAAACCATTAACCTAGCACTGCCAAGTCCACCACTAAACCATGTCCCTAAATGCTACATCTATGTATGTTTTAAATACCTCCAGGATTGTGTATATAACCCACACCCTAATATAAGCTATTTCAGAATTGTTTTGACTGATATTTGTAATGGATTCTTCCACTTTTATGTGCAAAATAATGCTGTGTTCAACCACACAAGTGGTGGGAACAGCTGATTTTTTAGCCTTGTGCTCACTGTGTCTGCAGGTGTTTGAATGTGTGAAGCTTTACATTAAAGTTTTCATTTATTACTGCTGAATAGGAAAATTGAGTCAGCAGCTTAGATATGGTAAAGAAAACCATTTTGGAAGGTTGTTGAAATGAAATATAGCCTACTGAAATATTTGACCCTTTTCATTTATTTAGCTCTGTACAAGGCTCCTCTAAGATCAGTAATGTTTGAGAAAGCTGCCTTGTATTCTAAGTACTGCTTGACTACAAGTAGATGCCCATGTCCATTTTCTTTATAACTGCCAGATGACAACTGTAGGAGAGAAATAGTACACAATCCAGCCTTTTGGTGGGTTTGGGGGGTGGAGTTGCCTTTTTTTTCTTTATACTTCTTGAAACTGCTTTTACCTTCCTACTGTAAAAAAGGCAGAAGTAATCTACTTTGATAAATGCATGTCTTTCTCCATTACAAACATTGACTGACCTTTCTGTATATGCAAGATGACAATGAGCAAGCTTTTGCAATAAGACTGTAAGAACAAAACCAACTTAAACACACTCTTGTCAAGACTAAGATAAGCTTGGATGGGTGGAGTTGAATTTCAGTGTGTATATCAGTAACTTCAAAGCCATTACTGACCTTTCTGATAGTTAGAAAATGAGAATGATATTGTAAATTTCAGTCTGCAAACAGCCTCTATAGAAGTATTCCAATTTATTTCATTGATAACAGTGCCAAGTCATGTCCTCTGAATTTTAATGCAGCTCAGGCTCTGGAAACAGGATCTGTAACAGTAATATAATTTTATTAATCAGGCTGTATTTAGGTTGATAAACCTAAGTTTATAATTTGTCTGTAAGCAGTCTGAGCTCTAAATAAGGCCATTAAATTTTTCAGCGAAGTCAGACTACATAAAAAAAGCAGTTGTTTCAAAGGCCAGACTGACAGGGAATGAACAAGTACAAATAAAGCCTTCCTAGTCCCTTTCCAGTTTTGCAGAACCCCTTCTCACACCCAAGCTGCAGGAGGTCTGCAGGAGCCCACAGCCATACCTCTTGCTGTTTTCTGGTTCCCTCTGCTCCCAGACATTTAGTTCCTGCTAAAGGTCAGAATGGACCTCCTCAGAAAGCCGAAAATAATCCCAATATGTATTTTCTTGTTCTACTACCTAATTTTATTAGGAATAAAAAGATTACTTTTTATTTTGGCCTGAACTCCATGGCTCATACCCTTACCCATGGATCCCAGATCATACAAAGCTGAAGTCCTAATTTTTAGTGTCAGATCAAAGGCAATTCTATTCTTTCATATCCTTTAAAGTTCTGTTTTCTTCTGCCATTTACTCCACACGCAGCTCAGCTCTTGGCATAAATGGAAAACATTGTTTAAGACTTTCCACTTTAAAGAGCACAGAATAGGCTGACTGGCATCCAGATAAAGTTACAGATCTCAAGGACACTTTCAAGTTGCAAGATGTGAATGAACACCCAGTGGAAGGTGATAATAGATTATGAGGCAGAAAATGTCAGAATACTCCTGTTAGGATACTCCTGTGGCTTGTTTGACCTTATTATTATTATTATTTACAACTTTCAACTTCCTTTGCACTTGTTTTCTTCCTCTAACCTAGAAATTAGAAACGTAACTTCAAAGCCAAGAAAGCAACTGAAACTGCTCAGACTCTTCATATTTTATGTCTTATTAGGGACCACCAAAAAAAAAAAAAAAAAAAAAAATAAAAAAATTGCATTTTCAAATGTCAGTATATGGACGTCAAAATATTTATAACTAATTCTTATAGAACTCTTCAAAAGTAGAGAACACAGTAAAATAACTTGTGCATCAGGCAGGGATATTCAGAAAATAACTGCTGTTTCTGAAATACTTGTTTCTCTGACAGAGTAATGCATAATAACAAAGCAAACACATATCTCCAGAAAATTTTGTCTTGGCGATACTGAGCTGAAGCACATTGACTCATGGGTCATTTTTGAGATAAGCAACTTATTCCTTCCTTTTTGGCAGAAAGATGAACTAATAACCCTCTTCGGTTCTGGTGACATTGTTGTGAGCTGAATGCTCAAGCTTCCTCACTTTCCTGCTAATCCCACAGCCAGGCTTAGAAATGTCTGCAGAAACCAAGAGTTTCAGTCATCCACTACTCCAAAATCAGATGACATGACCCCACATATATTCTTCAGCAGGGGTGAGGCTTTCTTCTGCAAGCCTGGAGGGAACTGCCCCTCAAAGTCTGTTCATGCCAGCTGGAGGGGGTGGTCCTTCACCCCTAAGCTCAGCCAAGGTTCCCACCATTGTCCTGGAAAACACTGATTAGTTCTGTTTTGATATGAGAAAATATTCCCCCAAGAATATAACTAAAATTTGACTACTGCAGCAGAGAATAAGGCGTTTTTAAACTGAAATTATCCTGCAGGGGGAATAAAAGAGATTCAGTGGAAAGATCATTTCACTACCAGAAAATTGCTACAGAGATGTGATTTTGACTATTTCCTATGTGTAAATGAGGAATATTATAAAAACTTGTTCTCACATCCTAGAATAAACTGGATGAATGCTGTGATCGTTGTATGCATGAAAATACTCTATAAAGAGAAACACCCACCCACCCACCAACCTTTATTTTGTCATGGTCTGTTAAAATAGGTAGCCTTTTTGCTTTTGCATAAATGTGAACTATTTGCCCATGGTTATTGTTTCACACAAAATTCTGTGATCCCTATCCAGGCACCAAGTAGCTCCAGGAAGAGCTTGCCTGAAGCCCCTGTGAAAGCTGCCTTATGCATAAAAGGGGTCAGGGCACACAGGTATCATCCAGTGTCTAGTCAACAGCACCACCTTCAGATCCATTGGGCCTAAATTCCCCGGCCATACTTTGCTGCAGCTTTCAAGCGTGCCCCGCAGTGTCTTAGGAGAAGTTAATGTGAAATGCCAAGGGAACAAGTCCTTGGGATTACCTTTCAGTCTATATCTCAGTCCTGCTGACTTCCCACTGATTTCCCCAGCCAGCTAACACAAAGTGCAATTTACCATCTTTGCATGTAGCACCTGACTTCATGAACTTCAGGAAACCCTTCTTCTTACTCAGGTGTCCACTTTAACATAGAAACAGTTTCTGCCAGCAAGAAAACTGGCTAGAGCAGATAAATCCTACTTAATATTCCTAGTAAGGAACCATGATGTGAGAGTATGCAATTGAAGCTAATATTTGCTTATTCCATGGGATTAAAAGTTTGGTAAATAAGGAAAAAGTTAAAGCCAACTCATCTCTTGCTTGGCACGCTGAGCTGCAGCAGATCAGTTCCCTGCTTTTGGAGCAGTAAGATGCTGGCCTGACATTTCTAATAAGGAACAACTACCAAATATTCAGACCTGCCCAAGAGTCCACCAGGATAACACTCACCAATAACTAAGATCCTGTGCCCTTTTAGGGACAGGCAGCACAGATCTTTGTTATGGCTAGCCCTCTGTATGGTGCCTTATCAGTCCTTGCACTCCTTTGGGTTGCCCTCAGTTAACCTATGGTGTGCCTGATCTAACAGAGAAGCAGAAAAAAATGACATTGCACCATTATTTTTACAATAGGACCTGGCAGGTTTATTTCCATTTAAAATCAGTAACAAAAGCTACAATGATATTTTTGGAAAATTAATTATATCTTGAAATACTACGCTGCGATTCATGGGAAACAAAATAAAAACAAAAGCCACTATAATAATATTTTTACAGACCATTAATATCCACTTCTAGTTGGTTGGGGTTTTTTTGTAACTCTACACTGTCCTTTCTTTCTCTGCTATTCAGTCTTCCTTTTGCAAGACAGATGTTACAATTTCAAAATGAAAATGTTACAGTTTTACAGCAAAAAAGCTCTTTAAGCAATAACATCAAAACTATTTGCTCTTCTGTATATTTATCATTAGTATAATATATTTATCATTGATATCAAGAAAGTATCATTCATCTATTTTTTATTAAGAACAGTATTCTCAGATATTTCTTTTCTGTTAAAAAATCTGGGATGGCAAACTTACAAATATTAAAATAAAGACTTAGAAATAATAGGCATTACATATGGCTTTGCTGAAGTGTTTGTCTTACTGTACTTTAGTAGGTGGCTAAAATTTGTAACAAGAAAAGAGAATAACCTTCTAGAGAGCAGACAGACCTCACCAAAGTGGATCAAGAGTCGACTTGTGTGATCAAAAACAGAAGAAGTGATGTTTTCCAAGTGATACTTGCTTTGAATGTTTTTTCTGTGTCCTCACTAGTGGGCTGTTTCCAGGAGAACAAACAATCTGCCTGTGGTAGAAAGAAGGAAAAAAGCAAATGGGCTAATCAGGAAAGCAGGAAAAGGATGCCCTTTTTTCTTCCCTGGTCGGAAAGTAGCCCATTTCGTTTCTCAAGCAGGTCAGGAGAAAGTCTATTGTATAACATAGGTAGTCATCAAGCAGCCAGTGCTTCCCAGCAACAACTCCACAGACTTCTTTTGCATTATTTGAAACTGAAGAAAGATATATCAACACATAACCAGGGTCACATGGGGTTAGATGCACTCAATGCATGTAAGTGAATGGTACTTTCTGAAATATATGTATGACAAATATGGCTACTTAAAGCTGATTATTTACTGCAAAGTTTCTTCTATTTGAAAGAACCAATGAACAAAGGAAACATTATTGGGATTTCTATCAACATGGAGGAAAGGAAACAACAAAGTGTGAGACAATTTTCACATGGAAGTGAATGGAGCTTTTTAACTATATTGTTATATATGTATGTTTTATATATATTGTTTCATATATCCCTTTACATATGTTTTCTCATTGTTTTATTAAATACATAAAGGCAAATGTTTTTGTTCACACCTGTTGACTCATTAATTACTTATTGGATACATTACAATTACGACGAATTTTAAAATAGTTTTGCAGAAAGAAAGTAGCTTGCTTTATATTTTATTATCAGGATGGTTCCCAACTACAAAGGGCAACATGGAAGAAAGAATCAAAGTATCTAGTGGGGAAGTAAAATAAGAACTAAGTTGTCAGCTAGCAGCTCCCAGAATACTGGGAGGAGTGAGATTGAAAAGCAAAGAGGAAAGATGGCATTTGCTGTAGTAAAGTGAATTCAAAGAGAAGAAATGACAAGATCAGAGGAAGAAGCAATAAATTCTTTTGACAACTTCAAAGCAAACAGAATTGAGGGGAGGAGATGTGTTCATGAGTTTTCATTTTGCTGCACTTTACTAATTTTCACAGTCTTTTTCAGTTATGCCCTACTTATTTTCTATATGTAAATGCCTTACTAGCCTGGAGATCCCAATTACTGCGGGAATTGCGCAGATCCCAATTATTAAGGAAACTTGCTAAAATTACTTTTCTATACACGTTATCTGTGATGCTGAGACATTTTAGTCCCCAGGCAGAGTGAAAGCCTGAGGTTGAAATTAATGCAGATTGCTGTGTTTGCAGGATTCTGACCATTTACATGCACATCTATTATCATGTTTATATTGAACATTGGTTCACTTTACTATATTGAAGAAAGAAAATTACATGAGGTGTGGTGTTCAAGATAGAAGATCAGTCAGCAAAAAAAAAAAGGGTGTTGGAAAAGATAATTACCACGCTTCCCTTTGCCTCTCTGTTTTCCATAATATTTGGAGAAAATCCATAAAAAGATGTTCATACAGTATCCTGGTTTCTGCACAGATTCTTACTTAAGGTTTGAACAATAGCTGTTAAATGGACGTTTTCCTGGCAAGTACAGGAAGAGAGAATGTATTCTACATTATTTAAATGGTGTTGAATAAAGAATGTATGATTTATGCTGAAATAGGTAAAATGATACAGGTTAGACTCTCATGTGACTCCATGACTGCACAGCAACTCTTTTTTCCCTACCTGATGCCTCAGATACATCTGTGCTGCTGTCCAGTTGTCTGGCAGAAATAGTCCGGGGAAAAGAGATGAGGGAAGAGATCTGGAAGTCTCCATTTTCATATCAAAGGCTGTAGATTTGTCTCTGTAAGCAGTAATGAAACAGAGCAGTTTGCTGATTGGCAAAATGGGTAGAAAAGAAATTATGCTAACGGAGAAAACCAGTTGTACATTTGTTTCTAAAATGAGTTACCTGTACAGTATACACATATATAGGTGTGCCTACATATATATGCATGTATTAATTATATGCGATTGGCTGGACAGTTGCTAGAAAAAGATGCAATGGATGATAGGATTTTAGGGGAGAATTACGCTGTCACATTCATGGAGGAAGTTTGGATAACAGAAGTATACTTAGTGGAATAAGTTGCATTACTTTTACGTTTTTTAAATTATGTACAAGAAAAATACCTGATCATTCAGTATTAAAACAGCTTGTGAAGTGAGTACAGAACAAGAAATTTAGTGTAGTTCTTCTGATTTTATTTACCTGCAGATGGTGGCTAATTCAATTCATATGTCAGTGATGATTCAGACTGAGTTTGGCATTGGGTAAAGTGGCTCAGCCTGAAAGTAATAGCCTGCCTCCTTTGGACTAGGAAAGCATGGGCATCCTTGTTTTCTGAGACATAGAGAGCACTTTCTAATTTTTATCTTTGCTATGTTGGCAGAAATATGTAAGCTGGCAAACACTCACATGTAGGTCACACCATCTGATAAACACAGCCACAGTAAGCCCGAACTGTTGCTCTGAAGTTTTAAATCTTTTAAATCTGAAGACTTCATAGGATTTTTTACAATAATTTTGTACCATGATAAGACTAAAATTTTATTTCTGTTCCTGCCTTTCAGACATAAATTAATTAGACTGTATAGAATCAGAGAAAATTTAGGTTGCTCAAAGCCCCATCCAACCTGGCCTTGAGCACTTGAGGAATGGGGCAGCCACAACTTCTTGAGGCAACCTGTTCCAGTGCCTAACCACTGTCATAGTAAAGAATTTTTTCTTAATGTCTAAACTAGATCTCCCTTCTGTCATCTTAAAGCCATTGCTCCTTGTCCTGTCACTAGTTGCCCTTTTAAAAAGCCCCTCTCCAGATTTCTCGTAGGCCCCTTTAAGTACAGGAAAGCTGAAATAAGGTCTCCTCTGAACCTTCTCTTCTTCAGGCTGAACAAACCCAACTCTCTCAGCCTGCCTCCACAGGAGAGGTGCTCCAGCCCTCTGATCATGTTCATGGCCCTCCTCTGGACTCTCTCGAGCAGGTCCATGTCCCTCTTGGGTTGGAGGCTGCAGAGCTGAACACAGTACTCCAAGTAGGTTCTCACAAGAGCAGAGTAGAGGGGCAGGATCACCTTGTTCAACCTGCTGGCTGCACTCCTTTTGATGCAGCCCAGAATATGGTTGGCTTTCTGGGCTGCAAGCTAACACTGCTGGCTCATGTCGAGCTTCTCATCAACCAACACCCCCAAGTCCTCCTCCTCAGGGCTGCTCTCAATCCATTCTCCACCCAACCTCTATTTGTGCTTGGGATTGCCCAAACCCACGTGCAGGACCTTGTACTTGGCCTTGTTGAACTTCATGAGGTCTCGACTAGCCCACCTCTCAAGCCTGTCAAAGTTCCTCTGGATGGCATCCCTTTCCTCCAGTATGTCAATCACATCACACAGCTTTGTGTTGTCAGCAAACTTGCTGGGGGTGCATTCACTCCTACTGTCCATGTCACCGACAAAGGACAGTTTTGTTTTCTTATAGACAATATCATCTACATGACTCAGTCTAGACTGAAGAGGAATTCACTAAAGGAATCAGTTTGTCAGTCTTTATGACTGACCGTCATAAAGTCTCTATGATTCCACCTGCAACTGTATGACTGCAATATCTTTGGGTTTTGTCTAATAACATGATGGTCTTACTGCAAATTAAGGACAAGTCTTAAACTTTTTATTAAGACTGTGGGTCAGTTCTTAAGGACTTCAGTAGCAATAAAAACATCTAAAAAACAAAAAGTGATCTTCAGTATGATGTTTGGTATCTTTCGTGAGGAGGGTCATGGGGACTTTAATCTTTCAAATGTATATACACACAAATGTATATAAAGATATATTATCCCTCCAAAACTAAAAATATTTTTCATGTGGTTTTTTTGGCATAAAATCAATAAATAAAGTGCAACTTCATTGGGTAAAAAAAGTATTATTTTACAAATTCTATCTAGGATTGTTTAACAATGTGCTTCAGTATAATATAGAACTAATGGAACATAGAATTGATAGTCTCGTGCTTTTAATAGAGCAAGAACGTCAGAGAAAGTACTTTGCATCGTCCTCTGTGATTGTAACTTCCTTTCCTTTTTTCTGTATTTATTTTAAACTGTTTGTACTGAATACCATAGAGGTGAGGAAGAACATTTAAAACACATAATATAAACTTCCCCAGGGACCCTAGTGAGACATGTTATGAATATCCAGGGTCTTCTAATCTCCTTGGAAAGCTCACATTTCTTATATATTTCACCTGCCTAATGCTTTGAAGTTATAACTTCAGTAAAGTCAGTTAGATCTCAGCTGCATTCATGAGATTTTAATGATTAGAAAACAATTGCTTCCATTGCAAACAGGCATCATGTTTAGCAGTCTCACTTGAAAACCCAAGCTGAATCAGCATTGGAACTGAATTATCCACTGTGACATTGAAAGAAAAAATAAAATTGCATTGCTTTTATACTATTTTCAATAGATAGACAAAAATAGAGAAATTTAGTATAAATAAAGTTTTCAGTGTTAGCTGTAATTACATGGTTTATTACCAGAATGCACTTTGAGCTCTGAGAAACATAACAAGATAGAATCATATTAACTAGAGCACAATAACTAACTAACTATATAATCTAGTAACAGCATTCGAAACTACCCAACATAAGAAGTTCAAAAGACAAAGTTTTTCACAGAATCATAGAATGGTTCGGGTTGGAAGAGATCTTAAAGATCATCTAGTTCCCACCCTCCTGCCATTAGCAAGGTTGATCAAAACTCCATCCAGCCTGGCCTTGAACACTTCCAGGGATGGGGCAGCCATAGCTTCTCTGGGTAACCCGTTCCAGTGCTTCACCACTCTCACAGTAAAGAACTTCTTCCTGATATCTAATGTGAATCTACCCTCTTTCAATTTAAAGCCATTCCCCTTGTTCTATCACTACTTGCTTTTAAAACAATCTATATCTTTTATAAAAAGAACAATAATACATAACATTTTTGAACATATCCCTGTTAATTATTTTCATTATTATTTTATCAATAGACCCCTTAATCTGGAATCAGAAGTCTAAAAGGACTGTCTTGAAGTGCTCTTCTGATTCACCTTACTTGAAAAATTAAATTAGAAAGTTTTGAAAATATGCCTGTGTTTTAATGAAAATGTCAATTCTTTCGAATAGAAAGGTCTCTGTAAGTAAATACTGATAATCACAATTTATGTCAGTATTTAATAATAGCACTGTCAAATCTTTCTCCTTCATGACATAAATGTGACATACACAACTATCAGTATATCCAGGACAGATCCACAAATTCTGTACACATAATTAATTCTTCAACTTTTGTGAAATTCTGGTGCATTGATGACTAATAGTTTTAGAATAGCAACACAACCAAAATTATCCAATAATGTACTCCATGCTCTTCAAAGAATCTTTGGACCACCCCCTAATAGGCTGAAAGTTCATATTGTCTCTGCCACGACAGAATTTTTCTGGAGAAATGTAAACCACAACTGCAAATCTTTTTAGGAGTGTACTGTCATTTCTCAAAATGAGTGAATATCTGAGGTGCCAAGCCTGAAATACCACTATTTATTCTATAAAAGCATGAACGCAACAAATATGATATAAGATACATCAAATGAGAGCATAACATTAGACCTTTATATCTGCAAATTATCGTTATTATCATTTTTTTGTGGCTATGACATTTATTCAGTTCTTTTGCACTAAAATGTTTTAATGGCTGGACTCAAGAAAAGTTTGAAGAGAAGGGAAGTAAATGGGAAAATATTTTTGGAAAATAATATTATAAAATAATATCTTTCAATGTTATTTATTATTTAAATAATTTTTAGGCAGGTCTGAGTAGAATGAAATTATTTGTTTAATTAATTTTTTTATAGTTGCATAAATATGAATTAAATTTAACTTCATTTGCATGTAAATAACATTTTTAGACTTTTTTCTCCGCTGATGGAAAAGGATCTTGTGTTAAGAAACGCGGCTGCTTCACAGGCTTATTTTATGAGGCTAACATAGGTAACTTTAACAATCAGTTTATAAACTCAGTATTACTGCTTTTTGTCACAACATACAAATGTAACAAATATTTCTGTCTCCAAAGTTTTGGTTCTCCTGGTGTAATATAAATGAACACAATGAACTTCCAATAATTAGCTGCTTTTTTATTGGTAACATAATATGCAATGCGTAGGAAACACAAACATACGGGCAGTGTATTCTGACTGGTTAAAAGGCTTGGAAAAATATCATTACTAGAGAAATATATACATATTTATAGAAAACTTGTAGTGACTTTACAAAAATGATATAATGAATAAAATGATAGCAGAATGTGATGACAGATGAATGTGTTAAATATGACAGGGCTACCATATGATTTAATTCACTCTGTTAACAGATTGCCATGATGACACTTGGTAAATGGCATTTTTTTAATAAACAATTAAAATACAGCATGTAATTGCCAAAATATTTCTATTAATTACTTTTATTGGGATTTCCAGTCAGTACTTCAGATTGCAGTCTGAAGAGCACTTCATAAAGAAGCAACATTAGTTTTGAACAGGACAGTATACTACATAGCTAAATGAGACTCTTAAAAACAGAGAAATAAAGTTTGGCAATAGGTGTACAAGGGAAATGTGCACATGATGTCTTCTTCCTATTTTCCTTCTAATAGCTGTGGAAGCATGGCTTTTTCAGGTACACTAAGCATATGTGTTTGTCTCTCCCAGATGCTCCAGAGAACATAAGCCCATTTTCTTTTACGTTTAGAGTGGAAAAAGTTACTTAAATCAGTTTGAAAATCATGTTTAACTTGCTGTTCTAATAACTATAAACTCATTGCAGATAGTATAAAATATGTGCTATTTATCAGCCTTCATGAGTGGTAACTTACTGCATTTGGAACAGCATGATGATCCATATTCAGATGCTCCTAACTTCCCTTCAGCATCCAAACTTCATCTTAGAGTCGTGCTGTGCCCTTCTGAAAATTGCTAAAGGATGACCTAGAAAGAGGTCAGACATACCGCTAAGGATTTCTTACCAGCTCTCACAGCTACAGCATTGCAGAAGCCGCATGAAATTTGGTGCAGAAGTAGCAAAAGATATATATTTGTTATGAGCAAATAATTCAGTAGTGCATTTTTAAGATGAGCCTTTTCTCTTTACAACAAAATATTGTAGTACCTCTCTAAAAGGTAAGAAGAAAGCAGAAATGGATTGCAGAATCCCATTTAGGATCAGAGGGGTGTCTGCATGCATCTCCATGGTGAGTGGTTAGCAGGCTGTGTGACTCACCACAAGCTTTTTCACTGACCTTTATCAAGGTTTGGTCCATTTTTCTACCAATCAGAGGACACCTACCTGGAGAACAAGACACACAATTTTACTACTGTAAATTGGTACTTCAGAACAAATGTGGTATGATTCTGTTATAATTTTTGCTACCTAGAGGGAGAACTCAGTACATCTGAGTAGTCTCTAGAGCATTTCATTTGATGATCGTAGCTTGTTGCACATTTTCTTTCTAAGACTAAAACCACCAATTCAGACAGTCCTAAAAAGCTTTGAATACATTTCCATTTACAGGAAAGTTGTGTACCAAGAAAGCAGAGAGATCAACAAGCTACAAGCCAATAATTGAGTCTTTACTGATACAAATTACAGACACAAAACGTGAAGCAAAAAAATAATAAAGAATTGAGGAATGGTATTCCACATTACTTCTATAGTCGTTCCTAATCTTCCTAATATTAACACATGTATTAATTTCCCTGTGTTAACATATAATGTAACATTCAAAAAACATTCTGTGTAACTCTCTAGTAAGCTTGAAAGGAACTTTGCAATGGGTACCTTTATTATGGTTTTTTACATGATGTTGGCTCAGCAAGTTTGTGATCTCAGGTAAAGCATTATTTGAAAAGTACTGTTAGCTGTATGAAAAAAACAAGCTGTTCAAACAACTGGAATAACTTTCAGAATATATCTTACTTGAGAAGTTAAATGGGACCCCCATCTTTCATTAAAGAATTTATCCATCAGGAGGTCTGAAAGGTAGGCTTGGTCTTGTACTTTCTCTGGTAGCACCAAAACTTTTACGCTTAGGAGTGTGTAACTTCAAATATACTGTAGGATTTTATTTTTCTTGGTAAAGATAGAAGTTGCTTCACTTTCTCAAAACTATAAAAGTTTTATACATTCTCCGTTGAAGTTACTTACTATTAAAATCAGTATAAATCAGTTCATAGGGACCAAGCAGTGAGCAAGGGAGAAGATGAGAACTGTTGTGCACTACAGGAAATCTATCAAAAGTGCATGGCTATTCTAAATAGACCCCTCCAAGCAAGCACGAAACAACACTCCACTGCCAGCCTCTCGACACTGCCAGTGAAACCAGTTTCTACACATAATATTTGCTGCTCTTACTCTCTTCTCATTCCATCTATAATTTATCAACATGAGTCACTCAAGCCCTATACATTCCTCATAGAGTCTACATCATAGTGTCTACAGCAACAGGAGAATCTGAAATACAGGTTTTATTCTTGTGAAATGTGTTGCCATACATTTTTCTTTTGTGAATAGTTTGGGAAAGCACTGCGGATTTTACTTCCTCCCCTCCCCACTTTTTTTTTTTTTTTGTCTTTTTTTTTCTTTTCTTTTTTTTGATCTTAGTAGAAATAAATGAGCTCCTGGGAACATCCTTACTGGGCATATTGCATAAAATTTTAAGTATAGATCTGTAAAAAAACCTCCTTATTTTTTTGGACTTCAAAACTGGTTAATATTTAAGCAAATATAGAGAATCTCTTGGGTTTAGGGAGTACAATGTGTAAACAAGCTGCACAAAGTTATAAGTCAAGTGTGGACTGAAACAGATTTAAAAATATATGCTCCTGAAAATGCCTGAATTTCCTCACATAATGTACGTGCTTCCACTAGATACAGACCAGTCGTACTTAACAGATTCAACAGCAACAATGAAAAGCATAAATACATAAACTACATAGAGAGAGACATAGATAACTCCAAATGTGCCTTCTAAAGAAACAGCAGCACAACTGCCTCAATTATCACATAAAGACAGAAAACAGAACTCAAGAAATAGAAGCTGTCATGAAAATTTATCTCAGGAATAACTGAAAAAACTATAAAGAAACAATGAACTGGAGATACTGCAAATCACTGAATCTCACAAATGTGGATGAAATTTTTTAAAGGCGTTATGATAAGAATATTCTACAAGAAAAAAAGTAGAAGATAATAGACTTGAGGAAAACAGCCTTCATCAATTAAAAAAAAGTTATTTAATATGTGCTCTCTTTGGGGTTGGGTTCAGTCAATAATAAATATCTTCTACTGTGGTTATGGATTATTGTCTCTGTTCTATATACTCTACAATACTTGCCCCTGTAACAACACGTTTTTTAAGACATTACTGAGAGCAGACATTATGAATGACAGCTGTTTTCCTCATGTGTTTCTGCATTGCATTCTCCAGTGCTTCCAGAGCCTAGTTTTGTAGCTGTCCATGTCCAGATGCAGATGCAATCTAGCATACTTTATATTTTTTTATGTCACTGTATTTAATTATTGCAACATAACAAACAGGTCATCTATTCAAAAGTCACAAGGAAAGCTCTGTTCTCATCCTTAAAATGCTTTTAATTTGTTCTAATGTAATCATATCAAGCCTATTCTGTTGCTTAAATTGGCCCCTCATAAATATGCCACAGCCCATTTACACTGGTGTACAAAAAGGCATTCATACCCCTGCTATGCCTGCCAGATTACCTGAATTATGAAGAACTGCTACTTTTTTGGACTCTTTTCCTAGCATCCTCCTCACACATCAGGCATCAGTTAAGGCAGCACCTTTTTCTGAGGCCCACATAGCATACTAGTGCGTTGCATTTGTCCTTTCACTCATTCTACAGAACATCAGGGGGGATGGGGTTTTTTTTTCAGAAAGGTATTTCACCAACGCAACATGGCACAAAGTATTAAGTGCGTATCTGCCACTAGAGCATGTAATTTTGGGGGCCTATAAGAATCCTTATTATCACAAACATGAAGACTGGATAGAGGATTTATTCACTAAGGTCAACAGAAATCTGAAGTTGTTAGTATGCATGAATTACAGGCATAGGTATTTTGACATAATCAGGTTTTAATCAGTTTTAATATTGTGCTTTTTTCTGCATACTGATGAGTTAAAAAACACTGAATGATGCCTTTTCAAGTGATCATTGCTTTTGAGCAACCAGTTTAACACTTTTGAAGAATTTAGAATAATTTGATTTATGATTTAGCTTAACAGGTAAAACAATTTTTTGTTTACATTTTGTACTTAGCTTATATCAAACAGAAAAATAACTTTTGTAGTGATAGACTGTATCTTCGAAGTATATAGAGTGAATCACATGTTGTTCATGATGGTCAGTTTAACTGACCACAGTAAAGAACCTTCAGAAGAGACTTTATGAACCTTAAACACTGGTCTCCGCCTGAAAAATCCTCTAAAACCAGAACTACTTTTGATTAGGAAGATTTCTACATGGACCATAAATAAGCCTGAAGAGAATTGTCCTTTAGACTGACATAAAACACTTGACTGATTTGGACAATTCAATTATTTTTTTTCCCAATGGTAAAATGAGGACAACAGTATTTGAATATAGCAAGTCCTCACTGAGCTTGAAGTGCTTAAGTATGATGCTGTGTCTGCTGTAGGCAAGTCTGTCTGCATCTCAGAGACCAGTCCCATGTGAGAGACGACATGATCGTTGTCTAATGATCCTGTTCATAGACAGGATGGAGCAAGCATTTACTCTGAGCTAGGCCATCTGGATTCTTGGTTCAGACAGCACATTTTTATCATTAATATATATTCTCCATCTATGAATCTCTTGGCAGATTGTAAAATTACTTTGAAGAAACAAGGGGGACCCACAGAAGGAAATTTAACTCTTAACTAATTAAGCTTTATGATACGCCATGAGACGTTTCTTGTTTATTAGTGGAGAACTGGAAGTGTGCTGCTCATCTTAATGTTAACTGGAGTCGTAGATGCTCTGAACCTTGAGAATACACTAATTTCTTTCAATGCCTGAAGCAGCCGTGAGGATTTTTTGCATTAGCGTTTACCTCTGAGTCACACACTGAGTTACTGGCAGAAAGAAAAAAAACCAAAACCAAAACCAAACACAAACAATCAACCAAAAAAAAAAAAAAAAAAAAACAACCAAAAAGCACCCCACAAACAACCAACCAATCAAAAAACCCTCACAAACCCCAGGTTCATCCTCAGATCTGTTTTAACTCGAAAACCTACCCTTTCTTCATACCTCAGCTTTGCACTGCAGGATTGTTTTAATATATCTGCTGAAAATATATGCTGAACTGTACAAATGAGTACATCCCATTTCAAGAGCTCTGGGAGGCATGTTAGAAACTCAATTGTCCTAACACATCTTAATGGCTTTAGTGCACAGCTCTGTATTTTCCTGTCACTGTTGCAAACTGACAGACTGTATTCCTGGGAGGAAGGTGGAATTGCTTTATGTCTGCCAGCTGGTTCACAAAGATACTGCAGTGTCAGCATATTAGGAAGCCAAAGGGCCAGATGGTGAGGGAGATCAGACTTTTGAGTAGATTCCCATTCTTTTCTCTGTAATCACCTACATCTGTAGCTGGGGCAAGCCAGCTCCTTTCTGTCTATCTTTCCAAGCGCATTTGATCAGCCCATTACTACTATTTGGAAGTAAAAATGACTGATATACTACTAAAATTTATGAAGTGAAATCTCAGTGTTTCTCCTTAGCATTGCTGGGTCCAGCAGCCTCCTATGCTGATCCCAATCAAACAATATTTCAGCTTTTTGTTTAATAACGCTTTTCTGTTTTCTTTTCTCTATTTCCCTTCCAAAGCAGCTGCATGCAGCCCTTCTTCTAATGATTTGGTATCCACCTGCTTCTCATTGAAGTTGACAATAAAACTTTGTTCTGGATGAGAGGGTAAGGAAAGATGCAATTACAGGTTTTCCCTATGTGAAAAGCATTTTACACGCTCCCCTCATCCCCTTCCCTGCCTCCAGTGGTCTGTATTCTCACCATAACAGCAGATATGACCCACATCAACGGCCAGCTCCACCATGAATAGGACTCTAAAAAGCAGTGGTAGTAGGACAAAAGGAAATCATCAAATAGTTTAAATTGCAACCTACATGCATGGAAAAGCTTCATCTTTTCCTTATAATAATGTCTTTCCCTACTGCTGAGAAGAATCCACAAGAAACATGTTCACTTCAGAACATCTTGCATTTTTTCTCCTCACACTGTTCAGTCTCTGTGAGTGAAGTATCTGTTGCATAAGTGTTATAACGTCCCTCTTTTTGAGGAGTACACGGTAGCGTGGAGGATTACACAGACCTATTGCAACAGGACCAGAATGTACCTCCCTTGCATTGGGCTCAACTTCTGCCACCAGCAACAACATCACATATTGCCTTTTGTAAATTTGTTTAATTCTTCCTTAACAACAAATAGCCTTTTAGGCCTTCAGTTCTCTTCTTTGGAACTATAACCTCTCTCTCTCTGATAGTTAGAAACCTTCTGCAGTTTTCAGCCTATACATGTTCACCTGCATGTTATGCTAATTTGCTTTCATATAGTCTTTGTTCCCTACCTTATATTGTTCTTTTCCCTTCATGGTGTATATTCATTTGCAGTTGTTAAAGAAGCAATGATGCCTCCTTAGACTTCTGCAAACTCAGCTCTCCATTGCTCTGAATTTCACCCTATAAACCAAGCTGAATTTTTAATGTTTTCTTCTTCAGAAACAAATAGTACAGAGCAATTACTAATTCTATATTTAATAGGGGTATTAGTCCCCAAACTTCAACAGAGATACTTGACATGTGGTATGTCTTAGGGTCATAGTTGATTTTTCTCAGGCTAGATCAAATTGCTGACTCATAGTTACATCAGGAAAGTTAACCTTCTTTTTCCTTGTTAATGAGGTGCTCCCTCTTAAATAAATGCTCATACTTTATCTTATATTTTAGCTGTGAAATTTTAGCCCATCAACATTATTTTTCACTTAATTATCCTATAGTATATTCTGGTACCCCAATATAGATAATAAAAGCATATAATTACACACAGTATAAAACATCCCCCCCAAAAAAGGGGGGGAGGAGAAGCCTTTAAAAAAAAACCCACAAATGAAATTTAAAACTAAGGCACCGCACTATTAGCACAACCTGTAGCAGGTTCCTTAGCTACAGATCTTAGAGTCATCTCTTCCAAATGAATTAAGTATTTTCTAAATATAATTACACCAATATTGTTCTCTTAAAAAAGACCTAGATAATTTTCTTGGCTGAAAAAAACTATCAGATTGTTCCAATATAATCTTTGATACATGGGAAGTGCAACAGTTCACATAATTTCAAATTTACTACTTCTCAGAAGTAATCAGGAACCAATAACTTTAATTCTTTATCTTTCAGTCTATCCATTAAGTCTCACTGCGTGGATTGGACTTCAGAACACATGAGAAACTGGTTAAAAATGGGTCTCATGCTTTGGCAAAACAACACAGAAATATCATTATACTTTTTTTTTTTTTACTGGTCATTCATTACCTGCTAAAGCTGCCATACAGATCTTTGTTTTCAGGGTTTTCTTAATTCCAAAATGACAGTAAAAAGGTTGAAAGACACTCCAGAGCTTTGCTTGTTTTCCATACTTAAGACGTGACATTTCTCCATCTAATACTACATACGCTAGTTTTTATCCAGCACACACAGGTGTTCCATTATGTTTAGCATAAATTAAATCAGGTTTACTCAAGAGGAATGCAAAAGAGCTAACATTAAAGGGCTGTTTTATATTCAGAGAAGAATTAAGTCATTTAAAAAACCCTAGTGTTTGTTCCTAAAACTATATTCAAAACATTTGCATTCACCTGTTTCTAGAAGAGGAAGTCCAGTGAAATATAGTTTCCAATGCGTCTTAAGCACAGAGATCAATTTCAAAAGACTGCAGACAGAAATAATGAGCCCCCCAAGTTGCAGAGGTAAAGATGTTAAAACAAAAGGATTTTTACATGCTGATGCAAAAGAATTGGAAAGAGCAGAAGGGCAAAACAAAGGTTTGGAAGATGTTATTGAAAAAAAAAAAGCTAGGAACACTTAGTAGTCTCTGTGGCATACCAAGCCTATCTCAGAGTCCTCCGTCTACTCACTGCCAAGTTAACAGAAATGCAACTTTGAAATTTAATATTTATGTTTCAGTATTAATGGCAAAAAAAGTGCAACCCTTTTCTGACCTTTCAGAGTCCAGGGCAGAGATTTACTTCACAAATCCACTGATTTAAAACACCAATTCTACATGACACTGAGAGTGATTTTGTTAATTTCATTTTTTTAAAATGCAGCATTTCAAATGATTCAAAGATAATGCATAACAGAAATTTTATAACAATAAAAAACCCCTAAATTATTTATGTGCCTGTGCATTTGTGTCAGCAGAGAATGTACATAAAAATAGGAAAACAAAAGGAATCCAACCTGCAAAGCAGTACTGTTAGAAATAGAGGCCTACATTGTCATATCTTTATGTTCTTTCTTAAAAAATCAGGCCTCCCTACTTGTAGAGTCGAAGAATTTCTATCTCTTGGCAATAATGAGCAGTTACATTGTCATGAATGATTATTGAAATGAGTCTTCCTTCTTAAATTAATATATGTGAAAACAATCCCATTACTGGAAAAAAAAACCCCAAACCAATAAAAAAAACTCTCACCAAAACCTGAAAACCCATTCTTTTCCACAAAACTGGAATAAATGTGGTACATTTTCCTTTAAATATGGCCTTTCTGAAGATAATCTGAAAAAAAAACCAAACCCAAACTAAATTGTTTGATCGTATATCAGAAAAGGAATTTATTGTTTGGCTATTTTGACCAATATTATTAAAAATATAGTATTGACCAACATTCATCAGAAATCCAGGCATCCATGTCAGTACAGATTTGTTGTATTCAAATAAAATTCCTGTGAATAAATCTCAAAGACTAACAAATTTAAAACCTTTTAGGTGACTGGTTTGGGTTTAGATGTTAACCACAGATAAGTTGGTAATGTAAAGTAACAGTTCAAAACCAGATTTTTTTCATCTTCACAATGCATGTGGGCATGAGGTTCTTCTGTCATGCAAATAGTTTTTTAGTAAAGCTCAAACACAAATTTACCCCCAGACTACCCAGGTCACTTGCAGTAGGTAAAACTTCAAGTGTTACAGCAGCGGAGTCTGATGTCATGGAAATAATTACGCTGTCAAAACCTCTTTTCCCTCCAGACTAAAACAGCTATTAAGAGTTTAAATAGTTCTATTACTTTAAAAGTTGCCAATGATCAAAGGAATGAATAGAAAAAATTAACCTTAAATGATTGAATCAGAAAGGCTAATTTTAGTGTTTAAGGAGGTGTGCTTTGACTGAAAAGTTTAGGCAAAAATCAAGGAGCTGAATTTTTCTCACATAGTCAGTAGGAGTTTAGGAATAAGTTTTATCAAGCTCTAAAAGATAACATTCATAGGAAAAATACAACAGAGCTTGAAGTTTGTGCAATAGGCCAGTTGGATGGGTAGCAGGGCAGGTCCTGTACTATGCAAAATGTTGTCATGCCTGAAAAATCTGGTTTTGCAAAAGAACACAGGCCTGAACATGGAATGATAAGGTACTAAACAAAATTAGCAGCAATCTTCCGGGTGGCATGAGCCTCTAAGCACAAACTGAAATTGCTCCAGCAGGAAGTGTGAACTACCTGCCTCAGCGAAGTGACACAGAGTCCCAGAGGCACCAAAGTCGTGCACTTCTTGGGCAATCACAGTATTTTTCTTCCATAGCCAGATCTACCCCCCACAAAATTTTAAATATGTCCTAATAACTCTTGGGTATTGTTTTCAAGTATGCCTGCTTTGGTGACACTCGTTTGCTATTTTAACAAGTTAGCTCTGGATGCATGGTGGTAGGACCATAACCTTTCCAGCTTCTTCCCCCTTACGGTCAGCAACATAACTTCCTTGCAAAATTCAAAGTCTCTAAGAGGTAGACAGTGAAATGTACTATAAATGTTTGAGTTTTCCCTGTTGTTTCTTTACTTCTGCTTTCCCAGATATGTTTGGAACTGATAGAAGTGCATTTGAATTCTTAAAATTAAAAAATACATATCTCAAAAATTTTATCTATATATATTTTATACAGAGAAATATTAAATGTAGTCATCTATCAGTTCAATTCCCTTCAAAAAATTATTTTTCTAAGTG
This sequence comes from Strigops habroptila, assembly GCF_004027225.2. Lineage (NCBI taxonomy): Eukaryota > Metazoa > Chordata > Aves > Psittaciformes > Psittacidae > Strigops > Strigops habroptila. The sequence continues at coordinate 41,045,402 of NC_044283.2, forward strand.
TAGAAGGGTAGAGAAAATTGACACTGAATCAGTGACAATAGCACCATAAAACCTTTCCTAGTGTTCCACTCCATGGTGGTATAAAATCTTCCTGATCAAGAGAAGATCACTGCAATGACTTTTTTCTCTCAAGCATCACTCAGAAGAATACCTGGGAGAAGGAAATCATGCTATCTGTAACTTCGTATTCAAACTCCCTGATCTAAAAATTCTGTTTGAACAGCAGTAATGTTATTAGTTGATAAGTAGGTGTCCTGGGTTCAGCCATAGCAGTCATTTTTCTCCTTCTTAGTAGCTGGTGCAGTGCTGTGGTTTTTACTTTAGCGTGAGAACAGTGCTGATAACACACCAATGTTTTAGCTGTTGCTGAGTAATGTTTACTTTGATCAAGGACTTTTCAGTCTCATGCTCTGCCAGGGAGGAGGGAAAACCAGGAGGAAGCAGAGACAGGACACCTGACCCTAACTAGCCAAAGGAGTGTTCCATACCACAGCACGTCATGCCCAGTATATAAACTGGGGGGAGTTACCCGGAAGGCCCAGATCGCTGCTCGGGTCAGGCTGGGTATCGGTCGGCGGGTGGTGAGCAATTGTATCCTCTCCCATTGTTATTTCCCTTATCATTATTGCCATTGGTGGTAGCAGTAGTGGTTTTGTATTATACCTTAGTTACTGGACTGCTCTTATTGCAATCCGTGGGAGTTACATTCTTTTGATTCTCCTCCCCATCCCTCCAGGAGCGGGGGGAGGAAGAAGGGGTGGAGTGAGTGAGCAGCTGCGTGGTTCTGAGTTACCAGCTAGGCTTAAACCATGACAGTATGCTAGACAGACAGTTAATGTAGTGTACTTTAAGTTAAGGGGGTGTGGGGGGGGGGAGGTGATAAAAAAAGGAAATAAAATGTGTCCATATTTACCAGATGGTCAAATAATTAATCTATCACCAACTTCTTTAATTACCTAGTTACAAATATTCAGTGTGCTGGAAGTATAGCACTTTAGAAGTTAAAACCGTATATCCAACAATAAAATCTTACTCAGGACCATTCACATTAAACTATACTTTGGCAGAACTATGCAAAATCAAAATCTTTATCCCTGTGTCTGTGTTCTTTTGTGTTTTCATCTGTATTAATGATTTTACATCATTCTCCTATGGGCCCTGATCCAAACTGTTTTGAAATAAAAAATTCTTGAGAGATTTAGAGCTGCCATTTTTTCCCTCTCAACATCTCCAACAGAACTGTTTCCATTTACCAAGAAGGAACACAACTGGTTTTGCACAGGGATGTAAACACATTTTTAAAAAGTTTAGAGATGTACCTAGGAAGCTAAAAAAGAAACACAACACAAAACAGTGCAGTATTTTAAAGGTAGAAGGACTAGCTAAAGCTACACAACAACAAAAGCAAAGACAGAAACAATAGAAGTAAACAAATGGAACACAGCCAACCACAAACATTGTCCCTCCTGCACTAAGAAAGGAAAAAGCATGAGTCAAAAGACAAGGCCAGAGGCAACATGCCACAGAACTTTAACAGTGATGGTTCTTGGAATGAAAAAAGAACTTTAAAGCACTATCTCACAGTTTTTAGTTTTTTCCACATCTCAATGTTTCTTCAAAATGAAACTGGTTTGTAGGTACTTAGCAGTTTTTATGAGGATTGCTTAATTTTTAGAAACTTTGTTACCAACTTGTATCCGTAGGGAATGAAGGGGAGAAGGGGAGGAGAGGTAAGGAAATCAGCTGAACATTTCCAGGCAATTAGTTATGCATTAGATAAGTCGTTTTCTACAGCTGCACAACTGAACTTCTTTTTTGATTTGGGATTCAAATTGACTCATAAATATTGATATTATAAGCTTAAGGAAATGGCACTATTTGATGCATGGCCTATTTCTAAGAATTAGCCTAATGGAGAAATCACAGCTAAAGCGTTACCATTTTGGTATGGCAGTACTGCTATTCTACTAACACTTTGCTCACCCTTTTAATAAAAAGCCCTTGTAGTGATTATGGTGCTACTGTGCACTATTGCCTTCATCCTACTACCATACATCTCCCAGCAGTTCATTAGGTTGGATTTATTTTAGAAGTGTTCATCACTGTTAGCTACTGCAGTGCTAAAGCACCTAACACCAGTGTGTGTCACAGACCGCTTCTACAGAATCTATAGTACTTTTTTCTATATTGGTTTCTAGTATTTTAGGGGAGTTTACCATCCTGGATGTGAAATGAACTGTCTAATTCAGCCTTTCTCCTATAGGCCACTTTTCTTTTTACCTCTGGAGCTGCTTGAACACCCCTTTTCTCTACATCATCATTAATATTCTTCTTCTGAGAGCAGGTTATCACTTACAGTGATTATAGCTTTAGAAGGAAAAGGCTGATGAAACTAGACTCTTCAGCAGCTGCAGTTCACATCCAAGGCACTGCAGAGACAAGTGAATTATACAGATGCCAGCCACAACAGACTCCTTCCAGCCACAGGCTGCAAGTTCTGATACTTTGACTCCTTATGCGTATGACTGCAGTAACAAAAATAATGAAAATTATTATCCTATTTCCTGAAAATTGAAGAAAATTTTCAATCTGGTTTCATTTTATTTTGGAACAAATTTCATTCAGTACTTTTAATTATTCAAACCTGAAAATAAAATCAAACCCAATTTTTTTTCCATTAAAGTGAGCCGAAATGCAGGGTTGAGCAGCCTTCTTTAGGACAATGCAATCTTAAAGTCAAATCTCTTCTCCATCTCATTCCCAGGATTGCTTTCCATGACAAAAAAAACCCAAAGAAAGACTTGAATTTCTGTCTGTCATTCAAATCTCAAGCCAGTTCTCATTCTGTCAAATCTCTGCATACCTTCCTACTTCCTCCACAAAACTCCATTAACCAGTAATATCACTGTGAAAATTCAGACAGAAACATTCTAACCTGTTGTGTTTGATCTTTTTTTTTTTTTTTTTTTTTTTTTTGGCTTGGTTTGTTTGTTTCTAACAGTCAAGCATTCCTCATATTTCTGCTGGACCCCTTTGCCAACTAGATTCACAATTTTAAGGCATTCATATGCAGTTGCCTATCTTTTCCAGTCTTATTTGATGTGAATGATTTACATGGTTTTAAGCTACCAAACTACCTCATAGCTGATGTTCCTATCATAATTACCTGTTGTAAAGCCCTTCACTAACATTTTGCTCAGCCTCTAGCATTCTAGACCTGTGATCTATTCCATGCACTGAATTGAAGTGTGGGTCAGACTACAATACAGGGGTAGCTGTGATTTTCAATGACCCGCTTTTAACAGCCTTTGATTTCTTACTCCTTTCATTTCAGATCACTTCTGTCTCTTGACCTTGAGAATGCAGGACTTTACGTAAGGTTTTCCTGAAGACCCTGCTAGCACTGCTTCTATTAGCTGTTTTAATATCTCATTGGTTCACTTGAACATACTGATTTTTTTGCCCACAGCACGCAAGTTTAACTGCCACAGTTTCTTTCTAATGGATAAAGTTTCTCAGCTATTAAGGTTTTAAAACTCCCACCACCCTTAAGCATCCAGTTCTCAGGCACATTCGTTCCATTTTTTTCTCTATTCACTGCTGATACATTTCTAAAAATGACATTAGATAAGCATAGAGGAGAGAATTTGCAAAGACAAGCAAAAATAAAGGGCGTGTGTAAGAACAATCTTCACACTGCAGGGTGATATTTTTAGATTTTGTACTCTCTAAATATGAACATTTCAGAAATCAACGTGTAATCATTCAGGTGTGCATAAAAGTTGCAAACTCAAATGAACCAGCTGGACACAGGAATTAGACGCAAGGATGCAAACAGTTGAATGAAGACATAACTACAGTCAAATAGAGCCTTCTTACCAAATTCTTCAGCTCAGAACAAATTCTTAGTTACCGACTTTAGTAAATGTATTCCTGCTGCTAAAAGATTTCACAAAGATCTTAGGGACAAAAAAGTACTTTAATCCAAAGTAATTCATATTATAGGTCAAAAATAGAGGAGAGTTCTAAAGCAAGCTGGGTTCAGAGTGACATAGCAGTATCATTAAGGTTGAGCAAAAATAAAATGCATCTTGAATGAGAAGATGTGAACACAGATTGAGACACAATTGCTACACAGGAACAGTGATGTAATTAACAAAAAGAAAATAGAAAATACAACCAAAATGTGCTTGGTATGAAAAATTGGTTGCATTTGAGAATACAGGAATTAATAGGAGTTTAAAAACCTGTTTTTCAAACTTCTGTAGGCTGAGGGCCTAATCATCAGACCAGTTCAAACCAGCTTTACCACTTCTAAGAAAACATTATCTGGTTTCAGTAAAACTTCTTTCTATGTCCTACCTTAAGATTCACAGTTTTTTACATGCGCTAAACATTGTCTCACTATTGTAAGAAATCAATTATAGTTTTAGTCTAGCAACTGACACGCATTTTTTCAACAAGGAATGGTTCTGATACTGAAAAAATACATTAAAAAAAAGGTAAATATGATCTTCTCTGAAGTATTTTTATGTGTGTACAGCTAGCACCTTTGCAAATAAAGGATTGTTGAGCTGGGATTGTGAGTTACGTTTTCACCAGTGGACCACATGAAATACTTTGCACAAACGAGAGGGTGGATATATGCTTCTATGAAAGACAAGAAGAAACTCTCCAAACTAAACAGAACTTTTCTGCCTACAAATTATTCAGGCTATGGAAGTTAATTTATTCAGATTTTAAAGGCCAGATAGGCTGCACAGAGTTTTTCTTTTGTTTCAACAGCCTTTTCTTCTGTATATAAAAAAAAACTTTGATAAATCTAAATTTAATGAAGCTTCTGCAATATAGCAAATTTTTAAGCAATTTTATGCAAACTTCAGAGGAAGGAGAAAGTGATGGTGATGGTTACAGAAAAAAAAAAGAGACATCTATTATGCACTCATCATCTTCGGGCAAAAAGGTAAAATAGTAAAATGTTTATATGTTTTCTGATAAAGTATTCTGGCTGCCTGAGAAATGCCTGATGCTCAAGGAAGGGAAGCAGGTTCTTGAAAAGGCCCTCTGAAGCCCTCTCAGATGGCTTATCATCCATTTTCAGATCTATTAGCAGAAAGTTGTCAAGTGGACTTTATTTTCCTGGTTGAAGTGCTGGCTGACTCATATCTGTCCTGTTCAAGTCTCAAAGCCTTGTAGTGGACACATGCCCTGCCTGTGGCAAAATTCTCCATGGTTGGAGCACTTTTGCATCTGGTGCAACAAATCCCTTTATCTCATTTATCTAATACATAATTTGTGATCATACCAGAATGCCTTTATTAGGCTTTAAAAGGCTTTAGGAACAGGGAAAAGTGGGATGCTGAGGAAAGCTTCCCCTGTGTCCCACCTGACTCCTAGCCACCATATCAGCTCACATACTCTATAGCTAACTTGTCTTCCTGCTTCACCTTCCCTTCTATCTCTGACAATATGTCAATTCCCATTAAGACATAGTCCTTGCAAGCATGACAAAAAGAAGAGTCCACTTTTCTGAGCAAGTATAATAACTCCATAAAGGCACATGCAAATGAAATAGTCCATATATCAACATACCATAGTGTGACGCCAGACCCAGTGGACTGAGAGGTTTGAGTCAGGGAAGAAGCCATGAAACTTTGTGAAATATTCTCTGCATGGACTACATGGGCCAGAAAAGCCAGATATTGCACAACTATTTGTACTGTAAACTGGATTGAGAGCAGATGGTTTAGCATTTAGTCAAAGCCCAGATTTCCTTGGACTAATGACTTCTTTAGTTCACTCCAGAAAGCACACTAGTATGAATTCATTAGGGATGATCAGGGGGCATAACATCCACCAAGAGGTACACCAGCATGAGCTCAGTAGTGAGCTTTTTTGCTTGACATTCGTCTCCTTAGAACTGGTATGGGTTTCCAAGAAAAGACAGACAGATGTTAGGAAAATAAGTGGAGTTTCTGTCTAGTTACTACTATGTTCCCACTTTCTCATAACAGGTGGAAAGAGAATAGGCGTGTAGAACATTAGCCACCTCAGGTTAGAAAGAATATGAAATAATGCAGCAATTGTTTTGAAATGTAGGCTGGAAAGGATTAGGGCTTTACAAAAGGCTGTTAATTCTAAAATAGCTGAATACTTTAATGTGAATCTGAGTGCTTTCAAGCCTGCACGTCTGCATCATAAACTTTTGAAAATGGTTCATAACAGAAATAATACCAGAGAGATTTACTGTTACTGCTGTTCTGCCTTGCTTTAGCAGAACATTCTCTACTTTCGCTCTGGCCTCGAGCCATTAAATAGTAAACCAATAATTACCAGAAAATTCCTTGGGAACTGTTGCTTCATTATTAAAGCAGGATATGGTTAAAATAATAATAATAAAAAAGTGGAATTTTCAGAAATTACTTCACATAAAAAATAAGCAAAAGCTGATTTCTTTCTAAGTGCTAGCAACTTAATTTGTGTGCTACAAAGGCAAAATAACCTAAAGCATAATGGGCAATATTAAAGTGAGGTTTGTAGCCTGAGGAAAAGAAACGTCAGTAGGCTCCAGCTTTCTAAACAAGCCAGGGATTACAGTGTGGATGTAGCATACTGTGAGCAGCCTGCAAATGGAAGTCCACAATTGCTAGGTTTTAGCTAAGTACTATCTTACAAAGTCTCTTTCCCATTTGTTCCTTCAGTTGGTCTTGTACTTGCTTTGCCAAAATTCTCTCACTGTGCATTTCACAAAGAGATGATATATGGGATTCAGCTATTCCCAGATAAGTAAGCAGGGTCATCTAAGGTGCTGCGATGTACTCTGCAAGGTACCTGGAAAGATGCAGGTGTCTACTACTCCTCTGCCTGCCCTCGCAGATTTCTTGGCTGTCCTGAGCACCCTAAATGGCACCAAATGTCTCTGTTTAGGCATCTGAACCCTCCACAGGGTGTCCAATCCCCAGTTCCCTCGTGAAGCAAGAAGCCCCAGAAGCAAATAAACCAGCCAGGTAGCTGAATAGCAGGCTGAACTGTACTGACACCAGGTGATGAAAAACAAGACGCTGACTGTTCCCAATATTACAGGCAATGCCAGGAGCACTCCTGAAATGGATATTTGAGAATTCCAAGCACAGCACAAGTACACTCATGTTTCTAAATTTCTTTTCACCACTCCTAGTCAAATATTCTTAAAACATAGAACATACATATACAAAGACCTGCTAGATCAGTCAAAATACAGTCTAAGACCTGAGCGTATGGGCACTTTGATGTAAAGAGAAGGCTGTTGTAGTTAACAGCTTCAAGTGCAACTTTGCAAATTAGCTAAACTCTTGAAGTTAAAGATACAAATTATATAAATTATACAAATTATGCAAGTGGAAGCCACCTAAAGGTAAATAAATTTGTCTGGTCAAAAGTAACACAAAACCATTTTGTTTTAAAGGGTGCAAATGAAAAAAAGAAAGATGAAAGATAAGATTCTCCACAGTGTTGCGTGATGGCCTAGCTCCCTACTCTCTTGAATTCTGCCTGAGTCTTGCTGCTTACTTGGTGTAAGCAGTGTGCTAAATTTTCAGGGATCAGAGATTTGTTTCAAACTAAATGTAATGTGAAGGAAAATACTAATGATTTGTAATTGTATTACTGTATTAGGATTGTTCTGTAACAAAATAAATAATTCTTTGAGTTCCTTCTCATTAAGTTCATAGCCTAAAACATACAACATAAAGTGGTGCCAGTATAATAATCTGGACATCATTGAAATTAACTACAGCAAACAATCCATTTTAGAATTACAAAGCCTAAACACTGATGCCATATTCTACCACATGTTCTTCATGTCCATATGTATTTATAAACCTACTGTAAGGAAGGAAAAATGAAATTACTAGACACTTTTCAGTATATGTACAAACATACCATTGGTGTCCTGCTCATACTTAACCTGGTTAAAGTGCTCCTGAAAATTCCTTGTAGCTAAGGAACGTTGCCCTCACATAAAAACTGCCCAGAAATAGCTTACTAGACAAATTACCATATTCATCTGAGCTGTTTGCCCAAGAATACTCACCCATGTAAGAAATTGTTCTAACGTGTTCTATAGTTTATGAATGAGTTCTCTCTATATAGCACTGCATTACACAATTAAAGCTATTACTGTAAAATGCAGGAAATTGCATTCGTGGTTAATTGCATAATTCATGAACTTGGGCAAAGTGTGAGCTTGGTAAATATGCAAAACTTTTCAATCAACTCAAGTAGAATGAAAGAGGAAAACACATTATTGCTGAAGCTTTATATAGCAAATAAATGTTGAGTGGAGGAATGCATTTTGGTTTACGTTCTCATTTATTACAGAGGAAAAAGTCATGAGCACTATAAAACCAAGCTGGAATTGCCGTGATGTTTCTGTTTTTTCTTATGGGGGAGATGATAGAAAGATTCAAAGATTTCAACTAGTTATTCAATCTAGTGTTGATTATCTTGACTTACAAAGCACCTAACTGAAGAAGTTGATAGCACTGTACACTTATTTACATTTTTATTACTTTTGATAGGAGCACAGGGTGAAATAGGAAGAGATAACTATCTCTGAGGCAAAAATATCTAGGTAAGTTTAAAATTTAATATTAAATGGAATATACAAGTCAGTCTCTAAATCGTTTTTTTGTAACAATCCTATTTCCTTTCAATTTAAAGCCAGTTTACATGTAAACACAGAAAAACCATCTTTATTCAAAAGCTTATTAATAGAATGCTAAAGTTAATTTTTATCTTTTGAGTGAAGACTTATTTTAGCGATCTGTTAATGATCTTGTTCATTCCAGCATTATAGCATAAGCTTATGGCTATTACTATAATGCTTACAGGTACTGTTGGACTATGCTTAAAATTCTTATTACATGTGGTGTTCTCTTTTTTAGTCTTCTACAGGGGAGCTGAATAACACCGCCATTCTTTAGAGCAAAGTTTCGAACACAAGCAAAAAAAAGCTTTCCAGACTAAGAAAATCCTTTACCTTTATTCACATTTTGTTCATATTTATGCTGCCCTTTCTCTTTCACATCTGGATTTATCAGGAATGCATTAGTAGCCAGTCAAAACCGAGCATAACTATAACTATTGCAAGGGGCTGACCACATGCTAGTGCCAGAGCTGAGCCAACAGAAATGAATGTCTGGAAATAACAGGACATGTGCGGGACAGTTGGGGGAAAGCTTTGGGGAGAGAGCTAGTGCTCACCCATCCCTTTATAACCACCTCCAGCTCCTGTTCTGGGTTTACAGACCTTGCTGTTTTGAAATATCTTTATCTAGTCATATAAAATAGAGATAAGACATCAAGGCCATAAGAATGGTGTACTAACCTCTTTGAAACAAAAAGATTCATGCTCCAGATGAAGCTGGAAACACTGTAGGAATAACCTAAGAAACAAAGAAGCTGCCTCTCAGGTTTGATATCTACATCAACACTTTATTTCTGTAAAAGTTTATGACTGTTGCCTTGAAATATCTCACCACAGACTGAGGTGATTAACTATGGAGTCAAGAGCTTGCCTTGAGAATGGATCCCATTATCTCTGCCGAAAATCATGATCTGGAAAAGAAAGGACATGAAAGCTAAGTGTTGTGGAGTTGCTAGTAGACTGCAACTTTCTCTTAGATACACTGAGCAACTGTGTTATTTGGAACATTTTTTTATAAACATTATCACTAATAAGCATAGCTGTGTTTTGCAGCAGATCATTCTCTGTCAATGCTTTACACATAAAAGCCTCTCACATGGAGTCACTGGTGGAGTACAATTTTTACAGCTAGAGAAGAATTTGCCTTCTCTTGCTGCAGCAAGGCTAAGGAAATTACACAGAAAAACATTGACAGCTAAGAATTGATGTGCCATAGTTAATAGTCACTTGCAGTACTTTTACACAGAATCTGAAATGTTTACATATTAGGAATCAAGAGTCAAAGACATGGGTTTTCCAAACCCATACATTTATTTGTCCTGTGCTTGAAATGTAAAATGTAATTCAAGCTCCACAGAACAACACAGGAGATTGTAGTAATCCACTGCTGAGCCACATAATAAAAGTGAATTACAAGTCATGTTATCTGTGGCAGAGCTGCCACTTAAGGAACACAGCAGTATTTATTCCTGCTAATGGTTTCAAGAATGCGCTCTATGGATAGTACAATATTCTGTAGCAGATGTGAAGACTTTAGAGTCAACAAATTGTTCAAAGACTTTCTTACCTAACAGTTTCTTAGTCTAACAATATGAAATTCTGTTTGATATCAGTTTAGCACAGCAAACAACAGAATAGTTGGTTCTAATAGCTGTTCTGATCAACTATCAGATTTTTAATTGCTTCATACACCTTATCAGAGTGTCCTTACCAAGAATCAAGTAACTTTGCTGTTTTGTTTATATCACTGCATTAAAACAGAGCAAATTTACAGCCACAGCTTTAAGACCCAAGATGTATGAAAGACATAATCCTAGATTTGGAGGTTTCTTACATTAAAAGCTGCTATACTGGTGAAAAAAGGGAGTAATAGAGTCAACAACAGAAGGGAGGAGAAATGCGCGTCTGTCATGCAGGGCAGTATGTAAGCAGAGGAAAAGGTCATAGTGTGTTATAACCTCTCATATAAGTGAGCAAGATGTATGCGTATTCTGTGAAAGAACAAATTTCACTAAAAACATATTGATGTTACTCTTCTGGTACTTCAGAAAACACTGTTTGCTGTGTCCAGAAAATGGCAGAATCATTAATTTGTTTCTGCTGATCTTACAATTAAGAATCCTGCTTATTTAAGGGAATTTTTTAGAATTGGCTTTAATCATTTTTTTCCATAGGTGAGAATTCCAAGTCAAAGTAAAAAATTTCCAATTTGGGCATCTATCCTGCTACAAAAAGACTTTACTAGATTGCTTCTGGTTTTTGAAATGGACATGAAAATAAAACAAAATGAAAGCTCCAATAAAATACAACAAGATTTATTGTCTGCCACAGGACTTATTCTTCTAAAAGCTAAAAGGGAATAAGCAGAGTTTTTCAACAATAAAACTAGTCAGTGAAAAAAAGACACAAGTAGTTTTCAGCATCCATAAATAGATGGATGTGTATGGAATTTTGAAAACTAGATAGCAAAAATTTTAATATTGCAAATAAGTACCCATATAAAATGAATTATCTCAAATGCCTACTGACTTGTTCAACATGTTACAGAAACTAAGTTTTTCCTTTCTCTTGTTCAGTCTGAACTCAAGTTTCTCTCATACAATATCCTTGCCTAGCAAAAATTCTCACAAGACAAGCTGGAAAGAATAGTTTTCTGCTTCTTGAAATTTGCTTACTTGGATTTCCAGTGCTAAGGTTTAAAGTGTTTCTTCTAGTTGATCTTTGACCACTGAAGAACTTGTTACGTTCTTTTCTGAATAGTAGCTGAAGAAGCTGGTCTTCATATGAAGTTGTACTCAGCTTAGGTTTTCTGGTTTATTATGTATCCTTATTAAATACTGAAATGACAACCTGTTCAGTGCCACTGAAGACATAAATGAAAACTGCCCTAATGTAAAGATTTTCCATTTTAACATTGTTAATGCAGTCCCAATACAGAATTATTCAGTAAATAATGCAACAGCCTGGCAGGAACCTCCAACTGTCCAATAAGCTTTAGGTATTCTACAGAAAATGTAGTTAATTATAGGCAATCTAATCAGAAGTTTAGAGTTGTCACTGGACTTTGTGTATAAATGTATCCTTCCACAGAGAAAGGATCAACAGCCTTGTGTTTCACTGATTTGTAACAACACAGACTAGAATAAGGTATTATAGAAACAAAATTTAGAAATACCGTTTAAGGCAAATGGAAGGGATGAGATGTTGGGAGGTGAGATGTAGTAGCTAAAATGAAGACAAGAAAAACCGACAGATGTATCCTTATGCTGCCTCACATAAAAATGGAGACCAAAATGACCTGAATACAATCTACAAATGAACATCTGAAGCTAGTTACTTGAAAGAGATCAACAGTTTGGAAAACAAAACTGTGGCACTTACCATGACATCAAATGCTAACCTTTCAAACGAAATGCAAATAAACTGTTATTTCAAATGCATTTTATTCAAATAAAGAAAAGTCTGAAGTTCACAGTGTTAATTTCTCAAATCCTGGAAACAGTTATGAAGCCAAAGTTCATAATAAAAATTACAAGTCCTGCAATTTTTCTTTAGCAAGACATAATGAGTTTGCATTTGGACATTCCTTCAGGAATGGAAAACTCATCCTGCTTCTAAGTCTGGTATTTTATGTGTGATGAATCTACAATTAGCTCTTCCAAAAGTTAACTTCTCAGTGGAACTTTGTACTATGCTCTACTTTGTCTCTCTATATTGAATGACTAGTTCACAAATTTTGAAACTGCATAGATTTTGTTGTAGTGAAAATGTATTATTCTCTATGGAAATTCTAAACCATTTAGTAAGCTGGAAATTAAATAATAATCATCTTTTTTTTATCATTACTTACGACTTGGGATTGATCAGAACTTAACCCGTTTATTATTAAAAGATGGTAGAAACAAACAATGTGGACAATATGCACATGCATAAATAAATCTAAAGAACATTCAAAGTTTTAAATGAAGGGGTTATATGCAGAAACATGCATAAAATATAACTGAGACACCCTGCTTACATAAACATAGTTGAAATACCTCAAAAATCCTGGGCCACGGCACACCTGGTAGGGTCATTTTGAGACCCACCACGACATTCTGATCAGTGATTCTTTATATTTCAGTGGCATTTATATGTGTTTATCAACATACGGAATTTTATTATTTATAAAGAAAGGAGAATACTTCTATTGACAAACAATGCAGGCTCATTACAAGCCGCGTAAGGATTCATTGTAGATTCTTTGTACAAGTGATTTGGGAAAAAAGCCCCATACCTTTATTCTTTTTTACCTTTTATATTTCCACATAGCATTAAGAATATACCAAGGCTGCTTCCAACTCAAAGCAACAGGCCAACATAGAATTGGCTGTTAAAAAACTTTTGAAACCCTGAAGCAAACTCTTGGGAAAAACATGCAAGTGAGAGATTGTCAAGAACAAAGCATCTTTGCTTTGTTATGGCAGGATCATAAAAATAAAATACCTTCTTCTTAAAGCAAATATCTACATTAGAAGTTGTTGCTCTATGCTATAATTATGCGAACTATGAGGATCAGAATTCAGGCTAAATTAGTTATTGCCACTATTTCTGTGGAAATAGGAGAATACGTAAGTGGATTTTTCAAGCTGATGTTTAATTTCAGGCAAAACTTGTATAATACGAAATGATCATGACATTTTTCTTTGCAAGGTGAAAATTATGAACCTTGCCAATTTTTCATTGTATTCTACTATCCAAAATTATGTTTCTCAAATCATATTTTATATTCTAAATCATTAAAGAAATTGGCTTATTACTGCACTAGTGGACATCAGTATGCTTAGACCTATGCCAATGACATTGCTGTTTCCATAGTAACTAGTGTACTTCGAATGGAAAACAAAAAAGGAAAATTGGAAAAGAAGAAACTGAAAAATAGAATAAATCAACTTTCTACTGTTATGGTATATTTCTGCAAAATGTTAATTGTTTGGTTCAGCATAAAGCTGCTTCCCTTACCTGTTTACTTGCCTTGTGAGAAAATACCGTAGAGTGGAAAGCTACTGCAATATAATCCTGTCTCTTTTCTAAAACAGTGGTGTGGCCAAAGTTTGCTAGTTAGTGTCTCCATGGCTCCATTTCCATATCTATATTTTGAGATAAGAAGGAATTCCCTACTCTTTCGCAAATGGTTTCATGATAATCAGTTTGCCTGGGTACTGTAGCCCTCCAGGAGTGAGAAGGGGAAAGAGAAGGAAAAGGAAGGGGGAAGAGAAATGAGCATTGTAACACACCTATTTATTTTAGTTCTGAGGACTGGAAAGAGAATCTGCAATAGAGACCACACACTGCTGATGGTGCATATAAGCTTAGAGACATACTGCATAGACAATAGCTTGCTGGTCTTGAGCAGAAATCAATCTGGGTCAATTCAGGGCAGAAAGAAAATATGCCAGTCTGAGCCCCTGGGCAAACATAACATCCTGCTTTTGGATTCCTATCTGGGGTCCAAAAACCAAGATTCTTAAAACTCTAACTGTACATAGTCCTGCATTCTAAACAGCATCTAAATGTTCCAGACCTGTGTAGTGTACAGCTGGTAGAAGGCAAGTAGGAATCTACTGACAGAAACTTAAGCACTGAAACAGGATCTGAATATTAAACTTGGCAGCTTCATGGAGATTATATAACTATCAGAAATAACTAAAAGATGGAAGCAAACCTGCAGAGATTCAGTGAAAAGCCAAGTCCTCTTTCTAAGTTCACCTTCAAAGTTGGTCTTAATTGGAGTTCATCTTAATGAGTTGCATTGCAGTGTACATGTTTTTAACATCATAAATACACCCTGTTAGAAGCTTGACCATAACAGTTTCTAAACCATGCAGTAGTGGCATCACAAAAACTGAAGACAGAACTGTGTTTGACATTCTATCCAGTGATTTTAGAGGCTCATGACGAGGTAAAAATAGTTTAAAGGCAATTAAGACAACGTAATGAGGAATGAAAAAACTAAAAAATCACAGAAAAAGAGCTGAGAAAGGGGAAAAAATGGCTTAATTCACAGTTAAGAAAAACTTTTAGAATCTTATACTTGGAACAGTTTCATCCATGCCTAATTTTTAACCTGGAGAACTGTGATTAAATTTCATACATTTTGAATGTGGTCTAGAAGGGGAGCTAGCAAATACAGATGTTATGGAGGAACTGTACTCCCTCTTAACTAATTCACAGAACTCATGTCAGCTTTCCTTAGCTATAAACACTGTAAATGTTTCTAGTACAACTATCATAGTGGTAACAACTGGTTTTATTCTACACTTCAAGAACCTAAGACAACACAACACAGCAGATTTACATATTTTTTATTCTCTTTTAGTGATATCCATTCAAAAGGAAAAGGAAACTGTTTACTAGGTTGAAAGTGAATGTAAATTACAATGCAGATTTAAGGGAAAAGGAAAAAATTAGAAATGGTTAGAATAGATACACAATGATATTTACTCTCCTGGTTATTCCTGCTAGGCTTCCAGTGAATATGTGATATCTTTGACACAAATAATGCTACCACAGTGACATTCTGTTTACCATTAATTTATGGCTTCTCTTACCTACAAGATGAAGTTAGCTGAAAACTGTAATTCTATAAATCACACATATGCACAACAGTACTTGGATACAAATAATAAATACACATTTTTAATGACATATATCCTTAGTGTTCTTGTCCTGTGTGGTGAACACACCCATGTATTTCAGCGTGATTCGGTGGTATTGTGCAGAAATCCTGGTCTGGCCATTTGTCACTGAACTTCCTTATCTAGTAGGCCATTTGCATTAAATATGTTCAGTAAAGAATTATTACAATAGAATGACTAATTTAAGAAGTATCTGCTTTCTGTGTGATGAAATACATATAAATGGATATTATGTGATATCATACACTGATCAGAAACTGTTAATCTCATACACAGTGTATACAACGACAGCGACCTTCTCCCATATATTTTTTTTATGGCAACTCTTTCAAGACTGATCAGGAATAGCTTAACAAATAACCTCTCTGCAGTTTTTACAGGACATTAACCACATCTTGAAGTAGCTACTTGAAGTCCAGAAGATGCACATAAGAAGCTTGCCTTGCCTGATGATTGCTACAGGGCTTCATTGAAATAAAATGGTGTTACATGCAAGCATCAGAGCTTGTAAAAAATGAGCAAAGAAAAAGTGCCATTCATTAAATGCCGGTCTGCTACCAAGTGATAATAAGCACAGATCTACTAACTTATTTTTATTTATCGATCTAGAACCAGATCAGGTAATCAAATACTGTGCATTGAAGACAATTTACTAAAGCAGAAAAAAGAATCTTTTGGGAAAGGGGTATCAAGTGTAATACAAGATGCTCAGTAGATACAGCTCATTTCCATCTCCAGTGAGTTTTACAAAAATGTTCTGGAGAATTCTGACACTTGCATATTTCTCTGGTGTCGTGGTTTAACTCCAGCCAGCAACTAAGTACCATGCAGCCACTCACTTACTTCCCCATCTCTTCCACCCCAGTGGGATAGGGAGAAGAACTGGAAAAGGATAAGAACTGTGGATTGAGATAAGAACAGTTTAATAATTGAAATGAAATAAACAACAGTAACAATAATAATAATAATAGTAGTAATGACAAGGGGGAAGAGAAAGAGGAATAAAACCCAAGAAAAAACAAACAAGTGATACACAATTGCTCATCACCCGCTGACCGATACACAGCCCAACCCTGAGCAGTGATCCACTCCTCCTGGCCATGTCCCCCCAGTTTATATACAGAGTAAGGCATCAGTTTATATACAGAGCAAGGCATCCTGTGTATGGAATACCCCTTTGGCTAGTTTGGGTCAGGTCTCTGCTCCCTCTCTGCTTCTTGTGCCCCTCCTCACTGGCAGAGCATGAGACACTGAAAAGTCCCTTATCAGGGTATGTGCTACTTAGCAATAACTAAAACATTGGTCTGTTATCAGAATTATTCCCAGACTAAAGCCAAAACACAGCACTGCACCAGCTACGAGGAAGAAAAATTAACTATTCCAGCCCAAACGAGGACATCTGGCCATCAGATATTCACTGTTGCACCTAAACATTGGAGTACCAGGGTACCACTGTTAAGAGGCACAGTACTAAATCTTACATAGGTTTCCTATTAAAGTTCAGCTGTTTTATTGATGGTTTTATTTGTTAATTTTCTCTAAAATCCCTCAAAAAAGTTGTCTTTCTGAAAAATACATAACTATAACAATTAACTTGGCATATAGAGACCATGTGAATTAAAGTTTCTCCAGTTCTTTCTGACTGTATAATTAAACTTGTTCTTGATATGATGATTTTATATCTTTAACATCAACAATGGTGTCCTGGGTTCAGCCATAGCAGTCATTTTTCTCCTTCTTAGTAGCTGGTGCAGTGCTGTGGTTTTGACTTTCAGCCTGGGAACAACGCTGATAACACCAATGTTTTTAGTTGTTGCTAAGTAATGTTTATTCTGACCAAGGACTTTCTCAGTCTTATGCTCTGCCAGGGAGGAGGGGAAGCTGGGAGGAAGCAGAGGCAGGACACCTGACCCAAACTGGCCAAAGGGGTATTCCATACCATGGCACTTCATGCCCAGTATATAAACCGGGGGGAGTTACCCGGAAGGCCAGATCACTGCTCGGGTCGGGCTGGGTATCGGTCGGTGGGTGGTGAGCAATTGTATCCTCTCCCCTTGTTATTTCCCTTCTCGTTATTATTATTGGTGGTAGCAGTAGCGGTTTTGTATTATACCTTAGTTACTGGACTGTTCTTGTCTCAACCCGTGGGAGTTCGTTACATTCTTTTGATTCTCCTCTCCATCCTTCCAGGAGCGGGGGGAGGAAGAAGGGGGGAAGTGAGCAAGCGGCTGCGCGTTCCGAGTTATTGGCTGGGCTTAAACCACAACAAATGGAAACCTGCTTCATAGACTAAAATTGGAAATGAAAGACTGGCTATTCATAATGAAAATGTTACTGCTACTTTCTGTACAGCTTGATAACTCACACATACTCTTCAAAACCCAGTCAAATCACATTAAGTATTGTCCTCACCTTTACTCCTTTGGAGGTCTTGACTTTCAAGTACTTCCATTTGATCACATAGGTCATGACAACTACTAAAAAAACAGAGAGGAATGTATTTTGCCAACTTGTGCTCTAAAAGATTTTTCAAGAGTCAAAGAGAGATCTCATGCTTCAGCAAAATAAACATTTCATTGAATAAACATCAAACATAAGCGTGCAGACCAGAAAGTCTGTTCCATATCAAGTACATAGCATACGCAACTTGATATATAAACTTTTCCTTTGGTTTATAATGTTCTGTGTTCTGCAGTATAAATTGAAATTTCTCAAATATAAAGTATCAGGTTATGGAGAAAACACATTAAGAATGTTGACTGCAACTTAGTTGCAGCAGCTAAAAATTGATGTAAATATTGTAATTATTTTATAAAGGCCATGTGACTGCAAAGTGAAGTCATCAGAAGTGGGTTTCTTAAAGATAGCTC
Source organism: Strigops habroptila (assembly GCF_004027225.2). NCBI lineage: Eukaryota > Metazoa > Chordata > Aves > Psittaciformes > Psittacidae > Strigops > Strigops habroptila. The sequence goes on from NC_044283.2 coordinate 41,063,635, forward strand.
CCACCTTATCTGATATTTCTGTTAGGCTTGACTTCTACATGTGTATAGACTGTATAATTTACTCACCATTCTTAGCAACTTAAGCTTCCTTATCTTAATAATTAACTTGTTTCTTCTCTGCATTAAATATCAGTGTACCACTCCCAGTTTACTTGCCCTTTCCTGTAGTAGCATAAATATGCATTTAGCAAATTACTCCCTCCCCCCCAGTACTATGGACAATGGCCAGAACAAAATAACGGATCAGATAAATTATTGCAGTGCCTCTCCCCATTTTCACAAGATTAATCTGAAAACACAGTATAATTTACTGTGAAACACAGCAGGGACGTGATCCAGTTTGCCAGGAATCAGTGGAAATATTTTTACTTTATCAGCTATAATAGAAACTGAAAGAAATCACTTGTCTCCTAGAAGATTTCCTATGTTATAGTAAATTCTGGCTGTAATGAAAATAATTGTGTAACTGCTTTCTAACACCACAGCTTTTGTGCTTAGTAGATTTTGGTCACAAGGGTCTTGTCTTTTGCCTAAGCTTTCTAAAACTCAAAAAAAATTAAGTACCTTGACTGCTTGTTTTTGTTTGTTTTTTTTTTTTTTTTCTAATTAGGAAAAAAAAAGGAAAACAAAGAATAAAAATCTGTTGAGAATAAAAATTTGTTGAAAAATGCATGTTCAGCTTAACTACAAAACCAGATACTTTAAAATGAAATACTAAGTACAACTCTGTTCTTAATTTCTGCATAACATAATATAGAATTTAAGTCCAATTTGAAATTAAGATGTACTGGTATTTAAGACTATTATATCTGTATTTAGCTGATTGTGTAATCTACTTCTGAAACAGTTTTCACGTCAGTTGTTATTTGCATAATTTGTTTTAGCACTACACAGAACTCAGAACTTGCTGAGAAAAATTACTGCCTACATAGTGTACATCGCTGAGCTATTAATCTGAAAAAGGGCATTTAAATATGTTCATTTTTCACCTATTGTATTTCAGCTGTGATTATATGATCCACTAGCTTTTACAGTTTGTCTATTTTACAGTAAGATGTAATGGTCTGGCACAAATACTGAAATAAAGGATCATCATTTATTTTCTACTCTAGGAACAGAATTTTCATTGCTCGTGTAGTTAACTACACAACTGTCAGAATTCAATGACTTCATGGTATTTGAGTCAGAATAATGATGAGTACTTTCAGAAACTGAATGGGTGGTAGTTTTTTAACCTACCCATGTGCAAGTTCAGTAATAGAAAAATGTGCAAGGCAGTGTTTTAAATAATAGGAATGTAGATAGAAATTATATAGAGATTATATGGATGTAAAATTGCAGATTTGATCTGCAATCACTGAGGAAAGGCTGAAGCATATTGCTATACTTAATGGTGGTTACCATGCTATTTGGTAATCGCTTTAGATGGCAATTTATGCCAAATATTAGTTAAACCTAACCATAAATTATCATGATAGATGTGTTTAACATTGTATTAAGATGAGATGGATCTTCATTCATTCATTTTATTATGCCAGTTTATTTCACGACTGTAACAGTGGATTGCCATTACCCCTAAGGTACCTAGAATAATTTTTAGAATGCAGCTTGCTAAATATTTGAGGCCTGGTCCTATGTCTTCACTAATAGCATTGGAGACAGCCTTAGGACTCAAAAGTCTATCAGAAATATAGAGAAACCTGGGAAGAGAAGATTTTTAAATAGTATCAATATTTACTATTACATTGTAATAAAAAGATTACAATATTTTTGTAATATCAATATTATAAAAAAGTGTGTGGAACCTAACAGCTCAGGTGAATAATAAATAATTGTGCATTTTGATCACCTTACTCAGATTTGTCTTCTAGAGAAAATTGGGAAAAAAAGAGCACAGTTGGAACTGTAGGAGGAAGCTGGTAAAGGAAGTGCAGAAAACTTCCCTTCCCTTCTGACAGAACAGCAAATCTTATTTGAAAGCAAATTAACCCTTCAACAAAAGGGTTACAGATTATTTCCAGAATACTCATGGGTTTGAACTGTTATTCTCTAGTGATATGAAGTTTTCCACTGAGATGGAGAGATTAAACCTTCTGAAAAACCTTACTTCCCCTATTTCAGCAAACAAATAATTTATACTCATTAACTGTGATTCAATAATAACAATATTTTCAATAGGCCTTCATAATAGGATCTGAGTTGGTCATGAATTAACTGTTATGATGAGTTTCATTTTGTGAACGAAGTTGTGAGATCAAAAAATACTTTCATCCCAGCTAATCAAGTTATAAATGCTCTGCCCACAAAACTGTTTACAGAATAATAAATATGGTTAGGATGCATTTTCTGTTGTAAGCCATGGTTACAGGTCCATAATAGTGCTGTAAAAGCATCAAGCTAAAAAAACTCTCTGGCCATGGGTAAACAAGGGGAACTGGCATTGAAAAGAGAGTATTAGAGTTGGCCAGATGGTCTGAGTTGGTAAATTATAGGCATTATAAAAACTTTAATTGGGAACTCAATTATTTTCTGTTAATAAGATCAATCTTATATTCTATGACTCTAGATTTCTCCCAAAAAGTCATGGCAGACAAAAAAAAGTGGCAGGTAAAAAAAAAAAATCCTTCACCCATTAAAACTCACATAACCATTGTCCTGCATATCACTGAGTATGTAGAAGAAATGCCAACTTTACACTTGATCTCTGTAACTAACATAATATGACAGTGTAGCCAAACATACAGCATTTCCTATGAACAAGAAAAATATCTATTTCAAGTATTAATATTGCTCATGTGTAAAACCTATGATTATTTGTCCAATTTTTCAAACAGATAGTTCCATATAAATTTCTAATTCCTGAATACAATTTCATAAATAATAATGCAGAGAGAATTTTGTTTATAACTCGGAAAAAAAAAATGCAGCTTTTCATTTACAAGGATCTCTTCATTCAGTTAAAAAATAGCAATGTGCAGCACATTTTAGCAGTAACCTTTAAAATTTTTTACAGCTAAACATACTCTGCATCTCAGCTTTAAAAGTATGGATAAGCACATAAATAAAGTTTAAGTATGCTAAAATGCCTGTCTGAGGTAAAGATACAAGAGGAGAACAGAGAGAAATATCTTTATAAATCTGTTCCTATGATTCTTCATTTCTTCATATCCTAGGCATGAAAGCAGTTTTCAAAACTATCTGAAAGGAACAGAAAAAAATTTAGAAAGCAGATTGCTTAAAAAGAAAATATACCTGGTCAAAATGATGATGACTCACATATTATAAGGGAACAACAAATTGCTCTAGGTTTCATTTTGCCTTCCTGAGGTAGATAGAAGACATTTGTTTCTTTCCGGACAGAAGAGTACTGAATAAATCAAATTAATCTTCAATGTAAAACTGAGAACTGGCTTTTTCTAATTAGTCTCATAGAAGAGATGGACAGAAGATCGGTTATGGGTGCAGTGATCAAGTGAGATTATGTTGTGCAGCTTTAGTATACATAATTGGCTTCCTTCATAACAGTGAGTTAAAACATCAAGTACGTTATTATGCCTGCACTTTAAAAAGTTATGTTTCCTTAGAAAGAATTTTTCTTGGTTGTTTAACATAAGATATACTATTACAATATAAGTTAATGCATTAATGCAAATATTTACCATTTTGATACATATTTTGTCTTTTCTGTCAAAATGATGACAACTACAGCTGGATTTTGTAAGGAGGGAAAGGCATTTCTGGAATAGGTACTGTCATTATCTTTCCATGCACAAAGAGGCACAAAGAGACAGAGGATTTTGTCATCCTAAAGTATACTTTGGGTGGCCTACTTTCTGCAGCATGTTCTCTACAGCCAAGCAGAAGAGAATAACTGCACCAGCACATCAACTGTGCAGGCAGCATCACTATGACATGAAAATGAGACATTAGTCTGAGCCCTATAATGATGAATTTCAGGTTAGGGACTCATAACCTAATTTGCGTTACACCTCTATGTTTTTTAATTACTGTACATCTTAACTGGAGGGTGGAGAAATAAATAATCCAAGGAAAACATAGGAAACAAGTAGTGATGCTCTTTCTCTTGCCGTGTTTCTTCTTTTTGAGCTTTGTTTGTGTTTTCTGGGGTAGAGAGAGGAGGAGAAGATATAATGGAAGATCTTTCATTTAATTTCCCTTCCCAGATGCATAATGAGACACCTTCTAGATCCGGTTTTCCCAGAAAGCAGCTTCTGGCATAGGGAAGTTGTTAACTGCAGGAGAGTTAGCCAGAAGGTAAGGAGATTGGGGCATACCTTGATCAGCTTATTCAAGGCTGACAGACAGTCCTTTGGAAATATTATCTGATCAGCTTATTCAAGGCTGACAGACAATCCTTTGGAAATAATATGCTGTCATCAGCTTTAGAGCATGTTAACATCAGCTTCAGAGCAAGCATGAAGTGTATGTTCTTTTCAGCACCTCCACTGAGTTTACTTTAGTGAAAGAGAAAATCCACTTTTTGGGACATTTGAGGAAATACTCCAAAATACCTGAAGTGTTAAAAATCAGAAAATTGGTGCAGAAAAGATCCATTCTGGCATATTAGTCACTTTTGATCACTACCCACAGGCAAATGCTAATGAACAAAACTGTCAGAGCTACTCCTTTCTGCTCACACACCCTAAAGGACAGTCCTCTTTACAACACACTGCAGAACCTCCTTTGCAAATGCTAAAATTAGGCAATTCAACTTTGTTGTTCAGATGGGACCTAGCTGTGGTGTTGTGTAGGTAGGAGAGAATGAATCCTACCTTTTCCACACAGAAATGGTAGCAAAGAAGGAAAGTACAATACATTACTATCTATTTATTCTTAGATTAACTAAAGCAAGAAAGTGTGTGTTGCACATTCTTTCTTGTCCTACCAACTGTAGTCTACTCACATTTACAGTCTCTGCCAGAGCCTTTGTATAGACATCATGGGTCAGTGATAGTCTTTGTCGTGGCAGTAAAGGAAATATAAACTCTCTGAAGAAGAGAATGGTCATACTTAATTTGATGATGATTGTGAATACTGGTTGTTGTAACAGAAACCGGAAGCAATAACAGGCTACACCGATAAACAAGGGGCTGATTCTAGGCTTGGACAGATGAAAAAGGTGACTCAAAAATACACTAACATAAATCTGCCCTAAGTATTTACACTGTGTTACAAAGGAACTTGCAGATATTTTCTGAGGAGGATTTTATGCTTTTTCCTACCATTTGTGCTCTTGCACTGCTCTTGTTCTTTGCTCTGTGGCATCCCAGAGCTACTGCAACCACAAAATTATTTCCAGAGAGGGAAAGACGGAAGTCCTTCCAGCCATAATAATTCATGCCAGTTAATGATTTCCTTTTTCCAACTCCTAAATTTTAAGGAATTTTCTTTAGAGGGAAAAGCACTCTTAAATGCACCTTACACCTTTCCCTCCCACTTGCACAAACCTACAGAAACTGATATCCTTCTACACAGTACAACTCCTCTCTGAGAGCTTGCAGGCCAGAGCCAGCTGCTAAACTATGAAGATGGCAGAAAAGCATCATCAAGTACTGTTGAACAGGGCATAATATTTCACTCCTTGCCCCAGAGCCCAGTTTCATACATGCTGTGTTACTACATCCAAATACAAACATTATGCTGAGTCATCATGAAAGTGTTCCTAAATGCAATGAACTGTAAACCACCCAAATTTGTCTCTACCGCCTAAATTATAAAATCAAATTTGCATTTCAAAGCTCAGAGTTCAAATCAGTCAGGAAAAAAGAATGTATTACTTCCCATTCACAAACTGTTTCAGATAATTGTCTAAAAACAATACCATATTTTAATTAATCTTGTAACTAGCAAAAATGCATTTAAAGCCTTTTTATGTATATTTAAAAACTCCAGGTAAATGGCTGTTTTCTAAAAGGAGTGTAAGGTGGAGGGGGCAGGAGCAGGAAATGTGCAACATACCCTGGGAACATCCCAGTTTGAAACTATAATTTCTCATAATAGGCGCTTCAGCTGAATTAGTGCTATGTATACTCCTTACAAGTATTAACCAAAACCAGGAGAATATCGTACGACCTAAAACAGCATGGTAAAAAATAGACAAATGATAAACTGAAACGCTGTTGATTATGAAACTAAGATTAGCTGTACTGAGATATGATATAATGTTCAACTTATCACAGAAAAGGCTTTAGGAAGACCAGCATTGGCTGGGCATACCTTATACATTGTAACACTTATCATAAGGGAGCATCTCAAAATACTCTGCCGTGCAAAAAAACCCTGAATTAAATTAACACAAGTCAGTGATACATGTAGCAAAGTGCAACCATACGTAGTTAGCATTATACAGTCCAAGACATTGCAATCAATTTCATTGAGAGTGTATTGACGATAATTCAGAAGTTATCTCCTTCTGGCATAGTACACTTCTCCCCGGACAATAAACAGAAACAGCAGGAACTGAAGTTTAAGATTATGACCAGAGATCAATGTTCCCAAAAGTATAGAGCACTTTCTAGCAGAGCTTTCTGAAACATATGTAAGTTCTGAATGAACATGGTTTGGGTTTCAAAAGCGTATATGAAATGTGATCCATGTGTAAAGTGATGTCCTGGTTTCAGCTGTGATGGAGTTAATTTTCTTCCTAGTAGCTTGTACAGTGCTGTGTTTTGGATTTCGGATGAGAATGATATTGATAATACACTGATGTTTTAGTTGCTACTTATCAGTGCTCACACAGACTCAAGGACTTTTCAGCTTCTCACACCACCTGCCAGCAAATAGGCTGGGGTACACAGGAATCTGGGAGGATGCCATGCTCTGTACATAAACTAGGGGGAAAGCTATCCAGGAGCTGCTGTTCGGGAACTGTCTGGGCATCTGTGTGGGTGGTGAGCAATTGCATTGTGTATCACTTGTTTTGTATATTCTACTTCTTTTATCATTATTATTATTAATATTTTCTCTTCCTTTTCTGTCCTATTAAACTGTCTTTATCTCACCCACAAATTGTACTCTTTTTTTCTGATTCTCTCCCCCATCCCACTGAGTGGGGGGAAGTGAGCTAACAGCTGCGTGGTGTTTAGCTGCCTGCTGGGTTAAACCATGACAAGTGAGTTGCTTGCACTGCTCAGTGAATCGTGGTATTCAGTATAATGACTAGTTACTGTATTTGTTTATCACTGCCTGCTGCTGGATGAAATGTCAGATACTTTCATACATGATACTTGTAGGCATGGCAGAGAAAATCAATTTTTTTAATGTATGAATGTAAAAGCATGCTATCAAAGAAGTCATGAATGACAGCTGTATGATGAGCTAAGACTATTGCTTCTCTTCAGCATTCCCTGTCTTCATGTTCCTGATGGCTCAGTGTTCAACAGGATGATAGTTTGGGAATCATTTCCCAAAAGGCCCAATTGTCAGCATGCTGCACTGCAACATATTTTCATACTGAACACAAGATTCTGGAAGATGCTTCAAGGACTAAGTGCCCAAAGAATTTTGGCCTAAAGCCACTCTCTTAAATTAAAAATTTTCTCTTTCAATATCATAATTAAACTAATTTTTAGCAAGTAGAGCTGAAATTTCACAGCACTGCTGAAAATGATGCCATACATATGTAGTAACCTAAACATAGCAATCAAGATTTAACGTTTTAAACAACACAGTAATAACTACTGTGCAAAACCTGTTTAGGGATTACCAAAATGTAGATGAACAAAGGAAGAATGCTTCAGAAGACGAAGCCTACTCAAGACATCATAGGTCTGTAGAAGACGGAGTAATTCTCTCTGCATAAAAACTAACCCTGAACTTTCTAATACCTCCAGATCTAGTATTCATGAGCATTCAGGTAAGTTTTTGACTAATCCTTCATCAATGTTTAGTTCTTAGTTTCTACTTTCTGAATATCCACAGTCATAGTGGTCTAGTCATTTCTGCATAATGACATGAGGGCGCCTACAGAATGTGTATCAGTATTCCACCTTGGCAGTTTGTCGTGGTTTGAGCCCAGCCGGTAACTCAGAACCACGCAGCCGCTCGCTCACTCCCCTCCTTCCTCCCCCCGCTCCCGGAGGGATGGGGAGGAGAATCGGAAGAATGTAACTCCCACGGGTTGAGATAAGAGCAGTCCAGTAACTAAGGTATAATACAAAACCACTACTGCTACCACCAATGATAATAATGATTAGTGAAATAACAAGGGGAGAGGATACAATTGCTCACCACCCACCGACTGATACCCAGCCCGACCCGAGCAGTGATCTGGGCCTTCCAAGTAACTCCCCTCGGTTTGTATACTGGAACTGGGCATGACGTGCTGTGGTATGGAATACCCCTTTGGCTAGTTTGGGTCAGGTGTCCTGTCTCTGCTTCCTCCCGGCTTCCCCTCATCCCTGGCAAAGCATGAGACTGAGAAAGTCCTTGATCGGAGTAAACATTACTTAGCAACAACTAAAACCATCGGTGTTATCAGCGTTGTTCCCAGGCTGAAAGTTAAAAAACACAGCACTGCACCAGCTACTAAGAAGGAGAAAAATGACTGCTATAGCTGAACCCAGGACACAGTTGAATGTGGACGGGGGAGTTCTGCCTTCAGTGCTCCAATATCACCACTATTTGTGATATTCAATTTGCAGTGACTACCCAGAATGTCACCGGCTTCTGAAGAAACTGCTGCTACTGAACTGCAGAAAACCTTGAATTGAAGAGCTGCTCATGGCTTCTGTTTTCCTGAAGGTTATCAAGCAGAATTAACAACACTTCATTCTGCACCTGAAATTGAGAGGTGTAAGCCACTGGTTTCCTCACCCAAATTTATTATTATTCTAAAATGCAGGGAGAAGGAAAAAATCTAAATCGTATGTAACTACTGATTTTGTTTCGGATTATTTAATGAGAATAATATCCTAGTAAGTCTGCTGATACCTCTTTCTCAGGAAAGGACTTTGAAAGAGACATGTAAAGAGATTAGCTGGTTTTTGCTTAATATATTTAGCAGTCATAGCATAGTGTATACAAGTATGTCACGCAGGCAAATGTCCAGAGGACTCTTCAGTTTTTGTGTAGTAATGTTTTTGAAAAAGGACTGAATTCTGCTTAGCTTACACATGTATAGCTTAGAAAGCTCACTGAACACCCTTAGTATAATCTGACAATATTACTATTCAAGGCACTTTTTATTAATAGTGTCAATATTTCTGAGTATAAATAGCTGATTGCATCTCTTTTTAAAATAAAAAAAAAAGGGACATAGAAGTTTGTATAGCTTTCCTTTACACAAAAATAGTTAAAACTTTAAAGTTATTTGGAATAGGATCATCTTACTCATATTTTAGTTTGATTTACCTTGAAAGTATGCCTGTAGGTGTCTTTGAATAATTCGAGGTGATGATAAGGTCTTGGAGCTTTATACAAAAGCAATTTTTCTGATGAAAGAACAGTGCAATTAATTAAATATCAGAACATTTCCATTAGCTGGATGTTGTATGTTTTCTTATCTCTGTGCTAAGGATGAGTAATTTCAAGCACAGACAAATAGCTCATTGAATTTCACATATCAAATTGCAAGTAGTGGCAGAATCATAACTGAGGGATTTTAGCTTCTAGCTCTTATTTGACCTCATTGCCCATCTCAAGTGTATTTACCTGTAAACTAGTAATTTGAGGCAGAGGAGGTAGAAATGGCTTATAATGCATTTCAAAGGGCCCTTAATGTCTTATATAGCAAAGCCTGTTTGGCTCATTAAAGTATAGCTATACACTCCTATTCCATTCAATAACTTGTTTCTCCTATATATCCCATGAGTGGAAGTTGCACCTAAACCAAAACACCTCTTCTAAGAAAACACGTCTTCTAAGATGTATGTGAGTGGAGAGCTTTCTAAAACACCAGAGCTCTGAAGGATTCTAGGTGCCTTTGAAAACAGCAAAGCAGAGAAATTAAGAAATTAGTATTTTAATGGAAGGTGACAGAAAAGGAAACATGAGGACTGGGATGTTGTTACTGACTTCAGCTAAAAAAACATAAGACAACAATCCCCAACGATCATCCTCAAAGTTTAATTAGAAAATTAACTTCTGTTACAAATAATAAAAAGAAACTGTGGGACGGACAAAGCATGTGGTAAATATTTTATTCTAAGATTGAAATTTTTACTTTTTATAAAAAAAATAATTTCCAGCATATAAATTATTGTCATTCCTCTCTAGCTGTTGTCTATCAGCCTGCTGTTAAGATTACATCTCTACGTTTGAATACTTCTGTATTTCCTCAGCCAAAATCAGGTGGGTTAGTCTTCACAATTTAAATAAGTGTTTTATACTAACCCAGATTATTTTCCCTCAAATGGTTAAGGAAATGTATATAAACACTCCTTTACATATCAGTATGCAGAGACAGTTGATTTAACAGAGAGGCAGAAAGGAGCAGAATCTCATCCATTACCTAAAATAAATGGATTTGCTGCAGCACAAATAGTGCTGATATATAGGTGGTAGCCTACTAACCTCTATTACCAGAAGACTACCCTATCTCAACCCCATATCTAAGTAAAAATTCTAATTTTCATTGGGTTGTTTCGTTCATAAAATTTTGATTATAATGTTTAAAAATCTGGAACCAGTGTCAGAAAATGGAATAATGGAATTCAAGGGAAGTAAAAGGCAAAAGCAGAAAAAATAATACCTTGTGTTACCGCATCTCTTTCTTAGCTTCAGTAGGTCTTTAAATAAATGCAAAGCTAGATACCTTGGAAAAACAAAACACAAATCAGAAGGCAGGTTCCCTCAAACCCAAAACATTGTTAAAGAAATTGTTAAAACAACATATTTAATGACACAATAACACTGACTGCTTTAACATTCATTAATTAACTTAATTAAAACAAAGTGTCATTAATTGTTAGTGTGCCACCTTTGTACAGGGAGAAAGGAGAAGACAGAAAGATTCTGTTGAAAATTTTATCAGTGAACCTTACAGAAAGGACATTTTCTCTGCAAGTAGATATATTCTTCTGTTGAAGTTACCAGAACAGAAACACTTGCTGCAAAGCTAATTTGTATCGGAAACTTTCACTGTTTTCACCAGCTGTGAATAGCAAAGTATCCTCACATGCTAGTCCAGTGATAGCCAGGCATGTGGTGACATGCATCCTCTAAACCTCTACTGTGATAGCATATTCGTTTTCTTAATCACAGGAACTAATAAAAATGTTGTGATTTGTTCTGATTTTTACTTTTTTTCAATGTACCAACTTTATTGAAATGTACTTTGGGTAGAGACTCAAGCAGTTAACCATCACTGAGAGTTTGTTCCCATCCAGATACTGTCTCACTCTCCCAGCAAATTCAGCCAATGTCATCCTTAATAATCATCATAGCGATTTCACAGACATGTTGAATAGGCAAAGATGGGACAGTTGTCCAGAGGCACTTTAGAGGACAGTATTATCTTAAACTTATTTAGTCCAAAGTCTACTTGACTTTTCTGAAAAAATCCACAGCCCATATCTCGTTATTAATGCAAACCTAAAGCATTGTCATGATGATTTCCACTATTTTAACCAAACAATGTTTAGCTTGAATTTGAAATAATTGTTTTTGCTCCTTTTGCTAGTGTGGGAAAAGATGTGTATGTTATGATGTTTTTTTCACCTACCTTACAATGTCTGATGGATCACCAGCACTTTACTGACCTAGGATATCTTTCTGTCTCTCACTTGGCAAGCCTATCTTGATTACATAACCTGCTGACTTGACAGCAATAAGCAGATCACATTAAGAGGAGCTGTAGCGCATCAGGATTGGATTCAAAGAATAAGAGAGATGGTGCTAATTATCGTTTCAGCTATGCACATTTGGGTTTTGGCAGCTGTTATGGATTGAACACTTGTTAGCTTTCAGAGGGTGCTGGTTTGCCCTACGAGCGCTTTGAGTGTATTTTCCTCTGAAAGGCATCAAAATCTGTGCAGTCCACATTTCCCTGTGTAGCAACAAAGCATGGACTGTAGGGCTGATAGGACACTAACTATAAAAATGCAACCTTAATCTAAGCACAACTGTTACAGCAGATACAATTAAGTGTTTCTTCGTCATCATTCCAATCTGGTATTCTTTGATTCTAAATTACAAAGGCAACTGGTCTAGTAAAAGAGTAACCTAAGTCAGACCTAAAACTGTACTGCAGCCAGTACTGTCCTACTAGATGACTAATGAAGAGAATGGGAAAGCCATATAAAATACCAACTAAAACAATTATAACAATAAATCTAAATAAAATTTTCCATGGAAAATATTAAATTTTCATTGTAGCATCCCATGAATATATGTCTTCTCAATGAGAAGCGAAACTGTTATGCAGACTAACAATTTCAACAAAATAATTGTCTATATTTCAGTTGGAAAAATTGCTAGAAAATATTTTCATTAGACATAGGAATTACAAAAAAATACCAAAACCCAAACAAAAAACCCAAACAGATTTCTAGATGTCAAAGAAGGGTCTCAAAACCCTGTTCTGGATTTTCTAGTACAGTGCTGCATAAGCTTTTATAGCCTCCCTTTGTATCGCAATTAATACATTAGTAATTAGTAAAAGATAGATTACATTATTCTATCCATTGATTAATATTCATGCATTATTTAATATTTAAAGCACCTATATTCTTGAAAGAAAACTATCAAATCTCCAGCTTTTTATTCACTCTGGCAATCCCTTCAGAGTTTAGCTTTCATGAAGTTAAATGAAAATTAAGAACCTGATATTTTTGCCTCAAGTGATCAAATATTACCAGTTTTGTGTGCGAGAGGCTCTCAGAACTTTGTGACACTTGAAAGACAAAGGAAAAAAAGTGATCAGGATGATTAGACAGTGATCAGACCATAGCACCAGGCAAGGCGATGTTTGAGGAAGCCTGGAAGGAAGTGAAGTGGGAACAATATTTCCTCTCCTACTGCTGTAGTAATGAGGAAGCTTCTCTATTGTGTTCAGTGCAAGGTGTTTTCTGCTTAATTTCTTTTAGGGAGGACGTGCAGATCCCCGAGAAGCAATGATATCTGGTTTAAATACACACCGCTCTGTACCCAAGTAACTACTGGAGAAGATACTTGTTAACAACCTGGATATCTGATTTCTAATAAGAAAAGCTATAGGGACAGGATTCTTTACCATCTAAGTGTACTAACATCTGAGTAAATGAAAGAGAAAAGCTTGTCTATAAACAAGCTAGTATATGTGGCATGAACCAGTATGTGTGAGAAAACAGCTTTGGTTAAAAGCATTTTCAACATAATTATTTACTTTTAAAATATCAGGTGTAAGTAAACTATAGAGATTCATTCTCCCACTTAAAGACTAGGGGGTTTTCCCCCTTGGGGCTATACTTTCATTTTTGGCAGAGTCTCTAAGACTATTTTGGCATCATTGAAAGAGCCTTATAAGGGGAAAAATATTTTTTTCCATCTCAAAATACAATGAAGAAGTATACATGAGCAATTGCAATACTTTTCTAAGAAGAAATCCTTTCCATTATACAATAAAACAGTAATACCAGGCAAAGACCTTAAGGAAAAAACTCACTCAAATCCATACTTCAGTTAGCATCAATATTAAATAAAGCTTAGTGTGCAGCTGTTTCTTTCAGCTTTAATTTAATTTCATTTTGTTAGAACAGACACTCCACAGTTGTAACCCCAAAATGCCATCTTTAATTATTCTTCGTTCATATTTTTTCCATTATGGATGCCCAGAATTTGAACTCATCACCTTTGCATTTTCAAAGCAGCCGCAGCACCCTCCAAAGCCCCTCGCTTTTCTCTGTTTTCTCCAGCCTCAGAATTCAGGGCAGCTTTGGAATGGGCTGACATGTGAGAGAGTCATTACCTTTCAGACACAGCCTGTATGAAGAATTAAGACATCAGTTGAAGACTGGTAATCTAGCACTAGCCTAACCATCAATTTGTGTCTATACACTTGACCCAACTGTAGCACATAAAGATTAGACATGATATCCATTAGTGGTTTATTTGTGCTGATTGACAGCTAGGTCTTTCGTGCTTGAATCAGTGTTTGGGTACTCGCAGATAGACAACAATTACTTTGACATTCTTTTTAATAGATTCAACATTAGTTAAAATGTTAGTTTGTAAAAAATAAAAGAAAGAAAAAGGCTAGAGAGGCGTAAAAGTCTCCTGTGTATTGTAACATCTTTTGTGTGTCATTTGAAGTGACTTATGTAGGATGTTGGTTTTTTGGGTGTTTTTTTTGACTTTTTCTAATTATTCTTTCCTGAGTGACTGCATGTTTAAACTTCCTTTAAAGAATTCCTTTATTTTACTCCTTTTAAGTATTTCTGGCCATGGTGGCTCTTAACACTTGCCTTGCTTGAGACTTTAGCCCCAAGACATCTTATAACAAGATACTAAGTGATGCCAGAGATATCAGCAGGAGCACTTACTGTTCAGAAAACTGAAGTTGATCAATGATTGATGGGAATCATACTTAGCTATTCTAACAGAAGGAAGGTGCAAATGGCTCTGCTAAAATAAAGTGTGCTTCATTTCAACAGCTTCCAACCTTACAATAAAAGACAGTATCATACATACTTATTATATTACCTGAGTTGTTATTAGGATGGTGCATCTGGACTACATGCAATAATCCCTAGTGAAAATCAGACATACAAATCAGTCTTATTCAGGAGTTTCTTTTTTTCCACAAAAGAAACCCCAGCAAGACCTTTTCATGCTAACTACAGACTGTTGTAGATCCCTAGGAACTGAACATTATAAAACAAAGGGAACTGTCAAATGAAAAGAGAAGAAAACCTTTGTCTTATCCTTCAAAGAAGTGTATTTAATTGATGTCTTTTACTACCAAGCAGGTGGATAAAATGTCATAGCAATGTGACAGCCTAGACCTTCTCCACAGTAATAGGCATTAACTAAAAGCCATACAGACTGCTGGAAAAAAAATCTGTTCAGCCAAGAAATACTTAATTATACATCCTATAACCAGCTATTCTAATTTGGTTGGTGTTCAGTATTGGTAAATAATATTTTCATGCATGAAATAAGCAAGTAAAGGGAAGTCCAAGTAGCGTAGGCCTTATGGCGATACTCAATAGAAAACTGAATTTCATCCTTTTAATCTGACAGCCGAGGAAGGCAGTCACAAATATCTTTGTGGTTTCTAGTTTATGTATCAGCCAATATATCTTTAGTACTTTGCTGTAGTACAATATATCTTCCAGTACCTTGCTGGAAAATTTAGGTGCTTATGCATTTTCTTGCAGTCCCGAGTTAACTACACCTGAAAATATTTTTCTGGGGCTTTTTCCTGTCTGTGGTTTTTCTTTTTTTTTTTTTTGATTTCTTTTCTTTTTGATACTTCTGCAGCTTATTATCACATTACTGACTTCCTCATATATGAAGTTGCAGATTTTGCAATTTGCCTGCTTTTTCTCATGTGTTAGCATTATCTAAAACTGATTGGGTACTGAAAGAGGTTTTTTTGGGTTGTTTGTTTTAATTTTTGAAAGAAGAACTGCTGATGCAGCATTATGTTGTTTCACTACCAAATGCACGTATTTGACTTATAGTTAATATTTTATGAGCTTCTTAAGGAAAAGAAAAAAAAAAAGAAAAAAGATGTTTCGCTTTATCTATTCAGCTGCCACACAGATAGAGGGAAGTATTAACACATGGATGCAGCACTCTACCTATAGTAAAATAAACAAAACCCAGAACACTGTTGTAAAATACTTGATAACAAGCATTTTTTCAAGTTTTTGAGGTTTACGTTATAAAGAAAGGCCATATTAATGAAAAGTGCTTACCCTGCAGCATTCATAGAAAGAAGCAACGTCCTGAAGCCACCTAATGCATTTTCAGGCATTTCCTTAACAATAGTAGCTAGAGGAAACACAATTATATAAAAAGTTCAATACGTTTTTTGTCAGAAAGTCAGCATTCAGCAGATCTGATTCCAAGAAAATCCTGTATCTGCAGTCATAATAGAAGATATGTGGTTTCCTACCAATGAAATTCTTAGTAATATATATGGCATATCATAAATACAATAACAGTTCAGAACAGTTTCCTGAAAAGCCTGAAAAACACCTAAATTTATAGCTTTGGTGCTGTGGTATAATCAGTACTGACTGTCAGCCTAGGTCAGGACTTCTAACAACTTTGTGGTGTGACATTAGACAGCAGAGGCGCTGTTTTGTTAGTTGGGAAACTGAAGAGCAGAAAAGGTATGGATTGCCTCCTACACTCCTTCCCTATTAATTATGACCTGAATGAGCAACGTTTTATTCCTTACTACACAATAACTTCCCCAAACTCTTAATCAGAAGAAAATTAATAACTGAGAACACTATGTATTTTTATGAATGTATATAAAACAAGATGCAGTAATGATGAAGACCATATAAATGACTAGGTGTATAAATTACTGCATGTCCTCCGTGTCCTAATAACAAGCAATCCTCATATTTTTCAAGACACAGCAAGCTGTATTGTTTGTAACTATGTGGTTAATGAACACCTTCCAGCTAGATTTTTATCAGATTCTACCTAAGTGATGAAATTCAGACAGTTTAAGCCTAGATTAACCAAAAGACTTGTAAATAAATGCACCACCCAAGATGACTGATATCATCTAGCAATTGGTTAACAAACGAGGCCTTGGAGAAGACCTTGAAGAGCAGTGTGAGAATGAAAAAAAAGCCTAACTAAACTTCTTGTTCATGGGCTGACTGAGACTTAGGGAAAGCTTCTCTTCTAAGAGAATCTTTACTATTTCCATGACTTCCTCTCTTTCATGAAGTGTCTTGTTTTCCCTTGTCACCCTAAGGTTAAAACTAAAGTGTGATAAACAACATGTAGCAAGAGCTAAAACCAGCGGCAGAATAGAAATGTCAAGGCAGTTGTTTCATCTAACCGAGAACATTAAAGCTTCCTGCTTGGGGGAAAGGTCTTATTTCAGTGAAGGGCCACGACTAGTGAGCATACCAGACAGTAGTACAGTGATAGCATATGGAGCATTTTAGTTTTGGGTCATTAGGTTCAAATCTGACCTAGCTTTTAGTTGCCAGTAGTAATTACCATCTGTTGACTATTAGTGGCTATATGAGTTGGTCCTTTGTCTAAATCCTTGTAAAATTATTCCCTTTCACAGACAGATAGTATTCCAGATTTTGTTAGATATCCTTCCACCTTTTTGTCCCCCTGCAGGATGGCCACCTTTCAAGGAATCATCCTGTTTTCCACAAAATTAGGCCCTACAGGAAGGATTCCGGCTTAGTAAGGAGGATGTGTGCACTGGTGCTTATCATGTGGTACCTGCTGTGCAGATAAAGAGAAACATTCATGCTCCAGGGCTACGGTCTGGCCACCTTTTATAAAGTCAGAAATTTTAAAGCTAGAGAGGAGCATGAAACCCATTTCATCAAACCTCCTGCATTTCACATGCCATACAACACAATAATCAAAGCCTTACACTTTTCAATAATATTTTGACCTCTAGAACAACTATGCTGCTCTCTTCTACTCTTATTGATCCAAGATAGTACTTATAGAACAGTAATTTCCTGAGACAGATGATAAATAAAATGCTGTTATCATACCTAACCTGCACCTTATTTTGAATCTGCATTTCTTTAACTGTAACTTTCAACAGGTGATTTGCTATCAAGATCCTAATATAATCAGAGATTTCTTCTTTAGGTAGGTAGTGCATGCCATGATCAACTCTACAGAATTTTTAGCTTCTAAAGGCAAGTGTCTTTCAAATTTCAAAGATTTCCTGGGTGCTTTGTAAAACATTTTAATAAAACAAACTAAAATTTCAACTTTCATTCTGAAGACAGCTTGGATTTATACTGCTATAATCAGAGAAAATGTTATCTCCTTACTTTATGTCTCCTGACTTTCTTTTTAAGGCTGTTATGTAAGTATTTTAGTAACATCAGTACACTAGAAATTCATTTCACATCTTTAAAGCCTGCAATGTTTCATGTTGTAAGGACATGTAATTCATGTTGCAAGGACATGTAATTCATGTTGCAAGGACATGTTACCATCTTAATTCCTAAATGCATTCATTTGCATTTGGCCTCTTTAATGTTCTTCAGATGAGGTTCCAGAATGAAGAAATCCACATGTATGGATTTTCTCCAGCACTTTTTGCCATTTCTTTGTCACCTGAAATCTTACTGGGATTATGGCTTTTCAAAACATTCTTCCACTCCAATGAGTAAATCTGCACAATAGTATTCTTTGGGACAAAAAATATGGTAATCTTATGGTTTTTATTCTTTATTTTCTACTCCTAACATTTCAAGACCTTATACCACAATTATTTTCTGCCATGTATTGTTTAGCCAGGTTTACATCTATATGGGAGTCCCTTTAATTCTCTATGGTTCTATCACAACATCTTCTATTATAGAGGATACCATTAAAAAGTATAGTTCCTCTATATACAGATAATTGTGACACAGCCAGAGTCCTCAATTTTCATTGTGTTTCTGAGACTTTCTTATACTGATGTTTTTTTCAGAAGTCAATGGTTATTAGAACAATTGACATTAGTTACTTGCTATAAGGAATCTGAATGATTCTTGCTTTTACCCATAGTAATACAACTGTACAGGGAGATCCTGTTGTGGGGAGAAGGGAGGCTCACCTTCTTGTGTCGGCAGGTTTGAGTCAGGTTCAGCAGTGGACGCAGTCTGCTCTTCAATCCTCATGCAGCAAAAACCTGGAAGGTCCAGAGTACACTATAATGGCTGCCGCTCCTGAGGACAATAGAGTACTGTTTGCATGCTCACTGTGTTGGGTGGTGTGGGAGGAACCCCAGAAAGTAGACACAGCCCTACAGTAGCTGAGACCAGTGCCATACATGATCCTTTATGGTTCTGTTCCACCAGTAAGTGGTAATTCAGTGGTAATAGACAGTTAAATGGTCGACTTTTCTTTTGCTTACTGTCTTTCCTCCTAGAAAAATTATACCTATGTATTTAAAAATACTTATTTCAAAATACTGGGCATGAGAATTATCCCACAAAATTTTATTTCCAAAAGAAGTGTTTCTCATTCCTTTTATTTCTCCATCTCTACAACTGGCAACTAAACAGTGTACATTCTTACCACCTCTCTTTGTGTTTTAATTCTTTCAATTCAAGCTAGTTATAAGCTATCTGCAGGATAACCCACAGAGTCTCTTTAAAAACTCCTATTACACTCCAGACACACCCAACAGTAGCCCAAAATCTTTCTGTGTGGCCCAAAACCAGACTTCTCCTCTGCGATGGCTCTCAACAGAATCTTTATCTTTGGGGGCTTTGTTTCTCCAAGAAACAAAGGAGAAAGGTCTCCTCCAGCACCAAGGGAGTGGAGGGTAAATGTCCAGAAACTGAGTGACTGGAGCTATCAGCCCTCCAGAGTAGAGAGCTCATGCCCATAGAGATCCACAACTACCTATTCCAGGTCCTGCTGGCTCCCTCAACCCGTCCTAAGATGCACAGAAAAACACAAAGTATTTCTGTATCACCATATCACTAAAGGTAAGGCAGCTTGTGCTGGCCTGTCCTCTCCTTCAAGGCATTTCATCCCTTACTGACCCTTCACTAAGAAGTCTACCAGGATATCTGACTTAATGCCTCACCCAGAAGAAAGGTCCATCCAGCACAAACTTTTCTTCACCTCCTCCCTCTAGCCCCTCATCATGAAAGGGCACAACCATAGCTTGACATAAAAGCTTCCTTCCTCTTTTCTAGATTAAGGTCTATTTTTTCACAGTTCTCTGGTACCACAGACAAGTGACAGCCCTAAGAATACAACAAGCAGTTTCCTCCTCTTTATCTCCCTTCTGAAGCCCTTGATGATCTCTGAATCCAGGTAATTTGTGCCAGGGCTTCCAGTCGTCAACGGGACTTTCATTAGACTATTCAGACTCCTATCAGCCCTCTCTGTGATGTATGTTTTTGCTGTTTCAAGAAAACACTACACAGATTTTCTGCCCTTTTGCCCTCTGCTGAATGTCTTGTCTGCTCTTCTTAATGTCAGGAATGCTGAATTCATGAAAGAAAAAAAGAAAAAAAAACCCATGCCCTATGAATGCTGTTTCTGAGTGCTCCTGAAGAATGCTGATGTGGTCTTACAGCTGATTGATACCTTTTAAATATCAAACATCTTCACACATATTAAATTAACTCTGTGCTTGCTTTTGTGTTAGTTTGGAGACAACACTGCTTTGAAGTGCTCTAAAAGACATGAGTTTTGTTTGTTCGAGTATTAAAAATGCAAATCCTTACCTTTAAAGGATGAGGACAGCTTTCTAAAAACTGTCTGGGGCTTTGGGGGGTGTTTGTGTTTATGGCAATTGTTCCTGTCAATGCGCAATGACAGTGAAGTATTTTCTACAGTGACTTTCACAACCAGAATCAATCAGGTAGCAGCATGAATGCACAGCAGTACATATGCAGCCATAAATTGATTTACAGGGTCATTACTTTTCTCACTAAGTTAAGGGAGCAGCTCCTGTTAGTGACACCAGGATATACCTGACATTCAACTGCTCATAAAATAATAAGACACAAAACCAAGACTGAATCTTTCAAACTGATCCTAGGAGCTACTGGGAAATTACATTTAAAGCTAATATAACAATTCAAGATTCAGGGTAACCCTGATAAAATAGCACAAATAATCTATCTGGAACCCATATTATAGAATTAAACTTTCAATGGCCTGGAATTACCATAGAATTACTTCACATTTGTATGTGTCTGAAAAAAATCTTAAGGAATAAAAAAGCAATTTCTTATGGTAAATTGTCTTACTATGCATAGCTCATACGAAATAGCATATTCCATTAAAATTTGCAGCCAGTTTTATAATACTGAGACATTGTTTAATACCTGTTTTAATTGTTGATACTTTTTAGGACAGACTTCCTTTTAACAAATATAAATAAAACTATCAATGCTATATCAACTCTGCATTCTAAGATTTCCTTCAAGCCAAAAGAGATCTCTCACTGTTCAACAACATTCCTGCCACTTAATGCCTGTCATTGCCATCCTCAGACTGCTAGTTTTCCACGTTCTACCACCAAGTCTATGTTCTGTACTTCAACTTGAAAGGGTTTTCTGTCTCCTGAACATCAAAGGTTGACACTTCAGAGCTTTTATGTTACTGCATGTGCTACTCCTGACACAGCTGACTGAAGACATTGCACTCGAAGCTCACCTGAATCAGCTCTAACACTGCAACTCTGTAATAACAGTTTACCTCTCTTTTGATACCCCTTCCCCAGTATCTCTTCCTCCATTTTGTCACTGCTTTTAGTGTTCCTCCCTTAGCTCCATTCAAGACTTGACATTGCTATCAGAGTGATATGGAAATGGAAATTGTAGGGCTGCAACAATGTGGCACATTTTCTCTTGCTGCGTTAACTTTTGCTCAGTATTTTCTTTGGTAGAGAGGTAACTGGCATCACATGGTCTGAATGCTCAGCTGCCATTCCTGGCAATGCAGGGTTATTTCAAGAATATACTTTTGGGGGGGGAAAAAAAATAAATCAACCCTTTCCTTCTTCAGGTATGAGTTAATTTAGATCCTGAATAGATTTTCCAAATAGGCTGTCATTTATGGTGCAAACCACAAAGCCTTAGTAAGATAAAGGGTCCTTTAGCTGATGTCTTTCTCATCACTAACATAGAACAAGTATATTGGGAAAATCAGCAAGACTGTAGTCTCCCCAATATTTACTTTCTCTAGTTTTCTGGATAAGTCCAGGTGTTTTATTAAAATCCTTATGGTAGTTTCTGTAAAAAAAAAAAAAAAACCAAAAAAAAAACGGAAAGAAATACAACAGTTTTTGCAATGGATTTTTCTGTTTAGATTTTCCTCTAAAACTTCAAGTTTGAAGCAGAATCATGTAGCAAACTCTCTAGAGAAGATTACTTGAACAAAGAAGTTGAAGGCTTCATGTGTCTACAGGTTTTTTCCATAGCTACTTCCAGCCAGGACCTTTCTGTTTGCCATTTTCCACCTTCAGCTCCTACCCTGTCCCAGCTCTTTTTTCTGTTTAGATGTTTATAAAGATGTTTAGATAACATCTTTATAGATTGTGTTTTCTTTTTGAGAACAGGCATCTCCTTTACCTCAGACACATTTACTGAATGACTTTTTGATAATTCTGAAGGCGTTAAAATCAGTAGGATCACTAAAATCACTAAGATTGATATCACTAAGTCTGTATGAGCTTCTACTGTATATTAGAGTAGCACTGTCACTGTGGTAGAAAGGTTAATGCAAAAACCTAGTTTAAGTCACACCTGTGTGGTAGCAGAACTGCTATGCTGGATTTCCTGAGGGCAGATTGGGCCTATTTAGGGGCCTGGTTGACAGAGACTCTTGGGAGGGTCCTGAGGGTTTAGATTGGCTATTACGAAAAATGTCTTCACCAAAAGGTTTGTCAAGCACTGGAACTGGCTGCCCAAGGAAGTGGTGGAGTCACCATCCCTGAAGGTATTTAAAAGCCATGTAGATGTGGCACTTAGGGACATGATTTATTGGTGGACTTGGAAGTGCTAGGTTAATGATTAGACTTGATGATCTTTTCAAACCTAAATGATTCTATGCTTATTTTTCTGAATATACAAGTGACTTTTTCTCCCTGTTTCTCTCTAGTGGTAAAATAGGGGCAACGTATTTCCAGGTTTATAAAGCCTTATAAAACATATTTCTTATTTACCACTTATATTGTCGTTATGAATACAATTCTCTGTCAAGAACCAACTCCTTAATGTGCTAGATGCTGCACAAACACAAACTAGAAAAACAGCTTCTGGCACAAAGACTGCATCCACAACCTATATATAAGACAAGACACAACAGGTGGATACTAACAGTGAAAAAGAATGGACATTTCAAAAAACTGAACTTCCAGTTTCCCAGTTAGATTTAGAAATGATTCCTGAATGAGATGGAAATGGAATTCTATTGAACAACAATGGTCCTACCATATCGGTAACATATTTTGTTTGTTTTCTGAGTAATATAGTGGAGGGAATTTTAAGGAAGGTAATGAAGCAGATTTGTACTGTCCTGGGTTCAGCTATAGCAGTCATTTTTCTCCTTCTTAGTAGCTGCTGCAGTGCTGTGTTTTTTAACTTTCAGCCTGGGAACAACACTGATAACACCGATGTTTTTAGTTGTTGCTAAGTAATGTTTACTCCGACCAAGGACTTTCTCAGTCTCATGCTTTGCCAGGGACGAGGGGAAGCTGGGAGGAAGCAGAGACAGGACACCTGACTCTAACTAGCCAAAGGGGTATTCCATACCACAGCACGTCATGCCCAGTACATACACCGGGGGGAGTTACCCAGAAGGCCAGATCACTGCTCGGGTCGGGCTGGGTATTGGTCAGCAGGTGGTGAGCAATTGTATCCTCTCCCCTTGTTATTTCACTAATCATTATTATCATTGGTGGTAGCAGTAGTAGTTTTGTATTATACCTTAGTTACGGGACTGCTCTTATCTCAGCCCGTGGGAGTTACATTCTTCCGATTCTCCTCCCCATCCCTCCGGGAGCGGGGGGAGGAAGAAGGGGGAGAGTGAGCGAGCGGCTGCGTGGTTCTGAGTTACCAGCTGGGCTCAAACCATGACAGTTCTTTGTGGCGCCCAACGTGGGGCACGAAGGGTTGAGATAACGACAGATCTGATCGGAGTGCATCTAGTCATATTTGTGATAAGCATTCATTGTTACTACTTGTCACAATGTTGATTTATTGGCTCTCAGAGTTGTTGCGCTTGATCTCAGAGATTCAGCATGTTGCACCTTACTTACAGCCACTATTTGCTGTTTTAGTGTTTATCGGCTGGGGGGCCTGGGCTAAGGTTCTTGTTTCACTGTACTTCATGGTAATGACTTGTAATACAATAGACTGATCATGAAACTGGTCTGGTTTGCGCTTCCGGTGTGGCCATCACCTCTATACTTTGGGACGTATATAATGAAATTTTTTAGCAATTGCATATCTTTTTTTTCTCCTTGGGGGATCAACCTAAAAAGGAGGCATTCCATTACACCCCTCGCTCCCCCATCAGCCTATTTGCAACAGCAGTTGAGAGTTCTGAAGGTTTTGGATGGCCTTTGAATACCCTTGAGACCTGCCTGCTGCTTTTGCTGGGGATCAGCATGTTGGCAAACATACGGAGTGTGTTTTACCCACGGCCATCCCGCCCTGGGAACATCCTATTTTGTCTGATCTCAAAAGTTAAGCAGTATCGGGTTCAAGTCTGGTCTAGGGTTAGACAACGGTATCGGAGGACCACCAAGAGATTTTCCCTGAGGCTGGACAGTCATGAGTGGCAGGGTGTGTGGGACAGTATGGGCAAGTACCTAGGCCAGTGGGCCCCTCCAGTGCTTTGGAACTTCACCACTGAACAAGTGCAACATCCGGAAAAACTAGTAAAACACTTAAACGAGGTGTGCTGTCGTTCTCTTTATACCAGAGAGGGACAAATCATGGCAACGTGCTGGGGCTTGGCCTATGCCTACAGAGCCCTGCTCAACACTATCCAGCACCTTCAAAGGGAAAAAAATGTCTCTGGATCTGATGGCAAAGCAACAGACAACGCAGCTATGCCAACTACAAGCACAGCAGCTGCTCAAACCCTGACCACAACAGACAACACAGCTGCTCCAAGTACAGCAGCTACATCAACCCCAGTGACAAGCACAACAGCTACTCAAACCCTGACCACAACAGACAATGCAACTACTCCAACTTCAAATACAGCAGTTACACCAACCCCAGTGACAAGCACAACAGCTACTCAAACCCTGACAGCAACAGACAATGTGGCTACTCCAAGCACCGCAGCCACACCAACCCCAGTGACAAGCACAGTAGCTACTCAAACCCCGATAGCAACAGACAATATAGCTACTCCAAGCACCGCAGCTACACCACCCCCAGTGACAAGCACAGCAGCTACTCAAACCCCGACAGCAACAGACAATGCAGCTGTTGGTGTTACTCAAATCCCAAGCACAACAGCTGCACCAACCCCGGCAACAGACACTGCAGCCACTCCAACCCTAGTGGCAGGCACTGCAGCCACTCCAACCACAGTGACAAACACAGTAGCTACTCAAACCCCGACAGCAACAGATAATGCAACTGTTGGTGTTACTCAACTCCCAAGCACAACAGCTGCACCAACCCCAGCAATAGACATTGCAACCACTCCAATCCTAGTGGCAGACACTGCAGCCACTCCAACCACAGTGACAAACACTGCAGGTAAACCAAATGGCCAGTTTGTGACAATATCTGTTGCCCCTGTAAGCAAAAGCAAACGAGAGGCACACAGAGCAACCTGTGAAGTGAAGAAAGATGAAGACCCAATACCATTACTACACGGAACAGGATCTGAACAAGAGTTACTACTACGTGGATCAGAGGAAGAGAAAGAAGAAGAAGAGGTCACTTCTAGACCCCAGACTTCAACCGAGCTGTGGAATACGCGAAAAGATTTCACCCGTCTTCCAGGGGAGCACATTGTCACCTGGTTGCTCCGATGCTGGGACAATGGGGCCGACGGTCATGAACTAGAAGGTAGGGAAGCCAAGCAGCTGGGATCACTTGCTAAGGAAGGAGGAATTGACAAAGCGATTGCAAGAGAGAAGCGAGCTCTCAGTCTTTGGAGGCGGCTCCTGGCAGCTGTGAAGGAAAGGTTTCCCTGCAGAGACGATATTACGAGTCGCTCAGCCAACTGGACCACCACAGAGAAAGGCATCCAGTCCCTGAGGGAATCAGCCATTCTAGAGATAATCTATCATAGGCCGGATGCCAGGAACACATCCGTAGATCCAGATGAAGTCGAATGTACACGACCCATGTGGTGGAAACTTACACGGAGTGCACCATCATCATATGCCCACACATTGGCATCAATGACCTGGAATGACGGAGTATCACCAGCAGTGGATTACCTGATTCATCAGCTCTGAGAGTCAAAGACAATCTCACCCCTTCCATCATTTCAGCTGTGGAAAAACTGTCCCAGGAGTTCAAACAATTGAGAGACGATTTATCCGATCTACCCAGCTCCCCACGCGTACCAACCCATGTCTCAACTATTAACAGAAGGCGCCCTACTGCTCGAGAAAGAAAATATAGGAGGTACACGCCACGGGCCACCCTATGATTTTACCTGCGGGATCACGGAGAAGACATGAGAAAGTGGGATGGAAAACCTACCTCAGTTCTGGAACAACGGGTGCATGAACTGAAGAGGAGAACAATGGTCAAGGATGATCCTCCCAGGAAAGCTGCTGCTCCAGTCTCTGGTGAGCAGTTTCCCAAAGGGAGTGGAAGAGCTGATTTTACTCCAGCTCCTGTGATAAGGAATACTAATCCCTTTCTACAAGACAGAAGTGGAGAATTTTATGATCACTATTAGAGGGGCCCTGCCTCCAGCCAGGTGGAGGAGAGGGATAATCGGGTTTACTGGACTGTGTGGATCAGATGGCCTGGCACATCAGTCCCACAGAAGTATAAGGCTCTAGTAGATACCGGTGCACAGTGTACCCTGATGCCATCAAGGTATCAAAGGGTGGAACCCATTTATGTTTCTGGAGTGACAGGAGGATCCCAAGAGTTAACTGTACTGGAAGCTGAAATCAGCCTGACTGGGAGGAAGTGGCAAAAGCACCCCATTGCAACTGGTCCAGGGGCTCCATGCATCCTTGGCATAGACTATCTCAGGAGAGGGTACTTCAAAGACCCAAAAGGGTATAGATGGGCTTTTGGTATCGCTGCCTTGGAAACAGAGGAAATTAAGTAGCTGTCTACCTTGCCCGGCTAGCTCAGTCAGTAGAGCATGAGACTCTTAATCTCAGGGTCGTGGGTTCATGCCCCACATTGGGCACCAGAAAGAACTGTTATGGTTTGAGCCCAGCTGGTAACTCAGAACCATGCACTCTCTCACTCTCCCCCTTCTTCCTCCCCCCGCTCCCGGAGGGATGGGGAGGAGAATCGGAAGAATGTAACTCCCACGGGTTGAGATAAGAGCAGTCCAGTAACTAAGGTATAATACAAACCACTACTGCTACCACCAGTGATAATAGTGATTAGTGAAATAACAAGGGGAGAGGATACAATTGCTCACCACCCGCTGACCAATACCCAGCCCGACCCGAGCAGTGATCTGGCCTTCTGGGTAACTCCCACCGGTGTATGTACTGGGCATGACGTGCTGTGGTATGGAATACCCCTTTGGCCAGTTTGGGTCAGGTGTCCTGTCTCTGCTTCCTCCCAGCTTCCCCTCCTCCCTGGCAGAGCATGAGACTGAGAAAGTCCTTGGTCGGAGTAAACATTACTTAGCAACAACTAAAAACATCGGTGTTATCAGTGTTGTTCCCAGGCTGAAAGTTAAAAAACACAGCACTGCAGCAGCTACTAAGAAGGAGAAAAATGACTGCTATAGCTGAACCCAGGACATGTGCCTATTTGTGTCACAATTCTCCAATGTAGAAGAGGCATTGTAGGTCAAAGCATAAGGGTACCTTTTAAAAACTTAGCAAGTGGGTGGTGAAGGCTGTTGCTGCAATACAGAATGATAGAATCATAGAATAATTAGGGTTGGAAAGGACCTTAAGATCATCTAGTTCCAACCCCACTGTCATGGGCAGGGACACCTCGCACTAAAACATGTCACCCAAGACTCCGTCCAGCCTGGCCTTGAACACCGCCAGGGATGGAGCATTCACAGTTTCCTTGAGTAACCCATTCTAGTGCCTCACCACCCTCACAGAAAAGAATTTCTGCTTTATATCTAACCTGAATTTCCCCTGTGGACACTGATGAAAGAGAAGCCTCTTGTTTGCACTGAATGCATCTGTTACAAGGAAAATGTCATTTTCGTCAAGTCTCTATGTCACAAAACAGAAAGTTTCCACTTGAAAAAAATCTATCTCCCTGCTGTGTGTCATTCCTATTTCCACAAATAAACAAGAACATTTCTTAACCCAGCTAAATGTTCCTGCTACAACATTACGTGTTCATAACAGCATGTAGTGCATGTTACCAATTCATAAAAAGCTATGCCCATCTTCAGTGTGAGAGCAGAATCTTTTTTCAGTTTAAAGCATACAGCTCAGGATTTTACTGTTTTCAAATTCTCAGCTTCCCATTTCTGCTACCTATTAAGGAAAATGCTGTCTCTCTTCTATGAGATTCCTCTTTCCTCTACCCCATGCACAAACTTAACAAACAGCATATTTCTCCTGAGAATGCAGTTTAATAGGCAAAATGCACACAGTTCCACTTTTGAGACCCCCCACATGGACTGGATTGTGCTTAGACAATATTGCTGTAATCAATTAGCACTTTGACAATTAGCCAAGCCCAGGACCTGGGCCTCCTGCAGCAGGTGATGCAGAACTTTCAATTACATCTTTCTATTTCCCACAGCTCAGCACTGAATTAATAATACACGCTGGTGGCAGGCTAATAGAAATGAAGACATAGATTAGCTGTAGTAATAAAAGCAGAAGGGAAAACTAGGCGAACAGAAGAGGAGCCTTATATATAGCCGTATATCCTGTGAGACAGCATTAAGGTATAGGTAGCCTTCATCAGACTAGAATACACTGGCTCTTATTTACACATTTGCCTCAAAAAGTCTCATAGCTACACTTTCACAGCTTTCATGCAGCTCACAAATTCCTACATGATTAGGTGTTGGTATGTACTCAAAGCAGACATCGATTTTTCTAATTAAGCACATAGCTGTTTCTCTAAGTCTTCTTTGCCACAACCTCATTCTCTGCTACCATGATAGAGCCAGCTTCGATCCCAGAGCCTTCAAGGCCTTGTGAACATTTTTACTTGTAAGACATAAATTATTATTTGGGAAAGGGACACCACTGAATTGTAGCTTTCAGATGTCAGGCAACTTGTGCACTGTACAGGGAATTCACACAACATCATCTCTTCTTACAGATAAGAGACTGTAGAAGTCCCACAGGAAAAATTACACAGAAATGGTTAGTCTTACCGGGACACATAGGAGTTCACTCCTTTTGTCGTGGGATCTCTCCTGGCACTGATGGCAGCCATTGCGCTGTGTCTGCACCTAAGAAAGGCAGAGTTTCTGGATGGAGCAGCGGCAAGATCAGAAAAAACTCCTCAGAACCTGTGTCAAAATGTGCTTTTTAAAATGTCATTTTAAAGCAGTTTTTGAAGGCAAGAAGCACATTTAAGAAGAAACAGGTGTGTGTTGTGAAGGGCACACCATCCTAAAGGTACTTGAAGAGACTAACAGGTAAAGGAGGGGAAAAAGCAAATAAAAGGAAATAATCTAGTGTTCTGGAATGGGGGGGAAAGAACAACTATTAGATATTTTTACTTCATTACCCTCTCTATAATGCAAAATGTCTAGGTTTGTCAGGCTTTTCTGATTTTGACAGATGTAAACATGACAGTGCATTTCCTATCATCTCTAAGTTTATGATCAGTCACTGACACCTTCAGTGTGGAATAGGCCTAAATTTTCAGCTTCAAAAACCATTTTATACCTACTAAGATGTTTATTCCTCTACCATGGTTGCTTTCTTGCCTAGACATATGCAGTGGCTTTTGTTTGTTTGTTTGTTAAAAATAGATAATATTAGGTTGAGGTTATGCTCTGGGGTAAGACTGAAACAATGCAGTCTAAGTCTATCTTAACCTCCTTATATAAATCTGGAGCTGGTCACTATTCCTGCATCTCTTACATCTGTTTATGAAGCGTGGATGTTTCTTCCATCCTCATCTTGTTTTCTTTGTCTATATAATCTGTATGACACTAGGAAAAGAGGCTGTAGTGATTCTTCAGTGATGCATTGTCATATTAACAGTTCTGCATCTTATCATCACTGTAATACAACTGATTAATAGTGAATTCATACCTCTCTTCTTACAGTCTCACCTCTTCCACAAAATACAGGTTTCATTCAGATAACCACGACTAGTTACTCCATCTCCCATCTCTGTCCTGTAATGTAAATCCTTGAGCAGCAGATGGCGTATGTGAAACGGAAATTAGGGGTAACTCGGTTAAAAAAACCAAAACTAACCAAAACTAATTCCCAGTTTGCTCTGCTTTCTCTGCTGTCTGCACAGCTCCCTACTTCAGCTACAAGATAGAAATGGGCTACTTTGTCATTTCAGTTTTTGATACACTCTGCATGTGGTCCGTAACTTAACACCCATTTCTTCTCCTCAGTCTTCTGTCAAGGGCATCAGTTTAACAAATTCCTGCATGAAAAAATGTGAAACATAATGAAAAAAAGTAAAAAGGGATCATTCAAGAGAAATCTGGGCACTGACATGTTTCTCGGTCCCATTTTCCTTTTCTTTGCAGGCAGTTTTTGATCACCAGCCAAACCTGACTAAAAGCTGTAAACTTCTTTCCTGCTATTTATTATTACAGTTTCCTTCTCTATGCAGATGGATCCTGCTAAAGGCAATAAATATCTGTTACCCAGATAACAAAGAACAAGCCAACAAAACATAAATCATTAAGTGCCAAAGGAGCTGCTCAAATATCAAGAAACAGCAACATCTGTTTCTCCCTTTTCTAAATGCTTTCTGGTAGACTAATAGGCAAAGAGCTCTTCCCTCCAGAAGAGATTGGAATTGTCCAGGCAAAAAAAATCCAGTTTTTTTCAGAGTTGGTAAAGTCTTATAATGCTACCCCAAAAATATTATGCAATCAAGAAGAGACCTCTGTCTTTCCAGGCACATCTACTCAGTTCTCAGCAATGTGACAAGTGGTTCTTGGTTCTTGTCTCTCGTGGCTAATACTGGTAAGGATGTATTTAACATTAAACTGAAGTGTCTGAATCAAGTGCACTTCAGGACCTGGGGCATCTCTCCTCAACCCACCAGAGCTAAACCGTGTGTACTGTCAGACCCAGGTTTCTTCCACCCCAGCCCAATGGATGCTTCTACTGCTTTTACCATCTGCAGATCTGGCCAGCAGCAAGATGCAGACACACACACTTGAAATTAACATTGCCCCTCACACAGACTAAGACAGACAGAGAAGTGCATTTTCCAGCAACTTGCTTCTTACATGTGCATACACACACACAGTACAGAGAGTGAGAAATATTCAATCATAGGACTTTATAGCAAGAAGATAACCCTGCAGTGATCAGGTGCTGGGCTCAGGCTGATGAGCTTACTGACTGTCAGCTTGCTTGCAAGTGACCGGCCTTTTTTATTCCCCCTTCTGTCCATTTCTCTGTGCTTGTTCTTCCCTTATCAACTTTAATCCCTCTCTAGGTCACCTCAGCCTTAAAGCAGTATTACTGACAAGGTTACGCCTAGGTGCTGTTGGCCTTGCAAAACTGCACTTTCCAAAATGTCTCCAATGCTCCTCCAAAATTGTGCGTGAAGTGTGGCAGTCTCTCACATCATTTCCACTTAATTAGTTGTGAAATCCTGTCCTGCCTTGGGGTGCTATAAGTAACTCTGTGAGCCTCTTGCATTGTTATTTACATTCAGCAGTTTCTCATGTTGCATGCAGCAGATTCCTGTGGTCTGTTCAGCTAGCCAAACCGTATACCAGGGCTTGTGCACATGGCTACCTGGCAAGGTAGTTACCTATGTGCATGGGTTTAACTACCTGGCTAATTTTCACTGGCTTCCTCAGTTAAACAAAAAGTGGCTACTTTTGATTTACAAAAGAAAATTCAGATGCTTTATGTGCATTAACCTTTAGAGAAACATTGCAAGATGATTGCAATTAACCACAACTCCAGAACAAAACCCTATGTAACTGTTATCTCTCTCCATGTACCACTATTTTATCAATGTCGTGAAGAATATCTTTTTTATAATGTTTATGCACTTCTGATACAATGCAGACATAACCTTAAATGAATTTTAATGGCTGCTGTAATCTCATATCTGAAAACATCCAATCTAAAATCCCAGTAAGAAGGCATGTAAGATGAGAACAAAGAAGTTCTTTCACTTCTCACAGAAGTTCAAATTTACTTGAAGAAAAAAATATATATATTATACATATATTTATGTTTGTATATTTTTAGTTTAGCCAGCATCTGTTCATAGCAGACATTGCTTTTCCCAACAGTTTCATAAGAGTTGTTTTAAACATGATGCAAAAGCAACCTTGTACTACTTTAAAAGTATATGGTATGCTGACAAGGAAGATAATACTATCTCCTCCTATAAAGGAATTTCAGTTAGGGTTTTGGCAACTTATGTTTTATATTTTACATTTTGTGAGACAGAGAGCTGTGTATCACAATCTGGAAATAATTTTGCTATAATATGCAATACATTTATTTCCCTTCATCAGCAATATTCAGCCGCATATTCTGTTTATTTTTGCCATTGTCTTTTGTCTGTTCTAAATATGACCAAGATTACTGAACTCCTTCAATCGCTTGTTGCATGAGCCATCTGGTATATGGGCATAAGGAAAGAATAAACACACACAGTGACATATGCAGTCTACAGCAACATGCTCAACTTCCAGTGACAGCCAACTTGTTTCCCTCAGCAGAGATGGGACAAGACAGTTTGTTTGTTAAGAAGAACATACAGTTTGTTTGATATTTGGGGTGAAAACATATCTTCATATCTGCATAATGTTACATCATTTGCAAGACTGTTGTAGATTTAGCAGTCTATAAAAACAAAAGAAAACCAAATGTCTGAGGACAGAGGCAAAGACAACAACCAAAAAGGTTTCCTTTCTTACAGAGGAACATTGGAGCTACAAACTTACTGCAGTTAATTATGGATTTTAATACTGCTGGAGTAGCTTGGATCGAAATTCTCTTACATGCCAACTGAGCTAGGAAACTTGTGAGTTGTTTTAAAAATCCTACTCCTGTAAACACTGCATATGGTAA
Source organism: Strigops habroptila (assembly GCF_004027225.2). Lineage (NCBI taxonomy): Eukaryota > Metazoa > Chordata > Aves > Psittaciformes > Psittacidae > Strigops > Strigops habroptila. The sequence goes on from NC_044283.2 coordinate 41,096,618, forward strand.
AGAGGAAAGAAGTGACCTAGTCAAATGAAAGTCTGCCCTCTGGCTCTGGCCTGTGCACTCAGCTGGCTGAGTAATAGACTATCTGCCTGGAAGGATTTGTCTTTTTGAAATGGTTCAGATGTGCAGTTCAGAATCCGCATAAGGAGGAAGCAGATTTTAATTCTGCCTATCGTTGTTCAGGATAATTGCTACAATGGATTAATACCTGTGGGAGAAGTGTCTTTTTCTCGCTAGGAATGTAGTTACTCTACTGTACATTGCACATAAAGATAGAAAATGCTCTTCAAAGACCATATTGTGAAATCTTAACAGTAAAAGTCATTCCAATTTAAAGAAAGTCAAGCCTAATTAAGCATAATCCCTTCTATAATTTTGATCAATGCACTTTTTTTAATAGTAAGTGGGGATTTTTAGCTGCAGAAGAGCCTACTTTGCCTGCTGATACTGTTCAAGGATATTACAAAATCAGTTATCCAACAGGTGGAATAGACAACGTCTTTACTTTTTTTCGGGGTAGTTTTGGCCGTGAGAAAAAGATCAGAGCCAAAAATGTCTCTGCTTTTGTTTCTATGTACAAGCTGGTCTATAAATATTACAAACTGCTTTCTTTTCTTTCAAATGCAACATTTCAGTGAATATGAAATAATTTAGTGGGATTATGGCCTCTTTTTAAGTGTTACTTTTGGATATCTACTCAATGTTGACACTGAAGATCACTTTCTCTGCGTGTGAACAGCTGAATTGTGAAGGAAAAAGGAGTTTCAAAGGAAAAGCCTAGTGGTGGTTAATAACACAGTTCATGAATGAATGCTAATGAAGCAGCAGATGCAAAGGCTTCAGGTAAATTTGAACCAGACAGAAAAGGTGATGAGAGGTCCTCATGTAAGGTGCATATACCATGACAATTTTTATATGCAGGATCTCAAGCATGTAAGAAACCTAAAAAAGCAGCTTGAAGCTAACTTGCACCAAGTGGGATATGAACTACTTGTTCTTACAGATTTTCTGTCAGTGTAGACTATAAACAGAAAAGGTAGGATAACCTGAAATACTACCTATTTCAGACCTTGTTGAAATAACTGACAGCTTATTTTCATTAAATCCTTTCTCTCTCACACATACCTAATGCACACACAGAGATACTCAGCTGTGCCTAAGCTCAGGCAAAGTAGCTCTTTTCTGCAGGTATACCCTGAGAGGCAACAGAATGGCTATGGCTTTACTATATACAGTGCCAGAAATTTTGAGAGAGCAAAGGCTGTCTGATGTAGCTCCAAAATTCAGCCTGCAACCCCTTTCCATAGCAACATCTATCTAGTCCTTGCTTATCTCCCTTGGGATGGCAAAATTAATTGATCTTTACCTGTTGAGAAGTACAGAGGTGGTTTAGCACACACCCCCAAAACAGAAATACTATTTGAACTATTTATCTATCAGGCTGGAAAGAAAGAGAGAAGGCTCTTTGTATTGGTTTTAAATACTCAGAAGTGGTGACTGATAGAGGACACATGAGCAGATAAATAAAGAATTTCTGGAAAGAGCAAGAGGTAAAAATCAAAGAGAAACACCACTGACTGGAGAAGAAACAACAAGAAGGCAGATGAAAACAGAGGATTATTTCAGAGGCAAATAAATCTCTTTGAACTTCTGAGAGATGAACAGCTTGCCACAGTGTCAAGTGTGTGTGGAAAAGGGGGAAAGTTAGAGAGGTAAGCCTCGGCAAATGCGTTTGTATCAGTCACAGCTTTGGCATGCCCCTCCAGCTGAGGAGAACAGAGTGCACACATCAGCTGAAAGCAGATCTGTTTATATCCTTAAAATTTTCTCTTTCTCAAAACAAACCTTCAACCTTAAGAAAAATCAATCTTATCAATTACTGCATATCATATAAATCTAATATCATTTCCCAGATAGGGGAAGAAACACTCATCCTGGAATGACATCTACCAGATTTTTGCACCTTCAGGTAGAAGGTAAGCCAGAGGAAGCCAGGTATGAGTGTTCATCTGCTTTTAGATTAATAGTTTCCACCAATATAATGGCTTTGCGTTTCTTTTGGTTTATCTCTGTGCATTGAAAGAGCAGAGAGATGAAGCCGAGCTTCTAATTTTTATTAGCCAATGTGACAACTGCTGTACTATTTTTCAGTATCATTCACTGCCACAAATCTTTTGGAGACTAAAAAGCATTTGCACTGAAATTGTTTGAAGAGCATTCACATCTACAGTGATGATGATGTCTTTGGCTCTGAAGAAATATTTTCCATTCTCTATACAGGAGCGACGGCTTAGACACAAACCAAACCAAAAGAACACTTTCAAGCAGCACTGTACTATTAAAATGCTCTCCTGGTTGCACCTTCTCGTACACAAGAGACTTTTAGAGCATGAGGTTGTAGTGCAGTAAAATGTGGCCGCCATATTTTAAGAAGTATAACAGTGACATCTAGTGCAACAAAATTGCATGGCAGGCAACAGAAATGTTTGGTAGCCTAATTTCTTCAAATTCTGAGGGGAAAGTCATTGTCAGCAAGTTTCTGCAAGCTAAACTTACTAAACTATCTTTGACGTAGTATTTGATCAGATTGACATTAATTTCTTAAGTATTGGTCAACAAAACGAGATAAATATTTATGATGTGGGAGAGCAATAACCAGTTAAGGAAGAAACAAAGCTTTTTGGGGGGAGATTCTGATGTACTTTTGAAGAGAGACCCACCATGTTGTCATGGCAGGAATTTTTGTATTACCAGTTGCATCACTTGTTTCAGGTACCTCTTAGACCGCTTATACAAATGAAATAAAGGAAGTTAAATGGAAATGTAGTAGGTGAAGGAAGTACAATTTTTCGCACTTGTGATTTGACAGTATCTTAGTCACTTCACATTGTGGCCACTTTGCCAGGAAAGACAGTCCTACTCAAAGTGCCTTACACAGGCTGAAGAGATTTGCATTTGCTTGCAATCTCCTTGGTTATCTTCAACTATTAGTTCTGATTACTGAGGATCCTTTTGGATCTTTGTGGCTTGAGAAAGGAGGAGACAACATATCTATTTAGAGAAAGAAAGTTAAAGCTGCTCTATTTCTTTCAAGGAATTTCCAGATGGAAAATATGAATACCTGCTGCACTGCATATGTGTAGTAACTCCAAAGCCTTCAGGATATATTGCATGAAGGTGTACACTGTGTAATACATGCCCAGTAAACCCAACATTTTCCAGAATTATGGTATTCCCTCTCTGTGCATACGTGCTGTGGAAATTTCCAGGCTTTCCAGACTCACAGTTGCTCTATTAGAGCTACCATACAGTAACTCCAACAGGGCTGAATGATGGCCAGGAATCCTGGTGAAAGGTATGCAGTTTTGAATTCTGTTACATTATTCAGTTCTGAGGTAAAATCCTTCAAACTTGATAAGCAAGACAGGAGAGTTTGATTTACCTCTTGTCTGCAACTGTCTTTCTGACCACCTTATAACTTAATGCAAAGTAGCCCATAAGACCTGTATGTAAACTGTGAGGACTTTCTAAGGAGCTGATACACGCTTTCTCCTCCTGAACTAGTCACAAGTGAAAATTTAGAGATCAACCAATGCCAAGGAAATGCAGCAAAACCAGAAAAGCCAGAAGGACAAAGAAAAAAACATTATTCAATGACATCGGGAGCTTTCTAGCTGAAAAAGATGACAAATTTTGAATTTAGAGAGGAAATTAATACGAGGAGATCAGAGAAGTGTATCAATAACACAAGCAAAGAGGAATCAGATACTTCAATCCATCATTCTAGGGTACAAAAGGGCTATTACAAATACAAGTGCAAATTAACAAGAGAGTTAATCCCAACTAAATACAATCAAGCAGACACTTTGACTGAAAAGATCATATTACACGTTGACAAGTTTGCCGCTTGAGTTATTAGAATCCTGTGTTGCAAACCAAACCAAAACCAGATCTCACATTTTCAATGGAGCAAGAAGTAGTAAATCACAGGGCAGGTATAAGAAGCCCATAATACGTGTTCACTGTCTCAGACTCAAGTCCTGCCCACACATGGTTGCCAGCTGGGCAGGAACCTCTCACCCTAACCAGAACCTTCCCCCTCAGAAGAAGTTTTAAATTAAACCCCAAGTGTCCACTCCCTGAATTCACCAATGCAGCTGCCTTTCCCTGCTCATGACTCATTAAAGCTGTGCTCAGCAGGAAGCAAGAAACCTTGCATGGGCCCCTAAATTTTTACTGTGTCTGAAGCTTTCACTTTCTTGCTTTTATAATTGATTGTTTAAAGTTTTCACATTTGAGTCCTGCTGTGCCTGAAATTCTTACAGTTTTTATAAGGTAGACTCTCCCATTGAGTATGGTATTAGAGGTTGAGGCTACATACTTGACAGCCTTAAAACCAGAAAAAGCTGCTCTTCTCTCATCATCCTTTCCAGTCTCTACTGTGGCTCTACAATGCAACCCAAATCTCTTCATTCCACTTCTATGGTCTTATTATACACAGTTTGATTTTGAGCCAACTATGTGAAATTTCTCTGCCTGGCACAAATTTATTCTCTGCGTCTTCCTCTTCTCCTGCTGCAGTTACAGCCTCATGTCCTGTAACCAACTCATGTTGGACTCAGGGGCAAATAACAATACTCAGACTCTTCCTTCATCATCCTGGTATTGCCAGTATCTCCATGGACTCCTCACCTTCTAATTCAAATGAAACATTCTCCTCACATCCCTGAAAAAGATCTGAAGAGCTGTTTTTTCCTTTAACTACACTTATAGAGGCTGGCATGATTAAGGTGGGTATTTGAGCCCACTTGAAGAAGTTTTTGCCACATTTTTGAGCAATCAGACAAAAAGGCTTTTGTGGAAATTGGTTTACAACAGAAGGCTCTTTGTATGGGATTTGTTGCAACAGCAGCTTCACCTCCAACAAAATCCTATGTGAACTCTGCTTTCAGTCAAGAAGCTGAACAGTGGGTAAAAGAGCCAGCCCTGACTGAGCTGCCAGTATGATTTTTGCTTAAGGCAGAAAATATTTTTCAAAGAAGTCTAATTTTGCCCATGGTTCTCCTGCATAACACTGGGCAATCTGCACCAGGATTTATGTGTGTTATTCAAGGGCAATGTGAAAGATGGTTTGCATATGAGGCAGCAGTATACTCTCTCTGGCTGACCTGGAGCTGATGCTGTTTGCATAAGGGAAAAATATTTCTTGGATGTCGAGGGACAACTGCCTTTTGTGGTTCATGTCCCATGTTTGGTCTTGGCCTACAGTTACTAGTTGAGACTTAAAATACTATACCAAGTCTGAGAGAGATTGTTTTGGCTTCTCTATCCTTTACGCAAGGTTTACATGTCTTCAGATGCTTTAGAGGCCTGTTCTTCCATCTGCAGTCTGTTTCTGTAACAGTTTAATTTTTTCGTGGCTGTTTTACAGATCATTAACTTAGAATAAGGAATTGTCTCTAAATTCAAACAAGCAGTCATTTAAAAATGGTTGGCTGTGTAGTCTCATGTCTGTGATCTCTAATGAAGTCTTTTAAAGGTTTTTCAGTACAGAGTTCAGCTGAGTCCTTTGATTTGCAGCACACAAGAATGTAAAGCATTCAGCATAGCATATTCACCTTCTTTTCCAGCCACTCAGCATATAGAAGTCACAGGCACAGTAGATTTAAATTTTGTGCTACCCAATGAAACAGGGAATACAGATACAGGAGTTTTTACTAAACCCACATGGTGCATGTAAATGATAAAACTAAACTCTGTATGAACAGCTTGGACCTAAAAGCAGTAGGTAGGTAGTTCTGCATTCATAGCATCACTGCACCATAACTAATAAGACCAGACTATTTAGCTTTCTTTTCACTATTTTCTAATGCTTCCATTTTAAGAAATGACTTTAGCACATCTGCACTGGCTTGACTTTAGTGGTAAGGTCTCGTAAAATTCAAGGTTATTACATGCAGATATTTAGTGATTTCTGGGCTGCAATGAAGGAACTAGATTTACATAAAGGGTAGTTAACAGCAGCAATCTGGTAGTGTAGAAGTCAATTTACATTGCTCAGAAGCAGGTTAAATTGCTCTCTGCCATACCTAGCAGGTATGCTTAAGTTTTCACTATCATTTTAGATTTTAATTTTTTTGGGGTTTTTTGAAAAGAAAGCTCCATGGGAGATGTATAATTTGGGAATATATTCCAGATAATGTATACTCAGGTGCTCTTGGAAATTTGAAAACTGTGATCTCTCTTCCAGTACAAAAGCTGTAGAAATCAAATAGATTCACCTTTCACAGAAATGTTCACACTTTCCAAGTTCAGTGAAGAAGCATCTCCATTAGATGATCACAGAGTGAAATGAGGTGAGGTGACTGTTCAGACTTTGTGCTTTCACTCCCATCTCTATGGCACTTCACAGGCTAGTGGAAGGTTTTTGCTCATTTAAGGCAATCCCAACTGTCACATTAAAAAAAATGTTTGCTGCTTTTTCAGAGGCAGCACAACACTGAAAAGACATGGGGAGATGAGTAAAGAAATGGAGAATAACACAGTTTTTCATGAACAGTTTTGCATAGCTTTACACACCTGACAACTACATGACATGGCCCTGCATGTACAAAGCACCAACCAATGCTGTGAAATATGTGCAGTCATGATGAATTTAAGAACAGAGTTTAAAGCTTAGTTTAAAATCTTAGTGAAAGTTTATCTGAAAAATGCATTAAAGGTGTATCTTTACACCTTTACATCAGTAACTTCTGCACACTTCTGTTTTCAGACTACATTTCATCTGTGACTTTACGCTGACGGTAGAGTACAAATATAAACTTTCTGTTCCTGCAGCTAAAGTTTCTGCTATCAGATACTAACAGTAGTTACAAGTAATAAATACCATATGACATGCAGTTGAACAACCTTATTCAGCAGAGGACAGAGGTACCCAAACCTAAATTTTCTTATTTTAGATTTATGCTTATTCCCCTTAGATATAGAAAACCAGTTTGGAGGCTTTCTTAAATTATTTTTCTTTCTTTGTGATTCAGTTGCTGCATTTGAAGGGATATCAAAGAACAGTGTTTTGAAAGATTATTTAAAAAAAAAAGTAGTATTTCTAAATTATTGCTAAAAGATAAATGCCAAAAGATAAATTCTATGGGTATTTATCTCAGGGCTATTTTAAATTATGTGTTCATGGCTGCAGTGTTCAGGAGTTATGATGTGTATACAGCAAGCCTGAAAAGAATGAAGGTGGAGAAGAATAAAGAAGATGGAATAATCTGAATAACGCTTCTGGTAACCAATAACTCTGACACACATGGTATGTGTTCTGTTGTCATCTCACAGTAAGAAACTGGAGTACATCTCATTTCACTTAATCGGAGCAGATGGATACAGTACTGTTAAGCATCATCTACCACAAGTAATTGCATTGCCATCTCATTGACATACAGTCTACACTGCTTTTATTTTGTTTGGCACACACATATTTTACAGAAATGCCCCAAAGATACAGCAGTGGCAAATTAAGAGATACTACAGGGAAAGATCAGTCATTTCCACCTGTTCCATCTTTTATGATTCTCAATCTCACAAAGCCTCTGGGCTGCTTTCCTGAAGCCTTGCAGAATAAACAAATGTTTCAGTGTGGCAAAGCTGAGAACATGCATGGGTGCTTTAGTAATTTGCTGTGCTCCATTTGTTTTTAACTCAAATAAGGAAGGCCACTATCAACACAAAAAATGTGAGCAAACCATTACTTCCCAAATGAACAAGTAACAAGAAACAAAACCCAGAAAGAATCAAAATTTCTCATATATTGTTTAGTTCATTATTTACAGAAGTATCACTTATAAATGGTGTCTTTTTTTTTCATTAATACCATGCATTTATTGGATTTTATTGTAAAATAACCTAAAGTAACCCTGGGCATGAAAAAACCCCACACAGATCTGAAAACTGTGAATTTGTTCTGAGCTGTAAACATGGGATCAATGTTTCTCTCCTCTAAGGTCAAAGAAAAAGGGAGCACTTGTCTTACTGCCAGGAGTTCAGCCCCAAGTCCTGCATAGCGCCACAAGTCATGGGTTTTGTAAATGGCTGAAATGAAGGGTCTCAGCTGCACCCCATACAGGCTGCTAAAACCACAAAATGACCTGATGGCCCCTTACGCTCCTTGAATAGTAAAATACCTCTTTTAGTTTCTCCTGCTTCTCATCATAATCACCTACCCCTGCTCATCTGGCCAGGAAGAACATAAAGGGAGCGTAATTGCTGCCCCTGCCTGTTTAGACCTGCCAAAGGACTGCTGGTTACCTTTAATCACTAACAGAAGCATGATTCTTCGAGACAAGAGTGTGTGGCACATAACACAGTTTCTCACTTCCCTTCTACAGCTAAATTTTGTTTCCTGTCAAAGCAGAATGCACTAAGACAGATGTGCCCAAAAGTAAGTCATCCTTAGAAAAGCCCATCCAAATACAAAAATGATGAAATGGAAAAAAAAAATAGATCATGAAGAAATCTGTTAAATATTTTCAGAGATCAGCTGAACATTAAACACAGTTAGGCTGCACAGGGGAATAAAATAGTCACACACATGGTGTAAGCACTTTCTTGTCTTTGCACTGCATGGAAAGGGGTCTGCAATCATGATAATTACAGGCTTTAATAAAAAGCATATGCAAGTGAATGGGGGAAAGTGGCAATTTAATATTATTGAATCAAATTTCAGATCACATTTCTAACTTCTTGTTGCACTTTCCCACTACTTCCCAGTCTTAAGAGTATTCTTCTGATGTATGCACTTGAACATATGTATGTTATATACATTCAGAGAGTATCTATAAATATTTAGAATTATCTCAACAATTTAGAAAACTGTGTTAATTTTTTAAATTACCTACCTCAAAAATCAAGTTCAGATCATGTCCCAGGTATTTAGTCAACCGTACAGCCAACCACTAATAAAATTAATGAGTTATCAATGCAGAAGCTTCTTTTCTATTTGCCCAATTACAGATTTTTCTGATTAACATACATAATCACTCTGGCCTTTTCAGCTGAGATTTGGAAGTATATGAAGAAATCTTTCAATAAGCTTATATCTGGTTACATATTAAGGGTATGCATATGCTTGGATGAACATCCAAAAAAAAAATCCCAATTTCCAGCGGTGTGAGCTTTTGCTCTACATGGAGCTGTCAAAGCACTACTAAATGGTTTTTAAAAATGAACTAACAAACAGTACTCTTTTTGAATCCTGCCATATATTATTTGTCACGCCAATATGCATAAAAAACAGAGATGCTCTGTTTCGTTCTACTTTTAAGAATAAGAAAGTATTTCAGTTACGTGGTGGATACCATTATTTTTTGACCACAGTTTAAATTAAAATTATGCTACCCCATATTACGACAACATTCATTTTGGGGTACACGTCTGTATCACCAGTATCAGTTTCACTGGAGCATAGCCCAGACCATACACTGCTCAAATAAAAGCTTTGCCTTAAGTGTTGACCAAAAGGGACTTCACATCTCTGTGACTGATAGATAAACTGTTTACACAAGATGAAAGTGCTAACAAGGTCAGAAGTATGTTGTAAGGTACACAGTCCTGTTAAAAGTAAGTAATTGGGATAAACTTATTAAGCGTGGGATGGTGCATGGCCAAAGATAAGAGAGGAATGTGAGCTTGCAGATCAGGGGACAGGTCACACTCAGCACTTGGGGAGGAGTATGGTGCAGGTGGACTCTTTCACAGGTTCAGGTCAGTATACGTCCTGATTGCAGATGAAAAAAATCATGTAACTTTACTGACCAAAAGAACACAGCTTTCTGATAGGCATATGTGCACTAGCACCTTGGCAGAACAACCATCCGAGGACCATCCTTATGATAATAAACCTTGCCAAACCTCAGTCAAACTTGTGGTCATTCATTACAAGAGAAAAGCAAGACTGAAATCTGGCTAAAGACATGCTAGCACCAAAGCCCTTGTCACACCATACAGCACTGACAAATAAAGCTATAAAACCAACCAAACAAAAGATAAACCTTTTAATGCATTATCCATAAAAAAAGACATTACAAAAAACCAAAACAAAACCCAAACCACAACAAAAAAACACACACACAAAAAAAAAAAAAAAAAACCAACCAACCAATCAACCCAATTCCCCCCCCCCCCCCCAGAAAAACCCCAAACAAACCAACAAACCCTTAGAGCAAATCTTACAAAATTCCAAGTTTGGTGTCATGTATTAAAAATCACCCAGGTGTGCATCAATGCATTGCTACTGCTCTGAGGGAAGCAGAGCCACTCAGCTGGAGGAAGTCACTGACTAATCATCGTAAAGCAGATTTTGTTGAAGTGTTAAACTGGCTTTTGTACCCAGTAGTTCCTCCTGCTATCTGGTTATTTCAGTTCAGTAACTCATTTGCTGAAAGATGAAAATGAACTGGGAGGTGAAAAAAGGGCAAGGGTTGTTTTCTTCATACAATCTGTAGAATAAAAATGATGTGCTACCTCCTACTAGGTCTCCTACTTCTGAAAGGTTTGGTAAGTACTAATCAGAAATAACCACCCCAGTTCTTTAATTGCAGATAGCATTGCACTTTATATACATTTCAAATTCTTCTTCAGTATCAGGCATGTTTGAGGTAGATTCAAATGACTAATAAAACCACCATCTAACTCATGAGCACTTTCATCTCAATTTTAAATTCTGTCCAAATGTAGTCTCAAGTGAAATACAAAAAATAAACTTTCAATAAATTACATTATTTACTTTCTAATAACTAAGAGACACAAAGATAAATGAAGATTGAAATTGTGATTGAAATAGTTGATGTATATCAATTTGTTTCAGTAGAGATGCTCACTGTTTTACTTCTAATCCATCAATGTCAGTTTTTCAAAGTAAAAAAAAAAAAGAAAAAATATGAGAAACATTTATTTTTTAAATCAGAGATATCGTTTTTACCTTTTTTTCAACATCCCTCCTATCCCTCGCATGTCTGGAGCAGCTGAATGCAGTATTTAGTAGTTCTTAACCCAGCTAATACTGCTAGCTCATCTACACATCTAGTGTAGAACTCATGGAGCCACTGGCTACTGGCTTTTCTTTCCTGAAATGCCGTCAGCAAACAGCCTTCCTCACAGAAAACAACTAGAGATGAACAGCAGAGCATCCAGGCCATTTGGAGCTTGTCTAATACAGCCCTCCATGTAGAAGTGGGAACTCACTATATACATTTTAATGCTGGCTATGTCAGAGATGACAACAAAATACTTATTATCTGAAAGCTGTCAGCATATGTAATGAAGAGAAAAAGGAATTTCTGTTCTGTATGTGTTTTGTAAGCTGTAGTCACTGCTAGGGAAGTAATATATTGCTGAGTTATTTAAGCAGTGCCTGCAGCTTAAGGCTGAAGCAATTATTTATGCATTTGTAATAGCATTACACAGAATTATAGTTAAGTGGTTAACAGATGGAGGGACAGAAATTTCCAAGTCCTTTTTTTAAAAAAAATACCTAGATTATTCCTTCTTCACTAGCCAAACAGGCATTTGTAAAGAGAAAATTACATACCTCGGGCCAAGGTTTATAAACTTGCACTTCAATTTACTACGCTGTTTACAAGATATATGAGATAAATATTAGGAGACTGCAGTTAACCTGAGGACTGCATGCAAGTATGTTCTCACTTATGTTTATTCAGCACCTTGAGTTAAATTGTTTGCACTGATTCAATGGCAAAATTCATATTGCTTCTACTGAGAACAAGAGGGAGACCAGTGTTACAATAATGGAGTGGCCTAAATCCCACATATATGTTTCCCTATAATTTACAGAAGGATTTTCCTCTAACTTCGCAGATGATCTCTGGGAGTGACTCACAGATCTAATTTTTGTCTACAGAACCAATAGCAAAGTTGCTTCATTGTCTAGATTAGAATTAACACACAAAATCCACAGCGCTACAAAACAATTTATGCAAGATTAGTGACTTCTAACCAATATATAAAATATAAAACAATCAATGTCTACTAGCAAAAGAATGTCTAAAAAGCAAGTATTTGGAGGTTGCAAATATTATTTCTTGGAATCTGACTGTAAGTCTATAGTGGGTCTTTCTTCATCTATTTGGCTTATACATCCCATGCTATTGAGATGCTAGCCCCAGTTTGCAAGCATGTCTTTTTTTTGATGGTTGACTTTACAATAGCATTAATGATGGTCAAGAAAATATGCCTGAAGTCACAGTAAGAGCGTCAGTTATGATGTTCTGTCACTGCTCAGGTACCTAACTGCAGGCCTAACAGGAAAATAGACTGCTTTAAAGGAGAAAATCAAATGCAAAGTTCAGAGCAACAATCCAAGAAGGCTCACTGTACTCCTCAAGCTTTCTCTCTCCATCACAATTTACCTTTCACCTCATAGGCATGAGAAATGCAAATGATTAGTAGTTTTGATGGACTCCGAGTCCTGACTGATGGCCACCTCTCGCTGTGAAAAAGCACCAAGACTTGTGGACTTCTGAACAGAAGTAAAGAATATGTTAGATTGTGGCTTCATAGTGGCTTTGCCAGTCTGGATTGACTAATCTGAGTTGCAGCTATGCTGTGTTTATGGCCATAGTCTGCGAAGATGACTTAGCTGAAAGTCTTTTGCACAGTGGTTCTCAATTTCTTTGTCATATGTATGTAAACTGAACATTATACTTAGATATGCTTCCTAAAAACGATTTCCATGGAGACTGGATCCTGCCAATTTCATATATGGAGTCTGCTGATCAGCATATATGAACATATATTACTTAGTTGCCTTCACCTATTCCTTTGGTATAATCCACATACAACAAATTGTAAAGTACTGTTTTAAGAACAGGGTTCTCAAGGCACATATGGCATTTACATACAAAAGATACCTCTTGCACGTTGCTACAAAATGCTACAAATCAAGCCTCTTCTTTACTAAATATCTGCTCATTGACTTGAATCAGTTTGGAGAATACAATAAACATTGTCTGATTGCCAAGGCACTGCATGTACAGTGCAGCCCCAGGAAGATGGGCTCTTTTGGAAGAGCTGACAAAGAGCACTTGTGTCACATAACAGGAGGACACACAGCCACTTCCAGAAATGTTGCCTCCTAAAGGATGGGTTCATGAAGCAGAAGATGAGAATGAAAAAGCTAATGCAGAAATTTGGGGATTTTGGGATGACCCACCTTATTTGCAGGTCCCTGAATTAATCTGGGGAACGATGCAGGAACTTGAAGACACAAGTAATCTGGCCACCTCTTTTTAAGCTTTGTGCTGGAGTTGGGGCTCATTACATAACACCTTCCAGATGCCATCCATGTTGTTGGCTGTCCTTTAGATCACATGGTCAAGAAACATGCAATGATATTGCGTGCCATGGTGTTGCAGAATGTGAAGGTGATAGGAACACTTGTATTCTCTTTCAGGGGCAGCATGTCAAAGGAGCAATTCTTGTTAGCAGATTGCAGTGGTAGGGAGAATTGTGTAGACTTTCATTACATAAATTACTTGGCTGCTTTGCAAAGGCAAACAGTGACTTAGTTTTTATACTCCGAGAGCAATCTGCAGCTGAAACAAGAGCAACAGCTATTGATGCATTAATGTGTGTTCCTTATGGCAGGTCTGCAATTGCAATCATCAATCCCATCCAGATGAAAATAATCTTAATTAGATCTTAATCATCCTGTTTACCAGTCTGATCAGTAAAAGATCTCTCTTCCTTCTTTTCACCTTGCCTAGGTGTACGGCCAAAAAGAGAAAGCAGTTTCTGGGAGGGATTTCCCTTTGATGAATGGTAGTGTAGGATGCTTTGAGGTATCAAAGGAGGGACGATACTAGAAAGAGTTGGAGAGCACTTCACTAGGACGGCAAGAGCGACTTGCCTAAGGACGGAGCAACAATGTAGCAGGTTTATCTACACCAAAGTTTTTGATTCTTTCAGAATGAGGAAAACTCGAACAGCTTAAGTCTTGCTTTATAGCATTATTTTTTCTTGGCAAGACTTTTCTCCTCTCTCTTGCCGCCTCCAAACAGAACATCTAGCCAGAACACCAGGTTGTGTGTATTTGTTCATCTCATGGTCAGGGAGAAAACTGTCCCCGTTTTCCCACTCTGACCCTTTATGAACATGGGCCAAAGTTGCTGTTTTGTGTGTAGGTGTAAACAGATGTTTAACTCAGTAACTGGTGTCCTTGAGTCTCATAATTGATTTGCCTCTTTCTGTGGGGTTGTGATTCATGATAGACTCTCTCCCTTTCATATTCATCCAAATACAGCACAACAGAAGCAGCCCCACAGGCCACTGGTGAGCAGAGTTGAAGACCCCCTTCCTGCAGTCATTAGACTCCAAAGAACAAAGTGGAAATTACATTAAAATGAAAGTTAATCCATTTGAGGCTTTACCATATTCCTCACCAGAGGAAAAGGGAGCAATTTCTCTCAAGCAGGAACTTAGTGACAAAAATTCCTCTTTCAATATTGGGCACCAATCCCATAATATAATCCTGCATAGAAAAGAGTATATTTTCACACTGGACTAACAATACCTGGAAAGCAGCAAAACCCACACCCCACCTACTACTTTCAGTGATAGTAAATCACGATTCATTAGTACAACTTCATTATCCCAGCACATTAAAGCAAATATAGGTAAGATACAATCCTAAATCCCTCTAGACATTAAAATTCCTTATCTTGGAGCATAATGTCCAGGTCAGTGGCCTATATCACAAAAGCTATGCTGTTGGCATTTACTTTCTTTTGGTAAAGGATTTTGACTAATTCCCTACATGGATTAAGCTGCACATCTACTAACCTAGGTAGAAGATGGGTACAATTTCCTGCAAATAGTTTTTACTTGTGAGAAACAACTCTTCAGGTCCTTACTGTATGGCTATTCAAATCCCTTCCATCACTGGGACATGACTTTCTCCTTACTTCCAAATGCACTGTTGTAGATGTTGATTTAGAGGAGCGGTAGGGGTTTGTATCTTTTACTTCCTTCCCTGACAGGTTGCTGAGACTCAAGGATGGCTATAGCATAGGAGTATATGATTTGCATATGGTCCAGATGCAGAAAGGTATCAAGAAACTAAAGCAATACTCTGTAGCCACAGCACAAAAAGTCCCTCTACATTCTGTCTTTGTATGGCCCCACCTTAGTGCAGCAAGAAAAGAAGGGGACCTCAAGGCTGCATCAACCCCATCCACTTCTTGCATCCAGCATAACACAGGTATTGCTTCACTTCTCTCTCAAAAAAAAAAAAAAAAGTAATTCTAGCAGGATAGCCAACAAACAAAGGAGAACGAGGAAAAAGTCCAACCCATTGTAACTGTGTAGTGACAACTTCTCCCTTTCCCATTAATGATGGCAGACTTTCAACAACCCTTCCCACCTCGGTCTTACTCTTTCACATTGCTGATGCCCCAAGACCACTTCAGCACACTGTCTGCATGTAGCTAATGGCACTCATTTAAACACTTCTGTAAGAAATCATAAGGGAATGAGATAGAGGAGGTGAATACTTCCTCTAAAACACAAGGAAGAAGATTATTGTCTCATATATCATATGAGACAATATGATATATCAAATATATCATACTTTGAGTCTACTCATGTATTTATAAGTGCTTCCTGCAAATGGCTTGCCATATCCTTCCTTTAGGACTTAAAGGTTATACTACATTTCAGAGTTGTCTTCTACTGGCTTTGATTTGGGTGTTAAAAATAAGTAGATAAATGGCGCTAAAGTGTTTTAATTCTGGAAGGATGTTGGGTGATAAACTGCAAGGGTCAAATTCTGACCTGCACAAACCCAGAGCAGAACTTCATTACTTCAGCTGTACAGAGAACTAAAAAGACCTGGTTTCCTAGTGGTCCCAAGAGACACAATGATTGACAGGCAGATAAATAAGGAACTAGAGTTCTAAGAAATATGGACTATCTTTGAATTTAAAGGAAATGAGAAAAACGGAAGGGCCTTTTGCAGTCCAAGTGATGTTCAAGCTTAAGAATAAAAGGCATAATAGTAATAAATCTTCAGATTAAAAGAATATTTAAGACAGTTTAAATTACTAAATCATAATGTGCTCTAAATTCAGATTAGAAAAGACTGCTCTTCTTTCTTGAAAACTGATTTTAAGTAAACTTGGAGAAAAGATAGATTGACTGTAAGAGAAATATTTCACTTTTAATTTTGATAATACTAATCCGTAACTTGTATTTTGGGGAAAATTAAAAAAAAGTTAACTGATTGATAGGCTCAAACATAGAAAATCAAAGGAAATATTCCTGAAATTCTGCCTTCTAGGAAACAAAATAAAAAACAGCCCTCCTCAGAACTACATGACTACTTGTTTATTCATTTAGATTACTTTGCATACATACAAACACAATTATTTTTCTTTCTGATAATAGCTTTAAAGACAATGTGGAGCAGTAAGAAAGCTCATAAAACAGTTTCTTGTTAGGTATTTCTCAAAGTAAATCCAAAGGAAAGCTACTGTTGACTCCTTTTATGGTAGATATGACAAGCATGGAAACCCAACAGAACGTAATGTTGCATTTCTTACTGCCATAGGTGCCCCGGTGATTGCACTGTCCCATCTGTATATGCGTTTATTTTTAGACAAGATTTGTTTTCTGAAGGAATGGCAAAAAAGTTCAAAATTCCACATGATCTTTGGGTTAATTCTATCACATAAAGAAGTAAAAAAATAATATTTTAGCACAAAATTTTATATATCTTTCTTTGTTATTTATAACAAGTTATTTAAAGTAACAGTGACTTTACTTGTAGGAACAATTTTTTTCCAGTTTTAATTAATGGCTTAATATTATCCCTTTTTTGAGTTTTTGTCACATTACAGGTATTTTGGATATGATTCTAGGATGTAAAACAGACCTTGGAAAAATAGAAATTGACTGTGGGTATGGCCATCAGGCTCTGCTATGGTATACAGCAATAAAGTTACTGTAGAAATCCCATGCTCATTAATAGCAATCATCAGCTCTATAAATCAGACTAGAGCTTACCCATGTTGGTTGCATGACCTCAACTGAATGACACATGGTCCTGACACAGACCATGAGAAGAGTTCAGTAGTCTGTAGACTTCGTACAATAAGGCAGAAAGAACTAAATCTGCTGTGTATAGAACAAAAATGTGATGATACAGTTTGTTTTAGATCAGGCAGGTCTTGCCATTCATCCACCAATCTAAGACAAAAGGAGTCAGAAAAAGGTGATATACAATGATCATTGGGTCAGAAAAATGCGGAAAAGAACAACATTCCTGCCATTTAAAGAAACCTCAGTGAAATGCTTTTCCTTCTATAAATGTCACTGCATCTTTTGTGGAGTGCCTAGCCACAACCACCATTTTCGTCTCCAGTTACCCTGGAGCACTTCCTTGGTGCTGAGTTTCATAATTATTACTCATGATCTGACTTTATCAATCCTCCAGCACTGGAGATATTCTTTTCAACAGTCTCTTCCACAGAGCCATAGCGATTCACATCATTTGAAGATGATGCATTCTGTCATCTTCCTGGTCATGATTTAAGTGTTCTGGTTCTTTGCATGTAGATCCAGACAAAGCAATAAAACACTATCATGGTTTAACCCCAGTCAGCAACTAAGCCCCACACAGCCGCACACTCCCCCTGCTGTAGTGGGATGGTGAGAGAATCAGAAGGGTGAGAGTGAAAAAACTCATGATTTGAGATAAAGACAGGTTAATAGCTAAAGCAAAAGCTACGTGCACAAGCGAAGCACATCAAGGGACTCACTCACTATTTCCCATGGGCAGGCAGGTGTTCAGCCACCCCCAAGAAAGCAGGGGTCCATTACACATAATGACTACTTGGGAAGATAAATGCCATCACTCTGAAGGTCCCCCCATTCGTTATTCTTTCCCCAGCTTCATATGCTAAACATGACACCATATGGTTTGAAATATCCCTTTGGTCAGCTAGTGTCAGCTGTCCCAGCTGTGTCCCCTCCAACTTCTCAATCACCAGACTACTCACTGGTGGGGTGGGGTGATAAGCAAAAAAGGCCTTGACTCTGTGTAAGTACTGCTTAGCAACCACTAAAACATCCCTGAACTATCAACCTGTTTCTAGTACAAATCCAATACATAGCCCCATACTAGCTATTATAAAGAAAATTAACTCTACTCCAACCAAAACTAGCACAAACATCTTCATGTTTTTCTCAGCCTCAGTCATCCTACCATTCACATGTTCTTTACAACTGAAAAGTGTCAATTAAGAAACTATAGGTCTTTATCTGCTGCTTCCTTCTGGAATTGTTAGATTTCTCTCACTCCTGTAATTAATTTTCTGTTCTAGGTTTGGTCTGATTCTCTTTTTCTTGCAGAAACCCTGTGAAGAGCTTCTTTTTAATCCTGTTCTTTATTTCATTTTTGCTTCTTTCTAGTTACTCTCTGGTGATCAAAGACTCCACACATAAAAGTATATTGTTTGATTCATCAGTTTGCCCAGAAAAATGTTTGTCTCAGTGGAGACTCCCTTTGGCCCAAATGTGTTCTATTTAAATGAGTAATGTTTAATATATATCCATTTTCTGTCACTAATCTGGAGGTAGGAACTCCTTCTGCCCAAAAAGCATGAAGGCAGAACTCAGTAGAGAAAGTAGACAATCTCCATGTTCAAAATACAGTCTACATTTGAAGAAACATAAAAGAGTTTTCAGAATTAAACTGAAGTAAACAACTGACAAAGTCAAAAGTTGCCCCACAGAAATTTCTTTAACATGTTAACATTAACATATAATTAACAATAACATATTAACATCACTTTAGCCAGGTTAAATTACCCATTAAATTCAACAGAGGACAGATTGGCATGCTTATAACATGTTGCACTGGTTGAATGAATCTAAGCCAATATTATTTTTTGTGTGTATTTGTTGCCTTTAAGTGGATTTAAAATAGCAGTTACAATCACTTCATTTTAGCATAAGAAATTTTCTAATTCTTGCTAATATAAACTATTAGAAAAAGTAAACATAAGCAGCCATGTTTTGTGTCATGATCCAAAGCTGAATAAATTTGAGCTCTTGAACTGAAAGGTCTAGTAAAAATTGTCTTCCCCCCATCTTCAAGAAAAACAATCTCAGTTAATCTTGACCCTCAAGGCAAGGCATAATGAAAATGAGGAAGAAAGCATTGCAAGTATACCAAGGCAGGTCATACAATGGCACTCTAGCATCTTCAAATTATCTGTTTGAGCCTTTTTTCTAAAACAAGCTCATGTGATTGCCCACTTACAACTTGTACTTCTGTGTGTACAAGGGCAGGGGTATGCTAGAGAATGAAATATTGGCAAGCTACCCTCACAATGAAATATATTTGAGACGTGTAGGAATAAAATGGAAATTTCTACATGTTAATGAAATAAGGGGAGTCAGCTAACCAGCATAAAACTCATCCAACATACCCTCTTCAAAGCACTCACAATTTATTTCAGAGTCCATAAGGGAATAATCAAAAGAAACAATGTCAAAAAACATCCCATGTTACCCAATAAAATTTAGCAGAAATAAATATTAACAAAGTCTCTTGTTTCTTATGCCTACATAAGAGCAGTTAATTTCACTCAAAGAAATTTCCAGTGGGAAAGATGAAACCAAGTTAAAAAAGTGTCTTGATAAGTGATTTTCTGGGTGGGAATTTAATTCAGTGAAGGAATATGAAAAAAGCATAAAGCAAGCAATTAGTACAGAGTGGGGTAACTGTAGTTCTCTTTCGGAACCCTACTGTTCATGCCAGGGATCCATTTCATTAGGCAGTCCTGATGTTCTTTTACCATAAATTTTGCTATGAACTCATGTCTGATTTTCACTGTATTTCTTACGTGTTTGAATAAATGAAAGTAGGAGACTGAACAACAAATTCTGAAGTATTCCTCAGGTGACTTGTATCAGAACAAAATGTTTAATAAAGTGCCATAACAGGCAACTGTAGTCCTCCTTTTTGGAGAGACATCAAGCACTGAGGATGTTGGCAGTAGCGTACATTTTTAATTTGAACAGTACTTCCAGACAGTATTTTTTCACTTAAAATAATCCATCTTGCTTCGGATGCAAACAGCTGTTCTTCATTCAACAGCTTCACCCAGAAGAAGGCCTTTTAAAGGACACATTTGTGATATTTTCTGCAATGCTGTGAAGATCACGACCAAAAGTAAAAATAAAAAAATAAAGGTTTTGTCTGCAGAAACAATACCACCACCATATTCCATCATAACCTTTCATTTTTTCTGTTCTCCCTCAGTGGTTCTACTTTCTAGTCTGGAATCCTATTTAGACATTTTCAGACTCAGGAGTTCCTTATGAAGACACATTGTGACGATTCCAAATAATTTTTAGCAGTGGAAGTTTAGAGAAACTGTTTTTCTCCAACTTGCTCTTGCAAGGTCATTTGTTTTCAGATTTTAGATAAAAGCAGTGAATATGTGGCTTCCCATAAGAGATGGAATGTACGCTCTACTCAAGAAAAAGAGGCCTTTTCACATATATAATCTTACTTCTAACAAATCTCTTTCTTAGCACTTGACTTTCACTCGGTAGTCCACAGCATAAAGTAAACAAATTTATTCGAACTTACAGTTTTAAATATATTCCTTATTGTTTTCACTGATACTTACCAAATACAAACCAAAATTACAGTTTTAAATATATTCCTTATTGTTTTCACTGATACTTACCAAATACAAACCAAAACCAGGAGACACCAACCAATCCAAGATCCTTAGATGGAAACCAGCAACTGCAAGGATTGCCAATTATCTTTTCAAGGGGGAAGCTAATCACATTGCCTGCCTAACAATCTATTCAGGAAAGGAGTTCCTAAGGCCAAGGGCCTTCCAACACAAGGCAGGAAGGAGAAGATGCATGGATGGCTTAACACCTGGTGTACATGGAAGGCCCTCTGCATGCCAATCTGGTTGTAGGTGGTTCAGGCTCCCAGAGACTCTTGCAGCTGCCTGCTATAGTACATCTGGCCCATCCTCCTTTCGTCCCTATCTCTACGGTCTGAAACCAACACAGGCAGAGTATGGACCGCAGCATCCACCAGGCAGTGCACAAACCCATGTTCTTACTCTGCTATTCTTATTATCTTTACCCAGAGTCTCTTTAGGGGCACAAACTCATGATCTTGACAAGTATAGCCTGGGATTTTTATAGATAAGCAGCCCTGAAAAATACTCCATAGCATTTCAAAAGAGTATTCTCTTCTTTTTTCCTCTTAACTTGAGGAAATGTACACCTATAACTAATTGATACATACTATGTATTTCTTTTCTTGTAAATTCTGAACAGCTGTAATATGGATGAATTCCAGAGTAAAATCAGCCTATGGACAAGTTATTGTTTGACCATTTAGTTTCTTAATTGCCATTTTGTGCAAAAGCTACAAACAAGAAGTAAGAAATTCTTGTATCTTCCCTCATGTATATTCCAACTATATTTGCAAATACATATATTTAGTATTCTGCACTTACTGTGCCATTCATTTTGCTAATAATCTGTTTCCTTCTGTCAATAATGATGTGATTCACAGTCTTTCTTGGTATTTGTTCAGCTGAACTAGGAATGAGAGGCCATTGAGTTTGTCTTTCCAAAATTATTTAGAGCACAAATAGCACTTCTAATAAAGTAAAGCAAAATCAAAAAGTAATTCAGTTTGGGTTTTATTCATAATGCTCTTCTCACTAGAATAAATACTTCCAGTAGGTTTCCTGAAACTTTCCTCTAGGTATTATGGCATACCAAAAACTATCTTACCTGAAAACTGCCTTAGAAATCTGACCTTTAACTTTACTCCCTACACACTAGAATATAGCATTTGTTCACTTCCATTTGCAATTCTTATATACATTCTTAATTTTAATTAAAAAATAACCTTAAAAACAAGTGTGGAAGGTTTCCTTCACTTCTGAAGAGTGTTAGATCTCAATAAAGGCTTGCAGCTTGAAAACATTTTTTTTCATGACTGATAACATCACGAAATCTTTGCCATCTGTTTTACTATATTAAAATTAGCACCCAAAACATTTTCAAATGTGAAATATTGGTTATTTGGAAAAGTTTGCAATATCTAAGTCCAAGCTTCTATGGACAGCAAAATTAGCAAAATTAAAATTTAATGGTGTAGTAAAACTACAAGCAAAATTGTTAAGAGAATAGCATTAATAATTTTGAAATATTTTTAACATAAAACTACTGTGGAAAATGTTGTATTCGATTGGAGAATAGCCTATTCTTAACAGCATTTTGAATTGTGACTAGGGTATTTGATACCTTATGGTATTTAATTTGTATCATTCAACTCAAATATTTTATCAAGTTGAACTAAACTTTTCACAGACAAATTCAGAAGAGGATAAAAGTATTGTGAGACATTCTCATCAAAATTTTCATTATGCCTATACATAAACATAATACAAACATGTCCTTTGCAACAGAGAACTCATAAGCCAGATTTTCTGTAAACAACATTAAGAGTTGCCCCTCCCTGCCTGCCTGCCTGCCTGCCTCCCTCATCATTAACAGGCATTATGGAAAGTTACCACACACTAAGTTCATTTAGCACTCACTATATTTCCCAAATGCTAAGATCCTTTTTAATAGGGTTTTTAAAGGGGAAAAAAAAAAAAAAAAAAAAAAATCCTTTCAACGATACAACTGAACAGCCCATTCTTTAGATGGTTATAAACACAGATTAACACTAAAATATTTTTATGCTCCTACAAGACAAACTGACCAAGAAAATGCAGGATTGATTTGTCTTTTCTAAAATGCACATTTTAAGAAATATTGTGTCAATAATGCAGCAATCTCAAGAAAGAATCACGTTGAAAGGTCAAAAATTTACTTAGTAATGTGATTATCTAGAAATATTCCAAAAATGTTTTATTAATGTCTTCACTATATCACTGCATTTGCTGACATCATAACAATGAGAATTTAAAAGTAACTTATTATGACAATAGGTGATATTCTTACCTCTGTATGGCCTTCCTATATAGCACAGCAAAGCCTATTGATTTTATCAATGAAAATTGTTTGCATTGTGATCATCCCAAGAGGTAGCAACAATATTAAAAAGACAAGCATATAATATCCCAAGATGTCTCAAAGAAATCAGCTTTTGGCCATCCAAAAAAACTCTTCAGAACATCAGCTTAATAAAGGTATCTCAAGAACTGTCACCACCACCTATATATTAAGATTCTACTTTAGAATTTTGACTAGAAATATCCAGGTTGTACGATATTGTAGATTACTGTTTTCTATCTATTGTAATAGAAGTGCTTCTGTCTTCATTAGCTTCAGTTCTTTTAATTAACTGTCTTCATTAGCTTCAGTTCTTTTAATTAAATAAGTATCATTATTACTTTTAAATTCATTAGCAAACGTTTTGCACATATTTGAGCACAGTTTCATAACTGAAAGGCACCTTTTGGTATTGCACTTGCTCCATTAGGCAACATTCTGTACAATATAACCTGCTGATATTTGGGAGATGGGACTATCACCCCTGGAAACTATTCTACCTAACACTGAAAAGGTCTCCTGACTCTCAGCTTAAATATTGTATTGTTCAAATTCATTCTTTTACATATATTCTTGTAACATGTCTTTCACAGTTTCACTCTCTTCTGCGGGAATCACACACTGTGTGAGAGCCAAAATGTCCTTTTTCTTTTTTTTTTTTCCATCATAACTTCCCTTCATTGTGTTTCATTGTGTGACCACTTATCTGACATGTGCCTAGAAAGCACTAATTCTAGCATTATCATGGAGGGAGAGAAAGGTCATTGAACATGCTCTAAAAGACTTTACATTCCATGTGATTATTGATATTACATGTATTTCAGAAATTGCTATCACATGGTAAACACTAACATATATACGTAAAGTCAATGACGCTTTCCAGGAGTCCCAACAACACAGGAAGAATTACTACATCTGAAAGTCACTGAAGGAAAAAAAAGTCTTTTCTATATATGTCAGACCACTTAATCTTGGATTAGCATGAGATTTGATAGGTTACATGTAAAATACATGAAAGAAAACAGTTGCGAAGGTGGGATCAAAACCAAAGACCAAAGTCTTGCCAATTTTTGCTTTCATTGGCCATACAATACATTAAACATTTTTCACAACTGCTACAGCTTGCTTCCTTTGTGAACTCAGAATGAGAAACCAAGAGAAGTGAGAACAGTTACTGACAAGGAATAACTCGCAAAATGCATTTTTGTTTGTTTTTTTTGTTTTAATCAGGCTTCATTCATCCTGATTCCATGAAATAACAGTATTAAGCAGCTGCCTATTCATAATCACAGAATCATAGAATGGCTTCAGTTGGAAGGGATCTTAAAGACCATCTAGTTCCACACCCCCTGCCGTGGGCAGGGGCACTACTATTTTGATTAGATTAATTAGATTACAAGCAATAACATAAAATGTTGGCACAAGTATTCAGCTTAGAGCAGCAAACCTTGAGAGTGCCAGAGGAGAAAAAAAACAAGCTGTAAGAGCTATAGCCATGTTACTCCCTCACAAACAGGTAGTTACTCAGGATATACAACATTAGGAACCAAAAGCAAGTCATTCCTTACTCTGTCTTCAGTTCTCTGCTTGAAAAATTCACTAACCAATGTAATTAATCATCTAACTCTTCTTCAAGGTAAACAAAAGCAGTACAGCATAAGGTATTTTTAAAAAATATGAAGGATGCACTGAAAAATTAATATATCAGCAACAGTGTTGACTTTGGAGACCACATCTATTTTTTTAATTTTTTTTTAATGCAATGTAGTTGCATCTGTGGTATCTTTACATTTTCCTTTTCCAGGCATTTTATTTGTTCTTGCTGCTCTTCCTTTTTTTGACCGATCAATTACTAATTGAATCATAACATCAATGATAAAATCAAACTATAAGCAAGTCCTTAGACAAGGCTGTGACAATCTGTATGATCACATCTGTTAATGTGATAAAACCCTTCCCCTCCTATTAGTCATTTGGACCCAATTTAAGACCTGAAGTCAAAGGAAAACTCCCCTCTGGTTACTAGTCAGGGCTATTTTAAGACTGAATACTTTCCTGAAATTACATACCCATACCAGGTCCCTAAACTCTGAGGTCTGTAAATTTTGGCAGAACAAAACCAATTATAAAAGAGAGTTTCAGTGTGCCTCAGCAGTGACCAATGCTCTATGGTGGTGCAACACACAGCTAGAGTTCACACAGCACACAAACTGTGAGGTCAACAACAATTTCCTCCATTATAAAGAATTAGGTGTGCCACTTGCACCCCTGGCAACATAGTGAAATTGCAAAACTGATTCCCAGGTGGATAAAGCGTCAACCCAATTAATCTGATTTTTTCTGTGGTTCAAAAGCAATCTGCTTTAAATGAAAAAGTAATGCTGCAATACTATGTTAAAGATCTGATCTGGGTCTCACCCATGCTTAGGTCAACTCACTGTTTCATAGGTCTCAGAGCCAGGCGAGATTACTCAAATATGTTCCAAATTGTAATAAAGGGCCAGCAAAGAACAGAATACCTGCTGTGTGTGCATCTACCTCTCTTTATTCAGTGCAGCTAGACCTTCACAGCTCTTATGTAAGGCAGGCATTTTAAGTGACTTTCACCAATGATTTTTGTTCTTTTTTTTTTTTTCTCTTTTTGTTTAAGGAATGAAGGATGTTCACAAACATATCTGCCCTCTTATCTAAGTATGGTATTGATCACAGAATTTGGTATGCTACAGACTTAAGCTCTTCAATAGCCAGTCAGCCACAGAGATCCAGCATATTCCATCAACTTAACACTTTATGTTAATTTATGAATTTCATAACATTAAATAATATTAGCACATGTCAGAAACTCTTTACACAGCTGAGAAGAAAACTTTATGTCATGTTACAGGAAAATTAATTTAAATCCAGCATCTTACACCCAGTCAAGAAAGTTTGTGTCAAATAGGAAGCAGAATGAGTATCATCTTCGCCCTTCTAGGAGTGTTGCAGTAAATGCATTGTAACTAGGTCTCAAAGCTGGATCTCCAGCCCATTGCATTTTGTGTCTTGTTTTGTTGACTACTTGACAGGCAAGATCTTGATGTCATGAACAAATTTCTCAATTTCAAAGATATCTTTGGCATAACCCACACTGAAAAAATCATTTACACTGATGAAATTGTGAAAGCAATTTTTTCTTGTTGTTAGGCTATTGACAAGGCATACTTCTATTAAATGAGGAGTTCACTGAATATGTGATTTTCTCTACATCTGGTAAAACCTCCTAGAACTTGGAAATAACTATGGTTTTAGTGGCATCTGATAGCACCATGAGATATTAACTAAGATCATGGACAATCCAAACAAATGACCTATATGGTCCATTTATCATCAAGATAGTAATTAAGAACGCCTTTCTAATTTTCACCACTCTTAAGCATACGTGGTCTACAAAGGAATAACTAACTAGAAAAATAGAATTAAACCTTGTATTCAGAGTTATAGCAACTCTCTTTTGATTTCTACATATTCCATGTGAAACAATCCCTGACACACTGTGCTCAAAAGCAACACTTTGATATCACCACAAAGAATCACCTTTCACAGGGTCTCGGAAATACACTACATGGTGCTCTTGCCCTGTCTGACTTTCTTCACCAGCTACTCCAGTTGCACTATTTAGCATAGGACAGCAGGATTTATACAGGAGCCTGTATGAACGAACAAGAAGAGCAACCACCTTCAAGAAAAAAAAAAAATCTTAGCTCAACCCTATGATTGTTAAAGTAACCCTGAGGGGAATAAAAAGCCAAATGTAGAGAAAAGGAAGACTTAAAATACTTTGTTTAGCAAATGGAAGGGAGATAATACTAGGAGGAGGCTGAAGCAGAAAAGTGGAAAAAAAGATTACATGGAAACTTGCTCTTGCTCCCAACCTCAGACTTTCCCAACTCCTTTTAATTATCCATGCAAGGGAGACACTGCTTCCTCTGCTGCTTGCTTTTCCTCTCAGAAATTCGAGCAATGGAATTCCACCTGGCTGATAAATTATGTATCAAGGTTAAGAATACTTTTATTTTTTTAACTATAGCAGTATTTCTGCCTGATTTTTGTCGTAGAAGACCTTGGAGAAAATGTTTGCAGTTAACTTCTTGTGTAAACACCCTGAAAAATGAACCAAACAAAAAGACAGTGGAGCAGCAGTACAAAAACACATAAATTATTCACATTTTGAACTTCACAGACAAGCTTTCTGGAAAGGAAAAAGGTAATAAATGAGCAGCAATAGTGCTGTTAAAACAACCAAAGACACCTATATAGACATTTGGTTTTTATTTTTATAAAAAAAGATCAGATTTATTAGTGCCAATGTATGTTCATAGTAAGGAAACAGAAACTAAGCTAATCTGAGTAGCAACTTACGTCAAAGGATATCAAAATTATATTTCTTGTAAGTGAAACATAATACTTCATTTAAACTTGATTCTTGCCAACTAGAAGTCCTCATTATCTGTCTATGAAGCCTTTAAAGAAAAGTTGCTACAGTCAAACAGAGTCCTGATAAAACTTGGCACATAAAGAAACAATTCCATTTCACCCATACAATACCTCTCATTCTCCTGGAGCACTCATTCATACAATACTTACATAATGCATATACATTATGACTAAAGCCATGTCTGGCCTAAAGCACATAGAATATCTCAGTTCTAAACGTAACACATCTCTACATCAAAAGCAGGTCACTGTATTTACAGCAGATGATCTCGCTCTGCAGATGGCGCTTTCACTTGAAGATCCTTTTGTTAGTGTACACTAAGATGTTCAAGTCGTCAAAATATTTATCAAATTAGAGGTCTATCTACAGGAAGATCTGTCTGACCGTGTGCGAGGATTCTAAGGCAATAGTAGTAGTGGTTCCACAGGACTAGTGCTGCCGTTGCAACTCACTCTCCGTTGGAGCAGTAAAACCTTCCTTCTCCAGATGCAGCCAGGCATAGTGAGACATTCATGATCTGCAAGCTGTTGGCTCAAAAGACTAAAACTTCTTGGTTTGTTTTTAATGTTCATGGAATAGCACCATAGGAATTCACTCAATAACAAAGAAATCCTGGGTCTGTTGTTCTGATTTGCTCTTTTCGCCATCACAGATACTCTTAATCCCAGAAAAAAAAACCACCTCTTTGGGAAACCTCCCTCTTGGATACCACTGCAGCTTCATTTCTGAGTAGCTAAACCAGACAATTAGCTCATTCACAAAAGAGATCCAAAGAAATAAAGCTTAGTAGCGGCTCCAAATGCACTGTTAAAAACAAATTCAGAAGGAGGAGTTTCATATGATCCTTGACTATTTCTGTTTCTCATGGATACAGATTTTGATTCAGGACAGGTTTTCATCTCAGTCTTTCTATGTTCCGTGCAAAATCAGAGCACATCATCAGAGATAGCTTACTTAACTAGTAAACCAAACATTTTATAGATGCTTACACTGTTCAAATTCAGACAACTAGTGATTAGTCAACTAGTGACCGATGTAACAGTTCAGACTTCTCAGCCATTAGTAAAACAAAATACTTTAAAGATCAGTTATGTTTCAGAAGTAGGATTTTCCAGTTTCAAAACATTGTTAACCTGATATGACAGATGAATTTGTAAAAAATACAGAACAATGCAGGAAGACCTTCCCATTTCATATCTTCTTTTAAGTCCTTGTACACACCATATGCAGGATATAAAGTCAAAGCAACTAGATATAAGGACAGTATTTTGATTGTGTGAGCTGAAAGAGCTTTTTTTTTCTTCCTGGACACCATACAATTGTCAGAAGGAAGAATGATCTGAAGGGTCACTTCCCCTCAATGCAACTGGTCGAATCTGCACGCATCTATGACAAATGTCAAACCATGAACAAAAGCTTTTCTATTCTCCCTGCATGCAAAGTCTTTTCACAAGCTTTGCAGCAACAGTCACGTATGGAGCCTTCACATCATCATCTTGAGTATTCCATCGGTTCTTTTTTAACTTTAGTTCAGTCTCTGGTCTTACAGGTCATCATTTCAACTGAACTCATATTAAACATTTGTGCTAATAACTGCAGTTTTAAAAAAAGACACGCCTTCGTTCCTTTCCACTGTGCGTTCTTTCTTTCTCACTCTCCTTTTCTGGCTTAGAGGTTCTTGTGTTATTTTTTGGTGTGCACACTATCTGGATATTTTATACTTCTGTATCGTATATGAAATCCTTTCTTGTTGATCGTATCATCTGTGTGAAAGTGAAGTAAAAGAGCTTCCCCTGCTGAATAGATTTCTTCTGGTGGCTAAAATAAATGAAGAAACAAATAAATTATCTGTCCACTGTGTATTTATCCCCCTCACTCCCAATTCTTTTTCTTATGGATATTTCTCTTTTCCTATTACGCCTTGTCGTGTAATTCTACTGGGTCTCGTACGGCGCCATCTGACATCATCAGACAAAATATATCTGTGTCATTCAGCTCTCAATTATAGGCTAGGAAATTTTGAGGCAGACTGAGGGAATGACAACCTAAACTCCTAAAAGCCAGAGGCCAGTTTAAATCATGATGCTTGAATCTTTATCTGCTGGCAGAAGTTTTGAAATTCTCTATTATTGTAACTTTTTGCTTTTATATTAATGCTCACTCTTTCAATCTTGAGATCTGGGCCTGAGAAGCATCTTTTCACACAATTTAAAAAAATGTGTCATCTAACTTTCTGAATCTGATTTAACTTCTTCAATTTGTATGAATTATCTCCAAAGTCTTTTCTTACGAGACAAAGAAAGCAAAGCTCCTTGTTCTTTTGTCCTTCCCAGATGTCTTCTATAGTTACTGCTAGAGTCATGTAAGTGACTGGGCAGGACCATACACAATATTCTAAATTTAGATAAGCAACAGACTCCAGTACCTATTTTCCATCTTCTTCGTAGCACTCGTGATGGCCTGGTGTATTACTGAAGCACATCGATCAGAAGTACCAGCTGAACTAGCAAGTCCTTTTTCTAAATTTGACAAGGTGGCAATATATATTAATAGAGCCTTTTTTCCACTTCAGTTTGGATTATTTTGCTTTCAGTAACTTTTCTATTTAATTTTGTCTTTCCTATGTGGTCCCTGAAGCCAATCATCCATATCTCACCAGAAGCAAACCAAAACAAAAACAAAACCCAAACACCACCACCACCCTCCACCCCACGAAAGAAAAACATTCAGCCCAAGGGTGGGCCATTCTCCAGTTTGCTGTCCTTCTACTTGAAAAATAGCACAACCTGCAAAGTATTGTTTAGTGTAAATTAGTAGATACTGGGCTCAGCTGCAGCATTTCGCTTAGAATATATTGCCTAGAGTTCACTGGTAGCACCGTTCCTGCGTCTTTCAGTGTTCAAAAATGCCCTAGAAGGATTTAAGCCAACTTACAGGTAACTTGTCCGAATGATTGAGATGTTTGCTCCAGCACTGTGGCTGAATCAAAAAAGTGACACACAGTTAATTAAGAGCTCCTATCATCTCATGTAGAGCCTTTCAAATCTTTTATCTAGGCAAAGAGTGTATGTATGAAAGAGTGCTTGCATTTTCACATGCATAAAGAATTGATAAGGACAACTGGGATCTTTGCACCAGCTTTGACAAGGCAGGCAGCCAACATAACAATGCAAGTCTAAAAGGAGACATCCTTTTCAGGATGTCACCTGGCCAATTTCCCCCATGTCTCACAGTTAAAACAAGTCAGAGTTGCACATGGAATGACAGGGCTTTCTTAAGGCCCATATTAATCACACATTTTAGAAGCACTTTTTTTCCTAAAATCAGATTTAAGTAGTAGATAAGCATATTATAAATGCTTCCCAAGCACCCCTCCCTCTGTAAAATGTGGCTTCTTCATTCAAATTGAAAGAATTTTAATGTGATAATTTTCAACACTGGTGCCTTTCTCTTTCTGCATGGGAAAATGTATGGTAGCTATTTTTGGGTTGCTGATTAACATTCTACTGTCAGCTACCTAAAGTTTAGCATAACATTACAGTACTTGGGTCAAGAACTAGATAAAAATATTTATTGTTTAAAATATTTCAAGGGAATACTTGTACTACAAGCCTGCAAATTTCTATTAAAAAAAAAAAAAAATAACCTAAAGCAGATAATCTAGTATCTTCATTGTAAGGTAGTAACCGAGCCTCATCCCTTCTTAACCCTTTCCTTCCTCTGCCCTGTCTTTCTCACTCTTTTTGTTGTGGAAATAAAAAGGTTGGTACCTGGTTACTTACCCCAGATCCACAAAATCGACCAAGTCTCACAGCTGTCTTATCATGACCATCAAAGAGCTCCACATAATCATAACCACAGTCTGCCTCTTCTTCAACCTCGAACGTCTGAAACATTAACTCAACTTGATAGCTGCGCTCTGCCACCAGGAGCCAGTCGCAGTCTGCCTGAACCGGATAGTTGTTATCGCCAAACTGAGCATGTGAGTACAGATCTTTGGGCTTGGCTTCAGCTTTCAGCCGACCACCACACTCTAAACGGAGGGAGAAAAAGGGATGAAGAAGCTTATGCAGTAAGAATTAGTTGTAGGCTTTTTTAATGGACACCCAGCCTTATTCAGGCATTCTTATGCATCAAGCAGGTCAATCAAATAAGGTGTAGAGTGAAGTGCTACCCAGCATGAATACAAACCCATCATTCTGAGTTTTTCCTCTATAAATTATTTTTTATAACTACAGAGGCTTGAACATATTTAATGATTTTCAAGTGGAAGACAAAAAGGCAGGGAACATCAAATTTATAAGGAATGGGTTTCAAGTTGTAGGACATTCTTTGGGTAGGCACTTGAGAGGTGCCTGTGACCAGCAAAAAAAGTGCTGTAAGGGGGGCATCCACACTTCAGTGATGACAACATTTCCACATGGGTTAAAAACACTGTTTGCAAGTGGCTGGGGAGAGTCAGCTTTAGCACACATGTAGTCAGCAATCAAGTGCAAAAGTCTTGTGTTTCATAGAAGTGCTAGCTTTACTATCATGTAAGCACCTGGAGAGCCAGCTCTATACTAAACACCACTGCCAAGCTCGCTAGCTTGTTTGCTATGTGGTTCATGGACATGAACAGGTCTTTCCTGCGCTGAGGGCCCCAGAGCTGAGCTCAGTACTCCAGGTGAGACCTCTTGAGAGTGGACTAGAGGGGAGAATCACTTCCCTCTACCTGCTGGTCATGCTCCTTTTGATGCAGCCCAGCGTATGGCTGGCTTTCTGGGCTGCAAGTGCACATTGCTGAATCATGTTGTGGTTCTTCTCATCAACCAAGAACCCCAAGTCTTTCCTGTCCTACTTTATCCCTTAAGGATGAAGTATTGTTTTTAGAAATTAAAAGTCAAATTTTCAAGTTCTTAAGTACTAACTCGTAGTTTCAAAAGTCTACATCCAGCCTGCGCAATGCGGCACTGCATTAGGATGTGTGGGACAGACTGTGATGAGTCTGCACAGAACAGGGAAGTGCCACATAGTACCAGTTGCTTAGCCTGATACCAGAAGTAACCTAGTTGCACCACCCATTATGCTTTCCATTGCACAGGTATGCCTGCTCTGCTGTAGGTGCGCTGTACACATCTGACTGTAAAGAAATATGTCTGACTTGTAAAATGCTGTTGATCTTTAGGTGAAAGCTAAAGCTTTAGGTGAAAGACTTCTTTCTAGATCAGCTAAGGAATAAAAATCCTCTTTTGTTTCCTTACTTTTCTAGCGGCTGTTCAGGCCTCTGACAAATGCAACAGCAAATCAAGCAGTATTCTCTTGACTGTTTAAGAAGCTGGACAGGTGGGAAAAGCTTAAATCCACACTACCTGAACTAGCAAAACATATTATAAATTTGATGCAGCATTGCCATACCAAATTATTAGTAATTTTGGAAGTGATGCAAGATCCTAAACTGAGTGACATCTGAGATGTCCAAATTTGTCAGAGACATTCTCACAGCATTGACAGATAGGAATAGGACCTACAGCAGACCTGCAATCTCCTGCAGGTGGGTGGAGGCCAGCCACCGTAAATGAAGCCATTCAGAAGGGGATGCCTATGTTATGGCAACCAAATCACACCCTGAGCAATGGTGTTTAATGTTCTGTCAGGAGCATTTTTACAAATTCTATCTGGATGGGTTACGCCTTTCCTGAGAGAGGAAGATATAAGAGAATGTTTCTGTAAAACTGTATTGCAATTTAAAACAGCATTTTATAAGTTTTTGGTCCACCAGGAAAAGCCTTTCTATCCAATTGATTTTCTGAAACTTAACTGCCTTTTGCTGCTATGGTTTTATCCTGTTTTCTGAAATATTCAATGGAAATTTGGAATTTGGATAGTATTTCAAGCCAAAAAAGTTTTAACAGAAGGGAAATCAACATTCTACTAGAATAAGAGGCCATTAAATCATGAAGATGCCAGGAAAACAGCATCACAAACATCTTTGGGCATAGCATCCACTTACTTTTTCATTGCTCTTCTATTACACCAGTCCTTCTACTGAGTGAGTTCTGCCAACAGCTTAGAAGTGAAGGGAGCAGCTTCCTCAGCTCTCCATTTGTCTGCACAGCTATACCTTCCCTACTTTGATTGCACACCATCAGTTATTATTTGCTAGAAAAAAAACTAAACAAGGAAATACAATCCACTGTCCATACACTTGTTAGATATCTATTCACTCACACGTATGTCCAAAGCACAGAGGTAAAATTCCCATGAAGCATCTGTGTTTGGCTCAAGCCTACAGGAAAAGGCTGCAAGATCAAACCCTACCTCAAAGAACATGCTGGTGATGCACTGTTCAAATTCGTGAGTATCTCGTGCAACAGCAGTTGACAGAAATAAATAACCTCTGTTATTTATTTAAGGAGGCAAACTTTATAATTTTTAAATTCTTAAAAACTGGGCAGATTTTATTCTTCAGACTTTCTCTAAAATCACCAAACACACGTATCTATTTGTGCTAAACGAAGCGCTATTATGCATGCTAAGAAAGTTTTTCCAGTTCAGGAACATAAAACTCAGTAGATGTGAGGGAAATTCCAGCAAGTTATAATACAACTGATGTTATAACATATTTGAACTCCTTTCACACGGCTACTGCTCCAATCTGCAAATTGAAAGTGACAATAATAAATGAGACAGTAGTTTTACAACACCTGTTTCTAACAAGAGTTCTGACCTTGAACTATTTACCCCCAGGGAATTTAAAAATGAGTAATTATTACCATTTCTATCTAATACTCCATCTAAGGGAAGGCAAAGAATGGCATGCTTTAAAAGAGAATTTTCCATAAAAAAAACAAACTGAATTACAGGTAACTAAGCTTTTCAATTTCCAGGCCCAGATCATGAAGAGTGAATAGTTCACCTACTGTTGCTTACTGTTGTTCTCTGAAAGGGAAATAAAATTAATAAAGTTTCAGAACTATTCTTAACAAAGCAGAAGGAAAAAAAAAAGAGACAAAATGCTAACATTGATAATGAGGATTTGTTAGCTGCATGTTGCACATCAAGTTGATGAATAGTCTGGGTAATATCAAATTACATTATTGGTTACTAATCACCTCGATTACTATCTTCTGTTAATAACTGTTACATGACAGTAAACTTTACCTACCAGCAAAAATAGTTATATAATTTTGTCTACATTAATATTTATTGCCAAATACTGGATGAATAAGAATGAACTTTGGACAGACGGGCATTATGGCTGAAAAAGAGAACAAAAACACCCCAACCCCTCTCGTTTTATTGTAGGCACTGGAAGTTCAGAGATTCAGCACTAGGGGCCACTGTAAGACAAGCAACGTCGGGGAAATTACGCACACACTGAAAATGACCCAAGAAATCTATTAATGCAATTGCAAAACACTATTTTCAGTTTCAGTGATTTCTGACAAAGGACAAAATTAACTGGTAAGTATGAAGGAGATTATATTGCTAAGATCCTAAGAAAATCTTCAGTATTGTTTTTTCTTATTTTTCTTTGGCTTGTCTTTTTATCTCTACAGGAAAGTAATAGCTGTTTACACAAACCCCAGACTTTTGTTTATGTTAGAACAGGAAAGTAATGGAGGTGCAGCACATGTCCCAGTGAAGTACTTCCATTACAAATACAATGAAAAACTATTGAATCTTTTACAAACTAATGGCATGAATCTTAACATATATCTCTTTAATTGTCTACACAAATATCTTCTTCTTGTTATGGGACTTTGTTTCAAAATCTTTTAATAACTTACCTATATGAGAGAGGTAGAGCGAGAGAGAGAGGAGAAAGAAACATCTAAAATATCAGAGAATACTTTCTGCAACCTCAGACTTTTTCTACTGTTCTTAAGGTTTCGTTAAATTTAGTTGTAACATTGTCTTATCTGTTAACTCATCCCATTCCTATAAAAGGAATGCTGAAATAGCTTCCACTAAAGAACAAAGAGGAAGTTATTAGTAAAGCACATCCTGATTTTCTGACCTGTAGAGTGTGTTGCTTGGAAGCCTTTTCTTTGAACCGATGCATCAGAAATAAAGCGGAGAAACATTTTGTTTCCAGTAGCAATAAGAGGATCTGGTATCTTATTGCCGCATAACCGTCCCAGTATTGGTGCTTTTTCACTTTCACCATCAAACACCTCCAAGTGGTCATAAGCACATTCTTGATGTTGTTCTATCTCAAATTCATTGAAGGTCTGAGGGGAGGTGGGGGGAAAAAAACACAAAAAATGTCTTAATGTAGTACTGTGTTTACTGTACTTACATGGTACATATGTACTGTTAGTCTGTTTCAGAATACAAAGCAGATGTAGCTAAGATGACAGATTTAATGTTATTGCCCCTACATGCCTGTAGCTTTGAGTAACATACTGATTTTGAGAAAGTGGAGTAATAATCAAGACAGTGAACTTTAGGAGGGCATCATACTTCGTATAGAAAGGGATTAGAATCTTTATAGCCAGTTAACATGCATAAAAGACTATTAAATCTAGAATACAGTGGCCTTTCCATTGAATTTGCAGTTTATAGGATCATTCCAAATTTCACGGAACATTTAAAACAGCAAAAAGCTGAAAATTATTGGTTCCTCAGATAGTTGAGGATGGACTGAAACATCTGCAAAACATAATGCACCCTCCTTTTTTTTTAATCTTACCACACACCACAACTAAAGCCTTTGAGAATGACCTTTCCACATGAATGCTTATGCATGAAAGTTATATTTTCTAACCTATTTTCCAGAGATCTATTTTTTATTATTATAACACTAACAGTACTTCAGGCTACCCCCTTCATGCTAAGATCACATTTCTGCTAGCAAAATCATTGGAAAAATTACAAAATTATGTTGATTGTTTATTAAAAGAACTTCAGCAGACTTTTTTGCTGTCCTCAGCTCTCCCAAGAAAATTCAAATTGCTGCCATAGTTTGATCACGAACTGGGACTCACAAACTTTATTTCATTTTGAATCTGTGATGTTTCTTCTACACTTCAAAACACTTATCTTACTTGCTGAGCTCTTAGGGATTTGAAGTCTCTCTCAGTGCTCATGGCAGCTTGTAAGGACATATCAGGTCTTTTAAAAATTCTAAATTGCAAGTCCTTTGCAGCAGACCCTGGCCAACTCACTTTAAAAACTGGAATTTATATTTCTCAAACTCAGCGTATGCCATAGCCTACAGAAACTGTTGAAAAACATACAACTAATACCTGCTTTTCAAATATGGAAGACTGTCTTCTGACGCTGGACTGGTACCAACAAATTTATTTCAAGGAGATACCTAAGATATTTCAGGTAAGACTTTTTGACAAAGGCTAAATTTCAACAAGGAACCTAAACCTTAAAATCCACTAATTTCTTCTCATGTAAACACTGAGAACGCAATACACATATAAACCTTTGTGAATTTTCAGAAATAACCTACAATTTAAGGTAAAATTCAAAATATGTTTTGTTCAACAAAATAGCATAAAAACACTAAGTATCAATGCTCCCATAATTAGTTATACACCTGATTGTTTATGCGAAAAAAAACCCCAAACCAACAAACAAACCCTCCTTACCCCCCCCAAAACCCACTAAAGGATTAAGAAGCAATAATTAAAAATAACAAAACTGAGCTGTCAAATACTAAGCAAGATCTAGTATACCAAAGCAAATCTGACTTACTGAATCCTTTGTGGAATCCAGCCAGTGTGAAATGTGATGGTTATTTATAATAACAGCTGACCTAAAGGAGCTATAAAGAGCTAACACAGAGTCTTTTGCCCAAAGAAGTGGAATATTCAGAATAACATTTTTCTTTTGCGAAGAGTGAAAAGTTGCATGATGCAGTGGATGTAGATTAATTTCACAGGAAAGCTTAGGGACTTATCTTAAGGGATTGAAACTGCAGAGGCAGTGAAAACTGCTGTACAGCAGTCCCTTCTGCTACTCTTAAATTATAGTCAGCCATCCTACTTTTATGATGCCGAGTATGTGTTGTCATTTATACCCAAATAAAACCTGATAGGTTAAAAAAAAAAAAAACCCACAGAAAGAAGAGAGACTAACTGTAAGGGAGTTACTTAAATATAGAATTGATTCAAGCCAACTTGGAATCAATGGGAGCACTAGATGTGATCCAAAAGCAGCCTGCAGAACTTAATTTTCTTTTAGAGGAAAATTATTTCAGTTTTGTTCACTTCTCGTCAGTACAAAAAAGTCACTCTCTAGGAAACAGTTCTCACCATGAACTGCAAGACACACCTATTATTTTTAACATTTGACTTATCACTGGGATTCCCAAGTCTGCAGGAGGACATACTTGTTATATTGGGTCCCACAAAGAACAGAAAGAAGTCCTAAATCTGTCGTGAGTCTAGCAATTGATTCTAAAAATTACAAAGAGAATCAAAGGAACTTTTTTTTTAAAAGGAAAAGCAGATCTTAGTATGAAGTCTTTTAAAAGCTCAAAATGCCTGATAGTTCAAAACACCCAGAGACGATCTCAATTTTTTTAAAAAGAGGTCAGACTAAGAGCAGGTTTGAAAGAGGAGAACTGATACACACTTTCCTCAAAGCTGAATATAACTGAATAGTTGCTGCCAACAGAGTTCACAGATAATTTAATAAAGTTGTTAGTACAATTAAATCACACTCTGTCTTCCTGGGACAAATACTTTTGAATACCTACCCCACCATTACTACAGTCCCCATATTGATTGTGTGATAAGAGGGAATGGTATTCAGAAATGTTACATATAGCCTTTGGACATCCAGCCCTTTCTATCTGTAGCACTCAACGGAGTAGATATGTTGGTGGCACTTATGGATAGCTGCCTGAATGGGACACTTAAGTCTGTCTCTTATAAACATCCGGCTGATTAGCTTATGAAAATCACTCTCTCTGCTACATACATTTTCAAAGCCATCTTTATCTACATGTTTCACTTAAAAATTCTGAAGTGCATGTCCATTTTTTCATAAGCTTCTTAATTATACTAAACGCTTAACTTTAGCCTTTCAGGAAGAGACTTTTCAATGCTTATCAGAATGCGAACAATCACAACTAAAGATTAGTTTCTGTACTCACACCCCTCTCAAAAAATGAAGTACAGGCTTACAATTCATGTGGTTTGTTACCAGAAAGAAATCGTTTCTCTCTTTGTTCAATTTGACTAAGTAAACTGTGAGGAGTAAACTTACATACAGTGTAAAAGTCCAAGAAAAAATATTTATCCATAGTGGAAGTATGGTATTAATATTATTCACATGGCATTTTGCTGTATTAGACTTTATAGATACTATACATATAGAATTTAGTAGATTTTGCACAGAAAAGTGGATTTCAGATTCTAAATTGTGGAGGGTTTTTGTTAAATTCTGTCCAGTAAAATTCTGTCTAATTTTTCCAATTTCATTGGCAAAAGCAAATTTAAGAACCTTTTCTTGTAAAATGGATGATGCGATATTTCACTGAAGAAATCTGAATGCTAGAATTTTGCCTGCTGAGGTTACAAGAACTGAAAAAGCTTTTACACTAACATGCCCATGCCTGGCCGGCTTTGGTTTATTCAGCCAGGATGGAAGAACACTTGCTCAGAAGTAACAGTAGGAAGGCCGCCTGAATCACAAACCTGTTTTTTGCCCTTTAAATGGACAGAGTATGCACATGACTCATTTTCCGCCACCCCCACATCCCTCAGAACAGTTTAACCATTTTAATTCTGGTGAACAGGAACCAATACATGATCCCACATCAGCATTTCTGCCTCTCTGAAGCTGACATCTCTCTTCTTCGATTTATTTGCTCCAAAACATCTGCTAAATCAATTTATCAGATTTTAAAATATGTAAGTCCAGCTTTTGTTGCGGCTGTCCCCTGAGTACTTTGCCTGAAGGAACACTGGGACTGAGCTCAAAGCAGAAAAGCCCCCTGGGCAGGTCTGTACCTTCAGCTATGTAACCTCAATAGAACTGCAAAGGTCTCTAAGCTCTACTAGCCTGCCTTCAGGCACCAGCACTGTCCTCAGCCAGCTGGACACAAAGGTCACTTAAGTCTACTTGGGCAGCTTTTATACCTATGTTAAAATCTGGAGCCATTTTTAAATGAAAAGTCCAGAGTCTTGGGTTTTGTAACTTCTTCTCCTCTTCAAAAAGTACGGAACAGAAATGCAAAAGGTGTGTGAAGAAGACTGTTCATAACGTCTAATTTTGCTTATTCTATATGTTGGAGTTTGCAAAAATAGCCTCTGCCATATTTGTCAAAGCTTTATGCAAATTTTATGAACTTCAACAATGATACAGTACAGTCTGAAAGGAGGAAAGTATTCCTCCTGCCCTTTGCTATCCAGAGTATTTACAATCATGACAAACTTAAATTCACAGCTCTATGACAATGAGTAGCCCCAGTTGGCCAGGAATGGACAAGAGTCAGCAGGTTTTTAAAACAGTTTACCTCTGGGCTGCAAACTGATCATAAAGTTTAGTAACAGTCATTTGAGAAGCAGATTTGGTGGAAGAAAAGAGAGAAAGGAAGAGTAAGCAGATACTTACCAACTTGACCCTCTGCCCGGGGGTGGCAATGATTTCCCACGTGCACTCCTTTCTGCTGGGATACTTGTCGGGCCAGTTGGGACTTGTGATGATGCCGTTGGGACTATGGATCTTCTGTTCACACTCAGCTGTGCCAACAGTGAAAGTATCAGTTAGTCTGAGGGTTTGATTCAGAGGCAGCCAGAAAATACCCTATTTTGTCAGAGAACCCGTGGAATGGAAAGGATCTTTAGGAAGACAGCTAAGCACTCTCTTTTGTGTGCACAATCATGTTCTTCCCCTTTGGCACACACTTTATGGAAACTAACCCAGCATGCCTGTTTACTGATTACTGTGAAACATATACTGTTGTGTACAATGGATGGTGCTTTTTTCTGGAAAAAGTATGTGAAGAAATGAACATAAGTATTAAAACATAAAATATTTTGCCATTCCTGCCACTCTATATACAAGTATTGAAAATCCATATGAGAAATCTTGCTAATCCAGCATCAAATGGTATGTCTTGAACAATTTATTTTAATCCCTTCTCACTAGTTTTCATCCTGCAGATACAGAGCAATCATTCTGATTTCTAAACCAGTTTTTAAGGACATATATACCAGTAGAGAACAGCTAAGACTAAACAAGAACAGCTTAGTCCTTTACTCCCTAAATGCACCACTCTGTGCATCTCTGTGGATAAATACAAACAAATAAAACTTAAAGAAGGCAACAAAGAAGCTAGTTTAATTTTTGCATTTAGTTTTTTAACAATCTCAAATTCCTTTATAAATATCAGAGAATTATTCAACAAGAATCTTTTAGAGCAGACAAGTATAATTTCAACACCAGTGAAAATGCAAATGATTCACAAAGGGCATATCTTTACTCGCAAATTAAATCCATGTTAGAATACAGACTTGAGAAATTGCAGTAGCTCACATGACATTGCACGCTTGAGATTCATTAGCAGATAATCTAAATTCTACTTAAACTGCAAAGCCTACTGTTTTCTTGAAGGTAGCCACACCTTGAGACAGGAAATAGGAATAAAGTTGTACAGGGTCTTGACTGGAATTTAGATTCTCTGAATATGTCTCCTAAAATAATCCCAGAAAGGGCAGATACAGTTTCAACCTGACTGTAAGGAAATAACTACTACTGATAGGAGCAAATGACAAGTTTACTAGGCTTCTCTCCAGAAATTCTATTCCAGTGTTTAATACAGCATTTATTATAGCTTTAAATGTTCTACACTTCACAGAACTATTAAAAATAGCACTCCCTGCCAATGATCCCAAGTTTTCCAGACTGCATTCCTGTGGACCTCAGACTCAGCCACACACCAATGCTGGGATGGAGGGGATAGAAAAGGGAGGGCAAAGGCGTGTTTAAGCCCAAATGTCTAAACCCCTATTACCAAGATCATTTTCTTTCTTTTCTTTTCTTTGGAAGGAGAGCTGCATGGAGCTTTCTGAAAGCAGTTGTATAATTAACTGTTCAAATACCTTACTACTTACCCTCCTTGCAGTCATGTTTGTTTTCATGTAGCACAAATCCATTTCGGCACTGGCAAACATAGCTTCCTACCGTGTTGATGCACTCGTGCTGGCAGCCACCATTGTCCTTTGAACACTCATCTTTGTCTAAAAAATACACAACAAGGTTGGGTGAGCATCAGGCTAGCAGTAGTCCTCATTACCAAAAAGAAAAAGGTCTAGCACAGTGTTTCAAGAAAAGGATAAGTTAAGGCACAGTCACTCTTCTCAGCAGTTTCATGGTACCTTAGTTCTAGCCACTCATTGCTCAGCCTACAGCCTTGCACCATAGCACAGCCTGACCCATCTTTCTAGGAAATGAGGGGTACCTCCTTAGAGAGAGGAACAAACAAACAAGCTAAATCAAAGGAGGTAAGACAGTTACCAGCATTTGCTCTTTGTAATCTAGCTGGTAAAAAAAATCATAAATATGCAAAGATTTATTTCATTAAGCTACAGGGGTGTAATCTATGGACAACACAAAGTATTCCAACTTTATGCAAATTCCACAACTTAATGGTGGTATGTTGGAAGGAACATGTAGGCCAAAAAATGTTTCAAGCTGCACTAAGAAGGATTTAACATAAACTTTTTTAATAAGTTGACTTTTTTCCCCAGCAGAGTGACCGTGTGCTTTACTTTTAACGAATCTGGACAGTACAGAACATCACAAAAGGAAAGCATTTCATTGAAAAACGTACAAAAGAAATTGGCATTATTTATTTCAAGAAGATCTACAATATAGCATGCAGTTCTGTTTATTAAGATACAATCCTTCAAAAGAGCTTTTTAGCATGTTAGAAATAAAGCAGAGAGTCAGGGAGGATATATGACCTCCATTAAACAGCTACAAATTCATTGCATGGACAGAAGCCAAACTAGATTAACAGGCTGTCATTCTAGCAAGAGGCCTCAGCTGCCATCCTTCTATGTCATTCAGCTGTTGTCATTTTAGGTGAGGCTGGTCCATTTGAAAGAGGCAGACTGCTCCTGGCATATACATATACATGTGTATATGTACGCACATGTATATACCTATATATATGTATAGACATAGATATAAATCCTGAAATGGAAAAATATATGCCTATATACATATATACACACACACACACAAACACAACTTAAACCCCTGTATCTTACAACATGTGTTATTTCAACATGAAAAAGAGGGGAGGAAAAAGAGCCAAAATTGTGGACATCCCAGAGGACCAGCTGCTGCATGGCTGGAATGCAGAGCACTCACGCTTCTGCCTCATGTACCTTGGAAAGCAGCAGCGAGTGTTATCTCCAAACACAGTAACATGTAATGTTTCAGACTTTAGTCAGCATGGTAAGAATTTCTATAGATTACAAACCACCATGGATAATTTAAGTCTCTTTTCATTGTCTTACTCATGCATTTTTCCCCCTGCCCTTACTTATGCTCATATTTAGTAACACCACAACGGAAGTTTACATTATAAATGCATACACATCAGCTTTATCTGCCAAAGCATATGCAACACTTGACCCGTTGACTTGCAGGTCTTTCCATAAAAATCAGCTCCTACTTATAATACATGATGATAATGTACATTTACAGATAGATTCTGCAAGTCAAACCCAAGCATCCACTGCGTTTTGCCCTGTAAATCTCAAATCTGTTTTCACTGAAAGTTTCTGAAAGCTTTCTGCAGATGTGAACAGATTTGAAGGTTAAGTATCAGTCGAAAACCTTGGAAGCTTCCAGAATCATACATCCAAAAGCTTATACTAGTTGTCATTTCGATTATGAAAGAAGCATAAAAGCTCCACAATACACTGTTTATGCCCCATGCAGTGCAAATCCCAAACTGAAGTAGTAAATCTATTTCATTTCAAACAAAAGTTACAATCTTTTATCTTTGCAAAAGCAAGCGCTGTCATAAATAATTCCATGTTGCAAGTGAATAACAGGAACAAGTAAATGAGATATTAGATATAATACAAACAAAACTCTTCATTATTTCCCCATCTAAGCATTAGTTTTTAGTTTTCTACCAAAATAGCAAAATAAATGGAAGGCAAGCTCAAAATGCATTCAAGTTAGGCTTTCAAGCACAGAGTAGGGACACAAATTCTAAATAAAAGCCCAGTCCATTTTCATCTTCCTCCAAACCCTGTGAAAATACTGAAAAGTATTTTAACATTAAATAAGCTTTTATTCAATAAGATAATCTCTTAAGAGACAAGTGCATAAGCAAACAGTCCCATTTTGGACCTTCTCAGAGATCAAACAATGGACAGAAGGTAGAAAGGGGAAGCTTTCTGAATTTGAACTACAATAATTGCTTGTGCAAGATTAATCAAGGATGCAACTGTTGAACGAGCCTTCCTCACACTTCATAATTCAGAACAGACTTTCTGTCAAATTGATCCCCCAGTTTCAAAATTCATGAAAAAACCCCAATTAGTCTGTATTAGTTATAGGAACAAATGTTTTGCCATGTAAAAACAAAGCCATTTGTTAGGCTGGCAGATGGAAATGAGTCTCCCAATTTTGAATGGATACTTTCTTTTCTCATTTTAGTGCTCAGAAGAGTGAAAGATCCATTCTCAACAAAATGTTAGACTGAATCATTCAGAGGACAAATAGTCGTACCTCTGAGACCCTCAGAGGCCACCAGTCTGTGAGTAATACGTACTTGGCCTGAAGGGACCTGTATCAAGTCCTTGCAAGATTCAAAAACAAAAATTTTCTCTTTGCAGGCAGCTTTCTTGTCTGTGGAAAAAAATGCACCAGGATGGCACCAG
This sequence comes from Strigops habroptila, assembly GCF_004027225.2. Lineage (NCBI taxonomy): Eukaryota > Metazoa > Chordata > Aves > Psittaciformes > Psittacidae > Strigops > Strigops habroptila. The sequence continues at coordinate 41,141,072 of NC_044283.2, forward strand.
AGATGAGTTTGTGCTCTAAAACAAATTTGCTCAAGGCTAGAAACGTTCTAGCTTTCTCATTTTAACTGCTCAATGAATCATCACCCAAGAAAATCTATGTCCCAACAAACCTTATTTTTATATTAAATCAAACACAATGTATGTTTTGAATGATCATGTTTAGAATCATGTTTATTTAAAACACTGAAGTAACTCTAAAACTTACGATAAGTGGAAGCAGTTTAGTGACATATTATCACTGGGTATTAATCATACCACTACACAAAGACTGATTTAAAGAAATCATTAACCTATCTTCTTGGAAACATCACTGGATAAAAAAATAATATATTACTGTTATCTTTTTTCCACCCTAATGTAAATTCATAGAGTTATTTTATGGGCCAAGCAGACTCCAATAGTTCACTGTCTTGTAATAGAGCAGGAGAGAGTGAGAGGAGGGCAGAAGAAAGAAAGAATAAAAACCTAATTACTGAAAGCTTTTCTTTTAGAAGCCGAATTCCAAAACAAATTATTAAAAGTTTAAAAAAATTAATATAACATGACTCCCTTGTTTCTTCTCTTTATCCAAGAAACTTGATTATAAATATACAAAAGTGTCTCTGGAGATTAGCTAGATCCCTGCAATGGCTCCCAACTGAGCTTCCTTCAGAACTGTCCCATCAAATGTAAATTTTACAGAATGTTGAATAAAAAAGTTTTTCTCACTTTCCAGTAGCACCTGTCTGGCTGTTAACACCATTTTACAGCCAAAAATGTAATTACATGTTGTCTTATAGCAACATAAGTACCTTCCTAAGGCAGGTCATCTGTTGCCCTATGTCACTGTTTGCTTTCACAGTTTATCACAGTGGATTCCAACCACCCAAAAACTGCTTTCTGTCGTCTGAGCTGGAGCTGGGCCATGCTTTCTCAACTATAGCTGTGGGTGCAGAATTCATCACCAAAAGGAGTTGTAGAAAAAGAAGTTCTTTGGCTGTGCTTGAGGAACATATTACAGTGCTAATATCAAAACTAATCTGATTTATCCACCTGTCCCTCTTGCTGTGCATTGCATATGCCCTTTACTGGTTAACAGACCTGAAGATGTAGTGTTTTACTAATTCCTGATTTTTTTCATGAGCATGTCTTTATAACCAAATGCTTACACATATTCCTATTGTGATTTAATTAATAAAACTGTTAAATGCCTTCCAGCAAGTATCTTAGACAGCAGCACTAGGCATTTCTCCACAGATATCATTCTAAAAGTATCGTACTCTGATCGTACTCTGAAGACAAGTATATAAATAGGAAAAAAACCCCACTTCATCAGCTGAAAATTGATCAGGTATCAACTCCCAGTAATCAAAACACTTGAAGTCTCAAGTCCGTTCTTCATTAACAGACCAATAGATTATTATGTCTGTACTAAGGGATTGGGGGGTAAGAAAGTTAATGAGTTTTCTGACAGCCAAGAGAGTTTTGTCTCATGAATTATTCAGAGATGACAACTTCTTTTTAGATACTTGAGGTTCAGAAGTTTGTCTCAAGCATTACAAAGTTTCTCTTTTAATCAGGAAATACTGTCAAAAGGGGAAAGCCAGATAACAAAGAACAGAATCTGCTAGAAATGGTTACCAACTGGAAGAGAATTAAGAAAATAAAAATAAAATTCAAAGTATCTGAACCCATATGAAATGGGAGAAAACACTATGGCACATATGCGTTTGAAGCATTCAGTAAATCTATATACTTAGAGATTCAAATACTATTTATATCGAACTATCTTTCTTTGAAGGTGATTAAGTATATAGTATATCCAGGACACATCATGCATTTCTATTCAATAAAAATCACATTGCTTCAGACTCATCTCTGCTTAATGAATTTCTTTTAGTGATCAATGGCATCATTTAAAGTGTACTTTTTTAAATTACCAGGAAAAACCTGTTTTCAGTTCAGGATGGGGAGGGGGCAATGGAGGAAGGGAAGAACATTTCATTCAGAGCTGAGAAAGCCAAAGAAAATTGTGGTTCTGAAAGCTTACAACTTGATGCTTTGAACTCCATGAATTATAGTCTATTCTTTCCCCAACATACAGCATTGGCCTGATTTCTTCCTAGAAGCCACAAACTAACAGATCATTTAAACAGTCAAGGAAATAAATAATTACATCTGTGAAAATGAACTATCACTTTAAAGAAAACCAAACTTTAACTGAGTATAAATGTGTAAATGTTCAACATGTCCACAAAAACAAATTCTGAACTACAGAGCTCATACAAATTACAAAGCTATCATCATCAATCTTATCCAGTATAGTTGTATAGATCCTGAAAATATATAACAAACTGAATTTGCAGGCCATTTTTAGAACTGAACATGTCAATATTTATTCTTGTAAAAAGTCAAAAGAAGTGACAATTCCTGCTGGTGTTACTAGGCCTACATGAACTGACTAGCTGTGTAGGTGTTTCTAGGAGGAAGCTCTGCTGTGTGCATACACATATTTACTACAAAAAACAAGTAAACCTCAAAAGCTTCTTGCTAATGTAAAACATAAAATTAAAACTAAAAAGCACTACTATATGTAAAGATGGATCTGAAAGACTATGACCAGAGAAATATGATTACTAGAAAAAAAGAATATACTTTAGAGGAGTTAAGATATTCTAAATGTCTAAATGTCTAAACTGTTTGTCTTGACAATTCTTTTCCTCACTTTCCAAACCATATCACTTATACAATACACTGATTCTTATTATTTGGTAATAGATAAGTTATCAGTTCTTAAAGCTAACCAACGAAATACCATTTCATTTCAGTTTTAATTAAATATTTTAGCAAACAAACTCAAGTAATGATGCCTGGTAATAAAATTTGCTACATGATAAGCATAATCAATACTCTCCAGATTCCGATTTTTAACACCTATCAAAAAACCTGGGGCAGAAATCAAATTCCAAATGCTTCTGGTTGACTTCCATTTTGAAGAGGTGGGCTGACACAACTGTTTTGTTGTGTAGTTTTACAGAAGATAAAATACGCATTTGTGTATGTGTGTAAACCTGCAAGAAAAACACTAAGCAAAATTCCACTACCAATATTAGGTGGTATCCTGCCACAGGCAGATTGTTATAATTTAGTCTCAATGGGTAATTGCAGAGGCTACTGTTGTGCAAATACTTCCTTACACCTTCAGCTTCACTTCTAACTTTATTCAATGATACATGTCCTCAGATGATATAAACTTCCATAAACTTTGATCTGCCTCAGTGAAATTACACTCATAACTAAAAAGACACATTTTTGCAAGAACAAAGTCTTAAACTCTGTTCTTCTGCAAAACATTAAGGAGTGCAAAATTTGGCAAGAAAGCACCCATAATGATAAACAAATGTGTAGCATAAAGTGGTAATCTCAGAACTAATGCAATATATCAAGAGAGACGAGTGAAAAAAAAAAATACAAGTATACACAGTACATAATTCATATCACATTACAACTGGGATTTGAAGAAATGGCAACAAAATTTGGGATAAAAGAAATTATAATTCAGAACAGTATTTTAAGACAGGAGAATTGTTTATGCTTATACAAATAAAACAAATTCAAAGCTACCAGGGAAACTATAAGGGAAAAGGCCACTCACTTTCATACTAAGTGAGTGGTATGAAATAGAGTATTCACTCCACCTATCATTGTATGCTCGGAAGCACTCATAAGCACACAAGAGTAATTTTCTATACCTGAGAAGAAGTGTGCCTTGAAGCCTTTTTTTGACACAGTGTTGTCAGATCTGAACTCAATTCGCATGTTGTTGTACTGAGAGGTGATAACTTCAGGCACTTCTGTACCACAGAATTTACCATGTAGTTTAGAATCAGAAGAAAGGCCACTACGAATCTCCACATAATCATATTTGCAAACCTGAGAAAAAGAAAGAAAAATGTTTTTGCCCAGTCAAAAAAAAAAAGCATGAAGTTGTTTACAAATGAAAGAATTCTGATTGGTATATGCTGCTTAATAATGGATTAATAGGTTCTGGGTATTTTTTCACTTTTTCCTGACACTGAAAACATTTGTAAATGCTTACAAACATTCACTGATTTGTGTAAGAATATTTTAAGGTCACTAAGGCATAGCTATACTACGCATTACATTCAAAACTGTATTTTCATAGACACTAATCTGTGTTTAGTACTTAAATCTCAAGATGCTCGTAGCATTTCCATTTAATCTAAAAAATAAAAATTGCAGCGACATTAGATTAAAATCTAGAAATATTCACACTAAAAGTTATACCTACCTTTGTGCTATAAACCACATACCCAGAACCTTCAAACCTTCTACTGCTTGCATTTCATAGATTATTATTTTTAATATTATTTTTCACTTAGAAACATACAAGTTTTTACCATAACGTACCTAAGACATATTTATCTATTTACAAATATATTAATCTGCACTCTAAAACTATGCATCTTTCTTTAACAGTAGCATAACTACAGGTTGGAAGGCTGATGCTGTGATGCATGTCATTTCCATTAAAAGGTAAAAAATAAAGTAAAATAATGTAATAAAAAGCCTTATGCAAGACCTACTACTTGTGATAATACTTTCAATGCATAATCCCTTGGTCGACCTAAAGCCTTACACCCAGAACTTCTAAGCTTCTTAGGCTCAACTATCAATCATTTAATCAAAAATGTCCCAGTTGTCTGCAATTAATAGCTCACAAGAAAACAGTGGCCAGGAGGATTCATACAGAGCTTAGACTGTCCATAAAATCCAAGTTGTATTGGATAAATCACAATTTCTAGCTAAAAAAGAAATGTCAGGGGAGCTGGAAGGGAACTATTGAAAAGGATGTTTTGGACTTTGTTGCTCTCTCTCCCTATGAAATATGAAATGATTGTCAACATTCCCAATTGTTTTTAATATAATATATTCTAGGTGTAGATTAAATATTCATTGTTATTGGAAAAAATTTCATATGTTGCAGAGTTGGAAAGTGACTAATTCACTTGAAGCTACTTTGATACAATATAAATAACACAAAGATTGATAAAACTTGAGTTCCTGCCACATGCTGATTTACATTAGTTGTAAGATAAATTCATATTAATGCATGTATATTCAAATATAGCTCACCACATTAATAAATCCCAGCAATTTCAGCAAAACATCAGTGGTGAATTTGGATGGTTTCATAGCTTTAGATTAGAAATGAAATGTAATTTCAGATCTAACTTCCTTCATACTACACTATATTTAAAAAAAAAAATACAGGTTAAATGTGAAATTGAAATTTTAAAATGAAAAATATTAAAATGGTAATATTGTAAAAGACATATTCAGCTTATTCTAATTGAGCTCCTGTAACAAAAAAAAAAAAAATAATTAAAGCATTTGCTAAATGTATACATTTTATGTCTGCACTCAGACACTATATTAGAATGTTCCAGATATTCTATGTTTCTTCTGATTTTCAAAGGTACCATTCTTAGTACTAATATTTAATAGTATAAAGCTGAGATTTAGTAGCACAGGAGAGGATCAAACCAAAGTTTTAAATGTTCAAAACATTATGTATATATTTTTCATATCTGCTTAAGTTATGTGTCATATGAGTGCGACCTCAGAAAACTGATTTAACTCAAGGTGTCTTCCTTGAAAATCTGGCTTAAGTACCGAGAAAGCGTAGGAAAAATATCTTATGGTTTGTCCAAATGGTAATTAAATTTTAATTCTTTGGGATGTGTAAGGTTTTATTACACTTTTCTTGTAATAATTATAACAAAACATGAGTGTAACATATAAATTATTAAAAATTGGAATTTCATGGACTTTAGAATCTACCCCAAACTATTTAAAAATAAATAAATAAAAAAAAAATCTCACATTGCTGCCTCTGCAAACAATTTTGAGATCTTTTTGAGAAGCCATGGCTGGGTTGTTTCTTAGTTATAAATTAAACTCTAGCTTTTGCCATTTCAGATCTCATGCCCAAAACATGGCCCATCCTTGTATCAAATATGTTGCCACAAATTTGTTTAGTTGGAAATAATGTCCTGGAATTTGGGTTCTTAATACCACCCGAATATCCAGAATATCCAGACCAACTCCATGGCTACAGCACATCATGGCTACAACGTGGCAGAGGAACTCAATGGTATGACTGAACAGTGCCTAGGAAGAACAACAGAGGCTGAAAAGATGATGTTGACACCCATACATTACTGATTCTCACCCCCAAAACACTGCAACCCCCACTACTTTGTTTAAAGCTATAGGGAGTAGTCCTTACCACACGGAGGACTCTGCCCTGCCCGTCTTCCCCACCTGGGGATGAGATCACCATGCCTCTGGGGTCTGCCCAGCATAAACACTGTTGCTATTTTTTTATGCCTTATTTCTGGTACTGCTCCTTTTAAAATATCCCCCTCCATGAGAGACTTGTAAGTGATTTAAATGCTCTCTCACTCCATCACTAACCACAGCTTATGTGTATTCTTTGTAGTCATAGTCTGTAAAGATGATTTGGTTTCTCCAGATTTTCTTCTCTTGAATTCTTTCCAATATGTCTCAGCCATTTGCTCTGTTTTACTTTGTTGATAAAAAAAAGTCAGCTGAGACTCAGCAGAGAACATTACTTTTAAATTTCTTGTAATACATATACATTTAGATGATATGTAAAAGAGAGCTATTCTCTCCATGTTTGTTTTGAAATAATCCAGAAACAGTCCCAAAATGAAAACAAGAATATCTATGGTTATTGTCAGCATATGAAAGGTCAGCAAGGGTTTTATAAGGCAATATCTATTTTGAAAGCTTGTGAAACTGTTTAGAGTGTAACAGATTGTGCAGCTTTTTGTTCACGGTTACTTACTTCATTCCCTTCTAACTCAAAAAACTCAAACTTCATTGAAATTCTGTATTGCGTTGGGGCAACCACCTGCCACACACAGTTTTTGTTTGGAGGATACTCTTTGGGCCACCCTGGTGTGGTTATAGTCCCATTTAGCTTTGTCAGGAGTCCTCCACAAGCAGCTGTAAAGTTCAAAGGGAGAGCATTATGTGACTGAAACTGTGTTTTACTATAAACAGAAGCATACTAAGAAGATTCAATCCCCTCATTACTTATACTGCTGTAATGCCCAGACAGAGTAATCAGAATCTTGTTTTATCATACTTGGTGCAAACAAAGAGAAAGAGACAGCTCCTATCTTGAACAGCTTGCAGGTTTGCGAACAGAGATAAGTTTCAGGACTACACAAGGCGTTATCATACTCATTCTTTTCCCTTCCCTCCAGACACTCTGGTTATTCTCTCACAGCCTTTCCCATGCAAGCCCTCTGACCCCACTGCCCTCCCCAGGACCTTGACCACCCTCTTCTGACAGACTACTTAAGATGCGCTTCACATTTTCCCTGCTTCTCTCCTTGATTATTGATCCAGGATCAGCCCTACCTGTCTCAGCTCACACAGCTGTATATGCCTCCCATAACCTAGTAGGTACGGTCACTTCTTTGGGATAGCAGTCACACACTCTTCAGTCACAATTATTTTTGCTGAAGTATGGGTGTTCAAGTAATAGACAAAATACTTGCTATTTCTAAGTATATGCCAAATAGTCACCTTCATACAATGGAATAAGACTGTATTATGTTTGTGAATGCAGTTCAGATAGCAAAGGATAAACACATTAATCTTTTCCATCTGTGGAATTTTTTTATTTTTTTTTAAAAAGGAGAGTAATGGGATTTGCAGGGGTTCTTGATCACACTCTGTTGCATTGATACCATCACAGCACTGTATCAACCCTGGAAATCATCCACAAATCTCTTTTTAAAGAGCTGGGGTGGGGGGAAGCTCCACCTTTTCCCAACTTTTCTGTGCTAACACTGAATGCTTTCAAAACTGGCTGTTCCTGCCTAGCTGATGGTCTCAACACACTGCATCTACTTCACCCAACACACCTGGGAGAACTCTCCAGTTTCAGGGCTCATTTGGCCAACCCAGACACATACCAGTCCTCCTTCAGGCACCAGGCTTCCCCGGCTTCCTGTGCAGAAGACTTCTGAGTGTACACATATAGGTAACCCAAACAGGGGGGGAGGTCATGCCTCAGTGTATCAAAAAAGGGCCAGGCACTAGAGACTGCATTCAGATGCTACAAGATATATCTCCAAATGATCCAGGCTAGGTCAGGACAGCTATAGCTAGATTTCAATCTTTGCTTTTCAGCGCTACTCCATTGTTCCTTGAGGCAATAGCGTGAAATGTGGAAACATGGAAAAAAAAATCCTTGAGCTTTTTAATACGCTTTCAGTGGGGGAGATTTGGATTAGCGCAAAGATTAGACTGCAGTGAAGCACTGGGTGGAGCTTCTGAGTTAGAGGCTTCTACTCTGGTATCATGTGTGAATTAATACAGCTAGGTCACCCCCCAAGTGACCAAACTATAACTGGGATGCAATGCTCACTGTGATAACACAGTGATTTTAATTCAGCAGTCCCAAGTAGTATCTACATACAGTGAGTGCTACATCACATGGAACATACATGCTTTTAGGGATAGTTGAGGTTTTTTGCTCCACACTGCACTACTCTGAGTTACTTCTGTTGCCAGAGTTGCTTTCTGTTTGGAAAGGGGGAAGAGTTTTCTGAAGACTAATAATCTTCCCTAATACTCTGACTCAGGACAGCAGGCAGACTAAACCAAATTCTTTACACAAATTTGGGTAATGATCAAAGGCCCAGAGACCAAACCTCTGTCTTCATGGCCCCACTTTAGATTAACCTTACTTTCTGCATCCTGCCTAATACGCAGATGTCTAAATACATTTTTTTTTCCAAAGTCATCATTACTAAAGTTGGGGGAACAACACCAACTAAAAAACCAACCAGCTTGATGAGAGCCACAATCTAACATGCCCATAGTCTAGGATTATCACCGCCTCACACAACACAAACACCCCACCCCAAACAAAAACAAGTCCACAGAGCCAAAACCAAAAGAACAAAAAGTGAAAAGAAACCGAAAAAAACTACCCCAAATTGTGACAAATCATGAATTAAAGCCGGGAGTGAGGGAGTGGGGGGGGGGGGGGGGGGGGGGGGGCGGCACGGAGGAGAAGAGTGGGAAGCACCAGTGAATGGCATCAAAACAAAACCGTAACTCCAGGCACTCCAATTTTCAAACTCCATTCACTACTCAAACAGATGAACTGAAGTAAGAATAATCTGTGCTATCCCTGTATTTATTGGTGTTTATGATTAAAAAATCACACAATAATTGGTGCATAATGATCATGAGATTTTGCTTCTTTCCTTTGATATGAAATATGTCGAGAATACAAAAGCTTATCTCAGTCTAATCCTATGTTTACACTGACTTCCACTTACCACGTTTTTATTTCTCCAAATGATTATTTGAACATGCTTTGCTCATCCTGAAAAGTAGAATTTGTTTCCAGCAAGAAAACGCAACAGTCTGAATGGGAGTGGGGAGGATTCCTCTGAGCTTTAATCTAGATTAAAGGATCCTGCATTTCAAACCTGCCAGCTCCCCAGTCCCACTCCTATCAGAAGTGGTCAGAGAGAGATCATTAAATTCAGAGACAGTAGCGCATTGCTCTGCTGATAATTGTCTCCTTACGTGTGGTGGAAGACTTGGCTTTAGTGAGTATAAATAATGTAATAAGTGGTTTAGAAAGGTACAAAGTCCAGCTTTGCATTACTCCTGATAGACTAACAGCAAAACCTGTAAAGCTAAATTAGTGACAGACATCCAATGAACATGACTGCTGTGGACAGACATTACTTTGGTATTACTACTTAAAAGGGAGCACTGGTTTTCCAAGTTGTGTCCCACAGATCTCACACTGCTAGGACAGAGCATATGAAAAGTATAGCATTCCATTCAGCAGTGGCACTCTGTGAGGTTTAGGAGCCCATAAAACAGCAACACATTGTACCTTCACAGCTCTTTTTGTCAGGACCAAGTTCATAACCAGGATCACAGGCGCACTGGTAACTGCCCAGAGTATTTACACAGCGCTGCTCACAGCCACCATTGTCGGGTTTGGCGCATTCATCTTCCTCTGCCAAGACAGGGAAGAACGCAAAAATGTGTTAAATAATTACCTTCCTCAGCTGTAATTCCTGGATCAGTATTAACCCAGAAAGTTGTATGCATGCCATTATAAGGCACACTACATAACACAGTGCAGTTACTGACTAGAGGATTTTCAAATGCTCAGGAGACCTGCAATGGAAAAAATAAAAAATTGTCTTTTCTGGGGTTTGGGTTGGGTTTTGTAAAATACCTATTGACAGATGCAGACCTAATTTATAAACACTTTGTGGGCAGCATGCAATAATTGAGGCACCATAATCCAAAGGTTGTATTAAGTATTGAAAGAAAGATCGAAAATCCACAGCAGGGTCACTTGAAGGGCACTTTATCTCCCACAGAATCAATTTGCGCATTATCCCAAAGTCATACTCAAAACCAGATTAACAGAATCCTCAAATCCCATGTTTTCATCCTACTGATACTAAAAGTAACAAGATGCATCAGGGGTGGGGGAGGGAAAGGAATAATATATTATCTACACTAGCTCTGAAGTATACCCATGAGATTCATTGTTAAAATATTCCTCAGATGTTGAAACATTGTTTCCTTATACCAGGACAAGTAATTTCTTAGGAACGAAACACAGCTCCCACTCTCATGTATACAGCCTTCAAGGTTATAATTCTCTATAGTGAAAACTAACAACAGGGTGAGAAAAGCCCCAGCTTTTGCAAAAAGGTTCTCCTGATGGCATGGTGACACCTGTATAACTCCTGAAATACAGGTGTCACCGTGACCACACCACTGCTTTCACTGTGGCTTTCACTGTGCCATTGGCAGCACAGGGTAGGAATTACTCCCCACGCACCAAGTGCTGCAGGTATCACTGCAGTTGTATCACACTCACCCCAAAACTGGAGGAAGACTGTGAGGCCATTCGTCACTATGATTTCTCAGCTATTTTGTGGTGGGTTTTTTCTTGCTTACAGGAAGCAATAAATTGTTAAAGCTGCCTCATGCAGCAAACAGATTAGAAAAAATGCATTTAGACAAAAGAAGAAAAAAGGACTCATTTGTGATTATACTATTTAACTTCATATTTGATAATATAATACCAAAAAAAAGCACCATTTTTATAAGAATAGATATGTTTCAAAGGTGTTTCAAAACTAAGCTTATTATTTGAATGGAGTAGGAAGTTGCACTGAGTATGTTCCTTGATTCTTTGGACATATTTTACAAGGAGATTCAAATACCTTTACTGTTTTGTTTTGATAAAATTTTATGCCCAAGTAAAAAATATGCTAGAGACAGTAGAGAAGTGATTATTACTAAAAACAGGTTGAGAAATAATATTAATATCCTATGGGAGGGGTTGTTTGTTTTTGTTTGTTCGTTTCCTAGTAAAACCACAAGTGATAAGCAGCTCACAGCCTCCAAAATATACTTCTACATTTACCTTTAAAAAAGTTAGCTGCAAACCCCGCTTTGTTAACAGTTCCATCTGAAACAAACTTCATCCACAGGGTATTAGAGGTAGATCTAATGTCTTCTGGTTTGTCATAGCCACAAAAGTGTCCAATTAAAGGACTGTTCTCATTTGTTCCATCTCGAATTTCCAAGTAGTCATATGCACAGTTATCGTGTCTTTCAATCTGTAAAAAAACATTTTTAAAGTGACCTATTTGAACTTGACCATAAATATTAAATATCAATCAGATAATAAACAGCATTTTCAAAGTTAAGGTTAGGATTCTCTGTTTGGGGTTCAAATATCAGGAAGATGAACAATCATCACTGGACTGTTTCTAACTACACTTGTTTTCTACACAAAAAAATTGTTGAGAAGTTACACAGGACAAAACAGTCTAATTGGAAAAAAAAATAGCTAAAAGACACTCTCACTTCTAGCTTCCTAATGTTCCATCATATTCCTACTGTGAGCAAAAATAAAGTCCTCTTTTCTCATGTACACTCAAGCACACAAGACTAAATGTTCTACAACACAACAGGTCAGAAAGATTTATCTGTTTTGAAATACTAAAAAGCTCAATTTTAATTAGTATGAATAAGATTTTTAGACATTATTAGCCTGAGCTATTTCAGGTGATGATCAATATTTTATTTTCTTCCTCTAAGAAATCTATCATTCGACTAAGTGGCTGAATTTTAAGGCAGGTTTAGGGATGGGGGGCAGGACCACAGTCAGGAAAAAAGGGTTGAAGAAGCTTCAAATCTAATTCAGCTCAAACAAATTCTGTTAAAATGACAAAGAAGTCAAAACCAAACCCAGAAAAATCCACAGCTTATCTCCAGACAGAGCTTTTCTTGCACATAAGCTGCACAATTAGTACAAGTGGCTGCTGGTACTCTGCTCTTAATTGTTCACGATACCAACACTAAGCTCAGTAATCACTACAGACTAAGGAGGTTTCAATTACCACATTAGGATTACTGCTTATTTTATGTCAGAGGGAAAGCTGGGGGAAGGGGCTGTTTGATTTTGCTTCATTTTAATAGCATCAAAATATGGCACGCACTTACACACAAAATTTGTCTGTCTTCTTTCCAACTTTCCAATTCTTCAAGCATTTACATATATCATTTTCTCCCACTCATTTCTCTGGCACAATCCATATTGCCATTTACTGTAATTTCTTAGCTGTTTGCTCAGGAATTGCTTTGGGCCAGAGTTTTGGAAATGAGTGAGAAAAGTTATGAAGATCTGAGATGCAACCTCCTACTGCTGACTTCAATGGCAATTGCATGTTCACAACTAATGCAGCTAGGCATGAGCACTGATAAGTTTTTGACACTGTAATACCAATTCCAAATTTTCATTAATCTAAATAATTAAGTTTAAACACATGACATCATATTCCAACTTGAAACAAACTCTGCCTTGTTATCTCAGCAAAAAATCATATTGCATTCTGATGTAGAAAGAAGTGACCTGGTCCAAAACCCTCTAATATCATGAAAGAACTGTGTATTTTCCCCAACATGTCTGTGGTCATTTCACTACTCAAGACTTTTAATTAACATCTGTTTTTTCCATGTTTCCATGTTCTATGGGGCAATATGGAAATTATGATTTTTTCACAGGCCAAGTGCTTCTCTGAGTTACACGTACCAAATTCCCATTGAGTGGAATTGTTAGTTTCTTTTCTGAGAATCACTCTATTTTTCTGCCAGAAGACAACATCTAAAAATGCCGTCTGTATAGCAGTAAGTTGTAAACTTCCTAAGACTATAAAAATCAACCAACACTATTGATTATCAAGAAAACAATTTGATAGGTGGCTACTCAACAATACTAATTTATTTTTAGTGTACTACTTCTGTAAGTGATGCCATTATTATTGTACTAAGGGATTAAATCATCACATCTCTATATAAACTAATAGATAAGTATTGTTTGTGAGAAATTATAACTGGTGTTAAGGCACTTGGTAACCAAAGAAAAAGAATTGGTTTAAATATGTTTTGCTTATCTGTACCTCAGGTTTTAAGATGTCATGGTACTGTCATCTGGGAACACTGCCATACAAAGATCTATTACACTTGCAATAATCTCTTATTCTTCCTACTACAAGGGTAGAAAGTCTCCTCAAGTTAATGAAAGGACTCTCTGTGAGTTTAGTTGTAACTGGACTGATCCTGTAAGCCTTATTTACTGAAGCATTAAAAATTAACAAAGATTGATATTACATATGGTTGAGGAAAAAAATATGCAAAGTGTTAGCAAATGCAAAAAAGCATAAACAAACAGGTTTTACAGAGAAATGTATTGCTTATGGGAGAATTAAAGATACCATCAGCACCTGGAGGCCTTGGTGGAAACCCAGAATTTGAATGGCATTAGAGAACTAAGTTGAAAAAATGACAGAAAAATTCCTAAAACAGGCACACAAGCAGAGGAAAACACTAATAAATCTCCTGGTGACATGGAAAACCAGGGAATTTCTCAATATTCATTCTCAAAAAAATAAAAAAAGGAAAAGAAAATTCCTTGTACACAGTTTCAGAGTTAAAAAAAACCCCAACTATTGTAGCATTCTCTCAACAGAAAAAATATATATCTTTAAAAAAAAAATAAAGAGAAGAGCAAATCTGGGGGCAATCATATTTCAGGAGAAATCTTCTAATTACTTTTTTTCATTGTTTATTTGGGAGAGCCAAATTCCAGTATAGGTAAACATATCCAACTTTAGTCATAAATGATGGGATATATGCCTAGTGGAATTAGAACATCAGATAAATTTTATTCCCTGACTTATGTAAAAATGATTTAAATGAACTCTATCTGCACAAAGATTAACAGAGCCACTCAAATGAGGAAGATTAATATGGCTCAGCTCTACAAACCCTCTGGATTCCCTTAGCTGGTGAGACTGCATGTCAACAAAGGTTCTTTAAAAAAACCCCGAACCTGCTAATTTTCAAAGAACAATATAATAAAGGTGACTCTAACAATGAAGTAATAAGATGGAGTTACCAATTCCAGCATCTCTGCTGACATCTAGATACTGGAAAGTGTAGCTGTCCATCAGGCATCCAAATAGGAAAAGGTAATCCCACACTCAGTGGAAAATGCATTGCCCGCAGCAGGCAAAACAAGATGACTCATTGATACAGTTTGAAATTCTCAGCTTATCTAGTGCTTTCATTTCAGAGTGAAGGTTATTTATACAGTTATTTTTTCTAGCATTACATATGGATAATGAGAATTCCTCTTACTTAACTGTACCTTTCAAAGGACAGAGAAGTAATTTTCTCACAAACACACTGCAATAACTCTTTGGCCTGACATTTACTTTTTTCACTCTCAGCTGGCACAAAGAACTGTGATTTTTAAACAACATTTTGTTTTACTGGGCAGTGCACCAATGATTCAGTCCAGAGAGGGACTTAGTACCAAAAACCAGAACACCTACGTTCAGGCACTTGGACCTAAAATGGAAATCAGACCCAACGGTGAATGTCTAGGCAAGGCACTTCAGAGCAGTTTCCAAAGCAACTCTCACACTCAGTGGGGAGCCCTGTGGACGAGCCAGTAAGAAACACTGCAAAGACAGATATAACAGAAGGCTTGTGCCTTTCTGGGGCACCTCGTTTGGTGCTCAAGGGCATCTTGCCACTCTGGAATCACAGCTCTGAGTCTCTCTGGAAAAGTATGTACCTTTCAAGTCCCTACTCTTGCAATATTTTTCTTTTATTTTTCCTTTCATAATACATCTAGCAGAGGCACTAACTTGAGACTACCACCCAATTATACCTCCTCTCAATTTCCTTTCTTATTGTGAGGTGACAGTCCACATGTTTCACCTCTAGAGAGTGCCATAATACTAAATAGTCTGGGGGAAGAACTGGACATTCCTTACAGCCTTAACCACTAGCCTACTAAATTGTGTTCCTTTGCTTGTAATTATTTTCTATATGGTGAGGCATGAATATGTCACCCTCACACTTCAACATAGTTCATAATTTGGTGATTAGAAAAAGATCCTGAAAGATACAAAGAGATGGAAGTTTGATTTTCCCAGAAGTGACATTGAAATGTCAGTTCAAGCAATAATGTACCACGTGTAGATCAACGCTAAGCATCTGCATAGAGATCAAATGCTGCAAGTCTCTTATGCAGAGGCAGAGTGCTATTTCTCTTGGGGTCACATCGAAAAGTACTGAGCACCAACGGCAGACTAAAAAAGCTCCATATCTAGTCAGTAAATTGTATAACGTTACTGAAAACATTGGTCATTTTCAATAGGGCTTAAAAAGAGCAACTGGCAGGTGATCAAATAATCTTGAGCCAGGCAGAGTCTGAATGGCATTCAGAAAACTCTTTTGACAGGGAGAGTTGATCTTTTCTGCACTAGACCCAACATTAATTCAGGATACGAAAAAGCAAAAGCGAAGTAGAACCTATGAAGTTATTACAACTTCCATTGCTTATTTTAATAATTGCTGATAAAGTGACAAACCCTTGTTATAGCATGCTGAGACCTTTCATCAGTCATAGCAAAAACTTGCCATACCCCTGACGTCTGTCTGTAAGACTAAAATTACAGTTTGGAAATTATATCTATATTTATTATACCTGTGTTTATATCTATGTGCACCATACAGCCAAGAAGTTTATATTTTAAAAAGAAGGGTTCTTCATGTCATTACTTCTGAAGCATATTCAAATAAAACAATTGAACTCAAAGTATGTTACTAAATTTATCTGCAAACTTCAAGACAGTGTATTGTGTATGCATAAAAGATGTGTGAAATACTATTTTTCTTTGTTATACAATAGTTTACCACTGTTTAACAATGTTATACATAGAGGGATGTACACTAAAGACACACAAGTATGACTCACCATGGCTTTTTTCTTCCCTCTCTAAATATAGGTTTATAAACTGAAGTTAAGTGGGTGGGGTTTTTTCCCCTTCTTCTCAAAACAGAAGTCAAAAAACCCACAGTAGTTTCTTTCCAGATAGTCATTCCTTTTTAACAATAAGATTTAGCAAAAATTAAAAAAACCCGATTAACAATATTAAAGCATCCTTGCTGAACCGGATTATGTATTTGCTGAACTGTGACTATTGTCAGTACTTCTAATTCAACGTTCTAATTTGAATAGCACAGAAAACATGAAAAACTTTTAATATTCTTGAAAATTTCTGCAGAAGGGAAGGTTTGATGGAGAGCAGAATTGCATTCTGGAGCTTATTTGTCATAGAGAATTCTTAAATTCACTCACAGGTTTCATAAGCATTCCCTTAAACGTCACTGTTACTTATCCACTGGATGCTTTTCTGAGATCACTTAAAAGGCCTTACCTCAAATGCTTGAAACGTTAATCCAACATTGTAGTTTTCTGACACTGTTATTTTCCACACACATTCCTTCATTGGTCTGTAGTCATCAGGATAATTGGGAGACTGGATCTGGCCTTCGTTTTTGTGGATTTCACCTCCACAGATAGCTGATAAAAGCATAAAATTCTTATTGTCAATAATGACATTTTCTTTTCCGCATGCCCAAACTGACATTTTATGCTCTCCTTTTAAAACTAATGATAAGATTATTCTTGAGAAGACTTTAAAAGTCTATCAAGGACAAATTGTTGAAAACACAATCCATTTAAACCACTATACATATTTTAGTTAGTGAATATAATTCAGCATTTCTAGTAGCGTTAAACATATCTACAATGTTCAGGAACACTTTGGAATCACAGATAATCTGAATCCATACATTTCATAGAATATATTTAAAAGGTTGAAATAATTTAATTTTACTTTTTTTCACCTTTGAAATATATTTAATAAACATTCTTCATTTATATTTACTAACCTTTAGAAAGAGATAAGACAAACCTCGTATTTTATAATTATCTGTGCATTTTAACTTACAGTTTATCACTTCAAACTTATACTGAATTTGAAGAAATAGCTACTATAAATAAACAATGTTTTCATAAAAAGCAAATGGGCTTTTCAGGGCCCGTACTGATAATCATGTAAAGATCTATGAATATCAACTATATCATATAGTTTATTACCATAGATTCAATATTTAAGAAAACAGGCTCTATTTTATACAGGTGAATGCTGACTTGCTAATAGTGTGTGTGAGTGTCTCTAGTAAGTAATCCCAGAGCATACAGAAAACTTAGGCCACATTTTTCTGAAGAATAAACAGAAAGTACTCAAAGAAATCTTTCCACACACTAAGCACAAGAACATGCACATTTAGTTAATTGAATGACTGGTAAAAAATGCTTATGAATGTTATCAGGATTATGCCTGGAAAAAGAGTTCAAATAAAATTTGAATGTTCCATCCCTGGTGGTGTTCAAGGCCAGGTTGGAGAGAGCCTTGGGCGACATGGTTTAGTGCAAGGTGTCCCTGCCCATGGCAGGGGGGTTGGAACTAGTTGATTTTAAGGTCCTTTCCAACCCTAATTATTCTATCACAGGAAATGTTTCAAAATGCCCTGTCTAGTAAGTTAACACCTGCTGTCTCTTTTAGTAATAATATACTAATTTTCTATTAGCTTATTTCTGCCTTTTTTTTTTTATTATATATAAAGGTATCCAGTTTATATTTTTTCTTCTGTAATCATGTAATTTTCAATGCTATAAGAGGCTTACCTTCATAGACTGCTGCAAAACCTTTCCCAACCCAGTTGCTGCTGCTTCGGAACTCGATCCACATCCTACTGTCTGAGGATGCGAGGACTTCTGGCAGTTTGTCACCACAAAACCTGCCTAAAAACATGCAACCAGTAACCATTTTCTGCCGCCTCTGAAGCCAAACGCTGCAAACATTTATACAAGTGTTTAACATTATAAACAGGAGTAGCATAAGCAACTCAATGGAACTATTCACATGCTTATGTTTAAACACGTGTTTCTGCAGAGCATGACCTAATACACGAAGATTTTATTATGAAGCATTTGGTACTTCTTTTCATTGTAGTCAGGCTCACAAAACTAAGTATAAAAACTTAGGGGAATTAAGTAGAGAAGTTATCATTACATATTGTTTCCATATATACAAACCTGAGCATTTTGGAGGGGGAAAGTGAGTACTAATCTTTATAGAGGGACATAATCTAGGTCACGGTAATACCATTCATTGTGTCTAAGGACCAAAGAGATTTAAAAACTAACAACCAAATGACCCTAGACTATATTATCCTCTTAAATTCAACCTAGGTAGGTGAAATTTCTGTTTGTCTAGGTGGTAGAGAACAGGAGAAAAGAGTAATTACAATCTGGTCTTAACTGTTTCTTCTTTTCTTTTTAAAGACAAAAGAATAGGCACCACTGTTAAAAAGCTGTTCTCTGTTCCTGCCTCCTTTTCTTTCTTTTTCTTTTCTTTTTTTTTAATTTTTGTTTGTTTGCTTTTTTTGTTTTTTTTTTTTTTTTATTTTTTTTATTTTTTTTTTTTATTTTTAAAATGTGGATATTAGGGTGCTAACAAATAGTTTTACTGCTCATTCTAAAAACAACAACAAAACTGACCCAAGAAGTTGGAGACATTCACATTTCCTACGGGCCTGAAATCCCCAGTTTCAATTAGAGAAGATCATGGGATGTCAAACTGACCTTCTGAATTCGGCAGTGCCATTATGGGCTGTGAAATCTCCCCACCAACCTCTGAATTAAGAAAAGGATGGCTGCAGCTTCTGGCATATTAGTTACAACACTAAGACTAAATTCATTATTACTTTGCTTGTCCTTTCTCTGCAAGAGCGGGGAAGGATATGCAACGTAGAAATAGAAGTAATCTTCTATTCAGAATTTTAAAAGTACAAGAACAGAGCTCATAAGTACAACTCTAGAGTGGGTGCTCTCACCCACAGTGCATGTGCTCATCATGTACTCTATGGATTTCCCAGAAAGCTCTAAGGGTTTTTCTGTGTACTCTTTCTCCATTTCCACGAACAAAACTATGGCAACTTCACATTTCAACACCCATAAGCAAAGCAAAAAGTTGCATATTTTGTAGTTTTTATCTTTCCACACATACAGATGAATAACAGCTAGCTGCAATGAAAGGAAGGCTGAAGGCTTGAAGTAAAATAAATGACTTATTTGAGGCCATTTAGAGGTTTCTTCCCATCCCCAAGTTTAGATACATTCTAGACACCTAGAATCCAAGAGGTTTATTTTGGGTTCAACAGCAAGCAAGTCCACTGAACTCCATGAGTATGGTAACTATGGATAGTTGCATACCAAGCAGAGGTGATTTTCTCCAGTAGCCATCTCTTACTTCAATATAGTCGTACCAACAGAGACTGCTTTTGTAAAGGTCCATGGTGGTGAAGTTTAAAACAATCTGCAATCAGAGAACACCTAATTAAATCACATGTGGTTAATACTAGAAAGTGATCACAACAACATTCTGCAAAACTGAAGCCAGAGTGGTTACCTGTAACTGGATTCTAACTACTTAGACACTTAACCAACCTCTCAATTATTTCTTATAGTAAGTAAAAGTTGCCTGGGAACATTAAAAGGTTTTTATTTCATCTTAAATAGTTGAGGGGTTTCAAGACTGACTACTCACATTAATTCCTTACAGGTAGCTTTACACTGAGAAATAAAAATTTGAGAACAGTAATATGGTAATGTGCCAATATAGTTTTAAGTATGTTATTAGATAAACTTCCTGCCAATTCTTCTTCCATTCAATTTTGACTGCAATCAGCACTGATGGTTGTAAAAAAAAAAAAAAAAAAAACCAAACAAAAAAATTGTTTTATTTGGTTTGTGTTTTCTTCTACTACTGTTTTGACACGATAATTTACTTTCAGACAAGTTAAAAATTGACAATAGTGGAGAGTAATGCTGAAGACAGTATCACTAGGACAAATGGTACATATTTCCCTTAATGACTCTTTATGAAACTATAATAAAGCTTTTCATACAGAAATCTGAGTTCTGTGTATTTCTGGAACTTTTGAACTTGGACTTCCAATGTAATTAAGCACATCTGTAAATAGACATATTTTCAATACTTAGTATCTGGACTACCCTAGACCATTACATTATTCCACTTTGGTTTAGAAGTACTAATCTTAACTGCCATAAACTTACACTTTTTACAAATACACCTAAAACCAATGAAAGGGTACAAATTGGAAATTATTTTATAATATAAAATATGACTGATTTTTAATCTTCTTGTTTGGAATTATCTCTGCAATTGCAGGACATGATCCTAAGACTGACGCACCTTTATTCACATATGAGCAGAAAGTGGTTTTATATTTAGCTTTGATCCTAGGAACTCAAAACTGAAGCCTGCTATTATAAAGCAAACATGAATTCCTGTACAGTAGCAAATACCTTGCACTGCAAAAACACATCTCTGTGGAAGCCTACGAAGCAGCTGTGAGTGTCAGTTGAAAGGAGAGGAACTTACCCTTAGTCCAGCTGCAAGAAAGAAATATAACACCATAACTGGAACAATGGGCCCAGAGAGTAAGATGGGATGGTTTACTTCCGTCTCCTCTGAAAGCACCATGTGTATCTCCAACCACAACATAGTACATTATTAAACTAGATGGGCAAAACTTTTTCAGACTGTTTAATTTTAAGAAGATAAAAACTATTGGAGGAAGCTAATTTAAATATAACAAAGCTCAGTTGTTTGGGTCCATAGGTGATAGAGAGTCACAGTAAGACTTCGAACAATGCAAAATGGAGGCAGTCTTTCACAGCAAAAGACTATCTTAACATTAGGCTAGCAGAGGTTTTCCTTTCACTTACTTTCCACAAAAAGTAACTAAATACTTCCATATGAGCAATTACATTCTCAAGAATCTCTTTTGTTTCCAATAGAGAATGGAAAACTTTCTGACTTACTCTTAAATGCTGTATCTTCCCCTATCCGTCAGTGCTGATACTATTGACTGGGTGGAAAACCAAGCTCATGGGTGATTCTATTCAGCTTTTGCATTTACTACCATGATGCCATGGGAAACAGAAAACGTCTGTAAGGCTACACATAAAATCCAGCAGCCAGAAGTCCTATACAGTGAGGCACATTATGCTGGCAGCCACGGCCTTGTGGGATGAAGGTATGGGACATGAAGCATGCCAAGGACCATCAGGACAGCACTGAATAAATGAATACTTGTTCTGATGGTTAAGTATGGCCAAACGTTTATATTCAGAAGCTGCTACCACATCCACAAAACCTGCAAAAGGGTTGCTTAAACAGCAGTGTGCCTCTAACACTGTGTTCTCCATAGGCACATCCTGCAAGCAGCTTTGGTATGTCTTTAGCACATGCAACAAATATAGTCTGCCCTCTCTATTTGCTCTCTTCCTTCTGTCATTTTAGGGCCAAACGGAAGGCAATAATTTAGTCTCGGATCTATATGTAGAGAATGTCTGCTTCAATGTCAATTTGATACTTTTGAAATATATTTAATGTTAACTCATGTCCAGGCTGCCATTGGACTTCTGAATCATAAAGACCTATAACAATGAATAGTCAAATTATATTGTAGGCTTCCTTCCTGAGCTCAGAGATGAAAATGGACTAATGTGAAATAAAACACAATTGCTGTGCAATCCCTTCTCTTTGTTGCAATAGAAATTACAGTATAAATTAATATACTTAAGGAAAACAAGTTCCTTATACTGAAAGGTTTGCAGTAATAGGTATTCTAACATCAATATAGACACCCTTTCCCTGAACTCTGAAAACGAAAGCAAATTAAGCCCAAATGCAAAAAAACCCAGTTTCAACTAATATCTTGTATTATGTAGACAGAGGATGTGTTCATAAGCATGGAATTTAAAAGATAATGAAAAGCTCACCCATTTAATCATTCAGTGAATTAGAAAAATAAAGAGTTCTTATATAGAAAATACATAAATCAGTGCTTTTAAATCTAAAGCAGGTAGGAAATTGGGGAGGGGCAGGGATGAAGTGTTGCTTGTGTCTTTTGGGAGGTTCGTGGAAGGTTTTTTGTGAAAGCCACTACGCAAATCATCCAGACAGTCAGTCCATTGTTGAACTCCAAAGATTTGAACTTCCAACTTTTAGACACCCAAGATTTGATTCTAGATCTCCTATATCACTGCAAGTTCTGTGAGACAGATTTTTAAGACTCATTTCAGATGTGGCTAGTCACATTAAGAAAAACAAATCTCAATAGCAGATGGATGATTGGAATGTTCATGTAAGCACAGCACACTTTGGACACACTCTCAGCAGAGCAAGTACTTCAGTGTGGGTTTCTACCTAACAACCTCCATTTTCAGTCCAACTATTGAGCTACATCTCTCTTCAGATGGCTCTCATTTTTCCCTGGCCAGTTTTTCACCAGGGCCTTGGTGGAGAATGATCTTATTTTCTTTTTTTTTTTTTTTAATTTTCCAAAGTAAGAAAAATGTTTTCTGTCCAGTGTTACTGAGAAAATTGACAGAAAAGCTTCAATGCCATTCTACTCAGTCCCCATACTATTGCACTGTTTACCTAAAAATGGCACACATCAAAGCATTAGTTGATCCACTCAGCTGGCATTCACTAGGTTACTGTGGTTGCGTCCCATATGCTCTCATGCTTCTCTCCGTCTAACTGCAGCACCTCTTGTTTCTATTCACCTGTCTTATTTCCCGCACAAAGACTTCCCATGCCATTCCTTTGCCGAAAGGGAACCTCACAACTCAATTCTGCTTTTGCCTAACGCCACAGTTCTCAAACTTCTCCTAGCTTACGTGCACCCTTTTCCGGATGTCCAACCCACAGCGCATTTTGCCTTTACTATTCAGGCACTCCTTCAGGAACATGTACTGAAGAAATAAACAAATATAATCAGAATTGAAAACCCACCTACTTACCATATTCTTCCCCATGAGAAATATACAGATCTGGCTAAAAGTATAATTATTAATATGCTTTCCCCTGCTTCAGTTTTTTATTACAAGTGCTATTTGAATCTACCTCTGATGATGGCAGAAAGGTATATTCTCTCATTCACACAGCAATTCTGTCTGTCCTTTGCAGACTGTTTCTTCTCTAACTTGTCCTTCAAATAAAGAGGCCTTGCCAACCGCAAAATTCTTGTTCTCAGCTCATCCACTTTGCAGTTCAGATTCCTTCTAAACTCTCCTTTTTTTCCTGAATTTCTCAGACCACGGGTAGGTATCTCTGTATCTAGCTGTACTGCTTGAAAACCCTACTGCCCTCAGCAGTCTCCTTGTCCTTTTCCGCTCATGCCCACCTCACCCCAGCAGTGCAGGCAAAGGAGTTCACAAGAGACAGACTTCTTCTATGTCCAGATGAGATGCAGACAGCTGGTTTAAGGTCAGGCTACCTTCCACATCTGCTTAAGCTAACCCAGCTGGCCCTGTTGGAAGAAACTTATGGAAGCCACATCCTATACCTCCTTCACTGGCTCAGCTATGCAGAGCCTTGAGGTCTCTCACCAGTCCAGCCACAAGTTTTCCATTTTTCATGACACAGCTGAAACATCATATTTTCTGTTCTCTGTTTGGAAATTTGCCTTTTTCAAACCCTAGTTGCCAGGATAGAGTTGGGAAAAGGATGGTTTTACTTTGGTGTTGTTATGTCATTGTCTCAAAGTGCTGCTATCTAAATGGAAACCGTTACAATTTAATAAGCCTCCTCAAAGGCCCCTGCCTTTGAAACTAGATGAAGTAACTTTCACAGCCTTTTCTCACTCTGGCATGCCAAGGTATTTGATGATACAGGAATTCCTTAACATTGACCAGAATTCATTAGCTGTACATAGGCAGAACCCCTAATCTGTCACAGCATGATTTCTGGTCAGGAACCAAACAAGTATAAATATATTTAAGATTCTGATTTGCAATTCTGGAAAGTATTAAATAGAGCTAGACAAGGCAGAGCTTGTTCAAGGGGACGGGATGGCTGAAATTCTTCATAGGAAAAACAATCAATGGGTATTTGTCAGCACAATTAAGGAGTTATTGCTTACACAGCAGATTCAATCGTGCTACTGCAGCTTCTGAGAGAATATATCATACCCCCTACTGCCTGTGTTAAGAAAGCAAAAAATATGTAGCAAACACCAGGTAGTATTAAGTTTTCCACAGGTAGCATTTTTCCCCATATCAACCAAGGATTTATCTGTCCTATTTTATCATTCATGTAAAACACTAAGGAAAGTAATGTAACCTACTCAAAAAGGCGAATTCAAAAGAACCATACTGCCACAGTTGCAACTCCTCATGCCAACAAAATTTCTACACACCAGAAGGTGGGGTTCATCCTGGCACAAGGCATACAGTATTACTAACATCATCCTCCCCAGAGATTTTTCTGTGTATAGATATACTGTGTACAGCTGTTTACCATATAGTCTTAAATCTTGAGAGAAAGTAAAAGGTGAATGAACTGCCTTGTTTAAGTAATAGGGATGCACACATTTTAGGTTGGGCTGGCAATTTATGATGCCTATCAATCAAAGGAATGCTGCAGCTAGTGCATAGCCCTGCAGTCCAATTCTTCTTGAATTTACTGCCATCAAAGATCAGAAGTGTCTGTACTTGCAGAAAGCAGCATGGATAGAAGTCCTCCAAACTATGCTCAAACAGCACAATGTAAAATCTCAATAAACAAGAGACAAGAGCTAGACAATCTGGACTGATGCTTTTTCTGTTTATTTTTAGGTAACTAAAGTGCTCACTGAAATTTCAGAACATGATGTGATGTACTTATACATACTCTAATCTCCACAACATTCCCAAGATCTATCAGGGTCAAAGCAGCAAACAAAGGAACAAAAATTTATATAATCTTTTATATTCCTTTTATAATGTGAATATTATCATGAATGAAACACACATCAGCTAAGATTTAGAGCTCATTCCTGCTATCTGATATTCGCATCAAATACTTGCTGCAAATAGGTCCATTATCTCAAGACAGACAATATCCTATGGGAACAGCACCAACAAAACAGACTTTTTGACATAAGCACAAACACCCTTTAATTTGTTCTTGCTGAACTATGTGGAGACTATGAGAGCTGGGAGTCAGAACAGGGCACTAAAGACATGACTCGTCACATCAAATTTCAAGTAGAAAATTCTGTTCAGTCTTTTTTCCCATTTGGGGTGAGGGGTAAGCTGGGGAGGGAGCCAGTTTTCTTACACTGCTGACTTCAAGATAGGGGCTTTCCCCCATTAAGCTTCAGTACAGTATAATACAGCTTTAGTGGTGGTTACAGTCTCTAGACATAACGGTGTTAGAAACGTATTATAATTACACTAACATCCAAGATAAGATAGGCTTACATGAAGTTGGAGTATGCTATGAACATGTAAGCATAACCATTTTCTAACTCATACATTAATACTGTTTTCAAAAGCCAATAATAATTGTTCATCAAAAAGACGAACTCTACAATTTTATAGTTTTTTTAACTTAGGAATAGAAAAGAAACCTAAGCCAGTTTTGTTGTAATCACAAGAGTGTCTAAGAAGCAACACAAATAGTGGCGGTATAAAATTACCTATCTAGATCAATTTGCATCTTTTATGCAAACTCTCTCTTATTCATCTGTTTCCATTTGTTCTTCCTTGCCAACCTGCAAAGCCACCCACACCCTCCCAGCACCAAGTGTGTTTATTTTTCCTCCTGTCCTTGGCTCTTGCCCAGAGGAGGGCAAACGCTTTCCAAATGACTGTTTTCATCCCCCACAGTGGCAAATGCTCTTACAGCTCCATAGTATCTATTAGCACATTAAGAACATATACTCCTGGTATCTACCAGGGCCCTGACCTGAAAGAAACAATAAAGTAATCCAGTCAGGAGAAAACTATGTAAATATGGAACAAGTGACCACTGACAAAACTGGCTGAAATATCTGGGGGAAAATGCTGGGTTTTCCTCTTTGGACTCTCCAGTTCCGAGGCTGGTGTTAGGTTCTGTATTTCAGTCTTCTGCTTAATATCGGCCACTACTTCTTGTAAAGGAACTTGCGTTCTTTTTTTTCCCCCCCTGCAGATTTTGCCTCAGGTGAAACTTCCCATTACTCCCTCTCTCCTTATTTATTTTGAGGCAGGCTAATATTTGAGCCAATAATTTAAACTAAGATTCTGCTAGCATGTTTTTAAAGCATACACAAGAATAACAGTATTTGCTTTCAGTAGGATGGCACACTTCTCTCCCCAGACTGCTCTCACCAGGCCAATTTCCCCCCTGCCACTTTTACCCCTAAAATTGATGTCCAGAGAGTAAAACTATATGCAGTAGAACCAATACCAGGGAACAGCTACAATGACACATTCTTTACCCCATGTTATTACTGTTTCATTCCAGACACATCTCATTCAATATACTAAGAGCTTACTTGGGCAGAGCCCAGCTATCAGGTCCACAGAATTCAGTCAGCCTGTGCTGGAAAAGGGATCATTCAGGAGCCTGAACGACTTCTTCCACCTTTACACCGAAGCACCAATTTAATTGGAAGCTAGTTTTGAAGAGATTTCATGATGCAAATGTGTAGCAGATTGAAATCATGCCTTCATTTCACACGGACAGCCGCCAAATAGATGATGTGGTTCTAATGCCACAGACCAAAGTCAAGTCTATAGCACATATTTCATGGTCCCATTTTTTATGACATAACATGTTTTCAATTATTATACAAGCTTTAAACTTACATGAAAAACTGAAGAAACTCAACATTTTATTTTGAAAATAGTATCTGTGTTTAGCTGAGGGAATGTTAAAGTACCTTCTCCCCTGGAGTCACCGAGATTCTCCATATGCAATGTGTGTAGGAAGGGTAACCATTTGGAAATCCTGGAGAAGAAAAGTTGCCTGTAGATTCCTGCAGTGTTTCTCCACAGGCTGAAAGAAACAAAATACAGTAAAAATATAAAATTGAATGTGCCTAACAGAGAAAAATGCATCTTTTGAATATCTACTCAGAATACATTTAACTCACTGCAGATGCAGAATAGAAAACAGACTAGTTATTTTATGATTTGTTCAAAATAATCATTTTAAGCCACTCTGACATTCATTCCATTTTACACAGGATGGTTTTATTCTATGAACTACTTCACTTGTGTTCTGTCTGCTGACATAACCAAAATTACAGCAGTCTTTAAAATGTTATTGCTGTCAATCAACTGCCAAATTATACATGTAACTTAACTCTGGTGAAAAAAAGTTTGCCACACCCTTAGGTACATCCTTTAAGAACTAAAACAAAAGTAAAACAAAGGCTGACACAGTATGATTGGCACCACATTGGAATTTCATCAGTGGTTTCACTTGCCCACATGAGACATTGATCTGACCTAAACTCATTCATTTACATTGGTATAGAAGACTAAACCCTATATTCGACAAAATCGCTTGCGACAGTGATTTGTAGACATACGAATAATAAAGTAAAGCAAAGCAAATGTAAAGTCCTAAAATACTAAAGGGCTTTTTATTCTTTATTATTGAAGCTTTTAGCACCCATATCTCACCTGTCAATCATGCTACTAGATGCTAGCAGACTGGTTAATAATTCCTCTTCACACTAAAATATAACATTGAAAGCTCCTGCCATTCTCCACGATTAAAACTGATTCTGGTAGAGTGTTGCACCTCAGTCAGTCATCTTTTTTGACCTTAATCAATTTAGTTTCACCCATCAATTTTGCAGGTGTGATATGAGAGATGTGAATTTGAGAGTATTATCCCATGACTGACAGTGCAATCAGATCTGCAGTGCTTTCAAATTACAGTGCTACCACTGCCAGCAGGTGAACTACTGTATCATCAAAATCTCAATGAATTATAAATGATCTGGAAAATCTTTAAATAAAAGGGTACAAAGGAAGAGATTGTTTATGACAAAGACAGACAACACAGCTGTAAAGGCTGTCTTGTTAAAATGAGTCTAAGATGTAACCTGACAACCACACCATAGGCATAATCTACATTTAAGGCATTAAATATGCTCTCTGACACTGAAATGGTTATTGTGATAAGGAGAGAAAAGATTGGTGTGGGCCCCCAAAAATTTAATAGCTAAAGTCACCATCACCGAGTCCTTTAGGAATGAAACAGAAAAGAAAAGAAAATTCTTTTCCTCCCCTCATTTAAAATATGTGGATTTAGCTTTTAAAAAAATGCAGGCAGACACAGCAAATGATACATACAAAAAGGGTATTCAGTGCTAAATAATTATTTCTGTACAAAGCCTTTTCAATGAAAAGGCTATATCCATAATTAACCACAATTTATTTTTAACGCAGTGATGAATGTAAACTTAAATAAATTGCAGAGTACTGTACTGGGTTACCCCAGCACTTGTGAACTGTATCTACACATATATAAAGCACTTTATATATGTGTAGAGTAAAAGTCAGTCTTTATTAAAGTTTTGAGTAGCAGTCTTGAACAGAAGTTGAGAAAAGCAGAACCAAAAGAGGAGATACTCTGTGCAGCAGATGCACACATGACTCAGGAGATCTGTGAGGATCCAAGTATTCCAACTCACCACTTTTGGAGCCCTCTCTTGTTCTTCCCCCCATGCATGGCTTCATTGAGACTACATAGCATCAATATACTCTCACTAGGCATACAACTGTAGTTCAAGCTTTAGTACACCTTCTGTGTGCTCTAGCTATAACTATTTCACCAACACTACAGTTACTAGGCAAGTCTTGAGCAGATGACATGATGAGAGATGGGGAATGATATTTGATCAATCTTTTCTGCTCATATTGCATTTTTTTCAATTCACTGTAACTTTGACTCACAAATATTGATTATGAAGTCATGCAATACACAAGGTGAAGTATGTAAGCAAAATGCCATCAAGTATGTGGGACATGAGATATCAGTTCAAATGCAGCCCTGCAATTACTAAGAGAGAGAAGGAAGACTGGCATAACCACCCCTTACTCTAGTAAAGTCCCTAGATTACGCCATTATAAAAATAAACACATCAATGAATTAGGTGTAACAGCACTACAGTTTTGAAAACATTTCAGAATTTCTTTCTTATACAGAGTACAGGATTATTTTCTCCAGAATATTAATAACACTCAATGCTCCATATACAGAAGTTGTATATAGCTTTAAAACTATGTATTTTAAGTTGTAAAAGGTGACACTGAACATTTTATTTTTCTAGGAATTATAGAATAAAACTACTTAATACAACAATTTATCTTATATCAGTATTAAATGCCTGGCAGAACTCTATCAAATAAAAATTTTCATAAATATAAATATATACATATAAAATTATGGGAAGCATACAAAAATGGTAATTGGGTAACTTCTACTAAGAATTAACACAATTAGAATTTGTAAATATGTTCGGGCTTTACATTTTCCACCATATTTATCATTTACTTTAAAATTCCTGGTTCCTCAAGGGAACTATAACAAGAACATCTTATATCAATCAACAGCTGAATTAATTATCTATGGGATCTGAGTTCCAGGTTGGCTTTCAGAGCCACTGTGGCAGGACAATTCTTGGACATTTCTTGTTTACAAGCACATTCCAATGCAATGGGTCAATGGTAGTTGAAACAGTTAAAATTCTATCACTAGAGATTATAAGTTTTTCTCAGTAATTAGACTGTGGCAACCACAGTCTTTGTGATTAGACTTATAAAAAAGTGTATTACAAACATTTTACCATCTGACAGTCCATTAGTAATGAAGTCCACTTTAGGAAAGAAATGTAGAAGGAAAATGAGTGGTAAGAACCACTTACTTAAATTTCCTAAGAACTAATCTCAGTATATTTCATGTCAGAAGAAATTAATTACAACTTCAATCTTATACACCTCTAACTTATGAAACATTTGTATATTTTTATTCCATTGTTGATCATTAACATTGCCAATATTTTCTCCGATGGTTTTTTCTCCCTTTCAAATGTCATGCCTTACATCAATTTTACTAGGCTAGACCACTTGCAAAAATGCCACTCTCTCCCGCACACATTCCAGTCAGAAAAACAATTTCCTATCTACTTTACAGCTTGAGACGGTTAGACTTCTGATAAGCTTTTCTTTGGTAAGGAAAGGGAAACTATTTCTGCTTCTCCTTCTAAGTATTAGCAATGGATGTAGGCAGCAGGTAAATTGCTTACACAAAGCAATTTTTACAGTGAATTCTGCTGTAGTGTTTAATTACACAGCCTGTGTATAATACCTCTTTGGGCTGGCCTATGCAAATGGCCAAGTTCCATTAAGGATTATAGTGAATTCTACAAACAACAAAGCCCAGATCCTCCAGGACACTTAGAGAACCAACTCTCATTCCTTTGTCCATAGCACTCGCAAATACATACTCTCATATACTGTTAATTTAAGCTTATCCCTTTCCAAAGAGAATTAAGAACTTTACTACTTTCTACTCAGACCCAAGTCTGTACAACTATACACATGGCATATAAATCTGCTACAAAGCCCTAAAAATGTCTGGTGCTGATAATGTACTTGTTAAAGAAAAAAAACCAAACCCAACACAGTTTACTACAACTCAGTGTCTTACTGCTGACTTGATTCCCTTTTATAGTTATATGGAAATGGTCTTAATCTAAAAACCTTAATCTTTAAACCTAAAACTTTAATAAAGACTGACTTTTAAAGGTGAACACTCTTTTCTAATCGAATAGAGATGGAAGCAATTTAAACCTTAGGAACAGCAATAACACCACACAAAAAAAGCCAGATAAAGTATTCTCCATCTGCTCTCTTCCACACAAACTATCATAGACCCTGGCAATTTTTAAATTTGCTGAACCTCTTCCATCCACCTTCTCTTCCTCTGAACAGCCCTCTCCTACCAGTGAGCCTCATTTCCTATCCACTCAGTTTCACTCTACCCACTTATTTCTAGTCCTCTCTGCCTAAGAGTATCCTGCTTCATCATAGAATGGTTAGGGTTGGAAGGGACCTTAAAGCTCATCTAGTTCCAACTCCCCTGACATGGGCAGGGATGCCTTCCACTAGACCAGGTTGCTCAAAACTCCATCCAACCTGGCCTTGAACAATTCCAGGGATGGGGCAGCTACAGCTTCTCTGGGCAACCTGCGCCAGTGCCTCACTTCTCTCACAATAACTTCCTCCTAACCTAAATCTACTCTCTTTCAGGTTAAAACCATACCCCCTTGTCCTGTCACTACACACTCTTGTAAAAAGCATCTCTCCAGGTTTCTTCTAGGCCCCCTTTAGGCACTGGAAGCTTTCTCTTCTTCAGAAGAACAAGCCCAGCTCTCTCAGCCTGTCTCCACAGTAGAGGTGCTCCAGCCCTCTGATCATCTTCATGGCCTCCTCTGGACTTGCTCGAGCAGGTCCACATCCCTCTTGTGTTGGGGGCCCCAGAGCTGGACACAGTGCTACAGTGGGGTCTTGCGAGAGCAGAGTAGAGGGGGACAATCACATGCCTTGACCTGCTGGTCACAATTCTTTTGATGCAGCCCAGTATACAACTGGCTTTCTGGGCTGTGAGCGCACACTGCTGGCTCACACTGAGCTTCGTCAACAACGCCCCCAAGTCCTTCTCCTCAGGGCTGCTCTGAATCCATTCTCCACCAGCCTCTATTTGAGCTTGGGATTGCCCTGGCACAGGTGCAGGACCTTACACTTGGTCTTGATGAACTCCATGTGGTTTGTGCTGGCCTACCTCTTGAGCCTGTCAAGGTCCCTCTGGATGGCATCCCTTCCCTCCAGCATGTTGACTGGACCACACAGCTTGGTCATTTCCCCTTATTCTCCTGCTCCTATAAAACTGCATATGAATTTAAATCAATTATAATTTCTATATAAAACTAGACATGTGTTGAAATTTTAGTAGTTACTCCAGAATAAAACATATTCTATTACTCCATTAGACAGTCTGAAAACCACTGTAATACACCCAGCCTTGAAGTTCAAGGTGTGTTCTCAAATGCCAAGAAAGTCAAAATTCAAAATCAGACTGGCAGAGGAAGGGCACTCAGCTTAGTTGCTTGCTTTCTCTTTATTAATCACTGTGTAACAATGCTACTCAGTATTAAAATGTAGCAGTCACATTTTTTCCTTTGACAAAATTCTAAGCAAAAGTCAAAACCAAACCAAAATTGCTTTTGCTAGTTTGTTGAGTCCTGGCACTCACTCAGCTGATGAAAAACAGGTTATCAAATCTCAAGCCTTGACTTCATCAAGCTCAAAACAGGGTTTTTTCAGTAACTAATCCCTTCCCTGAACAATGACCCTGAATATCCTGACTAGCTACAACAACCTGGAAGGCTCAGCTGCCTCACTGCTGTGAAGATCAGCTGTACCCTCCAGCAGCTCTGAGCTAAACTTCATGTTCACAGGCCCCAGAAAACGCATCCAGCTTCTTGGACCAGAAACTGCTTCCAGGAATAACGAGAACTCTGAACAAAACATGCACAATGCCGCAAAATCCTTTCTCAAAGAACCGCTGATCTCTGGAAAACTCAAGTTACTGTTTTCTGTATTTTCATCACATTACATTGTCCTGTGATTCAGAAATGACAGAGAACTGGTACAGTGCTGCATTTTTGATCTAGTGTGAGAACAATGCTGATAACACACCAATGTTTTAGTTGTTGCTAAGTAATGCTTACCCTGATCAAGGACTTTTCAGTCTCTCATGGTCTGCCAGGGAGGAGGGGCACAAGAAGCCAGGAGGAAGCAGAGACAGGACACCTGACCCAAACTAGCCAAACGGGTATTCCATACCACAGCACATCATACTCAGTATATAAACTGGGAGGAGTCACCCTGAAGCAACCAATCAGCACACAGGTCAGGCTAGGTACAGGTCAGCCGGTAGTGACCAATTGTACTGTGCATCACCTGGGTTTCTTGGGGTTTATCTCTCTCTCTCTTTCCTATTATTATTATATTTTACTTTATTTCAATTATTAATCTGTTCTTATCTCAACCCCTGATTTCTACCTTTTTCCAGTTCTCCTCCCCATCCACCAGGGGCAGAGGAGGTGAGGAGTAAGTGAGCAGCTGCATGTTACTTAGTTGCTGGCTGGTTTTAAACCACGACACACATTTAAGGCAACACAAATGAACACATGAAACAATGATGATATTACTAATGTTTGAAATATTCACTGTTGTTTTATCATAAGCAGGCATCGTGATTAACATCTTTTGTCTGAAATAGGAAATACAGCACACCTCCAAAAACAACACAGTGTCAGGGATTTTATTGCTATATACTACAATGATCACATGATTCTTTTCATAAAACCAAAAGCTTAATATCTAAATTTTCAATCTCATTATTATTCCCTGGAAATTTTATTATATCACAAATACTCTGCAACTTTCACAGAGTTGCTTTCTTTATTGGATGTTTAAGTTTGTGTCATGTTATTCAGTTATGCAGCTTCTATTCAAAATATTAACTGGAAAAAAAAAGCATGTTGAATAGTATACTATTTAAAATTCATAGCAAAACCTTTTTCTCTCTCTTAAAACTCACTTTATTTTATGGACTGGCTCATCTATGTAAGACTAGAAAACCAATGTTTTTTACCCCAATGTTTGCCAAAGCTAAGCGCCAGAAAAGGAGCATGATCCTGCAACCACCATTCATTTTTTTTTATCCTTCTGACCCATGTTGACCAGCACTGCAAAAAATAGCTTACTTTTAAAGTGCACACTAAAGCTGAACAACCATGGATTTACAACACTGTGAAACTAGATTTCAACAAGACTTTCAAGACATTGAAATAAATAACAACTCATCATCACACATTTTAATGAATTATATGAAAAGGAAATTTTCTCTGAACAACTTTTGAACATTAGCTCAAAATGCATACCTCATCTTTTTCAGTCAACTGAAAGTGCATGTTAGAGTATTACATATGCACTAAACAGCCTAGGCTGTTTTTCTTTTCCTATCTTAAGTCAACGTGATCATGAGATACTAGTGACTTTCAGTTTTAATTCTATAGAATATTTTTGTCTCCAAAATTTGTCTTTTATCAAAATATATATATCTCTGTGTTTATGAAATTGTTGTTCTCTGTATATTCTTAATAGAAATCATGCTGCCAAGAAGAATGACATCATTCAAGTACTTCCTGTACCAAAAGGAAAGACCAATAATTATTCCAAAAGGAACAACTGTTAAAATAAAATATATTAAAGTGTTTTCTCCTCTGGCAGGCCCAGAAGCACTGTGCATGTTCTCAGTATATATAGATTATGATTCAGTGTACTTACAGCACAAAGGAAAAGCATATTTCAGCTGTACAGTGTACATCAAATGCACATCAGATGCCCCAGATCTTCAGCAGATCCACTGCTGCTGATACAAATTTGAAGCAGCTCCATCACTTCAGTCCTGATCCCTCTTTTTAGTCCTTCTGTATTGATCAGGTGGTAAAGAGTAGCCATGCATGTGACTTAAAACAGTTACTGAGAATTCATCAATTCCGATCAGGAGCAGGAGGGCTGTAACCTATGTGGCACAGAGCTCATAAGTCTAGCCTCCCATAAGGACCTTGCTGGCAAATTCTGACTGATAGATGGCACTTCTGAACTGCTTTGGTTGACACCAAATGTTAAAACTGGTATCAGCCATAAGTAGAGCAAGGAAAGTAAAACCTTTTGCATTGACAATCCCACCCCTCTGCCAACACTTAACAAAGAACTAGCACTACAGAAGAACAGGAAGCACAGGGTTGACTCCAGGTTACTTCAAGCTTGCCACTGATGTCTCTGAGACAAACGGTAACTCTACACCAACACTGTTTTGAGATGAAACATTAATATGCATTGAAATTATAGGATACCAGAATTACACAGAAAATCTTCAAATACTAAATGTATCTGTTAAGACTGTAGTAATTTTGTAACGATATTAACCAGATTATCCATAAAAGACCTTACAACTTCGTTGTCCTGGCTTGTTATTTGTCAAATTTTCAAAAAATGTGTTCAGATCTGATTGCAATAATTTATTTTACTTCACCTACACTCTACTTGAATTCAAATAAGGACCCCAGTCAATATGCAATCTGGAAGTGACATTAAACTTTTTTTTTCCTAATCATTGAACAGCTAAGGAAAATAAAAACTGAAATGTCATGGAACTAAGTGTTGTTTCATACAGTTTATCTGTTCTTAGTGTTTTGTATTCCAGAGACCTTATCTGTAATACTTTTTTATGATTCGGTTCTTGAACTGCCTACATCAGTTGTCAACATGGAAACAGACTACTGAGCAGCTGATTCAAAAAATTTATCGTTCCTCTTGGACAAGTCAAACAGTTGCTAGTATGTGGGTTTTGTTTGTTTGTGGTGCAATACCTGGACATCTATACAGCTTTCTTGCCTGTGCAATATCTCCTTTACTTAGACGAGTACGCTGGCCAATGGCAGGTCGTATACCATTATCATCACGGGAAGGGAGAATGGTATCCAGAAACATGCCCCTAAAAAAAATAAAAATAAAAATAGACCCCAAAACCCCCTATCAGGTTTCCATCATAAAACTGAGTTTTATGAATGTATAATGCTTTTTTGCAAATCTAGAATTTACATCTGGCATAAATAAGAGGGTAAAATGCAGAACTTTAAATACAGAAAACATGTCATAAAAACTCCCCAGGCTGGCAAATTTTATGCAAACTTATCAAGAAAGAATCTTCTTTCAGTACATAACTAACATATCAGCTTTTATATTTCTGTTAGACAACAGGAGGGAAATCTCTTACTACTGTTAAGACTGGACATTAGCAAAATTTTTTGCAATGAGAGCAATAAGCCATTGGAATAATCTCCCCAGGGAAGTGGTGGATTCTCCAACATTGGGCACTTTTAAGATCTGGCTGGACAGGGTGCTGGGACCTCTAGTCATGCATTGCCTAGAAAGATTGGACAAGATATCCTTGAGGTCCCTTCCAACCTGGTATTCTATGATTTTGTGCTTGAAGACTACACAAGAAAAAAGCACTGCTGTTAAGCTCTCACTATATTGAAAAAAATTAATTATAAAATTATATAAAAATACATACATTAGGCCCTATCACAGAATTCTTAATCACGGAGTTATTGTTTCTTACAAAGTTTTAAGGGAAGCCTTCAAGTCTGAATTACGCATGTAAGAGCAAAAGCTGGGGACACTTGCCAGTCATTCTTCTGATCAAGGACTCTAGTTTCTCATGCAGTGCCAGTGAGAAGGGACACAAGAAGCCATGAGGGAGCAGAGCCAGGGCAGTTGACCTGAAGTAGCCAAAGGGATATTCCATAGCACAGAACAACATGCCCAGGGCAAGTTGACTGGGAAGGGTCAATTCCCCTTAGGGATGGGCTGGGCATCGATCAGTGTCTGGTGCGCAATTTCATTGTGCAGTGCTCATTTTTCTTGGGGTTTATTCCTCTCTTTTTCCTATTATTATTGTTATTGCTGCTATTATTATTATATTTCACTTTATTTGAATTATTAAACTGCTCTTATCTCAACCTGATGGTTTTACTTTCTTCTGATTCTCCTCCGCATCTCATGCGGAAAGGAAGAGTTGAGAAAATGGCAGCCTGCTATTGCCAACTGGGCTTAAACCACTACACCACTGATTTTTAGTACAACCTGAAACTGATGCTATTCATCCTTAAAAAAAAACAACCCAACAAACAATCGTCTCTTAAATGACTTAGCACTTGGATAAGGGAATAATCTGTTACACTTTTAATACAGCATGAACAACATCACTGTGCATGACTAGAACTTTATGATGTTTTGTGAGTTCTACTACTTATCTGAGTGAGTAAAGTCTAACAAACAGTTGGCAACATGCCACAGTGAGCATGACTTACGCGTTCAAGATAAATTGGTGCAAATCAATATGTGACCTCAAGGGTTTGCTGGTTGTTTTTAAACAGTATGAAGTAACAACCTCCTGTACCTTGGGGCAGGGCATGCCTACTCATGGCACTATCAGTTTTTGCCAGCTTGGAAAGTAAGTGGTGAGATCAGGGCCCACAAACTAAATTATCTTGATGTTGCCATTGCCCTAGGACTCCGGGGGGTTCCAGCTTGTTAAATTACTCAATTTTATATAGGTTAGTATAATCTCTTCCTTAAGGTAATGGTATCTGTAACTGGATTAAGCAATGAGACTAATATCTACTTCGTGTGGCTCATTCCCATGCTCTTCAAGGGGTGAATTATGTATATGTTGAATACATACTTCAGTAAGATTTTCACTTTTTTTTTTTTTTTAATAATATAATTTATATTGAGGAGAACAAGCTCAAGGTATTTGCAAAGGCTGATGAGGTTTCTGGTGGTCTTCAGTTTATTTCAGAGTCTTAGATTGTCTAGTATTTTTTTCTTAAAATGCATAAATTGGACCAAAAAAAAAGCTAAGGACATAACTTTAAAACTAGCAATTTTTGTTGGTTTTGGTGTCTTTTGGTTTTTTGTTTTTATTTTTTTTCTTTTTGGTTTCTTTTCATTTACATTACTCTGGTATTTTTAGAAAGTAATTAGCTGAACTGCAACTTGGTATGAAATATAATGGGAGACCAGGTGAAAGACTCCTCCTTCACTTCTCTAGAGTAGGGCTAGCCTATGGGAACAGCTCATTCTACAGTTCCCATAACCATGCAGTTTCAGAGCAAGTCCCATGTGAGTTACTATGGAACTGGGAATGGATCAGCCTGCAACAGGCCAGACTGAAACCAGCAGAACTCTTTATTATATGGTTTGGATGACAGTAATAATCTGTACAAAAAAAAGAAAAGAAATTCTCAACCATTTCACTCATTTAGTTTTCTAAATCCAAATTTTTATGGAGACAATAAGAAAATATTACATGAAATGATGTTTTCAGTCTATCTTGTCTTAAAATCTGAAAAACTGAAGCAAGATCAAAAGGCTGCTTTGAAACCGAACAGAAACAAAATGTGTTTAAATATATAATTAAATTATTCTGACTTAAAATAAACAGGCTGTCCTTTGACTGCTGTAAGAATACTATATCACAAGGGATATTTTAAGCAATTTCAGAATACTTAAAAAGCATAGCTCTTAGCATTCACAGAGAGGAAGAGAATTAAAAGTCAAAAGGTATAACCTGAGACTCCAACCTTGAGAAGGTGTTCCTGGCATAGTGCATTATGCTGTCAAAGTCATATGGTTCCCCAAGGGAGTTCACCTCTCCAGGCTCCATCTTCAAGAAGTTGTATTCTTGACCTACAAATGATTGATAATTAAAAGTTTCTTTACCATCCTCTTTTTGTGAAGATAAAAAACAAAGATCCTAATCTAATCACTCACTGACGTTCATAAATCTTACCCATTTGGGAGTAACTGTGTGATTTTATTAGCCAAGAGGACAGACCTGTCTTCTGAAAGAGACATCAAATTCCCATATTTGGCATTTAGAAAGACTATTATTTTCATTCACCTAACCCATGTAAAGGCCCAACACATTACGTTGTGCTTCATGTAGAATCCCTAAAATTTGCTAACTTTGTTCTTAATTCCAGAAAGAAATCTTTTTGACAGCAGAATCTGGGAGAATCCTCTTCATTGTAGACTTATTAGACTGGATATTAAATTAAAGAGACTTTGCTACAGCAAAGGCCACTCTCTGAGCCCCCATATAATATAAACACTACAAAGTCATATTTTCAAGAGCTGTTGCAATTTAACAAAAGCAGAACATAAGAATTATACTTAGTTCATAATTCCAGACCAGAAAATCTTTGTCCTAATCAGTGTAGTAAGAAACACAAAGAACCCTTTACTCCAATTCATATTCCCATTTGTGTAATGTAAAAAACCTGTGGCATTATTAACCAACATAATTTGCATAACAACAGAATCCAAATGACTTGGTGGTCAGGACTTCCTGATCCCATTTAGTGATCCTCAAGCTCATGCCACACCACAAAAAGTGGTTTAAGCCAGAAACTAGAGAGACAACTGAAATGAGAGATCAGGAGGCTGAGTATGGCACTCCAGCTGATCTTCCCCACCACAGAAAAAGCATAGGGGAGGAGCACTTATGGCATCTACACAAGTCAATGACACATAGAGCACAAAAGGAAGGCTTGAATGCACATGCCCTTTCAGGGCAAATACTCCAGGCTATCACTGGGCAATTTCTGATTTCACCCCTTCTTGAGCAGAGAATTTTCGTAAGTCAAAAAAAGTATTTCACAAAGACCGTGCACATTTATGAACATTGAAAATGAAACATGCTTAGTTCCTTCCAATCTTGCCCACACAACACAAGTGTGGGCACAACAGCTAGACTGACAAAGAGGTGACAGCCACACTTTAAAGTTCTCAGGTTCCTCAGATGCTTTATCTCAACACCACCAAAGCCACTGGGTAAAGCTGCAAGCTCTACAGGCAATAAGTAACGAAGAAACTGTGGGAACAGCACCCATCTTTGTCACAGATTCAAAGTCCTCAGCTTACCTTTCAGGTGTAAACCTCTTGGGCAGCTAAAAAGCTATTGACATGTTTCTACTTATCATTCACTAAAGACTACAAAACAAAAGCCTTTTTCTGAAGCACAGAAACACAACTTTTAAAGGGCTTTAAGAGCAATGGCTTCCTTCAAAGTTTTGAGCATGATTACTATTTCTCTTCTTGTAGCCAACACTATTTAATGGCTTGCTACTTGGCCAGATCATTAGAAAAGACTGTATTTTAGTTGCAGTATTGCATTTATTAATCAGCTTGAGAACAGTCTAGCTAAGAGGAATAAGCAGGTGTAAACGCTCATTTCTGCTGTTCAGTTAATTTCTGCTATTCAGCATTCAGATTTAAACGAGTTGAGCAGATGAAGGAAACACCAAAAACAAACAGGTTTGGTTGGGGTTTTATTCCCCCAAAAAAATATTTATCAGAATATCTCACCAGGCTGGATATTTTCTCTAATGATGGTGACATGGTCATCACGGTCTGGTCGTGTATGTTCGTGCCAAAAACCTATCACATGACCCAACTCATGGACAACTATACCAAATTTATCACAATTCTTGCCAATAGATATAGCCTGAGGGCCATTTCCCCTTCGACCCACATAAGAACAGCACCTGTAATTAAAACACAAACACAGATGACAGTTTTCGTGCATCTACAAACCCTATAGGAAATTTTTAAAACATGAGAAAATATTATATTTAAAAAATCAGCATGCAGAGGGAAGCTGAAAGAATAAATAAAGACAAGGTTTCTTCTGTGCCATACTTTATGTCTTGACAGCACTCACCAGACTCTTGGTCACTCAGGTCTGATAAATTTGCTTTATTTTGAACTGAAAAGTCACCCTACTTCATTAGTTCCATCTATAAAGGGTGTAGAAATGATGCAAGTAGTCCTTTCAAATATTAAATTTGCATACAGTTGAAAATACAGATGGAAGATATGCTGAATGAGATGTAGAATACTGTGATGACACTGTGCAAACCCTTTCCATTTCTTTTTGTTTCTCTAACTATGGCTGATGTACAATATCTTTTGCAACAACAATATATTATGAGATTGAATGCTCTGGATATATGCAAACCATTTTTTGACCCCACTCCTGTTTTCTTGTAATAGGAACCTCAGTTCCAGAAAGTCATATTTGCACAAGAAAAAAAACCCAATACAAACAACCCCAAAAACCCCTGCTTCACAAATGCTCTCATGTTTCATTCCTGTTCCACTGTACTTCCATGATTCCAATGTAAACTTATGGAACAGAGATGCCCTTTTCAGCATTCACACTGTCAGCATTTATCTGAGATGTCTGCTTTTTTGGTTAGGAAAAAAATGTCTGCTGACTACGCCAGCAAAAGGAGAGAAAGGAGAGTAAAGCATATCCTGCCAAAATGGAAGACAATTTCAGGTTTTGTAGGCTGATTCTTTGTCACCTCTGAAGATCTTAAATATTTCAAGACTTCATTATATTCCCTAGTAAAAGCTTGATTTCCCATATCTGCTCTGTAAATTCTGCAGTCTGTCAGGTGGAATGGAATTGTACTGAGAAGATTACCTCCTCCTTCTTCCCCTTCAAAAAACAAACAAAACAACCAAACCAAAACAATATAAACCCCCACGTTTTCTGATGCAACACTTACGCAGCAGAATATATTTGGTTCTTGAGGAGGTCTATGCTAGTGTGGAAAATGATCCCATCCTCCATATGCCTCTGTGGGCAATAAAAGAAGAGCAGCTACGGGAACAATACTGACAGCAGATGAAATTCTACAGCCATCATTTGCCTACTTTTCAGGTTTTGTGGTGGCAAAGAGACTTTTCACTTTGGTGCGTCTGTCTTGGTTGGTCTCCTTCATTGATTTTTGTTCGTGTCTAATACAACTAAAGTTTTAAAATATGACTATTAGAGAAGTACAGCCATGGAATTTCAGTTCACAATTCCTGTTCTTAGTAAAGGATATACTGGCTTTGCACTAATGGTTAAAATCAAGGATAGATACACCAAAAAATGATAGTAATATCTTAAAATTATAAAGGCGACACAAGTTACTTTATAGAAGCAGATATTACTGCAGTCTAGGAGGGTTGTATCACGCATTTTGAAGCTTGAAAATACTGTTCAGAAAAATTACTGTTCACATGATAACCAGTCCTTGCTCTTTCAATTGCTTGTCAAGTATTCCTACCCTCAAAATCAGTTAACTCTTAGTGCTTTAGTTAGTTCCAAGGATAGGTATGAATCACCTTTTTAGGTCAAAGCATTGAATTAGGCTCAGTGCTTCAGCTAGAGCTGTGCAATATCATGTTTAATTAATTTCTGAAGGTGTCTTCCCTTGATAGCTCTCTTCAAGGCAAGTAAATAAAAACAATGGCAATTTAGATTCCCTGTTGTAACTCTGTGCTATTGTCAATGTTGCAGGTTTAAGTACTACTGTTCCACAACACAGTAAAAGAAAACAAAGAACACCTGTGTATTGCTCTGTGTATTTCCCTCACTCTATATAGACAGTATGAACACAAAATTACTATTTACAGTATTTATGATATAGAAATATTATTGTGAACACTGATATAAATAATAGTAATGGGAAAAAATACCTTAAGATGTGCCCTAAAATACAGCATAGGTGATGTAAAGAAGCAACAGATAGCAGAAATAAGATTAAAATAAAAATTTAGAACAGTTACACCATTTTATCTCATGATTCCACAGTGGATTTCACCTTTGTACCTGACACGCTTACATGGTCTTGCTTGATATAATTTCAGACTGCATGTTTGCAGAATAAATAT
This sequence comes from Strigops habroptila, assembly GCF_004027225.2. Lineage (NCBI taxonomy): Eukaryota > Metazoa > Chordata > Aves > Psittaciformes > Psittacidae > Strigops > Strigops habroptila. The sequence continues at coordinate 41,183,895 of NC_044283.2, forward strand.
TATGACTACAGGTGAATATGTAAACATAATTCAAGCACTACAGATATTTTCAAGATCAATTTTACCTGGGTTTTTATCTTCCAGTAGTCATTCAACTATTTGAATACGTGTCTATCGTGCAATAAGAAACTACCATAGTTCATATACCCTCTTAGTCATTCATGCTCACCCTGGTGAGAAAATTGTTTGGAATCTTAAGAAGGTTTGGAGTGTTTTGTTGTTTTTTTAAACCCTCTTGCACGGTGTTATTTACTGTCCCATCCATTTAGAGAGGGAATGCTGGAGTATACACTTTGAGCCAAAGGTGGTAGAATTTTCAGTAACTCTTCACTCTCAGAAAAGTTCATTTATTTAAAAACCCATTAAAGATCTCCTATCATAGAATCATAGAATCATAGAATCGTAAGGGTTGGAAAGGACCTTAAGATCATCTAGTTCCAACCCCCCTGCCATGGGCAGGGACACCTTGCCCTAAACCATGTGGCTCAAGGCTCTGTCCAACCTGGCCTTGAACACCGCCAGGGATGGAGCATCCACAACCTCCCTGGGCAACCCATTCCAGTGCTTCACCACCCTCACTGTAAAGAACTTCTTCCTTATATCTAATCTAAACTTCCTCTGTTTAAGTTTGAACCCATTACCCCTTGTCCTACCACTACAGTCCCTAAGGAAGAGTCCCTCCCCAGCATCCTTATAGACCCCCTTCAGATACTGGAAGGCTGCTATGAGGTCACCACGCAGCCTTCTCTTCTCCAGGCTGAACAGCCCCAACTTTCTCAGCCTGTCTTCATATGGGAGGTGCTCCAGCCCTCTTATCATCCTCGTGGCCCTCCTCTGGACTCGCTCCAACAGCTCCATGTCCTTTTTATGTTGAGGACACCAGAACTGTACGCAGTACTCCAAGTGGGGTCTCACAAGAGCAGAGTAGAGGGGCAGGATCACCTCCTTCGACCTGCTGGTCACGCTTCTTTTGATGCAGCCCAGGATACGGTTGGCTTTCTGGGCTGCGAGCGCGCACTGCTGGCTCATGTTAAGCTTCTCGTCAACCAACACCCCCAAGTCCTTTTCTGCAGTATAGAATTCCCAATTCACTGTCACAGGCATTATGTACACTGAATAAGTTTGTCACAGTTCCTAGGTCCCAGACTTCAAATCTTTTAGAAAACAGTTTCTTATCTTTGAGCACTCTGAAGTAAGGAGGATGTGGCATTTGCATTGGCAGTCTACAGGAAACCATGGTAGAAAATATAAGAATCAATCAAATTAAGTAATCCACATTCTGTGAAAGCATGTCACCATTCCGATATTAGAGTTCCATTTAGCCTATCATCTGGTCCCCTCCACCCAACATCTGCAAACCTGATAAGAGCATGTGCCGTCACTTCTTTGTGGGTCATCGATAAAGATGTTAAAAAGGACAGGTCCCAGGATAGGCCTTTGTGATACTGCACTTTCAGTCACAGTGTGTTTTAATCACAACCCTCCAAGACCAACCACACATCCAATTTTAATTTATCTAGTTTTCTTTTCATCTATAGTCCTGCAAAATACACCTTGGGGATAACTTCAAAACCTTTATGATCTGAATACAACACATGATGGCAGTGCAAGAAAGATTGATAAGAATAAAGTTAGGATAACCACGCAATATTATGAAAAGGCAGAACAAACCCTTTAGTTTAAAAGAGTTTAAACACATCTGCTCAGTCTTCAAGTCTACCACTGTGTGGAAACTATAAAGAAATATTGCAACGCAGAACTAAAGAATGTTAATCATTATTTATAGCTTAAATCAAATCAATATGTTATTAAGACTTTATAGTCAATAACATAAGCTTGTTAAAACTCTTGAAATTGTATTATATATTCTACAACCTCCAGTCTTAATAACCTATTATATGTCGTATATATAACATACATACAACATATGTATAACATATTGTATAAGCTTCAACTTTATCCTAGCTGAAATCCAGACAGCTAACAAAGACATATTTGGTGGCTTAAAAATTCCATAGATTGTCAATATAATTTGTGCACAGTGATACTTCGGAGACAACTAGAGAAAAAGGAAAAAGTGAAAAAAATAGTACCCTCTGTGATGTCTCCAGCTCTGCTTTTATTGATACTATTCACAGCAAAGGAAAAAGAAAAAAAAAGCAAGATTTTAACTACAGTCTCTCTCTTTCTGTCCTTTTTACTTCATTTGGACCAAAAGAGGATTTAACCTTTTAACACTGTGCCCTGTATCTCAGAAAAGGTCAGGCAATAGCTATGCAATAGTAGCAGAACAACAAAATGGCTAGTATAACACATTAAGTTCTGAAGACAATTTGGTTTTATAAGAAAACATGGTAAGTAAATAATTAATTAACCAGTTTAACAGACACAATTAACAATATCAAAAAGTTGTTTGTTTACTCAAAAAATGATTATGATCATCTCTGAAAGCTTTTAGTGGTTTTTCATAAATCAGATAGATTTTTAGGTGTTTACAAAAATAATTCGACATTTTACTATTAAAGTCATGAAAATACAAAAAGAAGTTGAGCATTCCACTGACATATTCGAAAGATGTCTTCTTTTCAGAAAAAAAAAATTAAATGCAATCTTTTACATAGCATTTCCCTAGGTTGTCTAACACTAAACACCTAAACCCCAACACATTCAGAATTATTTTGTTTAATACTGGCCTGCTCCTAAAAACAAGCAGCTAGATGAGTATGGTAATTCCCTTACACTGGTTACTTACAAGTTTTGAAGTACTTCCCAGCAATTATAAACAAATTCATTGAGTATTTCTTTCCTTGCCGAAGAAAATCAGCATTAACACAAAGACTTAAAATAGCAGCAGTGCACACTCATAGAGAGTCATTAGGATTTGCTAGGGTGAGCGTCATGTCAAGCACACCAGATTCATTCAATTAAGCTACAAGATTCTGATCACTTCCACAACTGCACCCAGCCAAAATGTAAACACTAAAATTAATACATCTATGATATAAATTATTTCTCAATATCACGGGTTTGACCCCAGGTGTGTTTGGCAAAAGACCAAGACGAGTCTGTGCTGTATGAGCACCTGTTTTCCCTTTAAATTGAGTCAACTGGCAGCTTTTAAAGCTCCTCATCTCTTTAATCTTTATTGCACCAGACAGCCGTTGGAGACAGCAACTATTTATGAATCTCTAATTCCACTTTATCAGTCTAGCTGATCAATGATGGCAAGCAAAGAGAAAAAATGACAGAAAATGGAATGACTGGAACAATACACTCATTCTTTTAAGTAATACTATTTCACAGCTACTGTCAAAAATACTCTTAAATTAATATGAAAAAAGAAAGAAATGGATAGAGTCAACACTGCACTTTTTTTAATAGCTGTACTCTTCAGAATGTAATAATATAAAAATCCTTGTACATCATAAGATCAGCTTTCAATGGCACTAACTGTATGAAGCTGTGGATGAAAAACTGTAGAATTTCATAAACTTGTTAGGATTGCATATCATCACCTACATGTTACACAATGCAAGAAAAAGTAGTTCATAAAATTCATTTAAAAAAATCTCACTGAAGATGCAAAGGTTTTTTCTTGGTGCAAAACCACCTCAGTCACAAGTATAACTCATCCTGTACAAAGGAGATATTGGCTATAACCTGGCTTGATGAATTTGCTTATTTTTCAGGGATCAATACAATCATGGTTACTAAAAGTCAAGATTCACTCCTCCAAGAAAACCTGTTGTGTTGGCAGAAGCAGCTACTGCTTCTTCACTTACTCGATGGGGATGACTACCTCAATATTATATAAAGAACAGCCAACTGAATCCATTCCTCAGTCAACAGCTGCCTATCCTAGTGTATTAACATAAATCACCACTCACTGAGTGTATGTTAATGCACTGGGTTTTAGACTGGCAACTGATTACCTGCACCTTGGTCACACCCATCCTGCAGGCCATGCCACCACCAGCAGAGAAGCTGTGTCAACTCTTGTGGGCAGGAAGAGTGCCAGCTGCTTGAGTTAATCACCACCTGAGAATATGAGTCAGCCCAACTGTATTTAGCACAACTGAATTTCTTCTCATTCCATAAAAGTGATTGAGCACCTTTATAACATGTAATCCTTCTTAAAGCTAAAGAATGCTGCAAAAGTGTACCTCGGGCAACGAATTTGCCTTTTTCACCAACTTGAAAAACTTGCCTGTAATGTCTATTTAATATACCACTAAGTTCAAAAAAGCATTAAAAGATTCAGAAGCTGTTCAGTCTACAATGTTTGGGGAAGCACATGACAGAGATTTGATTTTTCTGTATCTCAGACAGCTTTGTCAAACACCCATATGAGAGGATACAATAGTGATTGTAATAAGTCATCTAAAGTTTGTCATAAAAAGTACTCAAGACTTCAGTACTTAAGAAAACAAAAATTGACACAAAGTCAGATCAAAAGCATGCTGAGATGCCAGTACAATATGACTAATTGCTCTTTTTTTGTTTGACTGTATAAAAAAAGAAGCTTGATCTTGTACTCAGTAATATTTATTAAGACTAGAGATCATCCCAGTTTGCTGACCTCTTTTTGGCTTTGCAGACAGATGTATATTGACATTGTCTTCAGACACTTCCTATCTGATAGCAAGAAACATAAGGATAGAGAAGCCGTAGTGGACAAAAAGTGTTTTGAACCTGTTCACAGATCAGTTTTATTTGCCCTAATCAACTAGCTGCATAAATATTCTCTGTAATAGATATTAATGCCAATGTACACTGCTTTGGTAGAAGAATCATAAACATTATATTATATTCTTATTCTCACATCTGCAGCTAATGGTACAAATGACTATGAGTAATTACGAAATTTCAAACTACCAAGTGTTTCAGCTGTACTAAGAAACAATATTTCAATAATTAACTATTCTCAAAATCAGGTTAAATAAACAAGACATATTGACAAATAATTATAGATTAAGACAGCAACAAATGAAATTATTCTGATGGGAAAGAGGGATCCAGCTGTAAAGCTTTAGGCGGTTTTCCACACAAGCTTCCCATAAGCAAACTAGAGAACCCTGATATAAAGGGGAGGTTATAAAGATGGCTGGAATATTATATGAAGTGAAGACAGAGAAGATGTTCTTTAAACTTGCACTGTGAAAAAATACCATGAAGACAAGCCTGGAACTGATAGTAACTTTAATAGATAAGAGATCTGAAAAGGGAAGTACAGAATTATTTGGTGTCCTGAGATGGCATGGCACACGATGGAACCAGTGGTTGATTATCAGTGCTGTGGAAAGAATTCTGGCTTTTCTCATTGAAGAATTTGGAGTCATATCCCAATAGACCACAAGTCAAATGTGGCAGCTGTTGAGAAATAGGGATGCACCATGCTTAGGTACCCAAGTGGAAAGAGAGACTACAGGATCTATGAATTAGCTCTAGCACTGGCTTAGCAGAAGTAGTGGTTCATCTGGACAAACGTGTCCTAGTTTTAGGTCCTTGATTTCAAGAAAGATATAGACTAGCTGAAAAGAATTGCAAAGAGAATAACAATGTGATCAAAGGCCTAGAAAACACAACTTACCAGGAAAGATTAAATTAATTAGGTGTTTTCTATCCTAAAAGAAAGTGGAACTGAGGTTGGACATAATAACAGTCTCAAAGTATATAATAGATACCTTCGAAAAAGAAAGAGGAATATTTTATTTTCTATGGCGATGGTGAGCAGGAAAAAAAAGTTAAAACTGCTGCAAGAAATATCTGGTTTAGCTATGAGCAAAAATTCTGCCCCTGACTTCCTACATTTCTTATTTTAAGGATACTGAAGCAATATATTTCCTAGCAAGCCGTAAAGTATTCATTTTTGCAGGTTTTTAGAAACAAATTAGACAAGCATGTATCAGCAATGACTTAGGTATAGCTGTTTGTCTTAAGAATAAGTTAGACACTTTTCTGATATCCCTTTGCAGTTCCATGTGACTATTATAATCAAAACATCTCTCATTCATTTCTGATATATGAACTTTCATTATATTTCAAATATGCTTTTTTCATCACTGCCCTTCTGGGATGAGCTTCCCATGAACTGCTGCAAGAACTAATGCATTACGCTCCTTCAAATTATCCTTAATGTTTCAAAGGCTCAATCACACTTCACTTGCTAGTGTGCTAATGCTGTTATCTGAGACATTTGCAGATATTGCCACCTGAATTTCTACATGTATGACTGCATCCACTTTCCGTTTCATTAAATGTGTTATGTTTTGACTGTGTGCTCTTTGGGGCAAGGTTTATAATTTAGTTTTTAATTTGAACGGTGCTAAGTACAATAAAGTCTCCCTCATCTGTGAACATTAGCTGCCATGGTACTGGAAACAATAATGACACAATGTGCTAACAAACCAGCACAGCAGGGTGCTATGGGAAAGAACCGAGATTAATTTCAATACGATTGGCCATGTAGCAGAAAGCGTTTGCAGATGGTGTGGTGTCACTTTTGTCTGGGCTCTTTCCATGGAAAATCCTGCATCACTACTGTATGCCAATGGTTAGTGCACAATGGCTCCTATTCACCCAGAGAAGATGTTCTTATTTATCTGGCTCTTTGTGAAATGGCTCATAGATTCAGGACCCCCAAAAAGTCATTCAACTGACCTTTCCATTTAGCCTGATTTTTTTTTCATCACTGGTGGACTGTTCATATAGCCACACTCTACCTTGTTTTTATTTCTAACTTGTTACAGCCTTTGTAAATTATTTGTGATTTGTAAAGTATCCATGAATAAAACAACATCAACTGTAAAAGATAATGGTGACTTTGAAAGTAGACACTGAGTACATTCCAACCTTCTGGTTTGAATCGGTTATAATCTAGCCTTCACCTTAAAGTGACTTGATCTCATGAAGCACCAACCAGCCTAAGGAACAATGCTTTGGCTGGAGAGATTTTCTGTCATTTCACTTTGGGCGCTTTGAAGTTGTTTACTTATCACGAAACCAAGATCTCTGTAGATATCCCCATACTTCTCTTTCTAAAGCGCTTGAGACCACTTACATCTTTCACATTCTGTCTAAATTCACATTGCTTTCTATCTCTGTGAGTGCAAGGGAACCATCACAATTATTCTCTACTTCCTATTTCTACCAAAATCCCATGTGTAACCAGAATCACTGTATCTAGAAACAGACAGAAGAGGCATAACATCAAAAAGTTACTATCCGCGCTGCTTTCAATGAACCTACAGCCAAGCAGAACATGCATCACTTAAATGCAGTAACTATTCATTTCCCTGTGAAATATATATTCATTTTTAACTTCAAAGCTGACAAACATGCCAAAATACTGAAAGCACATCTGTTACCATACATACACACTTACCCACATGGTCTGTATGTAAATACAATATAACTTTCTTCATCACTTCGTTCAATAAATGTAACGCATGTGTACTTTTCCCAATGCCGCATAGCCTGTTTGAACATGGCGCGCTGGGTGCCTGGAAGAATAATTGTATGACGTAAGAGACTTTTTTAACTGTGTCTTGCTCCTTAAAATCAGATTTCAATACTAGGAGTATAAGCCCAGAAGGCGGCACTGGATCATGAAGGCCTGTGTCCTGGCAGTCCCATGTACTGCCAAACTACAATTAAAGGGATACCAGACCATCAGCTCACCCTAACATATCTGCTTGCAAGGGGACCAAAACTGCCTGACACACTCTAGCAAACATAAAACCTCTAATTAAAAGTACATTTATGTTACCTCAGAGGCAGACAGCAGAAGAAATACAGTGTTGCTTATGTGCTTGTATTAGCATATTTGCTAAGCAATTTCCTAGATGAAATTATGAAGTGGACCACTTGAAAAAAAGAAAAAGAAAAAAAATTGAGGAACTCTGAATCCTAGCTATTTAGCCACAAGATGAAAAAAAAAACCCTGGAGACCAAGTAAACCTAAGCCATGCAAACAGGTACACAAGACACGTCGTTTGATCTAAATAATGCTGTCTTGAACAAGGATTAGCCTGCACTTTTTGCATCAAGGTCTTTCAGAAATCGATTGATCCAACAAAAGGTGTAAATTCTTAATTTGGTACAATACTAAGCATACCTAGATATTTGTTTTAAAAAATGAGATACACGTTCAGAAACAATCAAAACTATATGCTAGATGCAGCAGCAGGCAGGCCAGCTTTCACCATAAAACACAAAGCCATCTAGTATACAGTACTTCAGACAGTAAGGAATGTAATTTCATTGTGTGACGAAAGACAAGGCTTATTAACATAGAGGCAGCATCTGAGAATACAGGTGTATTGCTTCTGAGCTAGAAATCCACAAACGGTACTATTTGGCATGAATATGCTGGCAGAAATGCATCCACCTTGCAAACTTTTGCAAAAATGCATGTTTAAACATAGGATAATTAAAACAAAAACACTTTTTTAACCTAAAAAAACCCAAACCTCGAAGTTCATAAAACTAGCAAGTTCAAATCATGTCAGATCCTAGAAATTAAAGGTTATTTCATCCCATCTTGCCCTTTTCTTTTGTCTTTAAGCAATATTTTCCAAGCTTTAGAATTTATCTTTCATTATGAAAAAGGTAAAATGTTTAACATGACATGCTTCATTTAGTTTTCTACCACTATTTCTGGAGATGGTAATCCTAAAGCAAAGGTCACATTTGGTATAGTACTATGTAAATACCCAAAATAAAAGTCTGAATGTAGCTGTCATTTTGAAAAGAATTACTCTGGTTTCTCCATATACATAGGCATTTAGTGTGTGAGCATTTGCACGTTTCTTTTGGTTTTCTGTATTATTGTGCTCAATAAATGTTATTACATATCTTTTCACATCCATCTTTGCTTTTCTCAGTCCCTTTTTGTTTTAAATTACCTCTTACACCCACATTGATATTAATCCATTTACATATTTCAGGGATAACAAAAGTTCTAAACTCTTTCTACAGTTTTCTGCTACAGATTTCGTATATTTTGAAGTCAGTCTTTGTTCTTGTCATATATAATGTCTGTGTGTACCCATCTGAAAACCAAACTGAGGAATTACAAAATACATTTGAGTCAGTTTGTTGAGTGAAATCATTTTAGCAGATTATATATGTCACACCAGTTAATTAGCTACATTCTTGTGCTAAATATCCTGCATTTGTTAAAAAACAGATTTCATGACATTCTGCTACTTAGGCTCTTGAAAACAAACATGCAATGAGAAATATTAGGCATAAAAAGAGAGCCTTCTCTTTCTAAAACATAGTTATACTTTTTTATTATGTAGCTTGCCTTTGGGAACAACTTTTTGAAGTATGACTAATATTTTCAGAACAGATGTATTTCAGGCCTGATCCAACAGGAACCCTTCTACTGACTTCCACAGTATGACTTTACCAAAAAATCATTAAAAAAAAAAAAAAAAAAAGAAAAAAAGGCAATTAAAAAAAAACCATATTCCTTCTTCCTATCCAAAGCACAAAGCTTACCAGTGAAGTTTCCACCTATTACATATGGAATGACACCCCCTGGCCATATTCTTTCTGTTCGTGATGTAGCAGCTCTGGGAAATCGGTTTTTCTCATTTTTCCCTGAGAATTTTACAGTAGCTCTTCCTTTGGATGTGTTATTTTGCTCAAAGCCTGTAATGATAATTAAAACACCGAATGAGATCACACACACAAGGAAAGAGAACAGTTATTATCCAGCAGGTTAAAGTCAGATTATTTCTTTATGCCCTTTAGAAGTAGGACACTGCTGTTATGCAACAGCCTATCATTACTTGGTTTTCTGAGAAATGCTCAAAATGAAGAGCCTAAATCTTATTTTTTTCCACCATATCTACAGTAACTATTTGCACCTATATTTAACAACTTGAAGGTATGTTACATAATTTCATCTAAATTTCTTATTTAATAATAGTTTGGTTTCGGTTTGGTTTTTTTTTTTTTTTTTTTTTTTTTTTTTTTAATCATACTCCCTCTGTTGTTGGTTTGGTTTGTTTGTTGGGGGTTTTTTTAACACATTGGGATTTTTCCACCAAAGGATGAAAGACTTTTTACTGAGAACCAAAGTAATCAAGGCATTCACTGTCCCCTTCATTTTTATTGCAAGACCAGGAAAAACCAAGTGCGTGATCACCCTTAAAGCACCGGACAGAAAGAAGTCCTTAAAGTAGTAGATAGGCTTTCACTGTCAGCAATTACAAGCAAAAAAAAAAAAAAAAAAAAGCTCAATTATTTGCTAGGTTGTATACATATGGAAAAAGTCAGAGGGTCATTTCTCTCTCTGAGCTCCAGAATCTGAGGCTATTACCTGTAGATACATTTTCAGATGAAAATGTGACTTTCATTTTGATAGTAACCCTACAACTCTACAGGATGGAAATAGAAATTTTTCATAAATGAGCTTTGGGAATCCTACGAATAACTATTTTACTCATGGCTGGAATTTCTTAACAAGACTAAAATATGTCTACTATTTTCAGAGATATTACCACCATTCATCCCACTACAAATCTTTCCCAAATCAGCTGAAACTTACTGTGACAAAGAAAAGGATGAGGACAGTGAGACAAGGACTTGTACACCATAACAGGTGTTCTCCTGAAGCAATTTAGAAGGACAGCCGATTAAAACAGATCACTTGAAAGCCAGTCAACAAATCCTACTCAGTGGGGTTCAAGTTTTATTCCTCACTGAAGAATACACCTTCCCTCTGTGAGTATCCCCTGTGATAGCAGTTCTCCCTAACTGTTAATGGCTAAGGCAGAATCAAGGAGGATTCCAGGCAGGATCACGGTATGGTATCCTGGCATAGCCCCAGGGCTGGGAGAGCAACAGGAGGAAGAAAAGGAAGAAGCAACAGAACAACGCAGGGAGAAAGCTCTTGGTACACAGGAAGAAAAGCCTGCCTTTGTGAAAACTAACACATAAGTTATTACAGGAACAATATAGAACATTTCAGGATTTAAATAAAACTCAGGTAAATTTATTGTAATTAAATAAGTATGTCAATGAGAATTACACAAGTCTACAACACAAGTAAAAACTTCAGAGAACTACTCTTACAGTTAATATATAGTCATTACTGAACTATATGACATGTTAATATAGATGTTTTACTGTTCAAAATTTTTATCAATTTTTTATTTGAACTAGAAGAAATTTAGGCCAAATTGCATGCAAAAGATGACATGCATTTATGCAATACTAAAATTGTAATTATCTTAAAAAGAATGAAGATTCTATATCAGAGCACATACACAAAGGCCGTTATTGTGCTCTGGTTAATCTTGCAAGATACGCAATGATGCATTTAGACATAATACGGTGTGATTATAATGGAGTTTCATACATTTTCCTATTTGAGGTTGAGGTTTCATGACATTAAAGTGATATCTCCTTGCATCAAATATTGTGAGTAAATTCAGCCTGTATTAACGGGGATCCCACTTACATAGCTGGCTGAATTCAGTTACGTTCATACTGACAAGTGTATGATTAGTATAAAAATGTGGTTGTATACAAACCATAAATGCTTCAAACACAATTTGAATAATCAGAACGCCCCAACTGGGTCCAGGAAAAATACTGATAAGAATCAGCAGCTATGCAGCATAGCCTACCTGTACTAAAACCATATTGTATTGATATCATTAGAACTGATAACTATGAACACAGTCATAGAAAAAGGCTGCATAATTTTTAATATGAGATTTAAAACTACATATTTTAGCTTCCAGACCTCTAAGAAAACACAACGAAGAGCTAATCACTTCCTTATTATTCCTGTACAATTTATTTTATAGTTGGTTTATGCCAATAGTAATACGGAACGGTTTTAAAGTGTTAAAGTACTATCATCATTAATGTTCATGATACATTAGCACATCAGGCAACCTGCTAATTTAAACAGTGACAATACCAGAGCCAAATCTTCTTATCCTGTCTATAAGCTGATAGAGGGCACCTCTTTTTTTTGACATTCCATGCTCTCCAAAGCCACCTTTAAAAAGAAAAGGAAAAAAAAAAAAAAGCATTTTAGAAAAGTGAAAAAGATGGAATCTTACACCTACAGCACCTATATAGTCTGGAGAGATTAGAAAGTATCCTGTAAAAACTGCAATGTATTTAAAGGAAGTTTAACATTCTTCAATGACTCGCATACAAATTCTTCTTGACAATGAAATAAAGATACATTTTTAGCTGAAAAACTTTCTAATATGCATTCCAGAATGTAAGCCAACACATCTTTGTTATTCAGACAAGTCATGACAATTACATCATCTAATTATTATTTGGAGCTTTTTTCTTCCTGGTGACCTTGACATCCTCACAGTCATATTGATTGACAGCTAAAAGGCTTACTCTCACAGAAATTTCCTGAATGCATGCCATAATCTTCTCATTTCAAGGGAGGTGAAAGAGGGAAAGCAAACACCCAAAGTTTCATCAGAAAAAAACAGTAGAACTGATACAAGCTTAATATGGCTGATTTTATCATGAAAGTTTTGGTTCTCTTTCTTTGCAAATACATGTCAATGCATTCTACAGGCTTTAAACATTACATGTTGGTGTATATTGCAGTAAGACCTTGCAAGCATATATGCGTCTGTTATTTCAGCCATCAATAAGCAAGAAAAAGTAAGCTATTAAGTAGTTTATTTTAACATCTGCCATGCCATTTACAGAAATGCAACACATTTCTAGGTTTACTGCATACATTTGATGCATCTGCCACATAGTCCCTTCACACACAATCTTTTTGTGGCTGCAAGTAACTTTGTAAACACCAGCAAAACAGAAGAAAGAACACTGATAATGCTGCACTAGTCAATAAATCATTCAGAATTGTTCAGAAAGTTTTGTGATTTTCAGAAGTTTGTAGTAGGTTGCATTTTAAAATTCTCTATTCATTATAGGACAAGAGATTTTTCAAACTACTTTACAATAGCAAAAGTAAAAAGATAGAAATTAAAGGACCATTGAAACCTCCAACTGCTACTAAAAAGGCCTTTCCCAACTTCCCAGAAAAGCTTTCAATATATACATGGAGAATATATTTATTAAACAGCAACTTAAAATTATATTACAGATGAGAAAATTCCATATAAGGCAAGTGAGTTAGTGTGGCTGCTCAGTGAATAACAACGTGCCTAATTATTTGGATTACATTGTCACATAGTTGCTGGGTCCCTTGAGAAAAATTTTCCAAATTTTTTAAAACATTTTAGATAGATGAGGTAATAGTTCAAGACATTCCTTTCCAACAAGTTACATGGTAACTATAATATATACTACAGAGAATATAATAATTCCATCCCTTGTATTGATCATCAATAATCTAATTTTCTCTCATTTTAACATTCATCTCATCAGAAAAGGCATATAGCTAAAGATTCCAAATTAATTCTAAAATATCCATAAAAGCATCGTCAGATGTAATAGAAGACACACAAAGAATCCATTATTTACTTAAAGAAACTATTACACTATAATTATTTCTGGAAAAAATTTTTAAACTAGCATTACTGTGTTAACACAGCCTGTGTATTCCATTTAGTGAAAAACTGAAGAAGAAAAAGTATCTCACATAATTAATCTTTTTTATATGAATAATACGCAGCCTTGCCAAACCACAACCTAAAAAATTTTTTTTAAACAAAACCAATCACATTTGCTGCATCTTCTCATACTTCACGCAGGAAAAGGAGGATACTTTTGGCAGTTTGGAATGATAATACACACAGGAATTTTATCAGCTTTACTGTTGTTTCTGTTTACAATGATTACGCATATTGGTTAGACAAAATGACAAATAAAATGACAGAGCCACACTCTGAGAAGCTTACAGATTAAGTATCCGACCCTGCAAGTCTAGGCAGATAATCCTCACCAAAAGGAGTGTCAGTTAATGTGGATCAGAACCTGACAGCTTCAGGATTTTTAATTAGTAGTTGCAATGAAAAATGCAACTCTGCAGCTCCATCCTGATGGTTTACACCCAAGCATCTAACTCTTCTACCTGGTGTCACCTGTAGTTTGTGAAGGTCAACAAGAGAAATTGTTCAGAAATCAAGCTTGTAATTAATTGTCATTGTGTCTATAACTGAGGTAAAATATTAATTTATCTGCTATTTTACAGATATTTTATGTCTATACCAAATATTAACTAGTCAGTTGTTGGCAATTTATTCTTTTGGAAGTTAGAAGGAAAAAAGCACCCTAGGCTATGCAGTTTGCAAAAACAGGCTAAATTCCTTGTTTATGATGTCAATTTAGAAAAAATAATTACATATGTAAAGTGTAAATTGAATTCTCCAACCCTCTTCTTAGAAAAATCAAGAACATTGAGGATTCACTGAGAGCTATTACAAAATCATTAATTTCAGCAGAGTTTGTTCAACAAAGTCCAGTCGCACTGACCATTGCAGTTGCATTGATTCCTCTTGTGCAATAAAGGTAGAAAAATTTGATCCAAATGCATTAGTAATCCTCAATAGGGTGACTCAATATCCTGAATAGGATACTGTCTACAGGAGAAGATAATTCACAAATCTCAAGACAGGTAAGGAAAGAAGATAAAATGATAGAATATTAAATATTATTTAGAAATGGCTTAAAAATGTATATTCTTTCAGTGGCAACTGATGAAAAAATAACTGTGCAGTTAAAAATTAAAAAAACAGAAAAGCAAGATGGAAAAAGAAAGCCAGAAGGCCAAAGAAATCACTTGACTGCATCCACTTTAAGAGGAAATGGCCGACCTTGCTCTCTACATTTTGTCAGCAAAACTAGTGCCTGAGATATTTATGAAACCAATTAAAGCTATTTGTTTGGGGGAAAGTGAGGCAGGGAAACCACTGACTCCATTAACATTTTAAAATCCAGTCCTGACCTAGGAATGACCAAAAGTGTCCCTGCCTTGAAAGCACAAGTGGCTTGAAAATTTATTTTATCTCCTTTTAAAGTTGTTATAAAAATAGTCTAATCATGACTTCTAACTAGGAAGAGTAAAAATATTTTAAATATATCAATATTGAAAGGTTTAATTTTTTTTTCTTTGGTCTGAAAAATTCTTTTCTGCTCATTCCTCACAGTGATTCCACTTCCACATATCCAGAATCAAGTTAATAGTACTTCAGGAACACATAGAACATGGTTAGTAGAAAATAAATTTCAATTATGCATTTAAACATCTAATAGCATTTTTGCCCACACTTTTCATAAGTAACTTGGCTTTTCTGGAACCATAACCTGAAAGTTTACCATTCTCAGTTACGAATTTACAAATCAGTGACACAAATCAGATATTTAGTTGCTTTTTAGACAAGGCAAATTCTAGCAAGGATGATGTTATTGTGTTGCTTCTAAATCTGGGCACAGGTCCGAATGGAGCTGAAAAAATAGCAAAAGGAGGAGTTGTAATCCAAGATTCCCAGTCTCACCTCCAGGATTCCACATACGCTCTCCATAGGGCACCTGGGCACTGTGATCAGGAACTTTTAGTGACGAAAGCAAAGCTTTGTACAATTTCCTTTCCCATATGACCACCTGCAGAGTGGAGTGGACTTACGGTTCCTACCAGCTTCTGCTCTTCAGTTCAACAAGATATTATTAATAGGAAATGCCAGAATAAAATTAAAATTTTAGCTTTTCTCTTTCTTTCCCCCTAAAGCAAAAATATACTCTATTTTTAAAGTGAAAACTAGTATTATCCAAAACATTATACTCACTTTCCGCATTTAAAACAGAGATTGCTTTCTATGCAGAAGTATCAGGAAAAATAAGTTAAAACAAGCTTGAAATATCATACCTGTGTTATGGCCAAGTCTTTCGTTGGAGTGCTGCGTAAGATCAATCGTCCTGTCAATTTGAAAGATTTTTAAGTCTTCATCATCTAAGGCAATATCTCCCCAAAAGACAGCTTTAAATAAAAAAGAGCTCAATTTAATTAAAGAATTTATTTAGGCAATAAAACCAATCTGAAGACTATAACGCCATGTTACAACCCTTGGGGAAATGTACAAAAGTTATATATTAATATCACATATATTTGCTTACTGATCTGCATGTTTACACAAAGAAATAAAACTACCCAGCAAAAGACAAATAATTGGTCTTGGCATTCACCTAAACTCTTACAGACTTTTTAGTTTCTTTACACATTGCCTAAATGCAATTATTTAAATGTAATATCAATCTAATAAAAAATTTTCAGCATGCGTTGTTTTCTGTAAGTAACTATAACAAAGCATAAAAGACACTGAAATATGTTAAGATTTGAACTATGAATTCAAATACATATAGAGCTGAGAAAACTTTACATTTCCTAACATCTTGCTGAAAATGAGAATTATTTGAACTAACTTTTATTATGTTGCAATTACTTTATGTATTGCATTATCCTTGCCTGGGAAAATCAATATTTTTATCTGTTTTCCATTCAGCTGAGTGAAAAAAAAAAAAATTTCATTTTCCTCTTGGTTTATTTGTATGCTTGCCCTTTTATAGTTAATCTCACTACTAGGATTCTTTCATATACTTTGCTTTTCCAAGCTCCCATCTCTCTTCTTTTTAAGCTTTCTTTGGCCTTTGGGTTATTTCTTCTCTCTTTTCCTGTTCTTTCAGGCTCCCTCAGGTTTTTTCTGTTCAGCTTCCGCACAGCTAACTCATCTTCCCTAAACTGCCATCACAACTCAATGAATCAAGATACTGGCCCACTTGCAAGAGTTCAGGATCTATAATCTCAGTCTTTCATCTCTGCCTATTTTTGCTGAGATTTTATTCTGAGATCTTCCTGACAACTCAAACTTATCATTAAAGCTGAACTCAACAGGCCATATCCTCAACCGCTGTGAATGAAGTCAACAGAGCATATAGCAATTAACATGAGCTGAAATGGTTGTTTATTATCTTTATCCAAATTCTTCCTTTTCCCTCTCCTCTTGCCTCTATCAATAGCTCTATTATTTGTCCTCTCAGAGTCACAAAATCCCTGGGTTCAATCTTGGTGTCATCTTCAACTCTTTCCCTCCTTTCCCGAACCCAGGAAGACATCACTAACTTTACTTGGTTGTTCATTATACAGTTCCACAGCCAATTGCTTTCTTAGTTTCCATACAACTAAAACCCTGTCCAGTGTCCAGTTGTTACCAAATCATTCTCTCTGGTCTACTTCTATTCAAACTGATCTTTAACATTATTGTTAACTGGTATTCTTTTTCTCACTCTGTTCTTCATATGATGTTGTAGACAACATTCATCAGATAATATTCTCAGTATTTTCATGTTGCTGCATTCATTAGTATTTAATCAAACCCACATTAAAAAAAAACTCCACTTAAGAAAAAATGTTTCTGAAGAACTCCCAGGTATTATATTACTTCCTATCTCCATTATTTTTCTTGAATACCAGGCAACTAAAAGGAATCACATTGAAAATGCCTTTGGTCTGCCATGTAAAATACCTTAAAAAAAAAAAAAAAAAAAAAAAAGATCACCCACAGAGATCCAAAATGTAAATGAAACTTTTCAATTAAAAACCTATCCAACATCTGATGTCTTCCCTAAATATGGATATTTCCATTAATGTAATTTTTACACAAAAAGATAACGTTTCTTAGAAACCACAGGTATTTGAGACCATTTCTGAAACTGTTCAGTCACTACTAACAATTCTGGACACTCTCCTTCCAAGGGTTGCTATTTCTTTATATTCACATTGGGCACATTGGGGACATCTTTCCTCTGGCTAGTCTGCTCTTACCAGTGATGGGTTTTGCCACCAGGTAGAGAGACAGAGCCAGGAGCAGCTCTAGATGTTTTTTTAACTTTAAGCTTCTAGGAAAAACATGGCAAATTGTCAAGCTTTTGAACAGTGAGGGGAGAAAGTCAGTAGTCTCCATCTGACTAGAGTTAAATATTATTTATTATTACTATTATAAACACCTTCTAGAGATTTCCCTTGGATGTCTTTCATAACAGAGGCCACTGTATAAGCACAATGAAATATTGCAAACTTTAATAAACAGAACATAAAATGGTAAGAGGAAGAAACTATTAACATTTCAACCTACAAATACATGATGTGCCCCTGCAGAGGTCACACACCAGACTTGAGGAAGTGCTAAAGCTTCATAGCAAGCCCATTTTTCTTTCCTGGTAATACTGAGAATTAACGAAAGGAAGGTTCTCAACTAACAATAGATGATGCAAGAAATCACTCACTGACAGAAATGCATTAGCAGAAATCACTTTGGTTTCAGTGTGTAATACTGATGTATAAATATGAAAACCCAAGGCAAACCACACTTCAGAGAAACAATAAGGTAGAAAAAAAAAAATGTGGAAAATATCCCCCTTAGTCTTGATGATGCAATTATATTGCTTCATTGTGGTAACGTTCACTTTGCCATGAAAATGTAAATACCAAAGACTATTTGTGACTGAATTTGTTTGACACAAATGCATTGAATTTATATGCACATACATAAAATATACCTCAGTGTTCAGGCAAGGGATAGTAACATTATCTGTTGGGTTATAAAGGAAAACAAAGCTATGCTATTTTTGTTAAACATTTGGACTGCTAGCTAGGTTTTGATTAGCAACCAAGCACAAGGTTAAGTTTAACAATATATAACCATGGCAATATAACAATAAGTGCTGATGCAAGTTTGACGTAGTTGTCAAAAAGCAATCTGTGTGACCCATAGGAAGTAGGTTCTCTCATGAATTAACTAAATATGAGTTAACACTGAAGAAACAAATATGTATGACTGTTTAAAAGTATAATGGAAGGCTTGGAGCTTTCTTCAAGCAGCTTACTTTGACGCAAGGAAGTTCTGTTTTGCGGAAAAACACAAACACATAGAAGACAAACATGATGAAAGGCAGAAACCTTGATAGAATTAACTCAATTGACTTTAGCAGCAATTTAATAATTACCAATTTACTTTCACACAAGTGATTAAAAACACAAGTGGTTTTCTGAATTAATTTCAGTTCAACAGGGTAGGTATATACCTAGCAAAGGAAATAACAGTTAACTGGATGCTATTTAATTTCAATATAGTCCAAACAATGAGCAACTGAGACAAAAAGGCAACTGATAACTCCTTTTTTAAAAAATATGCATTTTTTCCAATGAAAGGACTACATAGAATCTAAATTCTGCCCTTCAAAGCCTGAGGCACAACCCCAAAAAAAAAACCCCAAACCAAACCAAACCAAAAACCCCAGGTATCTCCCACAACTGTTAGAAGTATTCTATAATTTTTTGGAAAGCCTGTGTAAGTGTCGAACTATTTTGTAACTAGAGGAGACCGTATTTTTATCTCCTGCCTTAAAATTTTTATGGCCTGAAACTATCTGCAGAAGTCACTCTGTATACTTCATCATGTCACACACCAATCTTAACCTTACAGAAAACAAGCAGAGGGTTTTTTGGGTATGCAAGGCATGATGTTAAAGACTTTGCTAGGAGCATGTTAGGATTAAGAGCTTTATTTGCTTTCTCTAAGGAACTTCTGAACAGAACTGACCTGATCAGCTTTGCACCTCCCTCATTTTTCACAGATATTTAATTCATAAGTTTCATCCAGAAAACTAACAAGAATCTGACATCCAATTCACTTAGCACAATTAAAAAGAAAAAAAAAAAAAAAAAAAAGGAAGAACTTCCAAAATCATTCAAACAGAATTTTAATGTACCTTTACTTATTTCAGGTTGTTTCGTGTTATCTCTTATCCTACCCATCTATTCAGTGATCAGGAAAACTTGATGTGGCAGGCAGCTTTTTCATTTTATTTGAAAATGCAAGATTGACAATCAACTTTTAGGAAAAATCTGTAAAAATCTGAGACAGCATTAATTTCAGGGGAAAAGTATTTCAAGTATCTTTTACTATACATAGGTTCTTAACAAAAAAGTAAATTTTTTTTTGTCCAATACTTAATAAATAAAGATATACTCTTTTATACCAAATTTCATACAACTTTCTTTTTATTTGGTTTATATTTTTATATGTTTTATACGGCCATGACATTAGGCACAGCAGAAGTCTATTTTTCTGTAACAATGGAGAAGGATTTATGTGGAGCTGTTAAAACAGAAAATGCTCTTCACCGGTAGATGCAGTTCTGCTTTCACACAACTCCAAGCCGTCAGCCAAACATCACCTTCAAAAAGGTCTGATTTTATTAAAAGACAAAACACTGCCATGCAAAGCAGCTAAGTTTGCTACGTGTAAACAATGAGCTCACAAGCACGAAAACGAACAGGAAAATAAGTAGGTTGTAAAAGATATCTGCCATCCAGAGAAACACACCTTAATATTACCACATAACTAATGTGATTGGAAAGAAAAAATAAGATGATCTATGAAATACAGACAAGCACAGGAACTACAGCTACATTTTATTGCTTGTGACAGGAACTATTATTTTATCATCAATAATTAAGATTCATCTGCAAAGCTCTCTCTGCTAATCTATTCTCTTCCAACAAGAACATTGCCGCATCAAATATCCAGTATTATAAAGGAATAAAATATGCTACTAAGTATAGGGTATAAAAATAAATAAATGATGAAATAAAAAATAAAAATATGTGTAAACTATTTTAAGTCTATGGATGTATGAATCAGTTAGCATACACAGGACAAAAAAAAAAGGCTTTCATGACTTTCTAGCAGATGGTCAGAAGTCCATGGAACACGAAAGAAATCATGTGGTTAAATCCATGGGGCTACAAGATGCAGTAGGATGGCTCGGGATTTTAAATACTAAGTAGCATGCAAGTCTGAAAATATATACAGGAGTATATTCCTTCTAATTGCAATAACAAAATTATTTATATCAAACTTTCTTCACAATTTGTCCTATAATTAATAATTTTTAAAATTCAAATCATAACCAGCCATTTTAAAATAAAAGATATTCCTGATAGTATTTATACCTATATTAGTAACAAAGTATAAAATGCATCTAAGTAAAGTGTTTGCCCCTACAGCACACCAGTGTAGCAGAAGAGAACTCGCTCTACCTTGGGGAAGTGAGGAGCATCCAGCTACCAAGGACAGCTCTGAGACTGACACCGTCAGAGACCACTGCAATCCAGAAAACATTTTCATGATGTGATTTGTTCTGATGACTGTGCAGGCTACAAAAATGTTCAATTAAGGTACAACTTTCCCACATTTGGAAAGCTTGTGAAAATAACAGAATTTCTTTCTCAGACTTTCTCAAACAGATCTTAACTGTGATCAGCCACAAAGGTATTCTCCTGTTCTGTAAGCAGACGCAGAATTGTGACAGGGAGATTACTCCTGTACTGAGAAGATATCAATTAAAGGATTAAGACAATATTAGAAGACATTTAAAAAGCAAAGCCTCAGAATTTGGTATGCTACCAGGAGTGGAAAGCATAGAAAGTTTATGCTTCATCCCCTTCATTAAAGCTGCCAAGAATGGACAACAAAAATATTAGAGTTAACTGCAGGGCAAAATTGAAATCTGAAGATTTGATGCCCTTTGATGGGTGGGACTCCCAGCACTTTTCAAAGTCTGACCAGTAATTCATGCAGCAAGAGATGCCAAAAAGTGTCTTGGCCCAGGTTCAGGGCAGATATTCATCTAAACCCACATGTGCAGTGATTCCAATTCGCAGCCTCTTCTGTAGCTGAGTCATTGAGTACTTCTCTGTAACAACACTGCTATGTGCATTACAGTCTATCTTGGTGAGCCACTTTGATCCATACAATCTATTCACAGCTTACATAACTGCCTCTAAGTCTGAATAGATAAAGGAAAATTTAGAGCTATACAAATAAAACCAATTTCACCTCATTACAAGGAAGACAACATACACTACAATAATTAACCCGATTTGAACAGTCTTCAAATCAGTTCAGTCATTCCAAGATTTTCAGGTGCAATCCACTTTTCTTGGAAAACATTAAAATGAGAACAAGACAGAGCAAATAAACAGCAAAAGATGTTACATGCAACCACAAGCATAAGACTGCATGCCATACCCTGAACTCTTTATCATTGCTCGTCATGAGTGCTACCTTCAGCCATAATTGAGTAATAAATTTCAATGTTACTGTACAGAGCTCACAGAAAATTCAAAAGTAATTTATGAGTTTAAATTGAAGTTAATTTAATCATGTGTTTGATAATTATCTAAATCAATTTTTTATTGAACAAAAATGACAGCAAAAAAAAAGTTAAATAAAACTTTATTTTATATATATACAACATTAAGTAGAAGACCAAGGCAGCCCATTTTCACAGACATACCAAATCAAGAAATTAGCTATTTCATTAATTTCACCATGCAGCATTTTCAAATCTGCACATGACTATAAGTATGTGTTAACGAAACCTCTTGATTTACTTGAAAAAGCTCACACAGACACACCTGAAAGGGATATAACACTTCTGACTGTTTCCTTGAGTGATCCTACTTACTGTGAAATATGTAAAAAAGCAAGTTCATTAACACTTATACCAGTTCTACTTTTCCTGCTTCAAATTCCTAACCAGAAAGCCACCATTTTCCCTAAGGAATGTATGATTTTCACTTCTATCAGAAAATAAAATAATGATGGCAGAATACTTTAAACATCTCCAGACTATATATCAGTTAGAAATACGGTCCTCCATTCTTTTGAATGTTGCATCTCTTGATAACAGCTCACCTAGGCATACATAAAGTCGTCCTGAAATCAACTGGCTTGTGTATGGCAGCAAGGTACCCTTAGAAGCACAAATCTTCATGCAATTTACTGAAATCTCCAATGATACAGCTTCCCCATTGACATCACTACCTGCAACTTACCACTGTCTCATGTCACCCACTCTTGGAAACTTCTCCTTGGAAACAATGCTTTTAGCTTCCTTCCTTCTTTTCACCATGTGTTCACATTTATAGCTGGGGTCCTGGCAAGGCAACATCCTTATTGGGGCCAAGTTACACTTGTGGAACCCCATCTGTGATACGTGGTATTTCACTGCGACTCCTTCACACTGTTCTCCAAACTCCGCAGGAAGTTATTACCAAACTGACCCAACTAGGACAGAAAAACAACCAGGTATGACCTGACTATGGACACAAAAACCCACTGTAGAGCCAAAGATGGAAGAAGAGAAATAGTTGCCGAGAGGCATCTCCCATTCTATAGAGCCAGCTGGTTCCAGACATCCCTCCCAGATGCACGGCAATCAGATCTTAGCACAGATGGGCTGCGGGTTAAGCGGCATACAGAGCTGGGGCATGTTCCAAGTTTATCAAAGCAGGAAACATCTCCAATACAAAGCAATACTCTCAAGGAAAGTGGAGTATTTGTGACACCCTTTATCAGGGTAAAATGTCGACTTACCAAAAGCAACATTTGTAGACCCTGATCTTTGTAAAAGGGGATATTAATTTGCTAGAGATGTTTCTCTATGGCACAGCATAAATCTTGATTTGAAAATGTCCATTTCCCCTGAGCTAACTACAGCTTTTACTTTGTTCTTAGTTTGGAAGTATGACTTCTTCAATTCCACTTTTTTGAGGGGCAGTTTCATATTCCTTTAAAATTAGTACAAAACAAAACAAAAATCTTCAAGAAAGCAAAGACTTTGAGAGAAGTTGCAGTCTTAGGTAAAAGAAAAAGCTTCACTCCTAAACTTACTCAATAGTATTTTGAGCACATGCTCTTTAAGGAAGCAACAGCTCCTCTTAGATGAACTGCTCAAGCTTCCTGATGAACTGGCAAGCTTCCTGATTTTCAGTAACTATTCTCTTTTTCTTTATGCAAGATTATCACCAACACTCCACACACTCTGTAACTGGTAAAATATATTCTTCATGTAATAGGTTAACTGCTGAACTGAATGCAGAGGACACTGCTGAGCAAACAGTAAAGTTGTCTGCACATTATGTTATCAAAGCAAGCAGCTACTTTCTTCATCACTGATCACTGCCTTAGGCCAGATATTGGCAAAACAAACCTACAGAGATATACACTGAAAGTGATCCATTTACCCATCCTGCTATTAACCTTTTTAATTATTTCTACTATTTCTACTGCAGTTCTTAGACTGCAGAGTCAAAAGTAAAAAAATAAATAAATTAAAAACTTGAAACACGAGCCTTTCTTAAGAGCAGTTAGCCACTTTGAAAGGAAAGCTACACCAAGAAACCAGGGGCTTTCAGAAACACCACTGACTGCCAAAAATATAGGGCAATCATAGCTGTTTTTTCTTACCACAACAAATTCTGACCTGCTCTATATGAAACCACATGCAAGCAAGTACCATCATTTCCGGGGTCTGCCGCTCCTTCTGCCACTGAGATAACAGAGGCAGTAAGGAAAATGGTTCTCCCTCTTCCTGGGAAGGATGCATGTCACTCCTAGCAGAGGCCACTGCTCCAGCTAACCTTTCATTTAATGACAGCAGACTGTGGTTTCTGGCATAGAAAAGGAGGCCCGAAAAGTCATGGGTTTTTTTGCTGTTCCCAGTCACCTGCAAATGCTGACAACTTCTGCAATAGCTGGCCTTATTAAGGAGGCTAGAAAAATACATCAGGGCGGAAAATTCAGGTCTACAATATCAGCACAGCCATAACTACCCCAGTTAGCCCTGTATAACCACTGTGATGCTATAAAATTCATCTTCTTTTTACTTTGAAACTCCATTATCCTGTGAATAGCCTTAGGGTCAAGATCTACAAAGTTAATTATATGGCTAAGCTTTCCTACAGTTGAAAAATCAGGCTCCCTGAGGCAAAATTATCACTCTTACAAGGCAATCTTTTTAAAAATATAGAAAGTATGTAAATGTATAAAACTAAAAGAACAAAACTCATTGTTTTAAAATTAATATAAATTAAGTACACAATTAATTAACCAATTGTTTAAAAATGGGAAAATGGATAACTTTTTAAAAATAAGCTGCATAAAGAAGAATGGAGAAAAACCCTTGCTGGAAGGAAAGTTGTCTGTCTGAGCATGCCACCTACATGAAACAGCTGTTAGGGCTGAGACAGATACAGCAGCTGCTACAAGGCCTCCCCAAAAGTGTAAGCCTTAGACATTTTCATTTGAACACCAGGAAAACAGAACAGCACCAGCAGATCAAGTGAATTACCAAGCTACCTCACAATGCATGGCACAAGCCAAAGGATTAAACAAACTCTTTTATTCTTTGCCATTATACCCATATTAATCAACTGTATCTATGTTGTACAGAATTCTGTGTAACAGCAGCTTTTTTATAGATTTTTGTTTTCCTAATACTGTCTAAACTTCATGTCAAAATAGCTTCTCTAGGTTCACAAAGTATATTTTATAAGAGAAGTACCATACCTTTCATAACTTCTTCCACATGATTAATATTTTTTTGCTCAGAGCAAAGAGGTATTTTTAAACTAAAATAATACTTCGTCATCATAAAACAACTGTCCATCACTTGAGCACAGTACTAGTTTCTTTGTCCTAGAAACTGAATTAAATCAGTTCAGCATGGTTATTATAGGAAAAATTATTTTCTTGTTTTATTTGGCAGGTTTGAAACATTATTTTCCTTCTAACCAAAAGGTGAAAAATGACCTAGAAACTTACATGTATAGATTCACCTGCATGAGTGCATTTAGGGACAGGGAAAGTGTTATTCTGTAGTACAATCTGTTCAAAACACAGATCAGTTTCTAGTTTGATGACTTTGGTGCTTCAATCTTGAAGCCTCAGAAGGAAGGTAACAGCTCTGTCTGTAGATAGGAACCTGCAGCACAATTATCATACAAACCATCAGATACTGAAAATGAAGTTAATTTTGTTTCCTAGAGTTTTGCAACTCTGGTGGTCTTCAGCCCAACACGTATTAGTGTAACTTGGGAAGAGTAAGTGGGCTTTCAATGTTACTAGTAAAGCTCACTTAAGCAGAAAATCATGCTATTCAGAAGACACTTTAAAGGCTAGGTAGTTGCAAACTAAAAACTCTCAAGGAGTTTGGAGTTAGTCATCTGCATTCTGACCAGTCAACAAGCATGGAAACTTTCACCACATTATTAGTATCCAGAAAGGGTAGCAGGGGAACAAACCAACATAAAGTGGAAGTTGTGAGATACACATTCCTGAGCAAAGACCATCAGGACTATAAATGTCTTCCATGCTTCCTCTCCCATCATTAAGAAAAAGCACGCAGGTTCAAGCAAGAGGTTGCAAGAAGCAAGAAAATAAAATCAAATGAAGCACAATGGAATAGAGCTGCAAAGTGGAGAAAAAGAAGTGAAAGAATGTGGCTACTAGGAAACCTATACCATGAAGAAGGCAAGCAGCTATAGAGTACTTAAGTTTAGCCATTTACAATGAATTTACTTTTTTTGAGAAAGTGAAAATTTTTAGGGAGGTGGAAGAGCTGGAAAGATGAAGATAATTTCAGACTTTGCCTAAATGTTTGTATTTCAGAGGATAGAGGGAAAACTCTTTATATGCTTTTCCACTTCCAACACCTTCAAACAAAAAAAAAAGTTCCAATCTATTCAGTGGAATGGAGGTATTGTTGAATAATTGAATAATAAGGATTTCAGAGAATAAAATCCTTTTCGAGGATGAAGAACAAATATAATAAAACACTCAAAATTCACCTAAATTTGTGTGGGGCAGTTTTGGTCACAACTTCAATTTAGCATCCTAGTCTTTTGGTGAGTAAGTTACAGTGTCAAAAATTATGAGGTTTGAAAAACTGTAGGAATAGATTTATATACACTACAGGGTAAGGAGTACTTTAGATGAGTGGTTCCCAGGTCTTTGACTTTTGTAAGCATATTTTCCTGGAGGTATGCTGCTTCTGAAGACACTCAGGCTAGTCAGATTTTAGCGGTGCCCCTGGAAGAGTCCTAGTGCAAGGACTGGAGAGACAACTCGGCACAAGGATCGTCAGAGCCAGCAGAGTACCAGCACTGTGCAGCAGCCTTGAGGGAGAAACAGCAGTAGCTGTTTGGGAATTTCGAGGGCAACCCAGAAGGTGGCTAATTTACAAAAAAGAACTGGGAATTACTGTTTAGCTGATATCTCACTTCCAGAAATTTCACAGCCATAATGTCTTTCCGCTAGTGCTACAGAGTGTTACTATGGAGTAGA
The DNA here is from genome assembly GCF_004027225.2 of Strigops habroptila. Taxonomy (NCBI): domain Eukaryota; kingdom Metazoa; phylum Chordata; class Aves; order Psittaciformes; family Psittacidae; genus Strigops; species Strigops habroptila. The sequence goes on from NC_044283.2 coordinate 41,211,053, forward strand.
ATTGCATAAGGAACTCAGTAGTACCTGAGAACTCCCTTAGTAATTTTCTTGTGCAATGACAATAAGAGGCCACATATTTATACAGTAACAATTTCTTTGAAACTTGTCAATAGAATATACTAACCACGTCACATTAATGTTATATTGTAGCAGCACTGATCTATGCGGAAATCCTCTCCTGTACCTTTTCCTCATCTTCAGGAAACAAAAAAAAAAAAATTATTTCATTTCTCACAGACATAAAATCCCAACTAGGCTTAAGTAGTACCTTTAAAACAGAAAATCCCTGAATAATCATTAAATGCAACCAAAGATTTACACAGAAAGCCCAATAGCACAGAAAGGGAAGTGGGTATCTGAGGGATTATCTGGCATTCAGAATCAAGGTTCTCATCATACCACATGAAATAAATGTTGCTCCATTTGCACTGTCTTAAATTTAAACATGGAGAATTATTAAACTATATATAAATAAACCGTTATTTAGGTTTCAGAAGTGATTTCCATTATCAGCTGCAGCTTCCTGTTTCAGTCATTTTTGTCATAAGCCTCACTTTGAAGTCACGCCATCTCGGTTTTTAGCACATCATTCTGCGACCTGGCTCTGCAGAAGAGACAAGGAAAGTGACTAAACAGCTCTTAATGCTGCTTTTTTTTGGCAGTGATCCAGTGCATAACACAGCAAGTTTTGGGTGTTGGGCCAACATAATTCTATATTCCTTGTCCACATATTCAATAGATGTCTTCTACCACATTTTTACCAGAGTACGACATAGCTAAAAAGTTGAAGCATGATTATTTTACTCTGTATCAGCCAGTTCACATCATAGTTTAAAATAGAAATGATGAGTCGTATTCGTCAAAACTATTGTACTTGCCTGTTACTGAGTACAATATTTATTTTTTTTCAGCATTTTTAATTTAAGGATTTGGGGTTTTTTTCCCCATGGAGACTGCACAGCTGCTGATTATATTTTGGACACAGTAAGTAAAGCAAAAATTGAAAAAATATCCTAAGAGTTAGTGAGGCAACAGTGAGTGTACAGTGGAAAATGACTGATGTTATCTAATTCCCAATATCAAGTTATTAGTTAGAATTTTATGCTCTTTACATCTGACTCTTACATAACTTAATATTCTGAGGAATTTTAGCTACAATGGTACTCAAGACAGAATTTATACAATCATTCTAATATTTTGCCTCTTGATAGTTACAATGAAACCTCATCTCAGCTAATGAAACCTCATCTCAGCTTTGCATTTGTTCCCTCTTGAAAAACCCTATTCAGTGGAGCTGCTGAAAGTTTTCTTATATCCTTGGTTTTAAACAGCAAAAGAGTATTAGACTTTTGCAAGTATTCTGCTGCAAGCCAGCAGAATCTCCACCCCATTCTGAAGGGAATTATACTTGTTGCATGCAGTCCAAACTTACTCATTTCCTAGGTTTTGGCATTGTTGGTAATTCAAGTGTCATTAACAGAACTTAAGTGGGGGAGGGAGAGGAGAGAGTGTTAAAAAAAGAAACTACACAGCTTCAACTTTCTCCTGTCCCTACAGTTTCTTTGCAAGCCTGTCTTTATTCCCAAACTTGTGAGGCTGCAACCACAAATGCCACCCCCAATCTGCCACATAAGCAATTAGGTTAAACTGGGCATACTTACAGTGGTATTTTACGTAGGCACTTAGAATTCGCTACTTATTCACAATTGATTATTAGACTAATGTACCAAAAGCAAATTAAGAAAAAAGCAGTCCAATAACAAAAACTACTTATGATTCCCATGGATTTTATTATAGTTTTGTGGTGTAAAAATGGTAGCTATGTGAAAGTTTAAGAATTTCACAAATCTTAAAAGAAAGCAGATAGTTATACCTTGGTTAAGCTTCCCATTTCCAGAAAGTCAGTCTCATGCTGATCCTCATTTTATAAGGCATTTTAGCTTGTATGTCAAACAGAAACAGTGAACTGCCAATGCAAATAACAGATCCTGCATTTTTCTCCACATCTAGTATTCTTTTCTTGCCTTCATTAAGGCACTGCAGCTTCTTATGTACTGTTTACCACCAGATTTCTTAAGCTGCTGTATGATAGCAGCCCATATGTTAGCAGGAATAGTGTACCATGGTCCATTTGCCATCCCACTTGCAGACATCACTTCTCCCATTGCAACTGCAACAGTCTTAATTACAGCTGCTGTTTGCATGAATACAAAGACGACAGGCACTAAGTATTTAATGGGTTTAATGTCTTTGGGTTTAATTAATAAAGATGTTACAGCTTAAATTAGTCCTAGAGTATTCTTAGATGTCTTTTAATACAATTCAGCAGCTGGAACAAAGGACATGAGCCAAATACGATTTTTCTAGGCAGCTCACCCTGAGATAGCATGGCCTGCTGGCTACGAGGGGTGTGTTGTTTGACAGCAACACAGTGGTGGCCTCAAATAACTTTTTAATATATCTCTGGAAATAGCACTTACACAAGATACTGCAAATACTAAGCTTCCTTCAAGCTCAGAGAAAATACAAATATTTAATATAGCTAACATTCAGAACAAATATGCCAAATTAAATATCCTTTTCAGAGGACTGCTGTTTAGTCTATGGCATTTCAGATCCAATATTTCAAAATTCCTTCACTATTAGGATTTTAGGAAACAGAAAATTTTAACAGGTTCCTTAACTCCTAGATGATCTTTATTCTTTTATACTTTCAAAACAAACTATTCATAAATAGACATGAATATGTAGAAACCACATGAAAAGCACACTTGACCAAGCAAAACTTGAGTGCACAGAAAACATGTTGCTGTATCACTTACACCTGAATAGATCATATGTATTATTAGTGTGGTTAGAAAACTTTGTGTCCAGAATGATGTCCAAATGTTAAATGAAGACTCCTATATTATCAAAAGGCATATTCCTGTAAATATTTGAGAGACTTCTGCTCTACATGTGGGAAGAAAACAAAAAACAACATACGCATTCTTCTACCTACTATCTCTTGTCATGTGAATCCTAGTCTGTAAATTATAATCCCAAACGTCCACATTCTCACATAAAAACATACTTATTTTAAGTGTTTCCCTGAGTTAACACAGAGTAATTGAAAATACAATCCCTAGTAAAGGACAAAATGGAAGGATTTGCTAACTCAGTGCTCTGAAGCAGTGCTGTTTAAGGTGGCCAACCCATTGGTCTTTGGATATCAGAGTACTCAAATAATTCAATGTATTCTGGGACAGATAAGATTTTTAACTGACTGACCCTGGGCCACCCCCAAGTTTGGGAAAGGCATGCCAGTCACTTAAACTTCAAATTTTCTGTCCACAACTAAAATATTCACAGACTGTCATTTTATAGAAATTTATCTGTTTAAAGCTCTTCTAGAAAGGGCTGTAAAACAACATTTCAGATTATGGATAGGTAGTTTCAATACTGCTTCAGGTGTTAGAGAGCTGTAATACACTCCTATTGTGAAAGTCAATGCCTTTCAGCTATAAAATATCCCCCAAGAACATGACTCCCCAAAGAAAATAATTTTACTGTAATGTTACTATTATAAATACATCTAAGCGGAGAATTCATTCAAATGCTATGCAAAAAATAATCTGTAAAAGTGTCAATTAGAAGCACTTTCATGGATGTAAAAATCAGATTTGTGGTTTATAAATTAATCTGGCACTTGTCTAGTTCTGCGAGAAGATTTATTTCTATACCTGAAGAGGAAAAAAGCCCAATATTTTAAAGTTTGGGGTTTTTTTAATACAATCAGTAGAACGAGATCAGCAGAATCTTTTAGAAATGTCACACTCATTTTCAACTGCAGAACCGAGATGTTAATTATAGAACTGAAGAAGGCCTAAAGAGGTAGAAGAAAGGAGACAGACAGAAAACTGTCACAACCTACAAGACATAATGTGAAAGAAAAACAAAAAGAAAATCCTGAACTACAGAACTTATGCTTTTGGTTTTGTTTTGGTTTTGGTTTTTGTTTCTTTTTTTTTTTTTTTAACAGCAGGCAAAAGGAAGAATCCTAGTTTTAGATTGTGAATATACCAGAAAACTGTGGCATCCTAAAAACTCTTTTAATTTTGATGAATATGTTAGAAATTCATGAATGCACAAGGGACACTTCGGAGAGCAGTAAATGACCTAACCCAAAGTTTGAGAACAGAAGACACCTTCATGTGCTAAAATGACTTCATTTGTTTTCATAAAACATGGGAGGAACATCTGGCAGGACAGGAAAGGATTATGGATCTTTTTAGGGCATCAGAGCTGAAGTTAGCAGGAGGGATTTGGGGGTTGGATTTTTTTTTTTTTTTCTGATTGCTTGTTTGGCTTTTGCAATGGGGTACATCACATTTCTGGGACTTCAAGAAAATGAGCAAGAACATTCAAGTCTAAAATTGGATAGAAAGGATTTCAAGGTTCCAACAAATCTTGAGAAAGTATAGAAGTTTAACGATCTGTGGAGTGTGACCTTCAAGAGATTAAAACAAAAACCTGCAAAACAAGCATCACTATTATACCACCTGCAACAATTCCATGCATTTGGAAGAAAACACCGAAAAGCTCTGATAAAACCAATACTTCTATTCCCAGCCCTATGCCTGAGTGACTGGACTTATCCAATCTATCTGTGGCAGTTTGTGATGACTCAAAGGTTATTTACTGGATTTGTATTAAAGCAAATTATCTCGATAAAATGAGACAAACATCTCAGAGAAATAACGTACACAGCTAATTCTGCAGGGATACCTTCAGTACTAACAAGAATTGTGAAAAGCAAAATGCAGCTGCCATTGCTCTCTTTCCACAGGCTGTACTGAACAAAGAGTAGTGCTAACTTCTGGTTAACTAATGGTGATAACCATACCCAGCACAGAGCTACACATGCTGTATTGCACAGCATCTCACATGCCACCTGTCACAGAGCTACCCCAGTGAATTTCTCAGGTGGCCTTGCCCTACAAAGAGGACCTCTAGATCCTAATCTCAGCAAAGCTTCATGTGCAAACATGAAAACACTAATATGCTGGACTACCATTGCTAAATAACAAATATGTTTTCTTCAATTATGGAATCAAATATTATTAGTTCCAGCATGGGAGTACGAAAATAAACTTTCTTCCTAATGATTACATAGTTTTCCATTTGGTAAGTGGATTTTTCTGCTCTCCGTGTTTCAAAAATTAAAGTCACTGGTTTGGTTAATTTATCTATTGGGTTTTCCTTTCATTTAACTCCCAAAACATAAATACTAAGTGGTTGAAAGAAGAAATTTTAAAACATGATAACATAACTTATGAACTAATATACCTGCTATTTTTTCCATGTTAGTTTCCACTTTCTCTGTCCAATAGTATCCAAATTAAAAGTCCAGTCACATATTCAATCAAAATTTTCATGGAATGCCCAGAGGCTCATTGTTTCATCAACATAAAACTTACTAATACAATAAAAAGATTTCATTCTGAAGTTTTATTAACACAGAAATATGTGACGGGTCAAGCTACTAAATTCAGAGCCCTCCTGGCACCATCAACTTTATCATATGTATATTCTCATAATTTATCCAGAACTGTTTTAAAACAGTATGTTCCCTGCACTATTCCTACTGAAAATTTTTTTCTGTAATACTTCCAATTTGTAGCTGACCTTGCTTACTTGGCTTTAGACATCTATTTTTTGAAAAAAACTGTCAACACTACCACTCAATATTCATAAACCAGTACCACAGATTCAAAAGTAGAGGCAAAATTCCTACTATAAGAGTTTAAAATACGTCAAGTCAGAGAGTACAATTTTCTGACAGTATTAATGGAATTCCTACCATGCAATAAAATTCTGCAAGAGCATTTAACTGATAACATACTTCATGTTACCAAATAATAATAATGTTAAATCAAAATGATTGTAGTCCTACTGCACAGCAAGATACAGATAGCTGTAGCTTAGTTACCAGCAAAGTAATGAAGTGGATTCTTAAAGAAAGACATAATGACAGCAGGAGTTAACTTATCAGACAAATTTTACACTCAGAGATAAAAACAATTACTTTAAGACTTTTAAATCTCAAAGCTAATATAAGAGTGATAAACTAACTTCGTCTTTAATTTGATAGCTATGTCACACTTTCATGTCAGAAACTATATGTTTCGTCCACACACAGCTGAAGCAATTATCTCCATATTACTAGCATTAGACAAAATCAGTCATCTTAAATTGATTTAAATAGCCTTTTGACAAGAGAAGGCTTAGTTAAGTACAAAGAATTATGAATCATCTGCATCTTTTTTCTTGCAAGAAAGAATTGCATCTTAGCTTAAAGTGATACAACTGTTCTACTACTAGAAGAATATATAGAAACACTTATGAAGAATCAGCAAATAGCATGGGGTTACTGCAAATATACGCAATGAGAAAGATGGGTCATAAATCCAGAGTGGCCTGGCTTTCTTGCTAAACTGAATCCACCACAGTCCAAAACGACAATCAACATCTAACTCAAGTGAATGTTAGAAAGCTCATGTGTTTAGAGTATGTGCATGCACATGCATGTACCTGTGAAGCATGTAGGTCACATTATGGAAACCAGATAGCATCCTAGAAAACAGTCTCACCAAAAGGACTTTGGATCTGCATGAAATGCAACTTCAAAACCAATGGCTTGATCTGACAACAGGCAAGAAGCAGTGCACACCCTTTGACTTGACTGGCAACTGAGAGGCAGTTCTTGGCTACCTAGACTGTGTGTACCTCTGGCCACCTCATCAAAGATTCATTAGGCACATGGATCACACAGAGCCTGCTCAGTGTCTTATCAAGCTGGCTAGCCATGGAAAACACCACGGAAAAAGCTGGGGAAAAGCCCAGGGTACACTGGGGATACAGCTGGATACAAACAATATAAATTACTAATGACCCACTTACCAACTGGACATGGAATTAGAAGAACGGTGAATAACCAGGTAAACACGACTTTTATGTAATATTATGGCCCAGAAAGTGTAAGCTATTTTAACAGAGGGATGGTGCGTAAGTGCAGTATTTTACCTGGTAAACAATCTTAGGAAGCCATTGGCAGAATAGTTAGCTTTCAGATAAGCTGTCTCAACAGAGTGCTGACAGACTGGAACAGATTCAGAAAGGATTCATGTAAATGATTTTTCAGTACAGTGAGAGGGCTAAGGAAGTCAGTATATATAACTTAACAGAAACAATGTTAGATGGTTTGATCATCAATAAAATAGTCATGAGAAAGACTTCGTTCACTGTGTGACAATTCTTAGTCCAGACAAAAAAAGCCCAAAGCAAAGAGATAGAAATTGATAGCTGGAAAATTCAAACTTTACATAACACATCATTATGAAATAATGCATAATGGACCCAGAAAGGCACTTACGACACACCAATGATCATAAGCTAAATACTCCTCATTACCTTTTGTCTTTAGAATCTTTTTTGAAAGGAAGCTCTCAGTCAAGTCACTAATATTTTTTTATTTTTATTGGAGCTAAAATGTACAGCTACTGAGCTATCCTGGATAATTACTGTCTTATTAATTTACATATTCATTATGTGATTCCTAAAGCTCACCAAGAATGACACTTATTCTGCACTCTAGAAAAAATGAGTTGCAAGTAGAGCCTAAGCTTCTCTTAAGACAGCAGAAAGAAAAGAAACAGAATTTAGGAGGCAGAAGAAAGGATAGGTGCTTGATGTGACGGTTACAGAACAGAGCTACCAATTATGGCCTACTTAACTCCAGTCCAAAACACTATGTTTGAAACAAGTTCCATCCCTAGATGTAAAGAGAAGAGAAACAACTGCCATTGCTCTACAGACTCCACAGAAGAGCAAAGTCTCTCCTTGGAGGCAGTACAAGGGAGACAGAATCTGGAAAAGAGACCATGAGGAAGAAAAAAAATACTCTTATATGAGTTTATCAGAAGTAGAAGTCAGCAAAAGTTAAGTAGTTTCTTGATCAAAGAAAATAGTAACATTATTAAGTTCCAGAAGAGCAAAGCATCTCAATTTCAAGAAAGCTGGAGATAGATAAAATATGTACCTAATACAGGCAATTGGAATAACAGACTGCTCTAATACTCTTCATCACTGAAGATAATGTGGAACCTCCCTCATGTCTTTCAGAAGATAACTTTGACCAAATCAAGATATTTCTTTCTTTTTTTTTTTTATATTAAGTGCAAACATAATCCTTCCAGTGCTTCCAGAAAACCTGCTCTTTACTGTCTGCAGCATTTAAGCAAAATTCTTGTCATAAAGCAGTCTATGATGTTTAACAAATGTAGAAAATAAATCCCACCAGCCACACGATAGAGTTTTTAGGATGATTTAATTAGCACACACAAACTGACAGAACATTTTCATTCTCACCACTTGGTGAGAGGTCAGGATAAATACATCAAGGAGGCAGCCTACGTTTCATGGATCTGGCTTCTGTTGCCTGTCCTTGATGCCTGACATTTTGCAGAAGAACTTAGCTTCATCCAAAAACTTGTTAAGATATTTGTGGTAATCACAGTTTGTAGCAAGCACACTACAGTTGACAACAAAAGCTGTCGTCACAAGATGTGGCCATTCCACTTCCGACTAGGTTTAGTACCAGCTGGAATGACTTTTGCATGTTCACATCAACATACATCCCATCACTTTGTAATTTGGACCTTTGAAGTACCCAAAATCCCTGTATAAATCCTTAACTGAAAAGACAGGGCAAATTCTTAGCACCTGGTTTCAGCTGGTTCAGATGCCTTGACAGAAATATGCAGTATTTTTCTGAATGGCACAGGAAATGCCAGTAAAGATTCGCAGTAATCTCATGATCCTTGAGTATATGGTAATCACAAAAAAGACAAACACAACAAGATTTGACTTGTGGTAAAGTTATCTGAAAAGCAAAAATCTCTTGGCTATACATGATGGACAGATAAATGAACGGTTTTGATCTGCTCACTTGTGTTTTTCCTGTCAACCTATTTGATGTGGCAAAGTAATCTGTCAGTGAAGCAAAAGCAGCTTTCAGGAATGGCATCTATGGTATTTTTCACTGGGGCAGAACTAAACTTCTGAAGCAATTCTGTATTGTGATACTCAATGAGGTGAAATTTAACATGGAGCGCTGTACAAATGGTATTAATAATGCCCCAACGAAGAAGATATTTACCGAAAAGGCAACTCCCAGAAGCACCCTCATCTTCAGCAGAGAAATATTAGAACAAAGTAGAAATTCCGTGTCAGCACTCAGCAAGAAAAGGAGAAAGCACCTGAATCTTCTCCCTGATTTGTCTAGAAGACAAGGTAGCTTGGGTTCTGTACTATACAGCTCTGTACACATCTTTTCCAACACTTGCATCTAACAGTCCTTGCTTCTTACAGTCAGCAGTATGCTGTTATTGAATGTAGGTACAGTATGCTACTGCATATTATGGCTTTGATATCTTTCAGAATAATGTAAAGGAAGTTTGCTTATTTTTTAATTTTATTTTTAATTCTGAGTTCATGGAATTTCTTCCCTGCTATGGAAGGAGTTTAAAAATTGTCTTTCAGTTTCTTTGGGAAAAAAAAATAACATTTTCCCTAATGTTATATAAAAATCTTTTGCAAGAATATATAACAAGATTTTACTTGCAATAAAATGTGTTAGAAAGCAAAAATGTCTTGGAAATATGTAGTAAAATTTTATCCAGAAATAGCAAGGATATGGTTTGATAGTGCATTTCACACTATAGGTTAATCTGTCAACAGATCACCCTACCAGATACTTAAAAGACACGTACTCTGCAACCAGTTAAATGGTAACAATTTTTGGCATTTCATATACTGAGTTATGTTCGATTTCTATTATTTCTGTCTTCTCCTTTTAATTAAACTAGAGAGGGTCAGATTAAATCTGAAAAATCAACACCTGCAGGTAAAATATGAAAGCTAAATTTAGGAACATGTTATGCAAATACAACTGGAAAAAACCTCATGCACATTGATTATACTTTAAGATATTAGAATAACTTTTTTAAATCTTCTAGATCCTGACATTTCTTCTGCATCTTTGCCCATTTTTCCATGCGCTAGATAGTGTACAAGCATCAAGAATAGTATTCCTATTTTTTCCCCTATGAAGGTCTTTTCAACAGTACCTATGTCTAGAATGAATTTAATTATTTTCTCCTGCACACTTACATACTTCTGTGCACAATTTCAATAAGAATAACTTAGTAGGAAGCATGAATGAAGAAGAGTGTGCAACATTTACAGCTAAGTGGCAGGACACAGACTACCAGGAAAAGGTAACTAAAGTCAATGGTGAGCGCTTGCAAAACGTAAGCCAGTTTGGCAGAACCTGACCCTGTACTGCAGTCGGGAAACTAGATAACAAAAGTCTGGCAATGTGCATTCTGCTCTTTAATAGAAAAGATGATATCAGATAAGCTAACAGCCAAATAGTCACATCATGTCTTTCCTCACAATAACAAGGACAGGAATATCTGGCAGTACTAAAATTTAATGGTATTTTGTTTGGAAGGAAAACTAATCTGAACTATGGTAAAATGACCTTTCATTTAAATAAAATTAAGCTTAAAAACTACTCCTTCTGAACAGAAAGAGATAGCATAATTCATTAAGACAATTTTCTGTGAAACTGATAAATATCTAGCTATTGTTAGAAGTTTCATAGCTATAAAATGTAAGACTCCCACTAGTAAAACTCGTATGGTTTTCTGTATAAAGTCTGCCAACAGATCTTCACTAATGAATTCAAGAAAGATATAACACTAAGTTGTTTTGCAAATACAGCAGCATTCATGATCATATTTAGTTTTCCTTTTACCTAAACTTCCTTTGTAGCATACATTTGAAACAAACCCTTTGGAGGAGCTGAAGCTCTTCAGTTTCTCCCATGATATTTCACACAAGTTAATACCTTAAAAGAAATATAAGTTTTCTCACAAAATAAAGTACTGTGCTGTGCTTCTTATTTTGGGTCTTGTATTATGATGTACTATGATTGGGAAAAGATTTTTCTACATTAGTTACTAAAAGAACCCAAATACAGAAATAATTGATATACAGCCACTTTAAATCATTTCTATAACAGGACTGTTTTTAAAGACAAAATAATTTGCTAATTCATTGAGCATTGCACCATAACACACTTCTACTACCTATTGATACAAAACAGGTAAAAGCTATTTTAAAGTGATTTCCTAGCTTTTGCTTTAAAAAGTGAAAAACCAGTTTCTAATACGAACAGCAACAAGGGCCATCATCAGGGTTTGCAGCCTGAAATTATAGCATGGAGTTCTGTTAGATGAGAGGTAGGACATTAATTGGCAACAGAGGAAATGGCCCCTGGAGCTAAGTGCTAACTTCAGCAGCAGTCAGGGGAGCCCTGGCCCAATTTATCCCTCTCTTTTCTCCCACCATGGAGGTGGGATCTGTGCCACATATTTGTGCCCCCAAAGGAGGGAGAAGGGCTGCTGAGACTAGGGTTTTATGGAGTAAGCCTGGCCAGGCTGTCTGCCTCTCCAAGTTTCCCAGGAATTGTGAGAACTTTTTCTCCCAAGAGGTATTATGAAAGGCTACGGGGATGTAGTTAAGGATAGGAGGTAGGACTTCACTAATTTGCTTTCCTCCAACTCACATTGGTCTATTTGCTCTGTCAGCTCCTAGCTTGATGCAGTCTAATGCTTTGGTGGCAGCCTGGGACCCTCTCCCTGGAACAGCCATGTTCAGGCATTGATTTGGCAGGTTGACATCCATTTTCCTGAGAAAAATAAGCAAGCAACAGGAAATGGTATCTCTGAACTGTTTAAACTCAACTAAATCTGAATTAAAATTGGATGGGAACAAGAAAAGGTGGCTTTTTCTAGCTCTAGGGCCTCTTCCCCTCCAAATTTCAAAGATTGCTAATCTTATCACAGAACTTTCATACTAGCTTTTTTCTATCCCAGCCTTCCCTAAACGTCAAAGAGATCTTAAAATACCAACCGCCATATGCGGTCTACATACAGGTGTAGTAATCTGCTCCAATTATAAAATTATAGACAGTGCATTTGCAGGAATTTGCATTTGAGAATTGTGATCCTCATTGTTTAAGTCTAAATTTAGGCAGAAAGGCCAAAATATACAAACGCTATAACACAGACTAGGGCACTTAACAGTGCAAGGGGCACCTCTTCAGCAGCAAACCCCAAGTTTCTTCTGAAATCAGTAGTTGAAATCCAGTCTACAAACTGACACAATCAGCGGACATTATTATTCAACTATCAGGAAGTGTTTTTGTGCAGCTCAGACCACTATCCAGCAGACATGTGTTAACAGTATAAATAAATGACAGCTTTATTGGCAGGTTCATCAGAGCCTTCATCCCAACATGACTGCAACAGCCTAGAATTGCCATGTAAGGCACTTCATGCTCTGCATCACTTCCTAACACTTGTATTTATAAAAAAAGCAAAGCCACAGTCAGAAAAGCTTTTGTCCATATAATTTGTGCACCTACTCTGGAAACATAGTGTAATTAATATTTTATCAATGAGAAATTTTGAACAAAAATTATGAGGAAATGGGGTGGATTCATTCACACTTACTTGATTATACGTACCTGATAACAGCAAAAACTCTGTAAGCAAACTCACAAATATTTGCCATTTACTTAAGCTACAAATGACAATGTAAGCATAATTCCCGTCCTTGGCTTGCTCTCTTCTAAATGCTAACTATAAAGTACAGTTGGTGACTGTAGATTCACTCAGAGTTTACAGATTTTTCTCTGCTGCTCAAAGCGATTCTTGCCTTCCAAGTAAGTGGTGGACGGATGAGCACACAGACAGAAAGCCAGACATGCAGCTATGAATGCCCAGAGCAGACTGAAAGGAACAACATGCAAAGCCAAACCAGGATTGAAATCGGCATGTGGGCTTTCCTCAACTTCCATTATGTCCTAACATTTGTTCTGTGTAAACTTTGTTTTTTCTACACAAAAGGCATACCTCAGCTTTGTACTTCCATCCACTCTTTATTCTGGACGTCTGGAAGTGAACACTAGGTTTCTTGAATGATTTGAAAATATATAAATACTCACATATTTGGTCAGTTATCAAAATAAGCGTCCTTCTCGAATCCAAAACAAATTTTACATAAGAAAAAAAAGCAGTTACTAGCTGTTACACAAAAATAGCACTAAGTGTGGATCTAAAACCTAACTTCCAGGAAGTACACAATGACAATATAGATAACCAAAGTTCATAGGAAAAAAATAATGCCGAAGTTATCTAAAGTTTTCATACATACATTGAGGAAGCCTTTTTTGAAAAACTTACCATTATTGTCTATACGTACAAAACCTGAGCACTCACCAAACAAAACCAATAATATACAGTTTTACCTCTTAGTTGCTTTCTATGGTTTAGTAAGACAGTTTTTGGGACCACTATGTTGATTTATATAAACTGTCACTTCCACTGCACTAAATAAATAAAGGACTACCCCACAGTCAGTCCCACCCCACCAACCACATCACCAAACACCTTACAGACTACAAAAGGCTATCTATCAATTGTTTCAAATTGCTCTTTCCTTCCCATTTGCTTTTCAGGATGAAAAGGTAGGATTATTTTTTTGGCAAGTCTTGGTTTTTCTGTTCTTTGGCATAAAAGACTGACCATTTTTGTGAAAATGAGTTCTTGTTTTTCAGCTATCCTTTCTTTGGAGGGAAGAAGAGGAGCTCTTGCCATAGCATGTTTACTTTTGTTAAAAGGATAAAAGTTAGTGACGGATCCAGAAGAAATACATAATATGAAGGAGAATTATTGAGGAATAAATTTGTTATGCTTTCTTTTAACAGCTTTACTTACTTCTAGAAAGCAATATATTTATTTTCGATAACTGAATGTGACTGCAGAGCACACGAGCCAGGCCTTCCCTCTACGGAGTTAAGAACATCTTCAAAGTGTTTAGGTCTAATGCTGGAGGTCTGCTGAGTGACTGAAAGAGGAGTAGAGAAAGAAAAAGAAACACCTTCAGGTATGCCTTGGTAGCTCTATTTGAAGATCTCCTCTCTGTGTGGATCACAGTAACTGGACAAACTTCAAAGCACCTGTTCTAAAGAAAAGTACTAGTTTTATCTCAGCCATTGGTGAAGGTCTTGACTCTCAAAATGGACATTTTACAGACCCTTTGGAAAGGGTGCCTCAATATGATTTTTATTTCTTGTAACCCACTCCTCGATGTGATCAGTCAAGACCTACCAAACATGCAAAACCAGGGAAAAGCGAAAACCAGAAAAAAGGGTCACGAAGCTTGCAATGGTGAAGAAATTGTGCTTCCAACAGGCTGTCATTTACAAGGAAGACTCAGAAGAACTGTATCTGTCTGTGTAGTGTTAAATGAAATACCAACTATGTGAATTGACATGGCAAACAGGTATTTGCAAAGACAGCTTTAATGAAGCAGAATAATTGATTACTTATTTGGGAAGTCTAGATAATTCCTCTGAACAAAACGGTATCCCAAGTACATCTCATTTGATCCTAGGCATCTACACTCACCCTTTCCAGCAAGAAGAAACAGAAAAACAGGCATCTCAGGCCAAGGCCATGCACCCTGTCTAACACAGGCATCTGAAATAGGCAGATCTAGTGACTGATAATGCCACCTCTCTCTTTCAACTCATGATAGCAGGATGAGACATGAGTAGCTTGAACTAAACACCTGTCTTTTGGAAGGCTAACCTTAAGGGAGATAAATGCTATCTTAAGCGTTTCTATTGCTTTAGCACATTTCCTTCCCAGTATTTTTCAGATGCAATACAGAAATGGATACGCAACTTTGTGCCTTCTTTGCTGCAGAAAAATTACACTGTTCAGTGAAGGTATAAGAGGTAGAGAAACTGTAACTCATATTCCATTCACTGGGCAAGTGTGTCGTGAGCAATTCCAAAAACAAGATCATACACACAGGAGCAGGTGATTTAAAAAATAAAAGAAAAAAATACCCTAAAATAATGTTTTTGAGAGAAAAAAATAGAGCTGCATTAAGTACCTATTAAAGAATTCTGCACATTTTAGGATACCATAGTCACTCCTGCTTCCTCTATTCAGACAATATTTCTAGGATTTGAAATGTTAACCTAACAGTGAACTGAAATGGAGGAGACAAATCAATTGCTTCATGTGCTTTTCTCTTTTTTTTTTTTTTCTGCATAATAAGTATGTGTCTTAATAATTACAGCTACTAGTCAGGAACCTGAATAACTAAAGGTGCTTGCCAAAATTGTGTCTTAATCTCTGTCAAATGTTGCACAGTCCCCTGAAATAACTTTTGCTGGTAATTAGACATTTTGGCAACAAAGTTCCACATTGGACATGGGACAGAATCTTCCCTGGAGATTCTTAGACTAATTACCTAAGGAGTAAAAGACCAATTACAAGCTTGAAAAACAAAAATTGGTTTAAAAAAAGCACAGTTAATTTCAGAAATAACACAAATTGAGACTCAAGATGTGGGCTTAAAACAAAAACTATACTAAACTTTGTGTAAAAGCTATTACAGAAACAGAATAAAAGTAATTGAATTAAGCCATAGATTAAGCTCTGTACATAAAACAAGTCTGTCCTAAGGCCCTCTCTAAAGTTTTATCAGTAACCCCAGTAGGTTCAGAGGCATCTGAAAAATAGCACTGACATGGACTTCCTGGTCATACATTGCTAAATAAAAAGAGGACCAGAGCAAACAAATTTGAGCACAGAGTATGTGATTGTCTGTACTCTCTAACTGTAAATTCATTCCCTCACTCTATTTCAAATTGTTCCAGCTTGCTATTTTCCAGACAAAATTTAAGCATGATCTTAAATGTATTTCACTCCAGAGACCATTTCCCAACAAAACTGCAAGTATTCAGATCCCACCAGCTCAGCTCCCAAGGGGCTCACTTACCCCCTCCTGACACGCCACAGGCCATGCAAAGTATTCCAACGTATACCTTTCATCTCATGCTATAAAAACCATCACTTCAGAATACCACAGCACAGCCCTTGCACTCTTTAGATACTTTGAGCCAACAAGAACACACACAATCACAATCAATTTGTCCTAAAAGCACAAAGTTGGAAGTCACTATGAAGCTGGAAGATTATGAAAATAATTACATATTCTTCAGTTGTTAAGATTTATGAAAAGGGGTCTGAATGGTAACATTACCTCAAAGTTTAAGCAGGGCTTAAAATTCAAGAGTAGTTTTCACTAGTCTTAAAAACTTCATTTGACATCTGAGTGCCAGTTTATATTTCTGAAAAATGGGCTATATGTTTCAAAGAAACACTGCACAGCCTAATTAACATTTAGAAGCTGTTTTAAGGTCCTCGGATGAAAAGCAAGTTCTCTTGTAAATTATGATATCACAAAGTCTTAATTGGCAAAACTTCAATCACTTAAATTAAGAGAATAACTTCACCTAACTAACTTCACCCACTAAATTAATGATATGCCTAACTACAAGGAAAAATCATTCTCCTAGTAACGAAAGACAGATTTTTCAAATGACACACTCTTGTAGGTGAGAACCATTCAGTCTACCTGGAAACTATATTTCCAGCGTTGTAGTACTTCAAAGCAGAGCATGAAACACTGGCATATCTTTTTTTTTTTTTTGGCTCCAGAAGGGCATTCTGAAACTAAGTGCAAAGGCCAGAAGCTAAAATGCTTAATCTTCTTACAATTTATTAATCTATTTTATTAAGAACAATGAGGATATCACTACATTTCTTAACAATATCAAGTAGGATAGTGCTTGACAAATAAAACCGAAATTCATTAAAACTACATCTTCTACTACAAGAAAGAAAATAAAGCCTCTTTAAACATTACCTTAAGGCAATAGACTTAGAAACATTTACTTAATCAGCACTCTTAAACAAACTTACTTAAGAGTATTTTTCCATTACCATCTACTGTGAGAATCCTTAACTCAACATTATTGTAAATCCCTGAAAAGAAAGAGTTGACAGGTAAATAGAATAATGCATAATTGACAAAAGGACAAACGTTTAAAGAAGGGGTAACACCAAAATCAAGAAAGCTAGGTATAATCTCTAGCACCTTAAAGCAACAAAGCATCCTTACTGCTCCAGAAATGACTGAATTAAAATAAACAAAAAAACCTACAGGGAAAAAAAAGAGGGGGGAGGGGGAGAGGGATAGGGGGATCAAACAAAACTAAACAAACCAGAAAACCATCGCCCCAAGGAATTCACAAAATGAGCTACAGAATCCCATGCCAATCAGGTAGACTGCCAAAGTGATGGCCCAGGCTCTCTGTGGTTTATTTCCCCTTTGATAGGAGTGATTAAGTCCCATTAGCGTCAAAAGGAGGAAGGCATGCATAGCAAAGGGTGGAGGCGCTCCCTCAAAGACAACTGCCGGTGGTGGCACTCGGGCTTCCCAGCAATTAACGCGTAACGCAGTGATGGAGACAGCAGCTGCGGTCCAGAGAAGCTCCGGGAAGAATAAGAGAAATGAGAGTTTCAGAGAGAAATGGCAGTTTCAAGCACAAGGAACGCTCGCCATGTCTTTGGGATTCAACCATGCATTTTAAAAGGAAACAGAAAGGAACACAGGGGAAAAGATGGGCTCTAACCCAAAATGTATCATGAGCAATAAACAAAAGGGAGAGGAAATCAGAAACACTTCCATAGCGGGCAACAAATTCCACAAGTTGCCATCATTTCAAACTCAGTGTTGATAAGGGTCAAGAGGAAAATCCTTACTTTTAGGAATGTTTGCTGTAATCTGTTCCTTGAAAAGTGACAGCTATGGAATGAATCAAGTAACTGCTGTGAAAAATCATCTGTTCTGCAAAGAGCAACTGGCAACTTCTCTACCAGCTGGTATTTAAGAGACTATTTTATGTGAAGAAAAACAAAACACAATTTACAGAATACGTTCATCCAAATTCACCAAAAGGTAAAATACATTTATTTTCTTGACTGTAAATTATTAACAATTTTTCCTCTTAGACACATGAAAACACTAATGCAGTTGATCGGCAATTTCTAAATCTGAAAAATATTCTTAGAAATCACGTGTGTGGATTATCAGTGCCAAAATACATCATGTGGGTCCCAGAGAAAAAATTCAGCCGCTAGCCTGTTCACCAGTAATCCTTTCAAGTTTGTCCCTCAGTGAATACCTAATCAGAGAATCATACAAGAAGAGACACAGAAAGGGCCAAATTCTTCTGAAATGGACCCTCAGTGAAATTTGAAAGATAAGTACATACAATTTTCAGATCATTTATAGCTTCATATTTTAATTTGGTAGTTACCTTCCAATCCATTTAAGAATAGCAGTTTTGTCTACTTTGTTCTAAGTATTGCAACCTATATTTTATAAATCAGTCACTGATCTACCTGGGGAGTTACTCTTAGCACATGGCACCTGACACTGCAAATCATTGCTCAGTTTCAGGTTATAAAAACAAACAAACAAACAAAAATAAATTTAAAAGAACCCCACAAACAAAACAAAAAGATTACAAGGGTGAAATTTGCACATATTAAAATAAATTCACTGTATTTTTATCCTCTAAATATTAGAAAGAGTGACCTCTATGTACAACTACAAAGCACAAATTAAAAATTTGGTCACATCTGGTTTACAGTTCCACTAGCTGCAGAAGTGCAGAAGTTTATTCCACAAGCTGTCAATCAGAAGTTCTGAAACAAAGATGCCTTCAAGCTTGATCTCAGAAGTATAATGCAGAGAGGGACATGTAATCTCTATTTGAGCCATACACTGCACATCCAACTAATGTACTGAGATAAATTCTGATTCTGCAATTATTTTGTTACAAAAACATCCAATGGAATTGGCCAAGGATGTCAGCAGAAGCTCTATTTACTGACTTAAGCTAAGTGCCCGGAAGACAAAAATCTGCTTATCTTTATTGATAACATGCTTAGAAAGTCAGAGGAATTGGACCCTGCCAACCACTTCTATTCAACAGGCCCACCTTAGCTACTCAGATGATTTGACTACCCCTGTGGGAGAATAGCTCAAGTCGTCACATAAGAGCAAGCTATTATGTTTCTGTTTTAGCAAATATACAACAAAGAACTACATTTAAAGTGGTTAGGAACAGGAATTTTTGAAAAGTCTTATCTCACCAGGCCCTTACAGCAAAGAGACTTCTGTTTTATCAGCTAAACTGGATCAAATAGTGTTTGACAAACAAGAGCCTCCCCTGTAAAAATTAAGTGGCTTACTGAGAGCTCCTATGTAATGTAAAGAATTAGACGTGCTTCTAATATCTACCAAATAGCAGACTGAACTAAACTCACATGCATACAGTTTTTATTATGCGAGATGCTTTCATAACAAAATATTTCAGCTGCTTTTTGAAATCGTTCTTTGAATTTTTATAACCAATTCAACCTTGTTAACACTTCCCACACTCCACCTAATTTGGGTTTCCTCCGAGACTGAACATAGAAACACTGCTGATAGAAATCAGACACCTGGACAGAAGCTCAGATGATGTTTAGTAAGCATGCTTTCAAAAGATCCCTGTTTTGAGAAGCACTCTGTATAAAGCAGACTTTAATTCCATCTAAAACCAAACTTATATTTCAGTAGAACTATTATCTGTGTTAGCCTCTTCTCTGCCAAATCAAGTCACTTCAATGGTAGCATCCAATCAGTCTCTTGGCTTGTCCTTGAAAAGATTCTGTTTGTGCTAAATGATAGGTAGGTATACTCTCAAACTGTACCTCACAAATCACATCAATGGATACTCAATATGCATTTAATTGCTCATATGTTCTAAAATTGAAAAAAGTCATAAAACCGAATGCTTGTAGTAAATTAAATATTAAGACATCCATTTAGGAATACTTGGTAAGAGCTACTTTTTAATTCAAATGAGGAAACAAAAATGGTCATATTTCTCCACAAATGCTGCTTCAGAAAAATCATATCAGAAAATACATATAATCTCACCGTGATTTCACAACATTCATCTAATGTTTCACATGAATGCAAAGAATCCCAAGCTCAAATACAGGCTGGGCAGAGAATGGATTGAGAGCAGCCCTGAGGAGGACTTGGGGGTGTTGGCTGACAAGAAGCTCAATGTGAGCCAGCACTGTGCGCTCACAGCCCAGAAAGCCAACCATATACTGGGCTGCATCAAAAGGAGTGTGACCAGCAGGTTGACAGAGGTGATTCTACCCCTCTACTCTTCTCTCGTGAGGCCCCACCTGGTCCTGCTCTGGGACTCCAACACAAGAGGGACGTGGACCTGTTGAGGCAAGTCCAGAGGAGGGCCACAAAGATGATCAGAGGGGCTGGAGCACCTCTCCTATGAAGACTAGCTGACAGAGTTGGGCTTGTTCAGCCTGAAGAAGAGAAGGCTCCAGGGAAACCTTAGAGAAGCCTTCCAATACCTAAAGGGGACCTAAAAGAAATCTGGAGAGGGACTATTTACAAGGGCATGTAGTGATAGGGCAAGGGGGAATGGTTTTAAACTGAAAAAGGGGAGATTTAGATTAGATATTAGGAAAAAGTTATTTACTGTGAAGGTGGTGAGACACTGGAACAGGTTGCCCAGAGAAGTTGTGGCTGCCCCATCCCTGGCAGTGTTCAAGGCCAGGTTGGATGGGGCTTTGAGAAACCTGGTCTAGGGGAAGGTGTCCCTGCCCATGGCAGTGGGGTTGGACCTAGATGATCTTTAAGATCTCTTCCAACCCCAACCATTCTGTGATTCTATGCATAAATTTCCAAACCAAAATAAAATAAAATTTTATTAAATATTTCTTCATCTCTCAGCTGAAGCCATTAACAGATAACCAGTTTACTGTCATCATTCCTGTCAACTTTTAAAATTATTTGTCTTCCCAGCATCTGACACAGAGCCCCTCCAGACATAAATGCACAAAGGTGATTCAGCATTTGGTACCACTGACAGGTAAGGGAGAGCTGGGCTAGCAACCTTTTTTTCATAACAAATCTCTTCTTAGTTGTACTATCAAGGTAAAACTAACAACCCTATTTAACCTATAATTTACTTCTGTGTCTACAATAAACCATTAAGGAATAGAAACTTCATATAAGAAAATTCAATTTTATCTGAGTGGGTTGTTTTAGCAACTGATTTGGCTAGTTTAATGCTGTTTACACACCAAGTTTGCTGGAGTTTTTGCTTTAAGAATGGTTTATGTTGATTTAACTTTGAAACATTAGCATAAGGTGCTCTTAAAAGCAGCAAGAATGTCTAAAGAAGGCAATGCCTCGTTTAACTAAACTGATCTCTAAACATACTTAATTTAATCGCTACACTTACCTTACGTACACAAGGCCTTTGTGTTACT
This sequence comes from Strigops habroptila, assembly GCF_004027225.2. Taxonomy (NCBI): domain Eukaryota; kingdom Metazoa; phylum Chordata; class Aves; order Psittaciformes; family Psittacidae; genus Strigops; species Strigops habroptila. Next base: position 41,232,451 of record NC_044283.2, read on the forward strand.
GCAGCCTCTTGAAAAGGTGTTGGCTTAAAGGATACTGAGAGAAGAATGCTTGATGGACCATGCACCCAAAATGAACTGCAGTTTAGATACACGAGGCTTTGCTTGATTAGTCCCCCCTTATCAGTTTGCCCTATATTAAAAGCAGTTAGAACAGTTATATTTGCATGACAAGGAAGAAGAGATTTTTAACCATTCTATGAGTAGGATGAGAAGAAATGGATAGTCATTTTGCCATCACATTGAACTAAAATATGGCAACTTGGGCATGATAGACTAATATTTTTTCTAAAATCTATGCAGGCACCACATGAACACACACAGAGGGAAAAAAAATTCAGCCATTACTCAGCAAAAAATTTACATTTAGCAAAAGGGATTCCATTTGCCACAGTCTATGCCTAAGCAAAAAGAACAAAAGAATATATTTGTGAAAGCAAATTTCATGTACAAACCACCTGCATAACAAGCTTTTCTCCAGCACCACTTTCCTTTTTCCATATAATAAAAGCCTATGTGAATGACAGTACACATGCTCCTGCTATAATGCCTTGGGAGAAAACCATAACAGAGTGAGGCTGGGCCCCACCTCACTTCCCTCACTGACAGGTGCCTGACAATCCTTATGCCAAGGGCATGCAGCTGTGGCTTCCCCCCTCCTCCCGGGAGAGTTAACACTATCCTCACCAGCCACTAGACAACTCATATGGCTTGTAAAGAACTCTGTACATCTGTTTCCCATGTAATTTGTCTTGGGAGGTCTCTAGTTTCATAGCCTTTTGAATCTCGCGGTCGTGTGCTTCCAGGCTGCTCTATAGCTCCTTTCCAATCCTTTTTATAGTTTCTTCAGATTTTTACATTTGTGTAAAATATGAGAGATGGCTTCATTAATCTATTGGTTTCTCCCTTACTATTCTGTTTTCTTATTTTTGTTTTCACATACAGATCGATAAACATCAAAGTGAGATTTTTCTCTCCTTTTTCCCCTATTTTATACTCCCATCCCTGTCTCTATTCTTTCTCAGATTTTTCTCTCCTGCCTTTGAATTTTCCCCTCTCACTTCACCTTCCTTGCTTAGCAATCAATAACAACTATCTAGATTCCCTCACAGCAGAGGGGAACCTCCTTTCTTCATCCAGGAAACAGGACACTGATTTAAGTGTAAGGAGACCATAAAATACAGTTGAGTACCTGCACAAGTTAGACACGGGCACAAATCCCAATGCATTTTACTATACCAGATCACACCAATTATTAACAAAATACATTCCTGAAACAGAGGTTTTCAGAACCAAGACAATTTCCTCTAGTATGCACCAGTGCTTTACTTGGCTCTACATGAAAACTGAACATTGAAAAAACAACCAACCCCAAACTAGGCAAAATCCTTACATTTTTCTTCTAAAGCATTAATCCATAAAATACATAAACTGTTTTCTGTGTGCCATGGCTACCCCATTTGTCTGTCTTTCTAAAACTGACCTGCAGCAGAAGAAGGGAAGACGTAGCCAACTAGAAAATGAAGCTACCTGGAACACATGGACAACATCTACCTAAATTACAGATTACATGATTCGATACATCTATACATACGCAAAAATTACATACAGATCTGTGAATTACTGCATGGAAGAGTCCTGAAGTGATAGAACTGATGGATACTAGAGAACTGATGGAAAGTTTCCTGATGTGAAATCAGTCCATCCCAGCCAGCACTCTAACTGAGCAGCTCCCAGGAAGCATCAAGCAGTTGAAACAACCCTTAGACCATAGCCAAGGGTAAACAGCTCAGATACAGCTGCAATTGCTGGAGAGAGACAAATTTACTAGCACAGACACTGGCCACTCCACAACAACTGAGGTCAGTGTTCAAGGACATTTTTAGACATACAAATACAGCCAAAGAGATTCTCAAAGGATTTGACATAATTTCCCACAAGTTTTCCGATTTTGCCACCTCACCCTACATCAACCCCAACCCCAAAGGCTCTGTCACTGAGAGACCTCAAAGATATCATGCTACCAATACCCTCCTGATATGGCTGGGATATCTCCTTGCTATCTGCAGACTATCCCTTACAGCTGAGCCCATCAAAAGACTCCTGCAAAAGGATAAAAAGCTAGTAGAAGTTTCATTACCTCCTGTGTGATTTCATGTATAAAAGCACATATGCAAAATACAGTCCTTTTGCTAGAGGGAAAAATCCCAGTTCACTTTTGGCTCTCTCTGTACTCCACACCCGCCTCTCGTGTCAGCCATGATCGTGGGCGTTCAGTTTGATCCAGGGTTTGGCATCGACCTTCTATAGCTCTTCAGTACTAGTCTATTTGGATAAAGTATTTTCCATCATCTTATTATTGCTCTGACATACTCATTTAACTTTTTACATAAGCAAACTCGCATTTACTTTAATTTACTGCCAGAGTAAAAAACTCAAGAGTTTGGACTACTATTTATTTATCTGACCTGATCTCTTGCCATACATGGGCAAGGCACTCTACAGATAAGCACATCATGCCCTAAACTGGCCAAGGGGCTAGGCAGTAACAGATTTTCTTGCTTTCACACTTGATTTCACACATGTGGCATGTTGTTTGCTTTTGTGACAACATTTTGTGTGTGTGTGTAGTTAGCAAGGGATTTTTTTTTGTTGCACAAAGCTGGATCTCAAGCAGAGTTCAAAGCTGAAGAGGACTGGGAGGAGGGGGTTCTGAGAAATCAGGAGGAGGACAAGGGAGTTTTGAGCCACTCAGGAAGTAATTTCAAGAATATTGGATAAATATCACTCTTATGAAAGGACTACAAGGGGGGGGGGGAGGGAGGTGAGGGATTAAGGAAACAAAGAAATCCAAACCCTGCTCTGTAACTTTCATAACACATCTTTCTAAACATACAAAAGTACAAAAGCAGAAAACTAAAGTATTTGTGAGTTCCATTTACCTCATGAAACCAACTGAAAAGCTATTAACATCAATTTTAGAGAAACCTATCATTTTGTTACCGAGGAACTTGTTGGTCTTTTCCTTTATGTTTTTCAGGCAGTACACCTGCCCATAAGACCAACATAACTAGTAAGACAGTTCTGCTCTATATCAGAGACCTGAGTATCTGAGTGAGCACCAGCTGTATTTTCAAACAGCAGTGGAAGTGAAGATTTCTTGGAACAAACTATACAGCAACAGTGAAATCTTTCATAGAAGCTTGGTTTCCACCTAGAACCAGTGCTGGAATACTGCCATGAGAACTGTAAATATCATTTGTGCTTATAGGGCCAGATCACCCAAAGCAGCTCCTAACACTGTCCCCAAAAGAAGTATTTGGTATACGCCAGAATTTCCATTTTTGTCAATAGTAACATACTGGCATATAGACTGAGTCACCACAGATGATCTCCCAGCCAGACATTCATCCATACAAATATAGACTTTGTCTAGGCAGTTTGCAAGAGATCGTTTTTTCAGATGGAATGAAAGATACATTTCATCTGAAGCCCTTAGGTATTTTAGAAACATCACCATTCTCAAGAGGTCCTTTTTTATCCCTGTATCACCGTGACTAAGGTAGAAAAATATAACTAGGATAAGATTATACAAAAAGTACTTCATAGCAAAAACAGAGCCTTGGGAAGGCTCCCTCTGAGCCTTCAAATCTTTTCCAAGCAAGCACCTTTCTCTCAATATTATTCTTCTACCCGTTACACTGGATTTCTTGGACTCAAGGCAAACATAACTGCGAAGTTATAAATAGCTGCTGTCCAACCACAAAGTTAGTTAAAACCACCAAAAAACCCCAACTCTACTGATAGACTTTGCTACCTACCTACGATGTCTTTTAGGCAGCACTACATACATATGCCTATAATGATTTACACTGCAATCCAGTAACGCCCAGTATATTAGGAACATTGATGCTGACCACCATAAATTTTTACAGAGTTAGAACAAAAGTATTTAGGACAACAATTCATTTGTTGTAAGTAAAAGGTCAAAGGGCAAATTCTGGCTGTATAGAAGCCAACAGCAAAATTTCTCCAGGCTTTTAAGCACGAGTAAAAGTGAAGTAGTAGATGGACCTCTGACCAGAGCTTCTGCTTCCCCAGGCTGTTTGTATAGTTTTACCACATTAATCTGTCATACAAGTCAGTCAGATTTCTACATGAATGCCTTCCTCAAAAACATCTCTCTCCGTTGGAAATAGTTCTTGTCCTCAGGAATTCCAAAAAACCTGTCATTTCCACATTTTCTCCAAAAGCAAGAGAGGTAACAAATCTTTTCATTTCACTCCTTCCCTGCCACCAGTGTGGGAAAACTCCCTCCCTGTTGGCTTCCCTACCTGCTAGCAGTTCCTCTTGGCAATGCAGGCAACAGACCATCCACCAGCTTTTACTGGTCATTACAGTGGCAGGCAGTGGTCCTTCAGGACCTGCTGGTGGCAGCAATGGTAAACACATGTGTGCAACATACTGTTTATGGCATGATCAACTGAGTGGAAACTGGGTCACTTCTGAATACAGAAGATGACGCAGTAGGGGTATGCAACTGATACTTGACAAAGGGTTCATCAGGTATTGCCAAGTTCAATTTAAACCCTCTAGGCTTAAATCTGGCAACAAGTTTCCTCATCATTTTTTTCTTTCTGTTCAGCGGTAGCTGGCAGGTCTGCAAACTCTGTTGGGTGCTGATGAAGTGCCCCCACCTGCACGCCTTCTCAGTCTGCCAGGAGTTACAGGATGAGCATTTTCTTCTAGCCGTTGCTCCAGGCACACTGGGCACGGTTACCTGAGAGAGCAATAACCAGCTGCCTTCAGAGTCGGTGGGAAACATTAAAAGCTGACTTCGGCAGATTTGGCAGGTAAGAAATGAAAGATGAATCAGCGCAACATTACTTCTCCCCGGATTTTGTCTACCATGATCACATCTTATGCCTGGAAACACCCTGAATAACTGATTTGCTAATACATGTTAGTAAATTTATTTTTTTTTATCTGAAAAGAATTTTTCAAGGCTCCCTAGACTTTCTTTCCAGTAGAGGCAGCTGAATATTGCATTCTAATTATTTTAGTAATCAAAGGAAACAATTCTGTGTTCATGGTTGGTTTTGAAAGTGAAAAGGAGATAAAATTATAAAACCAAAAAACTTCCACATATGATTCAGCTGTAAATCTCTCCAGTTTACACAATAGATAAGAGAGAGCAAAAAATACTAGTGGAATATAAGAAATGGCTGCTTGAAAGGAAAACAAGAGCTTGTGCGCATGGCATGCTTCAGTAAACAGATAACTTAAAGATTTTTATTTTTTGGCACATTAAATCACTTTTTTTATTCAATAGTCTTTTTTACTCTTACAGTTATTTAAAAGCTTTTACACGATAAGTTATCAACATTATATATAGCAAAAAAACTGGGAGTTTGCCACAAATGTCAGTGTTACCCAGACACTGGACTATTACTTGGGGTTTTTTTCAGCAATTAAGTAAATTCTCAGTATGTCAAATTCTACATAACAAGAGCAGGTGAAAAAAAAATACAAGAAAAGCACTGAATGAACCAATTCATTATGCATCTGTTCACTACCAAGTTCTTCCTTCTTCTGTTACTTTACCTTCTAAACCTTTCAGTTAAGCTTCACATTTAGTCAGACAAGCTGTCTCCTACAAGTAACGAATATATGGTTTTCACTATAACATAATGCCTTTCAGTACACAAGTGCTACATACTACAGTTACATTTTCACTAGCTAGATCAAGGAAACTTTGATTGTGCTTTCTGTAAAAAATCCATGGCTCAGAGGTAATTAAAAAAAAAAAGTAAAATGAAAAGCACATTTGAAAGTGAAATACATAAATAAGCAGTGTGTTTTTTTCTATATAATGCAGTGTGCGGGTTAACAGCTTAGTCAGCTGAGAGCAAATGATTATTCAGCATCAATAACCTCTATTATGAGTTGTGATATTTTTTTCTTTTCAATAGAAGTGCTTAAATAACAGGACAAGTATGAAATTACTCAGAAAAAAATTTAACAAAAGCTTTTTAATAAATTTAATTTCACGTGCTCATAAGCACTTCGTAAGCTTTGTTCTGCAATTATAATTATTTTAATTTGAAAAATTCATCAGACAAAAAATATTTTCCTTAGACTTTGTGACATTTAATTTCACAGATCTTTTGGTTTCAGGGTTTAATGTATACAGCTCAATGTTAAATCATTGGACACCTGTGAGAGAGGAAGAACAAAGGAATACTGAAAGCTGCAGGGAATTGTCATATTCTCCAGTTTATCAGTGAGATAAACCACTGGAAGATTCTGACTGAGGTGCAGAATAGCACGTGCATCCTACCCTGTACTCTCATAAAAATCAATGAGGTTTTCACTTACTTGCAGTTGTTGGTGCTGAACTGGGGCCTGAAGAAAAAACTGCAGAATAAAAGAGCAGATGGAAACCCCAGAAGAGCAGATGAAAAACTGCCAAGAGTGACTGAGGTGAAACAGAGCCAAATATTTTTATCAACTCCTAAAACAAGACATTCTTGCTAGTGAGATCAGAAGCTGAGCAATCACACCAAATTATGCTTCAACCTGAGATGAAAATTTTAATTTTGTTCTTCCAGCCAGGATAAACAAGAAAATAAAAGAAAAACAGAATAGGAACTTTCTAAATATATCCAACAAAACTAGAGACGACCTTATAATTTACAAGCTCTGGAAGGGAAGTCCACTGGGGAAAAAAAAAAAGAATACTGAATATAAAGGGGAGATGCTACACAGCAATTTTGTTTCACTGAGATAAGTGTGGCTTGTCAGATGAAAGTTACTTATCTGTTATTGTTTTATGGAGTGTTTGTTGTGCTGATGGAAAGCAAAGGTCAGATCTACACTAAAGAAACTTTAGCTGATTATCCAGAAGGCAGGGTTCAAGTTTTTATTGCTGGGGTTTCTATTAACAAGCCTGCATCTCGGGCAAACTGAAAGGTGATGCCCGGTTCCAGACTAGTGGTGCACAACAGCCTGACTCCATGAGGTGCACTCCTGGGAAAGATGTCTGTGATGGGCTGAGAGAGCAATAAAAGCTTTCAGGCACTGTTCAGGAATGAGTGTGCCTGATCAAAAGAAAAGGAGCACAAAAATAAAATTCTGGCAATTTCCCCCTAAAAGAGGACAAGACAAAAATACTGAGATTTATTAAAGACTTCTGTGGAGTATTTTAACAGACAAATATAAAAAGGGTCTGGACACAGACAGATGGGTTTTTTTTATTTAAAAAGAAAATAAATAGATAAATAAAAGCCAACAACAACAACTCTACATATTGTCCTGAGTGGGAACAAAGAGGAACAGTGTGGAAGACAAGATACGCATCTTTGAAAGCGAGGAGCTGTAACACTCCCTTTTAAACCTAAAACTATCTGGAAATGCAATCAAACCATCAGGCGGGACCTGAATATTTTAGAATATAGCATTTGTAACCAAAACCTGTCCCTAACATGCAGAAAGAATGACCATTTGTGTGAGGGACCATTTAGTTGGGCTATAATGGATTTTAGCTTCTCTAGGAATTATCCAGTAACCACACAGCTAAGGCATCATTTCTTCCCCGCCCCTTCCACCTAGCTCCTCACCCTCTTACAGCTGGTCCCAATGTGTTGTTCAGTCCTCACCGTTCTTTCTCTACCCCAGTGCCAAGAGAGTGAACAACAGGAATTGTCTTCCCACTGTGCCAAACTTTCAGAGACCCCAACAAGCCCCAGCTGTACAGTGCCTTCTTCTTAGTCCATCTTAACCACTGTTTATCAGGGAATCAGAGCCCCCAGAGAGCATGTATTTGTACTGGGCGCTGGCAACGAGCAGTGCAGGCATTTTCCTTGCTGCTGCTGAAAGCTAAAATCCATGCAGCCAGATCTGAGAGTAAGACCCTAGATGACAGATATGACAGAAGCAACCAGCTGTTTCACTGTTTTACATTGCATGACATAAAGCAACTGGAAATAGTTTTTAGCCATAAAGAAGGCCCAACTAGTGAGGATGATTTTTGGGCAGCCCAAAATGAATATTCAACACATGAGCGCACACAAAGGTTTGCTGAAAGTGACTTTCATAATGTGGTTGTCTTCCAACTTAAAACGGAAGCAAAAAATGTGTAGTGAGGGCACTACTGCATATATAGTTAACATGCTGTCCTTTATAAAGTGTGCATAACGTAAGCAGTGTGCTTTGGAAAAATCAAAACAAAATTGAATACACATCAAAACCTGGTGATTACAATTTTGGGCAGACAATCTGGCACAGTCACATTCCTACTGATAAATAAAAATGTGGTCTTGAAGGCAGCTGTATATTGCACTTCACTGGAGAATTTACTTTCATTCTCCCACAAAATAGTCCATCAATGCATTAGCTCAATACTAACCTTTTTCTTTTTTTTTTTTACTAGATGAATGTGTTTTATGTTTGGATGAGATATGGCTGACAGCTCATTTTTCCGCTGCAGTCAACTCAATCTCATCCAAACTACTAATGTAACTGAGTTCCAAGACAGATTTGCCAGTGGATGTTAAGTCAATTCCCACTGACTTAAATGAGGACAAAACTCAGCCCTTAAGCAACAGAAGAAACGTCATCTGGTGCAGCTAGTGAGTACAGAAGTTTTATTTTCTCTAAGTCAGAAACAGGCATGAACCAATATATTTAAGAGACCAAGCAATTTATGTAATGTCCTTGTTACATTTATCAACATTTTCGCTCTTCTTACAGTTTACTGTGGTATGGCTTGTTTTGTTATAAAATGAGCTCCTATACCACAAACATTTCTGTAACTACAGTAACTGAATCAAAATAAAGACATACTTTGTTTCCAGGGAAGATATGCATACTATGAAGAACAGTAAGCTTTTAAAGCAAGTCATCTTCAAACAGAAGAGTATCCACCAGGTGGATTTTACCACTCTTAATATTAGCTAGTGGATTGTCTGGCAAATGCTTCTGCAAGATTTTATCTAGGACAAATGACAGCAATTTCCCATTTTTCATTTATATTACCAAATTCCATAAAATCTTCACAATTAAAACTCAAGTTTATGCATTTCTTCAGGTTTCAGCTTATCTATCATACTGCTGCTGTGCCAACATATACTACAGCTGTATGTCCCAGCAACCCCAGTTTTAATTAACCTTATGGAGCTCACTGAAAGGGAGTGAAGTCTTGCTTTGTAACCATGTATGCTCATTTCAATAGCATAAATGAAGCAGACATTTTATAACCAAACCTTGCAAATACTTTCGTACAATAAGTATCTTAAGTCTAAGCTGATGACCTAAAAAAATTCAAACTGTTACCCATATATGTAAGAATTAAAATATAATGTCATTTATATAAGCAATAACTAGAATAATAATTTTAGAATTAGTTTGTTACTATTCTGTTAACTTCATTTTTGGAACAGAAACTTGACAGCTCCAGTCAGGGCAGACTTCAGCAATCTCCTTCAGGCAGTCCTCCTCAGGAATATTTCTATCTCGATTACACTTCTACCAGCCTATGATGCACTGACAAGCTTTCCTCACAGACATATCACTGGGTGAATCAATAAATATCACATTTTACTACTAGCTATATTACAGAAAAATCAAAACCAATCAATCCATAGGCCAGTCGACATAAAGATGCACTACTTCCTCTCACAAACTTGCAGTTCTGTGTGTCTATTAAAGACCTGCTTTGGTAAACTATAGATGTGATACAATAGCGATACACGTTAGACAAACATGACACACTTAATACAGATATTTAAATAGCTAAATAATATGATGATGTGCAATACCGGTAAAACAATCAGCCAGACATTGCTTACCTGGCTGAAAACTAAACATCCCATACTGGACCCAAATCCCTGCTTCAAAAGTCAGGATAAAAATAATGTAAATTATTGAGACAAATTTTGCCCTGTTTGTTCATACAATTGCAGAATTTGTTAGCTTGTATTTTTCTTCCAGAAAGAACATCTAAATTTAACCGCAGGAATACATTCAGATCATAAGAGGTGATGAACCTTATATAAAACATAAAAATACAGGAAATTAAAAAAAAAATAAAAATCCAGAGTCAAAGTCTGTTACCACATACCTCATTCTCATACACTTTTAAAACATACACATATTTGTTTTCTATGTAAACATGTATTTACACTGTCCTCTGCACCATTTAGTGTACTTTCTCCTTACAGCTCAAAAAACCTTCTTATACAGGATGCGTGCTTTCTATTTATTTATTTATTTATTTATTTAGTGGAACTATATGATACATCTTTAAATCCAGGAATTCTTCACTGTCAACACTGACAATACAGTCACATTAACAATACACATCAACATTCCTAAACTAACTATGTTACTTTAAAATCTTACATATCATGCCATGTATGCAAACGATGAGGAAGAGTCAGTGTCACCTCACCAGTGTCCCTCTGAGAGCTGGACACACACAGGAGTCTCCTCCTTCCTCTGAATCAGGAGGAAGTATAGAAAAGGCAGCTGGGAGAAAACCAACTCTTAGGGCTAACACAAATGGCAACGTGGTATTGCTGGAGGTTGGGCGAAGCAATGGGAATAAATTATATCTCCCAGTGTCCAGCTTTCAAATTCAGGACCTTAATATCAAAAACTGCCATGAAAAAATGCAGTGTCTACCTCCCACCTTTAGCCATCTCTCAGAAAATGCCATCCACTCTGCCTCCCCTTCTACCAAGTCTCAAGACGCACAGGTATCAACGTGGGGAGCACTGCTTCTCAGCCAAGGGGAACTCCTTGTCAGAAAGGGCTTAGTTGCCTTTACAAAGGAGACTGAAGACACACCAAAGGATGAGTTCACAAGATGGGCATAACCCAGCAATCCTGTTTCCCTGAAAGCAATAAGTGACCTTGACATCAAGCCTATATGGCACGATTACATCCATGCAGGTGACAAAGCTGACAACATTTTCAGTGTGAGAAAGGCTGTTTCACATCACCCTCTCTGATGGTACTCCATAAAAGCCGCAACTATTCAGTTTACATTAAAATTCCAGAAAGCCTGAAAAAGGGATACACAACAAAAACTATGAGACCAAGCACCACAGGGAAGAAAACAAACAAAAAAACAACATACAACACAAGCTGATTAATACTTTCTTGTTGAAATACACCAATGATGTTAAGTCCTTTCTGTACTCTCTTCCATGTATCCCCAAAATTTCCAGCTGGACAGCTGCTTGAGGATGAGCCCTCTGAAAGATGACACATACAGAGCACAAACTATGGGGAACATTTCCCATCTCCAGAGAAATAAGAACATTTTTCCTCTTGGATGCGTATGGTAAAACAAGCCAAAAATTATTAAACACTGTCCCAGTATCTCTTTTATTATAGAGAAAGGCTATTGGGAAATGGTGCACATTTTGCCAAGTTTCCTTTGAGTCAGCTGTGAGTTTCTTACTTGCCAAATGTGGTCAAAATATAAAGTACAGAAACTGACAGTAACAACTGAACCAAGAGTTTGGTGCTGTGGCTTTAATTTAGATCAGAGCTAATACTGGATTCTGACTGGTTTGGGTTTTTCTATGTACCAAATACAACAAATAAAACAGACAAAAATGACTTAAAAATCCTCTTCTATACATAGATGACAGATGCCTCATCTACTGAAACAGCATTTAACAGGATGTCTGCAACTTATGCTTCGTTTTTTCGTTAAGAAGTATACAATAATCTCTTCTACCCTATTTTTATACTCTACAATACAACTATATTCAGGACTTCAGTATATACACTAACTCATGTAGTAAAACTTGGGGGAAAACAAAAAACCAGAACGGTAGTTATTGAAATGAATGCATTTCTAAAAACTATTTTTATTTTAAACACGTCTTTGGTACTTTTAATAAAGCATGCTATGCTATTTTCATTGCAGTAAAATCATTTACCCAATATGAAAATCCTAACATACTCTCAAAATGCACAAAAGGACACCTAAAGCCTTGCGGCATTCATAGGAAGGCTGGGTCTGTCTTGGTACCATATGGTTTCTAAAATTTGCTCTACTGGCCCCTAGGAACTGCAGCAAGTACCCTCCAGACTGAGGGGGGAGCTGCAGGATTTATTCCCAAGCACGGTGTGGCATGCAGCCAAAGGAGTCATTTAGTGGAGTTTTTGGCCAAGCAGGAAAGTATTCCATTTCTTCTGCCATTCACTGAGACCCACGAGGAAACTGAGACAGGAAGTCAGGCTTCCAGATAATAGGAGTGTTCCTAATGATGTCCTTTGGCTCACAGCGCAGAACAGTTCCTCTATGCTCGCCCTTGCTACATCTTCTCTCTATATAATTTCCCACTGTAGAGGGGGAACAACAACAAAAGCTTTTAAAATGACTTTTCCTTTGCATCCAAATCAAAGGGCCCAGTTAAATTGCATGGATTATCTGCTTCTGTACTGTGTATGAACAGCAACTAACTGTTTTTTTAAAACAGCTATTTATGCTTGGAAATTAGTCTAGTGCAATGCCACTTCAGAAAGATTCTTCCATTGCAATGTCTACTTTAAAGAAATCACAACACACCAAAAAGCAAATTACACCCCAATTACCCAGTTACCTCTTGCCTCCATTGTAATGGACCGTTGAAAAAACATACCTCCAGTAAGTTTCAGTAAAGTAGCCCTAAATATAATATTTCCTTTAGTTCAAATTCTGACCTCATTAACCTTAATGTCACCATGCCATTCACCTTGTTAGAAGTAACAAGAGATCCTGAGGAACTGCAGTCTGGATGAAGAATTCAGCTTTATAAGTTGCAATACATAAACAGAATGCCTTTAGTATTCCTGTATAAATGTTCTAGGACACAAAAATCAGATCAAAAATTAAAACACTGCTTCATCATAAAGGGTGAGGGGCAGGGAACATCTACCTTCCTTGGCTGCTCTGGGTCCCTGCCTTGGGCATAGCTGCCTACTGTACAGTCCACATCATGGCCCACCTAACCCAATCCAGGGCCCATAGCACATCATTAATGCAGGCTTTCCACATGCCACCTGCTGAATCTGCTGTATCCCATAGCAGGATACAAGGGAGTGCTACTATAGCTATGATGGTCCAAAGAGATGAAACTCAAAGTTTGCAAAGAAAGTAACTATCTTTTCTTAGACAAATCTTACAGAAAGAAAAAGTCTAACAAACTTTCAGACATGCAATCTTTATAAGCCATGGTGGCTTATAAACCAGGTGGAAGAGCCACTGAACAATCCACAGTGGTGTGCAAAAGCAAAACATCTTTGCGAGAACAATTCACCCCTATTTAACTGAGCAACATGTTGGAACAAACCACCACTAGAAATTCTGATACATGTATCATTGTTTTAATTAAAAGCTACTACCTTAACAGCAGCTGAATACAGAGAGCGGTTTGATCTGCAGTCAAAATGCACTCACAGAAGTTTCTGCTGGAAATTGCATATCTACAGCTGCAGAGAGGTCATCACTGTATAATTCACCTCTTGCTTGCATCTTAGTTTTTATCTGGCTACCTCGCTTCCCCTGGCAGATCACCCACACAGCACTTTGTGACATCAGTTTATTCCCTATGACTTCTTTAAGCACCTGTTCAACCTTAAGCACAGATACCTGTGACTCTTCAGACAACAAACAGAAAGAAAAACTAAATCCAAAACTGATTATAAGAGTAGAGGAAGGAAACGTGCAGTGTGTGTTCGATAGTGCCCCAGGGGCAAGAAGTCCCTGCAGCTCCATCAGTGCAGGAGCAAGTTTCATGCAAACTTCTTTCCAGTGGACAGCCAGATATGGAAAGGGTTTATCTTGATAACAGCACAGACATAAAGAACTAAAAGGAATTGGAATTGATTAGCACATAACAATGGGGATGTTAACTTGTTGTTTTAGCATTCGAAAGTGGATTCAAAATCTTATCTAAATCTTTTCTGATTTCCATGACACATCTTCCACTTGTTGGAAAGAGAGAAGAATTTCTCCACTGGTAAGACCTAGGACATTTTACATCAACGAAGCAAAGCCAGAGTACATGAACAGAAACCATGGGTCAAGTAATTTTTCTTCTTCTATAAAATTATGTAGTTAAAACTGCGTATTACTATTTATGTTAATTTTTGTTGATTTTTTCCTTAGGGATGTTATTTAGTCTGAGCTTGTTCACAATTAATAAAGACAAACAAAAGGTTTACATTTATAATCAAATCTTTCTAAATAATTCAGCAAACCCTTAACTTTCTATACAGCCCTGGGTCTAGAATGACTATTCAACGAATTGGCAAAAATACCGCATATGTGATGGAATGCTGTACCATGCTCCAAATAAATCTAACACTTTTTAAAAATCTCAAAATATAGCCAAGAAAAATTAATTTTGTCCAAGTTGAAAAAATTGTCATTACTTTAGCTGGGTCTACACATTGTTTGCTTAAATCACCATAAAATAGCTTGCATTTCTCTCTAACATTTTAGGTTTAGCCCTTTCAAAACCTGCATATCTCCATAAACACAGTTACTGGTCAAGATGGCATCTCTGTATTTGGCTCTCTTAGATAATGCAAAAGGGAGCCTGTATTATAAATTCTCTTTACCCATACTTCACTTCTGTAGACAGGCTAACTGTGATCCATCAGTGCTACAATTCATACTTAATTCAGCTTCTTCCAATGTAAAGGTATAATGACTGAAAATATCCAAAAGATCTGAACAGGGTTTCTGTATTTTCATGTGTGAAAGGGTTTCAGCCTCAAGAATGCAGATAAAGGACATTCTACTCTCCTTCAATTCAGGGATCAAAGGATCTACAAACTGTTAAAAGAGAATCTTTTCATAATGGACAAAGATTTTCCTTCTTCCTTCCCCTGCCAAATAACTCCAGAAAACTCCGTACCTACAGCCAAGTAAAGGACTATCTTCAAACAAGAATCCTCAGTCAAATCTAGACTCATTTATCACCTGCAGTTCTCACTCAGGCCATGATTAAAGTTCAGCATACTGAAGAAACAACATTAGAAAGAAAACAGAAATTTGTGAAACACAAAAGTAAATAACTAAGCGGTTAAACACAAGATTTGTGCTGAGTTAGGCTGTCATAAGGATAGTTAGGTCTATAGTGCAATCTAGAGTTTTTGCAATCCATCCAAACTATATATAGCTTTCAAAAAAACACTACACTTCCTGCTCTGTTTGTATTTTACCATTTAACTAATTCTTCAACTTATGAAATAAATGAGGATACGAGTACACCTGTTCCTCCTAGTTTTCTATGATCTCTTTAGCTTCCAGCAGCTTCTGGGATAGGAAATGTTTTCATTTTCGGATATTGTAAATTACTGAAGAGCCTTTCAGTGCTTGTCAAACTTTAGCTAGTGGTACATGACTTTTCTGATATTATTACTAACTACATTGACACCAGTTTCACATGCCTGCTGTATTTTGTAACAAATGGCTTATTGATACTACACAGATAAGGAACTGTATATGCAACTGCAACCATCATGTTCATCAGCATCTTTAGCCATTCATCAGATTGAACAATTAATAAAGTATTCAGCTATGACAAGAAGAAACTTATCTCTAAAGGCTGAGAAATTATTGCAGTAATCTAAATCCAGTCTTATCCTGAGGCTTCTTAAAGGGGGTGTGTGTGGAATAATCAGATGCTCTTGCAAGCTGCTGGATTTTTTTCACACCCCAGTCCAGCAAGAAAAAACCTGCAATCATAAGGTCACTGAATGTACAATTTCACAATACTCTTGTGTTAGTGATGACAACTACAGAAACTGGGGCAAAAATCCAACTGCCTTCATTAATGTGCCTGCAAATCATGTGAACACATGAATACAAGTGAGCCATAGCTCAAGTACACAGGAGTAAATTAGTCAGCTCTACATTTTACTACTTATTCACCTATAAATATTATCTCTAAAGTATCTGGAAACATTCCCACTGATTTCAAGAGCCTCTAGATCTGGTTTAACACACAAGTTAATGTGACATTTCCCAGTGTAGAGAAAAAAAAAAAAAAGAGAGAAAAGAAAAAAAGCATCTACACAATCTGCACATGCACCTTTAAAGATGCTATATAGATACTTCCACAGGCATATGTGCTTCAATTATAATTCCTTAGGTAATTGGGTGAGCATGTACATACATGCATTTAAAGAGAAGCATGTATAAAAGTGGTCTACTGAACCCATAATGAGAATTAGGTAAATGCAGTTTTCTTGTGTGCTTTCATACATTCATTTTCATCAAATACAATTGGTCAATGCGTTTACAGTCATATTGAGATTTCAAATTCATTCACTTCCCAAAATAGCCAAATTGCATTTATCTTTCAGGCCTGCTACAAGACATGAGTTTTTTAAAAAGCATTTAGGGAGGGCTGAGGAACAAAGGAACTGGAACACTGGATCATATCCAAGGTCCTGTCTCTGACAGCAGTCACCACAAGCTGCTTCACAGAAAGAAACAAGAATGTGCAGTACGTAGCCAAGGATGATCTTGCCACACATTAGGGTTGATCCTGGTTTCCAGATACTAAAGACTGGCTTGCACTCTGAAGCCTAAGATGTAATATCCATTTGAAAACGTTATTATTATCAGAGCTCCAGATACCCCTGCTATGTAAATGTCATATTGTGTATCCAACTACTGCCCCAGTGTAATCATTTAACAAACTTCAATCTAAAAAAAGTTGTATAAAAAACCCCACGCATCTCCTTGTCTCTGTTCTCAATTTGCCACTTCAGAATTTGACAGGCTAATAGGAGTAGAAATAAAAATCTTTTGTATCTTCTTGCATAATTTCTTTAATTGTACATGTTTATCACATCCCTTCTTTCATATTCTTTTTTCTAACCTGAACGTCTTTTTACCCTGTTTTCATTATACTGTTTTTCCAATAATCTAACCTTTGTGGAATACAAAACTTAGCCGCATGCATCTGGTTCCTTAGCTATTTATAGGCTTGATTTTTTTTTTTTTTTTTTAATGTCTGAGAGTTTGTTGGGGGTTGGGGTGGGGGAGGTGTTAATAATTTCTGTTTCAGGCATGAAAAATTACTCTATATTAGTTTTCAGAACATAATGCTATTACAGCATATATGAACAACAGAATAAGGAATCCAGAATTTAGTCCTGAATCAATCATTTTTAAAAGCTGCACAGTTAGAGAAAGACTCAGCAGTCTATAAGAACAGGCTGATGGACAGACCAAAGAGCCTAGTACTAAAATAAAGAAAATCACAAAAAGACGGGTAACATGCCATAATTGTAAGAGTAATGTTGAGTAAGGGTAAAAAAGCAAGCACAAGTGATTTATGCAAATCTGTTATAAATATAAGGACATTTTACCAGATGGAGAAATTGGGCAGTTCATCGTCATGTTCTCACACCCGCAGAGTTGTTCTAAAACTACTCTTCATGAAAGCAAATATAATTGGCTGTACAAGTAAACTGTTTAAATAAATCTTGATATTATGTAAGAACCATCTGAAATTATTTTCTTTACATCTCTGAGTAAATCATCTGGAAACACAGAGCAGCTCTGTCTTCTAGCCACTCTTTCTAGAATTAATATGCCCTATTCAAAAAATCTTTCTACTTTATCGGAGAAGTAGAAAATATGTGGAAGGTCTTTAGTGATACAGTACCCACAACAGCAAGAACATACCTAACTAGCACCTATTAAGATGCCAGACACCAATACAATTGTTTCATTTCTGTTTAATAACAGTTAGAGTTATTTACTAGGAATATGTTTAACTAATGTTCCAGCATGAGAATGATGTAACCCACCTGCACAGCTCTTTAAATACTTCCCTTTCAGCTGATGTCCATGCCCCCTCACTTCTTCAAAGAGCTGATATTTTAACTCCCCCATACTGTTTACAATACCCAAGGAGCACAATGTG
This sequence comes from Strigops habroptila, assembly GCF_004027225.2. Classification (NCBI taxonomy): domain Eukaryota; kingdom Metazoa; phylum Chordata; class Aves; order Psittaciformes; family Psittacidae; genus Strigops; species Strigops habroptila. The sequence continues at coordinate 41,250,396 of NC_044283.2, forward strand.
GCTGGAGTGGTATTGGCACCTTTCAGATCCATCAGTGTAACTCGATCATTCAGTTTTTGTAGGAAAAGGGATGAAATTTATCAGGAGAGCAAGACAGATAATTTCTAAATTCAGATTTAAATGCACTGAAAATAAATTTAAAATAAACAACTTTCCTTTGCATGTTTGTGTTCTGACGTTGTTGGTATTCTCTGAGAAGAATTCCAATACTTACTATTCTTTAATGTAATATTAAAAATCTGATATTTTGTCAATGACATATGAGAATATCAACCTAGAAACCTCTGAAAGTTTGAATCCTGGTAAGATATGCCATGACACTGACAGTCCTGGCCCAGCTAAACTTATTTTGCTGAGTAGCACCAGCTTTAGACATGATTTATGGCTATGTTAAAATTAAAACTCATGTAATTTAAGCAACATTATAATTTTAAGTGTTTCATGTAACAAAAACTGTTACTAAGAATGTTCATATGTTTTAAACTACTGAAAGGATACCTCAGATTAGGCATATTATTCTGTGAAATAATTTACAAACATCAAAAGGAATTAAAAAAAATAAAATCAAAATCAGTTCCTAGTCAATTATTGATCGACTTTATCTCAATAAAGTATATATAGAAAAGAAGCTGGTTAAAAATAGACACTGCATATCCTATTAGGCATCAGATTTCACACACATCAAGAAAAAAATTATGACTTATTTTAAAACAAAATCGATTTTTTGGCATTTTGGTCTTGACAATCTTTGTGTTTAAGTATTAAAGAGGAAACCCACAAACCTACATTTTGGAGCATTATTGCTCTGTAAAAGCTATCTGTTTGTGCTCAAATATTCTCAAACACTTGGTGCTCACAGATTTATAGTTACTCAAAATTTGCACTTGCAGACCATCACTCAGGCAAAAATCCCAGTAAGAGTCATCTGAGAATGTCCACATGAGTAAGAACTGCCTTCAATGCAGTCTGCAAGAGCAACCACTCACACAGGTTGCACACCAACAATCTATATATGTTCACGGCACAGCCTCCACACCCCCCAGCTCAACCTGTTCTGGTGCATTACTATTTATACAAGTTTTATGCTTCAAGTACTTCTAGTGCTCTTATTTCTATTGTTCAGCAAGGACAGTCTTCACATCAGAACTTGATATTTATGTACATGAGTCCAACAGAGACAGAAGGTTTATGTATGCATTCCATATAAATATTTATAGCTAGATATTTCAGGGTTTGACGTGCAGTGTTTAACAGACCACTGGCAGCCAACTAAGCACTCCAGCATGAGGCCTCTGAGAACACGCTGGTCATGCACGGCCCACCCATCCTTCTCATCCTCATTTTCACCTGTGAGCATAGCTGCCCGGTTTCTTTGCTGCAGAACTGTCAAAGCACTAGAGGACAATTTACAGAAAGCCTAATGACGAGTTAGAAGTTGTATTTGGAGAAAATAACTGCTAGCTGTTTTTTCCCTTGACATATTCTTCTCTTGCTTACAGAGAGAAGAGACTAGGTGACTAGCCAGGCAGCAAAGGGAAAAGCTGAAAAGTAGAAAGTGCTATCACTGGAGAAGGGGAATCCAGAAGCAAGGAAACATTGTCACAGGAACAATGAAAGAGATAAGGAAAGAATAAGATGATGAGCAGCAGACACAGAGAATGAACAGGCATTAAAATACATTAACAGATTAGCCATTAGCTCTTTCTTAGCCAAGAAAAATATCCTGAGAGAACTAAAAATACCCAAAGATTTCTCTAGTCACACTTGCAGTTTCTTCAGCTCTGAAGGGATGTATAGTAGGGACGTGGACAGAGGTTGCTCGTGGTCAAGAATGGGAGGAAGGGACTGCATTCAATGACTGGAAAAAGTAGCTTAGATCCAAAAGAGGCTGAGAAATATCTGAAAAAACACTACAAAATGCTGCTCATCCTACTGAAAGCTTTGAAAGGCCAAAGTTTAGTTTTGCTTTTGAACACTCTTAGAATCATCTTTCCTTCAGGTATTTAAAAAAAAAAAAAAAAAAAGAAAAAAAAAAGAATAATTTTGTATTACCCTAATATTTACTCTAAAACTAGACCATAAAAACCTATTTCAGTTTAAGGATAAACACACAATGTCTAAACAAAGAATAGAGATTTCTCCCCTTGTTTATTCACTGTTGTAAAATTTAGAGTACTGTAATGCATCCAGAAAGAAGGAAAAAAAAAAAGTCTGTTTTCCTCCACAAGGTCCCCTGCACCTGTGAAAATCAGGAGTTGACTCTTCCATTTTACAGCCCTTCTGTCAATACCATGCACCACAGACACGACTGTTTCTCTCCAAAAAGAAGTGAATGGAATTATGTCATAAGCCTATCAACCCTATTTTCCAGAGGGGCAATAAGAATGACATAAGGCAGACATCCAGGTGTGGTGAATGTTTCCAAGCTTGCCTGGGGGACCCGATTCCAAGTTCAATTATATTTGTCAATTAGGCTTGTTCTGCAGTGATGTAATACTGCTCCTTGCAAGTCACTCGTTTGACACACCGGAAATATAGTCAGAAACAGAATCCTATGGAAAGTGGTCTGGACATGAAATTGAGCCTTTGGTGGAAGAATATTCACAAAGTTAGAATGCCAAACATATTCATTTCATGTAGTTTTTCCAGAGTTTCCCTATTGCATCAATCTTCTCAATGAAACTGAGGAGAAGAACAACATTATGTTCACACAAATCTCTTTCAGAGATACCACATTAAAGGGCATCACAGATAAAGTAATGGTGGAAAAGTCTGGGGAAAAAATAAAACCCAACAAAAACCAAACCAAACAACCACCACCCAAACAAACACGCATCCCCGCTTCGCCCCCAGCAAATACAAATACAACATAAAAGCTGAATTTTTCAGTAGTTTGATTTACCCCATCCACAGCAGGATGCAGGACATTTGGGACAGACTTCAGAAAAGCTTGTTTCTGTTTCAGCTGCCTACACTATGCGTTTACTACATGAATACTCACAGTTCTGTCAATCTGGCAAGTGAGTATTCACAGCACAACCTCTATGTTAGTACAAACTGCACAATATATCTTTCAGAACTTACTGCATGACTGAAATATAAAGATGAAATATCTCAATTACCTAAATCATGCAATAGAATCAAAATGCACAATCAGAGGTTTTAAGAATGTTCATATTGCCAGACTGTACAATTAGCATCTTAGAGCTGAAAACACGTCCCAGAATACAAAACACAAAACACAAAACCCCAACCTAACAGAATAGAAGGCTGCTGCCACAACATTGATAAACAAAAGTTAGATTGCAGTTACAGATGACACAATATAATAATAATACATAACATTTACCATCAACTTTTCAGATTCTTTACAAATAAAATACATAACTGCATTTCACACCTGAGATGGGAAATACTAATACCCCTATTACAGTCAATCCAAACATTTTATTATTTATAAAGGTGCAAAATCCCAAATTAGTTCTTTCAATTCTCACAGGAATGAGAAATGGACACAATGAGGAGGGTCTTTCTTCTTTTCTCTTATTCTCAAGCAGGAACACATATATACAGAATTTGTACTTAAACAACAGCAAGCTAATCAGCTTCCAAGTTATGAAGCTGTAAATCTAATTGTTTGTCTTTATTATAATTCTCTGACATTTCTATCCAACTTTACTGGGAAAAACAGAAAAGCTTCTATTCCAAGATAAGCAACTGATGCATTTTAAAAAAAAAAAAAAAAAAAAAAAGTCATCCAAACTAACTACATTGAGAATATAAGAGTTTCAATTAAGTTTTCCTTAGGAAAAGTTTCCCCAGTGCAAGACAGAACTTCTAGTGTAGAGAAGACCAAGGCTCACAACAGGGAAAAACAATAGATCACGGAATTCAGCTTTGAGCCTATTGCTCAAACTTTTAACATTTTTTTAGGAAGTGAAATACCTCACAGAAGAAATGCTAGAAGAAACTTACCTGAGGACAGCTGGCTGTTCAAAGGCTGGAACAGTCCTAAGTGATATGGATATGCAACAAAACTAAGACTTGTTGCCTAATCTCCCACAGTTTACAGTATTTTAATCAGAAGATCACACCAGTGTCTCTCTCCCTTTTGGGTTTGTTTCTATTGTTGTTGAATGGTAACAAAAGAAAAGCCTTCAAAACCCCTGTAATATCAAGTGCAGACTATGAACAAGTATTACAGGATGAGAAATTATTTTCCTGCCCATCTCACTCTATGTTTCTCAGCACAGACACCCTTAATACATGACAAGCTGTGTTAAGAATGGAAAAAAGAAAAACTTCAAGAATCCACAGATAAATGTACATGTATGCTGCAATCCAAAAAACTTGACAGTGCCTGTTTAAATCTAACTAGGCATTTTATTTGTTTGACTCATACCTGATTTATACAAATGCTGATCTACATTCTTAGATCTTTAAAGCCCAACATTGCGATGAGTATGGCATTCCCAGTTTCACATCTTCTGGCAAATTAGATCTTGAAGATGAACTAAGAATGCCTTACACTTGAACTTCACAATGGTAAACACAGAGGGCAATATCCTGCAGAGAGACACGAGGAAATATCTGAGACATTAGAAGCACAGAAACTGTGTTACATCACATCCCGCTTGATAGAGCACGCCAGGATACTTGTTATAAAGAGAAGTAGCATGACCCAAAATTCATACATAGGTTAAAGGTCTGCAGACAAACACACAGGAAACCACACAGCTCATCAAGTTCTTCTGCACAATGTCAATAACTTCCTTACAACACTCGTCTCCCCAACACCGTCACAACATTTCTCCAGGCTCTTCTCTTCCCTGTAGCACTTACTCCAAGGTGCTGGCTTCACTGCCAAGACTGAACTTTGGGGTTGTTGCATAAAATAGCTGCTGGTTTAGATGCAATTGGAAACAACAGTTCTAGAAACAACTCCTAACCCTACTGTGCATCTGACAGGCTCCTGCTTTCTGCATTCTTCACAAAGCTGGAAACAGTGTAAGAAAACGTACTTTTCAGCCTCTATAGCATCCTGCACTACACTGCTTCTGCGAATTTTAAGTCAAAGGAACAGTGTGATTCTATGTACATTCACTAAAACAATCCCTTCTTTATGAAAATGTTAAAATACACAGAGAATACCCATAAATAATCCCACAGAATACCTATAAATAATGTAACAGAGGCTGTCTCATTCTGGTTTTGGTAAATGTCTCCAGCTCTTCCACAAAGGGAAAACCAGGGGTAAAGGGAGCTACAAAAGATTGATTCAACAGAGTTAGGACTTTACCTATAAGGGGTTATCTATACAGAATCCCAACTATACCTAACTATAGATCTGAGGCCTCGTCTACTGTGCTTTCTGTCACAAGATCATGTTTTCTCATGTGGTCTGTGGAACAAAAGCTAAGCAGCAAAAACTACTCAGTGGAGAAAACCAGAATGCAAATAAGTTTTAAAACACAGGTGATTCCATCTTGCATCAGCATATTTGGGGTAATCTGAGTTGTGGTTGGTTTCAAAGCATTTTATTTGCTCACAGATTGTGGTGGATCAAATTATTCTAGCACATCTATAAAATCTCTGTGGACCTCACTGGAGTTTTTGAAGTATGTCACCATGTAAAACTTTGGGCATTCCCCCAATTTGCTTGCAGAAATCCACTTATAACAGGGACCTAACTGTTCCCAGCCTGAGGAGTTTAAAAAAAAAGAGCACTTTTACAGTCTCAGCTGCAGGGCCTCAATATGCAGTAAAAGCAGGTGTTAATTATATCTAAGATACAAACTTTGCATACACTAAAGACAATCTCAGCAAGGATTATCTTGTTTTATCCTATTATCTCACACACAGAGCGACCACACAAATCTGAGCGTGAACAACTCGCACCCCTGAGTGTGAAGCCTGGGTTTGTCTTTTAGGGCCTCACTGGGGAAACCATCCTAATGGCAGGTATCAGTAAAATTACTCGTGGGAGTCCAAAACCCACCCCAGACAGCAAGACCTAACCAAGGGAGAACACACATTTGGGTTATGCTGCTAAAAGAGGCTGAGCACCCGCTATCTCCATCACCTTTGATCAGGTATCAGCACTTCACAGGGTAAGATTAATGGAGCCTTTAGGGAAGGTTTAGCAGGAAAAGTAATTGGAAAATACTGCAGGAGGATCAGTTTCATTGATATATAGAACTTTATAATTTTTGCTAAAATACACGGTTTGGTACGCAGTACAAACCCAGTGTCCAGCAGTAACTTACAATTTCCATTTCTGAAGAACTACCATACACTTAATGAATGGGGTATTTACTGAACAGGAAGCCTCAAAGTGATGACTTTTGAGACTACTGAGAACTTTACACAACTAACTCTTGATGCATCTACCTGTCTCTTGCCAGAGTAGTACCTAAGCACCTTGTGAAGAAGCAACACCAGCAAGAACTTCCATAAAAAAATTTAATGGGTCAAAGTTTCCAAACAAGTATTTCTTTCTCCAAACAAATCAACATAACAATGGCAGAGAACTGTCAATACTGATCATACTGCACAGTATCTTTCTGTTGTCTTTCTTGCATGCATAACCTTAAAACATTCAGTATAATGAATTATAACTTTTAATTATTCCCACTATGAAACAAGACGCACTAAAAAAATCCCATAGCACATTTCTCATTGTATGAAATTATGCATATGAACTTTCCCAAAGAATTCAAGACCAGAAGAAAAGAGCTCAGGTTAACTATGACTAGTTACTTATATATAGTTATTTGTGAGTGCTAATTGGGGAAAATAATGTTTTGTTTGCAGTTACTTCTGCTCTTTTTGAACTTGGGCAATCCTCAGTTGTAAGCAAGCAAGACCTAACAATTCACACTTTGGAACAAAATATTTTTGTGATTAGAAAAATGTAAGTGTCTGCATATTTGGTGTATATGTTCACCACATTCTCCCCAAAAAATTAAACAAAACCACACAGACATAGTGAACACAACCTCTGGCTGAACTAGTTTTCAGAATATAAAATAACTAATTAATGCAAACGAGGCTTCTGGAAAAGTTGAGCACTTAGTTAACAATGGAGCTGTTGGGAATGGACCACCATTGTTCATAACACATGTGAGGGTGGGGAGGAAACATCATCGAGATACACTTGACTGCTGAAATACCAGGTCAGTTCTGGTTGCTGATAACTTTAATGGATGAAGAATTGTACCTGGCATTAAGGAAGCTGAAGTCCTAAATCAGTAAGATAAACGTTCTAGAAAAGCAGTCGTTTGCTCTGCAAGGTGTGAAGAGGCTCTAACTCAACCACACAGGTTAGAAAGGGCTCGGTCAGGCACAGGATGCGCAGGGGGCATGGCACCGGTCCCACGGTACGCGCCAAGACGAACCCGTACCGCATAGTGGTTGCGTTATCAGACACGCGTGGGCTTGCACGGCTGAGAACCCAGCAGCTCGTCAGCAACCCCTCCTTCCACGGTCCCGCCTCGAAACCTTTGAGCCCCAAAGAAATGCCCTCTGCAACTTCCGCGTCCCCGGCGGCGTCGAACCGGCCGCGGAGCCCGGTTCGACGCCGCCGGGGACGCAGAGCGGAGGCGGCCGGTCCAGCCCTGCCCGCCGCCGCTCCCACCTCAGCCGGAGGCACTAGGGAAGTGGGAAGTCCCAGAAAAGCAGGTCCCGGGTACCTTCCCCAGGTGAGGGAGCCGGGCGCAGGGTTCCGGCTCCGCTCGTCGCCACTGACCCGGGAAAGAGCAGGTGAGCCCAGGACTCCCCCCTTCACGCCGTAAATAAAACCGAGACAAAGTTACCATCTCGGGAGGGGGTAGGGAGCTGTATTAGAGGTGGAAGTCACTCACCGGCTTTGCAAGGATCCTTATAATCTATCGCCTCAGCTTTATCCTCTTCAGTGAAATCATAAGTGTAGTCATAATCAAGGCCAAAGCAGGAGGAAGGCTTCCCACAGACAGTCCAGCCGGCCAGCCACAGTGCCATCCTCCAGCAAAGCATTTTCATCCTCCCTCGGGCAGAGAGGCGGTGGGAAGGGTGCAGATGAATTAGGCGGCCGGTTCGGCTGTCCACGCCGGCTTGGGAAAGGAGGGTAAGGGATGGAGGAATCACAGGTTCTTGGGGGAGGTGTTTCGGGGTTCTTTTCCTTCTCCACCTGGAGGCTCTTCAAAGAGACGGTGCTTAGGTAGCCCCACTCAGACGAGTGCAACACGGAGCGAGGAGGGACATGAGCGCCGGTGCCCCTCTGCCCCAGCCCGCCACCTCACCAGAGAGAAGTCGCTGGGTGGGCGCGGGGGCTGGACTCAGGCCGGGAGATCCTGTCTGTCAGGGCGTCCCCTCGCCTCTGTCAAACCCCAGCCAAACTTCCCGCGGAGGAGGAGGAGGTGGCGGCCGCTGCTCGCGTCCCGCTCCGCACCCGGCCCGCGCCCCGCTGCGCGCCCGCCGACCCTGGTCCCGCTGCTGCTGTTAATAGATGGATTCGGGCTGCACATCGGCAAACTACCGCGGGGAGAGAGGGGAAGAGAAAGAAAGAAATAAAGAAGGAAAGAAAGAAAAGGGAGAGAAGGGGTGGGGTGCACTAGAGCAAACCGCGGAGCTCTAGTGATGGGAGGCAGCGGCTATGCTGGAGGAGGGAGCAAAGTGTCAGAGCTTTTCCCCCCCTCCCCTGCACAAACACTTACTCTAAGCTCTGTCTCTGGTCTGTCCCCCCGCTTCTCCGTCCCCTTTTAACTTACAAAAACCTTACAGGCAACTAACACACAGTCGTCAGCATCCTGCTTACTTATTCATACAGTCAGGGTCAGGATCCGGGCTGCTTCTGATCTGCTCCCTTGATAGTCTTATGGAAACACACGCGCATTCACTATATGCCTCTATCTCCATATAGCTTTCTCTCTAGATAAGCAGCGCATGGCATTTCAACAACAACAAAAGAATCGAGATCAGATAAAACAATGCACAGATAGACACCCGGCAGCCGAAAAAGCTCGAGAGAATGAGTGATGATGGACGATGAGAAGAATTAACTGCAATTTAGGAGACGGGAAAATAAGTCAGTGGCTGTATATTTCTCCCTCTGCTGCGGCTGCTTTGCAGTGTTAGCCCCATGAGCTGATGGGTGGGGGTTAAGGAGCGAGGGGGAGGGGGAAAGAGGAAAGTTTAAGCGTCCAGAGTTTGCTTAAAACAGAGGAAGGCAATATAAAAGGTCCACTGGTCTCCAGAAGTTCAGCCAAGCAGCTGGGAACCGGTTCCAAAATGAAAGTAAGAACAAACAAGCAAACAGAAGAAAAAAAAAAATAGTCAAGGCAAACAAAAAGTAAAATTGCAGCAGGCAGCAGCGCTGGGATCTTGCAGTCGGGCTTTCCTGTTCTCACGTGGATCCCCAGGAAAGCGGCGGAGGTTTATTTTCCAAGCAAAGTTTCCGCGGGGCCGCCGCCCCGCTCCGCTCCGCGGTGTCCTGCTCGGCCCCGCCGGGCTTCAGCGCCGAGGCGCCCCGAGCCGCTGCCGCCTGCGCGGGGCCGGGCTCTTGTTTAAAGCCCGTGAAGGGATCAGCGCGCAAAGCCTCATTTCAGCCGATCAACCTGGAGAGGGAGGGGGGAGGAGGGGTGGAGAGACGTGCTGCTGGAATAAAATAAGAGCAAGCGGAAAATACATAGAATATATACATATAGGTAGCTAAAGATCTCCCTCCCACTCCGCCTGCCTCTTCCCCTCCCCCGAGCCGGGCAGCTCCGATCTTGCAGAAACGCCTGAAACTGTTTCAGACCAAGGTGAGACTTTTCCGTAGCAAACTCTACTCCTCCTCCTTTTACGAGTTTCCATGGAAAAGGGCAGTGGGGGGGACAAGGGGTGGGAAGGGGGGAGTTTCTCCCGCTCCCATTTCGTCGGGGTGTCACATTTAACACGGACTTTTGAAAGGGCTGCCGCGAAGAAGCCGCCGCGTCTTCCTCTTACTTCCGAGCCCGCACAGGCTCGCTCTCGCCGCAGCACTTCCCGGTCGCCTTCCCCCTGTCGCAGGGGTGGAAATCCGGAGATAGTCCCTTCCCCCGGCTGTGCCAGGAGCGCCGGCAGAGCCGGCGGCGCGGCGCGCCCCTCACCGCTACCTCGGGGCGAAGCGCCTCCCTGGCAGCCTCCCTGCGCGCCCCTTCCCTCCGCGGGTGCGGGCCGTCCGCGCCTCCCCAGGTGCTGCCGCGGGGTGGAGGGGGACTGGCCCAGCGCCGGCGGGGCCGCGGTGAAAGGCGGTTGTGCAAACTCCGGGTAGGCACAGGCTGCTATCGCGGCTACCGGGGGGGTAGGCACAGCCTATTATCGCCGCTACGGGGGCAGAGCTGTTCCCAAAAACGGGGGGAAAAGGCGAGACAAAACGCGTACTGCCTGCCCGGAGTCGCTCCGTCTGCCCCTTGCGTCCTACGAATGAAGAGTTAGTGTTGCTATAGATAGGTACTCTCAGCAGTTCATACCATTAAAACTGGAAAGGTCGGTTAAGACAGAGCTAATAACAGCTTAATAACAGAGCATATTAAGGAGACTAGTGCCGAGTAACATCAGTGTCTTTGAAACATCCATGTGTTGTACTCCTTATGTTTTTGGCATCCAGGTTGTGCCCATATTACTTCCAACTCAGTCTTGTTGGTCCAGAGCTGAAAGCTAAGGAAGGAGTAGCTGCCACTGAAAGGCTGCAGCCTTCAGTAAGTCATAACTGTTCTCTGTCTCAGCAGTTCAGTTTGTTGTGTGTCACAAGGCCTGCGCAAAAAGCACCACACACTAGATGACAGAAAAGCCTGAGAAACTTGTGGCCTGTTCCTTTTTTTCCCCTCTTCCTCAATGTAATTTCTGTGTCCAACCACACCCGACACTCAGGACTGACTCCAAGGAAGTTATCAGAGACCCTTCCCATCAATCCCTCAGGGCAGTGTCAGTGCTGACAACTACCTTAGCTTGCACAGTGCCACAGTTTGGTGGGCTGTTATGCTAAAGAAACCAGTTTGATCCAATCTGAGATCTAGTTTGTTATTTTTTTTTTTGTTTATGTCCGGAAAGGAGATAGTGTCTCTTACAGCATCATTAAATACCTGCTCACTTCATATATTGGACCTTACTAACCTGGTTTTGTTATTGTTTCATATGTGCAACCTTTAAAAAGTTAATTTTCTTTCCCGCGCCTATGCACCTCCACCCCAAAAAGAAACAACCTCTGACAAGCACGTCTGTCAATAGAGCTTTAGAAACACTAACTTTGCCAATTGCTTTACAGCCCTAGAAGAGGAATGTACAACATGCGATCTTAACACACGAGTCTCCCCAGTGAGGAGATTATTAGAGTCTCTCTGCAGCAGGAGATTAACTCTCCCAGCAAGGTGGGCACTGACATCACCCTCGGCCTCCTGCCAGCAATCTGCCCCAGCCTCAGCATCCCCAGCACGAGCAGAGCCGCACCAACCGCTTGCAGCCTTGAGGACAGCTGGCCTTGCAGAGCCCTGACTAAGACAGGAAGCAAACTCAGAAACACTAGATGGGAATCATGCAGAAATCTGGGCACGTAAGTGCTGTAACAAATAAGTGTGTGTATAGGTCAGGGTACAAGCTGCTTTCTGCTTGTAATCTAGACAAGCTACACATTAGAATTACTGCTTAGAATAAGCATTGCAGCTCTGCAGAAACTATTCTACATTGCTTAGGTATTAATATTCCCATCAGTCACATTAGTAAAACCTTTCCTCATATTAACAGAAATTTTTTCGTAGTAACCAAATCAGTTGACTTCTATTTTTTTAATAAACTTTTTCCCTATGTAACCTGTTAAATATTCAATCTAGCTTCTTTCATGATGCAACATTTAAAACGAAGTACAAAATATTTTTTCTTATCACACATTCATGTCTACCATTCCAAAAAGCTCGCAACTCTGATAATCCATCTGACAACACAGTCAATCAAAAATCCATCCTACAGCCGTTTCCAAAGAAACGAACACATAACCAGGAAACCAGAATGCTTAAGCTGGAAGGAAACCAATCAAAGGAACACAACAACAGCAACAACAAAACTCCAACCATTTTCCCTTTTCCTTTAAATTTCCTCATTTGGGGGTATATTACAGGGACACGGATAATGGTAAATGCAGTTATATTAAAAGTGGTGGTGGTATTTTTATATTTCTTTTAATCCAGGAAGTTGGATGGTTTTCTGCTCTTCCCACACACACACAAAAAAGAACTTTAAAAAAAGGACAAGTATGTAAGAAAGACAGACACAACCACAGAACTAAAAAATACATCTGAAACATCGTTGCTCACACCTCCTCCTCATTCTTTGGCTATCTGTCTCCTGCTTAGGCCTCCATCTCGTGTGGAGTTTTAGGTGGGTGGACACAATGGGCTTATTCACAAACATCAAGCTCAGCACATGCCTAGGGCTTTGAAGCCTGAAGACCATGGCTGTTCAGCTCCTTGGGACTGGGACTCTTGGGATTTTTCAGGAGTCTAGCACAGTGAAGTTCAGTGGGAGCTGGTTACCTTCCTGCTTTTATCTCCCGATAAACCCATCCCTGGTTTTTGAGGTATCTAGAGCACTTCTGAAACAGCTGAAACTGTGTTTAAGTAGTTCCCAATTCCACAGATTGTTATTCTGTAGGGAAATACTGAAGATGAAAGTGCATTGTTGCAAATAGACTGTTTACAGTAATAGGCATATACACAATCATGTATAAGTAAACTACATAAACTTCTGAAGCACTCATGGTCTTAACAGCAGAGAGCTCACCTGTGAAGCCTCATTTCTACGTTCTTTCTCCTGTCTACTTATGTATTATGAAAGCCGTTCATTGCATGTTCACAGACAATTTTTTACAGACCTTTGTGCTTAGTTAACAAGAAGCCCTTCAATGTTATGTTTTCTGTTTTATTTTTGAAAGCATGCCCCATGCTTTATTCATTACATACTTATTCAGATCCTACTCTGCATAGTTATTAGTTTTCTCATGGGCTTTTTATGGAGCTTGTTGCTACAGTATCCACATGCTTCGATAATATTAATTAGTTTAGTTTCATAATACATCCCTCAGATGAGGGGGTATTAGGAATATTACACATGGGAAGCAGTTATAGATTGCCTGTTTTGATACCTTGTGGACCTGTCAGGACTTGGCAGTATAGAAAACCCTGTTTCTTCAAGGCCTGGTTCCCACTGGTTCCAGTTGCAGTAATTTTATTTATTGAGTGTCCAAAACTACTTCCAATCAAACCCTGGAGTTTTCAGGCATCTGAAAATGAGCAGCAAATAATTAGGAACAAGTGTAATTTGAAAGCCTTGAACCAGCTTTGTCATGGAACTCTGTGGCAGAGGCAAGGGCTAAAACTCAAATTTCAAGCTGTTCAGCTCTCTGAAGACTTTAGACACGATTTCCTCTTCCCATAATTCCTCTTCTTCAATACTTCCTTCAGCCCCTAGAATAAACATTACCAGACGCCTGCCAGCAACAGCCCCATCATTAATGACTCCCACATAATTCATCCACTGCTTCAAATCTTCTGCTCCTCCATGCAGTTAGAATGAATAGGTAGTCCTGTGTTTGGCCCAGCATTTGAAAAGCTGTGTGACTCTTCACCACTGGATTTCACAGTTATTACTGGCAAAAGAGGGACAGCAAATCTTGGGATCCCTTCCAAGCTCTGGGAGAAGGGGTTTCTTAATAGCACACTCCCATCTGCTTGCTTCCCATGTCCTTGTTTTGCCTTATCTTGGCTTGTTATTTCTAACCTGTCTTCATTCCCTCTCCGGTCTTGGCTGTTCATCCCAGGTTTGTTTTTCTTATCTAGTTAATGCTAGTGTTTGATTCTCATCCCAGTTCCAGCTGTCCTAGTTGCACTTTTCTTTAATCGTATTCTTGGACTCCTCACTCTTAGATTCATCTTCAGCTAGGCAGGGCTGTTTTTCTGTTGTTTTGTTTTCACTCCCATTATCTAGTTGATCCTTTTCTTCTGCCTTCTCACCTGATTTAACTTCTAGTTATGTTGACATTCACCTTCTTTATCTGTTATTTACTCCAGGTATGCACCACAAAGTTGGTCTTGCTCCTTGACCTTATTTCCCATTTACAGAGTTATCCTACCTCCAGCCCTTACATTGTTGTTCAGGCAGTTTTTCTTGTCTGCAATCCTCCAGCTACTTCTTTCCTTTTATTCTGTTACTCCTCAGGCCCAGTTTCCTCGTGCAAACAATTTAATTGTCCCAAAATACGTCCACAATTCCCACTGCTGATTTCTCCTAATAACATCCCACAGTCTCAGGAGCTTTGTGCCAACTTTACAGTGCTGCAAGATCAGTTCTTCTTCCCCACCTATTCAAGTCAGACGGCCTTCCCTTCCTCATCCCATAGGTACAGCTGAGGTGCATTAAGCATGTGAAATCATCACTGCTTCTCAATAAAGTTCCAGATCTAAGCAAGGCACAGATCAAAATGATCATTAAAAGTGTCATTGCAGGCAAGACACTCGTGTAAGCAAGCTGCTACAAACTGCATGTGTTCAAGGCTGACTGTGGTGATGTTTTAAGTCCACAGTAATGTTAAAGGAAAAAAAGGACATATCCCTTGACATAAGGGCTGACATCCTCTTTCTTTCTGTTCTGCTCAAGATTTAACTACATTTCCTACATGCAGAGCATACTGAAGCCCTTCTAGAAATACTGCTATAATTTTTATTAGGAGAAAACCCATATGTTTGCAAGTTTCATTTTCAAATACCTGGGTAATTTAAACTAGTATTCTAAAAGAAAGGTTGAAGCACAAAAAAATTAAAACTCAAAATCAGCAGATACCTAGCATGGAAATATCATATCAAATCTTTACAATTAAGCAAAGGCATATAAGCAACTTAAACAATGTCTATCAGCAGACAAAGTCAGGGAATTTAACATTAGATACCCAACCAGACTCTGTTTATAACATCATGTGTGTTACGCCCTCTCCATTTTTAATGCTCTAAAACCCACAAAGGAGCATAAAACTACATTGAGAACACAGTGATGTTAAAACAAGTAATCAAGCAACAACAACAAAACCAGTGGTGCACTACTTAAATTAGAAACTGTTCTGTGTTTGCTCAGCATCCCTGATCCTCATCAAGCAATAAATCAATTTGCAGTAGCTGTGGACAGCTATTTAAACACAAGGCAAGAAAAGCTTAATTGTTAAAGCAATGTTCAAAGCTAGAAGGCATAGGAGGTTAGTATAGGAGGTCATATTAAATATTCACTTGTCTGAAACCAGCTGCATTCCAAGTATTAGGAGGCTTCCTGCCCTCTTCTTAATTAAAAACCAAAGTCTATGGGCTTTGAGCTTTGCAGAGCTTAGCTTGCAGTTCTTCAGAAGATAGAGACTGCCAGATGAAAAACTGACATGTCAGAATTTTCCAGCTTGATTTTGTTTGGTTTACTTTATTGTCTAGCACGGGGGGGGGGGGGGGGGGGGTGTGCAAAAAAAAGCTAAAAGCTGTTTGTTTTGAAGTTTGTAGTTTATTTTTACAAGTTGGTAGAGCATTCAGGTTTCAATTCTCAACTTTGTAAGAGGCTGCTCCTTGTCAACGTTGACAGCAAACCTGCATTTGACTTGCATAGGAGCTGAGCAGGATCACTAATCAGTCATCATTCTAGACAGTGGTAGCTGGTGAACATAGTTACTTTGTCAATTATATGATAATGCAAGTTTAATAAACTATAACAATAATATTACTGCTTCCAGACCTGTTCACCCTTCATCTATGAAAAAATGTTACTGATAGACTAGAAGTGTCATTTGTTATTAGACCGACTAGGTGTACAGGGTTAATCTTACCCTCCAGTATTCAGCATACTGTCACATAGCTGGGAGTAAGTGGCTGATTTTTGACAGAAGAAAGCCTCTAATGAGCCTGATCTTGAGTGACTGAGCATTTTGATCTTCCATTCATTCCTAGAAGGTGAAGCAGCTCAGGCCCTTGCAGAACAGGATTCACTGTTTCGAGTCATATGCCGCTCAGATGAAAAACCTCTGGCATAGTTTACATTGTAATTTATCAGTTATAATAACCTCTCTGGTGTTTACTGCAGAAAACATGTAACACTGAGACTGGAGGTAAGGAATCAAAGCAAATAGAGAAACCTTGCCATAACTGGGGTTTTTACATAGACACAATGTATTTTTCTGACACCGGATCATTGAAAATAAATTAAGGCATATCACCAACTCCCAGGAGGAAGAACGGCAATTGTTTTACGGAAAGCAGCAAGAAACTATGATATAAACATTATCAATTATAGCAATATTGTCCTGTAGTTATGAGCCTTCTTTTTATTTGTGGTAACATTTAAATAAGTTCTCCAAACAGCAGAGAACTTTCACCCATTTCAACATTGTCTATAGTTCATTAATACAGGTAGTATACTCGCTGAATTTTATGGTACAGCTATCCAAAAAACTCTCATATACCTAAGGTGGCTTAGCTAGTACCTTTTCTAATCATCAGTGGCATAAGATCATAAATGGCTATTGCAAAACTAATTTAATTGCATTCACATTATCCAGCTCTCAAAAATTATTTGTATTCTGCTTGTTATCAATTCTTCTTTACTACAATAGAACATTATCCTAGACTATGCAGGATAAGCTTCTTTTGAAAGAAGACACTGATGCATCATTCAGCAATAAGTAATAACTTCTGTCTGGAGGATTCTATGATTATATTGTATTTTAAAGATGGATGCTTTTTCACTCACCAAGGTGATAGTTTTGTGCAAACACCAATCAATATTTGCTCCAAGTAATACATTTTAAAGTAATTACACTTACATACAGAATATACATATGCATTACAATTAGAGCTCAACTTGCAGCCATTTCAGTAGAGTTCTCCTTTGGCACACTAAGCCCTTGCAACTCATTTTCTGCCCCCTCCCCTCAAAGCTATACAATCCGCAATACTAGAGATGTCACAGATGACTGACCAGAGATAGTTTTGGACAACTGTGTGCACATATACATGTCCACGCACTCACAATATAAAAGACTCAAACTAAAATCCAAGATCAAAACACTACCAAAATTAAACCAAAATATGGAATCACCATTTACATGAAATTTTCATCTTTCCAAGAAAAGGGTGAAAGAGGTCCCAGGCACCATTTACACATGCACAGTTCTGTGTTGCATATACAGAGTCCAGTCTCACTGTAAAAGCAGTATAGATTTGCTTTCTGCACATACTTCATATGAAGAGTCAGATTTACAATACACACTTCAGGCATCTACGTTTGGGTTTCCCATATGCTGGCAGGAGTGCCCTTTTCAGATTAGGAACTGAAGCCTTTATGGGTACAGCTTAAAACATTGCACACAGGAACAACTCAGAATCTTAAAGCATGGAGCATCAGAATCAAGGTGTATGTTTGTACTTGGTTTTATTCTGATGTAGAACTGCCACAACAGGTAAGATTTTTTTAAGTACTTGTGTGCCTATGCATTTTATTTATTAAAAAATTTTATTTACCGTATAAAAATTGCACTTCCCAACAATTAAAAAAATATCCCTAATTCAGTCTACTATAAGTCTCTTTTTCAGCAAGTACAAGAATAGTGGTATGCAAGACAGACATCACAGATAAATGCAGCAAGACATATTACCAAAATCCTTGTACTAGAAAAATTGTAACATAAACCCACAAATTTTGCAAAAAATGCTAACAGTGAAAACAGTTAGAAATCTTCCTGGTTTAAGTTAACGGTACTGAAGCGATAGCTCATGACTTCTGTATGATTCAGATAGTCTCCAATTTGTGAAAAGCTCTTCTACTACTCCTTCCCAAGCCTGTTTTCTTCTCCCTGAATGTATGCATAAACATGCTGAAAGCTATTACTTTGTTACTCTGCTCTCTTCAGAAAATCAATGCTGTCTATTTTTATTCTTATTCAGGTATTATTTCAATTGGTGTCAAATGTCAAACTATTTATTGAATACAATTTTGATATTTGCATATTTTGGTTGACTCAGAATAGGGCTGCCTGATGTATTTGTAATGAGTTCCCTACTCATTCAAATTCCATTGACTTCAATGAACGGATCAGTTTGCCAATTGTCTCAATCAGTAAATTTGTTTCTTTTGTTGTTATTGCTTGTTACATTTCTTTCTCTAACTTCCATCTTCATTGTCACCAGAGTAATAGAATATTTGTCTGCTTGGGAAATAAAGACATAGGAACATGCCTGAGGTTTGGCTGAAAAAGCAGTGGCAAACTAAATGAGAAAGCTGTCCTCTGAAACACAACCTGTGATTGTATTTTAGTATTAGAGCTTTCACAGGGAATACTGTTGATGTAGCCTATGTTTTTACGGTAGTCCTTCACAGGCTGAAGACATAGTTAAGTTAGTAAGACAGTTTGCTAGAGAAGTGCTGAAACACTAATAGCAGCTCAAGGAGTTCACTGTGGAAGAAGAAACTAGTACTTACAAATAAGATTTATTATTCATTTTCAACAACGAGCATTTAATGAGCATAAAACAGAAAACGCTGCCTGGCCAAGTCTCCAGTTATTATCCAGATCAAACACTGCAACAAAAATAATCCCACCTGTGCCAGCAGTAGGCCTTTCCTACAGGTTACCTGATGCATATTTAATAATAGTTAGATGCTGTCTTCTTCCCAGACTCAAGCTTCGTGTCCTGGGCAAAGCTCGGTTTTAGCAAGAACCAGAACCCCAAGAGAGAGGGGCACGCGATCGTGTTTTCCCAAGGGTGACCCCCAGCCTGAGCATGACATGCAGGGTCCGGCATCCTTGCCCTCCCGAGCAGGTTGCGATTTTCTGGCATCCTGCGACCCCTAGTGAGAGCCCAGGGCGGCCGGGCAGCTGCCGCCCACCCCCGCGGCCTCGCTCCCCCCGAGCTGGCGCTGTAGGCTCCAGCCCATCCTGCCAGGCACCGACTATTTCCAGGTCACGGGCGAAACGCACCTCTAGGGATTTCCGTTTCCCGCATTAACGACTGAAAGGCTACTTAGAACATCCTAATGCATTGCCTTTGATTGCATTGGAACAATGTGCTGACTGTACTGCAACTTCACAAAACGCTGCTGTTTGTGTAAACTCTTATGGCACGGGAGGGAAAGGGGAGAGACAGCACCCATCTCCTGCATACTACTAAAAAGAAAGAAAATTGCCAGCTACTCCTCAGTGCGCTTTTCTACTTAGCTGCGTACATGTAAGGCCTAAGCCTTTGCGAATAACAACGATTCGTAAGGAAACAATATTTGTTTGCCTGCTGGTGTTAGGAAAACATTGGTGAGAAGTCAGTCTCACAGCATTCAAAATTGCAAGCTAAGCTTTTTGCTGTTGTCATCGTGCTCAGAGCCACCAGAACAATGGTCTTTAAAACAACGATTGATGCTGATCTAAACACATACATGAGTTAAAAGCTGAAAACGTAAACATGCAATTATTGAAGAGGAAAGGGTATTTCTTGGTTCAGTTCCCTCAACTAAGATCTACTCGGTATTCATATACACGCATCAGAATGTGTGCTAGTATATACACATAATATTATATATCAAACTCATTTATATACTTAGACATAGTATACACACACATTCAGGGCCACAGTTATGGTATGAAAAGAGAAGTTTGCTGTTTCCATTCATACAATTTATTAATAAACGTGCAAATAATTCTACCTAATGCTAAAAATAAGCATGCCAGAACTTTAATATTGTGATTTTCCAAAAGAAAAGAATACACACAATTAGTCCAAATAGTTCCCTTTTTCAATGGAAAGATCTTGGCAATCTGACTGGTAAAGCAGTTATCTATCAGATGAAAAGATTCCAGAATATGAAATGTGCCTATTTTTCAAAGACATATATTACTATCTTGTGATAGAGTCATTCCTGAAGAAGCAATAGAGGCTTAGAATAAGGGCTTTTCATTCAGCCTTTTACAACAAAATAATTCTGACTTGTCTTCAGTGGATATTATTGCCTTCTGATTTGTAGCTCTCTATGCCTAAAAGACCCCTAAGCTCAAAGGCAAGCTTTCCAGTCATTCAGTCTTCCTGTAGGAAATTTCCATTTGCTCATGTTGTTGGGTCCAAGCCATACCTAGAAGCAAAACTAAAGATTTCTAAGACTTTCACCAGTTCAGATCTGGAAACCTACTTTGAACTTTCTCAAACAATTTTCTTCTGGAAGAATTTCAGCTACCAATGTTTCAGCTACCAAATTCTCCCAGAAGTTTGCATAACGGGAGCATGGATAACATGAATATCGGACAAGCCCACAATTGCCATCTGCCATTTTTCCAAAGCTTCTTTTAAATAGCTTAGTGTCTCCTATCCCCTGGTCACTTCGCTAAATCACCATTTTAAGCAAGATACTGTCAAGCCTGTAAGTGGCCTCTGAGAAAATGAAAAGTGCAGAAAATTCATTGATAGTTCTTCCTCTATGTATTTAGAACACCTATCATATGCTTTGAAGGAAAGAAGTCCACCTTCCTGTACCAGTGTCATATTGTTGTATAATAATGCATCATTATTGCATAACCCATAATAGTACATTGATGAACAAACACTCAAGAAAAGAGCAATGTCTCTTCTATGTAATCTCTCCTCAATATGCTAGGCTAATTTTTCTTTAACTTTGCTCCACATATGGGCAATCTATCACACAGAAGGTTTTATAGGCCTGTTTGGCTGAACGCAGAAGCTGCAAACCCCAGTAATACTAATGTAATCCTGTTGTGTCACAGCAAGGGAGAGAAGAGGAAACAGCCCATCAGAGGCAGTAAACCTGGTTCTGTGCAGCAATGCACATCATGTTGATGGCTTGGTTCATAGCTATTGGGTCATCCACAGCTGTATGAATGAAATTGTAAAAAAAAATAAATAAATAAATTTAATGCAATTGGAAGTGTACATTACTGAAAGTAAATATATAATTTTTCAAGCACATGGTTTATGTGCAAAGTTTACCTCATTTACCAAGGAATGACCCAAACAGAAGGTAAAGATTTAATTTTTGTTAACAGTTATAAGAGTTTGCTTTAAATTGTTTCTTCTTTTACCAGATAATTCTGGAAATTCTCATGGAAAATGCAAATTCAAAGTTGATATTTACGTACATTCTCTGTAGGTGTCAGCATTGCTTTATATTGTTGGTGAGAACTGTATTTTTTTCTTCTCAAAGAAAGAAGAAACACAGACTTGTCTTTCTCCAAATGAAAGATAATTTCTCTGCTGTCAGTTTGTAGTTTAACACCCATTTTAGACCAAGAATATTAATACTATATTAGGTAGGGGCAACTAAAGCAAATGTACAGAAAAAGTCTACATTGTTTTCCTGTGCACCTGTTTGCAGTTTTAAAACCTTTTTATTCCATTCCAGTTATTTTCTGTATAAACACAAGATTCACAAAACACTTACAAATGTTTCTCAAATGTTGCAAGGAGCAACAATTCAGTGATGCTACCTTCTTTATGCAGAATGTATGTAGAGGAATAGCAGACCAGAGTAGTCCTTATAATTTACTAGGTGGAGTCCTCAAATGCCATGCAATACTTTCATTCATAAACTTAGCCATAAAAAATAAAAATATGCCACTGAGATCTGTTGATAATACGTTATTGAGATGAATTATCCATGCAGAAGGAAACTGTACTATCATACTAGAAGTGAACGACCTTGGGAGCCAAAGTCATAGTAATTGGATAAAAATCAATTGTACAGAATACAAGGTCATAAATAAAGGGTAACAACAAGAATTCTTTCTGGGATCTCAGGCAGAAAGTGTGATCAAAAAGAGATATGGATTAAATAGTCAAACAAACTATTATCGACCTCCTATACACATGAAAAAGAAATACAATCCAAGCATCAATGAGGCAAGGTATTTCCAGTCAAAAGGAAAGCAACATTGGTGACAGTATTATAAGCTCAAGTACATATATTATTTGAGTATCATCTTGACTATTCTTTTGATCAAAACAATGGAGAGCTCTTCCAGGAGGCTATTAAGAGACCACTTCAAACCATGTAAAGGGGTATGTTAGCTTCCTATAAAAGTAGTGGGAAAAAAATTAACTATGTAACAAAAATAACATCAACACAAGGAAAAAAAATTGTTACAAACTGATCAAGATGGACATCAAAATTGAGAGAAGAATTCTGACACAGCCATGCAGGAGGAATAATGAAGGAATAAATCCCAAATGGAAACATATGACCTGTTTGCTTGGTCTAAGAGTGTGCTGGAGTCCAAGTCCCAAGGATATCCCAATAGCTCAATCTCTTTCATTTGCATACAGGTTTGAACCAAGGTTTGTCATCAGTGCTATACCATTATCTATTGATGAAGTCAAGTGCTACTTACAGCCATCCGTTGCAGGCAGTTTTGGTTGGTCTATTTTTAAGTGAAAATGGAACAGATGAGAGGGGGATTTTGCAGTAGTGGTCTCCGAATCTGTTTAAACCAAAATTATCCTTCACTACAAGTAACAAGCACCTTGATTACAGAGACTTCTCAGTGTTGGCTGGCTCACAACCAGCATTTTCAAATTACTGCATTTTTATTTAGATGTGGATTTCACATTGGACAATTACTTACGTGCAAGTTTTACCTGCATATTTGCATAACACTCTTTAGAAAATGTTGCTTCAGAAGATTTGTTTACATATACTTTTTTGTTGTCTTCTCTCACCCTCTCTCACCATGTCTCTAATAAATTTGTCTATAAAACAGAGGAGCTACACTGTCTTATTTTTAGGTTATCTCAAAAGTACATAGAGGCTCCTATTAGTGGCACAGCAGAATGTTGCGTTTTCTATAACTCTGTGGCTGCAGAATCTTGTCTGTATCATAGATTTGCCCTTGGGCTGCAGAATAAACAAAGAGAGTATTTATAGCCCTTCTCATACAAAGAGATCTGATCATTCAAAAAGAAAGCAATGAATTGCACAGTACTTTCTATATCCCCAGGCTTGCTACTAATATTAGTGTTAAGGAAAAGCTGATGTCACCTGATCTGTCAGAGTCTCTGCTTTTGTACATCTCTGAGTAACACTGGGCCAAAAAGATTAAGTAGTATTTTTGCATTCATTTATTTGAACACAGTTCTATTGTTGTGACAGATTTAAAAATACTGTCCTCCACCTGAATTACATCAGATTGCTATAGTTGATACAGGAAATAGGAAAAATCACAGTAACAGTTCTCGGAGTTTAACCAGTGAAAGATTTAAGGAAACAGACAGCTCTGACCATTTGAAATGACCCATAATTATTACTCTTACTAAATAAAAGAAGCTGGAGATGAGGTAGACAAAGCCCTAAATTACACTTTTCCCCCTCGTCCCACTCCCCCCTGACTGTAGTTTGATTCTAACATAAAATTCAGAAGATTATTGGAAGGTTCAGAGTTTCTTGTTCTTAAGGCATAAGCCTAACCGAATAAGCCCTATGACTTAACTGGCCTTCTCTGGCTATCTCAAAGTAATTTTCTACTCTCTAGACCCAACATCCTTGGCTTTGGAGGAGTCCAATTTAAGTTACATCTTACAACATGGCACACTGCATGGCTGTGCTTTTGTGAGAGCACCCCTGGCTGGAAGCCTCACTTACTCAGCTGGATTCACTCCTCTGTGGCTTAGGGTACTTGCACTGCAGTGACAGCAATATTCCCCTTCCCATCTGTGCTGAGTACACACACTTCCGTGCTCGCCATCACAGCCACATCCGGACCCTCCTGAACCCTGGAATATTCTCATGAAGCTCAGTTTTTATTATCCTGAACTAGGGATGATTGCTGTGAATAAAAATTCAAGTAAAAGCATCTGATACAGGTTTATGATCTTACCTAGCTTGTATGATGAATAACTACTTAAAATCAAGATAAAATTTTATGGCTCTGAAAAATATAATTCAGCAAAACTATCAGACTAATCTCCCTTAGTTACCTCTCTTTTTATTGTTTGCTGTAAGGGACACCAAATTGACAATCCAAGCTTTCACTAAAAAGAAAACTTTTTGATGTTCAGATCCTTAAAACAAACTGCTAAAATGCAGAATAATGACAGATTGTATAACTGCTCACGTGCAAAGAAGTATTTTTAGACTACTAATGTATTCATCATTCATTACATTTAATCATGTAATAGATGAAGAGAAAATGGGAGTACTTGCTAAGTGATCAACCACTTGGAAAATAAGAGTAAAATTTTGTAAATCTCAGGTTGTTTTCTTTACAGTGGTTTTTAGTTTGGTTACTTCAAACCATGAGGACTATAAACCAGTAATATCTTGGAAAGTTGAGAACCCCCTATGAGCTGTGGCATAGAAACCCTGTTTGTATTACTGAAAGTGATAGAATCTGAAGATGTCAGAGATTTTTTAAAAAAAAAAATCATTCTTTTTTCTTATTATCATACTGAGATATAGAGGAAAAAATTAACAATTTTTACAAAAATTTTAACAATAATTCATCTGAGCAGACTGGTATTTGCAATCCAACTTCTAAGTACATTATGTATCTTACTCTTCATGATTAGGCCCTTACAAAGTAATACTTAGCTATGCAGGAACAGAAGCCAACTAGATTACTTCTACTTTGTTCTAGAATAAGGAAAAAATAGTTCTGGCCACATCACTGTTGCATTGGCTAAATTGATGCCTAAAAATAGGTGTTAAAATGGAAATGCAAAGGACAACCACAGTCAGTTATATGGAAAACAGACAAGGTGCAAGTTGAATACATGAAAGCTGATACACCAGTTTCATTTGGGCCCTGATTTTAAAAGAATACCTTACAACTGAAAATAAACTAGATTATTTCAAAAGATTGCAAAAGGAAACAATCCTTCACAGACAGTTTGCAGTAGGATATACAGCTGAGCATCAAAAATAAATACAAACTGTCATCATAAATTGGAAAACCTATAATTCAGAAGTAAGGTAGCTTGCACTAGTATTTCATATCCATATACACCAAAGACTGACTTACCATTACTCACTTTTTCTGGGTTTCTATGTAACAGTTAACTAAATGTTAGATATGTGTATATAGATAACTTTGTTACTAATAAATACATCAGATATAACAGCGCAGACTATGAAGTACTGAAAGCACAAGATGCATTTATACAACTCCCTTACAAAACAGCTCTTCATTGTGATGGCACACTACATTTTCCTCAAAGTGCAAGAATGAACAGTGCTTACCGAATTCAACATTGTGTTTGATATTGGTAGTACAGAATGTGGATCCATACCCTCAGATTTCTAGGAAAATTAGGTGTTCACAGTTAATGGATACCCGAGAATAGGTTTTTGACTTTTCTCCCCAAAACTGTACTTCACAGAATTTTTTTGGCAAATACAATGACAGAAAATCAGTCTCCAAGCCATACCCATTTCCTCAGCTACAAGACCATCCTTTCTTTTCTTGACATCCCAACTCATTCAAAACACATAGCCCAACTTCCTCAACAATTGAGATGAGGCTTACAAACAACAGACTTTTTCACTGTATTGTGCTGATTCATTCCAAGCACTGTTCATCCTGTACACTAAGTGAGGCAGGGTCCTCTGGGAAAACAAAGAATAAGATCATGTAATTAAAGACTATCTCATAACATACATGAGGATTGAACTATAATGGCCCCAACAGTCATAATTCTATTTAAGTGATTAAGACTGCAAGTTATTTTAATATTGTTTTCTGAATATAAATGTCAACAATTCTGAGCAAAGACATTTAAAAATCACCAAAAACCCCAAGCCAAAAAAACAGCCACATGGAAACATACCAACGACTACTATATGGTATGCAAGGAGAACTACCAGTAGATCTAACTGGATCAGAAAACAGTAACACTGCTATCTTTATTGAACATTTTTCTATTCTCAATTTGCCTATCCATTAGTATTTAAATTTTTCACAGAGATATTTCAATTTTAAAGAAATTCTGCCAGATTTAAACTATTGTCAAGTCCTGCCTTCTGATTCCCACCAGCTCACATGCATGCTCACTCTAGACGGATACTGATATGGATAGACTATCCATATTCTCCAGGCCAACAGTCTAGCTGACAAATACATAGGTCCTGCAGACCTGCTCCCAGCCTTGCCATTTCTCTTCTGAGTGCTCTGTCAAGTCAGATGCAGAATGACAGTTTCATTCTAAAGGAAATTTAACTTTTTGTAAGAGTTCTAATTAAAATGCATTAAGCTTCTAAGTAAGTCTCTCATAAAATGGACAGCAATCCCCCATCCCCCTACACAGGTCTCTGGTACACATACAACTTGTTTTCAAGCTGAAAGCCTGAACCACACAAGGGTGTTCCTTATTCTTTGACTTTTCCCCAGAGTAGAATTTTCTGCAAGTCCTGACAGCCATCCCACAGCAGAAGAGATCATTCTGAAAAAACACCTCTCCTCCCTGAAATTCTGACCTTGAAAGCACTTTCTTTTGGAGCGCTACAGAAACAGATTTCAGACTATCATGCCTCATGTTTCTGTCTCAGCATGCCAGGCCTTCTACACTTAGTGCTGCGAGGGAGCAACACAGACGGGGCTGCTCTGCAAAGGGGACCAAGCCAGGAGCCCAGGGCAACCCCAGCAAAGGCCAGATACAGTCCCACAGCACATGGACACCATGGGTAGAACAGGGTCTATCCAGGCACTCCAGTACAGAGCAGCTGGAGACAAGACTAGCAGTAAGGTTACAGCATGAATCACAAGGGTCAACCCAAGATATGAGGCTAACATCCAACTACCTGCAACACAAGTATAAGGCCCAGCATGGGAAGCAGGGGTGGATAGACAGACAAATAAATCCAGCGTAGCTCAGAAAGAGACTAAATGCTCAGGTCTGAGCTTAAATGGAGCCCCAGGGCCCAGTGGGCAGAGCATGTGTAGACAAGGGTCCCAGGTGAGGGTACCCAGGGCCTCTAATGCCTATTAGTGCACTCAGGGCATGTCAAGTGCTATGGCCAGTACTGGGGTTGCAGTTAAGAAAAGCAGGGGCTGCAGAGCCTCAGCACATTCAGTAGTTTGCAATCTCCAGAGGAGGGTGTGAGCTTCTATGCATAATTCCCATTTGTTCTTTTTTTTCCCATATTCATTTGGGGCTTTGTGGCTAACGTTGCTTATTTAAAGGATTTACTCTTCCTCTCTTTCTTTAGTTGTATTTTAACTTATATTGGCTTCATTTGTTTGAAGCCATATCCTTCCTTTCTCTGTTCTTTTTTGTTTGTCTCCTTTGTTCATATTTTATGTTTGTTGAAATGTAAACTTCTGGGGACTGAAATCTTGAACAAGTTCCTCAACTCTAGTTGAACTCGTTAATGTTGGGAACAAGAGTTAACAGAGCACAAAGGATGTAAAACTTTTGTTCCTCACTCCTGAAGGTTTTTCCATCATATGCGCTTAGAACTCCACTTCCAAGAACCATTTCTAAGTCTAAGGATGCCTTTAGTCCTTTGAGAGCCTCTGAACTGGGAGGAGCCAGAAAGTACTCAAGACCCCTCTTTCCCTTACGCAGTGAGCTCTATTTTGCACCTTACAAGCATGTCACAGACTTTCAACAAAGGTGTCTGAGGCTGACAGTGTGATGATTGTATGCAGCTGCAGTGCTTTATTAAGTTAAGAATAATGTCCAGCAATACTGAAAACAATGCTTTGTTTAAATGTCCACATATAAAGCATATAAATACAAACTGCTACTGTAACTTCAGACAGTCATAACTGAAGGTGTCAGTGAAGAAAGGTATATTACTGTTTTGAATTTGTAAAGGATCTTTTTTTATCCAGAGCCACCGAATACCATGTAAACATTATCTAGTTAAAGCTCATCATATTCTTGTGAAGCGAAGTAGGAAGACTTTCATCAGCTTCTACGCAGTTTATCTAGGGTGAAGCACAGGTGGTGACTAGCACAGCAACACAATAAAGCAGTGTGGCACAGATGGTGAAGCAAGGTGCATAATCAGTTGAACCTTGGGGCATACTAGGGTGCTTTTTCATGAGTTTTGCCAGGACACCTCTTCTTAGAGTGCCATCCAAGCTTTCACATCAGAAAGCATGATCTTTGTGTCTTGGATCACGTCTGACACAAATAATAATCATAATCTCAGTTGTGTTTTGGCTTCTTTTCCCTACTTAAGAACAAAAAATGTAAAGCAGTCAGAAAACTCTCAGTATGAAAGAATATCACTGAGCTTATGGATGCCATGTGACACTGGACTTCAGATGCACTGAGCATGCAGAGCAGTACAGATACATTGTTAGAATCAAACAAATACAGTTATGCCAAAAATCTTCTTTGTTTCTCTGTTATAACAAGAAATTTCATCTAGCAACAGAGTTGATTCACATCAGCTTGGGCTAATGGTAGTACAGCACTGGAGTACTCTACACCTCCGATGTTATTTGCTGTAATCTCCTAGGTGCACAGTCAGATGCAGACAGTCATGAACTAGCTCCACTCCCATGCTGACCTAGCATTGCATGAAATTTTGTTGTCCCAAAGTTCTTCAGAGATTCAGAAGCTAACTCTCTCAACCCCTATGAAGCACATCCAGGCAGGATTTATAAGCTTAGACACAGTCCCCTGCTAATGTGCTCTAAACGTTAGACAACAGTGCACAAAGTAGTGTCATGACTTGTACAGCTGTACAAATACTAGAAAATCCAACCTTACTTAAGTTGTTAAAACAAATTGTTAAAGATGCAAGATTTGACTGCTTACATAAAATAAGTTATGCTGGTTGAATAAGTATGCTTATCATAGCATTTTTACATCGCTTCATTACTCCAGTGGACTGTTTCTAAACTAGTAATATATTTTTACATATTTTCACTAAAACCCAAGATACATAGCAAAGCACTTTGGGCTTTCAAAGTGAGAAGATGACCAAAATTCATAAGCATACATTCAGTAATTCATTCAGGCAGTGCTAAATGGGACCCTTTGTATGGACTTTTCAAAAACATTTAGTGCATGAGGTGAGTTCATTAATGTGGTGTAGCAGATTGGGAGCAATCTCTCTTTTCATGCAGAGATTTGCCCTAGAGCAAGAAGAATGATCAGCTTCATCACTGCTGGTTTTACTAAAAGATTTTTCTGATGTTACAAGATAGGACTAAAATCTCTAAAGAATAGGTGTTTTCTTGGTCCTCTTTCTGGTGCAGAGGCTGCTCTTGGGAGACTTTCCAACTAATTAAACTGTAATTCTAGTCAGAAAACACTCACACAAACTTAAATGAAATACAATACTGAAACAGTTCAAAAAATTATTTATGCATAAAACACAGAAGGTATTTTAATAATGAATGAATCAGAATAAAATGTGGGGTTTTTTTTTGGAAGAAAGTGGACTTTCTTTATTAGTAGCAAGTCCAGAGGAAGGCCACAAAAATTATCTGTGAAGACAAGAGAGCCTGGAGAAGAGAAGGCTCCAGGGAGACCTTATTTCAGCCTTTCAGTATGAAAAGGGAGCTTATAAGAAAGATGGAGAGAGACTTTTTTACCACGGTCTCTAGTGACAGGACAAGGGGTGACAGTTTTAAACTGAAAGAAAGTAGATTTACATTGGATAGAAGAAAGAAATTTTTTACAGTGGGAGTGGCCAGACACTGGAATAGGTTGCTCAGAGAAGCTGTGGATACCTGCTCACTGTAGGTGTTCAAGGCCAGGTTGGACAGGGCTTTGAGCAACCCTAACAAGTGAGAGATGTCCCTGCCCATGGCAAGGGGGCTGGAGCTCAATGATCTTTAAGATCTTTTCCAACCTGAACCATTCTATGATTCTACTATTTTGACCTATATTGAAACATAACAGATTTTATATTATGATCATGCTTGTTTATATACATTTTGACAATTAGAGAAACATTTGATTTATCCCTTCATTCAATTTATCCCAATTTAAATTAATGAAACAATTTTATTCACAGATAGTATTATTTTGATATAATAAATATCTGTTAAATGTGCACAAATTGTAATCTCCTCCCCTGAAGTATTGTTCAATACTTCAAAAATGGATGTATGGATTTTGAAACGCATGCCTGGAACTTATACAGTGTACGTTTGAGTGATAGAAGGTCCTAGAAAGTACAAACAGGGTAGATCAAATTATTTTTCATATAGCAAAATATAGTCTGCCAAATATAAATAACAACAAACAATTGACTTTTGGCTAAAACATAGCTATTGTTTTATGTTCAGCTACTGAGTTTGAACTGTTCAAAGAGCTTAAGGAAGTCAATAAAAAAGCAGGATTTAAAGAATTTTTCACCAGTTTTCATGACTGTGTTTTGATGCAAAATCCATGCGAGAATAAAAAGAAATAGTATTTTATTCCATTTTCCTTGATAAAAGACTTGAAAAATAATAAGCAGTATCCTAGCAACTAGACATCAGAAGTTTTCAGTGCAAACACCTCGCCCCCTTCACTGTCTCAAGTAATAAAAAGAGAATAATAAAACTTGAAACTTGCAATCAAACCCTGACATAAAACCTGAAAATACAACAACACAACAATACATGGTAGATTTGAGCTCATTTTTTTCCTGGCAGAAGTATACATTCAGACAACTTCCAAAATACAGCTCTATAACTGAAAGGGCAAGATAGTGTGTTTTGTGTTCTTGTCCAATTAGGTCTGAAACTGCAAATATGTAAAACCTTACTGTATCAAGTTTCTTTTGATGACTTTTATTTCATATCCAACAACTATCTTTTTCTGGACTTTTTCCTTCTATGTAATGCAGGCTGTCACAAGCCCTGGTTGGGGTCCTGTCCTCAATCTGGTCCACCCTAAATCGATACAAACTGTTATTAATATGTGAGGATACTTGAGAACACAGCTCCCTGGAGCATCTGAAGAAAGTTCCAGAAATGGGCCACATGGCACAAACTAATAAACTACAGAGTAATTTTTTAAAACCAGCTGTACCATAAAAATGCATCCATTTACTGTCTCCTCTCTTCCAGGCTAAATATTTTCACTTTCAAAGCACTTACTGATCCCACCAAATGAAACATTATCTCTAGCTTTATCATATGCTATCTATGCCTGTTTCTAGAAAACCATCAAAATCACTGTTCGTCCTGCATGTTCAACAAAGACTTTTTTTGGTCTAGTATGATATGCACTCATATCACTATTATTGTGGGTACTTCCTGCCTTGGTTTTATTTTGTTGCCATAAACCAGAGAACAATAAAGTAATTTGGATTAAGAGGTTGACACCAGGACATATTTCATTCTGAACAGTAATTGATAGTACCAGAGCTCACAAGGAAATCATGGATGTCCTATCGTGTCCTCTCTTTGGTCCCATCATGGGTGAAGGCCTAAATGTGCTGACCATCCTTTCCTGTAAATGTCATGCTGAAATGCATGCACTATTTCCAGTAAATTCAAAACTCTTCATTGACCCACTGTATAGAACAGAATAGCACAAAGGAAGTTAACTGTGAATATATTGGTGCCACTGCATGAAAAGGCACATGATTGAGAGGGAGAGCAGACTGCAGGAGGCAGTTCAGGAAGGCAAAGGCCCAACTTTGCAAGATGAAATGTGTGAGTATTGGTGTCAGGTAACATCGTGCAAGTGACTGTCAGCGGGGAGGAAGGTTCATCTTCTAGGTAGCGATTTGCCAGCCAAACCCATTCTGTTTTGGCCTTCTGCTTTGTATGCTGGGACTTAGGCAGAGATTAGTCAGCAAGATGGCTAACCAGTGCATCCAGAAACTGCTGTAGCTATAGCTGTGGCTATATCTGATAGCTGAAAGTTACTTGCAGACCACGTGCTTAGTCAGTCTGATTCAGAAGAGGGCCCCTCTCTCCCAGGAGGGTATTGCAACCAACAGGTTATCAGGCAGTTCCCATACTTTTGCACAAAGCTGCTGCACTGTGATTTAGAAAAGTACTACATTTACAATAGCAGAAAGATAAATAAACCTCATAAATTAAAATTAATAACCTAGTCAAAATTGATAGAGAAAACGGAGAAGATCAAGAAAGTGTGCATATATGGCAGTGACTAAAGCAAAAATAAAATGTTTAATAATATATGTGGATGAAAAGGCTTATTCGGTGCATTGCTGTTTTCTGTCTGGGAAGAATGATGAGATATTCCATCTTACAGGGAGAATGAACTTCTTCAGAGTAGACCAGTAACTACACAGTATGTCAAAAAAATACATGCTATCTAGAGTTAAATATTTTTAAATTCCACACAGGACTCCCAAAAGACTTTCTGAGAGGATTTCAACTGATTGTTTTTATTTTCTGACTGAGACTTTTTAATAACTTGGGTCAACGTCAGAAAACTGGAGTACTACCAATATTCTTTTGTTGTTATTCAAAAGGTCATGCAAGATGAGTTGGGGAACAAAAGGACAAATGGTCTGACATCAGTCCAGAGACAGAACTGAAACAGATAATATATTTCATTTTTTATAAGGTATTATTCATTCTATAACACAGCTATAGAATCATTCCTTCCATTGGCCTGAAGACCTCATTCCCAGAAGACCTCAATTTTGAAATGCCTGACAGCCCCAGGCTTAAGCCACTTACCTGGAAGATGGGAAAACTTCCTTCTTACAAGGCTGAGAGGGGAATGCGGACCCTCTTGACACACCCCAGTTAAGCGTGCAAGCACTCAGACTTACAGGAGGACCACCTCTTTCTTGAGCTTCTCAAGCTAGCTTTCTTATGTGTACAGACAAAACAACCTGAATGTTTCAGAAACATTCATTATAATTAAAGATAGTTGCCATATTGGATCCAATTTATGGGTTTGGGTTTATGGATAGTAACTGACAGTGGCTACTTCTGAAAACTCAACCCGAAAACAAATCACCAAAGATTCTTGCCGTCACTATCTGCTTTCTTATTTAAAGCCGCTTAAATGAAAATTTTAATGCATAAATGTTCAAGTCATTCCACATCCAAACTGTGCAGTCAGTCTGCCCATCTCATTTTCAGGCAGCTGTAGTATTTTTTAGTTACAGCACATCCTGCTTCCACACTCATCAGCCATGAAAGAAAGTATAAATAAATCCATGTAGGAGTGTAGCTGCAAACATGTGCACACACAGGTACACTATCCACACCATCACAGCTTCTCTCTGCTACCTAATCCCTTGCCTTCCTTAACCATACAGATTAAAGCAATGTAAGTAAAGGTGCTTGGCAATCTGATTTAAGTAATTTTTTTTTCTTGAGCTATGCAAATTACATCACAGCTTTTCAATCTCATGTTACAGTAATACTATATTGAAATATATTGCAAACTAAATTATTACTGTTTATTTAATTCATGAAGTTCCACACTGGCAGAGCACATAAGAGAAATGATACAGGCTGAAAACCTAATCATTGAAAATGAATATTTAAGTAAGTTCATCATGTTATTTATTCTGCTGACTTAAACAAATCATATTGTTATTCTGTTATTCACTGAAATGAAAGGTATGCTTTTAGGAAAAAAAAAAAAAGAGTCCCAGTAGCACTAGTATATGTGTCATCTCAAAAGAAACTATATTCAGCATTAACAAGTGGTTAATGTTATAGATGTGAAACTATCCAAAGGTCCAGGTTCATAATGTTTGCATTAATTTGTTATATACAACTTTGTCACAAGATTGAAACTTGGGCTTCAGCTTTTGAGCTGAACTAGGTGTTTAAATGAATTTTTAAAAGCCTCTAGGCCTTCCATTTGGCTTGAAATCAAAGAGACTTAGGGACATATCTAAACTTGGAGTGTATTTGGCCCTTGATCACATTTTTTAATACACAAAGGCAGAATTTTTAAAAGCATTTAAATAAGTTAGAATCATGTATCCCATGACTGTAAATCCAGAAGGGAACCAAAACATTGAGGTTTCTTGGATTCTGGAAGGTCTTTCTATCCAAATTTCTGATTACAAGAGCAGATCTTGCTGTTGGACTATAAGGTCATTGGTCCTTTATTTCAGTTTATGCCTTTTAACAGTAAGGATCTGGACTTCTTTTTTTTTTAAATGTAAACAATAACTTTGTAAACCTGAATACTGTTACAATCACAAACTATTATTCTTTATTTACTATCCAAACCAACAGAAATAGTATTAAAAAGTTACTTCATTGCAAACACACCTTAAAAAGTCATTCCAAGAGTGTTTTAATATCTTGTTAAAGTGATGACTTTTCAGCCACTATGCACACATGAATCCTAGAAAATAGATAGAATTTCTTAATGTAAAATGTAGTATAAGGAAACCAGATGAATACCTCTCTATTCATTGACACAATGCTATATCTGCAGACAGCTGCTACCAGTGACAACTCTCCAAGTGGTGGTGGCTTAAGCTTAGCTCCTGGTCCCTGCAGGAGCTATGCCACTGGCACCTGGCAGCCTCCTTGGATCAAAGCATCACCCAATTCGAAGTATCTACAAGAAAAGAGAACTTTAAAACAGCCCAATACCTATTCATTGTCTATCATTCCCTGTGGTTTACCATTCCCCACGAGCTGGGGAAACACTTCAATTACTTCATATTGCACCTCCTGGGATTTATGTCCATGTCTCACATCCACCCCTGTCAGCAAGAACAGCAGACTCATAATTCCTGCTTGCATCCCTCTATCCTCACTGTCTCCTTCCCTCTCTCCAGACAGTCCATTCAGTGTGGGGCTCCTTTGATCTCAGTATTCCCAGCTTGGATGAAACAGCTGTGTAACTCTGGACTTGGAGGACTTTGCAACTGCATTTCCCATTCCTCCAAGAACTCATCCACATTGCTTTCCTGCCTCTCTTCTGAAGGTGTCTTGTCAGTGAAGATCAATATGCAAGATAGAGTTGCTTACGAGGTCATATACCATAGGCAAAAGTCATGAAAATCTAAGACTGGAGAATAGGGAGAACTAGTTGTTAAAGATTCATCTTCACTTTATATTAATGAGGCTTTCTGGCTCTGTTAACTTTCACTGAAAAAGAACAATGTTGTTATACAAAAGCCTCTAAAACATCCAGCCAGTGCTGGATGCAAAATCTCTATTACATACATGTATTTCATAAAGATATGTCTGTGCACACAATGATAGAAATATATTAAGAAAACAGGGTCTTTGGCATAGCTTTAACTGAACCCTCACATGACCCACTTGAAGAACTCAGCAGGTGGTAGCCCTAAATGACTGACATCTATGATCATCTGTTTAAAATGTCTTTGGTAGGGAAAGATAAGAAAGAAAAGACTTGATTAATATAGTGTCCTACATTTGTTTGTTATTTGGAAAGAAAGTATCAGGAGTAAAGAGCTCTTCTAACCAACAGCTTTAAAATTTGTTTGCTACTTGGGGAAAATGTAAAACAAAAAAATATTTTAAAGAATATATCCCAGTTGCTGTATATCACCAATGTGCCCTTTGTCCTTCAGATTTAAGAATATTTTTGTGTATGAATGGAGCTTAATCATAATGACATCATTAAGTTCTAGAAAGTAGTACATATGTAAAATTTTTGAACATGAATATCATATAAATAGGGTCTTTATACATTGCTTTTAAGCCCAAATGAAATAAAAGGGCACTTTTGATAAATATGATTGTCTGCTATAGTGGTTTATTTTTTACAAGAACCATTAGTTTACAATTCACTGGGAAGCCTAAGAATACGGAGAAGTGAGTTGAAATCTCTTCTGATTAAAATAATATTACGTAATTATGGGTTTTTTCTCCAAAGGAAAGATAAACAGTTTCCCAAATGAATTCCTCCCCTACCAGCACCATGT
This sequence comes from Strigops habroptila, assembly GCF_004027225.2. Lineage (NCBI taxonomy): Eukaryota > Metazoa > Chordata > Aves > Psittaciformes > Psittacidae > Strigops > Strigops habroptila. The sequence goes on from NC_044283.2 coordinate 41,286,207, forward strand.
ACAAACTCCCATGGAGAATTAAACTCAGGACTTTCAGAACAGATGGCAAAGATGTTATCTGCTTTCCTATCGCAGCACGGGGCAATATAGGTTTGCCTGATAAAGCACTCACATTCAGAAAAAGGTTTCTCAGTGCCTCTCAGTATATCTAGATCCATCAAACAAATGCTTTTTAAATTTAGTCTACAAGTTTAACTTCTACTTTTACAAACTAATTTGCAGGCTAACCTATGCCATAACCTAAACCTGAGATGCTAAAGAAACTTTTTTCATTTTAGTGCTGTTCCAGATGTACTTTTGTCAAATCACAGACACATTTTATTCTCTGTCTTTAATTAAAAGTTAAATTTCAGCATTTATTTTATATTACTTCAGTGTTCATTTTCTATCTATTTCACATCTTCTTTCCACATTTGTTCTTACATTATACCATAGCTTTGGCATTGCTTTGGCCTGTGCTTTAAAATGAGCTTACTGTGTATTAGCAGATGAGTACACCTTGGTTCTGACACTGCACCAGTCCAACAGCTCCTTGTTGGCTGCCCACCTACGAAATTCTTACAGCAAAAACCAATAAAATCTTTCTCCCAAACTATGAAAAATGTGTAGACATCAAAGCAAAAGCAGCTGTTACTCTGAAGCAGAGTCCTTTTCCTGTTCAAATAAGTGATCTTAAACTGGTTAATACTTCAGATCCTAAACGTTTCAGCTTTTGTTTGAATGCAGCAGTCTTAAAAATTGACACTGTTTTGGATATTATTGTGTGTTCCAAGGTCCTATTAAAATTGCTTTATATTTTTAGAGGTTTTTAAAGGCAACAAAAATAACTTTATGGTGATTTTTAAACAAAAGGAAAAAAACCCTGATGAAAATGTTTTGAAGTATTAGGGAGTGAGAATCACTAACTGATGGTGATAGTGATGCTATGGCCATTGTGGTTCTGGATGATATGTGTTGCTGGGCTCCCTACGGTTTCTTCTAAATGCATATTTGTTTAACACAGTCTTAGTTTTCCCTAGGATCCTTGTTAGAACTCACAGGGAACTACAAAAACATATACTTTCTTTACAGAAAAAAGACAAAATACATTATTAAAAAAAAAAAAAGAGGATTTCATTAAATTCACTTGAAACATTGACTCACTAATACTTCTAAAACCAGTATTTTTTCTTTTTGATTTACAGCAGCAACAGCAATAGAAGCTGAGGCTTACAAAGCTTGTTCTAATTAACTCACACATGTTCTTTCCCATAGTGGCAACTACAATGGGACCATTCAGCTGTTTACAAACGAACAAACAAAACTTGTAGGAGTGTACACAAGTAGGTAAGAAGGACTGTAATGTATAATTTCCCCATATAAGCATTGCCCGTGCATCAAAGTAACTTTGTCATTAGCTGGAAAGAGATTAAGGTCCTATTTACCTAGAGCGACATTCTTGTTCTTCTCATGACCTAAATAGCTGAGCCCCCTGCAGCTACCCTGACTTTGTACCGAATCACATCTGCGTCTTCTTCCTATATTGCTGTTGTACTGATATCTTGCAGTCAGGAGCCCTGTCATTATTACATATCATGGATTCCTCATGACTTTCTTATACAGTCAGTGAGATTTCACACTTCATTAGAGGATAACACACACACACTTACATAAGGAAAAAAGTCTGTGCAAGTCATCTTAGTACCACAATCCAAAGCTTGTCTCAGAAGAGGTTTGTGGAAGACCCCTTTGTCAAAGTGTTCAGTGCTCACGCATGCCTTTAGAGTCAGAAAAATAATTCTAGAGTTTATTAATATGGTTTTGTCCCTGGTGTTTTTTGCATTGCAGCACAGAGATGTCCAAAATAAATTTAAATTAAATACCGTGAAACTAGTAAGTAGTTTAGCAAAATAACTTAGCCAGCTGTTGCAGTAATCTACCTCTAGACAACTGTAGTGTTTCCACATAACCAAAACACCTTGATCAGATTGAGCCAAGGCAGTTGAAAAACAGTTATCAAAGCTGCTGAGTAAATGAGGCTTTCAGTCCACATCTTCTGTTATTGCTTCTGGGCAAATGTTTTCCACTGGTTGGTGTCTGGGTTTAACCTGTGATTAAAGTGAAAAAAAAAAGGGAGAGAAAGGTAGAAGATGAGACGGTATCATAAACAGCAGCCTGCCACTTCATTACTTTTTCAAATATTTTTTAGATTATCTGTGATTATTTATAATGAATAATTTAACTTGGGAAAAAGAATTAGTATAGACTATTGCTACATTGTACACCTAGGGCAAGCATAGACATTTTTAAAGAGCAGAATTTTTACATCTTGTTATTTATATGAATGTCCTCTTTGGTCTTGAATTAGTGTTTGGTCTACCCTAAATACTACAAGTACTTTCCTCTTTGTGAAGCTTCTATTGTGTTCTTCCACAATAGAAAGGAAACGAGGGAAGAAAGAGAAAGAAGGCTGGCCACAAGATGGACCACAGTGAGACTGGCCATGCTTTCAGCTGGGGTGCTAATGCTTAGGGATGGAAAATACATTGGCAAGATTATTTCTCTTGTGTAGTTTCAGAATGGCAATGCACCAAGGTATATCTTGCATGTCTTCTATATATCTTGTGTATATGTATATTTCTATATATATATACACACACGTGTCTTCTATATCTATTAAGTGGAGTGATATTGAGCAAAAAGGAAAATACTTCACAAGAACCAAACCCCTACTTTCAAAGAATGCATGCATGTTCAGTATGAGAACACAGGAAGCTCTTTAAAATACCAAACCAATATTTTATAATATTTCTTCATTTTTAGCCCTGTATGAACAGACCTTTTTTGACATTTCCAAATCCCAATTCTGGCTTTTCCTGTTTTCAGCAGAGAAAAGCCTTAAGACATACTTGCTTCTCCCTCTGAATGTTATTTTCCCACTTGTCTTAAAAATTAAGAAATTGTCTCTAATTTTAAAGATTCTGTAATACAGAGGAAAAGGTCACATTAGAAAGTGGTGCAGAATTGAAGGCGAGAATGGCTCTTCAGATCTCTCACAGCTACACATTGATCCTCATTGGCTTTTTCCTTATAATCAGAAATGTACCCAGCTCAGGAAACCATCTGCAGATACTATGTGCTTGTTGTAGGTAATCGAAACTTGCCTACCCTTTCCTTCTTTTCTAAACGCAGCAAAGATTTTACCAGAAAACCTGTTTAGTAAATACAACTATAAATATTCTTGTAGCCCTGTAACATGAAGATCTTCACTGCCTTAACTAATCAGGGGGTGTGCTAGGGCCTGAGGTGGTACAGCCTGACATTAGAGACCAGAGTCAGACAGGCGACAGCACTGAGGGCAGGAAATTGGCTTTTTACAACCCATTGTTATCCCCACCGGCTTCTCAAAGGCAGAATAAGCAAATGAACTACTTCAGAGTTAGATCTGGTGGTATGGTGTAAGTAAAACTATTTCACTGGTAACTGAAAAGCTTTTCTCAGAACATGTTCATGAATTACAAGGAAGAAAAAGGAAGTGCCTTCAGCTCGAGTGCCTTCAACTCTTAAACAGTTGCACAGCTGACACCACACGGTGCTCAAGGGAAAAATGGACAAGACAGAAGGCTTTCTGCAACTCCATCTGCAATAGAGGCTTTGGAGCATCAGCATGGCTATAAGAAATAAAAACTATTTTAACAAGAAATTTTACATATGGGTATAGTAAAGAACAGCAACAAATGAAAATGAGGCTTATTTTTATTTTATGGTTTTAAAAGGTATTATACAGGTCTGCAGAACTGGTGGATACTAGTACCCTCTGTGCAAAAGTGTCTAGAATATATTTAAAACTGGTGATACATTGCTGTACAAACTGTGATCCTATGCTTATGACTATACAAGGCTTATCGTAATTTTAAAAGGCATTCTATCAGAAACATTTCTCCTTCTTATCCACAGATTTTACAGGTTTGTCATCACTTGCATATTCAATTTGAGAATTTGAAAATAAGAGAAAACTGCATTTAATCAGTAACATACCAAACATCCCTATGTCATTTTGATTTCAAGTTTGATAAATACAATATTTCCAGATTTACAGTGCTTATTAAAAGTCCTTTTGCTTCAAGTGGGATTCCCTTTATAAACTTACACTACCAAAGTGCCATGAATTCAATAAAATTAGCCTTTATTAGATACTTATTGTTAATCTAAGATCCTCAGAATCTGCTCATCTGTGAGGTATTTTTGGAAAATAAAAAGCTTCATCAGAGCCTGGGATAAGTGTCATCCAGGAAGCTACTCTTTTTGTGTGTCTAGTTTAGTTCCATTCATTTCATAGGGAATAAATAAAATTTATCAAGAGAGCAGTGGCTGAATGGAACAAATGAAACAATCTACCTCTGTGATCAAATTGCATTTTTAGAAATTACGTCTTCAGCATTGTTTTCTGTAACGATAACAGACTTGGCTAAAAAAAGAAGAATATAAGTTGATAACCTGTAGGCACCACCAGTAGGCAGCCTAGCCAACAAGTGGGGCCCTGGCTGTGTTTTTTTAGGACATTGGCAACTATGTGACATGGTCACTACCTTTCCTCCTCCTGCTCTTCTAAGAATGGCAGTGAGGAATCTTACTTTAAAGACTCATTTCCACAGAAATCAAAGACAAAGCAAATGCTTGATTTCTTGTCTCTACCTTACTTTGTTTTCATGTGTAATACTGTGCTTATTCTCTGAGTATCTGAGAATACCTGGGGGTTTTAAGGTATAGTCTTTTTTTTTTTTTCTCATCCTAGTATCTTTACTATCAAGTGAGGGTGAAATCTCAGCTCCAATCAAGTTTTAATAGAGAACAGAATATCATGTGTCCACAACAGAGATCATATTTTGCCCAGTTATGCTCATGGATAGCTCCTGCTCCAGGTATTACAGAACTCCTGGTAGGTCGGCCCACCTTAACTAAGTGTATACCTCACTTTTTCTCACTGTTTACATTTTTCCCCAGAAGTGAAAAGCTGTTTGGGTTTGGTTTTTTTTTTTAATTTCTCTAAAAGAGGATCACTTTTCCACAGATGCTGCCATCTCAAACCTTATGCAGCTTTTGGGCTGCATTATCACTTTGGATAACACGATGAATATCTGGTCACCTGTCTGCACTATCTGTAATCAAAAATTTGTTCAAACTCTCAGATCTTAGGCCAACCCTAAGAGTTTATCTAAACATAAGTGAAATTTACTTATGTTTTTGCAATTGTTTATGGTGTAAGCTTTAGCTTTTACTAGCCAAAAGCAATTTAGTGAAAAATTTCTCCCCAGATCTGAACTATTCTATAATTGTCTTCATAAAGACTCCAAATTATTACTTTAACTGGATTGGTCTAGGATGCAGCTGCTGACCATCTTCTACCAGGGCTTCATTCTGTAGTATGGCAACAGAAATTAATGTGTGACTCTCTTTTTGGCTTCCTGACAAGGTCATGTAGTGGCGGGACAAGGAGGAATGGCTTTAAATTGGAAGAGAGATTTAGATTAGACATTAGGAAGAAGTTCTTTACTGTGAAGGTGGTGAGACCCTGGAACAGGCTGCCCAGAGAAGCTGTGGCTGCCCCATCCCTGGCAGTGTTCAAGGCCAGGTTGGACGGGGCTTGGAGCAACCTGGTCTAATGGAAGGCATCTATGCCTGTGGCAGAGGAGTTGGAACTAGATGATCTTGAAGGTCCCTTCCAACCCAAACCATTCTATGATTCTATGATTCTAATGAAGTTTCCAAGCTGAACATGTTAAAAATTTATATATTGCTTTCTTCAGCTCTTGTCCAGCTGAAAGGTGTATGTGATTATCACACCATAGCTGATGACTCATAGCAGAGCTTTTCTTCTTTTCTTGAAGAAAGGTACAGCCTTGAAGCAATAGCTTCCTTTCCAGGATCAGTTTAAGAAGGAGTAGCCTACAAGAGGAAGATTTTCTATCCTTATTACCAGCCCCTCAGTCTGCAAACCTATGATGTTGCAAACACATCTGTGTGTGCTTCTCTGCACTTTGCGATAAATTTATAGAGATTAAAAATAAAAAAAGAATTTAACCTGAGAGGTACTTTATGTGAACAGCCATTGGTTCAGTAGACTGCCTCTTCAGAGGATACACTGAATAGACAGAATCCCTTCAAAATGTATTATTCTCTTAAAGTATTGTTTTCTGTGTATGCAGCATATTGTAATCAAATCAAGCCACTTCAGTGTTTATTGGATTAGCTATAATGATATGACTAGCGAAATGCAAGTCATCATTATAAATTAGCAGTTCACACCCAGTATTAGTTATCTCAAAAAGAGAAAGATGTGTCTGGAAAGTCTGCATGAAGGAAAACAAATATCTCTAATACAAGTTTTGGCAACAAATTTAATATGAAAATGCATTTTAAATTGCATTTAAAATGATGGGAATTCCGGCTGACAAAGACACACATTGTGCAGAGAAGCACATATTCCATCTGCCTGGGCAACGTGGGGACCCTTTATGCTGAGTAAAGTGGAACATCTGGTTCCAGCTCCTTTCTGTGGTCAGACTGTTCCTCAACTTTGGTGAAAAAAAGCAGAGCAGTCCTATCTATTTTGTTTTAGTTAAGAAAAGTAAATGAAAGTTGGTCTGTGTGGCTGCCATCATGCATTCATTTCCTACGTAAAAGCTTCTTCTATTGTGAGAGTGAGCCATTGAGGGGCAAGTTCAAGGCTGGTTTTGGCATTTACTGAGAAGACAGAGCTTTTTACAGTGACACATAGGCAGATAGACCTAGTAGCTTAGCATGGACTGGATTCCAGGTAATGCCACAAAAATGATCAGAGGGCTGGAACACATCTCCTATGAAGACAGTCTGAGAGAGCTGGGCTCGTTCAGCCTGGGGAAAAGGCGGCTCTGGGGAGACCTCATAGCAGCTTCCAGTACCTAAATGGGGCCTGTAAGAAAGCTAGAGAGGGGCTTTTTACAATGGCATGTAGTGATAGGACAAGGGGGAATGGCTTTCAGCTGAAAGAGGGTAGATTTAGATTAGATATTAGAAAGAAGTTGTTTACCATGGGGGTGGTGAGACACTGGAACGCGTTGCCCAGAGAAGCTGTAGATGCCCCATCCCTGGCAGTGTTCAAGGCCAGGCTGGACGGGGCTTTGAGCAACCTGGTCTAGTGGAAGGTGTCTGTGCCCATGGCAGGGGTGTTTGAACTAGATGATATTTAAGGTCTCTTCCAACCCAAACCATTCTTTGATTCTATGATAACTAAAGAGTTAGATACTACACATTTTAAAGAATGCATGCATGTTCAGTATGAGAACACAGGCAGCTCTTTAAAATACCAAACCAATATTTTATAGTATTTCTTCATTTTTAGCCCTGTATGAACAGACCTTTTTTGACATTTCCAAATCCCAATTCTGGCTTTTCCTGTTTCCAGCAGAGAAAAACCTTAAGAAATACTTGCTTCTCCCTCTAAATATTATTCTTCCACTTGTCTTAAACATTAAGAAGTTGTCTCTAATTTTAAAGATACACTCTAGATTACTCTGAGGTGAAAAACTGGAGTGAGAATGTAAAACAAGCATAACTGTCAGAAGTTAAGGGAGGAAGTCCATGTGCCCCAAGAGAGCAAGTCAAGAGCACAAACCAGAGGCAGGCAAGGGGAAAGACTGGCACAATGCCAGTAGTTGCTGAGAAAGCATACGCAGGCCTGAAGGAAAGCTGGTCTAGATGGTCCACAGCAGGAGCTGGATAGAAATCATGTGTGCTAAGAGTAAGGCTACGGATGAAGGATCAAGAGCTAGAACAACGGGCTGAGCCCAAAGCATTTGCAAGACAACTACTGATGTCTGCCTGTTGATGTTGTGGTTTGAGGCAGGAGCCTTTATTAATTGCTTTGTTGTCAAACTCAATACAGGAGCCTTTGTTAATTGTTTTGTCATCAGACTTAATAACTATGAACTTTTGCCCAGTTTTTTTCTTCCTCACCTGTATATAGACTTGTCACAAAGGGACACTATCAAAATAGTCTTGCAGAAAGCATTCCGTGGTAGCTTGTTTACCGACTGCGACTCACTGAAATTTTATATGCCATAGTATATAATGCTTATACGCACAATCACCAAGTCTTATACTATCTATTATAATATCTGCTGGAAAAGTCATTATAAACAAAAAAGAATCTCCCATAAGCAAAAAATGGGATCATATAACATTGCCTTTGTAATTCTATAGACATAGGACATATAAATTCAGCTAGTATAGACATATATTACTACATGTGTATATTACAGCTCTGTGTATTATGTTTCTATGATTAAAATTTCTTTTACAGCAATATTGTTTCAGCTATCTTGCTATCTACCAATCTAAAATAACTGCTATTTTTAAGCTAATTTTCAGTAAACTGTAATACTTCCAAAGGCTAGAGCTTGAATATTTCATAACCGTTATATGATAGTGTCATACACAGTTCACTGAAGAGATTTCATAGACATCACAGCCATGAAATTCATACTTCTCACTTATAGAGGGTCAACATATTATATGACACCCTGCTGAGCTTGTCAGGCTACATTTTTATTTATAGCTCTTTCTTTTGTATCCAACTCATTCTCCTGTAGAATTGCAAAGCATACGGAAAAGCTAGTATATCTTGCAAAATAACAATGAAAATAGCACTAAATAGAAGTGTTTTTCTGTGTTCACCCAGGAAAGCTGAAACCAAAATATTCCATTTTTAGTAATTCCATTGGATTCCTATGCAGTCTATGCAGCTGCATGAAATCAATGTGAATTGCCTAAAGCAGTAAATGCCATTCAACCTCCATTTCTAATTTTGATTCTTCTAACCCTGAATTTGTGAAATGTAGTGCTATCTCCATTTCAGAAAGTCTCATATCTTACCACTATACAGTCCCAAGCTGTATGGCCTATAACAACACAGTTCCATTTCCAGATTAATTAAAAAATAAAAAAAGGAAATTACTAGGTCATAATAGACTTCCTCTCAAGATTTGTGGAAGAGGTTCGCAAAGCTTCAGCACAGTCAGCTTCCATAAGCTAAGCTCTCCCCTAAAATCCTTTGATATCAAGGCAGTTGCAGCAGCAGAACAAATGAATCAACTGGAAAGCCATACCCTGTTCAGAATTCATTATGCCCTCAGAACTAACAGAATATTTAGACCTGTATTTATCAGGGGTAAAGATAGTATCCTCGATGGAGAGAAAGAATTTTACTGCACTTGTCATTACAGCAAATGTGATTGTTAACCATGCAAATATTTTTGTCTGAATGTACATGTAAAGACAGACGTGTCATGTAACTACAAGCTTTCCCCCAGTAAAGACCAAGTCTTGTCTTCCCCTGGCAAAAGCTTTTCCATGCGCACATTTTTAACTAGTCTTATTAAAAAGGTAATATTTCAAAATTAATTACTCATTCCTAAAAAAAAGTTAAGGAAAAAAACATATTAATATTAGGATTTGAAACTAGCTATATTTGAAAGTATGATTTTCAGGAGTTATCGTTCAGCTATTTAACCATGCTACAAACTGAAAAGCAAAATTTTCTTAATTTTGAGATCTGAATTTTAAAATACAGAAAAAGCTTGCTTGCTTTTTATCTTTGAAATAGATCTATAATTTCTCCTGAAGTGCTCAATATATAACTGCTGTATTATAGAGCGACAGCGTGAGGGCAACTGTACATATAAAAAGGCTTTTCTTCCTTCTGTAAAGATGGGAAGGGGAATCCAAAATACAAACGAGAAAAGAGTTAGGCAAGAAGTCTGACTCTAAAGAAGAAAAACTTCTGTTTTTCAAAGGATATCCCTTATGCTGACAGGCTGCTGTAGTTTGATTTTACTAGTGTCAAGCCAAGTGAACCAAGCCAGCCAAAAAAAACTCAGCTGATACCGTATTTTAGCAG